>NC_136059.1:5763994-6994061 GCF_964261635.1 Lissotriton helveticus
CCAGACTAATCGGCTTTGCCATTGTCTTTTCTGCATATACTTCTACATGCGCCTTGACGCCCACTGGGCTTAGCTGCGCATTATAAATGATATTTCAATTTCAATGCCTGGTCTTCCCGTTGCATGTTAGCTGTAGGTGACTTTACTATGGGGTGTAGCTAATCCATAATCTCTTCAGCTTTGGTACTAGGGACATTCGTGATCAGCGGAACCAGTGACGCCTGCTCTGCAGATCTTTCAGACTCGCAGGGTGAGCCTCGTCTCTTGAGGGAGTTTCATCCTGCTCCAGAGAGGTGCCAGGGGTTGTGTTCTCAGGTAATAGGTTCATCTTTCCAATTACACGTTTCTCAGAAATAAACTGTTTTCCTAAAGAGTCGGGGAGAGCTCTGATGCTTGTTCACCGTCCCTTCGTTCATCAGGCGGCGGCGGTGCTGGCGCAGGAGTTCCTTGGCCCTCAAGCAACCAGGGAATATGGGCTTTCCTGACACCCACTGGCTACTGAAAGACACCCGTCGTTAGGGTACAGAGAGCGCTTTACACCCTGGGGTCCTGAGTCCGCTGCACCATTGATAGCTACGGCCCTGGCAGGCAACTGGCCTTCAACTCTTTGAGTCCTTCCGGTGACGTGTAAGCCTGACCTCATAGTACTACAACATACATATCACTGTTTCATTTCAACTGTGGCTACAACATGTGTGCTTGCCCTGCTGACCCTGTGAATGGTGCTGGGGGAGCTCACCTACAGCTGTAGCCCTGGAAGAGCTTCTCTCTCTAATTCAACACATTCTTTCCAGATGGTCGGCTTTGTGGCACTGGCTTTTCACTGGACGGCCTTCTTCTATAATGTTATTGGCTGCTTTCTTGATTTTTCTTTGTTTGTCCTTCCCCAGGACCGCGTCTTCTTCAACGTGTTCTGCGAGGATTCCTTGAGGTCTTCCACTGCATCTGGGTGCTATAAATGCTGTCCCGCTCACTCATGAACTCATTGAGGGCAAATGACAAAATGAGTGAAAACAATCAGTGTTCATCAGATCATGCAGATCTGTCTTCACGCAGATCCGCAGTCAAGCAGATCATGCAGATCAGTGTTCGCGCAAATCTACGGTCATGCAGATCTGTGCTCATGCCAGATCTGTATTTATGCAGATAATGCAGATCCCTGGTCATGCAGGTCATGCAGATATGTGTTTATGTAAATCATGGAGACCTCTGTTCATGCAGACCTGTGCTCATGCAGATCCATGCTCATGCAGATCATGCAGATCCATGCTCATGCAGATCATGCAGATCCATGCTCATGCAGATCATGCAGATCCATGCTCATGCAGATCATGCAGATCCATGCTCATGCAGATCCATGCTCATGCAGATCATGCAGATCCATGCTCATGCAGATCCATGCACATGCAGATCATGCAGATCCATGCTCATGCAGATCCATGCTCATGCAGATCATTCAGATCCATGCTCATGCAGATCCATGCTCATGCAGATCCATGCTCATGCAGATCATGCAGATCCATGCTCATGCAGATCCATGCTCATGCAGATCCATGCTCATGCAGATCATTCAGATCCATGCTCATGCAGATCCATGCTCATGCAGATCCATGCTCATGCAGGTCCATGCTCATGCAGATCCGTGTTCATGCAGTTCATGTAGACCCGCGGTCATGCACCTCTGTGGTCATGCAGATCCGTGTTCATGCAGTTCATGCAGATCCATGCTCATGCAGATCATTCAGATCCATGCTCATGCAGGTCCATGCTCATGCAGATCCATGCTCATGCAGATCCATGCTCATGCAGATCATTCAGATCCATGCTCATGCAGATCCATGCTCATGCAGATCCATGCTCATGCAGATCATGCAGATCCATGCTCATGCAGATCCATGCTCATGCAGATCCATGCTCATGCAGATCATTCAGATCCATGCTCATGCAGATCCATGCTCATGCAGATCCATGCTCATGCAGGTCCATGCTCATGCAGATCCGTGTTCATGCAGTTCATGTAGACCCGCGGTCATGCACCTCTGTGGTCATGCAGATCCATGCTCATGCAGATCCATGCTCATGTAGACCCGCGGTCACGCAGATCATGTAGACCCGCGGTCATGCACCTCTGTGTTCATGCAGATCATGTAGACCCGCGGTCATGCAGATCTTGCAGACCTGTGTTCACTCTGCTCGGTCTTCCGTCCACGCACCTCCTGCGTTCCAGGTCACAAATAGAATCCGCGGGATGAGGCTTTGTTCGTTGATTTCGCGACAGCATTTGATAGGATCGTAGGCTTACCCTTGGAGAAAACGGGATAATCTGGGGATCCCAAGCGATTTATTAAGACGTATGATTGCGCTTCAAACGTCCACCTGGTGTAGAGTTTTAAAGGGGGGGGGGCAAGCAGCTGAATCCTAGGATTTGAACACAAAATGGATTGAACCAGGGCTGTATTTTAGCTCCTCTTTTGTTTTCAATTTATCTAAGTGATTTATCAGACTGTTTTAACAATGTTAATAATTTTCCTCCTCGAATGGCGCTTCATAGTTTGTTTGTTCTATAGTGCGCTGATGACGTAGTCATCTCTGATCTCACGCCCGTTGGTCCTCAGCAGGATCTCGATCTTCTTTGTGAGTACGCGGAGGATGACTTTCTGGAAATGAATGTTGCTAAGACCAGGGCGTTGCCTTTCAGAGGAAAGGGGCGGCATCACCCTGTTAATTAGAGGTTGGCTGGAAGGCCACTGGATAGAGTGCAAACATACACATACCAAGGAAGGGGCTTTTCTCAGTCTCTACAAAACACATCTCTTCTTTTCCACAGAGGCTTTAAGGCAGTAGCTCGTATAGGTGCTTCAAAAAAGTTGTACCGTTCCTCCGATGGCCAACATTTTATAACCCGCTTGGATATTTATAGGGCAATTGTACCTCTTATTTGATCTCATGCCCTAGAACGTATTCCCATAAGCAAATGGTCTGTTTTAATTTTATTTGAAGCAAAGCTTCTCCTGAAGATAATATTGTTAAACTAAGCTGAGGCAGGAAACTTTCAAAGTAAGAGTGTATACCTTTAAAGATAATCTCAAGGTTGTACGAGTGCAGTTCCAGTGCACTATTGCCCCCTTGCAGCTGCGGACACCAGCACAGTTCAAAGGGGCATATCAACAAGCGGCAGCGATAATTATCGCTGGCCGCGCCTGGCGAGAAAATAGTTAGCGCAGAAAATTATCGCGCTGCTAGCGCTGTATTAACAACGCGTAGCGCAAGGGCGATAATTTCCCAGCGATATCGATGTTTTCCATGGAACATCGCTGGTTTTCCAGTGATGTTCCATGGAAAACGGCGATAACCTTGCTGATACGACCCTGCGGTCGTATCAGCATAATCCACCCCCTATCATAAGTATAGCTAAGTCTGCATTTTAGTAGATGTTCGTTTTTGGCGAAAACAGCGGTTTTCTCCAAAAACTAACGTCTGCAAAAATACCTGGGCCTCCCTGAAATATCGCGATGTGCACATCAGCGATATTTACAAGGTTGTTCTGCCCAGTGACGCCCACTTTGCATCTCATTAGAGATGCAAAGAGAGGCGTCAGGTAAAAGGGTGCAAACATGCGTGAATGCATGTTATCACCCTCTTGTAAATAGGGCAATATTTTTACCTCTGCTTTTTTGGCTTTAAAAGCCAAAAGAGCGGAGATATGGCCCTTGTAAATATGCCCCAGTGTGTTTCTAAAAAATACGGCTGCCAGAACCAGCTATACTCCTGTTCGCTGTTAGGAACATAACAGCCTTACTCTGACAGTATATCTTTTCAACAGAATCAAGAATACTTAAAATTTTCTGTGAACATCGCGTATGGTATTTGGGCAATTTATATAATTTCAAAAAGCACTGCTCTGATAAAGGAAAGACGACTGGAATGTGTGAACTTTGGAATGGTGGGACACAGGAAATTAAGCACATTCATTAGTTTGTACCACTACACTGGTGAAGGAGGCTAGAAAGCCCTTTTTAAAACCTTTGTATCTTAAATATAACATACTCAAAACTGACAGACTGCTTGCCCTAGCAAAGTCACCTCCCGATGAATTTGTTTGTTATAATTCGCACACGTTTTTTAAAATCATTTTTACCCATGTATTTATTGTGAGGGTTGCACTGAGACTCTCAGGCCTATTTTCTTCACATTTAATTGTAATGATTTTCAATTGTGAATATTGTTGATCTCTGCCTAGATCTGAATCAATACAATCTGAATTTTGAGGTTAGAAACAGTGACTTCTGTCAAAACAGATATACATTAATATAACAAATTACCATTGCTGAATAGGTATACATAAATTCAATTTTCTAGATTAATTGCATTTTCTAACTATATGCTCTGAATTCCTGAAGCAGATGGAGCATCCTGGGCAGTGTTTGAACATACATTCTAAATAACAAGTGTGATCTTTTTCTACTTTCCATTTTCTGATCTCTAATTTATGTGATGCAATGCGGCATAGAAGACCCCAGAGCTGTTCATAGCTTTCTACTTTTGATGCAGATTTTTTATTTTCATTAGTTGTTCTTTGGTGTTTAATTCTGGCCTCAGTAAGATAATGTAACACTTCGGAATGAATATGCAGCCCAACAGTCCAGCGCTGGAGGCTAGAACGGCGAATATCTCCACGGCCACCATGTACCTGCCCTTCGTGCTCAGGTAGGCTGGGATGAAGGCGACCCAGGCGCTGCAGCACACCAGCATGCTGAAGGAGATGTGCTGAGCCTCGTTAAAACTGTCTGGTAAGTTCCGCACCTTGTAAGCCACCATAAAGCTCAACAAAGCCAGAAGACCAACGTATCCAACCACACAATAGAACGCAGTGACAGACCCTTCGTTGCAGAGCAGGATCTTCTTCCCAGATTCAGTCTTTGTGTCAAAGTCTGGGAATGGAGGCCAATGGGTCAGCCACACGGTACAGATGATGACTTCCCATAGTGTGCAAAGAAGGATAAGGCAAAAGGATACCCGGGAGTCGACCCACATTCGTAACTTACTGCCGGGCTTTGTAGCATTGAAAGCAATGGCAACGGTGATAGTTTTGGCCAGAACAGAGGAAACAGCGACAGAAAAAATAATCCCAAAGGCAACCTGCCGGAGGAGGCAGGTCACCTTCTGAGGACGTCCAATAAATAACAAGGAGCAGAGGAAGGAAAGCATGAGAGACAGGAGGAGGATGTAGGTGAGATCCCGGTTATTAGCTTTCACAATTGCACTGTCCCTGTGTTTCAGGAAGATTGCCAGCACGGCAACAGTGATTACTGACAAGGAGACGCTGATGGAAGCCAAACTCGCACCGAAGGGATCGTCGTAAGATAGGAACTCAATGGTTCTGGGGACGCAAGCGTCTTTCTTCTCGTTGGACCACTGGTCTTCTGGGCATGCTATACAACTGTCCATATCTGGAAACAATTGAATAAATTATAATATTAGTTTTATGTTTTAGACATAAACTTTATGGCTATGTGTTGCAGTGAGACCATTGGCAGAGTAACCCAAGCACAGTGGCATGGTCTGGGCAGGTTCAGTGAATATCATGTTGTCGCTCAATATTTGCAATGAGAATTTGCACTTGAACCCCCCAAATTGAACTTAAGGTTGACTAATGGTTGGTTACTCGCCTACATTCACCACTCTAAGGGGATGTATGACATTACAACGCATGCTTTTACCACGCATGCCTTTACAACGCGGTATTTACAACACATGCCTTTACAACGCATAGGGCTTTGGGGCGCTGGATAGTGAATTGTTTAATTTACTATTCCAACTCTAGTCCCCGTGGATAGTAGGGAAGGTGTTGGATAGTAAATTAAACCTATTCCCTATCCTAGAGCGCCCCCCAGCGCAATGCGTTGTAATGGTTTGCGTTGTAAAAGTTGCGTCGTAAAGGCACTGCGTGGTAAAAGTTGCGTTGTAAAGGATGTTTCCTCTTTAAGGGAATTCTCATGGTCTGGCTTTCATGGGTCAGTAGTGATGGGATAGTTAGGAACTCCAGACTGTTGCACTACCTGAGCTTTCTTTCAACCCAGCAGAACAGTTACTACCAGTGTTAACAAAAAAACTGGGCTCAAAGTCTGTGTTCTTCACTTCTGGTAGTGAGCTCGCACAACAAAGCCAAAGTTCTGCACAAGGTGGTGGTGTAAAGGGATGCATAATTACACATTCCAGTACACCATGAACTATGTCAAGATGGCCAGCCAGAAATGGTTCCTGAAATATCAATAATTAAGAAATCATTCAAATACAGATCTGTGCATTGCAAATTGTTCAGATATAACTCCAACTGTGCCAGGGAAAAATAATAGGAATGTGAAAACTTAAGTCACCAGGTCACAACACGGGTAATGATATTACAGGCTGCTCTTACTGCACCAGCACCTCATGGCTGTGCCCGAGAAGGATCCTGCAGCCTAGCACCAGTGACGCAGTGGGAGTGGTCTCCATGGAAGCAGTGTGCGCACCCACCATCACTGAATTAGGACAGAAACCGCGGCTTTCTGCACTTGGGCTGTTTGGGCACCCCGAGTGGGGCGGGTATGCCCAGACGTGGGTCCCATGCTCTCCATGCCACTAAATTCAAACTATCCTGGCTGGTGAGGGGTGATACCCCAAACCTCGTCCCAGGATGCGTGTTTCCAGTCCAGGGAGGGTCTGGCCTGGCAGTTCTGGCTGGACTGTTCCCATGGGGAGCAGGGTCAAGGTTGATTTGCATATGGCTGGGTCCAAACTGGAATGGCATGGTGAGCAAAAAAATGATGGATTTAGGCCCAGATCTCTGTACTGGGGTGAATGTATGACATTGTTCAGCATTCCATCCATCAATTGTTCTTTTTGCTTTTGTAGGATTGATAGCACATATTCAACATATAATGTTTGCTTTATTATAGTTTGAAAGCCAACCAATTATTCATATATATATATATATATATATATTAATGCGACATATAATGTGTAATAGAATTTAGTGAATGTGCAACATAATTCCTATGCTAATTTTTGTATTTTACATTATTCATCTCGTGGCCTGATAATTTCAAAATAATCAGAAAGGTGTATTTAAGACATAGACCCCTCTCACGGTTGACTGCCAGGTGTGGATGCCAGGACTGAGACCCTCTCTCCAGCCTGTTAATTTTTCCCAACGTCCTTCCTGGGCTACCACACAGGTACCAGGTGCCAGCTTCTTTTCCTTGTACTAACAATATAGGTTGCATACCTGTTTGATTGGACATTTCGCCATCTGAGCAGGGCACACATTCATAGCAGCAGATTGGTTGGTCTTTCCGGATGGCTTTTCTGGTTCCAGGGGGGCATCTGTCACAGCACAGAGAGCTGGGGGTCTAGGAGAAAGAAGACGATAGCCGTGTGGCTAGTTGAATAAGTAACAAGGTAGAAAAGGTGAAAAGGCCCCCTTTTCATGGCCACTACACGGGTATGTTTTCTGTCATTTAGGATTTTTGACCTTTAAGTCAAGCTTCTTTAAAAATATGGCCAACAGAACTGGGGGTTATTCTCTGCTGCAATGGAGCCTCAGTAACTAAATGCCGGGAGATTGGCACGGCCTTCAGCGGATGAAGCCTGCAGCAATAGTTGGTGACACAGTAGGAGAATTTTTTTTACCTGCAACACTGATATGCAGCTTGCTTTCTCTGACACAGTTCTCCCACGTTATTCATTTCATTTTAGGTCTCGCCTTCGCAGCACGCATAGGAAAAAGACCTTTAGCCATCGATTCAGTTTTTCAGGGAAAAACGTGCACACGTTGCATTGCTTTGAATGCAACGCGTGCACCTTTGGCGATTCCCTTGCGGGAGTGAGCTTTGAAACCATGTGTTTTTAATTAACATATGGTTCCTGCTCGCTCCCGCAAGGGAAACATGCGCAGGCCCCCTCTTCCCTCCCCTCCCCCTGCTGCCTCCTCCTCTCCTGCCAAACCTGCTCTCGGCTAACTTTCGCGGCCGCGGGACCGCGCTGGTCTTTCTGCACTTGTATTTACTTTGAGCATGTTGTGCCACAGCCCGTGCTGCTGTGAAAGTGCAACATCTTAAAAAAAACACACACACACATTGACAACGCCAATAGGTCTCACATAGATGAAACATATTGGCTTTAGAAATGCGTGTTTAGCACTTATGGCCTGCAAACGAATTAACGCCCAACCACATGCATGAAAATACTGGACAACAACCACCACAGCAAGTTCCTGCTCGTCACCTTCCCTCCCTCAAGGATGCTGCTTTCGATTTCATTCTCTGCCGGGTTCCTTGACCCACTGAGTGCTGTCAATAGTGTCAAGCGACCCCAACTCTCCTGCTCTGTAACTATTTAAACAAGAATCTGAGGCTCGCTTAGATCCGCAACAGACATTCACTTGAGGTGACCCACCTGCGGCATGGAGGGCGTTTGGGCGCGGAAGGCGGGTGTATAGTCGCTTCTGTGCCACCTCGTACTCTTGGTGTGTAGGGCCCGGTGGAAAAAAAGGCTAAGTGTCTCTCTTCTTAACTCAGGCTCTTCGCTGCTCGGTGCACCTGTCCCTGCCCGGGCAATGTGCGTGAGTTCAGTGGGAGGGCATCCTCACCCTGCCCTTTCCCCCCTTCCTAGCACCACACTCATCTTTCACCTCCCCTACACCACACCACGCCTCCGCCACTCCACTGCCCCAGGTGTAGGCAGCAGCCAGGCCTGGCTAAGCAGGCCCCTCCCCGGCTATCTACATAGCAACAGCTCCCGCCTACTCCATGCTCTGCTCTCTGCTGCGGCCTGCTGCCGCCACTGTATTTTCTTTATTGTTCAAATGGCTTTCCCCAGAGTGTGCTGTTTTCTACGTCTACACTCCATCCCATCCACGAAACGCACCCAATTTCAAAAAGTTTATTTGTAAGTATTTGTTTCAAAAGTTTACATAAGCAGTGGCAAAGCCAATGGGCCTAGTTTCAGTAGTATAGCTGAGACTAATAGGCAATATTAACAAGCATTAAGAATGCAATAGGCCTCACCTTTTAAGTTAAAGCCATTTGCTTTGCTATACAATACCATTAGCAAGCAAATGGCTTTAACTTAATCAAAGGCGAGACCTATTGTATTTTCAATGCTTGTTTATCTGTACTATTGCACTGTGTAATTATAGCACCTGCTATTTACAGCGCTCTGAATGACAGCAGTGCGCTACAAAGCGCTTTATACAAAATTACGTAGTACTATTTTGACTTTAGAAGAGTAGGCCTGGCACATAAACGCGCATGTGATTCAGGCGGCAGAAACACCAGTGTTGGGTGGCTGGGGCCCCTGGCTGAACCGTCACCTGAAGCAGGGAGAGAAAAGCGCTGCAGAGAGTTCAGGCTCCGATGGGAGCAGACAGCCCCCCAACAGGAGCCGGCTTGTGCCTGATCGAGGGGGACAAAAGCCCTGGGAACCGTGGACATGGCGGCAATTATTCATCAGATTAGAACGCTGGAAAGAAGCATATGTTTGGCCCGGGGCTACACCGCCCCCTGGCTGGGCTAAGAGAATGAGAGCCGGGCAGAGGGGTCGAGCAGCCTCTATCCACTGAAGCAGGGGCTGTCTCCAGGGCCGGACTGGGAACCGAAACCGGCCCGGCAAAGTGCTCGGCCTGCTCCCCGGGGTGGAGGTCTGAGCGCTTTGCCAGGGCTGGTTTTCGGCCGATTTTGTTGCAGGGTCGATTTTGCAGCTATGCTGCATACACGGCCATGTAATAGAAACGGCCCCCAGGGGTCCAAAACCGGCCCCCACCCTTGTGGCGCACCGGGCGATTGCCCAGTGCCCGCAAACGGCCAGTCCGGCCCTGGCTGTCTCCCCCATAAAACAGCTAATGGGGATCAGGAGAGGAGGCAAGGGCCACGCCACTCAGAGAGGGGAACCGGGTGATAAATATAAATAGGGGTGGGGGCAGGGCTTCCCACAATGCACCTTGAGCTGTGTGGGCTCAGCCTGTAATGCAAGGGCTCCACCATGAATATATGTGTCCCAGAAAATGCCGCATGGATCTGCACTCTGCGGGGATCCTGGGCTCTAAATATCTTCATCACATTAAATGGCTCTGCAGATTAACTTGATATTTATAGAAAGAAGATATAGCAAAAACACACAGGAGTTAAAAGCTATAGGTGACAATCTATGAAACCAATGCACCAATAAAGTTTACAATGGTTTCTGCTGACGGGGCAAAAGTCGCTTTGGCTGTGCAAAAATTGGTGTATAAAAAACATGGAAAAGACATAAACAGCATTCACATTTGTTTGATATGAGAGCGTGGTCAAAGGACATAGTTCATAAAATTTCTACATTCAGAACATTTCTGATTAATTTCCAAGGACTATGTTGGACCAGCTCAGCTGTGAATGCATATCAGTTGTGCATCAAAAAGCGTCTTCTTCAGGACAGTTAAAAAGGAACACCCAAGTAGCCTGACAGTACGGCTTAGTTAAGTGTATTGCTTGGTCAGGAAAAAAGTCCATGTCATTGTTGGAGAAAGAAAGTTAGGGCCTGATTTAAATCTCGGCGGACGGGTAAAACCGTCACAGCGATGACGGATATCCTGTCCGCCGATATATATATCGTATTGGATTTATATTTCGGCGGGCAGGATATCCGTAACTGTTGTCACGCAGTAACCCATCAAACGATATCTAAATCAGGACCATTGTTGGGCCTCAAGGGGATTGATCTCAAATTATCTGGAATGGATACGAAGGAGTTGGGTACAGAAGCAGATGGTCACTTGTTTGCGGATCATTTCGTAACGATTATTTCTGCCTGTGTGCTAACATTCATGCATTGGATAAGCACAACAAACCTAAAAACATTTTCTTACCTCGTGTTTTTCAAAAAGTCGGTTGAGAGAGAGAGCGAGAGAGAGAGAGAGAGAACTCCTCTGGCTTGCCTCAAAAGAGCTCATTCCTACCGTCATTCTATTCCCCCAGTTGAGGCCGCACTGCTAGATTCAGTGACAGAGCAGGATATGCCTCATTCTTTACTTACAGTGGCAACTAATACAGAGGAAAGGTTCAACAAGGGAGAGGAAGAGCTTGTGCCAATCCAGGTAGGTCATATCAATTTAATTCTTTTGGATGGCTGAATTGCCTTCTTTTGTCACAAATGGGGGTTTATCACATCAGACCAATGGGTGGTACATACAATACTAGGTTAAACAATAGAGTTTAATGCTACCCTAGTGTAGTTAATTCCTCCCTGTCCATGTTTCTCTGTACTGGAAAAAGAAGTGATTGCCCAAGATGTTCAAGAGTTACTCTCAAAGGGCACAATTCAGGAAGTTTCTCTCTATTCCAAAGGTTTCCTCTTCTTAGTCTGGAGGCTTTTGCCCATTTGTGAATCTAAAACATTTGAACAACTTTGTCCGATGCAGTCACTTCAAAATTGAGAGGATACAATGTTTAAGGGGTTCACTCCAAATGGGACTGGTTGGTGAAGACATATCTCAACGATGCTTGTCTATCAGTTCATTCATAACACACACATTATCTCCAGTTTTTCGGGAATGGAAGCAAATATTAGTTCAAATCACTTCCTTTTGGCTTGGGCCATAAATTAACACTTGGAGACAGGGGTTGGGGACATTATCAACATTGCTAAGTTAGCATGAGCTCTGTTGTCATGATGCTGCTTTTGTGGCCACTACTACATGACTTTATTTTGCAAGACTCTGTTTGTGTCTTTCACATGAGAACTGCCTGCTTTCTGCGTTCTCTGCCTGTTCCGGAAGTTTAGTCTGAACACGATGTGCAAGGTCGATAAACAATGCCCCTTGTTATTTTGTTCTGGTCAGTCCCTACCACTTACTCAAAACATGCTACACAGCTGCTGGAAACCCGTGCTTTGATAATATGGGATTACATGTTGGTTTAACACACACTTGGAGAGGGACCTTTCCAAGGAGAAGAACTCTGCAGTTCCTATGATGTAAAACTAGCATCTAGGCACTAAGGTATGGGGCCTGCTGACAAAGCCCAGAGATCGTCCTTTATATGATGAAACTTCTTCATTCCAAGGGGAGGGTGGTTAGGCCTTATAGTCCCTTATCCACTGTCTGTATACAATAATTTCCCCTTTTACAGCCTATGGACTTGCTACAATGCTAACTGAGTGAGGTTTATGCGTTTTGCTACTGGTACTGGTAGTGGCTCGTATACTGCATGATAGAGCACGATAGGTAAAAATAAACATTTTCAACTTTAACAGTGACTGTCTAATCTTATTGTGGACAAGTACGAGTGAGTGAGCGAAAGGGTAGGTCTTGCTACCATGATTCCTGAGAGAGTCGGGAGTGTTGTGTTCTGTGTAGGAGAATGAATGAGACACTATATCTAGTCGGTTCTAGGATTTTAGGCACTGAGGCTGTAGGAAGGCTTAGCCCCTACACACCGAGGTCCTGTTTTCCAGCACATAGTTCTGTGTATGTGCAGAATCCCTGGAACATGGCGCCGCCAACGTTTGGTCTGGTACTTATCTGCGAGACGCCTGAGAAGTGCTTGTGCTTGTCCACAAACCCCTCACTTCTGTCACTGACGGTGTAGCCTCCTATATTGTAATATTTAATAGGGTTTTCAAGCTTGAATTAAAGAAAATCTTTCTCATTCTTTTTACCCATTTTTGCGCTGACACACATACGTTGTTATTTTCTACAGTTGATTATGGCCGTTGCCATAGCACCTACTAACCGCATACCAGTCACAGCTTATTTGACTCAATAAGACCTTAACATAATCTCCTACGCCGACGACACTCAGCTGATCCTCTCCCTCACCAAGGACCCCATCACAGCCAAAGCCAACCTCCACGAAGGAATGAAGGCCGTCGCCGACTGGATGAAGACCAGCCGTCTGAAGCTGAACTCAGACAAGACGGAGGTCCTCATCCTCGGCTCCAACCCTTCAGCATGGGACGACTCCTGGTGGCCGAAGGCACTAGGTGCAGCCCCGACACTCACCGACCATGCATGCAACCTGGGAATCATCCTCGACTCAACGCTCTCAATGACCAAGCAAGTCAACGTCGTCTCCTCCTCCTGCTTCAACACCCTCTGCATGCTCCACAAGATCTACAGATGGATCCCAACAGATACAAGAAAGACAGTCACCCAGGCCCTCGTCAGCAGCAGACTCGACTATGGAAACGCCCTCTACGCGGGAGCCCCGACCAAGCTAACCAAGCGACTACAACGCATCAAAACGCCTTGGCACGACAGATCCTCGACGTACCACACAACGGCCACATCACCCCCCACCTGAGAAACCTGCACTGGCTCCCCGTCAACAAGAGGATATCCTTCAAGCTCCTCACCCACGCATACAAGGCACTCCCAAAGACTGGCCCAGCCTACCTCAACAGACAGCTCTCCTTCTACATCCCCAACCGCCAGCTTCGCTCCGCCGACCTCTCACTCACCACCATCCCGCGCATCCGAAGAACAACCACCGGTGGGAGATCCTTCTCCCACCTCACCGCCAAGACATGGAACACCCTCCCACTGAGCCTATGACAGACCCAAGACCTGCTGACCTTCAGGAGGATACTCAAGACCTGGCTGTTTGATCAGTAGCCACCCCCCGCCCCCAGCGCCTTGAGACCCTCGCGGGCATGTAGTGCGCTTTACAAATGATTGATTGATTGATTGAACAAGGAGTCCCTGATGCCGATGTTGCGCTTATTTTTGTTGATGAAGCAGATGCAGCTCATCGCATCGAGGTATGTTACTCTTGACCCAACTTTCTGGCAGTCGATGGGACAAATAAGTTGTCCACGAGTATACTGCCACTGCTCTTCCGCAGAATTATCAACCTTATAGATCTCTTGAAGTTCCGCTAACGGCTTCGCAACATACTACATGGTTTAATGGTGCCCTTTCTCACCCTGTAACTGCGGTCCATTTAGGCCCCTGTGCAATTTGATAGGACCACATGACCCATTTTGGCTGGGTATACCCCACATCCAAATTACCTCAATGTCCCAGTCGCAGAGCTATGCGTATCACACACTTCATTAATACATATACATAGAGCTGGTATTCAGTTCGTGTTGCGCAACTTCCAGGTGGGACCACCTGGCATTGCTGCACAACCACCCGGACCTAGTGGCGTAATTATCAGTCCCGTCATGATTAATTCAGTAATGGCCAAGCGACCGCAAAATAAGTACAAACTTCCTTATTGGCTTGCTGAAAAAATCGGACAACTCGAAGCTGTTTTTCCAAATACCACACCAGTGGAGAAACACAGAATCCTGACAATGAGTTTACCTAAAGGCCTGGTTCCCAAGTTAGCTGATTGTAACACTTGGGGCAGAGTGTTTGCAGCGATTTATTTGATGTGTTTCGGCACCCCCTCCATGACCGTTCTCCCATACATGATTAAACGTGTGTAAGATATGAACATGGGGCTGAGGCGGCACTGGAGTTGGGAATGAAACTGGTGGGAGTGTTTGGTATTGTTTGCAATATGATCCGTGCTAATGTTAAGGGTGATGCAGTAAGCTTGCAGGTGGCGCTATGCTGTTGCAAACACAAACAGCGCGAAAGTGCAGAAGATTATTGCTAAAGCTTATAAAACCCTAGGGTTTAATCGTCTGGGAATTAAGCCTTTTACTCCACCGCAACCTCAAAATCAATATCAACACAGGAAGCCCAACCTGAGAAGGAAGCACGCCCGTTCTTTCCGAAAAAGAACTGGAAAACCAAAAAACAGGGGCAGCAACAACAGAAGCAGGGTCCGCGTGCAGGTTCACGACACCTGAAGCTTCTTATCGAACTTATAATTTGCGCGATTGTGTAAAAATTAAATCTCCTGGTAGATTTCAAGTCCCTGAGCAGCGCTCTCCTTGTTCTTTACAGGACTCATCTGATTCTCAAGTCAGTGGAGGGGAGCGTCAGGATCGTGGCAAAGGTGCGACCACACAGCGAGGACGGATCAACCTCGCCTGTTTGACGTGAAAGCCAAACAAGAGGGACTGCCTCGTTTTGGACCCCTGTATCAAAAGAAAAAGATTGCCGCTTTAACAGCTGAATATGCCTCAGAAGGTGAGGACCCCACTCCTAGACTGGCGATGGGCAGTGACTCTGCTCGACAGTGCAGCGGAGGTTACTTGTGTGCGGAGGCAATGCGTCCCTGTCTGGAGGCGAGAGCAACTGATAGATTTATTACAGTAGAAACAGCAGATAGCCAAGTTGCTCCCCCGGATAGACTCTTATGAGATAGTCCTCCAAACTGAGGGTGATATACAGCGTACAATTACAGTGTTTTGGGGGAAAATCTCACTTCTTCCTATGATATTTTGTTGGTGGCGGCGGATTGGCCTCCACCATTTGTGTTGCCCGCTTCTAGAGGACAGGACATGATACTTCCGAGTTTTTCACCATACGTCCCTGAGGAACATGCAAAGGCTTTCGCAGCTGTGTGGGCTTTGGCCCTTGCCCCGGCAGTGTACTGCAATCAAGTGGGCTGAGATAAAGATTCCCCAGCACATGAGATTCCATTACGGTCAAGTCTGCAGCCACAACCGCAATATCTAATCAGATGGGAAGCTAAGGCTCCTGTTTGTGACATTCTGACTCAATTGGAATATCAAGGGGTAATTGAATCCTGTCTATCACTGATGAATAAGCTTCTTTTTCCGGTATCAAAACCGGACAGTTCATATTGCATTGTATTAGATTATAAAAATTTTAATAGACATTGTTGTACATTTGTGGTACAGAACACCCACAGCTCTACGCTAGTGAACAGTATAGTTCCTAAAAAATATAAGACTACACTGGACATTCTACGAACCTAGTCATAAGTATAGTACCAGGAACGGTGGGTTTCATGTGCAAAACATTCAACAAAGGGTACACAGTACCTATTGCATACAAATCACATCTGTACACAGCAGCGGAAATGTGTTTTCCAATGTTAATTTCTTTTTTACGGCAGTTCAAATGGCGATTCTGAAAGAACGCTCGCTGGTGCAGGGGAAACACATTCTAATGGTTTCACCTATCCCTGCTCTAGAAGCGGTGACTAAGGCAATTTTACCAAACTCTTAAGCTTTATTTATTTTATTTTTTTATTTGTGGTATTTGTAAAGCGCAGCATTCATCCCAGGGGATATCAAGGCGCTGAATAAGAAAGGGCTGCTGAGGTTTGAGCAGGGGGGGTTAGTATTTGGGAAAGAGATGTGTTTTGAGTTTTTGCCGGAATGAAAGAAGGTTCACAGTGTGTCTCAGATCCATAGGTAGTTCATTCCATCGTTTGGCCGCCAGGTGCGAGAAGGCTCGTCCTCCTGTTCTTGTTTTGTAAATACGCTTGGGTTTTGCTAGGGCTGAGTTAATGGATCTTAGGTTCCTGTTTGGAATATAAAATTCAATTTTCCCTTGCAGGATTGTAGGGCCTGCTTTATGGAGGGCTTTGTGCGCATGACAAAGTAGTTTGAATGTGGCGCGCTGGCGCATCGGCAGCCAATGGAGTTGTTTTAGACATGCCGATGCAGAGTCTCGTTTGCCTTTGTTACATACCAGCTTGGCAGCCTGGTTTTGCAGAACCTGAAGGCGGGAGAACAACTGCTCGTTCATTCCTTCGAACAGAGCATTGCCATAGTCCAGGCGGCTGACTAGAAGGGCCTGGGTGATCGTACGACGACAGTCAAGTGGGATCCATGTGAAGATCTTAGCGAGGAGTTTCAGGATTGCAAATCCCTTACCCCAAAGTGTGCGCACTTCATGGATAGTGCGTCGTCCATCATAATGCCCAGATTCCTGGCATATTGTTTCGGGGCGGGGGCTGTTCCCAGTGACGGTGGCCACCAAGAATCGTTCCACGAAAGTTTGGCTCCTCCGAACAATAGAATTTCGGATTTTCCGGCATTGAGCTTGAGGCAGTGGTTACGCATCCAGTCCGCCATTTCGGAGAGGCAGCTGTGGAGTTTGTTTTTAGTTGTTTCTAATTTTTCCGATCTTTCATCCAAGGTCACCATCAGCTGCGTGTCGTCGGCATATGAGCAAATGCCGATGCCCCACTTTCTTCCGATGTCAGCCAGAGATGATACGTAGGCATTAAAGAGAGTGGGGCTTAGGGAAGCCCCTTGTGGGACTCCACAGCCAATGGGACAGGGTTCAGAATGGAATTGGCCCATATGCACTGCTTGGGTGCGGTTGCACAGGAAGGATTCAATCCATTGCAACGCTATGTCTTGTATTCCTTTGCTCCGGAGAATGTTCAATAGACATTTGTGCGACATTGTGTCGAACGCTGCCGACAGGTCCAACAGTATCAGAGCCACCGAGCCCCCTTGGTCAGTGATGCATCTGACACTGTCCGACACTGCCAGCAGCGTAGCCTCAGTGCTATTGTTGGATCTGAATCCAGTTTGAGTGGGGTCCAGAAGCGAGTTGTCCTCGAGATCCCTTGGATCAAATAGGCTACTCCTTTGATATCGGCTGATGTCATGTTTATAGTTGATCCTGCTCTCCAGACACAGGAGGTTTTACAGTATGAACATGTTTATCCTCCTCCATTGTCAATGCTTCCTTTGGAAGAGTACAAATATATCATTTACACCGACGGCTCGGCTCAACTGGCCATCGGATCCAAACATGCATATTCCACGGCTTGCGCGATTGTTGATGGTTCGATTGGAAATGGCTAATTTAAGTCTTCCATTGTGCATACACAAGGACTTGGAGACTATACGGCACAATTGGCAGGGCTGCGTGCTCTTGTTCTTGCTCTCGAGTTTGCTGATCCTAATGTGAATACTCTTATTATTTTCCATTCTTACTATTGTGTCCAGTCTTTTAATGACAACTTATTCTTTTGGTCTTAAAATGATTATCAAGACTCTAAGGGTCGCGCAATAAAGCATAAAATGCTATGGGTTCGAGTGGCGGTGCTTAAAAAACTTCTGTCACTCACACACGTTATTCATACTCTTTGCCATCAGCTTGTGGGAGCACATGCTGTTGGTAATTCTTTTATTGACGAGGCGGCCAAATCTGCAGTAACCATTTGTTCCATTGCAGCAGTTACAAGATCCATGACTAAGATAGATAATGAAATTCTGGCAGCTATTGCTGCCATGAAAGATGGAACTGCTTACCCACAGGGCAGCCCATCTCCCATCTAAATATTCTTATCATTTATCTCCCGAACAAGTTCCTTATGCTTCAATTCCATCGGTTGGGGGTCGGCTGATTCCCAACATAGATCACAGACTTCCATTGATCGTAGCAGCACATGAAGGCATGGCTTCTGTGACAGTGTCTATTCTACAACAACACTATTGGTGGCGTGGTTTATATAAACAAATCAAGCCCTCTACGGTTTCACGTCCACTGCAGACACATCTATATATATCAAATAAGCCATTCCGCTGTATATATCTTGATCACTGCGGTCCATTGACTTCTGATACTGCATATAAATATATTTTTGTTGCAGTTGATAAGTGCACTAGATTCCTCTGGGTTTGGCCACAACGCAGTGCTGACCCTTGAAATGTCATTAGAGATGTGAGTGTCTTTTTCTGGACCTTTGCCTGTGGCACCTTCCATTCGGACCAAGGTCCAGCGTTTGCCTCTAAGGCGTAGAAGGACGCAATGAAGTCTTTGGAGGTGCTGGTGCAGTTTTCGTCTCCATACAGGCCTGAGGGGAATTTCATAGTGGAGCGAATTAACTGTGACTTAAAGAAATCTTTGACAGCTTCAGTCTTAGGTACTGGCAGGAACTGGCTGGCCCATTTGTATGGGGTACAACGTGCATTTAATAATCTCCCAAGAAGATCTCTGGGTGGGCAGACCCAATACAAAATGCTATTTGGTATCAAAATGTTTGTGCCTGATCTTGATGGTCTAGTCGTGGTGGCGACAGCTGCCACATTTGACGTAGATAATCATTCTACTATGTTACAGGACCTTAAAAAAGACTTGTGTCAGCTACGCTACTGAACATATACCCTCTTGCATTGACACAGCAATGCTGATTCCTGTCACCAGCTGGCTTCCTTAGATTGCAGATCTGGTACGAGAAAAGCTGGAGAACAAAAAAGAATTTGGTCCCTCTTATCGTGGACCGGTCCCGGTTCTTGGATTGAAGGGTACTTGTACAGTGACACTGCCATCTTTGCCTGGTCGCAATGACAATAGATACATTTAAGTTGACAATGTAAAGCTATACCATCTGACTGATTCTCAATAGTGTTACTCCGGGTGTTTCATGCAACGCTTTTGCTTTGAATCTGGTGTCGCCTGCATCTTCAACTAATCCCTGTGTCGTTGATGGTGAGATAGAAAGTCCGACTAGTCTTTTACCTGCTGTGCCTTCATCCACAGTGCCTTCCAACTTGGACGTTGAATATACTTATCCTGCTGATGAGTTCCATATTGAGGTACTGGACAGTCCTTTACAACATGATGCTAATGCTGTCCTGCCACAGTTGTTGAATGTGGGTGCAAGCGGTTATTTTGAGGACCGTACGAGTTTCTCATAGGACTCTTATTCCTCTTCTTCTGTGACATCGCCACCTTCAAAAACAAATGTTTTTTTCTCTTGGTTCAATAAGACTTTTCTGGTCCCACCCTGGACCTACATCTAGTTGGTGCTTATCCTGATTTTTCTTTTTCTGTTGAATGGATTTGTGATAGTGTTCTTCTTGCTCATCAATGGTTTTTATTTATCAGAAAGCTTTGCTGTAAAGTTTGTCGATGGTATACTGGCTCCCCGACCCTTTGAATCTACACGAAGGCGAACGCACGGAGGAACAGGGAGGCCGGCTGAAAAACCACAGACATCGTTGACCTGATAATGAGATTACCAAGTGGAGGTGCATAATTCAGAGAGCACACCGGCAATTCTAACCAATCTTGAGTTGGACATCAAACAGAAATCCAGACTTGAGAAATCCTTTCTCACCGATATACGGTGGTTCCTCCGTGCAATGTGAAAACGCTGAGGCATAATCAAAAGCTTCCAATCGTGGCTCAATCATCACAACCTAGTCCACGCCAAGAGAAAAGAACTGATGAAATTGACTAAACTTGAGTCTGTAACCACATTGCAGATACTTCAAAATACATATGTTTGTCCTGATGAAGGTGTAAAGATTGAAAGACACCGAAACGCCGCGTCGACTTGTTTTGTAAATTGATTTGTCTTGAAATAATTTTTAAAGTGTATTTAGATTGAATGTCTGACCTTTTCAAAAAAGGTTTTTTTAGTTGTTTTTAATTTAACCCAGTTGGGAGGTTCAAATAAATCGCAAATTGATTTCTATTCGTTTGTATATGCTTATTACTTAATCACAGTGAAATTTTGTTGCTTACTGACATTGGTCTACCGTTGAGTTCGCCCCTTAATATTGTTGCAGAAACCCCTTAGGGATAATCTCCCTCAGCAATTAAAATCTGCTACAGAACACAGGGAGTTTCTTGTTACATCCCCACACATTGTCCCATATCATGAAATGTGATCAAGCCCTTGTGAACATTTCGGCTTTCCCAGTTGCAGATGGCATCGTTTGGAATAAAGTGGCATTCGAAATTCATGGCCCAACGGAGGTCCTCAAGATACCATACATGTTTTGGGTCTCCTTAGGAGATGTGGTAACACAGGACATACATTCTGATGAATGGGATGTACAGGCAGTGTATTCATTGTTTTCTGATTTGAAATATTATGCTCCTTTTGATGCTAAAGATATGCATTTAAATACTGCCAATTATGCTGACTTATTCTGTTATCAACATTATGGCCACCATTTCCTGCAAAAGACAAACACGTTAAGACCTAATTTTAATGACACGCAGTGGGAACATTGTCCAACTCCCTTACAGGGTAGTTCAAAAACACTTAAAAATAGGTTCACTTACTTCACTGATTATTACACATCCAATCCAGACTTCTATGTCTTTAAATTGAAATTGCAGACTCAATCTAAATTTATTTTGACACACACAAAGTTAATATATTCAAACAATTTTAGGACTGACTTGGCCTTGCAGGGTTATTTGGGGCTCTAAGACTTGGCAGGTGCAAGGAGCAGAGGCTTTGCATCGTGTATGTCTGATACCGACTCAAATATTGTTATTGAATGACATAGTGCACTAAACTACTTTTTTTAGCCTGGCTACTGCCAAAAATTAAATACTCCTTCTATTCCATCATTTGCGGAATTTGATGATTGGCTTAATCACACCAAATAACCAATAGATAGCCTACAAGCTCTGTTTCAAAATGACAGTTTCAATATCTCAGATGTTGACTCTTTGGAATGGTTGTTGTTGCAAACCAATTCTAATGCTTGTTTTTATAATATGACCACTGGTTTCACACAAACCAGACCTGATCCCCAGTACCCACATTCACACTCGGTCACCACATATTTAGTGGGAAAATTGTGTCAACAGTGGTTAGAACATTCCTCTCTGTCACCTGTGAAACAACTTCTGTCAGTCTTGTCAAGCGACATCAACTTGTCTGACTTTCTCTTGGGTCATTGTGAGGACGCGCCTGCCATGATGCCATGGACCCCCAGACGGACCAGTTTCCCCCTTACCTGTCTCCGTCTCCACTTCTGTATTCACAGACCTTCCCAGAGTACTGTTTCTTTAAGACCCCGGAACTACAGGGTCATGTGACGGAGTCACGTGGGTTCGGGGAGCTCAAGAGCGGAAACACGGAGGAAGGACGGCGTTCGTCAGGCCGGGATAAGAAGCCAGCGTGGAAGAGGAGACCCGAGTGAGGACCTTCCTTGTACTGCCACGGGACGTCAGGAAAACCGGAACAGAAGACGCCGAAGGTACAAGCGGACAGCTGGAACGCCCTAACGCGGCAGGAGATACAGGAGGAACAGACGGGCAGCCAGACCCCACCTGGCACCACGAAGACTCTAGCCACGGCCTCTGAGGCTCATGGCTAACCAAGGTACGGGGACGCTTGGTGCTTCTGTAGGGCTGCACGAGTGGGGAGAGCAGAGGAGTGGGTGGTGGGGGAGAAAGCACTAGCGCGTAACTGAGCTGAGTATAGAACGGGCGTAAAAACACAAACACACTGGTGAAGGTTACGGTGCAGTGGCCCCTCCCTCACTGTCTACACCCCCGTGGCTTCCTGTGACACACCTCCAGAAACCTAGACCCCTTCCTTACAATTCGTTTTTGTTTTCTTTTCCCATCCGTGTACTGAGTCACCGGCAAACTCTGGAGCGGGGCAAGAACCTCCCAAGCCCAAGAGAACCCCAGCTGGAAAACTACAGAAGGGACAAGACCACAACAGTTCCCACAATTCTTTGTATTAAACATTAATAAAACCCAAAACTCGTGAACCCTTATAACTTTGTCCTGGTCTGCTTATCCACTGTGCCATAGTCCTAAATCTCCTAGATCAAAAAGATGTATCTATGCAACATACAATTAGTTATGGACTAAATTTTCGCTTTGCCTACTTTTTATTGGGCTTTGGATTTATCCCTTTCCAATGCGCCATGCACTGACCCAGATTATGATCTGTTATTGGGTCCCTTAGTGGCCCATGACCAGGCCTGTTCATGGGATGGCCGCATGGCACTTGCGGCTGCGCTTGAAGTGCTGGCTGAATGGAATATCTGTGCAGCGGCACAGCACCTCTTGAAACGGAGTTTCATCGAACATCACGCAAGTTACCCAGATATGCTCTTGGAGGCATCGGATTATGAGGAACACTTGTGCTCCTTTGAGATACTTGATTGGATGGCATCCCTTTTTGCTACAAATGATAGGGATGACCTTTTGGAATGAATTGCAATCTTGGGATCATGTACTTTGATGGATTTTCCAACTCCAAATTAATCCCGTTCTAAATGAACGACAACAAAGTAATACAATTTTTAACATTTTTTTACATTTTCTAAATGTGTTTTTTTTCGAGCGCTTCTTGACTATGCTTAACTTTGAACTCTGTTGGAGTCCTTTTATCTATATGCTACTACCTGGCAGGGGGAGGTTGTTATACGGCCATTGGGTACATTGTCGACTGTCATTAATTCTGCTTTTGTGCACGTTACTACATGACTTTATTATGCAAGATTCTGTTTGTGCCTTTCACATGAGAACTGTCTGCTTTCTCCGTTCTCTGCTTATTCCTGGAGTTTAATCTGAACACGATGTGCAAGGTCGATAAACAATGCCCCTTGTTATTCTGTTCTGGTTATTATCTAGCACTTAGACAAAACATGCTACACAGCTGCTGCTGCTGGAAACCCCGTACTTTGATATTATGGGATTGCATGTTGGTCTAGCACACACTTGGAGACGGACCTTTCCAGGGAGAAGAGCTATGCTGTTCCCATGATGTAAAAACTACCATCTATGCACTAAGGTATGGGGTCTGCTGACAAAGACCGACTCATAAATACCGAATTTTACCGATTCGGTATTTATGAATCGGTAAATATGAAGGTGGGAGATGTAGGTATTTTTGAAAATAGAAATACCGAATCGTTAACATTCGGTATTTACCGATTCGGTAAATACCGAATCGGTATTTCCTATTGATTCCTATGGGCTGTGAAGTACCGAATCCTGCCAGGGTGTCACTTTGACACCCTCTAGCACCCCAAATACAGGCATGTGTGACATGTGGCACACAGACATGCCCTAAGGGCATGTCTGTGTGTCACATGGCACAGGTGTGCATGCACAGATGTGCATGCACACCTGAATTCGGTATTTTAGCACCCAATAGGACCTACATCTGGCCCATAGTCCTTTATCCACTGTCTGTATATGATGATTTCCCCTTTCATAGTCTATGGACTTGCTACAATGCTGTGCTAGGTTTACACGTTTTTCTGCTGGTAGTTGCTCGTATACAGCAATATAGAGCACGATAGATAAAAATAAACATTTTGAACTATAACAGTGACTCTGTCTAATCTCATTGTGGACAAGTACGAGTGAGTGAGCCAAATGGTATATCTTGCTCCCACGATTCATGAGAGAGTCGGGAGTGTTGTGTTCTGGGTTGTCTAATCATTTGTAACTTCGTGATTATGTAGGAGAACGAATGAGACACTATAGCTAGGCTGTTCCGGGATTATGGGTACTGAGGCAGCGGGAAGGCTTAGCCCCTACACACCGCGGTCCTGTTTTCCTGTGCATAGTTCTGTATATGTGCAGAATCCCTGCAACATTCTGGTTTCACTTTAATATGTAACAAATAAAATGTTTAAAATCTACTCTTGGAGACGGTAATACAATTCATCAACACCCCCGCAACATTCTGGTTTCACTTTAATTTTTGTAACAAATAAAATGTTTAAAACAAACTCTTGGAGATGGTAATACAATTAATCAGAAACCTTTTCTGGTTTCAGCTTTATTTGAAACAAAGAACATGTTTTAGTCTGAGGCTGCTTTGTTTATTTTCCCTGCAGTTTGCAGATTTTAGGGGCTGGGCACTAGTTGTATAGGAAACAAAGAAGAGCAAGGCCTGCACAGAGTTTTTACCCATGAAACTGAAACCAAAAAAGGTTTCAGATTAACTGTGTAGCCCTCTCTCCAAGTCTTGATTTGTGGCACAGGTAGGAGACCCCTTGTCTCCTGCAAAGCACCAGACCTTTCCACAGAGGCCTGTGTAAACAGAAAAACACTTACTTAAATAAAAATTAAATGTTGTATGACCTTGAACTCACTGGAAGCAAAGACAACCTGTGTTTTCTTTCCTCAATCCTTATCCAACACCCTTTGAGAAGGCTGTTTTTATCAGTGGATTGACCAATAGAATGAATTCAGTCTCCTCTCTTCAATCTGACTAGCTGTTGCCAACCAATCATAGTGAAGGGGTGCTTCACATCTATGTGGAGAGACGAAAGTTACCCAGTGGTGAAACACTTTTGGAAAGAGCAAAATGGCGATACTAGTAAATTGAGATACATAGTAATTGACAGCATTCCCAAAAAGGTCAAAGGGGGCAACAGAGAAAAGGATTTACGTAAAATGCAATCCAGAAATATCCTCAGACTAGACTCGCTGGAACCTAGAACTTTGAATGTAGATGAGGAATTACATGTATATATTTGAATCACTACAGCTGAAGTACTGGTTGAGGGAAAGGGTGTCTAAATATGATTCATGTTGTATTCAGCAAGGGGGACATGGGTTTCAAATGGATAGAAATTGTTTCCATTTTCTTTTTTCTTTAGGTATATTACAGGTTGGAGTCAGGAAAGAAGTAAATGTGACTGACATCAGAATGTAACTATATAATGATTATGTACTTGAGATAATTTGCTCACTGGAGCTTGAGGTGAGCAAACCTGAATTATGTATTATTTTTAATGAGCCGTGAGTAGTTATCGTGTAGGTTAAATAACAAGATTGAACTAATGAAAGCTGGTATACAAGTTGGATTATAATTGTCATTATGAAAAAAATGTATTAAGATTGGCATTATGTGAATGAATTGTGTGAAGTCGTGAATTTATTAAACCTTTTTAAGAAGGCCACAGTGAAAGTTATATACATTTAATAAGTTTGTAATGCAATATTTTCTTTATGTCAATAGTTGTACACACGCTGGTATATAATACTCAAACAATATGGTGCCCAACATCATGATCAAGGCTGCTGTAAGACCAAAATGCATAAATGTTTAGCCTTGGCGATGACTGATTGTTCAATAAATAGCACACTTGTTGAAACCACATACTGAAGTGCCGTCTTTTCTTTAGTGAAGAAAGGAAATGTGGGAGGAAATAAAATATATATGTATATAATATTTTTTTTTCAAACCAGAAGAGCTGCTCGAACGCTGCGACTCGCCTCACAGTGCCGGTGCCTGAGATGGTAGCATCAACCATCCAATATATTCCACAGTAAACCAGTAGAATTATCCAGAATGATAAAAAGGGGCACACCAAGTGAAGTAGTAGAGAGATTTAATGTGCAAAACAAAGCGTTTCAGCTCTGAAGCCTTTGCCAAGTTTACACAGTGTGCACCACTCACCATAGAAATACGCCTGCTTACAATGGACATGGACAAAATACTGCGATGATCGGAATTCCTTTACAATCATGCTTTGTACAATTCATTCCACTTTGATCTAAATTAGAACCTTGTCATAAATCAATATTCTAAATAAAAAATAATTCATCATATTAAATAACATATGAAAATATCACCATTAAGCTCAATTCCAATGCTAGCAGCGTATGTTCAGGGCATTGCTCAGATGTATTAAAAGGTCATAATTAAATAAACTGGCACTCGAAATGTGTACACAAGGTGATAACATTCGCAAAGTTAATATTTCACACATGAATAATGTGTGTGTTGGGCTTTGGGAATATAGGCATCCCCTGGACAATAAGCCTCTGTAAATCTAGGCTCCACGTGGGATAAAAGTGGTTGTCAACCTAGTCAATCCAAAATTGTCAACTTCTAGAGAACATCCCTAAAACTTGAATGATACCTTAATAGATACATATGAGTGAACCACTGGGCCTAATTGTGACTCAGGATGGTCACAATTCCTAAAAGCCTCAACCAAAATGTCAATAACGAGCAAGTGCCCATATATAGATGGAGAGTGTTCACCTATCTTACAAAGTGCCAATAAGTGAAAAGGTATGTGCTAAAATAAGTGAATACAAATGTGTAAGTTAGGGGGCATGATTGGAGATGATGTCCAGTCATCCATTATGTGTTGTAAGTTCCTCACTGCTGTTCATCCCATGGGGTATCTTAGTGTTTAGATAAATTATATATCTGGAATCCAATGCTCGTAACTTCTTTTCTCTATCACCCCCTCTTGTATGTTTCACAATGCAGTCAATACCAAAAACTTTCAGTTGGTTGTTGTTGCTGTTGTGTGTTGCCTGAAAGAGACGAGCTATTAGATAATTTGAATCATTATTGGTAATGGCTTGTAGGTGTTGGAGAATTCTCATCTTTAAGGGGAGTTTGGTACTACCAACATTTCTTAGGCCAGAAGGGCATTCCAGGACATATATAACAAAATCGGTAGCACAGGTAACGTATTTTAGAATCTGTCTGGTTCTTCCATTCCACAGGATGTAACTTTTGAAACTTGGGCTATTCTTGCATGCTTTGCATGAACTGTAGGGAGAGAAACCTCCCCTTTGGGTACCTAGCCACCTGGTCATAGGGGTTGGATCCTGGAAGAAATGTACAAAAGTGTCCCTCAATGACTGTGGCTGCCTGTATGTTTCAAGGGGTGCATTGTCTATTATACTGCCAATTATGGGATCAGTTACTAACAGGCTCCAGTGTCAGGTCAGGGTTTGTTTAAAATGATTAGATCTGTTGCTGTAAGTTGTAATCAGCCTTGGCTTGCTATCATCACTCTTGTTTTTGGTGGTGTCCTTAGTTGTAAATGGGACATCTTCCCGCTTCATTCCCTGTAATTCTTTACTGGCCTGTGACAGTATTCTATGCGAGTAACCTTGTTTTTAAAACCTGTGTTTCATGGCTTCATGTTCCTTACTGAAGGTTCAACCCTGCTGCAGTTCTGGTGAGCTCTAAGGAACTCCCCATGAAGTATGCTATGGATACGTGGGACCGGATGGTGACTTTGTGCATGCAATATACTGTTGCCAGCTGTCTTCTTTCTGAAAAGGGATGTGTGTAGTTTGTCAATTTCAATACGTATGGCTACATCCAAAAATTCACAATACGTTCTTCTTATACTGTAAGTAAAACTCAGGTTAAAATCATTCCTCTCCAATACACTGATGAATTCCTTGGCTGTACTTTCATCAAAATCCCAAATTAGGAACAGATCATCAACATATCTTATTTAAATTGGGATGTGCTCCATGTATTTTTCATTATCTTCTACCCAGACCACCTGCTCCTCCCACCATCCCAGGAAAAGATTTGCTAGACTGGGGGCGAAGCAGGTGCCCATAGCTGGACCTGACTTTTGTCTGTATAATGTCTTTTCAAACAGAAAAATATTCTGTTCTAGACAGTAAAGCATCACCACCTGCAGAATAGACAGCTCTCCTGAGGCGGAAGCTGGGAGTGTTTTAAGTTAAAAAATTTTTTAAGGATCGAGGATTGTTTCACTGGTATCATTCAAAGCTATTACCTGATATCACTGTGGGGCGCATTGCAGGCTAACGCTGCGTCTCTCCAGCTGGTGCAGAACACGGAGGGGCTCTCACGTGCCACGCGGGCAGCCATCTTGGGGTTCACAGTGCGGTTAGCGCTATAGTGGCTGACACGGGGGGCAGGATAAAAGAAATGATCACACGGAAGCGCAGCGGACGTGTGCAGCGGGCGCGTCGATTGCGTGCCAAAGGCAGGCCCGTCTGCGCCCGTCCACGCCAGATCGCGCCCAGCGACCTGGGATCTTGTCTCTGGTACAATGGCCCCTCGAGGCACTCAGACTTTCATCTACTCAGCCGATTCCTTGTGGGCAATACAAGCGCAGACAGGGAAGGGGCTGGGACACTGTAACCAGAAGGTACCGCCGGCGCTGGAAGGACCAGTAAGTTGTAGCTCCTGCCAGTTTCAAATGGAAGCACTGGTAGAGGGCTCCATAAGAGGGGAAGGAACACCATATCTTCTCACCAGGAGAGCGAACTCACAGAGTCTCCTGATGTGTAACGTCAGATCCCTGGTGAGACATTCATGTGAGATATGGGATATGCTAGATACTCACGACCCTGACCTGTGCTTTTTCACAGAGACTTGGCTAAGTCAGGCGAGCCAACCAGCCATAACCTTGGCCATCCCGGAGAATTATAAATGTATTCACCTCGACAGAGTAACAAAAATGGGAGGAGGGATCGCCATTGCGTTAAAAAAACATCTGACTGTGAATTGGATATCAACAATGAGTGATGACTGTTTAGAACTGGGAATTTTTAAAGTCAAGGTGTCGGTTTCGGAGGGATGGTATGGTGCCTTAATTTACCGGCCCCCTGGACCAAAAGCCAAGTTTACTGATCGCCTGATGAAACAAATTGCTCTGCACGTGTTAGCCACAAACAGATTTATTCTGCTGGGAGATTTTAACTTCCACGGGGAAAATCGATCCGATCTGGAAGTAAATAAACTTTTATCTGCACTAGAACTAATAGGACGTACTCCAAGAGGAGAAGGGGCTACACATGTAGCGGGTCTCCAGTTGGACCTAGATTTTTCTAATATAGACCAGCTCTTGTGTAAGGCCCCGATACCCATCCTCTGGACCGATCACTCTCTGATCGAGATCAAGGTGCAGCTTTCGAATCTACATGCAGCCAATCGACCTGTGCACACAGGCTTCAGGCAAGGGAGGAAATGGCATAAGCTCACAGCAGAAGCCTTTGAGGAGGTCTTTCCCTCGAGACTCTCCACATCCGTTAGTGAGGTAGGGGCCAAATTGGAAGCCTTCAACTCGGCCTTGGAAATTGCATTGGATGCCATAATTCCCACACAGAAGCAGAATATCCTAACTAGGAGGGCCTCAGCCCCCTGGTACACCAGGGAATTAAAACAAGAAAGAGCACGCTGTAGAGAATTGGAAAGAAGGTGGAGGGCAAACAAGACTAATGATAACAAAACTTCGTATATACAGGCACTGGCCAAATATCATTTGAATATGAAAGAGGCTAGGCGGATGTTTATAACGACCCAGATAGAGAGCGCTCCCAACTCTGCCAAAGTACTGTTTGGGATAGTGAAGGAGTTTGTGGCCCCTACTGTATGTAGTCAGGCCCCAGTGGAGTCACAGGAGCTCTGTGACTCCTTAGCACACGTCTTTCACAACAAAATCTCTCAAATCTACGAGAATTTCCCCCCACCTGATCCACCCCTTGAGGGGCCTCAAAAAATGTTAGGAAGGACGGATGAAATTGCAGCATGTTCCTTATGCAGTTTCTCACTAGTCATTAACGAGGAGGTCCAGAAAAGGCTTAATGACAGCTAAGTCTGGATCTCCGACTGATATCTGTCCCCCCAGGATAATGACGCTGCTGGCAACCAGTTGTGTTCAACCAATCACAGACATCTTTAATCTGTCAATCCTCACGGGTGCGATCCCTCCAATATGGAAGGAGGCCTTTGTGCGCCCGATTTAAAAAAAAAACCTCGGCGGATCCAGCCACACTCGGAAACTATAGACCAATCTCCCTCGTGCCTCTTCTCAGCAAAATCTTGGAAGGGATCAGCAACTAAGCTCTTATCTTGCGGTAAACCAGCTTTTGGACCCTTCGCAATCAGGTTTTAGACCAGGGTTCAGTACCGAGATGGCGATCCTTGAGGTAACGGATTCGCTAAGACTTACTGTCGAAGCAGGAGGTTCAGTAATCTTAGTTCTATTGGATCTCTCTGCAGCCTTTGATACCATCTCGCATTCTAGGCTGGCGGAGAGATTCATAGAGGCAGGGATCAACGGAATTGCACTGAAGTGGCTTAACAACTTCTTGTCAGAGAGATTCCAAACGGTGGTGCTGGGTCCCTACTCATAAAAAAAAAGGCACCTGAGCAGAGTGGTTCTGCAGGGCTCCTGTTTAAGCCCGACACTTTTTAACCCCTTGCCCGCGGCCGGAATTCCGCTTCTGTGCTGGACATTCCGATCGCGGGCGTGGTCATGACGGCCCCCAGCCGTCATCAGCACATGAGCGCTGGGGGCCGTCATCAGCATGGAAGGGGTTAATCTGTACATGGCCCCACTGGCCAGGATGGTGGAGCAATTAAGCTTTGGAATCGTCTCTTATGCAGACGATACACAGCTGATCTTTAATATCGGATCGAACCCCACTCTAGACAAAACTCGCTTTGACAAGGGGATGCTTACCATCGCGAACTGGATGACTGCAAACTATCTCCAGTTGAACCCGGATAAGACCGAACTGATGTTATTAGGTAAAGCAACAGACGTCTGGTCAGATGATTGGTGGCCACAAGAGTTAGGGACTGCACCATCACCTAAAGGGACAGTGAAAAGTCTGGGACTAAAGCTGGATCAAGCTTTAAACATGAAAGCCCAAGTCTCGGCAATAACAAGCTCATGTTATTATGCCCTCCAACTTGTGAGGAAAATATTACCTTACATTCCGCTCCACCATCGGAGAACCCTAGTTCAAGCAATGGTCACCTCACGATTGGACTATGGGAATGCCCTACTTGCGGAAGTCGGGGAGACACTTCTGGCCAAGCTACAGGTGGTGCAAAATACCGCCGTTACAATGATCCTCAACCAACCGGCGGGTTCCCCTTCAGCGCCACTGTTGAGGAAACTGCACTGGCTGACAGTAAAAAAAGAGGTCATTCTTTAAGATCTGTTGCCTGACGAGGTCATTCTTTAAGATCTGTTGCCTGACCTTCAGGGCAGTCAATGAGATTGGCCCAGTGTACCTACGGAATAAAATACGGAAATATACCCCAAGTAGGCACCTGAGATCCACAACTCAGCATTTGCTACAGACCCCTCACATTCGACTGGTCAGGACGGGAGGCAAAGCCTTCTCGTACCTGGCACCAACTTCCGCTGGGACTCCGTACAACAATTAGCTACAACGGTTTTAGGAAACAGTTGAAAGCCCATTTATTTTAAACTTGGAGTATTTTCGTATCTTCCCCTTTAGGTAGGTTGTCTTGTCTGGACAGCGCCGCGATGCCCCAGGGTGAGGTGAGCGCTTTATAAACTAGTAAACTAAACTAAACAACATGTTAGTGTGTTCTAACATGGATAATGGCCTGCCTTGGAGGAAGTACATACAGGCATCCACTCCCTTTCTTTGCTCAATACATGTATACAGTGAGCATACATCCAGTGATATCATCAAATATGCACTCTCCCATTTCACATCATGAATTCTCCTTAAGATGTCAGTACTGTCACGGCAATATGATCTCAAATTAACTACAAAGGCAGGCAAAAAATAATCAAGAAAAATCGAGGTATTCTCCAGAAGACCCCCATTAGATGATCCAATGGGTCTCCCTGGTGGTCCAGTGGGATGCTTGTGAATCTTAGGCAACAGACATAAACATGGTGTTCGTGGATGGTTAGTTCTGAGAAATAGATATTCATCGTGATCTAATAATCCTGTGACCTACCAGTTTTTAGGTCTCGCGACCTGCGTTGCACTGCGCAGGTCGCGAGACCTTTAGTAAGTGAAAAACGGGGTTTGGGTAGCTGACCTAGGAATCACACACGCTCATGCGCGTGTGTTTCCTTTTCAGCTACCCCATTGGCCTTAGCGTGCGTTTTTTAATGAAAGACTGCACGCAATTGGCCAAAGGCAGGCGCGTTGCTCCGCCCACAGCCTATTGGTGTCTATTACACGCTTGGTGCACGTAATAGACACCAATAGGCCATCACGTGGTTTCAATTATCGTGCCCAGACACGGGCATGATAATTGAAACTTAGGGCTCGCACTGTTGTGCGCTCGCGCTTCTTTATTTTTGGATCCATTTCACACGGAAGCAAAAAAAGCCAAAAGGCTAGGAGTAAACACCGAAGCTATTTTCTTTTTTATATCTTTTTTTATTGCAGTCCATGCTATTTTCTAACCTGATTATTTAAATTTGTAAAAGGTAATTAAAAACAAAGTGTACTGTAGTTGCTGTGTAACTTGACAAAGTTAAAAAAGCTTAAATGTGCAATGTAAAAAATGCTACGTTTTCTTCATTTTGACAAACTTTCTCTTTAAAAAAGAAAGCCTTTGACAGTGGATGTTCTTGCGTATGATGGCAGGAAACCAGGGTAAACACAGCATAAGGTAACGATACCGAAAACACCTCACTGAAATATTCTGTGCATATGGTTTGTGTCTGTAATCAACCCTCACGTTCCTATTGCTCTCTAAAGCGGAAAAAAGCAAGCTTTCACCAGGGCAAATATTTCTCCATGAAATAGCTTAGTAAACTCGCGCCTCTTTTGTGCCGCCGTTGCATCACTTTTGTGATGCAGCGGCGGCGCAAAAGATGCGCCATGGTGCAGGGTATTTACAACGTGACTCATCTGGGAGATGCGTCACGTTGTAAAGCCCTGCGCCAGAAGTAGGCATTCCGTCGCATGGGGGTGTGTTCCGGTGCAGGAACGCCGCCTAAAAATGGCGGAGTGAAATCTACAATATTTCACTCAGTCACTTTTGGGCCCATGCTGCGTCAAAACCCTGCGCTGCTTGAAGCAGGTGTAAGGATTGACACAGCATTTTAAAGATAGGGCACCCGAGCCTTGCTGGAGCTGCGTCGTGCTTGTGACGCAACTCCAGCAATGCGCCGCCTTTTCGGCACAGATGTGTCACGCATCTGTGCCGTTTTTACCCCATAAATGGAACTTCCCTGTTGATATGCAGGGATGTGCCAGTTATTGTAAATCTGCCCCTAAGAGACTAACTAAACGTGAAAGTGCCATCAGCGTTGTCGAGTAACAGAGGCTTCAAGAGGCTGCAGGGGCTGGGGCGGCGCTCTCTGTCTCGGTGATTAAAGCTCGAGTAGTAGCTTCAGCTCCCAAATATATCTGCAATCGGGCTGCACGACAAAGACAAGCATTTGCAATGCAATAGGCTCGCATTTACTAAACTCTCGAAAATGCGAGACCTACAGCATTACAAATGGTTGTTGGCAAAAGCGCCCTGTGCAGCGCTTTCACTTTAATGTGCGCCTTTCCTTAGGCACAGCTCGTCTGAAGAAAGGGGCGGGGCCGCCATTCACGTGAAAGCGCTGTTTGGGGCCTTTTACACCCAAAAGTTAAGAAATATCCTGACCAGAGTGTGGTCCTGCCCGTTTACAGGGAGATGAAAAACTTTAACAAAATAGTGCTTGTTTCCTTTGCAAACCCTTACCGAATCATCATGAAACTTTGCATCATCAGTCAACCTAGGAAAAATAGAATAGGTCTGCAAAGTTCCCTGGAGATTCATCAAACGGTGAGAAAGTTATTAGGAAGCCCAAATCTGATGAGTTAACTTCTCTCTGAATTCTAACTAGAACTACAGAGTGGGCACTGCCAATGCGGTGCTTCCAACATCACGCATGATGTCATGGGTGACATCACAAATGACACTGGTGACGTAGCATACCACATTAACATTCCTATAAAGGTCACTCTGGATTCAGTCTCATGACTGTCTGGAGATGTGTCTAATGACATTAGTTTGTCTGTATCCGTTATTGATTTGTATAAATATGGTGTGGTTGTAAGCAGTGCTTACTGTTTTTATGGCAGGGACGATAGCTGTGATTTGTATGCTCATAGCTGGCCAATATCACAGGTTATTCTTCATATTTCAAAACCAAACTAAACATCCTCCTTCTATAAAAGAAATCCCCACTCCCTCTGGCAGAAGCTGCACAATGCCGGGGTTGAGAACTTGACCTGGGGCTGTCGGTCATGCTCACTATGGTTTGGCCTCTCCATGCAACCTCTGTCATTTGCAACACAGACTCTGTGGGTACAGGAGCTTTCTGGAATCTTTGCAAAATAATAAACCAGGACAGAATGTTAAGCACCAGAGTGCCCCCCCCCAACCCCCCCCCCCCGCAGAAGGAGTGAATGTAAGGGCAGTCTAAAAGATGTCTGGTAGTGTGTGTATTTTGTTTTTACCATTGTTCGCGTGTGGGCTGTGCGTTTACTTGTGGATGACATTTAACTAATAATGGGGCATATTAGCAAGAACCCTGCGTAAAATGATCGCCATTTTATCAGCAGGAAACTGCAGCTAAAACGGCGATAGAGGGCTTGCTAATATGCGTTATAGAATTCTTATAGAATCCCAGGTTAGATGTGCAAGTCTGCTTTAGAAATTTATTTATTTTATTTATTTATTCAAAGTTTTATATAGCGCGAACAGGATCCTTACAGATATCAGAGCGCTTCACAAAGACAGGGAAGGGGCAGTAGGAGTCAACAGAGATAATGGGAGCAGTATAATAGTCAATAACATGGTAATAACATGGATAATAAAAACATACATAAAACCAATCCATATACAATCAGGTAAGGAAGTAATATAGGACAGCACAAGTCATTGATCCCACTACAGAGGTGTACAGGTGGATCAGTAAACCAACGTGTATCATATCTTGGTCGGTAGTAAGAGAGTAGCGTAGTAGTGCCCCCCGCAAGTATAGTATAGTGCCAGGGGATAGGGTGAGCAGTGATACAAAGCAGTGCAGAGTCTCTGAACCAACATCTATAACGATCAGGAGATCTTGGCCAGAAGGATGGTTTTCACCTCTTTCTTGAAGAGTGCAGTGGAGGAGATCAGCCTGGTTTCAGGAGGGAGCGCATTCCAGATCCTGGGTGCCATTCCTGAGAAGGAGCGCTTGTAAGTTTTCACTTTCCGGTATCTACGAGGTTTCAGGAGAAGATTTTTTGTGCTCCTATTGGATCTCGAGCCTCCTGATATAGACAGCTTTTGAGCGAGGTAGTTGGGTGCCTTGTGGTGCACGGCCGCGTGTGTCATAACTGCAATTTTTAGCTGTATTCTGGCTTCAAAAGGCAGCCATTTTAGAGACTTTAGGTCTGGGGATATGTGCGAATGCTTTCTAGAGCCAGTAATGAGTCTCGCGGCAGCGTTCAGGGAGGCTCTTAAGGGTGCTGTTGTGGATAGCGGGAGACCGCTGAGGGCCGCAATTCCGTAGTCTATTCGAGGGATGACTAAAGCTTGTACAGCAGTTTGGAAGTCTTTGGCCGGGAGGAAGGGTTTAATTTTCCTCAGCGTGTTAATTTGGAAATTAGCTGCTTTTGTGGCTTTGCTGACGTGCTGCTGCATGTTGAGCTTGGCGTCGAGTGTGATGCCTAGGGATTTCGCCGAGTCCACGATGGTAGGTTGGACATTGAGTGCTGTTAGGTTGTTGAGCCAGGTTTGGGTGGTGGAGATTTTCGCCGGGGGTGAGATGAGTAGGAACTCAGTTTTCAGAGCATTTAGTTTAAGGTGATTATCGGCCAGCCAAGATTGGGTGTTAATAAGCGTGGAATTCAGATGTTTGATATCTTCCGGGGATTGTACCTTTAGATAGAGTTGTGTGTCATCGGCGTACATATGGAATTGAACATTGGATGCTTGAAGCAAGGTGGCGAGCGGTTCCATAACGAGGTTGAACAGTGTAGGGGAGAGGGTGGATCCTTGTGGAACACCTAGATCTGCAGGCACAGGTGTAGATAGCACATTGTCGATCTTGAACCTCTGAGACCGGTTGTGAAGGAAGGACGAAAACCACTTGAGAACAGTTCCCGATAGCCCCATTCTAGTACTTAGCAGCTCCAGCAAGTTCTCATGTTTGACCGTGTCAAATGCAGACGAGAGGTCAAGAAGGATGAGGAGGCAGGACTCATTGCGATCCAGAATTTGGAGGGCGTCATCAATTATGTGTGTCATAGCTGTGCGCATGTAATGGTATATGTGTACATGTGCGCGCACGGCGGTATGGGGAAGGTATTTACGAAGCTATGTCTCGCCATTGCTCAGTGTGCTGATAGCTCAGTCTCCTCCTCCTTCCCATCATCTGTGGCCAACAGCATGCCCACTTTGGACCTCTCCAAGTGGGGCTTAAGGCGGTTAACATGTAGGACCCTCAAAGGGTTCCTGGGAGACTGCATGTCCACCAAGTAGGTTACCGGACTCTTGCGCTCCACAACGTCAAATGGACCTGTCCACTTGTCATTAAGGGCACAGGGTTCCACTGGGGCAAAGACCCACACCTCTTGTCCAGGTTGAAGCTCTACCAGAGTGGCATTCTGGTCGTACCACCGCTTCATCTCTTCCTAGCTGGCTTCCAGATTTGCCTCAGCAAGTTGCCTGAATCACCTGGTTTGATTTCTGAATGCCAGCATGTAACTGTATACATTCTGGGGAGGTTTCCTGGGAGATTGCTCCCAGCCTTCCTTTACCAAACTCAGAGGTCCTCTCACGTGGTGACCATACAGAAGTTCAAAGGGGCTGAACCCCAGGGACTTCTGTGGCACCTCATGGTATGCAAAGAGAGGGCATGGCAAGAGGACGTCCCACTTACGCCTCATGGGTTCTTCCAGACCCATAATCATGCCTTTCAGGGTTCGGTTGAATCTCTCAACCAACCCATTTCCTTGGGGATGGTAAGGGGTGGTGAACTTGTAGGTTACACCACACTCTTGCCTAAGGGATTTCATATACTTGGAAATGAAATTGGTGCCCCTGTCAGACACCCCCTCTAGAGGGAATCCCACTCGGGAGAAAATTCCCATCAGTGCCCGTCCCATCACAGGGGCCATCACTGTCCTCAGAGGAATGGCTTCAGGGTACCGGGTGGCATGGTCCACCAAGACCAGGATGAACCTGTTGCCCATGGCTGTCTTGGGGTCCAGAGGCCCCACAATGTCAATGCCCACTTGCTGGAATGAAGTACTGACCACAGGAAAGGGCTGGAGAGGAGCCTTGTGCTTCCCTCCACTCTTACCACTTGCCTGGCAAGTCTGACAGGTCCTACAGTGAGCATCTGAGCTCCTGTGCATTTGGGGCCAATAAAAGTGGGTGACAAGCCTGTCATAGGTCTTGTCCATCCCCAAATGTCCTGCTAAAGGCACATCATGAGCCAGCCCCAGTAGGAAGGCTCTGAATTTCTGGGGTACCACCAGCGCACGGGCTGACCCAGGTTCAGCAACCTTAGGCTCAGAATGGAGGAGGTCATTCTCCCAGTACACATAATGTGTTCCAGACTGAACACCATTGGCCTGGTCTGCAGCCTGCCATACCCCTGAGAGAAGGGCACCTCTTTCTGCTCCCGGCAGAATTCCTCCCTGGAGGGGCCTCCTTCTTGCTGCCAATGGGTCAGCTCAGGCAGGTTCCCCAGTTCAGCACTCTGTTCCCCTGTAGGCTCCAGGGCATCCCCCTCGAGGTCTGCTTCCTCCTGGACCGTGGGAACTTCAGGGGCCGGTTTCCCACGCCCCCTGTGCCTCCTCTCTAAGGCCGGTTCCTGGGCCTCTCCTTCAGGCCCCAGGATCTCTTGAGCACCCCTACTGGCTGCCATTGACCGGGTGGTTACACACGCCCAGTCAGGCAAACCCACCATCCTCAGGTGAGCTGCTTTCTCCACCTTTTCCCAAGGGGAGTCTTCCAAGTCATTTCCCAGCAAACAGTCAACAGGCATGGAAGTACTCACAGCAACCTGCAGAGTACCAGAGACCCCCCCCCACTCTAAGGGAACCTGAGCCATTGGACTACGACTCTGTGTTGTCAGCATTGACAACACGGCAATAGGCATGGGGTACAACCTGCTCTTGAGACACCAGGTGCTGCCTCACTGCAGTCACACTGGCTCCTGTATCTCGAAGAGCCTCAGCTTTCTTACCATTGATGGTCACCACCTGCCCATATTTCTTAGTGTTGGAGGGCAGGTAGTTCTCAGGGACCATTTCACTGTCTCCTAAAGAGACTAGGGTCATCTGAACAGGATCTCCACCCCCTGGGACTGCTACTTCCTCCCCAAAATTAACACTAGTCATTTGCCGGGGCGTAGCACCAGTGGGTGCTGGTTTACCAAACAGGCGACACTTAGGGTCAGTGGCAATTTGACCCGGGTCACCACACCTGAAACAATTGAAGGGCCCTCTTGGAACAGGTTTACCTGTCGGGGCCCCGGTCTGCTTCGGGGGTGGGGGAGGCTGAGAACCTTTCCCTTGGTTCCCTTGGGGATTACTTTGGGGGCCTTTGGGGAACCCTTTTGGTTTACCTCTGTCCCCCCCACTCTTCTGCTGGGGACCCTGCCCACCTTTGGCGGAGTCTCCCACTGGACCCTTGTGGACCCTGGTGCTGAGCCAGCGGTCCGCCTCCTCAGCAAGCTTCCTCGGATTGGACAGCTTGCTGTCAATCAGGTGCGGGCGTAGCTCAGGAAAACAATTACCAGACAAGTGCTCCCACGCAATCAAATCAAGAAGCCCTTGAAAATCATTCACTTGGCTACCCTTCACCCAACCATCCAGTGCTCTGCAGAAAAAGGTTACATACTCCACATACGTACCCCCAGGAATCTTAGTACAACACCTGAACCTCTGTGATTACATTTCAGGAGTTAACCCAAACCTGGTCATTAAGGCATCTTTCATGTGAGAATAGGAATTGTGTTCTCCAGAGGGTAAATCTAGCAGTGTGTCTCGCCCTTCGCTAAGGAACTTGCCCCACAACCCCGCTCCCCAATCCTTGTCAGGGACCAGGTGGGAGGACATGGCTACTTCATAGGCCCTAAACCACTGTCCTATGTCATCCCCCTTAAAGTATTCCTTTACCACATCTTTTGGCATTTACACCCTGGACTCTACCTGCACCGGCGTCGTGCTGCCACCAGAGGGAGTTGTTTCCAAACGTTTTGCTTTCAGCTCCAACTCCTTCAATCTCAAGTCGTGTTCCATCTGGAGCTTTTTCTCCTCCATTGCCAATCTTTGCTTCTCCATTTCCATTTGTCCAGTTAACTTTGCCATCTCCACTTCATGTGCCCTGTCTGCTGCCCTGTCCGCCAGCTCCTCTGGTGACAGGCCTCTGCTGGGATCCACAATGCCATCTGGTGGTATGACTTCCACCGCATTCTGTGGCTCTCTTGACTCCTTCCAGGCTCTCAGCATCTTGATGTATTGGGCTTTCTTTTTGCACCCTGGGTGTGCAACTCTGAACTTTTGGCAGTAGCCTCTCAATTGCTCTACTGTGTAGCCCTCTAGGCCACGTGGTTCCCAATCTACATCCTCAATTCCAGAGATCACAGAGAGTGCTCTTCCAGCAGGGAGTGAGCCAGGAATGGCTTAAAAAATGGGAGATCTCTCAACAAAATTAAAAGAACAGAAATCTGTGGCTGCGTTATAGGTCTGCTCTCACTATGTGGTGATCAGCAATTTTACTGTAAATAAACTACAAATGCAAATTTGAATCCTCACTGCTGCCAACAATGTTAGACTTGGGGGTCTCTGGTTGGCACAGGTATACACTTGTGACGAACAGGGACCCTCTCCTCCAATCAAGGTGCGAATTATCCCCTCAGAATAACCCCTGCTCACCCTTTAGGTTGCGTGGCACAAGCAGTCAAGGCTAAACTCAGGAGAGATAAGTTAGTTAAGCATTTGTAACCTTTCACAGTAAAACACACTGATTCCCCCCACAAATGGACACCAGGCGGAAAGTTATACAAAAATACGTCCTTTATGTAAAATATATATATATATATATGAGGCAGTGACTTATCACAAGACCAGTATCTTTTTTTTTTTTTTTTTTTTTTTTTAAAGACCTTTATTACACGTCGTGAATCATACTCAGCCGAGCGCCTACAACCCTGGGGCCGGCTGCAAAGCAACACACATGTTATAGTTATACGTTACTCAGACATTACTAGGCAGTTCCATATGATCTTCGGCATTATTACGCACAGACTGAGGTCTTAGAATTTTCCCATTTTGTAGGTTGTCAACTGTAAACTCCAAAAGTACAAACTCATTAACAAAAACAGATTTGAGACTCTCACAGAACATCTAGTGCAGCAATAGTATGAGATTGACATACGGTGTGCATAGCTATACGGGGCCAAATGACGCGTAATTTCCACCAAGTAGTTCCCATTACTGGGTCAGTCCTCTTCTCCTGTGTTCAGAGTTAGTAAATAGGCCGTGAGATAGCACCAGACGTCTTTGGGCCTAGATTTTGCAGGTAGTCCTTCCTCGTAGGTCTGTAGTTTATCTCTACAGCTGGTCATGTCCAGCAACCACCTGGTCTTTCTGGGTACTTGCTTGCTGTGCCAGCATTGTGCAATTTGTCTCTTGGCTAACAACAGTGCTATCGCACAAAACTTACGTCGCGTAGCCCTAAGTTGCTGTATCAATCCCAGCAGACATGTGCGTATTGTGCATTCTATCTCAACGTCTAACATGGCAGATAGTGCAGTGACCACTTCCCTCCAGTAATCATGTACCGCGGGACAGTACCACGCTAAATGTGTAAACCCTGCCCCTTCTCTATTACAACGTTTACATCTGTCTTCCGTCTGTAGACCAAATTTATACATCCGCGCAGGTGTGTAATATGCTTGATGTAGAAACTTGTAGTGTATAATTCTTAGATTACCGTTGGGAGTGAGGATTTGAGTCAGCGAGCAGGTTTCTTGCCATTCTTCTGTAGATAGTGGTACTTCTAGCCCCTCGTCCCACCTTGCTTTGGCCTTGTCCGTGGTATACGGTATCTCAGCCTTAGCTGTGCTGTACAATCTAGACACCAGGTGTGATAGATTCTGTGTGGTAATGATCATCTGCAGTGCGTTCAGGCTATCGGGTTCAGCAGGGAATGTTGGGAAGTGCGCCTGCATAGCACGTCTTAGCCTATAGTGTGTGAAGTGGAACATGGGTGTTTTATTTTGGATAAATACCATCTCATCCGCTCCTATAAAGGAGCCCTCGTGAAACATGTCTCCCATCTTCTCAATACCAACTTGCTGTAATAGTGACATGCCCACTTTTTCCCCCGTGACTGACAGTGCTTGGTGGTAAGGTAATGGCATCGCCTGCGCGTATAAAGGTGTTTTATGCGCTAATCGCCCCAATCTCCTCCAAGCCTTAACTGTGGTGTCCACGGTGTTAATGTCTTGCGCATGTAGGGGTGGTCGGATATGGGAGAGGATCGACGTCAATGGTATTGGTGCCGCGTCTCCCTCATCAATAGCAGTGTGTGTGAGGTATGGAATTTCGTGGAACCAATATGCAGCGTATTGCGCTTGAGCGCATAAGTAGTACAGTAGAAAGTCTGGTACCCCGAGACCCCCTTTGTCATAAGGCAGTGTTAGTGTCTGAAGGTCCACCCGTGCTTGCTTACCAGCCCATATAAGTTTCAGTACCAGTGATTTGATACTACGGAACACCGCTGCTGGTGGTTCTATAGGGATATTATTAAAGAGGTATAATAGTTTAGGTAGAATGTTCATCTTAACGATCGCTATTCGATCCGCTAGTGACAGGGGCAGTTGTATCCAACGTGTTATTTTATCTTCCAATTTAGATATAGTTGTGCCATAGTTCGATCTGACAACCACTTCGGGGTCTCTATGGTATAGTACTCCTAGATACCTCACCGGGTCCGACTGCCACTCCAGCGGGTAGTCAGTGTCCTGAGGGGCCGTCGTATCAGTCAGAGGTATGATCGAGGATTTAGACCAGTTTATAGCTAGTCCCGAATGACCACCAAATTTAATGTATTCACGTAAGATTGGATTTAAGTGTGTGACGGGATCGCGGATATATAGCAGCATGTCATCTGCGTATAGAGATATATGGAGTGGTCTAGCTGGAAACTGTAACGCCGAATCTTTGTAGTTTTGGCGTACTATGCAGGCTAGTGGTTCGAGTGCTAGCGCGAATAACAGCGGCGAGAGTGGGCATCCCTGTCTGGTACCTCGCTGAATATGAAACGACTCCGATACATAACCATTAACGCGCACCCTGGCACATGGCTTGGTATATATGAGTGAGACCCATTGCACAAATCGTTTGGGGAACCCCATTCGAAGTAAAATAGTAAGTAAATATTCCCATTCAATGGAATCGAATGCCTTAGCGGCATCCAACATGACCGCCACTGCTTTAGTTGATGGGTGGAGATAATGGGAGAGGGCAAACAGTGACCTAGTATTATGGGAAGTGGAACGAGTAGGGATAAAACCCGCCTGATCTGGCAGGACCAAATTTGTCATTAGTGGGTTCAGACGTAGGGCCAGTAACTTGGCCAATATCTTTGAGTCAGTGTTAATAAGTGAGAGTGGCCTATAGGAGTCGCACTTCTCCGGGTCTTTGGCTGGCTTAAGGAGCGCTATTATTGCTGCCTCACGTAAGGTTGGTGGTAGTTCCGACTTTTCAAACGCTGCCCCGTACATGCCTACCATATGTGGGGCAATAATATCCACGTATCTCTTGTAAAATTCATTAGTGAACCCGTCAGGTCCCGGAGCCTTCCCATTCGGAAGAGTTCCAATCACCTCGGTGACTTCCTCTACCGTGATCGGTGCCGCTAATATTTCCCTCTGTCCGTCTGAAAGCCAGCCTATTGCAACATTATCTAAATAGTGAAAAGTGTCCTCCCGTGATGCAGTCGGTCGGGATCTGTATAGTTCTTCGTACTCCTCCGCAAAACAGTGTAAGATGTCTGAAGCCTGCGTGTGGATTGCGCCCTCCTTCGTTTTAACACGTAGAATAGGCGTGTGTCCCTTGCCTTCACAAATTTTGGCCGCCCGTATACTGCCTGGTCTGCCGCTCTCCCCATATGTTCTGGCTGAGTGTTTCCTATCTAAATACCTAATTTCGTCTTCAACGAATGTTTAATGTTCCGAGTGTAGTGTTCTCAATTCGCCTAGGACTGTGATATCCTGTGTGTCGTCATAGGCCAATTCCAGTTCCCTCATGCGTGTTTCACAACGTGCAATTTGCCTACGGATGTCTTTTAGGATACCAATCGTGGTGCTCATGCACACTCCCCGTATCGTGGCCTTGAATGCTTCCCATAATAGTCCCGGGTCGTCTACCATAGGTTCATTCAAGGAAGTATTCCTTTATCGCTTTATGAATAGTGTCCGCATAGACCGTGTCTGTGAGTGCACTTGAGTTAAATCTCCAGTGAAAAGGGGGGGTGGAATAGTTCGGGAGTACCAGCGCCAACAACACTGGATTGTGGTCCGACAGCGTCCTGGGTAGGACCTTGATGTCTCTTGACCACAATGCGATGCTATCCGAACCCAGCCAGTAGTCCAAGCGTGACCAGCTATGGTGAGCAGCAGTGATGTGTGTAGTCCCTGGTTGATCGGGGAATTTGTGTCTCCAGATGTCTGTCAGTGATAAGTCTGTGATCATGTGTTGAAGTTTAGCCCTGGCCTTTTTGTGCTGTTCCGTTGAGTGTGAGGAACGGTCCACCCCGTCTACCATCGTTACATTCCAGTCCCCTCCGCATATGATGTGTGTAGTCGCTAGTGTTTGGAGATGTACCCACAGTTCCTGGAAGAACTCCGGGAGTCCGTGTTCGGGCCATATGCATTGAGTAGTGTTATCTTTTGTCCACGTAGGGTGCCTGACACAATAACATACCTGCCATTCGGATCACTTATCACCTTATGTACTGTGAAGTTCAAGCCTCTTCGAATTAGCGTGATCACTCCTCTCGAATAAGAGGAGTAGTTAGCCATGTAGGAGGATTCCGACCAGCGACCCCCAATCTGCGTATGTGTGTTAGGTGCAATATGCGTTTCCTGCAATACAGCAATGTCTACCTCCCATCGCTTCAAGTAAGCGAACACCTGTCTTATTTTTTTCGGTTGAGTTAATCCTCGCACATTCCATGTGAGGAGGTTTATGTGTTTCCTACTGGTGTCTCCAGCTACCTGTGCCATCCGTCCACTGGGTTGGTTGACCTAAGTAGCAGATGTCTAATAAACACAGAACAGCAATACATATCCCCAGTTGAAAACAACGGTGCGTCACCCGTTTCCTGCACCTCAATCCCACGTAAATGAACATGCGGTATCCTCTCCAGTCTCAAATCTGTAACTCTTACCCCCTGTCCCCCTCCCCCGCCCACTCCAGCACCCCAATTCTGCCGAAGCCATTTACCCATTGTAAACATCCCTTATACAACAGTTAAATACAAACAACTTGGTGGGGATTACCCTTTTGGAGGTCCGCCTACGGCACAACTCTACACCCAACTAAATGGGAGCAGACGACTCCCACCTTTACGATACATATGGTCGCATTATGGCTATCCAACTCAGTACCCCCATCGACCCCGGACATACCGGTGTGTTAAGACAGTACTCTTTGGCTGCTGAATCCTCCCTGCTAATGCAGCAACCTGTAGTATTAACGCAGTAGTGCAGCACAGCGTTCAATAGTTGCGCAGTCCGTGCTTGTTTATGCGCAGCCCTCCCTTCTGGTGATCAATAATGCACTGTGTTAAATTGTGTGGAATCCCCGGCCATATAGACCTGCAAGACAACACTTCAGAAACATGCAAGGGGTATGCTGTCAATGCACTTTTCAGCCCAGCCGTGTTATTCACAAGATTCGGGTCATAACCTACGTATTTGAGTCAATAAAGTCTGCGGGTTTGATGTCCTAGGTGTGCAGCATTCCTGAGTGATCAAAGAAAGGGAGTCTTACCATAATTCCGACCCAGTTCCCCTTCCACGCTTACTCTACTCTGTCGGAATCCGTGTGTTGGTCGTCTCGTGCTCGCTGCTTGTTGTGTTGCACCACTTTTTTGACGAAGTCTTGGGCTGCCCTAGGAGACAGCAACACCACCGCTTTGTCTCTCCATGTCACTCGCAGTCGTGCCGGGTACAGCATGGAATATCCGACGTTCAGTTCCCTAAGTTTGGCCTTTACCGATGCAAATTCTTTCCGTGCCTGTTGGACCGCAACAGTGTGATCCGGGTAGAACTCCAGGGTGTTGCCTTGATGCGTGATCTTCCCTTTCTCGCGTGCCAGCCTCAGAATGGTATCCCTGTTGCGGTAGTTGAAGATTCGTGCCACATTCGGTCTTGGTGGTGCACCCGGCTTTGGTTTGGGCGCTAACGATCTGTGGGCTCTTTCAACTATGAAAATGTGCGAAAACGCCTCCGCCCCAAAGATGTCTCTGCATAGTTGCTCTATGTAGACCTCCATCTTGCCCGTGTTGGTGGACTCCGGCAGGCCCGCAATGCGTACATTATTGCGTCTGGAGCGCGCTTCCAAATCCTCTTCCCTTGCTTTAATCACCTCCAGGATTCGTTCCATACCGGTGCATTTGCTAGTCGTGGCGTGCGATTCATCTTCCACTGCTGATATCCTTGATTCTGCGTGCTCCAGCCTTTCGTCATGCTTCTCAAGCTTGTCCGACATACCGTCCATTCTACATGTAAGGTTATCCAATTTTCCGTTGATATCTTGTACATTCGCTTGTATAGACAGTAATATCTTCTCCATGTTTGATGTAGGTTCCACAGTCGGCGCCCCGTCTCCCTCCGTCACTTGTTCCGTGCCCTTTGGCGCTTTCTTGCCCTCAAAAGAGAGTTTCTGTTGCTGTTTATCCGGTTTTCCCATTATAGACGATGCAGGGGGCTCAGTATTCCCTAGCTGTCTCGTGGATCTGGAGGGTCTGGTCGCTACCGTTGCACTTCGAGTAATTATTCTGAGAGGCTCCGCTGTGTCTAGGTCTCCCAGATTCTTCCTACCCCGTACCGCGCCACTTATTGGGCAAGAGCTAAGCGGGCCAATACGTTTGCTGTTCTCCAACTGCGAGCCTTTGGGATGGAGTGGTATTGTCAGATGTTTGCTTAGTGACCCAATTGTTAAGCCGTCTGCACAGACCGTAGTTGCGTCTGACAAGTCGCGGATGTATAGTGCCCTTATGGAGCTTCCCTGTGCTCAGCCTTTTGCACGTGGTAGGTGTCCAGTCGGATAGGGTCAGTGCCCTTCGCAGATTGACGTTTTCTTTGCTGTGATGTAGTCCCAGCTTTACCCCGTGTGTTACAGCTAGTCGGCGTATACGTCTCCTGCTCCTGACAAGTCCCCTGAGATGTGCTCCACTGTTGCTAATCGTTTCCCTCCGTCCCAGGCTGCCAGCGGGAAATTCGTGCGCAATTGACAGATTGTGGTGCGGAGCTCGCGCCCGTCCTCCCAGGTGTACGTATCGAGACCCGGCTCAGAGGCTTACCCGGTTGTTGATATGCGGAGGGGGCAGTGGCCGCCTACCGCGCGTTTGGTCAGGAGGTCGTTGGGCTCCGCAGTCCCGCTATCGTGAGTGCACCACGGCGATTTTCTCCAGGCACCCTCCGTATGCCCCACACCACGTTACTATTCGGGGCCGCCTCCGCGATCCTCCACCTCGCCGGACTTCTACGGTGTCACTCGCCGCCTCTGGGTATTATCAACATTCTTTCGCGCCTTGCCTACGGGCGCCGCCATTTTGCCTCCACGGCCAGGGTGTCTTAAAGGGGCCACTCACAATTGCGCCGAGCCATTCATTAAAGTGTTTCCTGGCGTCTGCAAGTCCACGTCTGCAGCAATCACTCGGTATCTCCGGATGGATCTCAGGGGCCTCCGGGATCTCAGCCCTGCGACGCGCATCAGACGACCGCGGCGGCAGCCGCCATCTTGCCATCCCGCCTCCGGGACTCCAGAGACTTTCGCCGATTCATGTCGCCAAAGCGTTATTCGGGTGCTTTCGTTGGTCGCCGTCGTTGCTGGATGTATTCACATCCCTGATTTCATGTTTTCCGGCGGTCGTGGGGGCCAAACTGGACAGGTTAAGCCGCTTTTAGGGAGCCGTCTGGCGGAGCTGTGTTGTCACCCAGCCATTCCGCTGTGCGCCCCCTAGCGCCTCCGTCAAGTACACTCTCATCACAAGACCAGTATAACACAGTTTTAGGCCACAAGATCTTAAAATAGGCAAATTCTCCTTCTGTTACAGTTTAAATGATTAAAGTTACTTTACGAATGTTCACTCAGGCTCCTTTCCCTTCTCAAAACACCTAATCTAGTGTCTCGGCTCCTTTGGAAGGATGGAAGTGAACTGTACGCTTCGCAGCGCTCCTGTGTGCTTCTTACCGTGCGATTTCCCGCGGCCCTACCGATGCTCACGCATCTCGCGGTACGGGGCGTACGGGTTGAGAGACTGACCGAGAGGGGTGCGCGGCGTACAGACCAGGCGGTTCGCAGCGCACAGCCTCAATCTAGAGAACAGGTCACAACAGGCGGGGCAAGGGTACAGTCAAGGGAATGCGCTCCGACTTCAAAGGCTCTTCAGTTCTAAAATGCGCTTTGGATTTCAAATGCGCTGCGGATAGGTACGCGAGGTACCGGGCACTCTGGGCAAACTTGAAGGTCCTTAGGAGTACGCGGCATGCAGTCTTGGTACGCGACGTACAGGGCTGGCGGGGAAATAAGAACGGTGCGGGCCCCGAGCCCGTTGTAGAATTCTTGAGTAGGCGCACTGACACAGCAAGTGGACAGTGATCCCTCGATGCAGGGGGACGGGTCAGGCTCTTGGTGCCCTTCGTAGCGCAGACGTACCTTGGGGTCTCAGACTAGCGGGCGGATTCCAGCAGGTGCGGCGCGGCACAGGGGCCCCCAGTACGGTCCGTACTGGGGGCGGATTCCTTCGTTGTACGGCGCGGCCTCTCCACTGGTCAGAGGGCACAGCGGGGCGGCCTCTCCACTGGTCAGAGGGCACAGCGGGGCGGCCTCTCCACCGGTCAGAGGGCACAGCGGCGCGGCCTCTCCACCGGTCAGAGGGCACAGCGGCGCGGCCTCTCCACCGGTCAGAGGGCACAGCGGCGCGGCCTCTCCACCGGTCAGAGGGCACAGCGGCGCGGCCTCTCCACCGGTCAGAGGGCACAGCGGGGCGGCCTCTCCACTGGTCAGAGGGCACAGCGGGGCGGCCTCTCCACTGGTCAGAGGGCACAGCGGCGCGGCCTCTCCACCGGTCAGAGGGCACAGCGGGGCGGCCTCTCCACTGGTCAGAGGGCACAGCGGGGCGGCCTCTCCACTGGTCAGAGGGCACAGCGGGGCGGCCTCTCCACTGGTCAGAGGGCACAGCGGGGCGGCCTCTCCACCGGTCAGAGGGCACAGCGGCGCGGCCTCTCCACCGGTCAGAGGGCACAGCGGCGCGGCCTCTCCACTGGTCAGAGGGCACAGCGGCGCGGCCTCTCCACCGGTCAGAGGGCACAGCGGGGCAGCCGGGTGCGTTCGCAGCGTATGGGCGGCCGTCCAAGCTTCGGAAGTGCGCTCAGGAGACCAGGATTCCGGCGGGAGGGGGGAAGACAAGCACTCCAAGCGTTCCAATGTCGAGCAGTGGCAGAGGAGCAGGTGGCCTGACCCGAGGGGCAGAGAGCGACTCTTGGCAGAGCGAGGCTCTCAACGGGTAAAAGGCCGGCCGCTCCCTACTGTCACAGCTCTAGGAGGGGGGCGCGGTCTTGCCTCCGCGGGAGGAAACACGCGGCTCAGTTGCAAACGAGCCAAGGCACAGAGAACCCACTGGTCCTGGTGTTCAGTTCAGGGGGCAAGCTCAATCAAGCCCTTGGAGATAGTTCTCAGCACAAGTCAGTAAAGTCCTCTTTGGTCTTCTCCTCTCCTTCCTCAGCAAGGTAGACAGCAGATCAGTCCTTCAGCTTCTTCTTGGTCCTTCTAGTTGGGCAGAGGTTCTTTGTGGGAAACCAGGATCTAGTTTCTTGGGAGCAGGGCTCCTTCTTTAATACAGCATTTAGTTTGTCCTGGCAGGCCAGGGGGGCCTTTGCATATTTCCTTTAAGCCACTGAGTACTTTGTTGTGCAGACTCTGCCTTCTGCTTTCAGTGTGTGGGGTAGGGCCATCAGACACCCCACAGGAGGTGAAGCCGGCATTGAGGAGATAAGTACAGTCAGGAGCATTCTGATGACAGTCTTCCCTCTTCCTGGCAAGGTGTCGGGCTGAGTCATCAGTCGCTCCCCAGGAGGCGGAGCCAGCATTGTGGTGGCAGAGCACAGCCCTATTCAGAGTCAAGGGGCACTCCCACCACCCACTCTGGTGTAATACCTCTATTCACCACCTGTCATCCCCCAGCCCTGTCACCCACACAACCCAGACAGCAGATACACATCCTAGCAGAGGCGGGCTGAAATGGATAGGCAAGCAAATGCTAACTTTCTAAAAGTAGCATTTGCAAAAACAGGATATTAAAATAAACTTTACTAAAAGAAGTATTTTGTTATTCTGAGTATAGGCATACTAAACTTGACCTTCTACCATGTTCCCTGAGTCTGCTGGGATTATAGGGTGTAATAATTCCAGCAGCCCATCTTGGCCTATGAGAACAGGTTGCCTTACAATAGTGAAAAACAAAAATTGGCTGTAATTCACTATTAGGACATGCCACACACATCAGGGCTTGTCCTACCGTACACTTACAATGCACCCTGCCCTTGGGCCTACCATAGGGGTGACTAATATGAAGTTAAGGGAAGGTTTAGGGGCTGGCAAGTGTGTGCACTTGCCCAGCCAGCATGACAGTATCAGACTGCACGCAGGTTCTGCAATGGCAGACATTAGACACATCTTACTAGGCCGCTTCTGTGGGTGGCGCAACCAGCGCTGCAGGCCCACTAGCAGTAGTGGTATTTACAAGCCCTGGCAATCCTGGTGCACTTTACTGGGGACTGACAGTAAATCCACTGAACCAATCATGGAAATCAATTATAGGCACAGTTTACATTGGGAGCACTTGCACTGTGGCACACATTGTCCGTGGCGCAGTGCCCTGAGCAGCGAACACCAGCAAAACATCTGAGGCACATCAGCAAAAAGTGGAAGGGAGACTCACGCCAAGGTGCCAGGTCTAACATGGGATAGATGTTGAGAAGGCTCTACCTCCAACGGAAGACAGGCTGAAGCGAGGGCAAACCAGGAGGCTGGCCTCTGCAGACCGAAGCACCCCACTAGGAATGTAGTTGGCTAAACGGTCTTTGATATATCTTGGGGCTTGGCCATGAATGGCTTTGTGTGCAATGCAGAGGCCTTTAAACTTAGTTCTGTGCCTCACCGGGAGCCAGTGTAACTGACGTAGTAGAGGGGTGGCGTGGGATCGTCTGGGCACTCTGTAGATTAATCTGGCAGCATCATTCAGCGCCGAGACGCCCTCGGGCATTTGTTTGCGCTTTATAAGTTTCATAAATAAATAAATAAATAATAAATCAATAAATTCATAATCACCTGTAATCTGGCCAACAGTTGGCGCGGGAGGTCGATATACTAGGAATTGCCAGAGTCCAGACGCGACAATATCATCACTTGCAGCGAGAGGATGGAAGTTTCAGGTACACCTTGGTACTTCTATTCTGCCGCGTGGTGGTGCTTTGCCTATGTGTTCCTTCATGTTCTCCAACACACTGTGCTAGTTGGCCAGTACATGTTTGTCTCAGTTCACATAGATTGTGTTGGACAGGCCCCATGCAGGGCTCGCTCCCTCCCCGCATGACAGGGGCCTGGTACCGGCCTTCCAGGTACTACCCGCAGAAGCAACCCCCAACCCGTCCCCCAGGGGACTTCTGCTCCTGGGAATCCCTGTGTCCCTGGCCTGGGCCACCGTCAGCACCCTTGCCCGGGCCAGCCGCCATCTTAGACACTGCGCCACGAGGCCGCGTGGCCTCAGCTCGACCCCAACCCCGGGCCTGGCCAGGCCCCGACATCCCGGCACCACCATCCACCCAGGAGGTGAACGGACCACTTGGCCGGTCAATGGGAGTAAGAAGTGTCGATGGCTCTCTCCCGCCAGATGCCGATCACCCCAGCCTCCCCGGGCGCTGGCTCCACCCCCCTGCTGGGTGTCTGGACTCCCTCATCCCGGACCTCCCGACCTCCAAGAGCGAGGGTCCGGACATCAAAGAGTGCCAGACCTATAACTGAGGCAGCCCCAGAACAGGAAGGCAGTTGTATCCTGGAGTCGAGAGACACCGAGAAGAACTCATCCTTGACGGACTGCTGGCGCGGCCGCAGCCCTGCCTTGTGAACCATCGTCCTGCCTGCTGGCGCTGCCGCGGCCTTCTGCACCCTTCATCCTCGTGGGACCTGCTGGCGCTGCCGCGGCCCGTTCCAACCTTCATCCTCGTGGGACCTGCTGGCGCTGCCGCGGCCCGTTCCAACCTTCCTCCTCGTGGGACCTGCTGGCGCTGCCGCGGCCCGTTGCAACCTTCATCCTCGGGGGGACCTGCCGGCGCTGCCGCGGCCCGTTGTAACCGTCATCCTCGTTGGGACCTGCTGGCGCTGCCGCGGCCCGTTGCCACCTACGATCTCCCCGGGACCTGCTGGCGCTGCCGCAGTCCGATCCCTCCGAATGCCGGGCTCAAGGATTGTGAGCTACCGCCGTTTCTACCCCAGTACCCGTAGGTACCAAGACTGTCCCGCTACCCCCTTTCCCTACTAGAGACTAGAACTGAGAGGACCATCGTGTCCTGATCTCCTTGTATCGTACTGCCTCATTTCAAGAACTGCCTATAAAAGGTGTTAATCTGATCTTCGTGTGGTGTCCATCTGTGGGGGGGAAGTTACCTGTCTGTGCGATCGCTGGAGACGGTCCTCACTGGAGGCCTCTCCCCTTGTGCTCGGCCGACCCTCCAGGTCCCCGTCTAACATTGGTGGCCAGCGGCGCGATCCGAACCAACGTGTACCGTACAGACAGTAACTCACCCTACGACTAAACCACAATGACGACCAAAGAGAGCGGATCGGCAGAGAAGTTCCAGATGGAAAAGCTGGAAGAATACAACCACCGAGAGCTAAAACAATTTTGCATGGACTTAGGCATTGCTACCACCGGGCTAAGCACAAAAGAAGACTTCAAAAACGCCCTAGAGGCCTGGACAGAGACGAATACCGCCACCCCCCGGGACCCCGAAGCCCCGGAAGTCAACACCACCCTGACGGAAGAACGGAGAACAGGCCCCTCCCGAGAAGAGATCCAGGAGCGGGAAAAAAATAGAATACACGAGTTAGACTTGGCACGGCTCAAATTAGACGGAGAATTGAAGCTGGCGGAACAAAAAATAAACTTAGAACACTTACGGCTCAGAGAAGAGCGAGAGGAAAAACAGAGACAGAGGGATCTCGAAGAAAAAAGACTGGCATACGAACACGAGTGCAAACTAGCAGAGATAGAAATGCCCAAACTGAACAAAAACCTAGGGGTGCCCGAGCCACCGCGCTCCCCGGGTACTACCGAGCAGAAGGTCCACATCCCCAAGGATGTGGTCCGAGAATACCACCGAAACGACGACATACAGCAGTGGTTCAAGGCCTATGAGATCGCCATGACTGCCCACCGGATCGCTCGAAGTGACTGGGGAGCCGGTCTATGGGGGAGATTCGTCAATGAGGGCCGTGATGCCCTGCTGCAGCTTCCGGACCATCAAATGACGTCCTATGACCACATGAAGGCCGCCCTCCTCAGTCGATATGGGCTTACGCCCGAAATGTACTGCCAGAGGTTCCGCAACTGCACCCGGATCCCAGGTACAACTTGGTTGGAATACGTGAACTATTTCAGCCGGGCCTTCGAGGGATGGATCAAGGGTAACAACGTAACCACTTACGAACAACTCTTCAATCTCATTGTGTGGGAGCACCTCTCCAACAACTGTTTCGTCGAGCTCAGGCAGCACCTCCTCGACAGTAAATTGACTGAACCACGGCAGCTCGCCACCGAGGCGGATCGGTGGGAGAGCACCCGAGTGGCCCGGAGTGGGCCGAACGAGCAGAACAGAACCAACCAAGGTCATCATCGTCCCCGGGGAGGAGGAGGAGGACAGGGCCGGGGCAGAGACGCTGTCCCAGTCACTCCCGCTAACACCACCCCGCCCCCAGCAGGCCGGGGAAACCCCCCGATGCGCCCGGGGTTCCGAGCCAACGTTACGTGTCATCGATGCCAGCGAGTCGGCCACTATGCCAGTGACCCGACCTGCCCGAAGAACCAGGTTCCCGGGCCCCGCCAGGTGGCGGCCGCCGCCCTAGGAGAAGAACAAGTCTCCGAAGACCCTGAAGCATACGAGTCGGAGCAGTTCGAGTAGGAACCCGCCGCCATGACCCTGGCCTGCCTAGGAGGTAGAGACATGGTCCCGCGGACTCCCCTGCCGGCCAACACTCGGAAGTACAGCCAATGGGTGAGCATAAATGGGCGCAAGGCTGAGGCACTGCGTGACACCGGGGCCAGTGTGACGGCCGTCCGTTGTCACCTGGTGACCCCAGAACAAATCCTGCCAAACGTGCTTTGCCCCGTCCGATCGGCAGACAATTCGGAGACCCTGTGTCGGATGGCCTGCGTCCCCTTCGAATGGGGAGGAGTGTCCGGCATGCTGAAAGTAACTGTCCGCGACGATGCCCCCGTGGACTGCCTCCTGGGGAACGATCTCGAGAGCTCCCCGTGGGCAGCTGTTGAAAGAAGAGAGCATCTGGGGATGTTGGGTCTCCCGGACTGGGCGTGCGTGACCACCCGGTCCATGGCCACCCGCACCATCCCTAGACCGAATGGTCAGCACCTCCGCCCTCGATCGCTCCAGAAGAAGACTTCATCCATACCGACCACCCGGAACCCACCCCAGAGGGGTCCGCACAGCCCCCCGAACTTCCCGACCTGGCTCAGTGGCGTCAAGAAGGGGGGCCCACCCAAGAACAATTCCGGCAGGAGCAAAAGACCTGTCCCTCCCTCGAGGGACTGCGACAGCAAGCGCTCGCCCAGGGCCAAGGAGACACCACCGGGGCCCACTGGGTTTATTGGGACAATGATCTCTTGTACAGCGAGCAAAGAATCGCAGAGCTGGGGGCTGGTCGAGTGCTGGTGGTGCCCCTCCACTTCAGAGACTTCCTGTTGAACTTGGCCCATGATGTCCCCCTGGCTGGGCACCTGGGGCAAGACAAAACCTACCACCGCCTGGTGACTCACTTTTTCTGGCCCAAAATGAGAAATGACGTCTCCAACCACTGCCGGTCCTGCCCGACCTGCCAGGCCAGCGGGAAGAGTGGCCGCAAACTCAAGGCACCCCTACAGCCATTCCCAGTGGTGACCACCCCGTTCGAAAGGGTGGGTGTTGGAAATGGGATCCCCGGCTGGCCAGGGCTTTCGCCAAAGTCAGTCAGAGACCACCACACCCAAGTCAGGGCAAGGGAGTTACACGCCAAGATAACCCCTACTCACCCTCTAGGTAACGTGGCGCGAGCAGCAAGGCTAAACTTGGAGGCGATGTAGGCTAAGTATTTGCGCACGCACCCCAGCAACAACAACCAAAGGCCCACCACAAAGGAAACTCCACACAAGGTTCTATAAAAATAGCCTTTGTATTACACCAAGACACATTAGATAAAACACACTTTACAATGTGCCAGAGGCACGGGCAGAATTTACAAGGGATTATTTACAAGACAGGGCCACCTGGACCACTGTCAGGAATAGCACTTTCTGAACGTAGAATACAATACTTGTAGGCCTAGAACTTAGAACATAGCCTATCAAACAGTACCTTCCGTCCTGGTTGCATGGGATAATGCGAGTGACCTCCTTAGTAAGCTTGAGCGGGCGACCCAGCGAAGCGGCGCGGCTCAGGGGAGAGCGGCGCTGCTCGAGGCTTGGACGGGCTGCCGGCACGGTACAAGCGTTTCTCTGGGGCGACCAATGTGTGCGGCTCAGAAGAGGAGGGGGAGGCAGGATGCGGGCGACCCAGCGAAGCGGCGCGGCTCAGGGGAGAGCGGCGCTGCTCGAGGCTTGGACGGGCTGCCGGCACGAGCTGCCGAGGGGAACGAGCGAGGCACACTTCAGCGAGGCCCCAGGGGCCCAGGGAGATCAGACAAGTCCCATCAATTTGGCAGGGAAGGCACCATAGAGTCCACTGGTCCTGGGACTCTGGTCAGGGGGCAAGCTTAGTATCAAGCCCTTGGGATCACTTATAACAGAAGATCACTGTAACACAAAATAGGACATAAAGCACAAAACCAGTACCCACTGGTAACTGGTAAGTCCCCCCTACGCAATCCTAACCACCCTAGGAACAGGTCACGCAGGGAACCAGGACCTTACTAGCACCACCTGCACTAGCAAGAACAACCACCTCAGTATCACAATACAAGTAGGGGCATAGACCTGGGGACAAAACACATGATGCAGAACCTACATTCAGCGGTGTAAGGAACACATGACGCATCGACACACGTTCAGCGGTGTAAGGAACAGGGCACATAATGTATCAACAACACATTCAGAGGTGCAGAACACAGGGTGCGCAAAACATACTACACATTGTACATTTCCTAACACCCAAAAGCAATAGGACATAGATCATAACAGCATCTAAACCTTTAGCGTAGAACTCACAAAGTCCAGGTTGCGCCACTGCGCCAGAACCTAAACGTAGCAGCTGCCCACTACTTGCTGGGCAGCTGAGGGACAGAACAGGGGGCCTAAACGCGGCAGCTGGCACTAAGTGCTGCGCAGCTGGGGGAAGGCCAGGGATGAAGGAGTGCGCCTCACTCCTGATCCATAGTACATGTCCCTAAAAGAGAAAGACCTAAACGGTGCAGCTGCCCACTAATTGCTGGGCAGCTAGAAAACAAATCTGCGCCAGGGGCCCTCACTGGCCCCTCAGGAATCAAGACTGAATCCAAACTGCGCAATAGGTTGGAGCCCACCGGCTCTGGAAATACTCATTGCGCACTTTGAGCCCTCCAGGCTCTAGGGACCATGCTGCTGCACACACCACGTGGGAGCCTCGCAGGCCCTGCATAAAGCCAATGCCCCACGGTGGAGCCCTCTTCGTTGGAGTCCCGCCCGGGGGACTCGAAATCGCAAAGTGCCCCAGGAGCCTCTCTGGCTCTAAATACAAAATGCCCAAAATGTGGGAGCGGCCCGCTGCCATCGGGGCCGCTCAGTACATGAGGAGAGGGGCGCTATGCCTTGCAGGCACCCACAACATAGGGCCCCCTTCCCTGGGGCTCTGCAGGGGACACTCAACAACGGTGGAGCGGCCCGCTGCCAGACGGGGCCGCTCTGTCTCTGTCTCTCCACCACCCCCTCCGGCCGGCTTCACATACCGGCTCCTTGCAGCGGGGGCGGTCCTCCTTGGCCGGGGCTCCCTCCATTACATGGGAGCCCCGCAACACCGGCGCTGCACTTGGCTGGCTGCCCCGGGGCTCTCTCCATCGGTCGGGCGCCGGCCAATCCCTGCGCGGCGGCAGGCGGGACTTCCTTTCCAGACCGGAAGTCCCGCCCAGCGTCAGGCACTACGGTGCCTGACTTCCTTTTTACCCGCGGTTTGCGGCGGTGAATCTCGGGGCACAGAGAGGGGTAGGCACCCTCGAAATACATCGTGGATGGCGGGGTGAGCACCCGCGAGGCACTGATAGCGGGGTGGCACCCGTGAATGAATGTAAAGAAAATCGGGCACCATGCAGGGTAGGCTCCTGCGAATCTCGGCTCACGTCACGAGCCAAATAAGATACAGCGCCCCCAAAGCGCTGGGGGCATGAAAACAGCGCTCCCAGCACAATAGGCAGGATAAAGCGCTCCCAAGCGCTAGAAAAGGAATACAGCGCTCCCAGGCGCTAGGAAAGAAATACAGCGCTCCCAGGCGCTAGGAAAGAAATACAGCGCTCCCAGGCGCTAGGAAGGCACAAAGAGCAACAAAAGTCCATCAGGGGTCCATCAGCAAGCCAGGGGCTGGGCAGGGCTCAGGGAGGCAAGCCATCCCTGAGCCCAAGCAGCAGCACGCCCCTGGCAGATTCAAGCAGCAAACAAGAACATTTTCATGGGGTCACAGCCCCTCTTTTATACACCTTTTCCCTTTGTCTAAGGGCAGGGTGGGGGCGGAACCAGTCGCAGCTGGTTCTGGAGCACTCTTGATGGCCCAACCACCCATTCTATTCACTGGCAGGGCTAGGGTCATCAGTCACACCACAGGGGGGCGGAGCCAGCATTGTGTGGGGAAAACCCAGCCCATCCAGGACACAGGTACACTCCTCCCACACATCACTCATGCTAATCTCCCACTCACCACCGGGGCAGACCCACACAGACTTCCTGGAGCCTGGCATCCCAGCCAGCTCCAGCCAATCACACGCCAGCACCCTCACAGCACACGTACAGCCATGTCTAGAAATGGCGCTTCCCTACTAGACACATACATGCGGCATACACCATCTTGCAGCATTCACTCCCCCGAGTTCACACATACCAAACTTGACCATGCACACCTCACGCACCAGGAACTACCAGGGACACAGACATTCCCCATGCATTCCTATGGGAGGGCAGGCCAATCTCACACACGCACTCAGGGAGAGCACGCACTTTACACTGCGCCACAGTGTCAAAGTGCGCAAAGACCAGAAATCACTATAATTTCAAGGCAAAAAGTTCAGGGGTGACCCTGCCAGAAGGCCCAAGTCCAACAGTGGGAATAGACATTGTGGGGCCTCTGGACCCCCGAACAGCACAAGGGCATCGCTTCATCCTGGTCCTGGTGGACCACGCCACCCGCTATCCTGAGGCGGTCCCCCTTCGGACTATAACAGCCCCAGTAGTGGGTCGAGCCTTAATGGGGATCTTTTCTCGAGTGGGCCTCCCCCGGGAGGTCGTCAGCGACAGGGGTACGAACTTTATTTCAAAGTATATGAAATCCCTCTGGCAGCAGTGCGGGGTCACCTACCGATTCACAACCCCCTATCACCCCCAGGGAAACGGACTGGTCGAGCGGTTCAACCGCACTCTCAAGGGGATGATCATGGGGCTAGAAGAACCCCTACGCCGCCAGTGGGACGTGCTACTACCGTGCCTCCTCTTCGCCTACCGAGAAGTCCCCCAGAAGTCCCTCGGCTTCAGCCCCTTCGAACTCCTGTACGGACACCCCGTTCGCGGGCCTCTCTGCCTAGTGAAGGAGGAATGGGAAATGGCCCCCCTAAAAACCCCTCCAGACGTCTACAAGTACCTCCTGACCCTCCGCAATCAGACCCGGAAATTCCGGGAGATCGCCAAAGCCAATCTTGAGGCCAGTCAAGAGGACATGAAGAAGTGGTACGATCAACATGCCTCCTCCATCGAGTTTGAACCGGGTCAGCAGGTATGGGTGATGTCCCCCATCGAACCGTGTGCCTTGCAGGACAAATGGACAGGGCCCTTCAAGGTGATCGAGCGCAAGAGTCCCGTCACCTATCTCATCGACCTGGAGTCCCCCCGGAACCCCCTCCGTGTTCTCCACGCCAACAGACTCAAACCCCACTTCGTGCGCTCAGAACTCAGCCTGCTGATGGCTACCGACAGTGGCGCAGAAGGAGACTCCGAGCCCCTCCCTGACCTACTGAGGACCCGTGAAAGAGATGGTTCGGTGGACGGGGTCCGACTCTCCGAGGCCGTGACCCCAGAGCAGCGTCAAGATTGTCGGGCCCTCCTGCTGCCGTTCGCAAACCTGTTCTCCCTCGCACCCGGAGTCACCTCCTGGTGCCTGCACGACGTGGACACTGGGGACAGTCCTCCTGTCCGACACCGAGCGTACCGAGTACCGGATCGGGTACGTACCTGCATCCAAGAAGAAGTCTCCAAGATGCTCGCCCTCGGGGTCATCGAACCTTCGGACAGTCCCTGGGCCAGCCCGGTCGTCCTGGTCCCCAAGGCCGCGGCCCCGGGCACCACACCTGAGCTCCGATTCTGCATCGACTATCGGGGTCTGAACGCGGTCACCCGAACCGACGCTCACCCTATCCCCCGAGCAGATGAACTAGTCGACCGCATGGGGGCAGCCCGCTACCTAAGCATCTTCGACCTGACGGCGGGCTACTGGCAGATCGGCCTCACCCCCAGGGCCCAAGAACGTTCCGCTTTCTCCACCCCGGATGGGCACTACCATTTCAGAGTGATGCCATTCGGCATGAAGAACGCTCCAGCCACTTTTCAAAGACTGGTGAACCAGGTATTGGCGGGCCTCGAAGAATTCAGCGCCGCCTACCTGGACGACATCGCGGTATACAGCCGCCACTGGACAGACCACCTCCATCACCTCCGAGAGGTCCTGCAGGCCCTCCAACAGGCCGGCCTCACCATAAAGGCCAGCAAGTGCCAAATCGGCCAGGGGTCCGTGACCTACCTCGGACACCAAGTGGGGAGCGGTCTGGTGCCCCCCCTCCAACTCAAGGTAGCTGCCATTCAATCCTGGCAACCCCCCGAAACACAAACCGAGGTCCGAGCCTTCCTGGGGCTCACCGGATACTACCGGCGGTTCGTGAAGGACTATGGCAGCATTGTGGGGCCCCTCACGGAACTCACGTCTAAGAACCACCCAAAAAGAGTCAACTGGACTCCCGACTGTCAAGCGGCCTTCGAGAAGCTGAAGGCCGCCATGTGCACCGCTCCTGTGCTCCAGGCCCCCGACTACAGCCGCGAGTTCATCGTTCAGACCGATGCCTCAGACCATGGTATTGGGGCCGTCCTCTCCCAACTGAACCCCGAAGGAGTCGACCAACCAGTGGCCTTCATCAGCAGACGCCTACTGCCCCGAGAACAGCGCTGGAGCACCATTGAGCGAGAGGCCTTCGCAGTAGTGTGGGCCCTCAAGAAGCTCCGGCCTTACCTCTTCGGAACCCACTTCCGGGTACAAACAGATCATCGGCCCCTGCAATGGCTCATGCAAATGCGGGGGGAGAACCCCAAACTATTGCGATGGTCCATCTCCCTGCAGGGGATGGACTTCACTGTAGAGCATCGCCCTGGTCAAGACCACGCCAACGCGGACGGCCTGTCCCGCTTTTTCCGCCTCGACGAGGAAAGTCCCCAAGAGGATGGGTGACTCTCCCCGCCTTCAGCTGGGGGGGACGCATGTTGGACAGGCCCCATGCAGGGCTTGCTCCCTCCCCGCATGACAGGGCCCTGGTACCGGCCTTCCAGGTACTACCCGCAGAAGCAACCCCCAACCCGTCCCCCAGGGGACTTCTGCTCCTGGGAATCCCTGTGTCCCTGGCCTGGGCCACCGTCAGCACCCTTGCCCGGGCCAGCCGCCATCTTAGACACTGCGCCACGAGGCCGCGTGGCCTCAGCTCGACCCCAACCCCGGGCCTGGCCAGGCCCCGACATCCCGGCACCACCATCCACCCAGGAGGTGAACGGACCACTTGGCCGGTCAATGGGAGTAAGAAGTGTCGATGGCTCTCTCCCGCAAGGTGCCGATCACCCCAGCCTCCCCGGGCGCTGGCTCCACCCCCCTGCTGGGTGTCTGGACTCCCTCATCCCGGACCTCCCGACCTCCAAGAGCGAGGGTCCGGACATCAAAGAGTGCCAGACCTATAACTGAGGCAGCCCCAGAGCAGGAAGGCAGTTGTATCCTGGAGTCGAGAGACACCGAGAAGAACTCATCCTTGACGGACTGCTGGCGCGGCTGCAGCCCTGCCTTGTGAACCATCGTCCTGCCTGCTGGCGCTGCCGCGGCCTTCTGCACCCTTCATCCTCGTGGGACCTGCTGGCGCTGCCGCGGCCCGTTCCAACCTTCATCCTCGTGGGACCTGCTGGCGCTGCCGCGGCCCGTTCCAACCTTCCTCCTCGTGGGACCTGCTGGCGCTGCCGCGGCCCGTTGCAACCTTCATCCTCGGGGGGACCTGCCGGCGCTGCCGCGGCCCGTTGTAACCGTCATCCTCGTTGGGACCTGCTGGCGCTGCCGCGGCCCGTTGCCACCTACGATCTCCCCGGGACCTGCTGGCGCTGCCGCAGTCCGATCCCTCCGAACGCCGGGCTCAAGGATTGTGAGCTACCGCCGTTTCTACCCCAGTACCCGTAGGTACCAAGACTGTCCCACTACCCCCTTTCCCTACTAGAGACTAGAACTGAGAGGACCATCGTGTCCTGATCTCCTTGTATCGTACTGCCTCATTTCAAGAACTGCCTATAAAAGGTGTTAATCTGATCTTCGTGTGGTGTCCATCTGTGGGGGGGAAGTTACCTGTCTGTGCGATCGCTGGAGACGGTCCTCACTGGAGGCCTCTCCCCTTGTGCTCGGCCGACCCTCCAGGTCCCTGTCTAACAGATTGCTTCCTCTCTGTGTGTATGAACTGGGTGTAGGTGTCCATGTGTCTCATCATAGTAGCCCCAGAGCTTAAGTGACACCCCTGGCAGATGTTAGAAACAATCCAGCAGAAGCAGCTACACCTGTTTGGAGTGTACCAGTGCTGAGGTACTGTATTGACCTCCTGCTGCTGTTACTGTTTGTCTCTGGGATGTCTATATCTAACAAGCCTGAAGCTGCATCAATAAGACATTAGTAAGGTCACTCCTGCATTAGACATTGTCTGATGTTTCCTTTCCCAAATTGTCTCTGAGATGTACTTACGACAATTGTGGTTCTTGACATTCAACAAGTGACAGATGTCTCATGTTACTGTGTGGATGACCTTCTCCTTCTAACCACCTATGGCTGCGACACTGTGATAAAGATATATGTGAACTTTACACTTCAATGTCTGTGTTTGGTATACTCATCTGCAATGTTAGCCTGCCCTGCACTGTGTGCCTACATACATTATTTGCCACAACTTACATCTGGTGATACATTAGCCGTAGACTTCATGATTTTTTTTTTTTTTAAATGTATTTTTATTGCAGAATCAGGAATAAACACATCCAACAAACCAACCCAAGTACCAGCGGGTCCCATCAGACAGCAGTCCAGCAATGCAATACACAGCCGATTAGCCCACATCCCGGAGGCTGGGCGGCGCGTCAATAAAGCAGTTCGCTGGAGGCACCCTGGTACATGCCCAATGCCGGACACGGGTCAAGTACAGCACTTCGTTCCTGCTTTTATCCCAAAACAACCAACCACCTTCTCCCCACCCAATCCCCGGTCACTTCAATGTCACATCACAAAATCAACCCGACTATGTTCCTGGGTCAACCGGTTCCGGGAAGTCGCTGGCAACCCACCCCATCCCACAACTCCTACTCTAAGCCCTCCCCCAACTGCTGCTAACGCGGGTATCTCCAGGCCCCTCCTGCTCTAGGGTGACAGCCATCAGGAAGTTGTAACGAACAAGTGGTCACATGGAATCCTGACTCACAACTGATCGGTCTCATCACTGTCAGTTATGTGGTCCCTCAATGCCTGCACCACCATCTCCCACGACCGTGCCAAATCCAAGCTCCTCTCATTACCCGTTCTAGTCGCTTGGCGCATCCGTGACACACTCTCACAGCCCGACCACTTCACCAACTCATTCCTCCACCTCCGTACAGACGGCCCCTCTTTAGACTTCCAATGCCAAGTGAGTTCTCGCTGCGCCAATATCAGTCCTAACCCAATGAATTTACTCGTCACCTTTGTCTTTTTGGTATGCGGGAACCACAGAAGCAGACACGTGGCCATGTCAAAGTCCACCTCCCGATCCGTGACAGCATTCAAGAGGTCCCCTACCTCGGCCCAGTAGTCACCCAACCTCGGGCAGCCCCACAGCATGTGGTCAAAATCCGCTCCGGGCTCCAAGCATCTCGGGCACATGGCGTCATGCACCTGGAAGTGGCGACGTAATCTCTCCGGGGTCAAATACGCCCTATGGAGCACAAAATAATGCACCTGTTGGAATCTCGCATTCCTCGTCTCTTTCCAGGCCCTGTGTAGCACCTGACCCCAAACAGCGTCCGGAAGGGGCTTACCGATGCTGGCTTCCCAACGCAACTTCAACTCAAGCAACGGAGCTAGACCCTCGTTCAGCATCCTATTGTGAAGGCAAGTCACCGCCTTGACGGTGCCCGCAGCCATCACCACATATTGGCACACCTCCGACACCTCTGGTTCAGCCAATCCGCCCCCCCAGTGCCGCCGCAGAGCCGCGACCACCGCCGCATGCAGCAAGAAGGATCCATTCGGCAGGCCGAACTGCTCCTGCAACGTCTGGAACGGGGCCAACGTCCCATCCACATACAGGTCACCTACCATCAGCAAGCCCAGGTCCTCCCACTCCAACAATCTGGACCAATCACCCCCGTGCGGCAAAATAGTGAGCATACCTAGCGGGATCTCCGGGGCATACGGCCGGCGCTTCCCCGCCCTTTTCATATATCTATTCCAACACAATCTGAGGGTCCACTCTTCCATCGTGACTTCCCTACTGGCCAGCCTCTGTTGCATCACAATGGACGACAAGACCTGCCGCTGAACGCCCACCCCTTGGCCAACCTCGGGCCCCCTGAATTCTCTAGCCACATTCTGCGTCAGGACCTGGAGCTGCGCCGCCAAATAGTATAACTCGTAATCGGGGACGGCCATCCCTCCCTCACACTTGGGTCTCAGCAGGGTGGTCAGTGCTACCCGTCTGCGACCATGGCCCCAGAGAAAACCAGTCACCATCACCTCAGCTCCCTGAATATGCCCTGCGGGATCCACACCGGCAACGTTCTAAAATAGTAGAGCAGTCTCGGGAGTGCCACCATTTTCAACAGCGCCACTCGGCCCAATACAGACAACGGGAGGGAGGCCCAGAAGTCCATACTACCTCTCAACGCTCTAATGCAGCGTCCCACATTCCCGTCAAGGAGGTCCGCTGTAGCATGGTAGATGCGTACCCCCAGGTACAGAAAACAAGATGGTTCCCACTTCACAGACCCCACGAGCTGTGGGCAGCGCGTGGCCTTCCGCAGCGGAAACACACAAGTTTTAGTCCAGTTCACCCTGAGGCCTGACAGCTCCCCAAACCTGCTCAACATATCCACCGCGCCTTCCAGAGCCTTTCCAGCGTCCGCGAGGTACAGCAATAGATCGTCAGCGTACAACGATATATAATGCGAGTCAAGGCCCTGCATGATCCCGTCGTAAGCAACTCCCAGCCTCGCCTGTGCAGCTAGGGGTTCCATCGCCAGAGCAAAGAGCAAAGGGGATAGCGAGCAGCCCTGCCTCGTACCCCTACACACCGGGTAAACCGAGGAGACCAGTGTCCCTAACCGCACCCGTGCTTTGGCCGATGAATAGAGCACTCTTGTCCAGCCTCGGAACCCGTCCCCGATCCCGAACTTCGCCAGCACACCATCTAGAAAATCCCACTCCAAACTATCAAACGCTTTCTCAATATCAACCGCCAGCACCACCGGGCCCGGATCCGACAAGGCAGCACTATCAATAACCCCGATCAGCCGACGGATATTCATCGAGGTACTCCTGGAGGGGATGAATCCCGCCTGATCCCTATGTACCAAAGAGGTCATCAATGGCAAGAGACGGGTGGCTAGGATACGGCTCAGAATCTTATAATCCACCGTCAACATAGACAACGGACGGAAAGAGGCGACATCCAAAGCATCCCTGCCCGGTTTTAGCAGGGGCACCACCAGCGCCTCTGTCATAGACTCAGGCAGTCGCCCCAGCTCCTTCGCCTCCACATATACAGCCTGCAGCCTGGGCGCTAGTACGTCGATAAATTTGGCATAGAACTCGATCGGCAGCCCATCCACCCCCGGGGTCTTATTCCGCGCCATGTGGCTAATCGCCCCTCTAATTTCGGCCAGGGTGACCGGGCCTCCTATATCCTGGGCGTCCTCCTCATCCAATACCGGTAGAGGAATCGGATCTAAGTAGTCGCCAATGGCCGTGGCCTCCACTTCAAGGTGGCTGGTATAGAGGCCCGTGTAGTAGGATTGAAAGCGCTCCAGGACCGCGGCCTGCGAGCAAACCACCACCCCGTCTCCCCTTCGTATACTCAGCACCGAACAACCCCTAGGGGTCGGATCAGCCAACTTCGCAAGGAGCGTGCCCACCTTATCACGTTCCTCGTGCACTTTCACCGCATACAACTTATAGTCATAGCACCGCAGTCTCTCAGTCTCAGTCGCCACTGCCTCCTTAGCACGCAACAGGTCATCCTGCAGCTCAGGCTTCTCCGGACGCCGCAGTTCCACTTCTCTCAGCACCGACTCCGCTTTCGCGAGATCAGCCAGCACGGCACCCCTCACAGTCAGAAACCGGCCCATACATACCCCTCTCACCACCACTTTCATCGCATCCCATTCATTCGCTCTGGTCGCCGTCGACCCAGCATTGACCGCGAAATAGTCGTCAACGCCTTGACGGACCGTATCGCAGAACGCTGGGTCCTCCAACGTCTCTGGACGGAGTCGCCACGTGGGGACCGCCGATCTCGCCAACTGCCACTGCACCGAAATCAGCAGCGGGTTATGGTCCGAGATGGTTCTAGTCAAGTACTCAGTGTGCCGCACCACCCTCGCCAAAGACTCACAACACAGCACCGAATCCAAACGAACATGCAGATCATGCAGCGCCGAGAAATAGGAGTAATCCCGGGTGTCGGGGTGCTGCGCCCTCCATACATCCACCAAACCCCACCTGTCCTGCCATTCCCGCCTACGAGTCGCAAGCCTGCGCACCGGGGAATCCACCAAAGGCGGGTGAGACCTGTCCAACTGCACATCCGTAATAGAGTTAAAGTCCCCTGCCAGGAGGATAGGGCCTGCCAAGTAGCACGCCAGTGAGCGCGACAAGCTCTCGAAAAAGTGGGCCTGCTCAGCGTTGGGGGCATAAATGGTACACAGCACTACTTCCCTTCCATACAGCCGTCCCTCCACCACTACATAACGACCCTCCGGATCTATTTTCTGACTCGTGACCTGGAATGGCGTGCCAGCTCTGACCCAGATCAACACTCCTCTGGCAAACGCTGAGTAAGTCGTGCCAAACACCTGGCCCCGCCACCTCCTCTGCAAAGCCCCGCATTCCTGCTGTGTCAAGTGAGTCTCCTGAAGCATCGCTATCTGGACGCCCCTCCTCACCAAGCAGGCATGCACCTTGTGGCGCTTGACCATAGTGCGGAGACCCCGGACATTCCATGTGACACATTTCAGATTAGGTAACGTCCCCATAGAGCATCAAACCCAACAGTAGCACATGCCAAGAAATGTGACCCGCATCGCAGCAATTGTACAACCCCCTCAAAACATCCCCTACAACACCCACCCTCCCATTCCCCAGGACAGGGCCTAGTAACCCAGCTTCAGCCCCGTTCCAAACCTCAAACACCCCACACATCACACTAAACTGTGGTCGACACCACAGAGGACCTTAGGGGTCCGATGGGGACTATGGAGCCCCGAACCAGGACGACAGAGCAACCACCCCGCGCCCACAGCCCCTCGCTGCCATTGCAGCCCCATACCTGGCAGTCCATGAAAAATCAGGAGCGTCCAGGCCATGTCAAAGTCCATCCACCAAAGGCCTCATCCATTAAAGATACCATCGGATGTCTGTGGAGTAACCTCCGGCCCCAGCGCCCCCCCCACCTCCGAGTCCTCATCACCAGTCTTCAAACCTTCACTCTCCGACGCCGAACCCCTGGAGGCGTCCTCTTGCTGCGACCCCGTTATATTCGCTGTGGCCTCCAACGCACTCCGTCTATCGGCCAGCATTTGCGCCTCTCGCTCGGCCCGTTGGCGTCGATTCCGGGAGCGGATGCGCTGCGACTTCCGGACCCTGACCGGCTGTTCCCGATCCCTGGTTGGCCTGTGTGCCCGATCCGTCCCTGCTCGATACAGTTCCAGCCATGACCAAGCTTCATCGGGCGCGTGAAAAAAGTGAGTCTTGCCATCAACGACAATCCGCAGCTTGGCCGGAAAAAGCAAGGAATATTGAATCCCCTCCTCTCTCAGCTCCTTTTTCACAGACAGGAAAGAAGCCCTGTTCCGCTGCACCTCTTGCGTGTAGTCCGGAAAGATGGTCACCTTACTGTTGTCCACCTGGAAGGGGCCACGATCCCTCGCCTTCTGGATCAGCAGATCCCGATCCTTATAGTGCAGCAGTCGGACCACCATCGGCCGAGGCGGTCGGCCCTCCAAGGGAGGCTTCGTGGGTACCCTATGCGCTCTTTCCAGGGAGAAGAAGGGGGAAAGGCCCTCAGGCGCCACCACAGTGCGGAACCAGTCCTCCAAATAGGCCACTGCATCATCCTTCTCAATCTTCTCCGGAAGCCCTACCACCCTCACGTTGTTCCGGCGGTTGCGGCCTTCCGCGTCCTCCACCCTACGCTCCAAGGTCGCCAGTCGACGGGCAACGTCATCAAGTTTATGTTCCGCCGTGACCACCGCCGGTTTCAGTTCCTGGAGCAGTTGTTCATTGGATTTCACCCGGTCCGAAAGTTTGGAGTGGTCCGCCCGCAACAGGCCGAGCCCCGACGCCACCTGCGCAATATCCTGGCGCAGTTCCTCTTTCGTGGCGGTTATCGCGGCCAAGATTGCGTCGAGGCGGAGGTTGAGCCTCTGTTCTTGCGGCGAGGACTCCGTCTGGGAGCCGCCAGCCACATCTTCCTGCCTCTGGCTCCCCAGTCCAGCAGGCTCGGCGCCGCCAAGCCCCTGTGCAGCCATCTTGGATGCAAGTACTCGGCCACACGAGCAGCCCCTCCAATCAAAGGCGAGGCCCACCAGAAGCACCCAGCCGAGCACAACGCACCAAACCTCAGGATAAGCGGGTGTTCGCGGTGCCAACAGCACCCCACGCACAGCTCTTCGATCAGCTCCCGGGTGGTAGTGCGCTCCACAGTGTCCCGCAGCCACTCAGGGAACACCCGCAGCCCTCCCGGGCCAGTGGGAACAGAGTCCGCGAGAGGGGCGGGCCGCGAATCCGGCGAGGCCCCGGGCTACACCGGCCCCTCCGCTACACCACTTGCTGTAGGGCCCAACACTACACCACCAGCTCGGTGCGTCTTCACCGCCCAGCGGGCGGGGCCCCCACCTCTGGTCGGGCGGACCGCCACCTCCGAACCGCCAGGCCCCGGGACGTCCAAGCGCCGTGGGCGGCCGCCCTCCCCAGCTCTCCGCCGGCCGGTAGTTCACTCCTGCAATCCGGTGGCCCTATGGTGTGGCAACCGGTGTGAGAATGGCCTCCCAAGCCCACAGCGCCCTCGGTGGCCCAGCACAGGGGCAGGCTCCGCTCCACTACCGTCTCAGCAGTAGGTGGGGGAGGGGCGCCTCACACGCCTCACTCACCGGCAAAGCACCGCCGGGCCCCCCCGCTGCACAGGGTCCGCTCCGATGAGCCCCCGCACCACACACCACTGCCGAAATGCTCCGCCTGAGCCTGTGGCCGCTCCAGTGCGCCGCAACACACCGCTCTCGGAGCCCTCAGGGAGGCGGCGCCGCCATCTTGGCTTCGTCCGCTCGACAGGCGCGCCGAGCTCCAGGTCCGCCCGCTGCCACCGGCTAGGGTCCCGACGGAGCCGAACGCTCCTCGAATGCTCACCAGCCCTTCGGACCACGAATTCCGCCGCCAGGCAGCGCGGGGCGACGGACAATCAGGAGAAAAGACGGGGCATGGCGCGGAGCAACTCGCTCACGCAGCCATCCCGGTCGGCGCTGTAGCCACGCCCCCTGCCGTAGACTTCATGATGTACTACATCTAAACAATACACCATGGACATGTGGGTGTGCAAAAAGTGCATTTATTACAGTTAATAAAGCGAGTAACACAAAGTGCCATAAAGTGGCAAGGTAATCACAGAGGGTCAAGGTTGTCAGTGGTGATAGATGAAAACATTAGATCTGTTACCACATAGTTTAGAGTCCTCAGTCCAACAGTCTCTTGCCATCCAAATTGAAATGTGTGACAGGATAGTCCACAAAGTCAATGTGCTGCGCACAAAGGGTGACATCAGGGGCGGCTCTGCTTCCTGGCTTGAGGTGGGTGCCTTCCCACTCAAATCTCCCGGTGGATTCTTCAGACGTCCTCGCTTATGTTTGGGGGTGGGGGTTCCACTACTGCAGGCTCTGAGGTGTTCTGAGAACTCAGCCTCTGACAGGGCCTCCCTCCCTGTGGCAGCCACAGAGGTACAAGGTGCAGCTGGGGGCTGCCCACAGGGTTGTGATGTTGTGGGGGAGGCCTGACTAGAGCTGTCCTGATGTCCTTCAGCACCCCAATGAGCTGGCCCATGTTGTCTGAACATCTGGTCTGTGGACCGCTGCTGCAGCTGGCTCTCTCAGAGGTCCTCCAATCCTAGCCCTTCTGTCCTTGGTTGCCTTCATAGGCACCAATGACTCTGGCGATGGTGGCCAGAGCTTCACTGTCCACAGTGGCCTCACTTTGTTGGCCCCCAGGAGCCCTACCACCAGCCCTGCCCCCCGGACCTGTGCCCTTGGCAGTGCCTGCATCCTCCCACCGTCCCCTGCATCCTCAGTGAGCGTGATGTTGGCGGTCACCTCCGGGACAGGTACTGTGGTGCAGGCGGTGGTGGTGGTGGTGTTCCGTGCACAGGTTGTTGGGGCAGTGCTCTGCGTTGGTGTGGCTGCTGTGGTGGGAGTTGTGGTGGAGCGGCCAGTGAGACCCACTGGTTGTGTCTCTCCTGGCTGTCCAGAAGGGCCAGGTTGGTCCTCCACGTCTGAATGGGGGGGAGATTCATCATCAGAGCGTTCTTGGTCCTCGGGTGGGTTGCGGAGTCTCAGCAGCTGTTGTTTGAGATCCGCCTGTTAGAGAAAGGTTACTTTGTCCGGATGTTAAGTGCTTTCCCCAACCTTTGTTACACAGTGAGTAAAGGACTGAAAGAGACATGAGGGTTGGGGTTAGACATGATGACCAGTATCCACAGCGTTAACCTGTATGACATGAAATTAAGGAACATCCATGACTTGTTTGTAAACTGACACGAACAGCTTCATGCTGCCAATAGAGATGGACATGATGTTACCTACCACCTTGATGCGCCGCCACTGCAGTTGTGGCATGTATAATGTTCAGCTCACACTACTATGTGTTTACTATACGGGCCTAGTCCATTGGTGTCGTCCACTTTGCAGTGCTCATCATATGTGCTGTGTTCTTTGAATGAGCGACCACGCATGTGTTGTGGCTGTATTACCTTCATGCTTGCCATCCTTTGTGTATACACATACCAATGTGCACATAGCGTGATATATATTGACATGTCATTCCTAAAGCCTTGGTGATTGACAGTCTGAGTATTCAGACATGTATGTGAGCAGAGCTATCTGTGTAATGTGTGCTGTTAATGTGACATGTGGACCAGTGTAGCCAAGGGTGCCAAATGGCTCTGGGGTGAGAGCCGTCTTATATCCTGTTCAGTGTAGGGGGAGCGGGCCTGATGGTAGATGTCGTGCCGGCTGCCTGTCCCAACCCTCCCTAGTAAGATGGGCACCTACCTGTAGGGAGAAGCAGAGGAGTGAAATGTCTGACAGATGGCTCCAGGGTGAGACAAGTGGGTACCACATATCTGAGCACTGGACGTGATAGTCGATAGCAATAGTTGTGCAAAACAATACCTGAAAGTGTTGAGGCAGTTTGTAGTTAGTACTTACCAGCCTCCATTCCCCTATTCGAAAAAAGCTCTCTGGATGCAGTGTTGCAAGCACCTTCTCCTTTCATGTAGTGAATGTAAGTGGTGGCATGGGAAGGCCCCACAATCAATCAATCAATCATTTGTAAAGCGCACTACATACCCGCGAGGGTCTCAAGGCGCTGGGGGGGCGCTACTGATCGAACAGCCAGGTCTTGAGTATCCTCCTGAAGGTCAGCAGGTCTTGGGTCTGTCGTAGGCTCAGTGGGAGGGTGTTCCATATCTTGGCGGTGAGGTGGGAGAAGGGTGGCGAGTGAGAGGTCGGCAGAGCGTAGCTGGTGGTGGGGGATGTAGAAGGAGAGCCATCTGTTGAGGTAGGCTGGGCCGGTCTCGTGGAGTGCCTTGTGTGCGTGGGTGAGGAGCTTGAAGGATATCCTCTTGTTGACGGGGAGCCAGTGCAGGTTTCTCAGGTGGGGGGTGATGTGGCCGTGGCATGGTACGTCGAGGATCAATCGTGCCGAGGTGTTTTGGATGCGTTGTAGTCGTTTGATAAGCTTGGTCAGGGCTCCCGCGTAGAGGGCGTTTCCGTAGTCGAGTCTGCTGCTGACGAGGGCCTGGGTGACTGTCTTTCTTATATCTGTCAGGATCCATCTGTAGATCTTGCGGAGCATGCGGAGGGTGTTGAAGCAGGAGGAGGAGACGGCGTTGACTTGCTTGGTCATTGAGTGCGTTGAGTCGAGGATGATTCCCAGGTTGCGTGCGTGGTCGATGGGTGTCGGGGCTGCCCCCCGTGGCGTCGGCCACCAGGAGTCGTCCCAGGCTGACGGGTTGGAGCAGAGGATGAGACCTCTGTCTTGTCTGAGTTCATCTTCAGTCAGCTGATCTTTATCCAGTCAGCGACGGCCTTCATTCCTTTGTGGAGGTTGGCTTTGGCTGTGATGGGGTCCTTGGTGAGGGAGAGGATCAGTTGAGTGTCGTCGGCGTAGGCGATTATGTTGAGGTCGTGCTGTTGGGCGACGTGTGCAAGCGGGGCCATGTAAATGTTGAACAGTGTCAGGCTGAGGGAGGATCCTCTCCTCTGAGCCACCTCGTGGTTCCTGTTGGCCCAGTGTTTTACCCGGCCCTTGAGGTCATGCCACCGCTTCTTGATGTCACGCAGTGTGCGCAGGGCGCTACCTACAGCATTGACTTTGTTGACTGTCCTGTCCCACTTGTATTTCTTCCTGGCAACAGGGGTCTGTTGGACTTGGGATGCAAACAAGTGTGGTTCTACTTTAATGATTTCATCTACCATCACTGACAACTCCTTGTCAGTGAATTTGGTCATTTGTTTTTGGGACATACTAAACGGTGTGAAAACAAACGCTAGTGAAACTGTGACTGTAGTAGTGAAGGTGAAAAAAGATGCATAAGGTGTAGAAGTGAAAAGGGTTCGTGCGTGAAGATAGGTGCGTGATGGTGTGCAGTGGTGAATGTCTCCTCTCCCTCTCTTGACTGATGTGGTGTGTGGGCCTTAAGTTCAGAGTGTTCGCAAAGGATGCTGGTCATGGAAGGGGTGTGTCGTATACTCTGCAGTGTAGGTGTGTCCACTTAGGGAATGACCATCACCTTTGTGAAAGTATTTTTCCGCAGGTTGCTATGGGCACATTTATTTTGTTTCGGGCTAGCAAGGCCACGGCGGTTGACCAACATTGTGAGACAGAGGAGTTCGTTCAGACAGGACCGCGGTTTCATCATAATCTCCCCAGCGGTCATGTCGCTGGGGAGGTGGCGTTTGTATACGAAATCACTGGCTTTCTGACCGCATCGGTCGGAGCTGAAATCGTTCTGACCGCATCGGTCGGAATTGATGTCTTTATGGCCGGTGCAGTGAGAGTTTTACAGTGCATGTATCGTAATGGGGCTGTCGGATAATCCCCGGCACTGGCGGGTGGATTTTTCCAGTTACCATGCCGGTCAGACGGCTTTTCCGACCGGCATCGTAATGAGCCCCTCTATTCTGGATTTTACCCATATGTAATGTAATCATATTTCAATTGAATTGATAAGTTGTATTTTTAACTTTACTATATTTATTGGTTAACAGATTTTTTTGAATGATCTAATACTCTCTTTGTATTGCTATGCTGATGGTTTATGACGTCTGTCCGGAAAAAAACACATCATGATGATGATGACTGCTGCTGTCAGTTTGGGCATCTTTTCGCTACAGGTGCACACACACGAAATACACAGTGTTCTTTTTAAAGGCTTTATTTTGTTTTAGTATACCATTAATGGAACAAAACCATTATAGAAGGGTTTAAATATTGGTGCAAGCCATTCCCGGTGGGCAACGTGCGCATGTGCCAAGAAGGGTAAAAGCGCGTTGTCGCGACTCTTCCCCGCGTCTGTAGTTAGAGGCGTCATCGGTGGCGGAACCTCCGTCAGCAGCTGGGAGGGTGCTCGTCTAAATCTGACTCGTGACTGCTCCTGGCTGGATGCCGTCAAGATCGTGCTCAGACCCAGAAGCGGTTTTATTGGAAGATAACAACTGGTCATTGGTGCTTGGTTGGAGGGGCTTTTAAACTCATGGCCAATATGTAATGTAAGGTGGATTTGTAGCGCTGCTTGTCGCCTGTGAGGGTCTCCAGGCACCTCTTTAGCTAGTTAGATTGTATCCAGACAGATTGTTGTAGCGTTATTCAGAAATGTCCGAAACCTAGCTCCATACTCTGTTTTAGGTCGAGCCTAGCGCAGCGAGCATGCGCTGCTCTATGGGAGGCTTCTTGTGAGCACTCCAAAACTTCCTGTGTGGGTCTAGCAACTCCCACACATTTGATTTGCCTTTGCATGTGGCTTTCAATAATGAAAGCACGCAAATGGCCAAAGGCGGGGGCATGTCCCACCTCTTTGTTTACTGGTCACTCCGACAGCCTTTTGCTTGGTGGTATCTGCATTCCTTGCAGTGCGTGCGCACCACTTGCGGTCTTGTCTTTCCCTCAGGAGCAGGGGCACGCAGGGCTGCAGATTTATTCCTGTGCCCGCCCACCACTCCTTTTGAGCTGCTTGTTTTATTAACTTGTTAACTTGTGCTTCCTTGTTATTCCACATGGTGGAGCAAACCTGTGCTACGTGGGGAGGGTAGTGACAGGAACTAAAGCATTAAAATACACTGTTTCAAACCCCAGTGGCTCAGTGGAGGTTTGCGCCCTACTGGCTGCTAGCTGCAACCGAAAATCCGCCACTCAATACTTTACAACCTTGGGCCATATTATCAAGAAAGGGCGATACATTATCGGTAGGAAACTGCCGCTAAAGCGGCGATAATGGGCTTGATAATAGGCCCTTGTGAATTCCCATAGCAGCCCAGGTTCTGGTGTTAACCTGGGCTTCTATGGGAATTCACAAGGACATATTATCAAGCCCATTATCGCCGCTTTAGCGGCAGTTTCCTGCCGATAATGTATCGCCCTTTCTTGATATTATGGCCCCAAATTTGCTTTAATCTGCTGGGCAACAGCATCAAATATATCTGCCTGTGTCATGCATAATTCGAAAGGTGATCTGACGGGGGCTTAGCAGTGCACATACCCAGCCCAACATACATCTCTCCTTCCCCAGCACTTTTCCTCCCCACGTGACTCAACTCGGTGAGGCAAGTTAGCTCACAGGCACTTGGACGTCTGAGGTTACTTTCAGGGTGTGGTGGGCAGCTCCAGAACACATCCCTGGCACCCCACTCTGTAAGCAGTGAGAGATTTACCCCATTGTGGTCAGGAGTAACTATGACATATGAGAGATAAAGGGGAGGGAACACCCCCAGTGTTGATGGGGTGGAGCATAACGAAAACGTAAATTGGTGGTAACGTGCTTGAGCCTGACGCTCCTACGTGCAGCCGTAGGATTGCTACATTTGCACATGTGGAACTTGATAGGGATTTGAGTATTCCTGGAATACATAATGGTTGCTGATTTTCTAGATCCCTGCACAAATTATTGTAGACATCTAAACAAGTCAGAAATGTGTTCCAAACGCAGGAAAAATCTGACAAGAGCAACATTCGACATTTTCAGTTGCTTCTTTGTGTATAAGGCGTGTTATCGCCCCTTTAAAAATGTTTTCTCTGCTATTATAGCAGAGTGCTGCTTGGTGGAGCAATTGTGAAACTCCTCGTTTTTACCTGCATTTTTATTTTGAATCTTACATTTTTTTTAAATACAATTTTATCTATGTTGGGGCAATTATTAGGAAATTAAACGTGTTTTTAGTCAACGAAGTCCTGAGCACTTTACACAATCTGCAAAACTCCTCAGTTTAAAAGAATCTGCATTCTTATCTTTGAATCTTGGCATCTTTGAAAAATGTGCATTGTGAGAGAAGTGAATGTGGTGTTAGTTCTACGGGGAAAACAAAGCGCCCAACACTTTAGCCGTAGAGTCCTAATCATGCGTTGCCTTGGGCGGCTGGTGCTCTAGTGGTTGGACTACTCATTGTCAAAATACGTTGGGGCAGATTTACAAGCCCCGTGCGACACATTCACGCTGCTGTTGCGACACTTCTGTGGTGCAGCGGCGGCGTAAACCATGCACCACGTTGCGACCTATTTACAAAGTAACGCATCTAGGGAGATGCATCACGTTGTAAAGCCCTGCGCCACAAACCTGCGTCAGAGTTAGTGTTTGCAGGGTGGGTGTTCCATCGCGATGCAAAAGGGGATGATGGACGGAGCGTTTGAGCAAATCAAACACTCACCCCCAGTCAACTGATCTGGGTTTAATCCATCACCATTCTTTAGCCCCACTCAGCCACCCCATTTCAGACATGGCCATATGCAAATCAGTCTGACCCTGTGCCTCATGGGAACAGTCCAGCCCGAACTGCCAAGCCATGTCTTCCATGGACCGGAAACAAGCATCCTGGGACCGGTTTCGGATTCATAATCCTCATCAGCCAGGCTATCCTGAATCCAGTGGCCAAGTGAGCAAGGGACTCACGTCTGAGCATACCCTGCCACACTTAGGGCGAACAAAGCGATACAAAAGGGGATGATGGACGGAGCGTTTGAGCAAATCAAACACTCACCCCCAGTCAACTGATCTGGGTTTAATCCATCACCATTCTTTAGCCCACTCAGCCACCCCATTTCAGACATGGCCATATGCAAATCAGTCTGACCCTGTGCCTCATGGGAACAGTCCAGCCCGAACTGCCAAGCCATGTCTTCTGAACTGGGGTGGCTGAGTGAACTAAAGAATGGTGATGGATTAAACCCAGATCAGTTGACTGGGGGTGAGTGTTTGATTTGTTCAAACGCTCCGTCCATCATCCCCTTTTGTATCGCTTTGTTCGCCCTAAGTGTGGCAGGGTATGCTCAGACGTGAGTCCCTTGCTCACTTGGCCACTGGATTCAAGATAGCCTGGCTGATGAGGATTATGAATCCGAAACCGGTCCCAGGAAGCTTGTTTCCGGTCCAGGGAAGACATGGCTTGGCAGTTTGGGCTGGACTGTTCCCATGAGGCACAGGGTCAGACTGATTTGCATATAGCCATGTATGAACTGGGGTGGCTGAGTGAACTAAAGAATGGTGATGGATTTGGATTGAACCCAGATCAGTTGACTGGGGGTGAGTGTTTGATTTGTTCAAACGCTCCGTCCATCATCCCTTTTTGTATCGGGTGTTCCATCGGACAAGGCCTTGTAAAAGTGACGCAGTGAAATCTACAAGATTTCACGGAGTCACTTTTCAGATAACGATGTGACTAAACCTTACGCCTCCTTGAAGCAGGTGTAAGTAGTGGCACAGCACGATAGCTATGGGCAGTCCCTGAACATTGCTGAAGTTTCGTTGCGCTTGCGACATGACTCCAGCAATGCTCCACCCTTACACCATCAAATGCGACACGCGTCTGTCTATCCCTGCGCCATGGCGGGCCGCATTGTAAATGCGACGCATCCATGGTGGCGTAAGGGTAGGATTGCGTGCCACATTGGTACTGGCGAATCCCTGCTAATATGCAGGGATGCCCCAATCCTTGTAAATCTGCCCCTGAATTCGATCACACAGATCAACAAAGTAAACAAGCATTGGCATAGCCAATAGGTCTAGCCTTTGGACCTTATAAGTGTTTATCCATGCAACAGTTGATGTTGTTGCACCAAGGATATTGTGCTGCATAACTAAACTCTTATAAGGTCCCAAAGGCGAGACCTATTGTCTATGCCAATGCTTGTTAACATGTGCAGCCCAAGAATTACGGATTGGGCAGACACTTCTGCTCTAGATGTGAGGTACATTTCCACCTCGTGCTTCAGTGATAGACAGACAGCCTGGGCTCAGTGCACTGACGTCAGACATAGGTTTGAGGCCCTAACAGAGCTTAGATGAGGGCCTTAGTTTTCCATGCTCAACTTTTCATGCATCCCCGGCCTTAGTGCACCCCCACAGTGGAGGGCACAGGCCAGCGCCTTGAGGCCCTCGCGGGGGAGGAGCTGTGCTATACAAGAGCCCTGATTGGTTAACTGAGAGCCCCCGCAGCTGCTTCCTGCCAGGAACTTTGTGATGTATCATTCACAGACGGTCTCCCAGAATGCACCATAATGAACACATGAGGGCCGGTCACGGCTGCAGCTCTGCCCTGTCAGATCCTAACCTGTGTCCCCCCCTCTCCCCCCAGGCCACGGTCCGGATCTGGGAACAGCCTGGGGCAGATTTGAGCAAATCCTGGTAACGGAGACATATAAGGGGCATTTATATGTGGTGCGTTTTTAGAATCTCTGCATGCCTCACCTTTTCCATGATGAGGGTCAGGATAACAACAGAATCCACACACACTCACACTCACACTCACACTCACAGTCACAGCCACACTCACCCTCACACTCGCACTCACACTCACACTCACCCTCACACTCACAGTCACAGTCACACTCACCCTCACACTCGCACTCACACTCACACTCACACTCTCATTCACACTCACACTCACACTCACAGTCACAGTCACACTCACCCTCACATGCACCCTCACCCTCACACTCACACTCACATTCACACTCACCCTCACCCTCACCCTCACACTCACACTCACACACACACACAGTCACAGTCACACTCACCCTCACACTCACACTCACACTCACAGTCACCCTCACATTCACACTCACACTCACACTCACCCTCACACTCACACTCACAGTCACACTCACACTCACAGTCACACTCACACTCACACTCACACTCACACCCGCAGTCACAGTCACAGTCACACTCACCCTCACATTCACACTCACACTCACAGTCACACTCACCCTCACATTCACACTCACACTCACACTCAGTCACACTCACCCTCACATTCACACTCACACTCACACTCACACTCACATTCACACTCACACTCACAGTCACACTCACCCTCCCATTCACACTCACACTCACAGTCAGTCACACTCACCCTCACATTCACACTTACACTCACATTCACACTCACACTCACACTCACATTCACACTCACACTCACAGTCACAGTCACACTCACCCTCCCATTCACACTCACCCTCACATTCACACTCACAGTCACACTCACACTCATGTGTGTCCAGGCTGCAGGGGTGAATATGAAACAAGGCTGCGTTGTGTCTGTGGTGGGAAATGTGTTATTAGACAGCCACCCCGGGCACCTCGGATGCCCCCCTCGGAGCCGTGGACCTGCTGGCTGGACTGCTGCTGAAGTCTCTGTCTCCCACCCCCAGGGGGCAGTAAAATGCCTGTTACACACCATTCTGAGAACACTGCACCTTGTGATTGAGATGTAAGGGGAGAGAAATAACACGAGGATTCCCTTGTGCGATGCAGCACTCTTATGCTGTCTTCTCAGCACCTTCTATTCAAATGAATACATTAATATATGAACTAGAGGCATACTATCAAAAGTCACTGTACATACTTTGCATGTAATGCAAATTTTCACTTAATAATGGAAATAAATGCATCAGCTATTACAAAGGAATAATGTCTTATATATGGCCTAGGCCATATGTATGTATAATGTATAATAAAGAACATCTGCACTGCGGTCGGTCTGGGGTGATGATTATGTTAGATCTAATGGCAGCATTCGATACGTATCACATGACACCCTTTTGAATGGACTCAGTGCAATTGGCATACAAGGCACGGCCTTTTCTTGGCTAATGTCATTTTTTGAGGATAGATCTCAGCGGGTCTTTCCTAATCCGGTATGCAGACAAAATATCGAGTTAATAATATTGATTTACCAGAATATTGGGTCTAAAATATTGTGCTATGGATTTTAGGGTAAGTAATATCAATTTTTAAAATATCGAAGTCATTAATGTCATTTGAAAAATTATAAGAGCTCATTGCGATGTCGGGCAGACTTGCGCCTGCACCACACCGTAGCGGCCTGAAACCGCCCAACCTGTTGTGTCCTGTAGAGGGGTTGGACCAACCTAGCTAATCGGCACTAGGCCTGACACGTGGCCCTAGAAATGAAGGAATCAGACACTAGAAATGACTTGCTGGCTCTCCGTGCGCCCGTCTCGGAATAGCGTACGTGCGTGCGGAGCCTTTCTTTATTATAGGCGGTCACATGACTTCAACACTGCAAGCCCCTTTCGCCAGGGGCGGATCATGGGCCCAGAACATAACATTCCTCCTAAAACAAGAAAAACTCAAAACTAAATTCAAAAACAGCTGCAACCCTGCAGTCTCGATGGATAGTCTATTGTACTGATCTTCATAGACTTCGAGTTCACTTTCCAAAACCACTACCAATAAGTAGGACACATTACTGGACATTGTATTCAATACTGATACATAGAACAGTCTTACGTGAGGTAATCGCGTAGTCGACAGGAAGGCGTCGGGTTTCGTCTCAGCCTTTGATCCACGCCCCTCTGGCTTGAACAGTCTGTCTCTGGGGCGGGGCTAGTCTCAGGCGCCTCCATGTCGGGCTCCTCCGGATCTGACACCCCCTCCTGGGCCTCCGCGCCGCCTTCCGTCTCCTTGATCACCGCCCTCGGAGTGTTACTCTGGGTGACCTCGAGACTAGGCGTCGGCTCCCTTCCTGGCAAGTCCTGTACAGTTTCGGTTTCTGTTGCCAGAGTTGGTGAATCCGATGCTCTCAAACCCCCATGGAAATGTTTAAAGTGCGACACATTCCTGGTTACAGTCTCTCTTCCTCGGACCACAGTGATGCGGGTTCCTTTCACACCAACCACTCGCCAAGGTCTTCTTTCATAGTTCAAACGGAATTTTCCACTGGTCACCCTGTTACGGAGAAGTACCACATCTCCTCTGCTGAAGTGTGTCACCATGGCTCTTCTCTTTTGGCTAATTTTAGCAAAGGCAGTCTTTCGTTTGCGGGAAATTATTTCTTCATTCGCGGGTGCTGGGGCCCATTGGGGATGGTGAGGAATGGAATCGGGTATAATCCGCCCCATCAAGAGATGCGCCGGAGCTATCCCTGTAGTTGAATGTGGGGTTTGTCGGTAGCTGCGGAGAAAGGTGAAAATGGCCATTTCCACGGACTGTCCTTTGTCATGAGCAATGCGAATCACTTTATTGAGGGTCCTCATGAAGCGTTCCGCTTCCCCATTCGCTTGTGGCCATCGGGGAGTGATGCGTCGATGCCGAACGCCCAGAGATGATAGATAGGTGGCCAATTCCTGTCCTTGAAATGGGGGTCCATTGTCTGTGCGGATTTCACACATAGCCCCATGTGTGGCAATAATCTTCTCTACCTTCGGGATTACACACTCGGCGCTGGTGCTGGCTATTATTTCTACTTCCGGATACTTGGAATGGTCATCAATCATGACCAGCGTGTACTTTCCATCCGGAAGACTGCCAAAGTCCATGCTGACCTTCTCCCATGGCTGTTGTGGGCGAGGTTCCACGGCAATCGGAGCTTCACGAGGAGCTTCCCCGGTCACTTGACACGCAGCGCATGTCCTTACCACCTGCTCCACCATGTCATCCATCAGGGGAAACCACACCTTTGTCCGTAAGCGTGCCTTGGTTTTGACTATTCCTTGGTGACCTACATGCGCTAACTGTATTACTTGATCAGTGAGGGCTGAAGGTATCACCAAGCGATGCCCCCGCAGAAGGCATCCGGCCTCATCCTCATTGAGCTCCTCCCTGACATGATACAGGCTTTCCATTATTTTTTGAGCTTCGGACGTAAGCATCTTCCACCCCTCCTTGGCCCGATGCCAGTTAGTCGTGTGAACAAGTTCTTTGGCCCTCTGGAGGCATGCGTCCTGTGCTGTGGCACTCACAATGTCACTGAGAGAGATGGGACGAGGGCAAGATCGCGCCACCACCCACCTGACATAGGCCTCCGTTTCTTCAGCTTCCTCCATCTCCTCGGCCGTGGCTGGTCTGGGATGTCGTGACAGATAGTCTGCCGGGTTCTTAGCTCCGGGTTGATACTCGATTGTACAGTTGTACTCCTGCAGTTGAAGCAGCCACTTTTCTATGCGAGGCGGGGGTTTAGATGAGGTTCCCGCAAACAGAGACAGCAAGGGTTTGTGATCAGTCACCACAGTGAATGGTTTGCCATAGATGTAGAGGTGAAAATGTCGGCACCCCCAATGAATGGCAATTGCTTCTTTCTCAATCTGCGAGTACCGTTGTTCCGTGTCCGTGAGAGATCTGCTCGCAAAAGCAACAGGCGTCCAGTCGATGTCGTCTCTCTTCCTTTGCATGAGAACCGCTCCCAGTCCAGCAGGCCCCGCATCCACAGCAATGAGCGTGATATTGCGTGGGTCAAAGAAGGCGAGAGTGGTGTTGTTGGACAGAGAATCTTTGATGTCTCGGAAAGCTTTTTCTTGCTCAGGTCCCCAGTGCCAGGGAGTGGAGTCTTTGGTGAGGTCCCGCAGGGGGAGCGTGAGATTAGCCAAGTCTCTGATGAACCGGCCACAATAGTTGACCATGCCCAGGAAGCTCCGGACTTCAGTAACGGTCTGCGGGGGTGGCGCATCTTTAATGTCTTTCACTTTATCCGGATCCGGGTTGACACCCTCGGCTGAGAAGACGTATCCAAAAAACCCTATCCGGTCCCGCAGGAATTCGCACTTTTCTCGGTGGAGCGTTAGTCCTGCGTCTTTGAGTCTTCGAAATACTTGGGCCAGCCTTTGATTGTGCTCCGGGATGGTGCGGGCATGTATCATTATGTCATCACTGACATTTATCACTCCAGGTATTCCAGCGATTAGCTCCTGGATGACATTCTGGAATACCTCCGCTGCGCTGGAAATTCCGAAACTGAGGCGAGTGTATCGTCGAAGGCCGATGTGGGTGGAGAAAGTAGTGATGTTGCGCGACTCCATGTCCAACACCAACTGGTGATACCCTGATCGCAAGTCCAGCTTGGAAAACCAACGGGCACCTGCCATCTCTCCAATGAGGTCATCTATAGTGGGCGTGATGTGACGCTCCCGTTTTATGGCGGCATTCGGGAGGCGCATGTCCACGCAGATCCTGACCGCTCCGGGTTGCTTCGGTTTCCGGGTGACCACGATGGGCGAGACCCATGGGGTGGGACCCGAAACCTTTTCGATTATGCCCGCCGCTTCCAGTTTGTGGAGTTCCTCTTCCACCAGCGGCCGCAGATGGAACGCAATGCGGCGGTGTCGCAGAGCCACCGGCTGTACCGTTGGATCGATGTGCAGATGAATTTCTCGGCCTTTGAACTTGCCAATGCCCTCAAAAAGGTCCGGGTATTCCATGAGGAGATGTTGAACGGATTCCTCATGGACCCCAAAGGCAAATGTCACCACACCCAGGTCTTCAGCCGCTCTGCAACTCAGCAGCATACCTTGGCCTTCTTCTGACACGAAGACGTTGGTTTTGATTGTCTTGTTCCCATGGCGGATTACCGCTTTGAATTTCCCTCGAATCTTGAGAGGGGTGTCTTGCCCATACGCGAAGACGGTGATGGGGGTGGGACGCAGCGCCGGAGGCGTGGTCATGGTCCTGTAGAGGGAAACACTCATAAGGTTTATGGATGCGCCCGTATCCACCACTGCTATTAGATCTTGGTCCGCTACCTGTATGGCGCATTGAGGCAGTGGCCTGGTACGGCGGGCAGCGGTGCCGATCATGTGCACTTTGTGCACCGACCGTTCTTCTTCTTTATCGTCATCCATATCGCTGTGACTCTGTTCCCCCTCCATTATGGCCTGCACAGCGGGGCGTGGTTTACGGAAGTTCTTCGACCGGCACACCTTTTCAAAGTGATTCTGCCTGCCACATCCCGAACACCGCTTGCCCCGTGCTGGGCATTCTGCCATCTGGTGTCGCGGACCTCCACAATAACCACATGACTGTCCCGACGCTCCACCCTGAGTGGGCGGTCTCTTGGGCCACTTGGTGGGCGTGTGTGTCTGTATCTTGTTAACCGGTTCCACTTTGACCGATGCCTGCAAAGCAGCTTCCATGTGCGCAGCCCTAGCTTTGGAGAGTTCTTTCGTGCGGCCAAGAGTTAGGATGTCCGTCAGCGGCTTGCCAGACTCCTCTAGAATCCGTTCCCTCAGTTTGGCCGACGCACATCCCTGTATAATTTGTCCCCGAATTTCCTCAGTGGTATCTTGAAACCCACACGTGAGCGCCAACCTTTTGAGCCTGGTGTGATATGTGTCCAGCGATTCCTCGGGCAGCTGGCGCGCTTGTCTGAACACAAATCGTTCATAATCTTGATTGGCCATGGGCTCAAAATGGGCATTGAGGGCATTAATCAGCGTGTGATGAGTTCTGGGGGTCGCCTCCGGGAGGGTCCGAGCAATGGAATGGATGTCCTTGCCGCCGAGATGTAACACCATGGCCCGTTTCTGTTCCTTGTGCGTCTTCGTAGCTTCGAAGAATACTAGGAGTCTATCCACCCACTCCTTCCATTTGGGAGCGAGCGCTGAGGGCGCACCCTCCACCACAAAGGGTTCAATGGGCGGAATCCTCGCCATCCTCCCAGTCGCGCCGGATCAGGCACTTCGCACGACCACCTGATGCGTGTGCTGAAGCGGGGCACCGCCTGGAGCACCGTGCAGATGTGAGCTGTGCGGCAGTAGGGTCGGAGTCACCTACTCGATGTCCATGCACCAGGCCGCTCTTCCCGGCGGTCTGCGCGGGGGTGGAGTACGCCGCACGGCACGAGCACCACGAGCCGAGGGACAGGTTCGCGGCCGCCACACGGGGCAGGAGGCAGGTACCCTCACCCAGCGAGGATTCAGCAGCCACCCTCGTCGCCAATTGTTGTGTCCTGTAGAGGGGTTGGACCAACCTAGCTAATCGGCACTAGGCCTGACACGTGGCCCTAGAAATGAAGGAATCAGACACTAGAAATGACTTGCTGGCTCTCCGTGCGCCCGTCTCGGAATAGCGTACGTGCGTGCGGAGCCTTTCTTTATTATAGGCGGTCACATAACTTCAACACTGCACGCCCCTTTCGCCAGGGGCGGATCATGGGCCCAGAACATAACACAACCTTAGGTCGGCAGTTCCAACCTCAGTATTAGGATGCGCCCTATGGGCGGTCTGAAACATCCGTTTTATAATGCAGCTTTTGCGGTGGAAGGAAAAGGCCCGCAGCACAAGCTGCCATTGTAAGATGGATGTTTTGAAATATCCCTGCACCGTGTGCAACGCTGCTCTGCCATCATTAGGGGATTATGGTAGCTCTCAGAGCTCCAACGGGCTCCTTGAGCCAGTCGGAATTGCATGTGAATCCCTCGCAGGTTTCACTCCGACCTCCGTCATCCTAATATAGCGGTAGGACTGAAACCTATGATGTCGGACGGAAAGCCTCCAACATCATAGGCTTTCCTCCCGACATCGTAATCAGGCCCATTGTTGTTTAAAATATTGTTTTTTAATTATTATTTATTTTAGTATATATTTTAAATGTATATGATGTTTTTTTTGTATAATTATTGTTTATGTTTTTGTAATACATTTTTACTACTGTTGTATTTACTGGAGGGAGATTTGTCCATTTTACCAAGTTTTATTATTTTTGTGTTGTTTGAAGTGGGAGTTATACGTTTTCATATATTTATTATAATATTTTGCGTAGTTTTGTATAAATTCTAGTGGTAATAGTATATGTATTAAATTGTATATTTTCTTTTATGTTGTTATAATTTATTTTATTATGTTTTTATTTATTTAAAATATTTTTAATGATTGATGTTTGTAATGTGTAGAATATGTTTTAGTTAATTTTGAGAATTTTAAGTTTTTAATTTTTTATTTAATTTGAACGGCTTGTTTTTAAAAGATGTAATTTTATTGGTATATATATATATATATATATGATATCCGAAGGAAGTTCCTACTGAAATCCCTGGCCCGTGGTCAGGTGGTGCCCAAAGCCGGTGGAACAAAACCAGACTCAATACCCCACAACGAAATCCAATAAGGCGCACACTCAGGAGATGAAACAATGTTATGAGCCCGAAGCTTTGCAAAAACAGCTTCGCACGACATGTCATGATACGGCAATATACATCACTAGTAAAAGACTCACCCAATTGCGTAACCACACAGCCACAGTGGTCATAGGGGATGACAGCTGCATGAAAGCCAATCATTTAATTGATGTATCACTATGTACAGGATATTTATGGCACCAACAATCCAATTTTACATGTTCCAAGATGGCTACAAACGTTCTGTGATTTCACAGGACCTTGAGTTTGAGTTTATTTGACTTTCACATATGCTAGGGATGTGCCCTCTTTAGTACAATGCACTATTGTCTCTTTATAACCACTATGGTTGCTAAGCAGAGTACATGTGCACGTTTCCCCAATGGGTGGACACTTTTGTAATTACGAAGCGCTTAAAATCCTTTTTGTCAATTAAGCATGAAATTATTTTCTGGCAACAATATCATTTGGTAACAATGAGATATTGAACTGTGCAGGGGATTTTATGGCAATTCCCATGTAACTTTACATGTTCCAAGACGGTGACCTATTTTCTGTTACTTGGCAGTACTCTTGAGCATGAGTCCTTTGTCTATGTCTCAACACATCTATCTAATGCATTTTCACTCACCAGTCAGTGTGTGACCAAGACAGTTTTATTGTCAAAACACGTAATGACAGAGGAATAAACCTGCCCATGCAAATTTCTCCTGAATGTGTGCCTTATTACCTTTCGTTGTGGAATAAATATATATATATACACATATAGACATATATATATATATATATATATATATTTTTTTTTATATTATTGTTATTTAATAATTTTGAAATTATAATATAAATTAAAATGCTTTGTTTAAAAAGGGTCTTTATGTAAATATATATTAATTATTATGTGACTTTAACTTTTTAAAATGTATTTTATTTGTTGTATTTGTTAAAATATATATTAAATCTATTTTATTTTGTAAAAACTAATATTATTATTTAGCATGTTGAATATTTATTTTTTATATATATATGTATATATATATATATATATTTAAAGTAGTATATTTAATATAACAATATTAATGACATTGATATTTTGTTTTCAATCTTTTTGTGTTTACCATTATAAGTATAGGATCCCAATGATATTTTTGTCACAATAATTTTGTATTGAGATATTTTAACCCTTCCTCATCCCACTCTAAGCCTCTTCTATTTGGTGTCCCTCAAGGATCAGCTCTGAGTCCTACTTTGTTCAATCTTTATCTTAAGATGATTGAGTCCTGGGGTGTGCAAGTGGTGGACGTCAATTTTCTCAAATTAAATATTGTCAACATTGAAGTTCTTTGCCTTGGTTCATGCGGCCCGCCTCCTCCTAATCTTTGGTGGCGTGAGCAAAGGAAGCCGCCCGAGCCCTGTGTCCACAGCTGGTATTTGCCTCGAGCCTCTCTTTCTCATCCCAAATGAAACAATCTGCTGTGCTAAAGTCAAACTGCTGAAGACGTTTCTTCATTTGATCCCTGAGGCTACAAGTAAGACAGAGGCCCCCTCGCTGATATCCTCCGGTTTGGACTGTGCAAATAGTCTATGGGCCCGATTCACAGAACTAACTTAAGACAAAATCCTAAACTTACTACCATTTTGGTATTCACAGAAGGCACTTACTCATTTTGGTATTCACAGAAGGCACTTCCTCATTTTGGTATTCACAGAAGGCACTTACTCTGAAGCACGTACTCATTTTGGTATTCACAGAAGGCACTTACTCATTTTGGTATTCACAGAAGGCACTTACTCTGAAGCACGTACTCATTTTGGTATTCACAGAAGGCACTGACTCATTTTGGTATTCACAGAAGGCACTTACTCATTTTGGTGTTCACAGAAGGCACTTACTCATTTTGATATTCACAGAAGGCACTTACTCATTTTGGTATTCACAGAAGGCACTTACTCATTTTGGTATTCACAGAAGGCACTTACTCATTTTGGTATTCACAGAAGGCACTTACTCATTTTGGTGTTCACAGAAGGCACTTACTCATTTTGGTATTCACAGAAGGCACTTACTCATTTTGGTGTTCACAGAAGGCACTTACTCATTTTGGTGTTCACAGAAGGCACTTACTCATTTTGGTATTCACAGAAGGCACTTACTCATTTTGGCATTCACAGAAGGAACTTACTCATTTTGGTGTTCACAGAAGGCACTTACTCATTTTGGTATTCATTGATGAGTAAATGCATTCTGTGAATACCAAAATGAGTACGTTCCTTTTGTAAATAGCAAAAGAGTCGTAAGTTTAGGATTTTGTCTTAAGTTGGTTCTGTGAATAGGGCCCGTTCTCTGGGTCTTTCTGCTGACCTAATCCAAAGACTTGAAATAGTCCAAAATAGAGCTGCTCGACTGATCCGAAAAGCTCGGTACCTGTAGTCTACATCACCTGATCTGAAACAGCTTCATTGGCTGCCTGTTAAAAAGCAAATTCAATTCAAAGCCCACACTCTTGCTTTGGGGCAAGGGCCCTGCCTATTTGAGAAAGAAAATTCTCCCATAAAAGCAATGTCAATCCCTTAGGTCGAATAATCTTTTATTCTTGAAGTCGCTAAAGTCGCAACGAGGAGGAAGAACCTTTGCGATTCTGACATCTAAACTATGGACTGCGCTCTGAGCTTGGCTCCACAGAGACACCTCACCCAATCTTCAAGGAGGATCTGAAACCGGTCTTTTCAATAAAGAAGAGCACCTGGTGCATTCCTCGTTTCGGGGGTCAATCTCCTCTGTTTAGCACCGGGACGCTCAGGTGAAGTCCCTGGGTGCTATATGAGTGTTTCATGCGGGCCCCACCGTGCTGACCTCCTGCTCCATCGATTCTCGCTATCAGTGCCGGGACACGCCCATTGGGGGTAGCCGTGCGCTCTATAAGCTACATAATAATAATAATAGTGTTATTCGATTGTTTGATTGTTGATGGATTGAAATTAGCAAATGCACTACATAGAGGGCACATAAAAGCCATTTAAGGCAACATGTATGACAGTGGTGCGGAGGCAGGGAACAAGTTCGTTATCAAACACAAATCTTGCATCTTTCCTACCTGTGTCCTATTGGGCCCCCAGAGGATGTGGGATTCATTGATGAAAATCTGTTGACTTTGGTTCGGCGAGAAAACATACTGTCCCACTTTGGTTTTCCTCACAGTTCCATCAGCCGCAATGAAAAGATTTACAATATCAAAGCGAGCGGGAGAGTCGCCATTTTCTTGGAAATGAACCTCATCCCCTGAGGTCGTCTGAAAATGAACGTTCTTCATGTACTGGTTGAGCTGAAGGAGAGAGGATGTGTCAATCAGCAGAGTTCATTGAAGGGACATGTGTGGTACCTTATGCCAGCTCCTCCACCTGGGACCCTCCATGACGAGCAATAGCTTCTACCTTACCCTTCCTGTTTCATCCATGACCAACCTTGATGAGGACTGTCTCGCACCATACGCCACCTGTTCCACCTCTGACCCTCCCCCCCAAGGAGGACCACCTAAGACCTTCTGCCACATCTCCCACCTGGGATCCATTCTGAGGACTATCTTGCACCATACGCCACCTGTTCCACCTCTAAGGAAGACGAGGCAAGACCTTCTGCCACCTTTTCCACATGTGACTCATTCTGAGGTCTATCTTGTACCTTAAGCCAGCTGTTCCACCCGTGACCCTGCTCCTGACCGCGAGGACACCTTGCCACTCGCCTGCCCTACCTGCTCTGCACCCGGCCTGACCGGCCTTGGTTACGATACGCCAGCTGTGCACCCATGGTCCTGAGGCCTCGGTGACCTGCTTCCTCAAGTGGGACCCTTGAGACTTACCTTTTGGTCCCTTTGTGCAGCGGGCTTTCAAGCGGCCTCTTTCTTCATAGCGCTCCAGCTACCAACGACCTCAGCACCCTGCTCCCGGCCGAATCCGGGACGCTTCAGAGAATCCTCTGGTGGAACATTGGTGCTAGCCTTGCTTCGTTCTTAAATCCCAAAGGTGAACCTTGATATCCAACTGTGGGATTTTTATTACACAAAAAGTGTGAAACATAAAATGGTAATAAAATGATTTTATTACTATTTTATTTTTTACTCTGTGCAATTGTACTGAGTGTTACAGCGGGGCAGGACCAATGGGTCACTGCTGCTGATTGGCAGCTGTGAGGATTGGTCACTTCAGTTTGAAGTCCACATGTCAGTTTGGCCAGCTATCTGGCTGGGCAGCTCGACATGCGCACTTCAAACCTCCCCAAGCCGGCTGTCTTAGACAGCTGGGTGGAGAGCAGGCACAGTCCAGCAGTGCCTTTAGGAGCGCTGACCCCACCCGCTCTGGCCAATCCAGGCATTCACTCATGCTGCGTAACATTGTTAACAGCATGAGAGCAGCGTCTGTATTGGATAAGGGAGTTGGCTGTGGGACCTCGCGCTTGAAGGAGTCGGAGCCAGGGACTGGAGCACATTGAGGTACGTGCTGGGAGATGCTGCTAGCGGCTAAGGTAAGCTAAGCTTTCATATTTCTTTGTAAAATGTTTGAATTTTTTATTTAAATAAAGTAATGTAACTGGGGCTCACTTTATACAATACTGCGTCAAGTTCTGCTTGACGGCACCTCCATTTTTGTATGTCGCCAAGCGCCAGTGGTCTGAGGGAGGGAGAGGTGTGGCGCCGCGGCCAGGGCGACTGACGCTGGAATCTGGGGATCAGGGTTCGATCCCCGGCTCCGGCGGCAGGTTAGCCCAGCACCATGTGACTCTGGGCAATAGCTCGCTTAATCTTCCTGACGGCCCCCAGCGCCTAGAGACCCTTACGGGTGATTGTGCGCTTTACAAATGTGGATTATTATTATTATTATTATTATGTTCATCCCTGTCTGCTGCTGGGTGACTCTAGCTTTTCCTCTATGGGATTTGCAATGGGATCAGAACATGGCCTCCCCTTATTCTTCATTAACCCTTTCATTGCACCTGGAGATGTGAGTGTGAGGACACCTACCTTCCAGGGGTGGAAGTTCTTCTTCAGGCTGGAGACAGCGGTAAACTCTCCTCTCTGATACATGTCATGCAGTGCGCGTGCCACCGCGTACACGGCCTTGTATATGTTGTACGTCACCCGGAAATTGTTCACATCATAGAGTGAAACATCCACAGTTTGAAGATACTTATTCCCACTGCAACTTTTGAGGCTGCAAGCAAATTCAGAAAGCCAGAAGTCTTTTAGGAACGGGTTTGAGGGGTATAAGGCAGGGGTGGCTCTGTAAAGAAAGTCCTTCAATCCTGGTATCTCCCCCTGGGGAAAGGAGACCATCAAGGAGCCGTTGAAGACCGCCCAGTCAGTGTCGGCATCGGTGAAGATGTCCATGGCTAGCGAGACAATCCAGACTTTGTTAGCCAGAGAGCTCCAGCCGGGACTGTACATGAATGGGCCAAAGTACATGAGACTGCTGTAAACGACGACCACCGTTGACGAGCTGCTGTTGATGGCTTTGATCGCCTCCTCATAGCTCGCCAGGCTTGTTCCGGAGCAGGTTATCACATATTCCAGGCAGATTCCCTCCTTGCTGAGCTTCTCTCGCAGACCTTTGCTGGCTCTCTGGCTGCTGTCCTCCACCGAGGCGATGAGTCCCACCCACCGCCAGCCGAAGAGCCGCAGTAACTGGACGATGGCCTCCTGCTCATGGCGTTCATCTGGGACCACCCGGTAAAACGATGGAAACTGAAGCCGATCGCTGAGCACGGAGTCCGTTGCACCATAACTGATCTATAGAGGGGGGAAGCACACATAGGACATTCCGTTATGGTAATGTATGCTAGCGGCAGAAAAGGTTGCCAAATGCGGGTATATCACCTCTCAATGTTTCATTCAAAGTCTCCCCCACACTGTGACTCTTACCTGATCCCAAAAGTATTCTCTTGTTAAGATCTTTTAGTCACATTGCAATCTTGAGCGGATGAGGATAAATGTCCATTCGTCCAGCATTTTTTCTATTCCCTTCATCTTGATTCCCTTGGGTTATCCCTGTGATCCCGAATAGGAATTGGACCACAGAATGGCTTCAGCACGCTGGTATTCTTTTTTTACTCATATATTGTATTTTTAAACACTTTGATAAAGAGACCATGAGCTCAGTCATTCATGTCCCCAATAACCTTAGTCATTCATGTCCTTTATGACTTCAGTCATTCATGTCTCAATGACCTCAGTCATTCATGTCCTTTATGACCTCAATCATTCATGCCCTCAATGACCTCAGTCATTCATGACCTCAATGACGTCAGTCATTCATGTCCTCAATGACCACAGTTATGCATGCCCTCAATGACCTCGATCATTCATGCCCTCAATGACCTCAGTCATTCATGACCTCAATGACGTCAGTCATTCATGCCCCAAATGACCTCAGTCATTCATGTTTTCAGTGACTTCTGTCATTTATGCCCTCAAAGCCCTCATTCATTCATGTCTCCAATAACCTCATTCATTCGTGCCCTCAATGACCTCAGTCATTCATGCCATCAATTACGTCAGTCATTCATGCCCTCAATGACATTAGTCATTCATGTCCTCAGTGACCTCAGTCATTCATGCCCCAATGACCTCAATCATACATGTCCTCAATGATGTCAGTCATTCATGTCCTCAGTGACCTCAGTCCTTTATGCCCCCAATGACCTCAGTCATTCATGCCCTCAAAGACCTCAGTCATTCATGCCCTCAATGATGTCAGTCATTCATGTCCTCAATGACCTCAGTCATTCATGCCCCAATGACCTCAGTCATTCATGTCCTCAATGATATCAGTCATTCATGTCCTCAGTGACCTCAGTCATTCATGCCCTCAATGACCTCTGTCATTTATGCCCACAATGACGTCAGTCATTCATGTCCTCAGTGACCTCAATCATTTATCTCCAAATGACCTCAGTCATTCATGTCTCCAATTACCTCAGAGAGTCATGTCCCCAATGACCTCAGTCATTCATGGCCCAATGACCTCAGTCATTCATGTCCACAATGACCTGTCATTCATGTCCTCGGTGACCTTATTCATTCATGTCCCCCATGACCTCAGTCATTCATGTCTCATTGACCTCAGTCATTCATGTCTCAATGACCTCAGTCATTCATGTCCCCAATGACCACAGTCATTGATGTCCTCAATGTTATGTTATGTTATGTTATAAGTTGCTTGTAAAGCGCACGTACACCCTGGGGTTTCATGGCGCTACTTGGAACATACCAGGAGCAGAGGGGACGGTTGGATGTGAACATGCCAGGAACAGAGAAGAGGATTATTTATGAGCTTTCATGAACAGCCATGTTTTAAGCAATTTCCTAAATTTCAGTAAGTATGTGCACGATCGAATCTCCAGACGGTATGAATTCCAGATCCTAGTGGCCAAGTATGCAAACCGCCGTCCACCTTGTCGTTTCCTCCTACAGGTAGGAGTGGTCAGTAGTTGGAGATGCATTGAGCGAGAATTACGGGAGGATGTGTGCCTAGTTAAAAGGGTATTAATACATTTAGGACTCTTGCCATGTAGTGATTTAAGGACAAAGCATCCTGTCTTAAATTCTGTCCTTTGAGATATCGGGAGCCAGTGTAGTTTCTTCAATAGTGGTCTGGCAGATTTCCATCTAGGTTGCTGATGGATCATCCTGGCCGCCTGGTTCGGGACCATTTGAAGCCTCCTAGTGAGGTAGAGTGGTAGTCCTAAGTAGATTGAATTAGCACAGTCTAAATGTGATAATACCAGAGCAATCGTTACCTGTATTAGAGCTGCATGAGTGAGCATGCGGCTGATCTTCCTAATCTTTCGTAGTTGATGGAAGCATTTGGAGACCACTGAGCTTACATGGGCTTTTAATGATAAGTCACTATCTATGATGAACCCGAGGCTTTTTACCGAGGTAGATGGTACTGGCGGGGAGCCAAGATCCTCTGGCCTGTACTGTGGGCCCCAGAAGGTCTTGCTCTTGCCTGAGAGTAGTAATTCCGTCTTACTCGGATTGAGCTTTAGATGGTTTTGATCCATCCATTGGCGGAAAAGAGTATGGTGGTCTGGAAATCAGCCACTGACTTGGGTGAGTTATCAATAGGGAAGGTTAACTGAAGGTCATCGGCAAAATTGAAGGTTGTCACATACATTTTCTTCAGTGATTGTATCAGGGGAGGAGACATGAATTAAACAGGTGGGGGAGAGCAAAGAACCTTGTGGGACCTCACATGTTGTAGTTAGCCTAGGGGCTGTAAATGTGGTGAGGCGCACTGATTGAGTGCGACCTTTAAGAAAGGAACTGATCCATCGGATGGCTGTGCCCTGGATGCCAGCCTTTCTGACACGGTCTTCCAGTATACTATGGTCGACGGTGTCAAACGCGGCTGACACGTCTAGTAGTACTAGGGCCTGTGGAATGTCTTCATCCGCTTTCTTATGTAGGTCATTCAGAACTGCCAGTATCACTGATTCTGTCGAGTGGGCAGGGCGAAAGCCTGCCTGGTGAGAGTCTAAATAGCCAGACTGTTCCATGAAGCTGGACAGGCATTTTGCCACATGTGCTTCCAGCACTTTCGCCAGGTAGGGGAGCAGGGAGATTGGACGATAGTTTGACAAGTTTAGGGGGTCCGCTCCAGGTTTTTTTTAGGAGAGGGACCACAATCGCGTTTTTAAAAACATTGGGGACATAGCCTTGAAATAAAGTCTCATTGAGGAGGGTCATGGTGGCGATAGGTAGTGCAGAAAATATGTCTTTCAAGATATAGGGTGGGCAACCATCCAAGGGGGAACCCAATTTTACTGGGGACAGCAGGTCCAAAAAGACTTGATTGATGATAGCTGGGAAGGCGTCCAAGGTTAAGGAGTTAGTAAGCAGACCAGGGAGGTTGCCAGCTTTAATAGTGGCTATTTTATCCAGAAAGAATTTGTTTAAGGAATTACAGAGGTCTTGGGAGGGGGTGGGGGAGAGTGAGATTCTGTTTGTGTTAGGTAATTCATTGACAATTGCAAAAATGTCCCTAGACCTGTTTGGTGAATTGAGAATTCTGGAGGAGTAATGTGAGGCCTTTCCTATACTTATGGCTTTTTTATATTCCTTCTGCGCTAAGGAGTAAATATGCCTATCTTCAAGAGAGTAGTTTAGTCTCCACCTATGTTCTTTTTGGCGGAGTACTAGTTTTTGCTGTCTTCGTTCTATTGAGAACCATTTGTGTGCCTCAGAGCGGCGAGCCTGTTTGAGTTATTTTTGTGCAGCATGCATATTACTGGCTGCCGATATTCAAGTTGAAATATTGTCTTCTAGGAGGTCCACATCTGAGTCTAAGTTGACAGATTGGTTGGTAAGGGTGTTCAAAAATTCTTGTTTGTTAAGGGAACCCTATGCCCTGATCATGCCCCCCTCAATTGGAGGGGTCTTTTTGTCAATGGGCATAGTTACTGACAGTTTAATTAAATGGTGGTCCAACCATACACAAGGTAGGATCGTACGGGCAGATTCTGTAATATTGGTTGACCAAACCTGGTCCAGAATGTGACATTTATTGTCAAGTCAAGTCAAGTCAGAGAATTTATATAGCGCACTACATACCCAGAGGGTCTCAAGGTGCTTAAGGAGGGGTGGGGGATTACTTGTCAAATATCCACGTTTTAAGTTGCTTTCTGAATGCTAGGTGGTTCTGGGTAAGGCGAAGGTGAGTGGGAAGTGAGTTCCAGGTTTTAGCTGCCAGGTAGGAGAAGGATCTACCTCCCATGGTGGTTTTGTTGATGCGAGGTACAATGGCAAGGGCTTGGTTGGAAGATCGTAGCTGGCGGGAGGGGGTGTAGAAGGACAGTCGTGTGTTGAGGCATTCTGGTCCGATTTCGTAGAGTGCTTTGTGTGCGTGGGTTAGGAGCCGGAAAGTGATCCTCTTATTGACGGGGAGCCAGTGGAGGTTTTTCAGGTGACCAGAGATGTGTTCTTTACGCGGGATGTCCAATATGAGCCTGGCTGAGGCGTTTTGGATTTGTTGGAGTTTTTTCTGGAGTTTAGCGGTAGTACCGGCGTAGAGGGTGTTTCCATAGTCCAGTCGGCTCGTGACCAGAGCGTGGGTGACCGTTTTCCTAGTTTCGGTAGGGATCCAACGAAATGTTTTTTTGAGCATGCGAAGAATGTTGAAGCAGGATGAGGAGACGGCGTTGACTTGTCTGTTCATTGAAAGTGAGGAATCCAGGATGACGCCTAGGTTCCGTGCGTGGTCTGTCGGGATGGGTGCTTTTCCAAGGGCTTCTGGCCACCAAGAGTCGTCCCATGCGGAGGGGGAGGTACCTAAGATGAGGACTTCTGTTTTATCTGAGTTCAGTTTCAGACGACTGTGTTTCATCCATTCGGCTACTCCTTTCATTCCTTTGTGTAGGTTAGTTTTGGCGGTGCTAGGTTCATTGGTGAGTGATAGGATCAGTTGAGTGTCATCCGCGTAGGAGATGATGTTGAGGTTGTGTTGGCGGGCGATGGCCGCGAGGGGGCTCATGTATACGTTGAAAAGGGTGGGGCTGAGTGAAGATCCTTGTGGTACGCCGCAGATGACTTCAGTGGCCTCTGACTTGAATGGTGGAAGGCGGACTCTCTGGGTTCTTCCGGTGAGGAACGAGGTGATCCATTCTAGTGCTTTTCCTTGGATTCCAATGTTTCTGAGGCGTTGTAGAAGGGTGCTATGGCAGACTGTGTCGAAGGCTGCGGAGAGGTCGAGGAGGATGAGTGCGACTGTTTCTCCATTGTCCAGTAGAGTTCGAATGTCGTCTGTTGCTGCGATGAGGGCGGTCTCAGTGCTGTGTTTTGCTCGGAAGCCGGACTGTGAGGAGTCAAGGGATTTGTTGGCTTCTAGGAAGGCGGCGAGCTGGTTGTTGACAGCTTTCTCTATGACTTTGGCCGGGAATGGAAGGAGCGAGATGGGGCGGTAATTTTTGAGTTCGGTGGGGTCCGCTGTGGGGTTTTTCAGAAGGGCGCTGAGTTCAGCGTGTTTCCAGCTTTCCGGTAAGGTGGCGGAGTTGAAGGAGCAGTTGATGACGTCTCGGAGGTGCGGTGCTATGATGGAGTCTGCTTTGTTGAAGATGTGGTGAGGGCATGGGTCTGTGGGGGATCCTGAGTGGATGGAGTTCATCAGGCGGATGGTGTCCTCAGTGGAGATTGGGTTCCAGTCGTTGAGGATGTTCAAGGGGGGTGAAGGTTCAGCAGATGGTTGAGTGGGTTGGACTCCGGGTTGGTTGTCGAAGCTGTTGTGGATGTCTGCAATTTTGTTGTGGAAGAATGAAGCTAGGGAGTCGCAGAGGGCTTGAGAGGGGGTGATGTCGTTGGAGTTGGCCGAGGGATTGGTAAATTCCTTGACGATGTTGAAAAGTTCCTTGCTGTTGTGGGCGTTGTTATCTAGTCGGTCCTTGAAGGCGGTTTTCTTGGCCTTTCGGATCAGTTGGTGGTGTATGCGGGTGGCGTTTTTGAAGGCGTCCTTGGTGCTGGTGGTTGGGTCTTTTTTCCAGGCCTTCTCAAGGGAGCGGCAGAGTTTCTTGGATTTCTTAAGATCATCGTTGAACCATGAGGCCTTCTTGCTGCCAAGTTTGCTTTGTCGTTTTTTCAGTGGTGCTAGGATGTCGGCGCTGTTGGATAACCATAGGGTGAGGTTGGTGGCGGCTTGGTCGGGGTTTGAGGAGTGGGCTGGGGGGTTTAGAAGAAGCGATGAGGAGATCTGGTCGATGGTGATTTTGTTCCAGTTTCTTTGCAGAGTTGGTTGGGGGTGGTTGTTGGGTTTGGGCTTGTTGTAGGTAAAGTGAACGCAGCTGTGGTCAGTCCAAAGGAGAGCTGTAGTGTGGCTGAAGGAGACATGATTGCTGGAGGTGAAGATAGGGTCGAGAGTGTGACCTGCGATGTGGGTGGGGGAAGTGACCAGTTGTTTAAGTCCGAGGTTGGCGAGGTTGTCCAAAAGGGTGGTGGAGTTGCGGTCGTTGTTCTTTTCAAGGTGAAAATTGAGGTCTCCCAGAAGGATGTAATTTTTGGAGGGGAGCGCGTGTGGAGTGATGAAGTCCGTGATGTCCTCACTAAATTGTGCGCGGGGTCCTGGTGGCCTGTAAAGGAGGGTGCCTCTGAATGTGGTCTTGGGGTCGATGTGGATCTGGAAGTGAAGGTGTTCAGAGTTGGCGAGATTGACGTCAGAGCTGGTTGAGATGTGGATGGATTTTTTATGGACGATAGCGATTCCTCCTCCTGTGTGGCCGGTACGGTCCTTGCGTATGATCTTATAATCTTCTGGGATGGCAATGGTGATGTCTGGGGCGGAGGAGGCGTTCATCCATGTTTCCGTTAGGAAGGCGACGTCCGGAGAGATGGTGTCTAGTAGATTCCATAGGTCAATGGCGTGCCTGTGGACCGATCAGGTGTTGAGCAAGATGCATTGTAGGTGGTTGGGGTCGGGAATCTGAGGTGTGATCGTATCGGAGTTGGTGACGGTGCCGATGAATTTGCAGGAGTGGCATGAGAAAGGTCCATGGGTGTGTCCGGGAGCGGCTTGGACGCAGTTGGGGGATCGGCCGGGGTTAAGGGCTAGGAGGGTGGTGGCATCGTAAGTAATGCAGGAGGGCTGGGCAATGCGAGGGCCAGGGGGTCTGGCGCTGGGCGCAGTCCAGGCGGGGACGGGCGTAGACGGGCTTACCTTTGGCGCACCTTCGGCGCGGCCGTAGCGCGTGGACGCTGCGCGTGGAACCATCTGACTAACATAGGTGGTGGAGGGGGCGGAGCGTGGGAGGGTCAGCTGGGAGGCGGGGACGTGGAGGCGGGCCAGGGGAAAAGCACAACAACAAGATGGTGGGGTGGCTAGAAAGTGAAACCGGGAGGGCGCAATGCGAAGCCTGGTAATGTCGAATGCACAGAAGTACCAGCGTGCTCACACAGAGAATCCCGGTGAGAGCGCTTACAATTTAAAAACAAGCTATCTAAAATGAATGCACTTACAGGTTAAAAAGCGCTGCCAAAACTAAATGCACATACAAGTTAAAAAAGCGCTGCCTCAAAATAATGCACAGATCGAATTGATCAGGTCAGAGCAACGATACCAGACTCTGCAGGCGAGTCACAGGCAAAACGAGATTCAGCTGTGTGCTGTGGGCGCTGCACTGGGCTGGGAGCAGGAAGCGAGGGGAGCGGCCGTTCAGGACGATGTCCAGGCGGTCACAATCAGTCCTGGGAGGAGGTGAGCCCTCTATCCGTGGGTGGGAGGGTCAGCTGGGAGGCGGGGACGTGGAGGCGGGCCAGGGGAAAAGCACAACAACAAGATGGTGGGGTGGCTAGAAAGTGAAACCGGGAGGGCGCAATGCGAAGCCTGGTAATGTCGAATGCACAGAAGTACCAGCGTGCTCACACAGAGAATCCCGGTGAGAGCGCTTACAATTTAAAAACAAGCTATCTAAAATGAATGCACTTACAGGTTAAAAAGCGCTGCCAAAACTAAATGCACATACAAGTTAAAAAAGCGCTGCCTCAAAATAATGCACAGATCGAATTGATCAGGTCAGAGCAACGATACCAGACTCTGCAGGCGAGTCACAGGCAAAACGAGATTCAGCTGTGTGCTGTGGGCGCTGCACTGGGCTGGGAGCAGGAAGCGAGGGGAGCGGCCGTTCAGGACGATGTCCAGGCGGTCATTGTGAGTGGCTGTGATCACATGCTGAATGAAGTTCAAATTTGTTAAGAGTTCAGTTAGTTCTGTAGATTGAGGCCCCCCTTGTGGGTTGTTAGACCAGTAGTTTACTTCAGTCATTCATGTCCCCAATAGACCTCAGTCATTTATGGCCCCAGTGACCTGAGTCATTCATGTCCTTTATGACCTCAGCCATTCATGTCCCCCATAACTTGAGTCATTCATGTCCTTATGACCTCAGTCATTTAAGTCCTTTATGACCTCAGTCATTCATGTTCCCCATGACCTCAGTCACTCATGTCCTTATGACCTCAGTCATTTAAGTCCTTTATGACGTCAGTCAATTATGTCTCCAATGACCTCAGTAATTCATGTCCTTCATGACCTCAGTCATTAATGTCCCCATTTCCTCAGTCATTCATGTCCTTTATGACCTCAGTCATTCATGACCTTTATGACCTCAGTCATTCATGTCCCCAATTACCTCAGTCATTCATATCCTTTATGACCTTAGTCATTCATGTTCTTTATGACCTCATTCATTCATGTCCCCATGACCTCAGTCATTCATGTCCCCACTAACCTCAGTCATTTATGCCCTCAATGGCCTCAGGCATTCATGCCCTCAATGACGTCAGTCATTCATGTGCTTCTGGACCTCAGTCATTCATGTCCCCAGTGACCTCTGTCATTCATGCCCCAATGACCTCAGTCATTCTTGTCTCCAATGACCTCAGTCATTCATGTCCTCATTGACCTGAGTCATTCATGTCCCCACTGACCTCAGGCATTCATTTCCCTAATGATATCAATCATTCATGTCCTCATTGACCTTGGTCATTCATGTACCCAATGACCTCAGTCATTCATGTCCCCAATGACCTCAGTCATGTATGTCCTTTATGACCTCAGTCATTCATGACCCCATGACCTCAGTCATTCATGTCCCCAATGACCTCAGTCATTCATGTCCCCAATGATTTCAGTCATTCATGTCCCCAATGATCTCAGTCATTTATGTCCTCATTGACTTCAGTCATTCATGTCCCCAATGACCTCAGTCATTCATGTCCCCAGTGACCTCTGTCATTCGTGCCCCAATGACCTCAGTCATTCTTGTCTCCAATGACATCAGTCATTCATGTCCTCATTGACCTGAGTCATTCATGTCCCCACTGACCTCAGGCATTCATTTCCCCAATGATATCAATCGTTCATGTCCTCATTGACCTCGGTCATTCATGTACCCAATGACCTCAGTCATTCATGTCCACAATGATCTCAGTCATTCATGTCCCCCAATGATCTCAGTCATTTATGTCCTCATTGACCTCAGTCATTCATGTCCCCACTGACCTCAGTCATTCAAGTCCTCAATGACCTCAGTCCTTCATGGCCCCAATGACCTCAGTCATTCATGACCCCACAGATCTCGGTCATTCATGTCCCCAATGACCTTAGTCATTCATGTCCCCAATGACCTCAGTCATTCATGTTCCCCAATGATCTCAGTCATTCATGTCCTCATTGACCCCAGTCATTTATGTCCTTTATGACCTCAGTCATTCATGACCCCCATGACCTCAGTCATTCATGTTCCCAATGACAATGACCTCAGTCATTCATGTCCCCAATGATCTCAGTCATTCATGTCCCCCAATGATCTCAGTCATTTATGTCCTCATTGACCTCAGTCATTCATGTCCCCATTGACCTCAGTCATTCATGTCCTCAATGACCTCAGTCCATCATGGCCCCAATGACCTCAGTCATTCATGACCCCACAGATCTCGGTCATTCATGTCCCCAATGACCTTAGTCATTCATGTCCCCAATGACCTCAGTCATTCATGTTCCCCAATGATCTGTCATTCATGTCCTCATTGACCTCAGTCATTCATGTCCCCACTGACCTCAGTCATTCACGTCCCCCAATGATATCAATCATTCATGTCCTCATTGACCTCAGTCATTCATGTCCCCAATTACCTCAGTCATTCATGTCCTTTATGACCTCAGTCATTCATGTCCCCCATGACCTTAGTCATTCATGTCCCCAATGACCTCAGTCATTCATGTCCCCCAATGATCCCAGTCATTCATGCCTTCATTGACCTCAGTCATTCATGTCCCCACTGACCTAAGTCATTCATGGCCCCAATGACCTCAGTCATTCATGTCCCCCGATGATATCAGTCATTCATGTCCTCATTGACCTCAGTCATTCATGTCCCCAATGACCTCAGTCATTCATGTCCCCAATGACCTCAGTCATTCATGTCCTTTATGACCTCAGTTATTCATGTCCCCCATTACCCCAGTCATTCATGTCTCCAATGACCTCAGTCATTCATGTCCCCAATGACCTTAGTCATTTATGTCCTCAATGAAGTCAGTCATTCATGCCGCCAACATGCTGCCCTCTCCCAAAAACCAACGCCTCCTACATTGGCTCTCACCCTGACGTCACTCTTCCTGCTTCACCCTCTTCTAATCCTTTCGAGCTCCATCAACATTTACCTGACCTGTCACCACAAACCTTCATCCCTACCCGTATTTATGACGCAATCCCTCAGTGACAAATGTAGGATGCAGAATCAACCCCTCAGAAATGCGGCCTCCTGCATCATTGACAAGCCAATGGCTCATGAGACACACCTCCTTTCAGTTCTCATCCTAAGATTAAACTTTATGGAGAACAACATGAGAAAAAATGGAGTGGGGGCCGTTCCTTGTCACTCTCAGGATGAAATGAGCAAACAGATGTTTGTACCTGGGTAGATGACGTTCTGAGGGTCGCGGCTCCGGTGACAGTGGGGGGTGATGCAGAAACTGGGAGGGTGGATTTGTCAAATGTAGCTCTTGTTTGAGAAGGTGTGGATGTGGAGCAAACTTAAAGTGGAGAGAGAGAGAGAGAGGAAAGTGAGATAGGGGTTGAGAGAGAGAGGCAGGGAAAAAGAGGGGGGAGAGAGAAAAAGAGAGGGCAGACTGAGAGAGAGAGAGAGAGAGAGAGAGAGGTGGAAGGGCTAGAGAGAAAGAGGGAGAGAGATAGAGAGAGAGAGTGGTAGCTCTTGTTTGAGGAGGTGTAGTTGTAGAGCAAACTTAAAGTGGAGGGAGAGAGAGAGAGAGGGAGGAAATGGAGTGAATGTCAGGGGGGTAGTAAGTTCCAGCGATGTGCAGGCTCCCGTGAATGTGAACGCATACAGGGAACATAAAACTCTCTGTGGATTTTACGTGTCCAGCGACAACCGTGACCCTCCAGCACCTCGAAGACCCAGCCCCATCTGCGGAGCCTGTGGACTGATGAGCAGGCTGACCTCTCACCCTCAAGGATCTAAAGGGCGCCCTCACACCTGGACGGCTTTGAACTGACCCACAGACCTGCCTCTGTGGCATCTTGTGGTGATCTCATGTTCACTACACTCCAGCATTGCGTCACTGGAGTTAGAATGTCCAGTGTGGGTTCATAGTTTAGAGATTCCTTGTATGTCAGTTACGTTGGGACTGCTGACGTTGTGGCAAATATATACATAATGTGAAGTATTCCTGTCTGTTGACTTTTATTACGTTATACTTCACCCTACATCAATAGGACCCACAGCCCTGAGGGGACCTTGTGTCAATTTCAACTATAAGACTCCGCCACAAATCTGAAATACTGCCCTGGTCCTGACTCCACAATGTCCACGGCCCCCCCGCCCTGCAAAGCTCGCTCCTCACCTGCGGGTACCTGTGGACGCCGGAGACCTGTGCCATGGCCACCGAGGAGGAGGAGAGCATGTGCCCGATGATGACCGCCAGCGCCCCCCTCTGGTAGCAGCTGTACTTGGGAGTCGGTGTGAGGGTCCCTGACAGCATCCTGAGCACGCCGCCCACCGCAGAGATGTCCAGCGAGCAGGTGTCCAACACCTGGAACCCCAGGGTGATGTTGGGGAGCAGTGTGGGGTTCTTGTTGATCTCCTCGATGGCGAAGACGAAGGCCAGAAGATGGCGGAGGAAATGGAAGGATGGGCTGCAAGAGGACGGACATTGAGCTGTGAGACCGACGCGGCAGAGAGGCAGCTCCAATCCTGTCTTCTGCCCCCGCATTATTTGACTGACAGTTTCAAGACACTATGGGCCAGATGCATCAAGCTAAAAACCGGTCGCAAAGGGGCAGATTCTCAGAATCTGCCCCTTTGCGACCGGTATTTTTGCATTTGGGATGAATGATCCCAAATGCAAAAATCACAAATAGAGAATTCAAATTGAGATTCCTTAAATGCAATGCATGAAAGTTTCAAAAATAGCGAATACGCTAATAGGGCACGCAAATTACCACGAAGTACAACTTCATGGTAATTTGCAAAAACTTTGAAAAATGCACTTTTGTGCATATTTCAAAGTTTCATGTTGCGCACACACATGCCCTAAGGGCATGTGTGTGCGCAACATATGTGCACAGATCAAAATCAGGGGTGCAACAGGGTGTCCTTTGGACACCCCTGCACCCTTGAACTCGCAATCTCAATTTGCGAATCGCTAATTGCGATTCGCAAATTGAGATTGTCTTCCCATTCATTCCTATGGGCCTCTAGGCCCATAGGAATGAATGGGGAGGTATTCATTAATTGCGACTCACAATTTGCGAGTCGCAATTAAGGAATTCTAAGGAATCGCTATTTTTGTAGTGATTGCTTGATGCATTCCATTTTGCTATTCCTTATTAGCGATTCCTTATTTTTCGCTAATAAGGAATCGCAAAATGGATGCTTGATGCATCTGGCCCTATGTGGCATATGTTCAAGGAAGCGGCGGAGTGAGGCGTTCGCCATCATGGCTTAACGCCTCACTCCGCCACTTCATAAATGCCGGGCTGCCCCGTATTTACAAGGATATGGTGCAGTCTTGCGTTTCCCACTCAGCAGTGCATCACCGACGCCGCCACCCTTGCACCAGAGTACAGGGTGTCTGCGTGCACGGGAGAGATTGTTTATGTGCAGGAAGGTCCCCATTCCTGCACATAAACAATCTTTAAATGCCATTTTGTCACATCTATGTCTGCTGCTTCATGCAGCACACATGAGTCACCAAATGGCATTTAGTTTAGATTGTTTATGTGCAGGAAGGAGAACCCTCCTGTACATAAACAATCCAAGGCATTTTGCTTTTTCCATGTGTGCTGCACAAGGCAGCATACATGGGAAGCAAAAAAGAGGAGAAATAATGCATTCCTCCTCTTTTCACCAACTCAAGACCTGGTTTTCCCAGGTCTTAATTTTGGCACTGCCTCCTGTTTACGCCACCCTTGTAAATAAGGAGCAGCATCGAAGTCAATGGGTGTTGCGGTGGAACGCCCATCGCAACACCCAGGGCCCACCCCTTTCACGCTAGGCATAGCATGAAAGGGGGCTTATTTACAAGGCAGCCTTAAGCCACTTTAAGTGGCTTAGAGCTGCTTTGTAAACACGGCAAAACCCCTATCGCCACCACAACGTCACTAAAAGTGAGGTTGTGGTGGTGATTGGGGCTTGTACATATGCCCCTATTTTCTTTGTCTATTTGGCAACACATTGGTGTGATATATGTTGGAATGTGGTTTATTAGTAGGTGTAGGTAAGTACCTATCACTAGTAGTAAGGCCACAATCATAATATAAGTTCCATTCAAGGTCTCAATAAATTTGTTCCCTTGCTCAAACCTTGGTAACTGGCTGCGAGTAGGCAGGATTAACTCATGAGATCGGTGTAAAAAGCTTTTAAAAACACCAAAATATTAATTAAGTAAGACACAACACACAATAAAAACCCACCACCAATTTATAAAAATAGGAAGTATTTTTATGATTAGGTTGTCACCAAAACAACAAAATTCCTACATAGGGAACCAGAGGTGTGAATTTTTAAAGAATGAACACGTTCTAGTGCCTAAAAACAGAAAGTGCAAATTTGGGACATCTGGTTGCACTAGACCGGGAGAAAGTAAAAGATTCAGGCCGACCGCAATGGATTGCCAGTCGGATACAATGAGCGGTCAGGTTTTCACCTTCTGACTTAGTCACTTTTGTGGAGCTTTTTCCCTCGACGTCGAGCAAGGCTCCTCTCCAGGCCACGTTTCGAGTCGACATCGGCGGCTTGGCTCAGCACAAGGCTTTTGAGAAATCCTGGAAGTCTTGAGCTATGGAGCTTTCAGCCGGACAAACCTGAATTACAGGCTGCGTTGTGGTTTGACGTCGGTGGCTTGACTCTCGACGCTGAGTCGGTCAACTTACGGAGCTTTTTACCAAACTTATGGATCTTCTTCCAAAGGGTCATTTTGGGATTCCAAAGTGTCCACAACACCAGTCCAAGGGTCTAGAAGCTCCGAGATGGTCCTAGGGATGGTGGGACTACATCTTCCTGAATAGATCTGGCCAAATCCTTAAAAGTCCCCTTGACGCCTTCCAGGTGGGTTCTTCTTGCTGGAGCCGAGGCAGGGGGAGCTCTTTTAACCTGTTGCTTTCAGGGAGTCACTCCTCCTCTTCTTGAAGCAAGGCAAAGTCCTCAGGGCTGTAGTTCCAAAGTGTTTAGCAGATGCAGTCCGTCAGAGTGCAATCCTCTTGGTGCAGGCCAGGGTTCCAGCTGGGCGGTCCTCTTCTTCTGTAGTTTCACGCAGGGATCTGAGTTACTGGGCAGCTCTCCCATATTTGTCCAATGTTCCTGAGTGACAAGCAGGGGTACATATACAAAACACAAGGATCCACCTGTAGGCTGAGAAACTGTCCGTAGGGGAGGTTGGCCTGGAGGTGTGGGGGATGGAAGCTATTGTACAGTAGCAGGCAGTTCTTCGCAGTGGGTTGGAAATGAGTTGTCGTCTTGAGCGTACGACAATTCGGATAGATGTTTAAATCCAAAAAGACCAAGTTAGTGTTTGAAGTTGTGTGGGTGAACTTGAGATTCCTTGCATCTTCACTTACCTTTCTATATATCACCATAGTTTCACTCTACCGACATTGTTTCGTTAGTATAGTGAGAACAGAAGGGACCAGCTCCAGGGAATATTAAAGTTATAATTCCACAGGGGCCAGGTACTTATTAATTCACTTTTTTCACTCACCCCTGACCCTTCCTCTCACGAACTCCTACACCACACATAGTACTGAAGATGAGTGCACCCGTGTATTCGTAGGTCGTAGCACGCCCCGTACCGCAGCGGGACGGGAAGACCCCCATGATGAAACTTTTGGTGTGTGAGGGGTATTTAAACAAACACTGTGTGCTTTCAACCAATGTAGGAAACACACTTTAACCTGTGAGAGCACAACCACTAAAGAAACCCATCTAAAGGTGGATCCTTGTGTTTTGTATCGATTTCTAGAGGAGGACGTATCCACCTCTAGTACACATGTCAGGCACTGCCTCTCCACTCCCTCTCTTGTTTTTCGTAACAAGCAGGGGTGTCACCCTGACCAATGGGGTGCAAGGTGACACCCAGAAGTATGACAGTTTCCTCCAAAGTGTGGTATATTCTTGTCCCAGAAATCACCGTTTGACAAAATCCAAAATGGATAAACTCTCCTTGAGGTTAAGATCAGGCTAAGCCAACCTGCTGCTGTGGCAAATTTTACCGAACACTCCCCTTCCAGCCGCTCTGCTGATCTAAGTACTGGGGCTCCTGTCTGGGGTGCAGGATGTGGTGGTGAGTATGTGTCCTGTCCTAACTGTCATTCCCTCTTTAAAGATCAGTTTGGCTACTCCACCCCACCCTGTCTTTGCTCTGCAGACATTGTCCCAACGTATGTCCTTCGTCTCTATGCAGGCCAAACCTCATCCGAGCAGCCTGACTCTGCCTGTCAAAGGCTGGTCAATCAGAAGAGGCAGCTGGAAGGATGAATTTTAGCAAATCAGAAAAGCAAGTTCTACAACTTCTTTTCTGTGATATTTATAGCAAATCCACCCTTGGGATGTATTCTAGCTAGCATTTACAGACTTTGAAGTATATTTTTAGCTCGCTTCTATCAATAGTTATACTTGATAACAGTATTCCCATGTTAGCCTATTCCAATTAATTGGTGGGTTCGGCAGTCGGACAGTCCAGCTGTTCAGGATTTCTCAGTGTTAAAGGAGAGTTCTTAATTTGCTGTACAGTGTTAACTGGCTTAACATTAAATGTCGAGTGTATTTTTTCCACTTTGCTTAGGAAAAACTTAGCAAGATCCTCACATTGTGAGTCAGTAAGCACAGCGGGGTGTGGATTGACTAGTTGCACCAGACAGTTCTTTAACTAGCTTAAGCAAAGTTTTAGAACTATTCTGCGTGTTGGAGATGGTAGAGCCCACATATCAGCTCGGGCGGCATTACAGAGTGAATGGTAGTCTCCTTTTGTCATTTTATATTCGAGTTTGGGTTTAGGTACATAGTCTTTCCTCCAGCGTCATTCTAACGCTTTACATTTACTTTTCACTATCTTTAACCTCTCGGTGAACCAAGGGGCAGGGGGACGATGATTGTTCACCTTCTTAATAGAAGGCGGGAGACACACATCAATGGATTTTAAGATCCAGTTTTGGATGGTATCCACATCTGCCATAGAGACTTGATTGATGGCTGGGGCGTTTTTAGATGGGAGCTTCTTAAGCGTTTCAGTATCCAATTTCCCCCAATTTCTTGATTTGGATTTAGTATCCAAAACGGTCATGGATAAGCTTGACATTTCTTTTCTGACCCGGAAACCGACCACAAAGTGATCTGACCAGAGTACTGGGAGAGCTGGGGAGCAAAGAATATTAGCAAAGTTGGAAAACATGGGATCCAGTAAATGGCCGGCCACATGGGTAGAGCCTGAGTTACAGAGCAGAATATTCATTGCTGCCAGGCCAGAGATCAATGTAGTGCTCGTCACACGGGTCGGGTCATCGAAGTGAAGATTCAAGTCGCCCAAGATGGTAAAATTGGCAGCATCCAGAGGTGGGGAGTGATAAGATCAGGGAATGATGTAGCCCATGACCCAGCGGGCCCAGGGGGGCGATAGCGCAGAATACAGGAGAATGTAAACTGGGAAGAAAAGGTAAGTTTAAATAAAGTGGCCTCACATCCCCTAATGGGCAAATCTTCAAATTTACACGTGCACGAGTTGTTGTAAAGAACCGCAATACCTCCCCCCATTTGGACTCCCCTATCCTTCCTAGCTATCACGTAGTTGGAAGGCAAAGCAGATGCTACATCAGGGCCAGAGCTCCCACACAGCAATGTTTCTGTAAGAAAAATAGCGTCAGGCTGCTCGCTTATCAGGAGGTCAAAGACATCCGCCTTGTGCTTAGGAAGCGAGCGGCAGTGGATGTTATAAAAGGTAAATTCCTTGTTAAGTGAATAGCTACTTATTAAAAAGGATTTTTCCTGAGCATTATTATTAGAGGGAGTAGTGATAAAAGAACGATGTTCTTTATAAGACTGCGTGTCAAATTCAAATCTACAGCAAATGCAGCTAGAATCAGTGGTTTCTGGGTTGATTAATGTGCAATCAAGGCGCACCATACTACGTAAATCCAACAGCGCAGCGGCCAGGGTGACTGACGCTGGTCACTGGGGATCACGGTTCGATTCCTGGCTCCAGCGGTAGCGGTCTACACAGCACCATGTGACTCTGGGCAATAGCTCGCTTAATCTTCCCGATGGGCCCCCAGCGCCTTGACTTCTTCGGGTAATTGTTCGCGCTTTACATTTACAACCATTTTTGAGAGTAGCTAATAGTAGACCTCTTAATCAGGGTAGGGGTCCTGGCCCCTGGATTCGTTCGGGTGTGGACGGGCTCGGACGGGCGCGGACGGGCGCAGACGGGCTCACATGGGCTTGCCTTAGGCACACCAATTTGAAGCTCTAGCAGCAAACATCTGCAATGCCTGACCAGATCTCTGTGTCACCGCGATGTCTGTCTATGACGTCAGGCCTGCTCTTAGTGATGGCCATCCACGATGCTCTTCCCACTCCTCGCGGCCTCCTCAACAGGGAACGGAACTCTTCCTGCCAGAATTTGTAAGGATAACTTTTTCAGCATGACTCACCTGGTCCACGCATCCACCCAGCAATCCATTGCAGTCCGCCTGAACGTGTGACTTTCTACTCGCCTAGCACGACTAGATGATCGTGAGTGGTGCTTTGTGGTGTTAGGCGCTATACTTACCCACAACTTTGAAGCTCAATCTCTCTTGTTCTACTGATTAGATTTTTGTAATTCTGATATTTTATTTAATAGAGTTTACTCTATTGTTCTAAATTCATTTGGGATTTTTCTTGTGATGTGTTTTCACTTTATTACTGTGTGCGGCATTAATTCTTTACACATTGACTCTATTTTAGGCCTCACTGTTTTATGCCAAGCTACCAGAGGGTTAAACACAGGTGACTTTGTGTGGTCCACCCTGACAAGGACGGTGGTTATTGCAAAAGTGGGGCTTCCACCAATAAAACAATTTCTTAAACGTTGCTTTAATGAATGCTTTTTATATTACAATTACAAATGTTACAATGAGCATGATTAGAACCACAAAAGGCAATTGCATCGATATATGTTGGCAAACAACAAATAGCAGCTCAGAGTGTTGTTCACAGTTAGTAAATCATTTATCGTTATATTACAGCTCAGGTGAAATATCAAGTATAATTCCAGAATAGAGAGTATGAAACAAAGAAATTGTCAGCAAGTATATGAGATATTACATCATAAGTTGAATACCATCCACATTTGATACCAAAGCCATAAAATGAGTCTTCTCTTTCCTTTATATATCAACACACCTGCAGATCAAGCCCAACTGCGCATCCAGACAGGGCGGCGACATCCGGTGTCTCTGTTCCTCTCACTCGTCCCATTCCCCTTTCCCTTGATTTACTTCTAGCCTAGATGTTGTTAGTGTAAGGCTAGCTACAGATTAGGAGAGGTTTGGAAGCTCATATCTCTCCTGGGGGGTCTGGAGTGCATCTTGATAGAATGCCTACCCCATGTTACCATTCCAAACCAATCGGCGGATTGCTCTATATGGCGGCCCCTCTAGTTCCATGGCACCCATTGCAGGGGTACATATGTTGCCCACAAGCAGCATCTTCTTTTGAGTCCCGCGGGCCAGTGTACACAGACAGCTTGCTCTCTCTAGTGGGCCTCATCCACCAGCAACACTTTCCAGTGGCCTCATCCACCAGCAACACTTTCCAGTGGCCTCCGGACCCCAAGAGGTGAATGTTCTTCATTCTTTGTCCTCCCTGCACAGTTGAGTATAATATAGGGTGACACCTCCCAGTGGCAAAGGTGCCGCCCTGCACAGAATTATATACATGAAAGATGTCAAGTGTCTCTGTAAGAGTATTAGGGCTAGATTTACAAACCTTGTGTGCTGTGTTTGCATCACAAAAGAGACGCAAACCAGCGCAAGTTTATTTGGGGGGATTTACTTTCCAGTGCGAAACTTGTTTGCACTTAAAAGTTGCCCTAAAAGTAACATAAAGCAGCGTGAAGCACCTCTTTGCTTTTGTGCCAGACGGCGTTTCATGGGTGGTACATGGGCGCTCCCGTGCTACCACCCATGCTGTTAGATGCAAAACCGTATCTACTTGTATTTCTCCTTTCTTTTCTGACTTTGCATGTACGCTGCACTCTACAGCGCACTTACATAGTAACAAAAGTTTTAACGTTTGTCTAAGCATTGTATTTTGAACTGGAAGAGCGCCCTTCCAGGACAAAACCTATACTAGCGTCACGCAGACCCTTGCACTGTGGTGGAAAGGTGTGTGCGAGGCACACAGAGGCCTGATTGTGCACCAGCACCAGGGAGAGGGAGGAGAGGGACATATCTCTGTGGATATAGATCTCTCCTGTCATACAACGCAGCACAGCAACTCTAGGGGCTGCGCTGCGCCGCGTTGCCTAGCATCTTGTGTGCTACAGTGCTCCATACAACGGGTATGGAATTAGGGAACCATCAGGAAAAATGGTTGTGGTTTTAAGACTCATTAATACTAAGAGACCCCCCGGGGCTATTTCATTGTGGAGGGATGGTTGGAAATTAGGTTTTCGTAGTTGATAATTCATATGTATAGCCTCTTCCTATAGGCGACGTCTTTGGGGAATAATCCTTCATCTTTTCTTCTTTCCAGGTCCTGCGCGATGGCTGCCACCCGCACCCCCCGAGAACCAGGCGATGGCTGCCACCCGCACCCCTCGAGAACCAGGCGATGGCTGCCACCAGCACCCCTCGAGAACCAGGCGATGGCTGCCACCAGCACCCCTCGAGCACCAGGCGATGGCTGCCACCAGCACCCCTCGAGCACCAGGCGATGGCTGCCACCAGCACCCCTCGAGCACCAGTTGATGGCTGCCACCAGCACCCAGAACCAGGAGGAGATTTAGGAATATAGAGACTGGCGGGAGTACTGAGCTGTTATGGGAAGGGTTGCACTTTCCTTATTGCGACACCAAGTGTGATTCTTCTTGGCCACTCCATGGTGTTCCCATCACCATTGCCAGTGCATTAAGTGTATGTACAATAAATCCATCTGGGGACTTTGGGTTCATCTCAGGTATACTATCCAAGCCTTATAACTCTGTGTTTTCCCTTCTTGGGGTCAGCGTACCACTTCCTAGGCACTCTAAACCAACCTGGGCCCAATGGTTCATGCCTCTGATTGCCCACGGCCTCTATGGGCCGAATCACTGTGTGGGTGTGCCTGAGGGGTCTCCCCACCCCCATTAATGCTGGTGTCGGTCCATCCCTTCCGTTCCTTCCAGATCTGGGAGAATAACACCTGCTCCTCCGTAACACCCCTCCAATGTGGGGTGCCTCAGGGCTCCTCCCTGAGCCCCACATTGTTTAACATCTACATGTCCCCATTGGAGGAGGTTGTCACCCCATTCGGAGTGAGCATCGTCAGTTATGTGGATGACACACAACTTGTTGTCTCCATATCCCACCCTAGCCAACAACCTGCGGACTTATTCAACTGCCTGTCGCGAATACAAGGATGGATGAACAGTTCAGCCCTAAAACTGAATGGTTCAAAGACGGACATCCTCCTCCTTGGTCAGAAAGGGCTCACCTTCCCCCAGAATATCTGGCCACCCTGTCTAGGCCCACCCCCAGACCCAAAACAGGAAGTTAAAAGCCTGGGTGTATGGATTGAATCTGACCTATCATTCACCACGCAGGCAAAAAAAGTAACTGGGACTTGCTTCGGGCTTTTGAAATCTATGAGAAAGATCTTGCCCTTACTTCCTCCCACCTCGCAAAAGCTACTAGTCCAAGGCCTAATACTTTCCAGGTTGGATTATAGCAACTCAATCTACTTGGGCGCACCCGAGGCAACTCTGAATAAATTACAGAGAATCCAAAATGTCGCCGCCCGGATCCTCACTAACACTCCTGCCAGAGCCTCAGCCAAACCAGCATTGAAGCTCCTTCATTGGCTCCCAGTGAGGAAACGAGTGATATTTAAAGCCCACTGCCTGGCGCACAAACTACTGCAGAACCAAGGCCCCCCCATTCTAAGAAAATTTATCAAACCGTACAAATCCTCAAGATCGCTCCGATCGGACAAGGAGGCTTTTTTCATCCTCCCCAGATTCAAGAAAGCCCGCTCGGGTGGAAGATGCTTCTCGGTCCACACCGCACGCCTCTGGAATGCTCTCCCCCGAGACCTGAGAACAGAACATAACTATTTACGTTTTAGGAAACGCCTGAAAACTCACCTGTTCCCTTAACTTAATTCTCCCCATCTATTTCTGCTTTCCTTCCTCCACCCCCTTTCCGTTTGCCCCCGGACCCTCAGATGTAGGGATCCTGGCGCTGGGATACCTCCGGGTGACTACGCGCTCTACACATTTTTTAAATAATAATAATAATAATAATCCCTGTTCACTCACCACCAGAGCCACAACTCTCCAGAGTTTCAGCGGGAATGTTCACATGAACTGGCAATGTCCACCACTCCTCTGTCCAGCTCTCCTCATCCTTGCCCTCCTCGGCGATGCCCCCTACTTGCGATGCCTTCCTTACATACCGGGACCTTCCAGCTGGCAAGCCTTCCACTTCCAGCATTCCTGCACAGTCCTCGGGATTCCCATCTGCGTCAGCGTCTACGCTGTCCTCTGAGTTGACGTCTAAGCTGTCCTCTGAGTTGGCGTCTACGCTGTCCTCTGCGTCGGTGTCTACGCTGTCCTCTGCGTTGGCATCTACGCTGTCCTCTGCGACGGCGTCTACACTGTCCTCTGCGTCAGCGTCTATGCTGTCCTCTACGTCAGTGTCTACGCTGTCCTCTAAGTTGACGTCTAAGCTGTCCTCTGAGTTAGCATCTACGCTGTCCTCTACGTCAGTGTCTACGCTGTCCTCTGAGTTGACGTCTAAGCTGTCCTCTGAGTTAGCATCTACGCTGTCCTCTACGTCAGTGTCTACGCTGTCCTCTGAGTTGGCGTCTACGCTGTCCTCTGAGTTGGCGTCTACAGTTTCCTCTGCATTAGCGTCTACGCTGTCCTCTGCGTCGGCGTCTACGCTGTCCTCTGAGTTTGTGTCTACGCTGTCCTTTGAGTTAGCCTCTATGCTGTCCTCTGCGTCGACGTCTACGCTGTCTTCTGTGTCGGCGTCTACGCTGTCCTCTGAGTTTGTTTCTACGCTGTCCTTTGAGTTAGCATCTACGCTGTCCTCTGCGTCGGCGTCTACGCTGTCCTCTAAGTTGGCACTACGCTGTCCTCTGCGTCCGCGTCTGCGCTGTCCTCTGAGTTGAAGTCTAAGCTGTCCTCTGCATCGGCGTCTACACTGTTTTCTGCATCAGCGTCTACCCTGTCCTCTGAGTTAGCGTCTATGCTGTCCTCTGAGTTGGCGTCTACGCTGTCCTCTGCGTCGGCGTCTATGCTGTCTTCTGCATCGGTGTCTAGGCTGTCCTCTGAATTTGCATCTACGCTGTCCTCTGAGTTGGCGTCTAAGCTGTCCCTTGAGTTGGCGTCTACGCTGTCCTCTGAGTTGGCGTCTAAGCTATCCCTTGAGTTTGCGTCTATGCTGTCCTCTGAGTTGGTGTTTCTCTACGTGTCTAAGTCACGATACTTCCTGCTTCCTGAGTAGCGGAGGCTCCTTCTCAAATGCGGAGGAGGGTCGCCCCACTGCTTGGCTCAAAGCCAGCAAACGAAAAATAAAATAATGTCATAGTTTATTTTTAATTTGCTAGCTCTGAGCCAGCTTGCACGGGTGGGGCATGGGGAAGAGGACTGCTATGTGCACTCCCTAAGTGGGTATATGTGTTGGCCGCCATCTTAGGCACATGCGCACGTAGGTTTCTCCAGCCCGGCTGCATTGAACAGCCTGGCTGGAGAAACCCAAAAAACTCCCTGGTCTAAGTGGAGCATCGTTCCAGCCCGCTCAGGCCAATCCCTGTGCTGCTCTCATAGTATAAGAGCAGCGTGGGGATTGCAGGGAGTCCATGACGAGGCCCCGGTGCTTGCTGGGACCAGGAAGGATGAGGCCTGACGCAGGAGGCGGGTGGCAGCTCTAGGTAAGTGTTAATTTTTATTATAAACCTCCCCCGTGTGTGCTCCCCCTCCCGCTCTCCCTGCACCGACTCCATCTGCCCTACCACATATTTATTGCGCTGGCTGCCACTGTTCTTCAAACCCCCCTCTTGCTGGTTCATTGTCCTTTTTTTAGCTTGTCTCCTCCCCCACTATTTTGCAAGAGGAAGTCTATTATCAATTTCCTTGGCTTTTTCTTTTGTAGCGCTAGCCTCGCCCTCTTCAAGGCAGTGTTTGTTTTTTCTAGGTTCCGCGGGTATCCGTCGGTGACGTCTGTGGGAGCTGCCACCACTGTATCAGGTGAGTGGACTGAGCGGGACTGCAGGTCACAGTCATGATTTATAATTACTACCCCAAAGGAAGGCCTGAGTCACACGGCCCATGCTAGGGGTGTGCGAATCAGTCAACATGCCCTAAACTGAGCCATTTGTGCAATTAACAGGAAACTGTCACAGCATAAAACATAAGTCCCAAGACCTCTTGGGCCCTGAGTATTACCTGATTGAGCTAATGCGACAAGTCAGTGCCAGCAACAGTGCCAGTGCCAGGGACAGCTGAGGACATGCTCTTGGCTTCAAAAGCAACAAAGATGCTAACTGTTACATTTCTGTGTGTCACTCCACAACACCGGACCAGCATACCTCAACGAACGACTGTCCTTCTACACCGCCCTCGCCAGCGTCCCACGCATCCGCCGAACAACCACCGGCGGCAGATCACTCTCCCACCTCGCCGCCAAGACATGGAACACCCCCCCCCCCACCCACCTGCGACAGACCCAGGACCTGCTCACCTTCAGAAGACTTCTCAAGACCTGGCTGTTCGACCAGTAGCTGCTTCCCCCACACCCCTTAGCGCCTTGAGACCCTCACGGGTGAGTAGCGCGCTCTACAAATGTTTGATTGATTGATTGATTGAGACTGAAGGAGAACAAATAAAAAGACAACAAACAAGAGTCTGTCAAGGTACTGTGAGCCAATAAGGACCGAGCTCTTACCTAAAGCACTCAGGGTACTGCTGCAGGGTTTTCAAATCATAGTAATATTGGGTTGACGAGTACACACGCAGAGCTGCTCCCAGGATCAGGTCTCCATCCATGAAGTAACTGGTCAGGTCGTGGATGCTTCCCAGGCGGCAGGCGGCTGGTGACAGGCATGAAGCGGGGGGCAGCAGGAGGGCAGCCAGAGCTGCAGGCACCAGCCTCCAGCGCCTGTGGGTAGAAGAGTCTATGCGTCAGAGTCCGCACTGGCATAAGCACTATACCCCAGGAATCACCCGAGAGCTGAGAAGACCTCAGTCCTGCAGAGGGTGATCTAATGCCTGAGAGCCGGCAAAGTTTACTGAAAAACAAGGAAGATACAGTACAAACCTGGCCCAATGACAAGCACCGGCACAGCTCCGGACCCTAACGCTCACCCAAGTTACTTGAGTCACCCTCAAGGAACACATCAAATAAACAAATACGGCCTGGGACCAGCGCTCTCTCTTCTAAGGAAAGCTAAACCGTTCCTTCATTACTATGACTTCAGGACTGCTGTTTGAGTCTTTGTACTCTCACATCTGGATGGTGGTAATGCACTGCTCCCTGGTGTCCCAGGGTCCAGACAGGGACCCCTTCGGGGCATCGTACCTGCCGCAGCACCCCTCATCCAGGGCCTGGAGGGGTTTGATCACATCCCTCTCATCTTGTTGGATCTTCATGTGTCTTCCCCGGGGGGCCCCATCTTTAAAACCAGCTGCATCATTTACAAAGCCATCACAACCTGCACCCCCACTTAGCTTTCAGGCAAACTCACCGTCTCTGGCAGGTGTTGGCACATTGCAGTCAGGAGAGACTGCAGACTACGAGGTGTAAAAAGCAGAAAGCTAGACAGCGCCCGTTGTATCTATGCACCCGAATCTGGAAGAGCCTCCCGGTGTCCGTCAGGACCCGCCCCAGCGCTGCTCCAATGTAGGAACGGGTTGAAGGCTCGCCTCTTTGAAGAGCGCTACATCACATCGCATCACCCACAAACAGGATTTTTCTCCTATTACATGTTGTCTTCAAGCTTGTCGTCGGTCATGTGCAGCTCTCTGCAGCCTTTTGGCTGCGTTTGCACTATAGAAATACCACATACATTCAGACATTCAAACATATAAGTGGAGTATGGCTCTTGGTCCCCTCCAGCTCTATTTTGGGGTACCATGTAGGCGCTGAAGGATGGGGAAAGGGGGACACTCTGTGCAGAGACAGAATAGTGAGTAAAAAATATCGAATTGCACAAATATCGTGTCAAAAAGTCTGAAAGCCCCCGCCCATCACAGTTGCTGATTTTCTCACTTCCACTATTTGGCACAATAAGTTCTTACTGATCCACAACAAACCCTTTCATTGGAAGACCTGGAGACAAAAAGGACTCATCTGGATTTCCCAGCTGTTCTCTCATTCTACCTTCATACCCTTCCCAACTCTTTGCTCCACTTATGATTTACCTAATTCATTTGCTTACAAATATCTCTTGCTCAAAGAGACTGTGATGGCGACCTATACTCGCCTTTCACAACTACGTCATGTTCCTGCGGTCCCTGCTCCCATTGCACGACTTCACACGTCACACTTTCTTACGCAGCACTCCCAGAGCTTCTTCTATTTACAAATATCTTCATACTACAAACTTTGTCAGACTCAAATCTAAGGCGGAGGAACAATGGGAGCATGATTTTGCCACATCTTGGTCGGTATCTTTATGGGACAAGATATGGACTAAGATTCGTAAATCATCTAGGACGGCAGCTCTGACACAATCCTTGCTCTTCATATACAATAGACTCCTTCTTACACCTTTTGACCTTCATAAGAGGTTTCCAGCTGCTCCAGATGCCTGTTGGTCCTGCTCTTCTTCACAAGCAACTTTATTTCACATGTTATTCCTCTGTAATTCGGTTCATGACTTTTGGTTACAGGTTTGGGCTCAGATTAATGTAATCTTTCACACTTGCAGTCCCTTTTCTCACATTAACATCTTCCTGGGAAGTCTCTCTCCATGCTGGGATGATGTTGAACTTAACGTCCAGGTTATTGATCTGTTGTTAGCTGTTGCATTTCAGCAGATTACAACCAATTGGAAATGTTTTTCAGTATTTCCTTTAAAGCATGGTGGTATAATGTATGCTATAATCATAGGCTAGACACTGCTTTTGTTTTCCCCATTTGTATGGCGACGAAACGTATGAATTTGTGGTTTCCAATAACACTTTATCTTGATGCATTTACTAACCGCTCATTTCCTCCACACAGGGGTGGCCTTAGGCATGTGCAAGCTGTGCACCTGCACGGGGCCACGAAACCCTAGGGGCCTCCACGCCAATATATATCCTTAATATAATAATCCTCTGAGGATGGATACATATATGTATGGCGACCCCTGGCGGGGATTTGGAGGCCTCCGGCTCTATTCCACTTCTAAACACCCTGACCCCCCCCCTCTTCACTGGCCTCCGCGCTCCGCCCCGCCAGGACCCCCTCTTCCGGGCCCCCTACCTACGCTCCCTGCCCAGGGCCGCCATGAGCCTAGAGCCGCCCCTGCTCCACAGTCCATTCAGCAGGAAGTCTGTAAGCCCCCTTAAGTGCTCTTCACATTTCTTATTCTTTCCTTATTAATTGAATATGTTTCCTTTTTGTATCAGCTGTAGTTACATGCAGCCTGATTCATCAAGCCGAATTGCGCTCGCAAAGGGCCAGATTCTGAGAATCTGGCCCTTTGCGAGCGCAATTTTTGCATTTGGGATTCATCATCCCAAATGCAAAAATCGGTAATTGCTAATTCGCTAAATTGCGAGGAATTACATTTAAGGATTCTCTATTTGAGATTCCTTAAATGCAATTCATGAAGCATTTGAAAATTGCGAAAATGCAATTTTGGGCCGCTATTTACCGAGAGGTCAGACCTCTCGGTAAATAGCAAAAACTTAGTAAAATGCTTTTAAGAGCATTTTTCTAAGTTGCATGTTGCACACACACATGTCTTTTGGACATGTGTGTGCGCAACACCTGTTTCAATTTGCATTTAAGGGGTGCTACAGGGTGTCCTTTGGACACCCCTGGCACCCTTTCAATCGCTATCTTATTTGCGATTAGCTAATTGCTACTCGCAAATAAGGGATACTCCCCATTCATTCCTATGGGCCTTTTGGCCCATAGGAATGAATGGGGAGTTATTCCTTATTTGCGAGTAGCAATTTGCTACTCGCAAATAAGGAATGTGTAGGAAACGCTATTTATTTAGCAATTCCTACATGAATACCGTTTTGCGAGTCCTTAATAGCGACTCGCTATGAATCGCTATTAGGGGCTCATGATTAGTTCTCATTAATGATGTTATTATAATGCTCACTGATTACTATCATTTTCATTTTTGGGCCTTGTACTGACTCCTTTTTGTATATTTTTACCCAATAAAATTCTTTTTGAACTTAAAAAAAAAAGTCTGAAACACACCCCTCCCCCTCCTCTGAAGTGTAAGTCTGCCCAGACGTCGACACTTTCCTTGGGTGGCACCAGTGCGGTGGGTTACGTCACCCTGTTTCAAGCGTCAGCCTGCTGTGACGAGGCGCTAGGCCGCAGCACCTCTGTGCGGGGGGCATCGGACCCCTGCCATCGTGTGCCATCGTGTGCCATGCTCTGAGCCCCGCAGGTGCCCCCAGGTGTTCCTGCTTCTCAGGGCTCCTCTCTGTGTCTCACGCTCGGGGTCTTTGGATCTTGGCGCCTCTTCTGCGTGTTGTGCTCAGTTGTGGATTTTGCCACATGATCCATCCCCGGCGTCATCTGTAGATTTCACCCCCACACATTTCTATCTCAAACGGATCATAAATGCACTAACATTGCAGCGCCGCCTGCGGCCCCAGTGGAGGCTGCTGCTTACATCTCACTCGCTTATCAATGATTTCCGTTCTAAGTGAATGCTTTGGATCACCCCCCCCCCGGCGCTACCCCGGAGCCAAGGACGGGCGTGAATATAGGCAGTAAATGTTGCTTCTTGTGGTGACTCGTGCGCTCTCGAGAGAACACGTCCCTTTCATTGACTCCCGGGTCAGTGGAGATGTGAGAGTGACCCCTCCCCCCCTCCCCGTAGCTCCACGGGCATGTCCTGGCTTCTGTCCGACCCGAGCCGAAGCAGCGAGGCTGCCCCGGGCTCCGGCCCTGCCCGTGTCTAAACCAGCACTCTTTACCTGTAGGTCCGACAGACAGAGCACTGGCGCAAAAATGACTAGGCAGAGGGTTTAAAAAAACTAAAAAAAACCTTTTATGGGTCTCGCTGGAAGGATGCATCCAGCTGGAGACCAATAGCGATCACTCTGGGGGGAAGGACGGACCAGAGGGTGTGCGCGCTTTTCTAGCTGGATTCGTGTGCGCGAACGCGCACGTCGCGTCCCGCGCCGTACACATCGCAGACAGACACTCGCTCACACACACACACCCCCTCCCCCACAGTCACACACACGCACTCCAAGACACATACACACACACACACGCACGCACACCCACACACACACATACACAGGCCGCCCGCACGAGCGCGCGCGCGTGCGTACATGCTTCCCGCCCGCCCGCCCGCAGCTCAGCAACGCACTCACCGGCTTCCTCTCCTCAGCTGCAAGGCCCGGCAGCAGGACTCTTCTTCCCTCCTTCGGCACCGGGGCGCAGGGTAGGCTCCTGCCTGCTCCGGTGCTCCCCTCCAAACACGGCTCCAATCGCGGCTCTTCCGTGGGAGGCGGGGTAGGCTCCCGCCCTCCTACTTCCTGTTTCCTGTTGTCGCGCCGGCCTGCCTGACTTCCTGGTCGCAGGCCGGCAGAGTAACGAGGATGTTTTGCGGTATTTATTTATTTATTTAATTATGCATTTTTACATAGCGCAGACTTTACCCGAAGGCGGTATTTATCTGCCAAGGTAGGAGACGCGCGCTCCGGCTGCACCCTCCTTCTTCGGCCAGTGGGGCGCGGGCGTCTCTGGTGCCATGATACTCTGTTCCATTACACTTCTTTGCCGTATGAAATGAGGACTTCACGCTGAGTAGTATCGCCCCAACCACATAGATTCTATGTCGTGTGCTATTGTGAACAGGGTGTTCAACTTAGCGCTCCGAGGTGGCGTTTGCAGGAGTAGCGCTTTACAGAAATGCAAATACATCTGTACTAAAACGAGTTGGCTCAGAGGGTTGAGTTGATCGGCACCCACCACCTGAAAGGGTTCCCGCCTCGCAGCCAAGGTGTCATTGTGCACTTTTGGCCATGCTGGTTTCAAGAAAGACTTGCATGTGTCTCCTTTAAACTACATTTTGTCAGTCCAATGATAAAAAGAGTCCAGAGAATATATTGAATGTTTTTGGGATAGCCTAGGTGATGTGTCACATTCGGTGTGTGCTAATGTGCGCTATAATCGTTCTATGTGTGCCAATTCTAAAATTGCTGCAGCCAAGCGATCATATGTTTACCTATCAAAAATAATTACACATGACACCATCAGGTCAGAATTACGTACAGAGGTGCCAATGCAGAGTTTTAACCCGCAAAGACACTCTGGGACTCCTCTCCGCCTGAGCAGTAAAACAAGCAGAGATGGCAGTTGGCACGCGCCTGTATACGGTGCGCGTGAGCCGCACATCAGCGTCATTCTGGGCCAGCGCCAGTCCTGCTAGCCGAGTGGACCAGGCAGCAGTACCCTGTGCCAGCTTTAGTGGGCAACCGCCGCGGACTGGTGGATAAGCAGACCATAAGTGGCAAGGGAATACGCTGACTTCTATTGATGGATTTTACTTCTGAGCAAAATGAGTGATCTTGGGCGAAACCCCTAGTCTCGCATTCCATATTTCCCAAAGAAGTAGCGCTTAAAAACCAGTCTCAAGCACTTTGCAAAATGCTTTTAGACATATGTATTTAAAAGAAGGGTGGTCGCACACCGAAAATTGACTTGGTTGAAGTTAGGCTCCAGCCCTCTTTTTACGGCGCAGGTTCAAGTGTGCGTCCACGGGAGTGTGTGGTGTTCTCCACGGCGCGTGCACTCATTGCACACAGGTGAGCTCGACGCCTGCTTGCCTCGGCGTTAATAAGAGTCTGTGGAACGGGCGCCGCCATGAGGACTTCATTGTCGCGAGCACTGCTCACCTGTGGCTCTGATTGCTGTAATCATCGGCCTGTCACCCCTGTGGGCAATCACTGCAAACACTAGCTCGAGCTCACTCCGGCCGTATCTCTCTCGGGTGCCCTCCGGAGCCACCCACCCTTCTCGGCATCTCTCTGTCTCTCTTCTGTCCGTTCTTGGCTACCTGCGTAATCTACGAGCTTCCGTGGGTGTCTCAGAGCCACTCTTTCCACCCTCCCTTTTTTGGGTCTCGCTGGAAGGATGCATCCAGCTGGAGACCAATAGCGATCACTCTGGGGGGAAGGACGGACCAGAGGGTGTGCGCGCTTTTGTAGCTGGATTCGTGTGCGCGAACGCGCACGTCGCGTCCCGCGCCGTACACATCGCAGACAGACACTCGCTCACTCACACACACCCCCTCCCCCACAGTCACACACACGCACTCCAAGACACATACACACACACACACGCACGCACGCACACACACACATACACAGGCCGCCCCCCCCCGCACGCGCACGCGTACATGCTTCCCCCCCCCCCCGCCCGCCCGCAGCTCAGCAACGCACTCACCGGCTTCCTCTCCTCAGCTGCAAGGCCCGGCAGCAGGACTCTTCTTCCCTCCTTCGGCACCGGGGCGCAGGGTAGGCTCCTGCCTGCTCCGGTGCTCCCCTCCAAACACGGCTCCAATCGCGGCTCTTCCGTGGGAGGCGGGGTAGGCTCCCGCCCTCCTACTTCCTGTTTCCTGTTGTCGCGCCGGCCTGCCTGACTTCCTGGTCGCAGGCCGGCAGAGTAACGAGGATGTTTTGCGGTATTTATTTATTTATTTAATTATGCATTTTTATATAGCGCAGACTTTACCCGAAGGCGGTATTTATTTATTTATGTATTTATGCATTTTTATATAGCGCGGACTTTACCCGAAGGCGGTATTTATTTATTCATATATTTATGCATTTTTATATAGCACAGACTTTACCCGAAGGCGGTATTTATTTATTCATGTATTTATGCATTTTTATATAGCGCGGACTTTACCCGAAGGCGTCAGAGGCTTCACAACAGGAACAGAAATAAAACATAATGAGAAACATTACAAAAGAATAGGTTTCAAAAACATACGTTACTTACATAAGGTAATAGTGACAATTGTGAGCAAACAAAATACATGAGGTAGTCAAAAGTGCACCAGAGGAAATGAAAGTGACAAGTGTGCAGTAATAAGAGAAAACAGAGTATGATTAGAGGTATAGTCCTGCAATAAGTGCTAGACACTCAGGCTCAGGAACAAGCGTTACATGGGCAAGGTGGCACTTTACATTACAAATGCTATAGGTGTCACATTTGTGAAAGTTAAAACTATTGGCATTGTAAATGACAAAGCTATTACTTTAGCTATTACTATAGCTATTTTCACAACCAACACATAAATAAAAAAAATGTAATTCACAATACCAATGGCTCAAACTTTCCTAATGCGAGACATATTGCATTGCAAATGCTTGTTTCATTTATTGTGTGTAAGAGCGCATCATACCCGGTGCATGCACGTGCCAGCTGCTGGGGTTTGAAGTGCAGCATGATACGTCATCTTTTCACCCAGCAGGATTCACTCACCCTCTAGTGTAGACCTACGCCCTCACCTCTGACCTTGGAATACATAGGAACGCAAGGCCTCGTCACGCCAGGCCTCGTCACGCACACAAGGCCTCGTCACGCCAGGCCTCGTCACGCACACAAGGCCTCGTCACGCCAGGCCTCGTCACGCACACAAGGCCTCGTCACGCCAGGCCTCGTCACGCACACAAGGCCTCGTCACGCAAGGCAACTCTGCGTTTCCGTCTACGGTGGCCTTGCTCGACGCATTTGTCTATGTAAAGCCATGTTCCAAGTACTGAACATTTGGATACACATATAAAGAGCCCCGATTCATGTGAGGAATGGTGTCTTCCTGGTAAGAGTGTGTTATCCATATATCAGGACATTACAGCTCCACATAGGAACCCCCTGCACGTGTTACCAGAGGCCTCCATCCTGGAAGAGACCAGATGGCTTCAAGGTGTGATCTACTATCTAAGATATCTAAGCTGCCTTTGAAGGCAGGCCTCCATTGAGAGAGCCCCAGTCTGTGCATGCGGAGACGAAGGAGATGGTTGACTGTTTTTTAGTGCACACCGGTCGCTTTATGAAGCCATCACCTGCCAGGACAGCCTGACCAAGATGGCCGCCTGGTAGGAGCTCCTGTAAGAGCTCCCGGTGCTTGGGATCCCAATTCGGGCATTATCCCTGCTAAGCACCTACCAGTCTTAAGGAACTGCACTATCAAAAGTAACTGGATTGCGAAAGTAACTGGATTGAAAAAGTGACTGGTTTTCACGCTTACCTGCATGACGGAGATCGGGAGCCTGCAAAGACCTGCGATCTCCCCTCATCCTCGCCGGACTGCTCCTGGACGCTCGCCTGCAGACACCCCCATCGCCTTGCCGAGACTGGGCGGCTGGAGCTCGGGGACGGAGGATTGATCGGTGAGTCGGTGCGGAGGGTCGGAGTCGGCTGGAGCCTGCGGAGCTGCTGAGGGATTCACACAGGCCTGAGCGGCCGCAGCTGGAGTCTGCCCCGCCTCGCCGGGCTGCTGCGTTTCTCCACAGGACCTGGGACGGAGGTCCGGAGCCCACCTGACTTCGGGCGCTGCACACGGCTTAAGGCGGAAGGGGTCAGAGGCGTGGATGTGGGGCTGCAACGGGAGCAAGCACCGTGAGCCACCCTGTGTGCGCTGGGCTACGGTGAGACACTGCATGTGCGGGGGCCGGAGCCCGTGCATCCTCGGGGATCGACCGCTCACTGTGAAGAAGCTGCCACGACGCCTGGCAGAGCGGATCGGCGGGACCCCCGTGCTCCCCGGGCACAGCAGGCCCTGGCTCTGGTGGCCGGATCGCTGAGGCTGGACGTGGCGGCCCACACGGGAGCTCCCCCCCCCAATGATCATGCCTTTGGTGAGGTGGTGCACACGAGGGCATGCTTGCAGCCGGTGAGCCTGTACCTCAGGACGTGTGTTATGTATGGGAGGTTGTGGACCCACCGGAAGGGATAAGAGCCCGATTCACCAGCAATTATTTACAACACAACACATCGCCTATCGAGGCTGAAGGGGCTGCAGCTCAGCTGTTCTGGCCGCGCATTAAGAAGAACAGACCTCAACCTGCCAGAAGTCGATGTCTAACCGCAGCTGTGCACATTAATGGCCAGACCACCGACAACTGCAACACTCTGCTGGCAAATTCAACATGCTGTGTGAGCAGAAAATACAAAAGGTATTTATTTCCCCCCACCCCACTAGCTGGCTCTCATTTTTAAACCACATCCTTTGTTCAAAATGGCTGGGGCCATAAAACTGTAGCTATAAATCCCATCTGGTACCGCTGCTGCCCACGAGGCTCCTCAACTTAACTCCTCCACACAAGACCTCCAAAAATAGAGATAAGACTCTCGCCCAGCAAGCTGGGGGCTGGGATTGCTCAAATAGAAAGGAAACTGCATTTCCCCTGTTCCTAAAGTAATAACAACAGACAGAGGACTAATGTCTCTATCTCCCCTTCCTGATCGGCCATATTAGACTGGCTCTCCGGCGACCATCATGGACTCATATGTACTAAGAACTGGACTCTTTAGACTATTTCTAATTGTATTCTGCACATTTTACATAACTGGCACCCATTTCACTTTTCCTTCACCTGTAATGCATCGATCGCTACCTCATATCTATCTAGGAACTGGGCTTGCTCAAACGGAACCTGGAATTGCCCTTCCCTGCTCTCAAAGCAATAACAACAAAAAGAAGACTATCGTCTCCAGCCCCCCTACTTGGAGGCCATTTTAGACTGGCCTCTCTCTCTATTCAGCGGCCATCATGGACTAGTCATTTTCACGATCTGACCATACCCTAAGAATAGGCCTTATTAGACTAATCTCAACCACCGCATACTTTTCATAGCGCTGTATCTAAACCTTCGTGGGATTAGTGGTCTATTATACTATATTATTTTATATTTTTATATTATATTGTTTATTATGGTATTTTAATGCTACTTGGATATAATGCACTGATCGCTACCTCATATATTTCTGGCTGCTCACTAGTGTCATTTTGACTCATGTAACTTGTTGTTTGCACCTGTACTGTGTTCCTTTTTTACCACTAGTATTATACTTCTACTTGTATACTGCACATTTTTTGTAAGCGACACCCAGCTCACTTTTTATTCTGGCATTGCACTACTGTCACCCCAGATACTTTGTACATTTTATTGGTAAGCTGCACCCATTTTCACCTTTTATTTCTGGACTGCACCAATTGCTACCTCTTATATTTTGGTTATGGGAGTTGCTCACTAATGTCACTTTTGTCCCATGTTATCGCTCACCCTCCCATACCCACCTAAATATCAATCCCAAAATGGATCCGATTGGCAAGCACACACATAAAATCAACTATCCATCCACACTCACCAAAAAAACCGCTAAACGCTTTAAACATAACCTCCTGAGGTCCCACCCTGAAACACCCTTTGCAGACACCTACCACTCATCGGTCAATGGAACCCTGAACACCGATATCATCTTCCACACCACGCGCAGAGCCCAATGGAGAAAAGCGTTCCTCACCTTACTCAACATCTCCACTACCAGGAAATCAGCTCATAGCCTTACTCTCTCCATCGCATCCTCCCTACTCTTCCCAGGCAGAGCTACCATCACTATCTACAATAACGGGATAGTTCTATTTCAATCCACAGATAGGAACCTGAACCTACTAGATGACCTGTTCCCCACTCTCAAGGAACACCTCTCCAATCCGCTGACCTACACTCATATCACACAAGGTCCTACCACCCCTGACTTCACAGCTTCCTCCACCCATAACACCGCTAACACATCGCAGCATCAGGTAGCTAACACACACTCCTCACTCAGGGACACACCGAGCACCCCAGACTTCTCAGCCCCCTCCCACAACCCCTCTATCCCAGTTCAACACCAGGTAGCTACCACACACGATTCAAGGACAGACACAGATCTCTCCCTCTCATATACCACTCGCACTCCCACCCCCCCTACCAAACCTCGGACAGCCACGCATACCATCAACAATCCTCTCTCCCCTGTCATCACAGCTCCCACCCACAACACATCTAAACTAGCTCAACACCAGTACGACACTGACAACGACAAATCCCACCCTTTATGCCCCCCCATTCTCAGTCCCCACTACCCTCTTACTAACTACGCAGAACATACCTTCTCTCTTAATTTAACTCCCCCCTTCCCACAACGACACGCACCTCTCCTCTACCCCCGGCACCTCCGTCATCCACCCACCTACTGCAGCCACCTCACACTCCTCAATCACAGACTTAGATCTCTCACCCACATTGACCAGCCGCACCCCCTCCCTCCCCACCAACACCCTGACGTCCATTCATACCACTCCCATTCCTTTCACCCCTGACACCACAGCCCCCGACCACAACGTCTCTAACCTAGCTCAGCCCCAAAACGACACGCACCCCTCCTCTACCACCGGCACCTTAGTCATGCACCCGTCTACTGTTGCTACCCCACACCCCTCAATCACAGACATAGAGCTTTCCCCCACATACACCAACCGTACCCCCTCCCCCCTTTCACCAGCCCACATTCCCATTCTTTTCACCCATGACACCGCAGCTCCCACCCACAATCCGCCTAACCTAGTTCAGCACCGGACCGACATGCACACAGACAATCCCCACCCTTTATCCCCCCCCCATTCTCAGCCCCCACGTCCACCCATTAACTAACCACACAGAACACGCCTCTATTAACTCAACTCCGCCTCCTCAAAAAAGAACGACATACAATCACACTTCCCCTCACATTCTCACCCCCCACTACCCTACATGCGCCCCCATCATCACTAACATACGCCCAACCTCCACCATGCACTCTCCGCCTACCCCCAATACCCTCTTCCATACCACCAACCTCCCCCCTATGTCATCCACCCCTAACCCTCCAATCCCCACCACCAACACACATCCCACACTAGACTACGTTATGGCCTCCCTCCTCCAGCTCAAAGAAGACATTCACATCATCAAACAACTACTCTGTACACATTCCAGTCACTCCTCACCCACCACCCTCCTCAAGCTCAAAGAAGACATTCACACCATCAAACAATTACTCTGCACACACCCCAGACGCCCCTCCCCCGCCTTCAACAGCACCACCCCTCCCAACAGGACCTCCACCAGGTCGGCTGACTCTCGCACTCAACGCCCCCTGCACTGGACCTCAATCCCTGTTCGCAATCGTGAAAACCGTCCCCAGCGCTCCTGTAACCCACTATCGGAACTTGACACAGCCACCCTCCTCCGCTCCTACGACCCATCTCCCCTTACCAACATACCCACCATCCTCCGCGCCATTCCAACGATTTTTCCGAACCCCCTTAGACCCCCCACACTAAACAACAGAATTTCTATCCTTAGTAACCTGAGAAAAGTCCCCTCTCTCTAGAACCCCCTTCCACTCTCGACACACCCCGTCTCAAATACACTCTCCTCAACTGCAGATCGGCCTCTAGGCACTCCTCTGCAATCGCTGATCTCATCTTAGCACTGGACCTTGACCTAATCATCATGACTGAAACGTGGCTAACTGAATCTTCTACACCTATAATGGACATACTGGTTCCCCCCAACTACCACATCACTAGACTAGACAGGGTTGGTCAAAAAGGTGGGGGGATCGCATGTATACACAGGAGTAACCTCTCTGTCCTGAAAGTAACCTCTCCCTCCCTACCCTCCCCAACCTCCTGTGAATACATCTGCCTCGATATAATCAGTGAGGGCAAACCGATATGCTCTCTTCACGGCATTTACCACCCACCAGGGGACAACCTTACCTTCTCGCAACAAATCATGGATCTGATCACAACCAATTCAGGGCGACAACTCACACAAATATACCTTGGTGACTTCAACCTCCACTGGAACGATCATAATGACGCGGTGGTAAATAGTCTTAAAAACTTCCTTGACGCCCTTGACCTCACCCAAATATGCAACAGCCTGACCCACGAGAAAGGCTCTATCATTGACCTTATCATCTCTAAAGAGGACTCTATCCAACTCGAATCTATCCAACCCTGTGACTGGTCAGATCATCATATTGTCACATTCTTCATCAATGAAAAAGTCAAATTTAACCCGGTTCAATCCTGCAAGCCCAAAGTCTGGAAAAGAGACTTGAAAAAACTCAACCCAAACTCTCTACCCCCTAACAGCTGCAATCTTTTACTTCCTCCTACTGGCGTTACGGATGTCCAATCCTTGACGGAGCACTATCTCAACGCTATGACCTCTATAGTTAACGAAGCTGCACCTATACAGTTAAAAAGAGCCTCCACAAAAATGTCCAATCCTTGGTACGATGGGAGTCTTAATGACGATAGACGGGCCATGCGAATGGCAGAGCGTACCTGGAGATCAGCTCCCTCCGCACTGCACTTAAAAACGCTGAAGAAAAAGAGAAATGCCTACTTCAGGAAAATAAAACGCTCAAAATCAGATTTCTTCAGCCGTCAGCTGGACCAAGCCAAAAATCGTCCGAGAAAGCTGTTTGAACTAATCAGAACACAATCCAAGGAACAACCCCAACCACTCAGTACTTTGGGCGAAGCACCCTCCTGTGAAGACTTCGCCTCTTTCTTTATCCAAAAAACCGACAACATAAAGAACGATCTCCTCATTGACGTAAGTCTCTACCCCAAAGCCCAATGTACAGCACCCACTGAACCAAAAAACAACGCCACATGGTCATCCTTTGTCACCTATTCGGAAGAAGAAATTGGTAGACTTCTCAGCACTGTGAAACCAGCCAATCACCTCACGGACCCCCTTCCTGCCAACGCTGTCAAAGACCTTACCCCGTCGCTCCTCCCACTCTGGACTAAAATTATCAACAGTTCACTTCAACAAGGGACCATCCCCGACTCCCTCAAAGTTGGACAAGTCACACCTCTACTAAAGAAACCTACAGCCGACCCATCTGATCTAAATAATTACCGTCCCATTACCAATATTCCGACTCTTGCCAAATTGTTGGAAAAATGCGCACAAATACAATTGACTAAACACATTAATCAGTTTGATCTACTCAACCCTCATCAATCAGGCTTCAGAGCAGACCACAGTACAGAAACTGCTATGACTCACATAATTGATGACGCCCTTCAAATCCTAGATCAAAACGATACCTGCCTCCTTATCCTTCTTGATCTCTCTTCTGCATTCGACACCGTCAAACATGAGAACTTACTGGATCTATTAAACACAAGAATGGGTATATCTGGAACTTTGCTCAAGTGGTTCACGTCCTTTCTACACAACAGATCGCAGAAATTCAAGAGCAACAACCTGATGTCCTCGCCAATACCTGTATCGCTAGGCGTCCCACAAGGATCCTCCCTATCCCCAACTTTGTTTAACCTAGTTATGGAACCTCTCACCACCTTGCTACAAGCATCCAATGTTCACTTCCACATGTACGCCGATGACACCCAACTTTATCTCAAACTACAATCACCCAAAGACATTATGCTTTTAAACTCAACGATCAGAAGCACCCAATCCTGGCTGGCCGCTAATCATCTCAAACTCAATGCTCTCAAAACAGAGTTCCTCTTGATCTCACCTCCTGCGAAGCTCACTACCGCTCAAATCTGGCTTAAACACCTAACCGCACTCAATGTTCATCCCACCATCGTGGACTCAGCAAAATATGTAGGCATAACACTTGACACCAACCTCAACATGCAGGAACACATCAACAAAGCAACTAAGGGTGCGAACTACCAGATCAATACCTTAAGGAAACTCAAACCCTTCCTTCCAGCCAAAGATTTTCAAACTGCGGTACAAGCACTAGTCATCCCTCGAATAGATTACGGCAGCATCGCCCTCTGAGGTCTCCCCCTAACTACTACGGCACCCATAAGAGCTTCTCTAAACGCCGCAGCGAGACTCATCACTGGATCTAAAAAACACTCACACATTTCCCCGGACCTGAAAGCCCTGAACTGGCTGCCTTTTGAAGCCAGAATACATCTGAAAATCGCCTGCATGACACACAAGGCTGTCCACCTGAGCTCACCTGGATACCTCGCTCAGAAGCTGACGATTTCTGGAGGCTCCAGAAACACTAGAGGCACAAACAATCTCTTGCTAAAGCCTCAAAGATTCCGCAAGGAAAAAAACCTATAAACGCTCCTTCTCAGGAATGGCACCCAGGATCTGGAACTCACTCCCCCCTGAAATCAGGCTCATCTCCTCTACCATACTTTTTAAGAAAGAAGTAAAAGCGATCCTCATGGCTAAATACACCTGAACTACTACTGGGGATGATATTTACAGACGCTGTACCATTCAGTTCTACTGATCGTTTCGCATTTTGGAATGACTCGTGTTATTGACCTACCTGAGTGTTTACGCTACCACGTATTTGTACTTGTATCTTTATTGATGTATCTGTCTGACTATGCTCCCGCATGTACCTTCCTCACCCCAATTGTTATTTACTCACAGGTTGCTCCTTTCGTCTGTAAAGCGATCTGATATCTGCAAAGATCTTGTTCGCGCTATATAAAACTTTCAAAATAAATAAATAAATAAATCACCAATTACGAGCGACCTACTGCACGTGGAAGGACACCGTGCCAATGCAAGAGGTCTGAAGCCTGGAAGACATACGTGTGAGATCCGAGCTCTAACTGAGGATCCCCCCGGTCCATATATGAAAGGAATCCCACGCCGAGAGGTCACATCAAAGAATGGGGTTCCCCTTCCCACCATGCACCACCAGGGGTATGAGCATGGGTTCACCTTCCCACCATGCACCACCAGGGGTATGAGCACGGGTTCACCTTCCCACCATGCACCACCAGGGTTATTAGCAGGGGTTCACCTTCCCACCATGCACCACCAGGGGTATGAGCACGGGTTCACCTTCCCACCATGCACCACCAGGGGTATTAGCACGGGTTCACCTTCCCACCATGCACCACCAGGGGTATGAGCACGGGTTCACCTTCCCACCATGCACCACCAGGGTTATTAGGAGGGGTTCACCTTCCCACCATGCACCACCAGGGGTATGAGCACGGGTTCACCTTCCCACCATGCACCACCAGGCGTATTAGCAAGGGTTCCCCTTCCCACCATGCACCACCAGGGGTATTAGCACAGGTTCACCTTCCCACCATGCACCGCCAGGGGTATTAGCACGGGTTCCCCTTCCCACCATGCACCACCAGGGGTATTAGCAGGGGTTCACCTTCCCACCATGCACCACAAGGGGTATTAGCAGGGGTTCACCTTCCCACCATGCACCACCAGGGGTATTAGCAGGGGTTCACCATCCCACCATGCACCACCAGGGGTATTAGCAGAGGTTCACCTTCCCACCATGCACCACCAGGGGTATTAGGAGGGGTTCACCTTTCAACCATGCACCACCAGGGGTATTAGCAGGGGTTCACCTTCCCACCATGCAGCACCAGGGGTATTGGAGGGGTTCACCTTCCCACCATGCACCACCAGGGGGATTAACAGGGGTCACCTTCCCACCATGCACCATCAGGGGTATTAGTAGGTGTTCACCTTCCCACCATGCACCACCAGGGGTATTAGCAGGGGTTCACCTTCCCACCATGCAGCACCAGGAGTATTATCAGGGGTTCACCTGTCCAGCATGCACCACCAGGGGTATTACCACGGGTTCACCTTCCCACCATGCACCCCCAGGTGTATTAGCAGGGGTTCACCTTCCCACCATGCACCACCAGGGGTATTAGCAGGGGTTCTCCTTTCCACCATGCACCACCAGGGGGATTAGCAGGGGTTCACCTTCCCACCATGCACCACCAGGGGGATTAGCAGGGGTTCACCTTCCCACCATGCACCACCAGGGGGATTAGCAGGGGTTCACCTTCCCACCATGCACCATCAGGGGTATTAGCAGGGGTTCACCTTCCCACCATGCAGCACCAGGGGTATCAGCAGGGGTTCACCTTCCCACCATGCACCACCAGGGGCATTAGCAGGGGTTCACCTTCCCATCATGCAGCACCAGGGGTATTAGCAGGGGTTCACCTTCCCACCATGCAGCACCAGGGGTATTAGCAGGGGTTCACCTTCCCACCATGCACCACCAGGGGTATTAGCAGGGGTTCACCTTCCCACCACGCAGCACGAGGGGTATTAGCAAGGGTTCACCTTCCCACCATGCACCACCAGGGGTATTAGCAGGGGTTCACCTTCCCACCATGCACCACGAGGGGTATTAGCAGGGGTTCACCTTCCCACCATGCACCACAAGGGTATTAGCAGGGGTTCACCTTCCCACCATGCACCACCAGGGGTATTAGCAGGGGTTCACCTTCCCACCATGCACCACCAGGGGTATTAGCAGGGGTTCACCTTCCCACCATGCACCACGAGGGGTATTAGCAGGGGTTCACCTTCCCACCATGCACCACCATGGGTATTAGCAGGGGTTCACCTTCCCACCATGCACCATCAGGGGTATTAGCAGGGGTTCACCTTCCCACCATGCACCACCAGGGGTATTAGCAGGGGTTCACCTTCCCACCATGCACCCCCAGGGGTATTAGCAGGGGTTCACCTTCCCACCATGCACCACCAGGGGTATTAGCAGGGGTTGACCTTCCCACCATGCACCACCAGGGGTATTAGCAGGGGTTCACCTTCCCACCATGCACCACGAGGGGTATTAGCAGGGGTTCACCTTCCCACCATGCACCACCAGGGGTATTAGCAGGGGTTCACCTTCCCACCACGCACCACGAGGGGTATTAGCAGGAGTTCACCTTCCCACCATGCAGCACCAGGGGTATTAGCAGGGGTTCACCTTGCCACCATGCACCACTAGGGGTATTAGCAGGGGTTCACCTTCCCACCATACACCACCAGGGGTATTAGCAGGGTTTCACCTTCCCACCATGCAGCACCAGGGGTATTAGCAGGGGTTCACCTTCCCACCATGCACCACCAGGGGTATTAGCAAGGGTTCACCTTCCCACCATGCACCACCAGGGGTATTAGCACGGGTTCACCTTCCCACCATGCAGCACCAGGGGTATTAGCTCGGGTTCACCTTCCCACCATGCAGCACCAGGGGTATTAGCAGGGGTTCACCTTCCCATCATGCACCACCAGGGGTATTAGCACGGGTTCACCTTCCCACCATGCAGCACCAGGGGTATTAGCACGGGTTCACCTTCCCACCATGAAACCTGGAGCAGATGCCGCGAGCCTCAAGAACTAATGGCCCATTTCCCAGCTCCCTTTCTTGTCGAAAGTGATAGAACAACATGTTCTCAAAACACTTTCTTCATTCCTGGAGGGTAACCAACTGCTCCAGAAGCAACAAGCTGAGTTTAGAGCCCCCCACTGCACGGAACTGGTGATGTTGTCGGTCCTTGATGACCTCAGAATCATGGCGGACAACAAAAAAAACGAGCGTCTTGATTCTATTAGATCTATCAGCGGCGTTCGATATGGTCAACCACACCCGGCTGTTGGACCGAATAGCGGATCTGGGTATTTTTGGGCCGGCACACCAGTGGCTAGCCTCCTTCCTGACAGAGCAGTCCCAGAGGATCCAGCTAGGGGAGCGGGTATCAGATAGAGGTACCCTCACCTGCGGCATCCCTCAAGGCTCGGCACTGTCCCCGCTCCTCTTTAACATCTACCATCAGCCTTTGGTGACAGCCCTTGCCCACATGGACTGCCACGTCTTTAACTACGCGGATGACACCCAGCTCATTCTCCAGATTGACAATTCCAGCTATGCCCAGGACGTGGCACAACAAATCCTTAGATTCATGGTGAACTGGATGACTGCCAACTCACTGAAAATCAACCTCGATAAAACGGAAGTACTTATCATTCCCACGAAAGACAACTGCATCCAATGGGGGTCGATTATTCTCCAACCTGCTCCCACAACTCTGGTACCAAGTGCCCGATTACCTGCGCAAGGAACCAGCCCTCCTCCCTTTCAGGAAACAGCTTAAGACGTTTCTGTTCACGGAGGCTTTAGACACGGCTTAACTAGCCTCGTATGCGCCCGTGCACCTGTGACCCAAGTCGACCTCTGGCAACTCTCTCTCAAGCGCTTAGAGACCTGCCGGTGATTAGCGCTATATGAAAATCAGTTAACATAACAATAAAAGGCCTGTGGAGGATGGAAGGTAAGAAGAGGGTCACTCTAAGGAAAGGAGTCAAGTGGGAGTATGTCAAGGTTTCCATGCAGGGTTTTAGGAGTATAGTAGCAGAAGGCTTTCTGAAATAGCAAGCAGGATGTAAGCTGCATGCCTGGCGCTGCGTTGCGTACACCCTTCGCTCATCACATCTCCTTCTGAAGCCAATCTCTTTCTTCATGTCTCACACTTCATCTTCTGTCCTTTTTTTCATTTTTTGTCTTCTGCATTCTTTCTTTTGTCTCTTCCACTTTCCCATCCCCTCTCATGCACAATAAACAAAAACGCTGCATTTATTTTCGTTTGGAAGGAAGTATTTGTGTAACAACTTTATGCACTTTCACCTAAAATGGTATTTATGAATGACAAATATTGAGCTTTTGCTGTGTGCTCTCAGCAGAGATGCCAAGAATTGGATGAGCGTAACACCTTTATGATCCACTGACAGGCACTAAGAAAAACAGGCACTGCCTTCTGACTACTCTCTAGAGGTGTGAATCGTGCCCTGTATTGAACACACCACCAACAACCTGAACTCACCCAGACATGAGGACTCAGCTGACAGAATGCGCTATGAGTCACAGGCAGGGCCACTGAATTATGCGGCAGGGAAGGAACAAATTACGTGGCAGGGGCAAGAAAATTATTTGGCAAAATATGGCACATCTTGAAGCTGCAATGCTTCACGATTTTACATTTTTAAACATGTAAACACTGTGAGGCTTATTTCAGAGAGTCATGCTTCACTTTTGCACTACCTAAAAGGGTATTAAAAAGAAATGTACAGAGTTTTATATAGTGTGAACATGTCCCGAAGGTATCGGGTACCAGAGCGCTTTACACAAGCACCGGGTGCATTGCATGAGGGAACATTCATTTTGGTTAGGCACCGGGAGATTAAGTGATTTGCCCAGAATCACAGGATGTTGAGTGTCCTTGCCGCGACTTGAACCCGGTTCCTCAGATTCGAGGTCGACCGCCCTAGCCGTTAGGTCAACTCCTCTCCCCAATATATATATGCGTGATGCCGGGCTCTCATAAAGATTTAGCCGACCTGCGTGGCTTTGAGTGGCCTCATAGATCATGAGTAAGACAGCGCAGCTCACATCGGTGTGTCGACCTGCGTGGCTTCGAGTGGCCTCATAGATCATGAGTAAGACAACGCAGCTCAGATCGGTGTGTCGACCTGCGTGGCTTTGAGTGGCCTCATAGATCATGAGTAAGACAACGCGGCTCAGATCGGTGTGTCGACCTGCGTGGCTTTGAGTGGCCTCATAGATCATGAGTAAGACAGCGCAGCTCAGATCGGTGTGTCGACCTGCGTGGCTTTGAGTGGCCTCATAGATCATGAGTAAGACACCGCAGCTCACATCGGTGTGTCGACGTGCGTGGCTCTGAGTGGCCTCATAGATCATGAGTAAGACAACGCAGCTCAGATCGGTGTGTCGACCTGCGTGGCTTTGAGTGGCCTCATAGATCATGAGTAAGACAACGCGGCTCACATCGGTGTGTCGACCTGCGTGGCTTTGAGTGGCCTTATAGATCATGAGTAAGACAACGCAGCTCACATCGGTGCGTCAACCTGCGTGGCTTTGAGTGGCCTCATAGATCATGAGTAAGACAACGCAGCTCACATCGGTGTGTCGACCTGCGTGGCTTTGAGTGGCCTCATAGATCATGAGTAAGACAACGCTGCTCACATCGGTGTGTCGACCTGCGTGGCTTTGAGTGGCCTCATAGATCATGAGTGAGACAGCGCAGCTCACATCGGTGTGTCGACCTGCGTGGCTTTGAGTGGCCTCATAGATCATGAGTGAGACAGCGCAGCTCACATCGGTGTGTCGACCTGCTCTGCGCCAGGGAGGCGTTCCATGGGGGTTGCAGTGGGTTTTTCCTAGCAGCTCCCATGGAATTTGACGCTGCCCCAGATTTACAAAGTGAATTTAATCTGGGGAAGTGTCAGATCCGTACACCTCCCAAGGTGAGGCGTAACGAGGAGAAATGTGCTAATTTCTCCTCTTTTTCTCCTTCTTCCATTTGTGCTGCGTTCGGCAGAACACATAGAAAGAGGAAAATACCTCTATGGATGCTTTTGTGCAGGAAGTTGCCCCTTCCTGCACAGAAGCAATCCTGCACGCAATGGAGGAACGCCTGCACCCTGGTGCATGGGTGCCTAAGTCGGCGTTCGGCTGCCGAAACGGCATCAGCACACGGAGAAAGGACAGGAATGCACCGTATTACTTAAATATGGTGCATTCCTGTCCTTCACTTCGGCGTAGGGCAGCGCAGCAAGGAGCCTGGTTGCACTGCCCTACGCCTGGATGCCCCATAAATGAGGCCTTGTATGGCCCTTGGTCAAAACCTAAATACAACTATTAGCAACTGAAGATGACCTGCCACGCGCCACGAGAGGTCTGCCAGTCAGCTTTTGACGAGTTCGAGCTAGACTCTTTTTCTAATTCTGAATCGTGAAAGCTAGTATTTAACCATTTTTTTTATTTTACGGCACAATGAAGTTTTTAACCCTAATGGTAGTCAGTACTGAATGAATGACTGTTTGTTCTGCACACTCTTGCAAAGGTTTCAAACAAGTCATGCAATCAAGTTATTAGTATTATTGTTATTATTAATATTAATATTATTATTATTATGTTTGAGCTAGAAACAATTTGCGCCTAATTTGCTAGCGGCCTTCTTCGCTGTTGCGCCACTGTTTCTGACGGTACGACTGCGCCGGCCTCTCTATCACATCGAGGAGGCCACACAAAGCCACTTTGAGGGACTTTGCACGGCCTCATAGATATGGAGAAAGGCAAAGCAGCGCAAGTCGCTACGTTGCCTTACTCTGCGCCAGGGAGGCGTCCAATGGGGGTTGCGGTGGGCTCATGTAAACCTGGGGCTGTGCCAAAATCTTACGCCTCCCAAGAGCAGACGTAATGAGGAGAAATATGTTTATTTCTTCTCGTTTTTTCCTCCTTACATGTGTGCTCCATTCTGGAAAATGCCTCTCGCCTGACGTGCGATGATCCTGAAACATGAAAGGATGCTAAGAAGGAGATGACACCCCAAGAGCGAGGAACTGCACACGCGTAGACCCAGACACACAAAAGCTAAGGTTGAGAGGACATCCCAGAGCGAGGACTGCAAGTGCGAAGAGCCGGCTCAAGAAAAAAAAGGTGCAGAGGACACCAGAGAGTGAGGACTGCACGTGCAAAGACCTGGACACGCGTAAGTCAAAATGCAAAGGACACCCCGACAGCGAGAAACTCAGTGTGCGAAGAACCTGACATGCAAAAGCTAAGGTGGAGAGGATACCCCAGGAACTGTACGTGCGAAGATCCTGGCAAGTGAAAGCTAAGGTGCAGAGGACACCACAAGAGTGAGGACTGCACATGCGAAGAGTCGGTCAAAAGAAAGCTGAGGTGCAGAGGACACCCCAAGAGTGAGGAGTGCAAGTGCGAAGTTTCGGACACAAGAAAGATGAGGTGCAGAGGACATCCCTATTGCGAGGAACTCAATGTGTGAAGAACCTGACACGTGAAAGCTAAGGTGGAGAGGACACCACAAGAGTGAGGACTGCACATGCGAAGAGCCGGACACAAGAAAGCTAAGGTGCAGAGGACACCCCAAGAGTGAGGAGTGCAAGTGCGAAGTTTCGGACACAAGAAAGATGAGGTGCAGAGGACATCCCTATTGCGAGGAACTCAATGTGTGAAGAACCTGACACGTGAAAACTAAGGTGGAGAGGACACCACAAGAGTGAGGACTGCACATGCGAAGAGTCGGTCAAAAGAAAGCTGAGGTGCAGAGGACATCCCTATTGCGAGGAACTCAATGTGTGAAGAACCTGACACGTGAAAGCTAAGGTGGAGAGGACACCACAAGAGTGAGGACTGCACATGCGAAGAGCCGGACACAAGAAAGCTAAGGTGCAGAGTACACCAGAGAGTGTAGAACTGCACGTACGAAGAATCTGACATGCTAAAGCTACGGTGCAGAGGACACCCCAAGAGTGAGGAACTGCATGTGCAAAGAGCCTGACACACAAAAGCTAAGGTGCAGAGGACACCCCAAGAGTGAGGAGTGCAAGTGTGAAGTTTCGGACACAAGAAAGCTAAGGTGGAGAGGACACCCCTATTGTGAGGAACTCAATGTGCAAAGAACCTGACAACTGAAAGCTAAGGTGGAGAGGATACCCCAAGAGTTTGGAACTGCACGTGCAAAGATCCTGACAGGGAAAAGCTAAGGTGCAGAGGACACCAGAGAGTGAAGAACTACATTTGCGAAGATCCTAACAGGTGAAAGTTAAGGTGGAAAGAACACCCCAAGCGTGAGGACTGCACATACGAAGATCCTGACAAGCGAAAGCTAAGGTGCAGAGGACAACAGATAGTGAGGACTGCACGTGCAAAGAACTGGACATGCGAAAGCCAAAGTGCAAAGTACACCTCAACAGCGAGGTACTCAGTGTGCGAAGAACCTGACACGCAAAAGCTAAGGTTCGAGGACACCCAAACAGCGAGGAACTCAGAGTGAGAAGAACGTGACACGCGAAAGCTAAGGTTCAGAGGACACCCCAAGAGCGAGGAACCGCACGTGCAAAAATCTTCACAAGTGAAAGCTAAGGTTCAGAGGACACCAGAGAGTGAGGACTGCAAGTGCGAAGAGTCGGCAACAAGAAAGCTCAGGTGCAGAGGACACCCCAACAGCGAGGAACTCAGTGTGCAAAGAACTTGACATGTGAAAGCTAAGGTTCAGAGGACACTAGAGAGTGAGGACTGCACGTGGGCAGAGTCGAACACAAGAAACCTCAGGTGCAGAGGACATCCCTCTTGCGAGGAAGTCAATGTGCGAAGAAGCTGACACGTGAAAGCTAAGGTGGAGAGGACACCACAAGAGTGAGGACTGCACATGCGAAGAGCCGGACACAAGAAAGCTAAGGTACAAAGTACACCAGAGAGTTAGAGCTGCACGTACGAAGAGTCGGATATGCTAAAGCTACGGTGCAGAGGACACCCCAAGAGTGAGGAACTGCATGAGCAAAGAGCCTAACACTCAAAAGCTAAGGTGCAGTGGACACCGCAAGAGTGAGGCGTATAAGTGCGAAGTGAGAAGTCACAAAAAAGCTAAGGTGAAGAGGACACCCCTATCGTGAGGAACTAAATGTGCAAATAACCTGACAACTGAAAGCTAAAGTGGAGAGGATACCCCTGGATTTCTACTTGCAAAGGTCCTGACAGGCGAATGCTAAGGTGCAGAGGACACCCCAACAGCGAGGAACTCAATGTGCGATGAACCTGACATGCGAAGGTAAGGTGGAGAGGATACCCCAGGAACTGTACATGCGAAAAGCCTGACACACGAAAGCTAAGGTGCAGACGACACCCCAAGAGTTTGGAACTGCACGTGCAAAGATCCTGACAGGCAAAAGCTAAGGTGCAGAGGACACCAGAGAGTGAAGAACTACATTTGCGAAGATCGTGACAGGTGAAAGTTAAGGTAGAGAGAACATCCCAAGCGTGAGGACTGCACATACGAAGATCCTGACAAGCGAAAGCTAAGGTGCAGAGGACAACAGATAGTGAGGACTGCACGTGCAAAGAACTGGACATGAAAAAAGCCAAAGAGCAAAGTGCACCTCAACAGCGAGGTACTCAGTGTGCAGAAAACCTGACACGCAAAAGCTAAGGTTCGAGGACACCCAAACAGCGAGGAACCGCACGTGCAAAAACCTTCACAAGTGCAAGCTAAGGGTCAGAGGACACCAGAAAGTGAGGACTGTACGTGCGAAGAGCCGGATACACGAAAGCCAAAGCGCAAAGGACACCCCAACAGCGAGGAACTCAGTGTGCGAAGAACCTGATGCACAAAATGTAAGGTGGAGAGGATACCCAGGAATTATACGTGCGAAGATCCTGACAGGTGAAAGCTAAGGTGCAGAGGACACCCCAAGAGCGAGGACTGCAAGTGCGAAGAGTCGGAAACAAGAAAGCCAAAGAGCAAAGGACACCCCAACAGCGAGGAACTCAGTGTGCAAAGAACTTGACATGCAAAAGCTAAGGTTCAGAGGACACCCCAAGAGTTTGGAACTGCATGTGCAAAGATCCTGACAGGCAAAAGCTAAGATACAGAGGACACCGCAAGAGCGAGGACTGCACATACGAAGATCCTGACACATGAAAGCAAAGGAGGAGAGGACACCAGAGAGTGAGGACTGCTCATGCAAAGAACCGGACAAGCGAAAGCCAAAGCGCAAAGGACACCCCAACTGTAAGGATCTCAATGTGTGAAGAACCTGACACGCGAAAGCTAAGGTGCAAAGGACACCCCACGAGTGAGGAGTGCAAGTGTGAAGTTTCGGACACAAGAAAGCTAAGGTGGAGAGGACACCCCTATTGTGAGGAACTCAATGTGCAAAGAACCTGACAACTGAATGATAAGGTGGAGAGGATACCCCAAGAGTTTGGAACTGCACGTGCACAGATCCTGACAGGCAAAAGCTAAGGTGCAGAGGACACCAGAGAGTGAAGAACTACATTTGCGAAGATCCTAACAGGTGAAAGTTAAGGTGGAAAGAACACCCCAAGCGTGAGGACTGCACATACGAAGATCCTGACAAGCGAAAGCTAAGGTGCAGAGGACAACAGATAGTGAGGACTGCACGTGCAAAGAACTGGGCATGCGAAAGCCAAAGTGCAAAGTACACCTCAACAGCGAGGTACTCAGTGTGCGAAGAACCTGACACGCAAAAGCTAAGGTTCGAGGACACCCAAACAGCGAAGAACTCAGAGTGAGAAGAACTTGACACGCGAAAGCTAAGGTTCAGAGGACACCCCAAGAGCGAGGAACCGCACATGCAAAAATCTTCACAAGTGAAAGCTAAGGTTCAGAGGAGACCAGAGAGTGAGGACTGCAAGTGCAAAGAGTCGGCAACAAGAAAACTCAGGTGCAGAGGACACCCCAACAGCGAGGAACTCAGTGTGCAAAGAACTTGACATGTGAAAGCCAAGGTTCAGAGGACACCAGAGAGTGAGGACTGCACGTGGGCAGAGTCAAACACAAGAAAGCTCAGGTGCAGAGGACATCCCTCTTGCGAGGAAGTCAATGTGCGAAGAACCTGACACGTGAAAGCTAAGGTAGAGAGGACACCACAAGAGTGAGGACTGCACATGCGAAGAGCCGGACACAAGAAAGCTAAGGTACAGAGTACACCAGAGAGTGTAGAACTGCATGTAGGAAGAATCTGACATGCTAAAGCTACGGTGCAGAGGACACCCCAAGAGTGAGGAACTGCATGTGCAAAGAGCCTGACACACAAAAGCTAAGGTGCAGAGGACACCCCAAGAGTGAGGAGTGCAAGTGCGAAGTTTCAGACACAAGAAAGCTAAGGTGAAGAGGACACCCCTATTGTGAGGAACTCAATGTGCAAAGAACCTGACATGCGAAGGTAAGGTGGAGAGGATACCCCAGGAACTGTAAATGCGAAAATCCTGACACACGAAAGCTAAGGTGCAGACGACACCCCAAGAGTTTGGAACTGCACGTGCAAAGATCCTGACAGGCAAAAGCTAAGGTGCAAAGGACACCAGAGAGTGAAGAACTACATTTGCGAAGATCGTGACAGGTGAAAGTTAAGGTAGAGAGAACATCCCAAGCGTGAGGACTGCACATACGAAGATCCTGACAAGCGAAAGCTAAGGTGCAGAGGACAACAGATAGTGAGGACTGCACGTGCAAAGAACTGGACATGCGAAAGCCAAAGAGCAAAGTACACCTCAACAGCGAGGTACTCAGTGTGCAAAAAACCTGACACGCAAAAGCTAAGGTTCGAGGACACCCAAACAGCGAGGAACTCAGTGTGCGAAGAACTTGACACGCGAAAGCTAAGGTTCAGAGGACACCCCAAGAGCGAGGAACCGCACGTGCAAAAACCTTCACAAGTGCAAGCTAAGGGTCAGAGGACACCAGAGAGTGAGGACTGTACGTGCGAAGAGCCGGATACACGAAAGCCAAAGCGCAAAGGACACCCCAACAGCGAGGAACTCAGTGTGCGAAGAACCTGACGCACTAAATGTAAGGTGGAGAGGATACCCCAGGAATTATACGTGCGAAGATCCTGACAGGTGAAAGCTAAGGTGCAGAGGACACCCCAAGAGCGAGGACTGCAAGTGCGAAGAGTCGGAAACAAGAAAGCCAAAGAGCAAAGGATACCCCAACAGCGAGGAACTCAGTGTGCAAAGAACTTGACATGCAAAAGTTAAGGTTCAGAGGACACCCCAAGAGTTTGGAACTGCATGTGCAAAGATCCTGACAGGCAAAAGCTAAGATGCAGAGGACACCGCAAGAGCAAGGACTGCACATACGAAGATCCTGACACATGAAAGCCAAAGGAGGAGAGGACACCAGAGAGTGAGGACTGCTCATGCAAAGAATCGGACAAGCGAAAGCCAAAGCGCAAAGGACACCCTAACAGCGAGGAACTCAACGTGCGAAGAACTTGACACGCGAAAGCTAAGGTTTAGAGGACACCACAAGAGGGAGGACTGCACATGCAAAGATCCTGACAGGTGAAAGTCAAAGGGCAAAGGACACCCCAACAGCGAGGAACTGAATGTGTGAAGAACCTGACACGTGAAAGATAAGGTAGAGAGGATACCTCAGGAACTGTACATGTGAAGATCCTGACACACAAAAGCAATGGTGCAGAGGACACCCCATGAGTGAGGAACTGCGTGTGCTAAGATCCTGACAGGTGAAAGCTAAGGTGAAGAGGACATCCCAAGAACGAGGACTGCAAGGGCGAAGAGCCGGACACAAGAAAGCCAAAGCGTAAAGGACACCCCAACAGCAAGGAACTCAGTGTGCGAAGAATCTGACACGTGAAATCTAAGGTGGAGAGGATACCCCAGGAATTATGTGTGCGAAGATCCTGACAGGTGAAATCTAAGGTGCAGAGGACACCCCAAGAGGTTGGAACTGTACGTGCGAGGATCCTGCCAGGCGATAGCTAAGGTGGAATGGACACCCCAAGAGGTTGGAACTGCAGGTGCGAAGATCCTGACCGGGGGAAGCTAAGGTGCAGAGGAACGCCCCAATGGTTCGATCAATGAAAAGTTATTCAGTAAAATATGATTAGTTCTTGAATTCTAGTGTCTGAAGCCTGTTCAACAAACGTATGCAACTTACAGTGTTGACGCGTCTAACGTGGTGACATCGCAAAGAACATTGCAGTGAGTACTCACCGTGCGCCATGCAGAAGGGTCATGCCTAGGAACAGCACCAGAGTCACCACTGCCCGCGGCTGCATAGGGTCTCTGCGTCCATCATGAGCAAGCGTAGAATGCCTTTTAGCAGCCACTGGGCACCAGCACTTGAGAAGATCATAGGACAATGTCACTGGAAGGTCATGGGAGTCCAAGGAGAGGAGGATATACAGTTGACAAGATCTGCTGGACATGGAGACCCCAAGGAGCAGTGTGAGGAACGCTGAGAGCACACAGGGCTGGGAGGAAGGGTGTGACATACACAACATCAGCATTGCAGGTTATGGGCTGAAGAGATGTCTGAGTCCAGGCCCGCGGCAGGCGGCTTTACATGCATTTCAGAAGACTCAGCAAACAACCCTAAGAGACCTTGCAAAGCAGCCTGAGGCACCATAAATACAGTCTTTGTAATTGGTATTATTATAATGCCAATCTCCAGACACGCTCAGGTGATGAAACCTCTCATTGGGTGGTGACATGGGAATATGTGTCCCCTCTGAAAACAGATAGCGAGAAAAACAGCCTAACCTATGATTTACATTCCCTGTTTTCATGATCTTTTTTAAGATCAGATCTGACAACAGTAAAACAAGCAGAAGAGGGACTCGCTCACGAGGGATCCAATCCCGATAGACAACAGCTCCAGATGAGGCTTTGAAGGGTTGTCAACAACAGGACGGACTAGATAGTTGGTGGGCTCAAGTTAAATTCACAGCAATGTTAGTTGTATGTTCTGGACTAGTCTCTGTGAAGTATTGTGAGTGAGCTGAAAATCCCTGTGAGCTATTGTGAACTAGTAAATCCTTCTGAAGTATTGTGAGTGAACCGATAAATCCCAGTGAAGTATTGTGAGTGAACCGATAAATCCCAGTGAAGTATTGTGAGTGAACTGATGCTTCCTTGTGAAGTATTTTTAGTGAGATGGTAAATCCCTGTGAGCTATTGTGAACTAGTAAATCCTTCTGAAGTATTGTGAGTGAACTGATGTATCCTTGTAAAGTATTTTTAGTGAGATGATAAATCCCTGTGAAGTATTGTGAGGGAACGAAAGATCCTTGTGAGGTATTATGAGTGAACTGATCAATCCATGTGAAGTATTTTGAGCGAGCTGATAAATCCTTGTGATGTATCATGTGTGAACCGATAAAGCCCTGTGAGGTATTGTGAGCAAAATGATACATCCTTGTGAAGTATTGTGAGTGAACTGATAGATCCCTGTGAAATTTTCTGAGTGAACCAATATCTTACTGTGAAGTATTGTGAGTGAACGGATAAATCCCTGTGAGGTATTGTGAGTTAAATATTAAATCCCTGTGAAGTAGTGTGAGTGAAATAATGCATCCTTGTGAAGTATTGTGAGTGAACTGATAGATCCCTGTGAAGTTTTCTGAGTGAACCAATATGTTACTGTGAAGTATCGTGAGTGAACAGATAAATCCCTGTGAGGTATTGTGAGTTAAGTATTAAATCTCTGTGAAGTATTGTGAGTGAACTGATCATTCCATGTGAAGTATTTTGAGCGAGCTGATAAATCCTTGTTATGTATCATGAGTGAACCGATAAAGCCCTGTGAGGTATCGTGAGTGAAATGATAGATCCTGGTGAAGTATTGTGAGTGAACTAGTAAATCCATGTGAAGTAGTGTGAGCCGAGGGTCACACGGGGCCCTGGAAGTGAATGCAGGCCAGTGGAGGGCGCCAGCAGCTGCTGTGGGCTGGACTCTGCCTCACCCTCGGCCCTCGGCTCAGCTTGTATTCTATCCTCCCGAGCTGCACTTCCCTAGCCCTGGCTGTTCCCCTCAGGCCCTGCCAAACATCTCCCCAGCTCCTTAGCAGTTCACCCGGTATCGTCTCACCCTGCACCCCACAGATTATCTTCTTGTACCTCCCCGCCCTCTCCCTGATCTTCCCTGCCCATTATCAGCCTGCATCGATTTTAGTCCCATTATGGCACCACCCCCACCCACACCACAACAGAGTATGCATGCATAAATAAATACACAACACAACTTTTGTTTGGGAAAAATATTGCTGTAGGTTTATTCCATACAAACGTATGCAATATGGTGGGTTATCTCATGGGCGATCCAACGGCAGGCAGCTGTACGCTGTATGCTGCCCTGCCCGCCTGATGAGCCAAGCACTGTGGATAAACCAATCAGCGCTACCCTTATAGGGGTGATACCCTTACTGGATCACGTGACACATTGGTCCCTTATTACTCACGCCCCTTTCAGGGCAGAGCGAAGCAAGGCAAGCCCCCGGTTGTTCAGGCCCACAACCGCCTGAAGGACTAACCTGGCGCCAACGTAATTCCTCCAGGACTCTCCCCTGAGAATCCTGGGATTTGGCTCTGGCCCCCCTATTGTGCTCTTGCAGAGGTATACTGCAAAGCTCCCCCCATTGGAGGAAGACACCTGGAGCACAGCAATAAACGACTGAAGAGTCTGTAGTTATATACTCAGTTCATCACAAGTTAAATCATCAAACGATAAAGAAGTTCCTCAGTTCTTTATTCCATGTTCAAAAAGTTCCAAAACGTAATTAATCAAAGCTTCACGGTGCATGAAAACAATGTAATCCAGATAAGATATCATCCAATCATCAAAAATCCCAATGCATTTCGGGCGGGAATAAAGCCCTTCCTCAGGGGATAGCTCTACAAACATAAAGGAAAACATCCATCAGTCAATACTGTTGCCCCCAAACTTAATGCTCAACTTACAAAAACATATGATAAAGTGCTAGGTAGACTTAACCCTATGTGCTTATAAGTACACCCAAAAATTAAATACACTGCCAAGGTGTCGTAAGAATGTCCAAGAAAACGCTGCCAGTGAAATTGAAAAGACGCTGCCTCAAAAACCAAAGAGTGTCAGAAAACGCTAATAAAAGGTGCTCAAAGATAACATGCCCATGCTGTAATGTGCCACATTCACGAAAATATGCTGAGTACTCACTGAACGGATAACATCAGAGTACAACAAAAGATTACAGCCTGAAAAATAAACGTGCGCGTTAAAAAACCACACGCTATTGACTGACCAAATAGTCGAGGTAGTTAACTTACAGTCATCCTCGCAGGAGGTACTCACATAATGAGAAGTCCGGGGACTCCCTCGATATACAACCAGCGTTCAGCATTGAAAAATACGAAGTGTCCGTGGGGGTTAGTAAACGCGAGGTGTGCGTGTTAAAGACAGAAAACGGACTAAACAGACAAAGTTCGTCGGCGCCATCTTAGAGTGGTGTTAGAAACCGAATGTGCAAAGAATCGATGACAGTGTACTGACACTTAAAAACCCAAGTAAAAACATGCGGTGTGCATGAAAATGCCTAACAAAAAATCTGGTCAGACCGTGTGATTAAATACTGCGCGATGATGTGTGCAGCGTGAATGTGTCTATTGTGGAAGTGCCACTTCTAGACAAGGGTGTGCGTGTGCAGTGAATGTGCTGGCTTGTGATTGGCTGGAGCTGGCTGGTGAGCCTGGCTCCAGGAGTCAGGATGGGTCTGCCCCGGTGGTGAGTGGAGAGATCTGCATATTGATGTGTGGGAGGGGTGCACCTGGGACCTGAATAGGGCTGGGCTTTCCCTACAAAATGCTGGCTCCGCCCCCTGTAGTACGACTGATGACCCTAGCCCAGACTTCTTCAATCTGTGAGGCGTGACCCCCAGGGGGGCGTGGAGTCCTGGGAAGGGGGTCGCGCATTCCCAGCTGCACTTTGCCTGGATGCTAAAATATATGTGCTTCGGTTTTGGAAAAGGAGAGCAATCTTGGGACAGCTAATTTAGATCATTTAAAATGCTTCCACTGAGTCTCTGGGCCGCCTAAAAGAAATGAAAACATGCCCCATTAGTAAATCTCAAACTGTAAAGGGTGCTTGGGATGGGGCCAGTGAATCACTCCAACCTTTGTGATCACAAAGAGTTGTTTTTTTGGGTGGTAATGCAAAGATTTAACAACTGGGCGGTGAGGTGTTTGCTTTTAATCATAACTGTACTCACACCGCCCTTAGTACCCCACAGGAGGTGTTGAAGGGACAGTTATTTAAAAAAATTAATTGCCTTACATATGCCCTGGTATTGCTATTGTAAAACGATTTTGTATAAGTCTATATTTTATTGTGTGTAATGCAATTTAATTATTAAATAATGACCTACATACTCACAGTGCTTTCTGTCACAGGCTGTGACCTTGCAGCACTAAAATACACATCACTATTCTCCACTGCACCAACCAAGAGTTCATTCTGTGTCTCTCTGGTTACACACAGACCTCTGCAGTGCATTAGCTAATAGAGGTTTCATAATGTACTGCAGCGCATTTCCCACTGAGTAACAACTTTTTACATTTATTTTTCATTTACACTGCCCATTATTTTAATTGTAGGTACCTGATGGTGAAAGACCTAAAAACATTTCGGACGCCATTCGGACGCCGTTCCAGACGCGACTCAGAACGCCTGTTTAGAGCCACGAAAGAAAGGAAGCTCCCGCCCATTTAGAAATACATCGCTGCGATCCCAAGAGACATGTTTGTGCTACCGTGATCTGTTTAAATAGTTGCATGCGACTTGCTCCTGCATCCAAACATCGCCGCGTGGCGAAACAGCGGAATCTTATATCACTGAAGACCATTATCCGCTCCACGCCCATGGGTTTGGTCTAATTGAATTGGTTCCAACTGAACTGGGTCATTGCGTCTTTTGATGAACTCACTTTCTGTTAAAGATTGTTTTTAACAAAATCGATCGCCGCTGTTCATAAAGCTCCTTATACCTGAAATTCAGAAACACGACACAATAAATCAAAAGGTTTTTAAACTGGAAAACCGTCCTTAGTTATCATAGCAGTTGGTTGCTCTAATTTTTTCTTGTGTATATATATTTATATGTTTTACTGTATGATATATCACACTCTCTTGCCAAATGGTTATATTGTTTTTGCCTGGGTATTTACCTTTGACATAAAAAGAAAAACCTAAAAACATACAGAATATTTTGGGGCTTATTTATGAGAGGCTTGTGCTACCAGAGCACCAATTTTTTTGACGCTCTGGCGGCGCCAGCGTCTCAACCATACCTATGAGGCCGAGTAGTCACCCTGTGTGGCTTTGCGTGGCCTCATAGATATTCAGTAAGACAAAGCAGGGCAAGTTGCTGCGTTGCCTAACGCTGCATGAAGGAGGTTCCATGTGCGCTGCTGCAAAGAGGACGGCTTGAGAGATTGTTTTTGATTGCTCCGGGGTCCACGCACATGGGTGGGGCTATTCACTAGATTATGACTATAGCAGAGGTACCCCTACTACAGAACTGGAGTTACAGGTAAGAAACTACTCCTTATGGGGGTTGGAGAGGCTTCAAAAGGAGGCAGAAAAATGTGTCCATAAATAAGTTGTTCAGTTCTTTCTTTCATTAGTGAACGTCCTCTTGATTTCTCAACGTGCACAGCAGAGTATTCCAGAGGCGTGACCCCAGGGCCTGGAATCACTTTCCTCCGAATTTCAATGACTTTGGCATCTATTGACTGAGTTGGGATACACTGGCTGATCTCAACTTCTTCGTGAATAGTGTGGTCAAGCCAAGTACATTTGATGCTTTATTCTTGAGGGTTTTCTTGAGAGCCAATGAGGATCAGCATAGCTGTTGTGGTGGCTGAAAATGTTTTGAGAATGATGCTGGTTCTTGCTGCTTGCTTTTGTGTTCTTTGCAGTTTCTGTGGCTGTGATTTTTCTAGGCCTGCATAGGTGTTCTTGCAGTAATCTAATTCTGATAGGATCAAGGCTCTTGTTAGCTCTTTGAGTTGACAGGATATAAAAAATACAACAGTAGTAGCCGCGTTAGTACAAAGCGCTTTTACATACGGTCAAAATCATATATCACCTCTGAAAGTATTGAAATGGTCACTCTGCTCTGCATATTGAATTCCTGGTCACCTCTGAGTCGGAGAGCTAAAACAACACAGGCGCCAGCTGTTACCACATCACTGTCTTTACTATAGACCAAGATCACGCTTCATACCCTCGGAAGTGTCACCCGGTGTGCACGGAGACTTGCTTGCTCGTCCTCTTGAGAATCTGCCTCAGTGTAGATTCACTGCGTCTGATCATTCCTCATTCCCCACTGCAGCCAAATGCAATTGCCGTGGGGCCCAACTATCACATGGATGTGGGTTGGTGGTGGGGGAGGGGGGAGAGATTCTCGCTGCCGAGTAGCCATCAACAAACTATTCCTACAGACCAACCGGGGTGACCTGGCGTTGCCCAACATGGAACAATATTATCTGGCTGCGCAACTGCCGTGGGTGGCCTGGTGGCTGGCCAGCCGCAACTTATGTGACCCAGACACTATCACCCCGCCTTGACACCTAACAATCCAATATTTTTACGTTATGGGGCAGGGCAAACATCTTACAAAGGGGTTTCCAGCCTCACGTAGACACCACACCTCGATAGCGTTATCACCACTGAGACAGCGGTGGGAAGAGGACCTGCGGCCATCATTCACTGGCCAGGAGTGGGAGGCTGAGCTGGAGAGGCCAAGGAAGGTTCCTAGGAATATGCGTTTCAGGCTAATACAGTACTACAATATGTAAGGGAATACCTTACACCGGCCAAGATCAACTGTCCACGCTACTGCCTTGTGTCTGCAGACTCGCTACACGTGCTGTGGAGCTGCCCACGCCTTCAAGGGTATTGGCGTGCTGTGGTGGAGGCCCCGGTGCGATGCAGAAACGCACGGCCCCCTTGGAATGGGAGACCTCTATTCCACATCTATACTGTAGGAGTAAGGGCCATAGGGTGACCTCCTGTTTTATCGACCTAGGAGTGGTGGTGGTGAAGCGAATGATCACAAAATGGTGGAAATCCATTGAGCCCTCTCAGTTACTAGCCTGGCAGCGTTAATTACAGGTGTGGGCACTGCAACAGGAAGACCCATTGGGCCTCCGTAAGAACCCAGTTGCAGCAAACTGGGACACAATCGTAGGCATGGACGTAGGAAGTGTGGGGGACGCGGGGGATATGTCCCCCCCACATTTTGGAGTGGGGTGACACGGGGGACAAAATAATTTCCCCTCTCCCTTCTACTATTCACAGGGCCATTAGCACGCGAAAGCGCTACCTAATGGCCCTGCACTTGACCTGCCTGGAGTCAAAGAGGCCCCGCCCTCTGCCCTTTGTTATGCTGCAGGAAGGCTCGGAGGCCTGGGAAGGGCAAAGAAGGGGAAACAAGCATTTACAATGCAACGGTTTTGCCTTTGCAGCCAGCATGCGATCCTACACGCAGAACCCCCAACAGCACAATTTACAAATTACAAGCATTGGCATTGAATTTAAAGCATATTTAATTATATATGATGACAAAAAATTTTTTTTTAAAAAGCGTTGGCCAATCCTACGAGTCGAAATGCACATGAGATCTCTTATGACCAAGTAAATTCCAGCAGCAAAAGTCCCATAAACCAACACATACCATAAACACAGCACCTCAACACACAAGTAGCGTTTCAAGGCACTGCTGCCCCTCTCTAATCACATGCTGATGGATGTACCCCGTCCTAAGATTAATTCACACTTCTTTCGCAAAGTTTCAACCTCAGACCCTGCTCTCAGTCACCCTAGTGGCCCTCTCCAACTCATGCGCTGAACTGCTCCTTCCTCTTGAGAATTTTGCAAATGTATTAGTGTATTAGTGATGCTTTACAGTTTTTACTACCTACCAAAGTATGTGTAGTTACAACCTTGGGCATGAAAAGCATACCCTCAACTACACCCATCAGTACATTAAGTAGGCAAGGCAGCGATGCCTTAACAATGCATGCCTTTTTCAGACAACCTTTACAGAAACATGCACAAGTCCGACAATGACACACGCTCACCACACTGGTATGGATGGCAAAGGGTTGTCAGGCTAACAGCACACCCTACTCACACAACTGCATCTCAACCGACCCATAAGAAGACAGCAGCTAAAATATATCCATGGCCACTGAAATTATGCGGAAGGGAGCATCAAATTATGCATCAAGTAAATGCAAATTATGTGACAAAATGCGGCACATCGTTTGATAATACTACTTCATTATTTTGACATTTTTAAACATGGGAATACTGTCGGGAATTTTTTTAACCTGATTAATACCTGTTTAACAACGAAATAGCAAAATAAGCAACTGAAAGATGGCTAGTTAACCTTGGAAAATGGCATTCCACTGCTCGTAAACGCATTACAACGTGTTAGTAACTTTTTGTCCATTTGTTCTAAAAACAATTGTTTTTTTGTTAAAATCTGCAGATCACGCAGCACACGGTGGAGTATGTAGCAAACCAGCAAGTCTATTATTATGCAGAAAAAGCAGCGGCCGAGGCATTGCATAATTCCAGTGGCCCTGAATATCTCACACACTCTCGTGCAACACAGTTTTGTAGCTACAGAGACTGCAAACAGTATTCAACAGCACTAACATTTCCTGCAGGAGAGAAGACTTAACCTCATGGCACGAATGGAGGGGCAAGGTCCTATGCAGACACACGCATATAGGCACAGTCACATAGGTCACCATCGCTAAACAACAGATAGTCTGATACTCACACAATATGCAGACCTCAACTAGTGCGATATTTTTCATTAGTGGTTTGGTTTCATGACGTCCTTGCAAACACAGTTAACACAGTTTAAACTAATCTACGTCCACTACCTCTCGACGCCACAACCGACAGAAAGTTTCACATTATCCGCACCGTGAGCCCCTGCAACTCGCTTCAGCATATATACGGTGACCGAAAATCAGAGCGTTTAATTATTGAGCTATAGCCCCAGTCTAGTGGAGTAAGGCTGTTATTGACACGAAAATCACAGTATCGCAGTACACACTGAGAGCAGGGGGGGATGGGGGGGCAGGGGCGAAAACGGGCACACGGGCCTAGGCAGATCTATTTTGTCATGTCTGTGAGCTACCCACCCTTCTGAACAGCGCCTATACAGGCACAGCACCGCTAGTTAGACACCTAAAGCCAGCTTTTACCCCTACTGGGCTCACGTCTCAGGCTGTATTAACTCTTCTCAGAGGCTTTAGCAACTGGTTATTAGTATACCCGGTCAATGGCTCTAGTTACTGACGTTGCAATTGTATGGCCGATTGCCCTACCGATGAATACAGTATGTTCCAAAGTGCCCAGAGGCCACCACGAGGTTGTTAGTAGCGCTTTCCAAAAACCCTAAGTTAAAGTCGGAACCTTGTACCAAAGGCGCACACCGTAATCGGACATTACACACTACTTACCTATAAATATATGTGTAGAATGTAGCAGGAGGGGAAACTGCTAAAACCCTATAGACACGCTTATTATTCATATTTGATAAGGACAAACCAGAAGCACGTGAGTATCACTAAGATCAAATGGCCCTGCAGTGTATCGCCCTCCCTCTCCCACAGTCGAATCTAGCACAGTCATCCCAGAATGAATACTAAAACACACAATGCACCCTGGTTTACTCATGCATGAACTCACCTTGTAGCGCAGCGCCTGGTGGATGTCCTCAGCCAGCTGCCCCTTCCACCATTGCCCCTCCAACTCCATGGCATGGAAGAGGCGCAGCTCCGGGACACCCGTGCACCGCTCCGACCTGTGGTTTCAAGAAAGACAACGGAGAGTGAAAGGGGAGGAGGGGCGGGAACGGGCACACGGGGAGGGGGGCGGATCGGACACACGGACAGGGGGGGGGGACGGCGGACAAAATACGTAAACTTACAAAGTGAAAACACATTTATAAACAAAATGCTCCTTACCTGATTGCCTCGTGGGAACTCGAATCTTGCAGCCAACTCCAACAACAAACACTTTTAAAATGAAGAAAACAGGCCGACTAAAAAAAAAAAAATAACACACACCCACCGCCGCAATGACGATCCGAAGTGGGTGGAGAGGGAAAAAATCGCGGGAACGCCCCCGAATCTGGTCCGGCCTTGACGGACAGATCCGGCTCCCAATGGCTAGCCTCCATTTATGGAGCTAGCCAATGGGAGGAGGGGGCGAGGAGGGGGCGGATACCCGACCCCACAGAGAAACATAAGCATTTTGCTAGCGCATGCGTACTTCGTACGCATTGCCAAGCAAAACCTAAAAACTGTCTCTTCCTTCATACCCATCTCTGTCTCTGTCTCGCTCCTCCTTAAGTTCTGATTTCAAGAGCTCTTATTACTCTGTCTTGCATCTCCTTTTCTTTATTTGTTTCTCTGTGAAATGGATCCAAGATAGGCGGACACTGGCTGGATATTTCCTCATTTACTGACCGTTTTATAATTCTAAAGAATAACCTCGGGAAGGAGAGAAAAAAAATGAAATACCTAAATTAAGCAATACAGAGTGGTCAGCAGACAGGCCAGATTGTTATTTACACCCACACACATCAGAACCACTTTACAGCGTTTGCCAGTGAAAGCGCTACTTTCTTTTTTTCTTCTTTCTTTGAATAACATTGTTTTCCCACGGGAAGGGCACCATCCCTAAAGGGACTGCAATACCTGGTTGATGAGTGGAGTGGAAATGTTTAATATGATCGTTTTCAACTATTTTAATTATTTTAGCTTATAAAATGTGTACCGCGGCTCTGTGTTCAGAGATATGATTTCTTTTTAACCAAACTGCTTACATTTTGAAAGGATATAAGCAATGGACATTGAAACGGGTCCCTTCTAGGTCCTGTAGCCATTTCCTGAATTTTTCAGGCAAAATCACTTACTGATTTCAGAATAATGAGTTTAAAACCGTTAAGGTAAACATGTTGTTCCTGAATACATTTCACATGACCTGCTTATTCTTGCATTCCTTATGAGTGTTTGCTTTTTTCAGGGTGTTATTCATTTTTTTTCAGGCAGCATTTTACTGTTGTCTAGTGCATAATTTGAATTTAGTTGCAGCACAATTGAGTTGTAGCTGAAGGCAGTGCAAGTTTCTCTCAGTGGGGCAGTGTGGTGTTCAGTGTGGGAGAGGATGTGGCACTCTGGCCAGAGCTGCTGAATTCGGAACTGGAGCATCATTTTCAGCCTTCATGACCAGTCCACCAGACCGCACTCCTGACAGAGCTCATTCCGATGCTACACCTTAGAAGGCCCGATAGGCCTTAGAAGACCTGGTGTCTTAACACCCGTAGGTGGACCCTAACGGTGGCAAGTGTGAGTTAACCTGGAAGGCCTGTCCACCACAATCCATACTGCAGTTCACCTCCAGTCTTGCGAGCAGGCATACAAAGAAGCACACCCTAGACACTCCATCGACAGTGACTGTCACTGAGGTCACAAGACCCTTGAGGCCAGTCCACCTCGCCCATTGGTACCTCCATTGGCCTTTTTCAGCAGTAATGGTGCAACTTACCAGGGGTTGGAAATGTAGGATTTGCATGCACACCAAACTTAGGGGGTGATTATAATCAAGGTGGAACCGCCACGTCACCCCGTGATTGGCGGTCCCACTGCCATCGGTGACTGCATCAACGCCAACCATATTTCAATGGCGGTCGGAAAGTTTAAGTTTAAGTTTAAAAGTTTAAAATATTTGTAAAGCGCAACATACACCTAAACGGTTTCTTGGCGCTAAAGTGGCAAAAACAGCCTAAGTGTCGGAATCAACAGCTCGGGCGTCAAACTGAGGCAGGGGGAAAGAGGATTTTAAGACAGAAAGGCCTGGGTGAGCAAAAAAGTTTTAAGGGATTTGCGAAAGGTAGAGTACTGAGTGAGGGATCTGAGGTGGAGGGGAAGGGAGTTCCAAAACGCCGGGGCAAGGGTGGAAAATTTAGAGCCGCCCAGTTTTTTTTTCCTATGACGAGGGGCAACTAAGAGATGTTGGGCGGAGGAACGGAGGTCTCTGCTGGGAACGTATGTTTTGATGGCTGAAGATATGAAGAAGGGGGCAAGGCCGGATCTGGCCTGAAAAGCCATACAGCCTAGTTTGAACAAGGCGCGTTCCCGGACAGGGAGCCAGTGGAGGGTCTTTTTTTTGGGCATTCAGAGCACTGATAAGGGTTTTCCCCAGAGTGGGTTAATGCATGTTGATATAGACTGCGTTTAACATTTAACATTTATTTATTTTAACATTTGTAAAGCGCGACACGAAGGCCCGTGGGCATCTCGGCGCTGAGTAACTGCAATGTTTGGCCAACGAGAGGGCCAGGAGATCATTGATTAAAAAGCCAAGTTTTAAGGTTTTTTCGGAAAGACCATAAGGAAGTGCTGGACTTAATAGTGTGAGGCAGAGAGTTCCATAGTTTTGGAGTAGGGGAGAGGTGTGGTGAAATTTAGGGAGACCAAAGGCAAGGCGAGCCGCCTGGTTCTGGACCAGTTGTAGCTTGCGCATGCAGTACTGGGGGATACCGTTGTACAGGGCGTTCCCATAATCCAGGCGGGACAGGACCAGTGCGGAAATAATCAGTTTGAGTGCAGGAAAAGAAAAAAAGCGAGAAATAGAACGAATAGTGCGGAGAGTGAGAAAACAGGAAGAAACCACCGAGCCTATCTGGGAGTGAATGGTGAGTTTGTCGTTGAGCTTGATACCTAAGGTTTTAACAGAGGAGACTGGGGTGGGAGGAGAGCCAAAGGAAGGGGGCCAAAATAGGGAGTTCCAGGGACTGGAGCAACCACCCGTAAGCACAAGTTCCGTCTTATCGGGATTGAGCTTCAGGTGGTTGAAGTTCATCCAGTCCCTGATAAAAGATAGAATTGATTGAAAATTAGAGATAGAATCAGGTGAAGAGGACAGATTGAAAATGAGCTGGAGGTCATCGGCATAGTTGTATACCGTGACCTCCAGCTGCTGAAGTGCAAAGATGAGCGGAGAGATGTAGAGATTAAATAATAAAGGGGACAGAGAAGAACCCTGGGGCACCCCGCACTGGACCTGACAGGGGGTAGCTGAAAACTCCCCAAGACGAACCGCCTGGGTCCGGTCCCTCAGGAAGGACGAGAGCCAGATGAGGGCCGAGCCTCCAATGCCCGCCGCCCTGACACGGGAGAGTAAGATGGAATGGTCCACCATGTCAAAAGCGGCGGACAAATCAAGGAGGACCAGCGCCTGAGGTTGACCTATGTCCATACCTTCTCTGAGGGTGTCCGACACCGACACCACCACTGACTCTGTCGAGTGCCTAGGTCGAAACCCAGCCTGGCAAGGGGCCAACACCCCATTTTCCTCGACAAAGGAGCTGAGCGCAGAAGTGACGTGACGCTCCAGCACCTTGCCTAAGAAGGGTAACAGGGAAATGGGGCGATAGTTGGCCAAGGCAGAGGGGTCGGCTCCTGGTTTTTTTAAAATGGGAACGATAGAGGCAGCTTTCAGTGACGGACTCACTACACCCCGGGCCAAGGAATCGTTGAGGAACCTAAGAGGAGGCAGAGTGCAGACAGAATAGGTCTGCCGTAAGATATGTGCAGGGCAGATATCTGCTGGGGAGCCAGATTTGATTTTAGGGAGAAGGGAGAGGAAGATTTCCTCAGTAAGGAGCGGAAAAGAATTGAGAGAAGCTAGAACCGGGGGTAACTGGGGGTCTACGAAGAGGGGGGAAGGGGGGGGGGATGTTAGTTTGGATTGTCGCGATTTTTTCCACGAAGTATGAATTCAATGAATCGCAAAGGTGCTGAGAGGGGAGAGGCTTCAATGAGGTCCTATCAGAGAAGGCCAGGTCATGGGTGATGGAAAAGATCTCCTTGGGTTGATTCTCTGCCGCCAGGATTTTGGCTGAGAAGTAAGCTTTCTTGGTCTCTATAATGGTTTTTTTATAAGTCCCTAAGAGAAGGACGTAGCGGGACTTGGAGGTGGGACAGTAGTCCAGTCTCCATCTACGTTCTGCTTGTCGGACCGTTAATTTCTGCTCTTTCAGTTCTTTGCTAAACCACCGATTGGCGTCTTTAGGGCGCCTGATCGAGGTGCGCCGAAGGGGAGCCAAGCTGTCGCTTCCGTTCTTAAGCCAGGAATCAATGGCCTTAGCTTGAGCTGCAGACGCCAAGCCCGACAGAGAAGGGGAGGAGGCCAGAAGTGAGGAGGTTAGGTCCGGCAGGTTGGCCTTGCCCCAGTTGCGAGCCCAAGAGTTTTTGGCATGGGCAGGTATCTTGGTCGGAGGAAGATTAAGAGAGAAGGAGATTAAAAAGTGATCTGACCAAGTGCAAGGAGAGACTGTGAGTGAGGACAGGGGGCAGTTGAGAGACCAAACTTGGTCTAAGATGTGGCCGTGAATATGGGTAGGAGTGTGGACTAGGGAGGTAAAGTTAAGTGACAGAAGAATTTCAGAAAATTCCTTGGATGGGGCACATTCCTTAGGGTCCGAGGGCCAATAGTTGAAATCCCCAAGGACCAACACTGAAGCATAATTGACAGCCAGAGTGCCAAGTAAATCTTGAAAAGCGGGGAGAAAAGACGGGGTGGGTTGGGGTGGACGATAGACCAGCACAACGGCTAGGTGAGGGGAAAAAGAGGAGGAGCGAACCACGAGGTGGTCGATACCTCCCAAGGGGGGTGAGGGAAGAGTCTGAAACTGAAAATCAGTGCGGGCAATTAGAGCAACGCCGCCACCCGTTTTCCCAGCTGGGCGGTCAGCCCGGATAGAATAATAGGTCGAAGGGAGGGCGGCCAGAAGAGACGGAAGAGAAGACTCACAGAACCAAGTCTCAGTTAAGAATAAAAGATCAGGTTTATCCGTGTCTAGAAGTATGAATAATTCCTGATGATGTCTGATGGCGGACCTTGTGTTTATTCAAAAGATAGACAGTGGAGGGAAGCGGATGTCAGGAGTGAGCGATGAGTAAGAAGCTGGCGGGGAAGCAATAATAAGGGAACAGCCTTGAGGACAGGCCCTGCAAGGAGAATAACAGCCCATGTTAGTAATCCGTTGGATAGTGAGAGGGTCGAGGGGCCGATGACCTTGTAGGAGAGTGAGGTCAGCTGAAGAGTATCGGATGATAGGACCAGGGGTGGTAGCCCCTTGCCCCGGCCGGCCGCGGACGGGCGCAGACGGGCTTAACTCTGGCGCGACTCCGGCGCGCCACCGACGCGCCCGCTGCGCTGACGCATGGGGGGACGTTTAAATAGGCTGATGACCAGGGTGGGCGGAGTCAGCAGGGCGGGTTGGGAGGGGTTTTTAAAAAAAGAGAGTAGCATCCAGCGCTCGTAATCAGCGGGACGGCGAGGCTGGGCTGGGCTGCTTGTAGTCAGCGAAGAAGTAAAGAAGGTATTTTAAAATTAGGAGTCAATTGCCACCCGCGAGCAAGTCCTCTGCCACAGGACTGCTCGAGTTTAGTGGCGAAAAAGGGGCGGAGCCTAAATAGGCTGATGACCGGGGTGGGCGGAGTCAGCAGGGCGGGTTGGGAGGGGTTTTTAAAAAAAGAGAGTAGCGTCCAGCGCTCGTAATCAGCGGGACGGCGAGGCTGGGCTGGGCTGCTTGTAGTCAGCGAAGAAGTAAAGAAGGTATTTTAAAATTAGGAGTCAATTGCCACCCGCGAGCAAGTCCTCTGCCACAGGACTGCTCGAGTTTAGTGGCGAAAAAAGGTGCGGAGCCTAAATAGGCTGATGACCAGGGTGGGCGGAGTCAGCAGGGCGGGTTGGGAGGGGTTTTTAAAAAAAAGAAATTAGCGTCCAGCGCTCGTAATCAGCGGGACGGCGAGGCTGGGCTGGGCTGCTTGTAGTCAGCGAAGAAGTAAAGAAGGTATTTTAAAATTAGGAGTCAATTGCCACCCGCGAGCAAGTCCTCTGCCACAGGACTGCTCGAGTTTAGTGGCGAAAAAGGGGCGGAGCCTAAATAGGCTGATGACCAGGGTGGGCGGAGTCAGCAGGGCGGGTTGGGAGGGGTTTTTAAAAAAAGAGAGTAGCGTCCAGCGCTCGTAATCAGCGGGACGGCGAGGCTGGGCTGGGCTGCTTGTAGTCAGCGAAGAAGTAAAGAAGGTATTTTAAAATTAGGAGTCAATTGCCACCCGCGAGCAAGTCCTCTGCCACAGGACTGCTCGAGTTTAGTGGCGAAAAAGGGGCGGAGCCTAAATAGGCTGATGACCAGGGTGGGCGGAGTCAGCAGGGCGGGTTGGGAGGGGTTTTTTAAAAAAGAGAGTAGCGTCCAGCGCTCGTAATCAGCGGGACGGCGAGGCTGGGCTGGGCTGCTTGTAGTCAGCGAAGAAGTAAAGACGGTATTTTAAAATTAGGAGTCAATTGCCACCCGCGAGCAAGTCCTCTGCCACAGGACTGCGTGAGTCAACCCTCACGCACCCGACTGGCTCCTTGAGCCCGCCAGTGCGGCGGAGGGGCTCTTGGTTCCTACAATGCTGGTGGTGCCTACCAGGCACCACAGTAGGGCTTACGATACCCCTTGTATTGTATTGTATTGTATTGTATGTCGATTTGTAGAGCGCGATTGATGCCCGGGGGCGTCCAAGCGCTAAGAACCATCATCATATCGAGAGGGGTGGCCGGGGGGGGTTTACTGAGGGCAGTTGAAGAAAAATGTTTTTAGCTGTTTCCTAAATGAGGAGAGATTAGGGTTAGCTCTCAGATGGAGGGGAAGAGTGTTCCATAGCTTGGAGGCGTTATGAGCGAAGGTCCTGCCGCCGGTTCTTGATTTCTTTATTCTTGGTGTTGTGGCCATATACATCTGGGTTGATCTGAGATTCCTAATAGGTTGGTAGTGCGAGACTAGGTTGAGGGTGATGAGGGGGCCCGTTTTCCAGAAAGACTGGTGGGCGATGCATAAGGCTTTGAATTGTATTCTTTGGCGGATAGGTAGCCAGTGCAATTTAGTCAGCCCAGTTTTGGCTGATTGACATCGAGGGATCTGAAGTAGAGTGCGGGCGGCGCAGTTCTGCACTATTTGTAGTCTCCGCAGCGTGTATTCTGGGGCAGCGAGGTAAAGGGCGTTGTTAAAATCCAGTCGAGACTGGATAAGGCCCTGGATGGCAACCTGTTTTGCCTCCATCGGAAGGAGATGGAGGACCTTCCTCAACAACCTAAGGAGGCCAAAGCAGGTGGCTGGAAGCTTGGTGGCTTGGGTGCCAAAAGACAGAGATCTGTCCAGCCATACCCCGAGGCTCTTGATATTGTCCTTTGGGGCTGGGGGGAGGCCCAGGCAGGGCGGCCATGGAGTACTGAAGGAGGTGGGGTCGGCAGGGCCAAGGAGCATTAGCCCAGACATGGGACCTGACAGAGAGTCTGCCTCCCCCCTTCCGCTCCAAAACCACAGAGATAATCTGCGGTGTACCCCAAGGCTCATCCCTCAGCCCAACGCTGTTCAACGTCTACATGGCACCGCTCGCCCACGTCGCCTGACAGCACGACCTAAACATCATCTCCCACACCGACGACACCCAGCTAATCCTCTCGCTCACCAAGGACCCCTACACTGCCAAAACCAAACTCCACGAAGGAATGAAGGCCGTCGCCGACTGGATGAGGGACAGCCGACTGAAGCTGAACTCGGACAAGACAGAGGTCCTTATCTTCGGCTCAACCCCATCGGCCTGGGACAACTCCTGGTGGCCAACGGCACTAGGAGCACCCACCAACCATGCACGAAACCTAGAGATCATCCTCGACCCCACACTCTCCATGACAGAGCAGGTCAACGCCGTCTCCTCCACCTGCTTCAACACCCTCTGCATGCTTCGCAGGATCTTCAAGTAGATCCCCACCGAAACTAGAAGGACGGTCACCCAATCCCTCGTCAGCAATAGACTGGACTACGGCAATGCATTCAACGCAGGAGCCCCGGCCAAACTCCTGTCACGACTGCAACGCATCCAGAATGGCTCCGCACGACTGTACCTCAAAATACCCCACCGCAGCCACATCACACCCCACCTGAAAGACCTGCACTGGCTCCCCATCAACAAGAGGATCACCTTCAAGCTCCTCACCCACGCACACAAGGCACTCCACGACACCGGACCGGCATACCTCAACAGCCGACTCAGCCTCTACACCCCATCCCGCCAGCTCCGCTCCGCAGACCACGCCCTCGCCATCGTCCCCCGCATCCGAAGAGTGACCACCGGTGGCAGATCATTCTCCCACCTCGCCACCAAGACCTGGAACACCCTCCCTATCCGCCTACGGCAGACTGAACAACTTCTAACCTTCAGGAGACTCCTCAAGACCTGGCTTTTCGAACAGTAGCAGTTCCCCCCCAGCGCCTTGAGACCCTCACAGGTATGTAGTGCGCTTTACAAATGCTATGATTGATTGATTGACATGTCAGTTTTTACATTGCGGCAGATGATGCAGCCAGCAGCACCTGCTGCAATGTAAAAGATAGTGGTACAAAAGGGGGTGGTAATGGACGGAGCATCCGAATCAATCAAACACTCACCCCCAGTCAACAGATCTGGGTTTAATCCATCACCGTTCTTTAGCTCACTCGGCCACCCCAGTTCAGACATGGCTATATGCAAATCAGTCTGACCCTGTGCCTCATGGGAACAGTCCAGCCCGAACTGCCAAGCCGTGCCTTCCCCTGGGGTATGCAACGTTTACCACGCAATTTTTACAACTCACTACCATTACAACGAAACTTTTACAACGCATACCTTTACAACGCATGTTTTTACAACGCAGCGACCTTTACAACGCATACCATTACAACGTAAGTATTGGTAAGTATATAATTATTTTTAAAATGTTATATGTTTGGGTTTTTGGGTAAAGGGGTATTTTTAGGGTTCAGGGTCAGTTTTTAGTTTTTGGGTAAAGGGGTATTTTTAGGGTTCAGGGTCAGTTTTTAGTTTTTGGGTAAAGGGGTATTTTTAGGGTTCAGGGTCAGTTTTTAGTTTTTGGGTAAAGGGGTATTTTTAGGGTTCAGGGTCAGTTTTCAGTTTTTGGGTAAAGGGGTATTTTTAGGGTTCAGGGTCAGTTTTCAGTTTTTGGGTAAAGGGGTATTTTTAGGGTTCAGGGTCAGTTTTCAGTTTTTGGGTAAAGGGGTATTTTTACGGTTCAGGGTCAGTTTTCAGTTTTTGGGTAAAGGGGTATTTTTAGGGTTCAGGGTCAGTTTTCAGTTTTTGGGTAAAGGGGTATTTTTAGGGTTCAGGGTCAGTTTTGGGTTTTTGGGGTAAAGGGGTATTTTTAGGGTTCAGGGTCAGTTTTCAGTTTTCGGGTAAAGGGGTATTTTTAGGGTTCAGGGTCAGTTTTGGGTTTTTGGGGTAAAGGGGTATTTTTAGGGTTCAGGGTCAGTTTTCAGTTTTAGGGTAAAGGGGTATTTTTAGGGTTCAGGGTCAGTTTTGGGTTTTTGGGGTACAGGGGTATTTTTTTATAAATAAAATAAAATTACATTTAAATTAAATTAATTAAATAAAATTAAATACAATTAAATTATATTACAATATTTTTAATTAATTTAAATTAAAAAAATTATTATATACTTACCAATACTTACGTTGTAATGGTATGCGTTGTAAAGGTATATGTGTTGTAAAATCTTGCGTTGTAAAGGTATGCGTTGTAAAAGTTTTTGCGTTGTAAAAGTTTCGTTGTAATGGTAGGCGTTGTAAAAGTATGCGTTGTAACGTCATACATCCCTTCCCTGGACCGGAAACAAGCTTCCGAGGACCGGTTTCTGGCATTACAGCCGTCTTCAGCCCGGCTTGCTTGAATCCAGTGGCAAAGTGAGCAAGGGACTCACGTCTGAGCATACCCTGCCACACTTATGGCGACCAAAAGCGGTACAAAAGGGGGTGGTGATGGACGGAGCATCTGAACCAATCAAACACTCACACCCAGTCAAAAGATCTGGGTTTAATCCATCACCGTTCTTTAGCCCACTCTGCCACCCCAGTTCAGACACGGCTATATGCAAATCAGTCTGACCCTGTGCCTCATGGGAACAGTCCAGCCCGAACTGCCAAGCCATGTCTTCCCTGGACCGGAAACAAGCTTCCGAGGACCGGTTTCTGGCATTACAGCCGTCTTCACCCGGGCTTGCTTGAATCCATTGGCCAAGTGAGCAAGGGACTCACGTCTGAGCATACCCTGCCAACTTATGGCGACCAAAAGCGGTACAAAAGGGGGTGGTGATGGACGGAGCATCTGAACCAATCAAACACTCACACCCAGTCAAAAGATCTGGGTTTAATCCATCACCGTTCTTTAGCCCACTCTGCCACCCCAGTTCAGACACGGCTATATGCAAATCAGTCTGACCCTGTGCCTCATGGGAACAGTCCAGCCCGAACTGCCGAGCCATGCCTTCCCTGGACCGGAAACAAGCTTCCGAGGACCGGATTCTGGCATTTCAGCCGCAGGGCAGAGGATGGCTTTGCAACACTAAAGAAGCACAAACTCAGAATTTAAAACATAACACCATGGTTGGGGGGTTCTCTTTCATAATCAGAATTGATTTCTATCCTAATTAACCCATTTTCCAACCTTAGGATAAGGAAATACTGGGGAAAAATCATAACGTTCTAATCTATACCTTGAAGGTTTCATGCAGCTCTTTGATGATGGTTAATAGTGAAGTAGTGTGGCTCACTGGTTAGAGGCGGCAGACCCGAGAGCAGAGGACGGCCCGGGACCAGGGTTCGATTCCCGGCGCGGCAGGTTTCTGGACCAGGGTCAGCGGACTCAATAATTCTCTCGCCTCGGTGCCCACTCTGATCAGCGTTCACACTCGGCAACTCTGGGCATTAGCTTGCCTCATCTTCACTAACGGCCCCACCAGACCGCCGGGGATGCCTGGTCTCACCCTGGAGATACCCATTAAGGGACCATCTCTCAGGGAAGCCAGGAAGGGTTTCGCAACGGTCGAAGCGCCTTGGGACCCTACGGGTAAGTAGTGCGCTATATAAATGCCTATACAGTTTTAGACATTCCTTGAATAGTTCACTGTTCAATGTTAGGATTTTAACTTATAAACTGCAAATTCCAACAGAATCTCTCAGACAAAGCACTAACTCACTGACCTATTTACATGATATGCATTTTGTGATCTGCGTGGTACACGTTCTTTGCAGCAGGCATATTACTCCACTGTGGCTACCTTGCCACGAGTCAAAACTTCCACTAGACAAACCTCAGATCTCTTTCAATAAAGAACATTAATCACCGAAGTTATCTTCACATTTTTATTGTTGCCTGAAAATTGCTGGAGACCAGGAATGCAGCAGCAGGTACTTTTTAAATTATAATGCGCTTGCAAACACGACGCCCCACCCTAAGTCCGTGACCTTTGTTTGCTTGGTGCAGCAAGATTCATATACATGGTTCTTTAACATTTGGTCTGATTACTATATGAATGTAAATAACAATAAAGCATAAATGAAAATTGTGACAAAATGCCTGCTTTTCTTAATATTTCACATAGAAAGTATGCGATTCTATTTGTTTAACGGGCTGTGATTTGCATAGGGTCACTGGAAAGTCCACAAGGTTGTCCCTGTCCCACCCAGATTTTTAGTGTCTCCTACGCCCCTGATCGTAGGAGACTTCCAGGGCTAACCTAGCACCATCGCAGACATGGGGGCTGTTACAAGCGAACACGCCTGAGAGACCATCGCAGGACACATTTTCTCACACTTCTATACATTCCACAATATAGGTAGAAATAGACGTATTGGGTGGGTGATCGGGTATTGCTACAGTAACATCACACTGTCACCTGTTTGTTTTTGTTTTTGTTTTTCTTTGTCCCACACATTATTAGTCGCCTCCCAGGTTAGTAGACCATCACTCGGATGACGTGTCAGGCACCTCAACAGGATATTGCGCGGGATCAGAGCTCCGCGTGGGGCAACAGAGACAAACAAGAGTTGTATAGTACCCATGGGGATACTGGTAAATGCAGCGTACAGCAGCTGGCGGGGATACTGGTAAATGCAGCGTACAGCAGCTGGTGGGGATACTGGTAAATGCAGCGTACAGCAGCTGGCGGGGATACTGGTAAATGCAGCGTCCAGCAGCTGGCGGGGATACTGGTAAATGCAGCGTACAGCAGCTGGCGGGGATACTGGTAAATGCAGCGTCCAGCAGCTGTTGGGGATACTGGTAAATGCAGCGTACAGCAGCTGTTGGGGATACTGGTAAATGCAGCGTCCAGCAGCTGGCGGGGATACTGGTAAATGCAGCGTACAGCAGCTGGCGGGGATACTGGTAAATGCAGCGTCCAGCAGCTGTTGGGGATACTGGTAAATGCAGCGTACAGCAGCTGTTGGGGATACTGGTAAATGCAGCGTCCAGCAGCTGGCGGGGATACTGGTAAATGCAGCGTCCAGCAGCTGGCGGGGATACTGGTAAATGCAGCGTCCAGCAGCTGGTGGGGATACTGGTAAATGCAGCGTACAGCAGCTGGCGGGGATACTGGTAAATGCAGCGTCCAGCAGCTGGCGGGGATACTGGTAAATGCAGCGTACAGCAGCTGGCGGGGATACTGGTAAATGCAGCGTCCAGCAGCTGGCGGGGATACTGGTAAATGCAGCGTACAGCAGCTGGCGGGGATACTGGTAAATGCAGGGTCCAGCAGCTGGCGGGGATACTGGTAAATGCAGCGTACAGCAGCTGGCGGGGATACTGGTAAATGCAGCGTCCAGCAGCTGGCGGGGATACTGGTAAATGCAGCGTACAGCAGCTGGCGGGGATACTGGTAAATGCAGCGTCCAGCAGCTGGCGGGGATACTGGTAAATGCAGCGTCGAGCAGCTGGCGGGGATACTGGTAAATGCAGCGTACAGAAGCTGGCGGGGATACTGGTAAATGCAGCGTACAGCAGCTGGCGGGGATACTGGTAAATGCAGCGTACAGCAGCTGGCGGGGATACTGGTAAATGCAGCGTCCAGCAGCTGGCGGGGATACTGGTAAATGCAGCGTACAGCAGCTGGCGGGGATACTGGTAAATGCAGCGTCCAGCAGCTGGCGGGGATACTGGTAAATGCAGCGTACAGCAGCTGGCGGGGATACTGGTAAATGCAGCGTCCAGCAGCTGGCGGGGATACTGGTAAATGCAGCGTACAGCAGCCGGCGGGGATACTGGTAAATGCAGCATCCAGCAGCTGGTGGGGATACTGGTAAATGCAGCGTACAGCAGCTGGCGGGGATACTGGTAAATGCAGCGTCCAGCAGCTGGTGGGGATACTGGTAAATGCAGCGTCCAGCAGCTGGCGGGGATACTGGTAAATGCAGCGTACAGCAGCCGGCGGGGATACTGGTAAATGCAGCGTCCAGCAGCTGGTGGGGATACTGGTAAATGCAGCGTACAGCAGCTGGCGGGGATACTGGTAAATGCAGCGTACAGCAGCTGGCGGGGATACTGGTAAATGCAGCGTACAGCAGCTGGCGGGGATACTGGTAAATGCAGCGTACAGCAGCTGGTGGGGATACTGGTAAATGCAGCGTACAGCAGCTGGCGGGGATACTGGTAAATGCAGCGTCCAGCAGCTGGCGGGGATACTGGTAAATGCAGCGTACAGCAGCTGGCGGGGATACTGGTAAATGCAGCGTCCAGCAGCTGGCGGGGATACTGGTAAATGCAGCGTACAGCAGCCGGCGGGGATACTGGTAAATGCAGCGTCCAGCAGCTGGCGGGGATACTGGTAAATGCAGCGTACAGCAGCTGGCGGGGATACTGGTAAATGCAGCGTCCAGCAGCCGGCGGGGATACTGGTAAATGCAGCGTCCAGCAGCTGGCGGGGATACTGGTAAATGCAGCGTACAGCAGCCGGCGGGGATACTGGTAAATGCAGCGTCCAGCAGCTGGTGGGGATACTGGTAAATGCAGCGTACAGCAGCTGGCGGGGATACTGGTAAATGCAGCGTACAGCAGCTGGCGGGGATACTGGTAAATGCAGCGTACAGCAGCTGGTGGGGATACTGGTAAATGCAGCGTACAGCAGCTGGCGGGGATACTGGTAAATGCAGCGTCCAGCAGCTGGTGGGGATACTGGTAAATGCAGCGTCCAGCAGCTGGCGGGGATACTGGTAAATGCAGCGTACAGCAACTGGTGGGGATACTGGTAAATGCAGCGTCCAGCAGCTGGCGGGGATACTGGTAAATGCAGCGTCCAGCAGCTGGCGGGGATACTGGTAAATGCAGCGTCCAGCAGCTGGCGGGGATACTGGTAAATGCAGCGTCCAGCAGCTGGCGGGGATACTGGTAAATGCAGCGTACAGCAGCTGGCGGGGATACTGGTAAATGCAGCGTACAGCAGCTGGCGGGGATACTGGTAAATGCAGCGTCCAGCAGCTGGTGGGGATACTGGTAAATGCAGCGTACAGCAGCTGGCGGGGATACTGGTAAATGCAGCGTCCAGCAGCTGGCGGGGATACTGGTAAATGCAGCGTCCAGCAGCTGGCGGGGATACTGGTAAATGCAGCGTACAGCAGCTGGCGGGTATACTGGTAAATGCAGCGTCCAGCAGCTGGCGGGGATACTGGTAAATGCAGCGTCCAGCAGCTGGCGGGGATACTGGTAAATGCAGCGTCCAGCAGCTGGCGGGGATACTGGTAAATGCAGCGTACAGCAGCTGGCGGGGATACTGGTAAATGCAGCGTACAGCAGCTGGCGGGGATACTGGTAAATGCAGCGTCCAGCAGCTGGTACACTGGAACAGGTACTGCATGATTTCGGATATTGTATCATATGCCCGAACAGAGCAAATTGCATAACATGTAATGACAACTGTGAATGTCTACTTTTGTTAGAGAAACGTCTAATAAAACAGATTTAAACAAAAAAAGAAGTGATGTGATGTGTGGGGCAGTAGGTTGTATATGTAACTGGTCTCTCATTACAGTAGACTTGATTCTGCAGCCAAGCGTTTGTGATGGGGCCTGGTCTCTGGCAGAAGTCCACTTGCTTTTGAGCTTCAAATGATAGTCTACTATGTTAAACAACTCTACGAATTAGCTCCCCTTTACATTAATATTGGAAAAAGCATTATTTAAAACATCACTATTTTCATCAATACATCAACGATTTGATAGAGCTGTGCATCACAAAAAAACATCCACCATTTGTTAACAAAATGAAACAATGTCCCTTCTAGGATCTCTCCTAGGTTGGACTATGCTAAGTCACTGTACTAGGGTCTACCGGCCGGCCTCCTGAAGATATTACATCGAGTACAGAATGCTGCAGCCAGGCTGTTGCTGGGACTCCCCAGGAGAGCTCCCATCTAACCTGTCCTAAGAGAACTGCACAGCCGGCCCATCGAAGAACCTGTGAGGTTCAAAGGTCTGGTTCTGATGCTCAGAGCTTTCTACCACAAAGGCCCTCAGTACCTGTCCAACTAGGGGGACCAACTGGCATGGGCGAAAATTCAGGACGGTGAGTGTAAAAACTCAGGACAAAGGGTCAAAATTCAGGACAAAAATTCAGGACAGGAGGTCAAAATTCAGGACAAAACTTTGGGACAAAAGGTACTTTTCATGGACACGTCAGAGGAGGTCGCGCAATAGCATAACAGTAAGTAAATAGACAACCATTTAAGTACAAGTCAAAATAAGTTTATATTAGGTTGAGACAATCGTGCACTTCATGGTTTTTCAGTCTGGCCGCAGCTTGCTACCTTAGACGATTCAAAACTCGCATCTTGTTCCAGTAGGTATTAGACATCAGACAATGGTGAACCACACCTGAATACAAGTGGGGCCGCTTTTATTGTTGATTGAAAACTACTGGATATACAAGGAACTTTGCAGTCCCCCCCCTCCTTTCCAGCGTCTCAGGGAAACACTTGATACCCGGTCCAACCAGTCCTGCCTTGCTACCACCCTCCAATGGTGCCCCTCATCTTCAAATAGACCGTCTCTTATGTATTTTATTTCTTTTATAGTGCTACTCATCCCATGTATGTAGGGCAGGGTGTCGGAGTACGTTACATCACACACACATCACATAGAGACAATGACTCATATAAACGTGAAAGTCAATGTATAGGAAATGTTACTTAGGATAATGGGTGCTACAAGGTGTAATCATTCTTTTATCTATCATTCAGTCTTTCACCATTCATTCTGTCCTTCCATCTATGTGCCCATCTATATCCAAACATATTCAAACATTTGCAAACCTATCCACCATGTATCTTTCCATCCATCATTTCACTCATTCAGCCCTCCATCCACCCTTTCACTCATCCATCCATTATTCATCCACCCACCCTTTCACCCCATCCACCCTTAGTCATCCATCCACTCTTCTACCCATCCATCTATTCACTCATCTATCCAGCCATTTACACTTTCACGCATCCAGCCATCCTTTCACTTACTCATTCATCCACCCAGTCTCTTATTCTTCCTCCCATTCACCCTTTTAGTTATTCATCCTCGCTTTCTCTCTCCATCCCCCTTTCACTTATCCATCCATCCATCCTTCCACCCACCCACCCATCTACTCATCCATTCATGAATCCATCCATTGACCCTATTACTCATACATCCATTCTCTTATCCATCCACCCTTTCACTTGTTCACTCATCTATCCATTCTTTTATCCATCATTCAGTCTTTCACCGTTCATTCTGTCCTTCCATCTGTGTGCCCATCTATATCCAAACATATTCAACCATTTGCAAACCTATCCACCATATATCCTTCCATCCATCATTTCACTCATCCATCCCTCCATCCACCCTTTCACTTATCTATCCATTATTCATCCATCCATCCTTTTACCCCGTCCACCCATACACTCATCCTTCCACTCTTCCACCCATCCATCTAATCACTCATCCATCCAGCCATTTACCCTTTCACCCATCCAGCCATCCTTTCACTTACTTATCCATCCACCCAGTCACTTATCCTTCCACCCATCCACCCGTTCGGCCATTCATCCTCACTTTCTCTCTCCATCCCCTTTTCACTTATCCATCCTTCCACCAACCCACCCATCTACTCATCCATTCATGAATCCATCCATTGACCCTATTACTCAGCCATCCTTTCACTCATCCATCCATCCATTCTCTCATCCATCTACCCTTTCACTTTTTCACTCATCTAGCCATCCTTTTGTCCATCTACCCCTTTCACGCACTCATCAATCCTTACATCCACCCTGTCACTCATCCATTCATTCACCCTTTCACTTATCAATTCATCAATCCATCCATCCTTTCACTCATCCATCCACTAATTCACTCCCCCATCAGCTACCCTTTCACTCATCCATCCATCCTTTCACTCACCCATCCACCCTTTTACCCATCCATCTATCTTTCCACCCAAACATCCATCTATTTACCTTTCCTTTCTCTCATCCATCCTTCCACTCACTCAGTCATCCATCCTTTCTTTCATTATCTATCCATTCAGCATTTCGTTCTTCCTTTCACTAATCCATCCAGCCATTCACACATTCCTTCTCTTATTTACTCACCCACCTTTTCACATTATGAGCTGAGCCTTTGTCTCCAGAGTCGCAGATAGAGGAGGCCCATCAAGAACTTCACCTTGTTGTAGTTCCTAAAGCAAGGGGTGGGGTGGGGGAGGGTTCACTATGCCCCTGCACATAGGTAATCTGAAAACTTAGAAGTCATGATTCATGCATGATGCACAGTGTCAGGACGTGAGGTGACGGTGACATGGTGTTGTTTCAAGGGCCTTAAGTGGGGTAAAAAAAAACAGGGGGTCTCTTCAAAGGGGGTCTTCGATGTAAATAAGGGCGTGGTTTAAAACACCTAGGCTAAAAATCTGTGCTTAGCATAGTGGTGCGCCCGACTGGAATGATGTTGTTTCTGTCATTGCATCCAGATATATAGTGCATTGCACCTACAACAAGCCAGGACTATTGGCTTTGCCAATGGTTGTTAGTTGCTTAAAATAAAAAAGCAGCAATCATGGCTGTTGAATATAATATTGAAAATGCGTCAGTTCTAAAATGATGCGACACTGAAAGAACTATAACTCGTTATTTGTAACTTGTTTCGCAGGCTTCTTTATATAAACGTTTTTCTCACGTTGCAGCATGGGCGCTTTACCATTCATCCATCTAACAGAATGCCATGCTGTACACTGAGGCACATGACTCATATTACCGTCCTTAGCAGTCAGCTTTGTTGGGATTCGAACTTGTGACCTTCAGATCATCTCAAGTGCCAGCAGTGAGCATGGAACTCCTTGAGCCATCTTGCATTCTCTAAGGCTGAACAAATAGAGCAGGGCACCATCTGGGCCCCTCTGAAGATGCTAGTGGCTGCAGCTATCCTCCAGCATCTTGGTATGGCAGCAATAAAGTCGCCCGTTTAAGTTGAGAGCCCTCGTTGCTCTCTAACATGCACAGTTCTACTGGTGAACTGGAGTCAGCAATGACGATACTTGAGTGAGTTACAACCGCTCCATACTCAAAAGGGACACGTTTAGATTTAGAAAGAGGAACCAATTCCCACATGACTGTGCCAAATGTCCATTAAGTGGGGAGTTTTCCACCCCCTCCCACGGGTCGCCGCACTGTACTGGTGACATTCTGTGCAGAATAGGAACCATTTCAATGAATTCAGCAATTCTAACTTTGTGCGACAAAATACGTGTGTGTCCAGGCCGAGCTGAGATTATAGAGCAAAACAGGCGAAAACTCGTCCATTGGAATAAATCCCCCACCAATTTTAATATTTCAGAATTTTCGGGAAATCCTTAGAGGAACCCAGACTGCCCCATTGTCATTCTATATGTGGCAATTAGCCGGAATACAGAATGACAATGAGCGGGTGGGGATGCACTTGAGCTCGGGGAGGAGTGCGAGGCGCCAGCATCAAGGGGCTAAGGCAGTGGTTCCCAAACTTTTTTGACCCGTGGCTCCCTTGACCTAATTGGCAGTTGGCCGTGGCTCCCCACCATTTTTTTACCCGCGCGCCGGGGTGCCGCGGCGCACCCTTTGGGAACCACCTTTCTCCCCTCTGCCTTGCACCCTTCTCCCCTCTGCCTTGCACCCTTCTCCCCTCTGCCTTGCACCCTTCTCCCCTCTGCCTTGCACCCTTCTCCCCTCTGCCTTGCACCCTTCTCCCCTCTGCCTTGCACCCTTCTCCCCTTTGCCTTGCACCCTTCTCCCCTCTGCCTTGCACCCTTCTCCTCTCCGCCTTGCACCCTTCTGCCCTCTGCCTTGTACCCTTCTCCTCTCTGTCTTGCACCCTTCTCCTCTCTGCCTTGCACCCTTCTCCCCTCTGCCTTGCACCCTTCTCCCCTCTGCCTTGCACCCTTCTCCTCTCTGCCTTGCACCCTTTTCCCCTCTGCCTTGCACCCTTCTCGGCCACCCCCTTGCACCCTTCCCACCCAATGGAGGGGGCTGCCACCTGGAACAATGGCACCATTTCAAAAGCATGATGGTCTCCCCATGCCTAAAAATGAATGTGTCCATCTGCAACGCAACTGGTGCTAATGTAAAGTGCTCTGATGCCTTCGGGTGGAGTTTGCGCCATATAAAACTGCAAAAAAATACTTGGTAGGGGGCCTTGTGCTGCTTTTGGGGAGCATTGAATCAGATGACGTAGTAAACGCCCGTAACCCTGCCCCCACTCACCCAAAGCTCCCCACCAGGCCTCTCACCCTGCACCCACCCACTCAACACTCTCCACCAGGCCCCTGACCATGCACCCACCCAACGCTCTCGACCAGGCCCCTCACCCTGCACCCACCCACCCAATGCTCTCCACCAGGACCTGACCCTGCACCCACCCACCTAACGCTCTCCACCAGGCCCCTGACCCTGCACCCACCCACTCAACGCTCTCCACCAGGACCTGACCCTGCACCCACCCACCTAACGCTCTCCACCAGGCCCCTGACCCTGCACCCACCCACTCAACGCTCTCCACCAGGCCCCTCACCCTGCACCCACAGTACCAAAAGTTATTTTCTAAAGGCATAAGTTTCTCTTACTTGGCATCTATCTAGGTTTTGGTTTTTTAAAGAACCTACGATTCTCTCTCCAACCCCTAGGTCTCTCTCACTCTTTCTCTGTCACTCTGTTACTCTCACTCCCATCTACTCATATGGTGGCCTTTGCACAGAAGCCGGATGGAAAACAATGTCCTGCCATCTACATAGCACTTAACCCTAATATCCATCTACCCTGCACTGCACCTTTCAGGTCTTTCACCTTTCCTTATTCATTTATGTCAAACTTTTTTCTCTCTCCCCTTGTGCCCTACTTTTCGCTCATCAATCTTTCCTTTTCACTCGAGTCGGGAGAGGCGATCGACGCAATAATAAAGAAGAGCAGAGGTGCGGTGCAGTACAACAGAGAACCACACCTTTGCTAACAAGCAAGAGTAGGGCAGGGAGGGACAGAGACGGCATGTGGTGGAGAGGGCGGAGGACGGTGTGTGATGGAGAGGGCAGAGGACAGGGTGTGATGGAGAGGGACAGAGACGGCAGGTCTCACCAAGGTAATGCAATCCTGCCAAGGCCGGACTGGCCAGCCGGGCAAGCGGGCAATCCCCCGGGAGGCCGGTTTCGGTCTCCAGGAGGCCGGTTTCACTCGACGGAAGTGGTGATGAGTATGAGTTACGCAGCCCTGCAGCAACGTTCACACACGCTGGTGAATTAAACAAAGCTGCCTGCACGCACCTAAAAGACGATGAGTTACGATGTATCTGCGAGTGTTTTTTTCATGAGAGGAGCAGCAGGCATTAGGTTGAAGTGTATTTCCCTTTATTTTTTAAGAGAAGCATTTCTCTTCTCTGCGTCTTTTAGGTGCGTGCAGGCAGCTTTGTTTATTTCATCAGCGTGTGTAAACGTTTGAAAGCAACTGTGACCGGCTTTAGAGAGAAATGTTTGCATGTGTGGTAAAATTCGTCTTTAGCTTGTGCTCCTTCTGCCAAGCCGAGATTTGATACTGTGGAACCTGTACCCTTGTTAATCTGTTAAAATACCCACACTTCAAGTCCCAGAATGCAATATAAAATCGTGGCCTGAATCACAGTTATGCAAGTATCTGAAAAACAAACATTGCAGCTATGCGCAATGTGTGTACCTGATGATTTGTTGTTTATTCTGGAGGAATCATTAGTAGATAATAAATGTCCTGCTTGGATTTGGAGTAGCAGGATTTAGAGACGTACTGTAAGGGGAGGACTGACTTGGTGTAAATAGGGACTGAATTTATCATTTTTGCCAGGGCTGCTTGAAGTTCCCAGTCCGGCCCTGTGCGCGCGCTAGGCTTCTGTAACTGCAGTATGGCCCATTGTCATTCTGTGTGAGAGAATCGCCACAGACAGAATGACAATGGGGCTAATTGACAGACTGCAGGTCTGGGAGGAGCTGTTGAAGCCTCTTCAGCACTTCAAAGAAATGTGAGATGGCCTCCAACAGCGAGTGCTGCTGACGGCATTTCTCCCCAGTATGTAGCGCTGCCCTGCACTTTCCCACATCGTGCCGCGGCGCCCCTGGCTCCTCATAACGGCGCACCAGGGCGCCGCGGCGCACAGTTTGGGAATCGCTGGGCTAAGGTCTCTCACAGGGGAGCAGCGCTGCTCCCTGAAATGGCTAAAATTACGGACAAAAGGCGTCCTTAAAAGGGATCCTCGCGGACAACGGATGTGAGGTCCCAATTACGGACGGTCCGTGAAATTTACGGACGGTTGGTCACCCTATGTCCAACAGTTTCACCCCTTACCAGCCGGCCAGGTTACTCCGGTCCTCCAGCTCCTTGCTGGTGGTAGTTCCTCGATTCAGAAGGAAAACATGGGGAGGCAGCACATTCTCCTATCTGGCCACCAGGGAAAGAATGCCCTTCCTCAGTAGTCTGCTCCATTGTGCACATTGAGATCTTTAAACAACTTCTTCAGACCTGGTTCTCTGGGTCTGCTTTCTAAAGCCCTGGTTAGTTTGGGATCAGATTTTACTGCCAAGCTCTGGGACACTATCCGAGTAGCTGTTGTGCTATACAAATCCCAAAATAATGATAATTCGTTAATAATCTGGCATAAACTAAAATCCAAGTTTTACAAACCTATCATAATCTTATAACACGCATTTACAATGCAATGGCTTCGCCTTCGGAAAAGTTAGAGCTATTGGCATTGTAAATGACAAACTTTTTTTATGTGTTGGTTTTGAAAACAGATAAATAAATGGCATTGTCATTTACAACGCCAATAGCTTCATGCAGCAGCGCTGCCAAGGGACTCTGCGTGTGCCGCGTAGTTGTTTGCCTCTGTAGTGAGACTAATACGCACGTTCAAAGCTTTGCTCGACAAATAACATGCACAAAAGGTTTGGGCAACGTTTTGGCAACCCTTATCCTCATCACTAAACTAATGTCTGCATAGTTTCACCCAGGCACTAACCCGAGGAGCTATCCAGTGTAAGACATAAGATGGGCTATGCAGAGTGAGTACCACCAAGGGGCGTGGGCAGGACAGCTGCACCTCCGGTACGAGACTATGGGCTAGCCGGGAGTGTTAATGAGCATGCTGCGGCGATCTGCAAGCAACATATAGGTCATGGGCTTCAATCCCTTTAAAGTAGTCAATGCTATGCACCTTTTGTAGAGATATGTGTATATGTTGATAGTATATCCTACTCCCAGTAGGATATCTCAGTTAGTTTAATCATCTGCTGCGAAGATCAGTTCTGCAGGAGCACGTTATAGTCCCAGTGAAAAAGCACAGGTGGCTAATGCACATGCAAGCATGACGTGGGTGTAACCTGTATATGTGAGGAAAACGATATTTTGCCTGACCAAATATGTCCACTACATATACCTTATGTTACATGTCATGTGCATGTCACCCATGCATATTTCCCGTAGTGGCCTGAATCACTAGGCCTCTGCAAACATGTCCTGCAAGTCAAGTCATCAAGTCTCCCAAACGTTAAGCTAAAATGAAGGCCCATGAATTTGCATTTTGCATTGTGCTCTTTTAAATAAATATCGTAATGGTTGAGCCTGAAACCACTTTCTGAATTAATGTTTTCATGACTCTTGGCATACTGAGCTGCAGTCACGTCAGCAAGAAGTCTGCCAAGACAGTATTATGAATAACAGTTATCCGTCTGCTGTACAGAGTGGCATCCCTGCCCGGTGAGGAAAAGTAAACAGAACCCGTCCGATAGCCATTCTGTCTCCATTTAAGTGAATTACAGTGCTTGCACCCAAAGAAAGCTCATGCAATGAACGAATAAATATGCCCTCTCTGTCTTTTAGTGACGAACAACCTTTTCTTCAGATAATACATCCCCTGACTCTAGATATCAGTTGTACTAGACGTGCTCAAGTCGCCTTGACACAAGAGATTTCTCTACTAGGTTGAAAGTCAGCTCTCCTCCCAGTTACACGTCAATTGCACGTCATGCTCAAAGTTGCACAAGTAGGGCAGAGTTCCAGCTGGTCATGCAAACTCCTCCTAAGTACCCACCCACCTATGACACCTACCTATTATCTACCTATGACTCATCAAAGTACCCACCCTCATGTACACCCACATGTTCTTATCTCATTTTCTTTCTTGCTCTGCTTAGCCTATGTACAAGAAATGTATATATACTATGTTCAGTAAATAATTGTTAGAAGACTCTTCCTGAACCTCAGAGGTGATGGAACATATTCTCCCTTTGACTCGAGTTATTGGAATAAAGCCCATTTTAACTCAGATACCACGGACTCTGCTTCTCACTTGATGCATGATACTTTGTTAATGCCTAGAAATTCTGCCTGGGTAATATTTTATTTACCACATAATTTGGCGCCCTTACAGGGACATATCCCTTTCCCCACTCGCCGGAGTTGTCGGTCTAGTCTTTGCCCCCTTCTACAGCCGTGACGGACTTCAAAGCGCTCCAGCAGGACTTCCTGCCACTCCCTCAGGCCCAGGAGGAGGACGGACTGCGACCAGGCATCCATGTGAGGCAGTGAGGAACGCGGATCGTCTCAACCAGAGGCCCAGCCTGAGACCGGTATTGTATTCCCAAGATTTAGAGTAGGATTTTTGTATAAACTGCAGAGCTTTTGGAACGAGGCTCCACTTAACTTAGAGGTTAACAGAGGTTAGTGGGCATTTGTTTGAGGTTCCCCCAAAATAAAAATTGTGGTTTTGGATTGAAAATTCATTTTTATTTATTTATTTATTTTTATGTAATTCATTTTTGCTGGATTGATGACATGGGGTCCTAGCATTTGCAGTCAAGCATTAAAGCGACAGCTGGTCAGTGTTTACATGCCTACCAACACAGCACTGATACAGTACATAAACGACATTCTAATTACAGCAAGATCAGAACCAGACTGTGACATTGCATCTCTGACAGTCTTACACTTTCTGTGAAAAGCAAGTGGTGTACAACACTTGCTTTCCAAGGAGGGTACACCAGGTATACAGCTAACATAACCATTTATTGGCCTTACTTCTTACTGTAGGCAATGGATTCCCCAGTATGCATATCTAGCCAAACCACTCATACAGTTAACTACACAGGAGGCAGCCATTTTGACTGTTCTCCCTAGGACACAAGAACACACCTTGGCATTTGAGGAATTAAAAAGAGCATTATGTCAAGCGCCAGTTTTAAGCGACTCCGTGTTACAGTAAACATTTTATGCTTTTTTATTTTTATTTATTTTTACATTTGACTGTAGCGAGACTGACAGGATATGGACTGACATTATTTCAACGACACATAGAGATCAGACGTTGTAATATTCTGAATCCTGCAACACTTTTTTCCCTCAAGTACAGTAAATGCACCACCACATGACTGTGTGGAAGTTATGAATATAGTGACAAAACCAAGACAAGACCTGATAAGTCATAGAGACACAGAAAATAGACACCCTGTCTGCACAAGCAGCAGAGCTCATTGCTCTGACACAAGCCTGCATAAGAGCTAAGCACTTGAAAGTAAACATTTATACTGACTCACAATACGCTTTTGACGTTGTTCATGATTTCGGGGTTCTGAGGAGAAAGAGAGAGGTTTCTTGAGACCTCCCATGGGACCAAGATTCAGCACAGCCAGCTTATTCAGGCCCTGTTAGAGGCCATACATTTACCTACAGCCATTTCTATCCTGAAATGCAAAGCTCATACCAAAGTTACAGACACCATTTCCCAGGGTCATGACCTGGCAGACCGAACAGCTAGACTTACAGCTCAGACAGCCCAGACACCAACAGACACGACAAGGACAGAGGTACCATTACTGACAACAAGCATGACAGTCAGGGACCCTACACAAGATGTACTTGACATACAGACACATGCCACAACAGATGAGATAAAGAATTGGACTGAACAAGGAGGGGTCCAGACTAACCAAGGTTAGATGACTAAGGGAAAAGGTACATTGTTTTCTTCTCAGCACATAGTCCAACACACTTGGGAGAGAAGGCAATGCTAGACAGCTTACAGAACATTTGGTTTAACAAGCAGCGAACATGTATGATCTATTACCAGTTCAATCCAGGTAAAGGCATTCCGGTGGAACAAGGCGGATTTCATCCTCCTGACCACCCTTTTGAAGTTCTCCAGATGGATTATATCCAAATGGACAGATGTAGAGGTTTAACAAGTATGTCCTAGTAGTTGTGTGTGCACTGTCTAGATGGACAGAAGCATATCCAGTTCCAGATTATACTGCTGTTACAACAGCCAGACAATTAGTGCGCAGTACTTCCCCAGCTATGAATCACCTCATGTGATCTACCTCATGTGATCTATTCAGATAACGATCAGCCATTCTCCTCTGAATTAATGAAACAAGTGTCCCTTCTGTTAGGTTATACATGGAAATTCCATTGTGTCAGACACCCAGAAGCCGCAGGCCTTGTAGAAAGACATAATCAGACAATTAAGACAAAAGTTGCTAAGATCTGTACAGAAAAAGGCGTGGATTGGATGGTGGCCTTGCCGGTTGCCCTCTTTTACATGCGAATGGTAGCTCATTCCATATGTGGGGTACACCTATGCTTAAGTAAATAACTGATGTTGACAGTAACATGCTGACAGATTACCTGGCTTCCTTGATTTCTGCACTACTCTCTTGTTGTTCACAGGTTGCTGCTGCCTTCCCTGACAACACCCAGGTCAAGGAACATGCCATAGCACCAGAGGATTCTATACTTGTGTCCGGATTTTTGATCGTTCAAGTCCCCTTGAGCCACGTTGGAAGACGCCGAAGTTGGTGGAAGGACGTAAAGGCCGAACTCACCTTCATCACTATTTGGAACTTTGGAACTTTGGAACTTTTATAAAGAACACTGACCTTTGCTAGAAAATACCCCTCAGCAAGAGTATAGGTCTAGATTAAGATCTAGTAAGTCAGACGTAGTTTAATTGTTTAAGCCCACCCGGTGGTGAATCGGTTAGACTCGATTCTGACATGCATAAGATCACATATGAGAATAGCAAGAAGAGAGATAAGAAGGAAAAGTACTGCAAGGTATTACGCAGTAGATGTATAGTTACTTTGATCATCCTTTTTATTCCGTGCATTGTTATAATTGGTGTTAGTTTATTGCTACATGTTTTCTTTCCCATTTCCTCACATATACATTCTTCCAGTAACAGTACCATAGAGCATACATTTAGTGAACTGCCGCCTCATGAATTGTCATATCGACTTGCACTGCGTAACAATACTTTTATTCGAATGTTACACCATTCTCATCAGACCAGCAATGCGACCGATTGCTGGGTATGTGGCCAAATGCCACCTTATCAAGAGACGAAGGGCGTCTTGCCCTTCTACCCTTTACCGTTCTCACACAATGGTTCGTGTGGAGCATGGTTTGCTCTAATGACATCAATAGATAGAAGGTACATAGCTTATCCAGGTGGCTGGATATATGGAAACCTGAATAAAGTAACGAATGAAGCATGCTTTCCAGACAAAGACGGATTCCCCCAAAGAAAGGGAACCGATTTAGAGAATGAAGAGTACGAACAGGGAAATGCATCTGTTAATTTTATAATGTTAAACGTTCAGCCCAAGCAAAACACTGGTCCACCGTTTATATCAGTCCTGCCAGCTAAAGGTGATTTATGTGTTAGTAAGAAAGGCTCAGTACATATGGGACATAGCGAGTGTAACACTGTAGTAGAGTTTGATGATAACGGACTTTCTTCTTTCAAAACATCACGCCATACCTATTTCATTTGTGGTCAGACAGCCTATGTACATATGCCCTTAGACTGGGGTGGGACTTGTTATATAGCATTCTTATTGCCACCCGTTTTTCTAGCCCCATCAAATTATCATAGAGATTCACGACTAGAACATGTTAGACAAAAGAGAGAGACAGATTCCGCAGGGATCGATCAGACTGAAACAGCTTGGGAGCAATATACAGATTTCAACAGAGGATTCTTTTTCTTCATAGGTCCCGTCCAAAACAGTAAACTGATACGCAGGTTAACAAGGACTCTTGAAACAGTTGTAAATGTAACTGCATCTGCCCTGGCGAACTTGACCCAGGAACAGTCTGCTATTAGACTTGTCGTTCTTCAAAACCGCCTCGTTCTAGACGTCATCTTGGCGGATAGGGGCGGAGCTTGTAGAGTCATCCGATCTAGTTGTTGCATTTTCATCCCAGATAATGCACCATCTGTGTACGAAGCAATAACAAGGCTCCACAAGATTGCACATGCCATACATCAAGATCCAGGCACATGGACTTGGTCAAGTTGGTTCTGGGGTGTAATATCTGCATGGGGATGGAAAGTTATGTCCCTCCTATGAATAATTCTACTTATGATATTTGGTTGCTGTCTCTGTCTGCAGTGTGGTCCGGCGATTTGCGGCCTGTGTGCCACTGCCTGTGTTCCCCATCCACGTAAACAAAGAGTTAAAGATGAACAAATGATTCTGTATGATGAACTATATGGTCTCATGAATATAGATGTATCCTAAAGGGTTATGTAGGGGACAAGGAGGGAATGAGGAAAATGATTAATTTAATTTAATTTAAAGGGATCTTATCATGCGCAAACTTAGCCCAATGGGCATCAAGGCGCCTAATTCCAAATCCAGCTCATGACAAAGACCTGGCAGCTCAACCTGTGTAAGCTCTAGAAAAGCACCACGTTTTTAAAGCCTTTTTAAAGAGCGCTAGAGAGGGTAAAACCTTCATCTCCATCGGCAAGATGTTCCAAAGCTGTGGCGCAACGACGGAGAAGGCCCTGGCTCCCCATCTGGTGAGCTTAAAGCGAGGGACAACAAGTTGGAATAGTCCCGAAAATGATATTTTGCCTGACCAAATATGTCCACTACATATACCCTATGTTACATGTCATGTGCATGTCACCCATGCATATTTCCCGTAGTGGCCTGAATCACTAGGCCTCTGCAAACATGTCCTGCAAGTCAAGTCATCAAGTCTCCCAAACGTTAAGCTAAAATGAAGGCCCATGTATTTGCATTTTGCATTGTGCTCTTTTAAATAAATATCGTAATGGTTGAGCCTGAAACCACTTTCTGAATTAATGTTTTCATGACTCTTGGCATACTGAGCTGCAGTCACGTCAGCAAGAAGTCTGCCAAGACAGTATTATGAATAACAGTTATCCGTCTGCTGTACAGAGTGGCATCCCTGCCCGGTGAGGAAAAGTAAACAGAACCCGTCCGATAGCCATTCTGTCTCCATTTAAGTGAATTACAGTGCTTGCACCCATAGAAAGCTCATGCAATGAACGAATAAATATGCCCTCTCTGTCTTTTAGTGACGAACAACCTTTTCTTCAGATAATACATCCCCTGACTCTAGATATCAGTTGTACTAGACGTGCTCAAGTCGCCTTGACACAAGAGATCTCTCTACTAGGTTGAAAGTCAGCTCTCCTCCTAGTTACACGTCAATTGCACGTCATGCTCAAAGTTGCACAAGTAGGGCAGAGTTCCAGCTGGTCATGCAAACTCCTCCTAAGTACCCACCCACCTATGACACCTACCTATCACCTACCTATGACTCATCAAAGTACACACCCTCATGTACACCCACATGTTCTTATCTCATTTTCTTTCTTGCTCTGCTTAGCCTATGTACAAGAAATGTATATATACTATGTTCAGTAAATAATTGTTAGAAGACTCTTCCTGAACCTCAGAGGTGATGGAACATATTCTCCCTTTGACTCGAGTTATTGGAATAAAGCCCATTTTAACTCAGATACCACGGACTCTGCTTCTCACTTGATGCATGATACTTTGTTAATGCCTAGAAATTCTGCCAGGGTAATATTTTATTTACCACATATGTCTGAATTAGGGAAAGTTTAATGTGTGCCTTTTCACAAACCCGCTGAGCGGCTCATCTCCACTCCGATTCATAAAAGGGGGACATGAGTCCCTTGCTCACTGCACCATCAGGATTCAAGCAAGCCGGGCCGAAGACGGCTGTAATGCCAGAAACCGGTCCCCGGAAGCTTGTTTCCTTTCCAGTGAAGAATTGGCTTTGTAGTTTGGTCTGCCCTGTTCCCATGATGCACTGGGCCAGGGACAGACTAATTTGCATATAGCCAGGTTCTGAACTGGGATGGTGCAGTGAGCTAAAAAACGGTGATTGATCAAGCCCTGATCTGTTGACTGGGTAGGAGTGTTCTGATTAACTCAGATACTCTGTCCATCACCACCCCCTTTTTGAAATATTTTGGCCACCACAAGTGTGGAAGGGTATGCTCAGACATGAGTCCCTTGCTCACTGCACCATCAGGATTCAAGCAAGCCGGGCCGAAGACGGCTGTAATGCCAGAAACCGGTCCCCGGAAGCTTGTTTCCTTTCCAGTGAAGAATTGGCTTGGTAGTTTGCTCTGCCCTGTTCCCATGATGCACTGGGCCAGGGACAGACTAATTTGCATATAGCCAGGTTCTGAACTGGGATGGTGCAGTGAGCTAAAAAACGGTGATGGATCAAGCCCTGATCTGTTGACTGGGTAGGAGTGTTCTGATTAACTCAGATACTCTGTCCATCACCACCCCCTTTTTGAAATATTTTGGCCACCACAAGTGTGGAAGGGTATGCTCAGACATGAGTCCCTTGCTCACTGCACCATCAGGATTCAAGCAAGCCGGGCCGAAGACGGCTGTAATGCCAGAAACCGGTCCCCGGAAGCTTGTTTCCTTTCCAGTGAAGAATTGGCTTGGTAGTTTGGTCTGCCCTGTTCCCATGATGCACTGGGCCAGGGACAGACTAATTTGCATATAGCCAGGTTCTGAACTGGGATGGTGCAGTGAGCTAAAAAACGGTGATGGATCAAGCCCTGATCTGTTGACTGGGTAGGAGTGTTCTGATTAACTCAGATACTCTGTCCATCACCACCCCCTTTTTGAAATATTTTGGCCACCACAAGTGTGGAAGGGTATGCTCAGACATGAGTCCCTTGCTCACTGCACCATCAGGATTCAAGCAAGCCGGGCCGAAGACAGCTGTAATGCCAGAAACCGGTCCCCGGAAGCTTGTTTCCTTTCCAGTGAAGAATTGGCTTGGTAGTTTGGTCTGCCCTGTTCCCATGATGCACTGGGCCAGGGACAGACTAATTTGCATATAGCCAGGTTCTGAACTGGGATGGTGCAGTGAGCTAAAAAACGGTGATGGATCAAGCCCTGATCTGTTGACTGGGTAGGAGTGTTCTGATTAACTCAGATACTCTGTCCATCACCACCCCCTTTTTTGAAATATTTTGGCCACCACAAGTGTAGAAGGGTATGCTCAGACATGAGTCCCTTGCTCACTGCTCCATCAGGATTCAAGCAAGCCGGGCCGAAGACGGCTGTAATGCCAGAAACCGGTCCCCGGAAGCTTGTTTCCTTTCCAGTGAAGAATTGGCTTGGTAGTTTGGTCTGCCCTGTTCCCATGATGCACTGGGCCAGGGACAGACTAATTTGCATATAGCCAGGTTCTGAACTGGGATGGTGTAGTGAGCTAAAAAACGGTGATGGATCAAGCCCTGATCTGTTGACTGGGTAGGAGTGTTCTGATTAACTCAGATACTCTGTCCATCACCACCCCCTTTTTGAAATATTTTGGCCACCACAAGTGTGGAAGGGTATGCTCAGACATGAGTCCCTTGCTCACTGCACCATCAGGATTCAAGCAAGCCGGGCCGAGGACGGCTGTAATGCCAGAAACCGGTCCCCGGAAGCTTGTTTCCTTTCCAGTGAAGAATTGGCTTGGTAGTTTGGTCTGCCCTGTTCCCATGATGCACTGGGCCTGGGACAGACTAATTTGCATATAGCCAGGTTCTGAACTGGGATGGTGCAGTGAGCTAAAAAAACGGTGATGGATCAAGCCCTGATCTGTTGACTGGGTAGGAGTGTTCTGATTAACTCAGATACTCTGTCCATCACCACCCCCTTTTTGAAATATTTTGGCCACCACAAGTGTGGAAGGGTATGCTCAGACATGAGTCCCTTGCTCACTGCACCATCAGGATTCAAGCAAGCCGGGCCAAAGACGGCTGTAATGCCAGAAACCGGTCCCCGGAAGCTTGTTTCCTTTCCAGTGAAGAATTGGCTTGGTAGTTTGGTCTGCCCTGTTCCCATGATGCACTGGGCCAGGGACAGACTAATTTGCATATAGCCAGGTTCTGAACTGGGATGGTGCAGTGAGCTAAAAAACGGTGATGGATCTAGCCCTGATCTGTTGACTGGGTAAGAGTGTTCTGATTAACTCAGATACTCTGTCCATCACCACCCCCTTTTTGAAATATCATCTCCAGTCCGGCATTTGGTCAGTGAGTCGGTCGGTCAGGTGACGTTCCTTATTCTGCCACAATCCGACCAGCCAATAATATGCCAGAAGTTTAGCCACAGGCCAAGCCCGCCGCTGCAGCTCCTGTGCTTCCACTGTTGATAAACAAAACATCGCAGTTATACAATAGCAAGGCCTGTTGAGTTTAGTGCTAAGAAACCGCAAGATTGCCGCATCGTGCTCTACGTTTTAATGGCACTCGTAAAACCCCTTAAACTTCCTTTGGTTTCCATTACGCCCAAACTCAATGTAAGCATTTTGGTGAAAGTGATTACTCCGGAGGTGTCCAAAGTAGGTCTAAGAGGACCATACCAAGGACATATGTTCAGAAGATCCACAGAGCATATTTTACGTACAATGATATAAAAGAGAATTCAGTTATGTGGCAGTAGCTGGCATGGGGCCTGCCCGCTAAAACCTACATTGGACACCCTTGGTCCACTCTCTAGCCGTTTGCCTAGCTCACCTCTCGACCTTCACACAACAAGCAGGCTGCTGAAGACCAACCTCGAAACGGAGGCTCTGGTATATAATCACCTTTAAAGACACTTCATAAGGGAACTCTTTAATTAACTCTGAACATGTTGGTGCGTTTGAAGGCTCCGCTAATGGAGATGCTGACATGTTGGGCGGGGCGTACTTACGATGTCGGGGCCATTAAATAAAAGCTAATTGGACCCCCACTAAATCTCTTCGAATCCATCAGCGTGACAGAAGAACTCACACGTGCGCTGTGTGAACTGCTGAAGGAATACTACTCACGGACAGCGGGAGGGGGGACGGGCACACGGACAGCGGGAGGGGGGAGGGTTAACGGGCACACAGACAGCGAGAGGGGGGGCTCGAAAGTTAAAGGACTGCGACGGACACAGTGCTGCAGCTTGATCGCTGGGGATCGCCCGACTGGTGGGCGTATGAGCAGCCCTGATCGGAGCTGCGGCAGCTCTCACATTCACGAGCCCAGACTCAGGGGAGCGGCCTGCGAGTGCTCCTGGATGGCCGGAACAGAATCGCAGCGGAACTGTGAGCCCCGAGGGAGGACCTACCTTGGCTGACGTGTGCAAGCGGTGAGCCCCCGGCAGGTGGGCGCCGCTCGCTTTCCTAGGCTCTTGGAGCTACTGGAGTTTTCATTATCTCACGGCCCGCCCGGCCATTGTGTCGGGTGTTAAAGCGGACCAAGCGGACCACGCCATGCAGGATACTGCCCGGCCGCCATCTTCAGAGAACTGACCAAAACAAACCTAATAAAAAAAAAATTTAAAACGCCGCCCACCGCTGCATGACGTAGGAAAAGGGGTGGGATGAGTAAAAATCGCGGGAACGCCCACGAATCTGCTCCGGCAATGACGGACAGATGTCTGTTCCAATGGCTAGCCTCCATTTATGGAGCTAGCCAATGGAACAGAGAGGCGGAACAAAGCCACACAGTGTACGACATAAGATTTCGCTCTGCGCGAAAGGCTGCTGCGCAACTTTCGACAGGCGAAACCTAAAAAAGCATTCTGAAATTATCTTCTAAATGTACACCAAATCATTGCAACTTTTAACCACTTAACACTTTATGCAATCCTGTTGGTTTTATCATCGTACAACTCTGCAAGTCATTTCTAATTGATTATATTTTACAATCAGAAACCAGTAATGGAGCAAAACAAGTGGCACCGCTGCGTTCCAGTTGATTGATGGGCTCACTGCACCTTCTTACAATAATTCTTTTCACCAAATGTATTTATTTGTCATTAAAGAAAAGTCATTAAAAAACACTCTTGCATATCGGTGGCATATTATCCTTCATTGCTGATTTCCGACATAACATATCACTGGGTTACACTAACCAACGTTTGTTGCCTTTCCAAACCCTTCTGCATTTTCTTCAGTTTTCACTGCGTTATTTAATTTAGAAACCGTTCATCCATGTCTCATTTCTGTACATCCCTATATATCTGTATTGGGTGTTCCACAATTCCGTATGCTTGCATTAGTCTGTCCTTCTGAGGTCGAGCCTAGCGGCAGCGCTCATGCACTGCTCGCTCTGCGAGGCATGCTGTAATAGAGTATGCAGTGGAAGCCCCGCCCACTTCGCCCATATTTTTATTGGGTGGTGACATTGTCCTTCATAAACGCTGAATTCATATTCATTATGAGGCTTCTTAGTCCCTCCTGGGTACCGCCTTGTCTCCATTTGTTACCGCCCATAAGCACTGGACCTTTTACTTAGCTCGTTATACGTTCTGCTTTATCTAGTAGGTGAGCACTATTTTGTTTATTTACACTAATGGGGACATTGGCTGCTGCTTTTTTTGGTTGTATTTGCATGCTGTGCGCGGCGCGTGCTTTAGGGACTCCGCACTCAGTTTAAATTTTATTTTTAAAAGTTTGATGTAAAGTTTGATGTTGAACGCGGCGCCCGCTTCAGGGACACCACGCTCTGTTTTACTTTTTAAACTTTTACAATGCCAATAGGTTAAAAAGACGCAAATCCAAGACCTATTGCATCTTAAATGCTTGTGGTAGGGTGGAGTGTAGGAGGAGGGCAGGCGTAACTCATCGATCGCCATTGTGTTGGCCTTTGGTTGCAGGGTGGCTGCAGCTCACGCAGGACGGGTTTGCACAGAGCTTGCAGACCAGGCCACCGGTGGTATGCAGGATCCGCACAGGGTTGTGCAGGGGCAGAGCATGAAGGGAGGAGTGTGAGTGAAGTATTGAGGGTGACTACTATACATTGCCAGTGGGTTGGCTTTGGGTGCCCAAATGCTTGAGGAGCCAAGTCAGAGCCAAGTGCTTTGCTTGGATGGTCTTTGACGTAGCATTCCTGTATATTGTGCACGCACACACTGCAAGCACACGCGCACATACACCCTGTGCGCAACCAACACACCCGCCCCTCTTTGCCCTTTGCACAGGCTTGACACAGTTCTCAGAACACCAGCAACAGCAATAAAGAACTAGATGATTTGACAATGACGTCGCATGGGCCGTATTCTGGGTTTCGTGACACCACGACGGGTCGACTTGTTGATGGCTTCGCTCTCAAGTATTCCGACTTTCTGAATGTGCTTCTGCACTGCTTGTTCTCATTAAGAGTGGGCTGTGTTCATGTATTGTATTGTAATTGCATTTATATTGCGCTTACTCCCCTAACGAGGCATCAAAGCGCTTTTTTGGCGGGTAGCACGCTACTCCGGGACCCATAGAGGATTAGTGTTGAATTAGTATAGTGAAACATGCAAGTACATTTTAAGTGGTGGATAGGTTAGTCAGTTATTTGGAATGATAGCAGAAGGATAGAGGAGGAAGGATAGAGGAGGAAAAAAAGGTTTGTATTTATATAGCGCTTGTTACCCCTGATGGGGTTTTTGAAGCGCAAGTAGCACGCTACCCTGGAATCCATCAGGATTAGTGTTGAATTAGAATGGTGACACATGAAGGTAATTTTAGTGGTGGATATGTTAGTCAGTTATTTGGATTGAGAAGGGTTGGGGAGGGGTAGAAAAGAGGGAAGAGTTTAGAAAGGTTTGTTTTGGGGGATTGGTATAGTAATAGAGGTGTAAGGTGATGCAAGGAGGGGCAGAGTAGCAGAGAGTCTAGAAAGGGTTATTTTGGGGATCATAGTGGTATGGGGTTTGGGGTTAAATGAGAGAGTGGATTTAGAGGACATATTGAGCGAAGTATAGGCTGAGAAACAGGGACGTGCACTGGAAATGCTAAATTGGAAGAAAGGGATAAATATATATATATCCATAAGTACATTGAAAGTATATAGATGCATAAAGGAGGTAGATGTATATTGAGCTGTTATGTTTCTTCCAGTTGATTCAATGCCCATTAGATTCCCAATGTTAGACTCATGTTCTCATTTGTTATCTTTGCCTCAAATTGTAAAGCGCTCTGATATCCTTCGGGATCAAGTTCGCGCTATATCCATACTGATATTATAAAGAGAGAGCCCAAACCTTTGAGGCGGATAATCTCAGTAACCACAGCACCAATCACAACACCCAATACAGCGTTGGAATGGGCAGTTGCAGCAGAAGGACATAGGCTATGCAGACGGCCACCATATATATATATTTTTTTTGCAGAGTTTTATATAGAGCAAACTTGACCCGAACTGAATCAGGTATCAGAGCGCTTTACATAGCACCAGTTACGTTACATGAGGACACACATTAATTTTTGTTAGGCACGGGGAGATTAAGTGATTTGCCCAGAATCGTAGGATGTTAGGCGTCGTTACCAAGACTCGAACCCAGATCCCCAGGTCCGAGGTCGAGCGCCTTAGCCGTTAGGCCAACTCCTCTATACATTTAAAAGGTAAAAGAACCGTGCCAGCAAAGTAGTCCCTTGTGGGTGTGTCTGGGTTGTGCTGTGGGTGTGGGCTGGGGGGCGTGACTAACGCTGGGGGCGTGTGGTACGGCCATCACATCGTGGGCTGTGGGCGTGTGCTGGGGGCGTGACAAACGCTGGGGGCGTGTGTCCGCCCTTCATGCTATGTGAGTCGTACATACAAGCGTCAATTACGTTGCTGCCCAGCATCAAGGGGCACACTGGGGGCGTGAGAAACGCTGGGGCCGTGTGTCTGGCCTTCATGCCATGTGAACGCAATTGCGCCGCATCAAGGGGCACGCTGGGGGCGTGTGCTACGTTCCGCCCTTCATGCCATGTGGGTCGTACATTAATCAGAAGATCGTCTGCTGTGGCCGTGTGCTGGGGTGTGACAAACGTGTTCACCTGGAGGCCTGGTAAGTAACGTTACTGCAGCCTCTCCTGCGCGCTGTTACTGAACTCTCTCATTCAACGAAATTACATGCGCCTGGTACCATCAACCAGGGCTCTAGCCGGGCTCAGGCAGCAGATCACTAGACCAATTACAGGCACCTGCTAACATCAACCAGGGCTGAAGCTGGGCCTCAAGAGGGGGAACACGCGCCTCCTAACATCAAACAGGCCTGCATCTGGGCCTCAAGGAGGGGAACACGCAAATTAGCGTGTCTGCGGGGACAATTACTGCACCCTCTCCTACTCGCTGTCACTCAACCCTCTCATTAAGGGGATTTACCCGCGGCTGATAACTCTCTCATTCAACGACATTACACGCTCCTGCTAACATCAGCCAGGGCTGTAGCCGGGCTCAGGCGGCGGATCACTACACCAATTACACGCGCCTGCTAAAATCAACCAGGGCTGCAGCTGGGCCTTCTCCGTCTCTATTCTAATGAAACAAAAAATGTTGTCTACCGCGAGATTTTAAAATAAATTGCCCTTGCCAAATACACACATTACACACATTCTATTTCATACCCTGACAACGTCGGGACGGGCTGCTAGTAAAACTTTATAAATAAATAAATGGGTGTTCCCGCAATACACCCATGGATTTTGATGCTGCCCCATATTTACAAACTCACTTAACCCTGGGCCAGCACCAAAAACGTACGTCTCCCCAGTGAACACACGGCTCCTCGTTGTTTCCTCTTTCCATGTGCGCTGCATTCTGCAGCTCACATAGAGAGAGGAAGACATCTCTCTGGATTGTTTTTGTGCGGGAAGGTGCCCTTCCAGCACAAAAGAAATCCTGCCTATGTTGGTGCTAGGCAGCAATTTGTGCGCCAACGCAAGGGAGAATGACAGGAATGGACCAATATGGTGCGTTCCTGCCCTTCTACATTGGCTTAGGGCAGCGCAGCAAGCGGACTTACAGCGCTGCCTGACCCCAATTCCACATAAATGAGGATCTTTGTTTTTAGCTACACCTTTGACCATGCCGCCACGCTCACTGACCTTTGGTTTGCCAAACAAGGTGTAATATTATTTCCCCACTGTAAAAATTATTTTGTGTGGGAACTAGGGGCGTTTACGGTTGTCGATGATGAGGAGTACCAGGTTCTAGAAATTTTTATCAGGAGGGGGTCCCTACTCCTAAAAAAGTTTGACAAGTGGGTCTCAGCATCAAAAAGTTTGAAGACCTCTGCCCTAGCCTGACTAGTGAATGGGGAGAGGGGCTGAGCTGAACAGAGTGCTCCAAAACCAGCTGCGTCTGGGTAATCCTTTAACCCTGCAGCCTAGACAAAGGATTTATGTGTATAAAAAGGGGCTGTGACCCCTTGCAAAATATTCTCTTCCTGATCCTACCTTGAGGGGAGCCTGCTGCTGCTGGGCACCAGGAGGACCGCCACTGGGGACTGCCTCCCTGCCTGGAGGGCCCTGTGAGCTGGTCCCTGGGCCCAGCCTTTGCCCCCCCCCCATTTCCTACAAGACTTTTGCTGGACTTTGGGGAAACTAGCGCTTGGGAGCGCTGGATTCGTTCCCCTAGCGCTTGGGAGCGCTTTCTTTTCACTTTTCAGGAGCCCGGTATTTCTGGCTGTTTATTTGTTCCTCCCGCTTTTTTTTATACTTTAAATTGCAGGTGCCCACCCTGCATGACGGCCGTGTAATTTTTATTTAAATTACAGCGGGTGCCCACCCCGCTGATCATCTGCATCCTCGAGGGAGCCTACCCCTCATTCTCCGCTGGGGAAAACTCAACACCGCAACCCGAGTCGTGGTACAGCCTCCTCCGGGCCGCTGCCCAGCGCGACCCGGAAGTGTAAATCCTCAAACAGGAAGCGGACGGGAGCCCACCCCGCGCTCCTGTAGCCAGAAGAAGGACGAAGGCGGCGTTGGCAGTTGGAGCCCCCCGAGAGCGAGGGAGAGCCCCGTGGTGCCCAGTGTGGTCGGAGAAAAAGCAGGAAGCATTCTGCCTCCCAGCAAGACTCTCCCGAGGGAGAGAGCCCCGCCCGCCACCGACCGGAGAAGCCCAGCCGTCCTGCCCGCCGCACTGGAAGAGGAGTCCCTATGAGCCCAGTAAGTGGGGGCCCCATGTTGGTGGTGCCCATTGGAGGCCCGAGCTCCTCCCGCATTTCTGGGCGGCCCGTGGGGCAGCGGGCTGCCATAACATTCACGGGGGCATTGATTTTGAGCCCGAGAGGCTCCAATGATGGGGGCATTGATCTCGAGCCTGAGAGGCTCCAACGACGGGGGCATTGATCTTGAGCCCGAGAGGCTCCAACCACGGGGGCATTTTTGTTGTTTCTGGTCCCCCGAGAGGGACTCCAACGTCGGGGGCACTTCTTTTGTTAGAGAGCGGCCCTGGGAAGCAGCGGGCCGCCCCCCCTTTACTCTCGTCCCCGGGGGGCATTGTTGTTCCGAGCCCCGTGGCTCCAACTTTAGTGCCAGCCTTTTTAGTCCAGAGCCCACGAAGCTCCATGGGGGCATTCTTGTTTCAAAAAGAAAGCCAGGAGGCACGCTGGTGCCAGGCTCAAGTTCCACAGCTGCCGAGCACTTAGTGGGCAGCTGCTACGTTTAGGCCCTTGCGCATTCTTCTTTGGCTGCCTGCGCAGCCAGCCCAGACATTCTGGACATTGGGCCTGTGAGCCCCTGAGAGGCCAGGTTGACCTGGAGTCAGTTCTGTGTACTTTTTGGCGCAAGTGTGATACTGGCCTACTGTGATTATTGGCGCAATTGTGATTACCTGCCTAATGTGATTTCTGCATCATGTGTAATGCCTTTTTGCCTATACCTCTGAATGTATTGTTATGCCTAGGAGGTTGTTTTCTTCCTAGTATAGGTTATGCTAGTGAGTTCATGGTACCCTGCGTGATTAGGATTGCGTAGGGTGTACTTACCTTTTACCAGTAGTTACTGGTTGTGGGCTACATTTGCTATTTGCTGCTACAGTTATTATATGTGCTATGTGCTAAGCGTTATTCCTAGAAAGTGTGAGTTCTACCAAGTGCTTATTCCTGACAGTGGTCCATGTGGCCCTGTCCCATGTATATAATCCCCTGTAAATTCCGCCCGTGCCAGTGGCACAGTGTAAATTGTGTGTTTATTATCTAATGTGTTTGGTATAATACAAAGTCTATTTTTATATATAACTTTGTGTGGAGTTTCCTTTGTGGTGGGCCTTGGGTGTTGTTGCTGGGTGCGCGCACAAACGCTTTACACCTTGCATCCGGGATAAGCCTGACTGCTCGTGCCAAGCTACCAAGGGAGTGAGCAGGAGTTATCTTTGGCGGGTGACTTCCTTGCCCTGATTAGAGTGGTGGTTCCTGCCTGACTTTGGCGCAAGCCTTAGCCAACTGGAAATCGCCATTTCTAACACATAGGCTTCCAGATCGCCCTGTAACTCCGCCTGCAACGACAAAGAAAACATTACAACGTTCTATGTACTTTGCCTGCCAACCCCACGCGGGGTAAGCGGTAGGGTGGGAGACGGCGATTCCGGCGCAAAGAGGACGCCAAGATGGCCGGAGGAGGCATACATACCTCCCCACTTCCTCTTCATGCCGGAAGTGACGCGTCTGGTAAGGGGACTCTTCCTGGTGTCCTGCATTATAGTGGGGGTGGGGAAGTGGTGGGCGTATGGTACTAAAGGGGCAGCCCTCCACACTCCACGAGTGCCGTGTGGTGCTCGATCTTGCATTTCAGCTCGACACATCTTCCCGGTTCCTTGGCCGTTGGCTAATGAGCCCCCTGAAGACCTTTTCTTGAAACAAACTTGCCTTCCTTGTTGCTCCAGGCTTGCTCCAGCTTCCCTCCAAAGGAGAAGTGCCACAGACCTTGCTGGTCTGCAACAGAGCCAATCTCGACATCCTGCGTGGGTTGCATTTGCCAAGGCTTGTTGGGTCCAATCCGGATACCGACACCGAAGTCAACTAGATCCTTCGTGGGACAGCTCGAATCCAGCGCCTGGTCATCGTCGATGCCTCCTGGACCTCGTGGCTGAAGAGACATGCTCACTTTCTTCACCTGAGATCATCGCGACATCGCTGGTTCCTTCCTGGTCACTGACTAGTGACCCAGACTCTGTCCCCTCTGCTTTCAGGTTCTTCAAATCTTCGATCCACCCTTGGATCCACCAGGACACTCTTCCTTTGGCCGCCTGCAGCACTTCTTTGCAGATCTCCATAGAAAACGACAACGAAACCCGTCACGAAAAGACACCTATGCACCCGGCTTCCCTGGGTGAGGTAACACGAGTACTCCGGTGCTCCCGTGGGTCTTGACTCTCGAAGTGTCCTAGTTTAAAAGGGTTCCATCCTAGTCCATCCGGAAGTGTCCTTAACAGTAACTTTGTACCTTCTTTGTTTCCATTTATAAGTCAATGGTAACCCGCGTCTGTGTTTAGACACTGCACGCATCTCCCGTGGGCCTCCTACTTCCCAACCTTTGGTTGTTTAGTGTAGCCCCAGCGATTCCACATGCCCTGGGCCTACTCTCTATTTCAGACGTGGTTCTTATACCACTTCCTTAGTATGTATGTATGTATGCAGAACTTATATAGCGCAACTGTCACCCCAAGGGTATCCTGGCGCTGCAACTTAGCCTACAGTGACGGCGAGCAATGAGCCAGATTATCAGTGAGGACACTGTCCTCAATCCTTGGGGAAAAGCCAGGTTTTTAGGCTCTTTCTGAAACTTAACAGGGAGGTCACCTGTCTAATGCTCAGAGAAAGGTCGTTCCAAAGGTGTGCAGCCGCTACGCCGAAGGCCCTACCTCCTGTCCTGGATTTCTTGAATTTGGCCATAGCTACCAAAAAGGCACTAGACGGACGGAGATGTCTTGCTGGCTTATACCATGTAAATCTCTCCTGCATAGGCATCGGGCCCGTTCCGTGTACTGCTCTAAACACCATACACACTGATTTAAAACAGATCCTCTCCCTAACGGGGAGCCAATGGAGATCTCTCAAAGCCCGGTTGGTGGAAGATCTACGTTGCCTGTTTAGTGCCAGCTTTGCCGCTATGGACAGGACCCTCTGCAATCCCTGCAAAATATATTGGGGAGCTCCAGATACAGGGAATTGCAGTAGTCCAGTCTACATAGTGTTATACTCCTGACTACCAGGGGTCTTGTCTCCTCTGTCGCAGAGCCTTCAACAAGGCAAAGCAGACACTGACCGTTTTATTGGCCTGTGATGCCATTTGAAGATCATCATCGTCCCAAACTGCGCACGGTCTTAACCGCAACTAGGGGGTCGTCACTTGGAGTAAGTTTAAACTCTAGCGGCAAATTCTGTAACCTTTTGCCACTGGAGCAGTACACCACCTCTGTCTTCAACCTATTAAACTGTAAAGAATTTTCTTTAAGCCAGCTTGCAGTTTGACACATGCATTCCTGAGAGATCTCCATGGTCACTGCCTGCTTTCCCTCCAAAGAAAACACCAGTTGAGTGTCGTCAGCATAGTTTACCAGGCCATCCCCAAATGACTTTATGATAGGAATCAGCGGGCGTAGATATATATTGAAGAGAATGGGGCTTATTGCCGAGCCCTGTGGCACCCCATGTCGTACCAGGTCATTGTTACCATCTGATGTCTCTCCGACAAGTATGATTGCAACCACTTCAGGGCTCGGCCTTTCACCCCCATTCGTTCCAACCTGCCCAGCAGCACCTCATGGCTCACAGTGTCGGATGCGGCCGAAATGTCTAGTAGCACTAGAACCGATGAGTTGCCTTTGTCGGCACGCATTCGCAGATTGTCCAATATGGTGGCTAGGGCTGTTTCCGTCCCATGACAAACTGGTCCCTGTCCAGTAGATTATTCTCTCCAAGGAAACCTGATAGTGACTTGCTGACCACTTTTTCCAGTATTTTTCCAGGGTATGGCAGAAGGGATATAGGCCTAAAGTTTGCCGGGTTAGTAGAGTCTAAAGAGGGTTTCTTGAGTAGGGGTTACCACTGCCTGCTTCCAGGCCTCTGGCACCACCCCATCATCTGACAGCAGATTTTGTGCATCCAGGGAAGTAGTTCTTCCCCACATTCCTTCCAGATCTTATGAGGGAGGGGATGTAAAGGAGACCCAGATGAAACACTTTGAGCACAACTGTAGAACAGCTCCTTGGTGAGAGGTGGAAAGTGCTCCAGAGTAAGATAAGCCTGGGCGTAGTTTGCGTAGCAGCACTACATGTAGCTTCACGTAGTGCACATAGTCTGCGTAGCGTAGCTGAAGACACTGTGTACTTGTCTGCACTGTGCTAAAATTGCAATACAACTGTAAAAAGCTTCCTGTACATGACCATATATGAGATAATAAGCTTTTCTATCTTTATATGCTAAAATGCATATAGTACATACACAATGGTGAAACTGAAAAATTAGCAAGCAGTGGGAGATGTGATTATTTTGAGATCCTCCCTAACCTAGGGAGAGTACCAAACAGATGCATTGAAAACAAAAAAGCACATCTTATTGAACGATTTAGTTGTGGTCCCATCCTCTTAGGACAAACCCAAACACAGTTATTGGCAAAAAAACATTCCCAACCAAAGGCCCTGCAAAGCATTATGGGATGAAATTAGCAGTGGGCAGTGAATATTATATAGTATACAATATCAAAATAATTCTACAAAGAGCTGCAGTTCCACTGGTCGTCCCTAGATGTCCCTCACGAGTCAAATGCAAATGCTTGATGAAAGGGTTTCAATGGTTTTGCATTTGACTTGTGAGGGACATCTAGGGACGACCAGTGGAACTGCAGCTCTTTGTAGACTTATTAGGTCTCGCGACCTATCGATGCGCGCATGCGCATCGAGCGGAGCGAGAATTCAAGTGGCGAAAATTCTCGTGAAACCACCAGCTTTTTGCTGGCGGTTTTGTGGTAAATAAATAATTAATTACCGGTACTATTTTTTAATATAATCAATAAAACAGATAGCTCAATAAATAAGAGTCAGGATTCGAGGTATCTTGAGTCTATAGGCTTTAATCAGGCATAAAGGACAGGAACAGGACAGCCTGTACGGGAATGAAGTATGGCAGCTGCCGGGGGCAGGATCTGGGAACGGACAAGGGTAACTTTTTGTAACAGTTCACAGTATATATATCAAAACAATTGCATTACATTCAATACAGTAGGCGTAGCAGTAGGCGTGACTCGTAGCAGTCGCGAAAGATAAGGGCAAAATGATGTAACAAGAAGGCGTGTACAGGGCGTATACATAGACATGTGATGTAAACGTAACAGAATATGTCATAAACGGGGCGGAAACATGGAGGGGGCTACCTGAGCAGCTGGGACCTCTAACCCAGTGGTGCGCACAAACGGGCAATGATGTGTTACCAGGGAGAACTGGGGGCTATGACTTCTGCGCTAGAAGAGGAGACTAAAGTCTGGAGTGTCAGAGCGACATGTACCTAAGGCATATCTGGTATCTGGTGTTTAGAGTACATATTGATAGAATCCAAAAGTTATCAGGGCAAAGGCTACTAGACACTAGGACTGGTGCATGCATAATTCTACATGTGTTGCGTGTGCGAGGAATATTCTATGAATATTAATACAGTATTTCTCTTACATGGAGACATAAAGGCTAGACCATGACGGAAACTATTGATGCGATGCAGTAGCTTAGGAATGCAGAGAAGGAGGGCTGGACTGATAACTAGAAACATAACATACTCTTGGCAGACTGGGAGGCAGAGCCAGGCCGGGCCGGGCACTGCGAGGCATGAAGTAAGCGAAGGGTCAGGGATGCAGGTGGGGGCTGTATTGCTCCTCGGAGGGTTCAGGAGACAGGAGCTGAATCTGAGTCCGGGCCTTTTTGAGGCCTAGAAACGGGGACAATTCAATGAATTAACGTGCACACTGTGAAATGTGGCAACGTAGGTTTACATAGGCCTAATATTCGTTGTTTTCACGAGGACTGGAAACTGGCATATTAGAGATGGACACAACTGTAATTGCGTCTTTAATCGATCAGAGGGGGATACATGCATATCGATCATGCACATATAACATAAGATGGGGAACACGTAGGCACATACAACATGGCAAAATTTACTTTTCCACATTCCCTCCTTGTGCCCTACGTTTCCATCAGGAAACATCAATATTCATGATACCATCTATCTGTTCATATAGCATCATTTGCTCGTCTCGAATTGTCTTGGAACGGGATTTAGGACTAGGAATACAAGAGGTAGCACACATGCCGCAAATCGCAGGGCCACATTGTATACAGAGGCAGCAACTGAATATGATCATTACTGCAATACCTAGGAATGACAATACTTTCCATCCCCAGGCAGATATGATACTCCAGAGCCAACCGGACCATGTCCAGGTGCCTGGATTCTGGTGTAACTGATGGGCAATTTTATGAAGTCTGGTTATAGCTGAATAAACAGACGGCGCGTTATTAGGAATGAAAATGCAGCAACTAGATCCGATGACTCTACATGCTCCTCCCCTATCGGCCAGTATGACGTCAAGAACGAGACGATTTTGGAGCACGACAAATCTCATAGCAGATTGCTCTTCAGTTAAGTTACCTAGAGCAGAAGTAGTCTCATTCACTACTGCTTCAAGGGTTCTGGTTAACCTATGGATTTGCTTACTATTCTGGATAGGTCCTATAAAGAAGAAGAAGCCTTTATTGAAGTCTTGATACTGTTCTAGAGTAGTTTCAGTTTGATCGACAATTGGGGACTCGATCTCCCTTCTATGTCTGACGTGTACTAGATGTGTGTTTCTGTGATAATCAGATGGGGCTAGGAAAACTGGTGGCAGTAGGAAAGCAATGTAACATGTTCCATCCCAATCGAGGGGCAGACGAACATATGCGGTCTGACCACAAACAAAATAAGAATGACGTGAGGCTTTGAAAATAGATTTCCCACTGTCACTATACTCGACAATAGTAGTACAATCACTATGTCCTACATGTGCGGAACCATTCTTTCTGACACATAATTCGCCTTTTACCGGTAGTACTGAAATAGCAGGCAAATCTGGAGTAGTATCGGACTGAACATTCAGGACCATGAAATTCGAAGAATAATTACCTAAATCATATACTTCATTTTCTAGATCTAACCCTGTTCTATGGGAGAGACCTTGCTTGTCTGGAAAACATGTTCTATTCAGAAGGGACATATCATTAGAGGATGACGTTAACGTGGACCATGCTCCACACGAACCATTATGTGAAAACGGATAAGGAAAGAGTGGCAGAACTCCCTTCGGTGTCTGGAAAGGGGGGAGTCGACCACACACCCAACAATTAGTGGCATTGCTGGTCTGGTGTGAATAGTGTAACATCCTGATGAATGTATTATTTCGCATGGCAAGACGATAGGATAGCTCGTGAGGAGGCAGATCACTAAATGTGTGCTCTACTGTAGCATTAGAAAACATATGTACATGTGAAATTGTAAAACATAAATGTAAAGCATAACTTGTGCAGGTAACCATAAGACTCAAAAATAACAAGAAAGATAAAACAATAATACATCTTTTAGAGTTTTGACTAACTCTCTCACTATGGGGGTCTATCTCATACATGTCAGGAACCGGTCTAACCGTTTCACCCGAGAGGGACTTAGACAATTAAACTGGCTGACTTATTTTACTAGACCGAAGCTTCTTTTTATACTCCTGTTGCGGAGTTTTCTCTAACAGGGGAACTTTGAGTTCAGAATCTGTTTTTAGGCAGTCTTTAGGAATAAGGCAGTCCTTAGCAAAAGTCTTTTCTCGTAATCCCTGGAATTTTCTTATATGGCTCAGGTGGACCCATCCCTTCCTGCCTTCAAGTTTTACGGCGGTCTTTGTTGTAAGCAATACCATGCGAGGCTCCTTCCAGCGGGGCTCCAGCGGACTTGAACGATCAAAATTTCGGACAAAGACGTGATCACCGGGAACGACTTCATGCTGTTTCACCTCGGTGTTGTCTGGAAATGCGGCGGCAACCTGTGAACGACAAGAGTGTAGGGCAGACATCAAGGAAGCTAGGTAATCTGTCAGCATATTACTGGAAACGTCTGTAATACTACGGGGTCTAGGTGTACCCCACATGTTTGGGGGGCGGCCGAATACGACCTCATACGGGGACAGACCTGATCTGGAATGTGCAACCATCCTCATATAAAATAAAGCAACTGGCAGGGCAACTAGCCAGTCTACACATTTTTCTCTACATACTTTTGCAATGCGGATTTTCAGAGTCTGATTATGTCTCTCTACGAGACCGGCTGCTTCAGGATGGCGCACACAATGGAACTTCCACTGGTACCCTAACAGAAGGGAAACATGTTTCATAAGCTCGGATGAGAATGGCTGGCCGTTATCTGAATACACGACCCTAGGGAGTCCATAGCGGGGAAAGAACTCACGAACCAACTGCCTGGCAGTGGTCGCGGCTGTGTAATCTGGAACTGGATTGCTTCTGTCCACCTGGACAAAGCGCATACAACTACGAGAACATACTTGAAACCTCGACATCGCTCCATCTGAATATAATCCATCTGGAGGACTTCAAAAGGGTGGTCAGGAGGTTGGAATCCACCTTGTTCCACCGGGACACTTTTACCTGGATTGAACTGACAACATATCATACAGGTACGGACTTTCTGCTTGGCTGCAGCTCGTAAGTGCTTGTTGAACCAAAGGTTCTGAATACTGTCTAACATAGCTTTTTCTCCTAGATGTGCTGGACTATGTGCGGTATTAATAATGACTTGAACCATAGAGTCGGGGAGAAACCATGTGGCTTTTCCCTTCGTCAACCATCCTTGATCTGTCTGGACCCCTCCTTGTTCGGACCATTTCTTGATTTCTTCGGGAGTAGCGTGTAACTGTATGTCTATGACATCTTGTGTAGGGTCCTTAACTGTCATACAAGTAGTCTGATCTGGAGTGAGTGTCTGTGTCGTGTTAACTGGAATGTCTGGGGTCTGAGCTGTAAGCTTGGCTGTTCGATCTGCTAGATCGTTACCTCGGGAAATGATGTCAGTAACTTTCGTATGTGCCTTGCACTTCATGATAGCGATAGCTGTCGGTAAATGTATCGCATTTAACAGAGCTTGAATGAGGAGACCATGCTGAATCTTGGTTCCATGAGAAGTCATAAAACCTCTTTCTTGCCAGAGCACTCCAAAGTCGTGTACGACTCCGAATGCGTAACGTGAATCTGTATATATGTTTACTTTTAGGTTCTTGGCACGTATGCAGGCTTGGGTCAGAGCAACTAGCTCTGCTGCTTGAGCAGACAGGGTGTCAATACGATGTGTTTCTATAACTTCAGTTTCAGTAGTCACTGCATACGCGGCTACTAGTTCTCCTGTACTTGTTCTCATACATGAACCATCCACATAAAGTGTCAGGTCAGGATTAGGTAATGCAATATCTGTCAGGTCTTGTCTTGGTTTTGTCATAGTGTTAACAACTTCCACACAGTCATGTGTGGCAGGATTTGAAGTAACTGACGATAACAATGTAGCTGGATTTAGAATGTTGCAGCGTCTGATTTCTATGTGTGGCTGGAACAGTGTCAGTTCATAACCTGTTAAACGTGCAATTGTTAAGTGCTGAGTCTGTGTTCGGTTTAAAAGAACTTCCACGGAGTGTGGAACTTGTACTGTCAGGGAGTGTCCTAACACTATGGAATCACTTTGTCTGATAGCTAGAGCTGTGGCTGCAACTGACTTGAGGCACACAGGCAGAGCCTGGGCTACTGGATCTAATGTGCTCGAAAAATAAGCACAGGGCTTGTATTGTCCTGCTTGATCTTGTGTGAGAACAGATAATGCAGTACCATCACGTTCTGTGACAAAAAGTGTAAAAGGCTTACTGTAGTTCGGTGTTGCTAGAACAGGTGCTTGACATAAGGCTTTCTTTAATTCATTGAAAACAAGTGTATGTTCCTGGGTCCAAGGGAGGACAGTCGATACGGCTGCCTCCTGTGTCGTTAACTGTATCAGTGGCTTGGCTAGAAATGCATACTGAGGAATCCATTGTCTGCAATAAGAAGTAAGGCCAATAAAAGCTCGTACCTCCTTCTGTGTCTTGGGCTGTGGAAGACTCGCTATTAACCGGATACGGTCTGGTGTCAACTGCCTACCCCACTTGGACAGTAAGTGTCCTAAGTATACCACTTGCTGGACACAGAATTGTAATTTGGAAGGGGACACCTTGTGCCCCTGCTCGGCCAGAAAATACAGAACCGTGAGTGACGCACGCTCGCAGTCACGTTCAGAACGGGCTGTGATCAGTAGATCATCGACATACTGGAGCAGGGCAGTGTCAGTTGGCATGTGAATGTTGTCTAGTTGTCTCTTAAGTGCTCGTGCTCTTCCCTGATTCTGTTCTGGTGATACTGGAGCATTTGTAACATCTGTGACGGAGTATTAGCTTGCCAACTACTTTCGACTTTCAATACTCGATTTTTAACTTGTGGACTTGAATTCTCGACTAATTTGGTAACAAAAAGATGAGGGTACGATTCACTACCTGTTTTCAGACCACTGTTAATAATAAAACATTTTTCAAATCTAGAATAAAAATCACTAGTGTCTTCATCCTGTTTCTGTTTACAAGCTGAGATTGCATCCCAATCTTCCTTTTTCGTGGCTAGTAATCTTGGCAAAACCTGTATCAATAACTCGGGCAATTCTTTAACTTTACCCCCAAGACCGGTACCTGGTACTCGTGAATTATCTTCAGCTTCTAGAGCTGTCCAATCTATCTTTTTCTCTCCCACCTCCCATTCTTTTTCCTTGAGTTTTTCATATACCCCTGCGGGCAACAGGACCTTTAACATTTTAATAATATCAGGATACGTGTATTCTCCCATACGGAGCATGTCTTTTAATTCTCGATGGAACCCTGCTGGATCTTTGTCGTGACAGGGAATTAACTTTTTCATCTCTAAGAGTTCCATCTTTGTGATAGGGGTGTAAACAAATACTCGTTCTAGATCACCACCCGCTGCCCTAACTGGGTTTACTTCTCGTAACGGATGCTGTCTATCTATGTAAAATGGTTTACTTTCTGGAGGTGAGACATGAACAAAATGCGGATTCAGGAACGTTCTATATTTGTGGCGCTGTTCTAGAATGATACTAATTAAATCAGTACCTAAACCTCTCCATCTATACTGGAGTAACTCGTTCAGAACATCATGTAACGGACCTGGATCAGAATGCTGTCCCTCATACAGTGTAATGAGGTGCTGGATCATATACATACCCACCAGTCGCTGCTCGGCTGGGGGCAGTTTCAGAAACATTTGTACCACTATTTCGTCTGGAAAAGTGGTAGAGTCAGTAATCCATCGGACTGCTGATCGGGCTAGTTCTTGTTCATGCATTGTACTAAGTTCACTATAACCGATTCGTGATTTCAGAATGTGATCGGTAACTTGAAATACTTGCTCAAGAGAACCTTGTTCTGGTACTGGAGGAGGGAAAACTTTCTTGTGTTCTAGGCGTGAATGGCGGTCGGGAAGTCTAGTTCTACCTACATACGCTATTCTGGAGGGATTCTCGTCGTTTACCTCTTCAGTAGAAGAGTCGTCTTCTTTCTCGGTTACTTGTGCTGCTTCTCGTTTCTCGTGTAGCTTTATTATTTCCCTACGGATTTTCTTGTACATACTCTCTATACAGTTCTGTGTCTTGTGTCTTCCCTCGGCTATATGGTCACTCCACCTGGTCAGGACTTTCATTTCTTCCGGATCTTTATCCGGATAATCTTGTTCCCTTATTAAACAATTAATTAGAAACTTTAAAAGCATGAGCTGGATCTCGACTTTTCTTTGAACCATGGCGTCGCCAATACTTTCTGGATCTACTCCTGTATGGATAAAACGATATATTCTGTCTAGATAACCTTTCATATTCGGCAGGGTGTCCAAATATTCGGTCACCCGTCTTACACGCAATGAATACAGGACCATATCATCATCGCCTGGGACTGGATCATAACGGCATTCGGTAAGAGCTCGCTTGATATCTGCAACTGACTGAAGTTTGGGCGAACGCTGTAACGCTCGTTCATGTAGCTCGAGTAACGTTAAACGTCTGTGTTGAGGCGGGGTTCCAGGAGGACTTCCCCCCGTGGCCCCTAGACTAGAATCGTTGACGGGTATTGTACGTGCGGGGAGAGTGACTGATGTAGCGGGTACATGTACTGTAGGCTGGACCGGGGGTACCGTGACAGGTACTGCAACGGGTGCCCCGGTGGCTGGAGGAACAGGAATTACATTATTTACAGGAGCTGGCGGAACAGGATTTGCATATGCTGGGACTGTGTCGTCCAAATAGGACGAGAGAAAAATATCGGCTGCCGTCGGTTTGTGACGTAGCTTAATCGGAACTAATGGCGGCGGAAAATTACCTGGTGCTTCCGGGGTTGCTTTTGGCAAGCCCTCGGCAAGAAGAGGATACATACCCTTAATAAGGGCATTTCTCTGTCTGTCTGACTGTTCGGCTTTAACTCGTTCACCTACTTCGATTAATTCCCTTTCTTGGGCTTTTTCTGAGGATTCCCTACTTAATTCTGTTTTTCTGATTTCTTTTTCGGTTCTTCTATGAGATTCTTTGCGCCATAACTCGATGGCATCTTTCTGGGACTGTCTGGCTTTCTTTTTCCATAATACTTCTTCTACTCGCATGATGCACTCGGCATCCCATGTACCTGATACGGGCCATCTATATTTCTCTTCTAATTCCTTGGTGTAATCCACCCATAAGTCTAGATATAATATGGCACTTAAGCCATGCTTATGATACATAAAATGACCTGGACTGTCCCTAGGCGGGACAGGAACTGCTTCCTCGAGCAATCCTTTTCTGGTTTTTAACTGACATAACTTAGAGAATAGAGGCATTCTTTAGGCTGGAATCTTGGACACAATACAATACACGACAAACACAATAATGACTGAAAAAACAAATCACTCATACCACGACATTGAAAACACATAAAATATCATTTAGAATAACAGTTCGGACAGAAACATTACCTGGTATACTGAGAACAGAACACATGAATTTCTCGAGAACAGAACTGACTAGAATGACTAGATGTACTGCTAAAACAGCACGAAACATACCGGTCCCATAAAGAGACACGTCAGGACCCGCGTCCACCTAGGTGAACACTTCGTGTTGGATTTGCGTACCCAAACCCACGGACCAGAGACAAATTAATTGACCCTGTCTAGATACTACCCCAGCAACGGTACTCACCGGGCAGCAAGAACGGAAGGCCTCGGACTGGACGGGACTGCTACGACGACGGACTACGAACTTCGGACTTCAGTTACAGGTGGGCCTCCGGATACCTCGGACCTTGGACTCTCGGCTTGGGCTCTGGTCGGGACTCGCCGCGTTCCTCACCGCCTCGTCTGGATGCTGGACCGCAACCTCCGTCTCCTCCGTGGGCCTGAGGGATACTTGAAGCAGAAATATCTGCACGTGCACGGTATGGTTCCGTCACGGCTGCAGAGGATCAGGGGGCCTGCGTGGCTTCTCCGGCGCGTGGGGAAAGGGCAAGTCCCTATTCGGGCGCCATTATGTGGTAAATAAATAATTAATTACCGGTACTATTTTTTAATATAATCAATAAAACAGATAGCTCAATAAATAAGAGTCAGGATTCGAGGTATCTTGAGTCTATAGGCTTTAATCAGGCATAAAGGACAGGAACAGGACAGCCTGTACGGGAATGAAGGATGGCAGCTGCCGGGGGCAGGATCTGGGAACGGACAAGGGTAACTTTTTGTAACAGTTCACAGTATATATATCAAAACAATTGCATTACATTCAATACAGTAGGCGTAGCAGTAGGCGTGACTCGTAGCAGTCGCGAAAGATAAGGGCAAAATGATGTAACAAGAAGGCGTGTACAGGGCGTATACATAGACATGTGATGTAAACGTAACAGAATATGTCATAAACGGGGCGGAAACATGGAGGGGGCTACCTGAGCAGCTGGGACCTCTAACCTAGTGGTGCGCGCAAACGGGCAATGACGTGTTACCAGGGAGAACTGGGGGCTATGACTTCTGCGCTAGAAGAGGAGACTAAAGTCTGGAGTGTCAGAGCGACATGTACCTAAGGCATATCTGGTATCTGGTGTTTAGAGTACATATTGATAGAATCCAAAAGTTATCAGGGCAAAGGCTACTAGACACTAGGACTGGTGCATGCATAATTCTACATGTGTTGCGTGTGCGAGGAATATTCTATGAATATTAATACAGTATTTCTCTTACATGGAGACATAAAGGCTAGACCATGACGGAAACTATTGATGCGATGCAGTAGCTTAGGAATGCAGAGAAGGAGGGCTGGACTGATAACTAGAAACATAACATACTCTTGGCAGACTGGGAGGCAGAGCCAGGCCGGGCCGGGCACTGCGAGGCATGAAGTAAGCGAAGGGTCAGGGATGCAAGTGGGGGCTGTATTGCTCCTCGGAGGGTTCAGGAGACAGGAGCTGAATCTGAGTCCGGGCCTTTTTGAGGCCTAGAAACGGGGACAATTCAATGAATTGACGTGCACACTGTGAAATGTGGCAACGTAGGTTTACATAGGCCTAATATTCGTTGTTTTCACGAGGACTGGAAACTGGCATATTAGAGATGGACACAACTGTAATTGCATCTTTAATCGATCAGAGGGGGATACATGCATATCGATCATGCACATATAACATAAGATGGGGAACACGTAGGCACATACAACATGGCAAAATTTACTTTTCCACAGTTTCATGCAGTTCATGTGAACCACGTGTTCAAACATGACCGCGCATCAGCCTCCCTCCATTTGCCGCACAGCACATCAAAGGGCTTCGCCCAGCGTGCGCTCTGCGGCTTCTCGGCTTCTCCTCCCCTAATTACGCCGCACACAGCCTTCCTTGCATTTCTCCTCCCCCTCCCCAGCCAGCTTCCCCCAGGCCGTGTTCCCTCATCCCTCGTTCTATAATATCGGCTTACAAATCCTCGGCGAGTCGGCCAGTTGTCTCTCACGCACACTAACGCCGTATTTGTCATGTAATGTAATAAATGTGTAATTTTACTTTCAGTAAGTGTGGTGTTCATGCGGTCAAGTAACAATAGATGGAAAATGGTTGTAATCCTCCTTCCCCGCTTGACTTAATGTGGTCTGAACACACACCCACACCCCATGCACGTTTGCGCAATCTGTCAAAACATGAAGCGTGCGTGAACACTATATTAGAGTTGCACGTGTTTTACTTCAAACAAAAACAATAATACAACGAGTGGCCACGCCTGCCTTCATTACGTTTCATAAATGGGCTCCTTGTAATGGTTATGGCTTTAAAGTACACACGATTCGATCAAAAGAATAAGTTACTAGCTGCCGATCAAGGAAATGCAGGTTGTAACCTGAGTTTACCCACATAACCATGTGAATCTCTTGACAAATTACTACAGCCTCTTCTACAACCTTACACTATCTTTTATCTTACTCACGGCGGTACTTTTTTTATTTCCGCGTTCTCCATTAGTCAACTTCCCCTTCCCTGCCTTTCCGTCTTGCACTGTCAAAATACCCGAAGATGAGAGCCGGCGTCCCCTACCTGCAAACACCGGCACAGACTAAAACACTGGGAACACTCGCCCTTGTGTTCAGGCATTTTCCTGCACCAAGCTCTGTGTCCAATCTCAGTTAACGCACGTCGCTTGCATTTTCCTTTAATGAAAAGGGCTCACGCTCGAGGACAAAGCACAGCAAACCGGTCCGTCTTAAAATGAAAAAACAAAACAACAAGCATTGGCATAGCCAATAGGTCTCGCTTGTGGGACCTTATAAGTATTTTGTTTTGCAGCACAATATCCTTGTAACTAAATACTTATAAGGTCCCACAAGCGAGACCTATTGGCTATGCCAATGCTTGTTTTGATATTGGATACTATAATATTCACTGCCACTGCTAATCTTGTCCCATAATGCTTTGCAGGGCCTTTGGTTGGGATTGTTTTTTTGCCAATAACTGTGCTTGGGGTGGTCCTAAAATGACGGGATCACCACTGAAGTTCAACAAAATGTGCTTTTTGTTTATGCTCTTTGTGTTCAAGGCATCTGCTTGGTGCTCCCCCTAGGTTAGGGGGGCCCCAAAATCATCAGCTCTCTCATTACCTAATGTTTTCATTATAAAAGTTCATTTTTGTGAATTGGTTATATGCTGTTAAGCATGTAAAATTGCTTTTTAAAAGCATCTGAGAATGTTGTTCGTACTCCAGAGAGGCTTTATCTGGGGTAGTTCCTCCTGACCACTGACCGTGCCTGGATCAAAACCTTCAACAATTTTAGCTCTCTTTTTTTCAAAGTGGGCAGTGATCTCATCGCATAGTTGCTGTGAGGTGACTACTTTGTTACCCATGCAGGCAGGGCCAGAGAGATAGAAAAGTGCTTTGGTCTTGGCGATGGCCTCTTTATATCGAGTCTGTGCTGCTTTTAGCACTTCTTGTCTCCTTCTAAGTAGCACCTTCGCCACCTCCTCTCAGCCTGTCTACATGCAATGCGTAAAAGTTTCAGCTCCTCATTGTACCATGGGGCAGATGGCTTCCCTTTATTCCTCATCTGTTTAATGGGGGCAAATATATTCAGCGTATTAATGATATGTGTACAATAAGATTGATCATTCTTATCCACCGAGTCATCAGGAGTAAAGAAATTTTGATTCAAGAATATGGGCCCTTGCCTATTTTTTTTTAACTAATCTCGTCCAATCTCTACCCCTACGATAAATCACTGGGCAGCTATTGTCGTGTGCTGCTTCAGGCAGAGCCATTCTAAACTGAATGAGTGAATGATAGTATATGGTTCGTGAGGCCCCTAGGGCATTACTGTATATTGTGCAATTTATCGTATGCAAATTGAGTAACTTGTGATGTACTTTGACCTCTGACCTCATTAAGAGTGCAGAGGGGTTGTGTTAGAAATAAATACATACATATTTGATATATACCTTGTAAATGTAAATGTAAATGTAGTATAATTGTAAAGCGCACAGCTGCCCCAGCAACGGGACGTCCCGGCGCTGTATAACTCTGGGGAACCCGTCCAGGCTTTCCCTGTGGGATGGTCCCTTGCTGGGAGTCCCCAAGGTGGAGCCAGGCATCCCCGGAATTGGTGTGGCCGTTGTGGAGATTAGGCAAGCTAATGCCCAGAGTTGCCGAGTGGAACCCCTGATTAGAGTAAGCACCGAAGCGAGAATTATCGAGTCCGCTGACCAAGGTCCACGACCCTGCCGCGTCAGGAATTGAACCCTGGTCCCAGGCTGACTTCTACTCTCAGGCCTGCCGCCTCTAACCAGTGAGCCACACTACTCCACTGTGTGGTGTCCTTTCATTTGGTATTCAATTGGATGTATCTCACACAGCATATTAAGCTACCCACTCACACAAAATGTCAAACACTTGACCAGGTCTGGTCCTCCAACGTAGAGATCTTAAACATACAGATCACCCCATGTTCCTGGTCTGATCATTACCTCATCTTCTTTTCACTCCCCATTCCCCTCCACGTCAAACCCCCCCTCCCTGGGATTAGCAAAGTAAGAAATTGGAGCCGGGTCGACATTACTGACCTCTGCTCCTTTCTATCCACCTCTAAACCCCCAAGCCCTCCTCTTCACGACTCTCACTCATCTCCTCACACTCAGGCCGATAACCTTAATGCCTGGCTGGCCAGAGGCAGAGATAATCTTGCCCCGCTCAGGAATGTGAATCAGAAAAGACCCCATGACGCACAACGCTGGTTCACCAACAACCAGAAAGAAATGAAACTATCCTTGCGTCAAGCAGAGCGAAAGTGGAGACAGAACTACTGCCCTATACTGAAATCCTCCTTCGTAACGGCTCTGTATCAATACAAAGCTGCCATTCTGATAGCAAAATCCGAATATTTTTCGCAAAAAGTTCTCAGTTCTGATAATAAAGCGAAAGAAATATTCTCTATTGTGGACGAGCTTGTCAAACCTGACAGGATCACCGCCAAACCAGCCCCTTCCCAACAGCTCTGCGACTCCCTTAACACCTATTTTTTTGATAAAATTGCCACGATTAGGCCCAAGACTACACCCCCCCTGGTATCCGTTGAGATATTTCTCAACCCATCCTCATTTGACTTATTTCCACCTATCACACAAGATATCTTTTTCTCCCTTCTCAATAAAGTTCGTTCTGGTTCCCCTACAGACAGCTGCCCCCCCCCCCCCGCCCACATTGCTCGTGATATCTTCCATCAGTTCCCTGAAATCCCATTGTCTCTTCTTAATAATTCCCTGTCATCAGGCATTGTTCCAAACTGCTTCAAAATGGCAGAAGTGCGACTCATTTTGAAAAAACCAGGGGCGGACCCCTCTGTGCCCAGCAATTTCCGGCCCATCTCACTCCTTCCTTTTTTGGGAAAGATCCTGGAGGCTTACGTTACAAATTGCCTTAGTACATTCGTGGAAAACTCACACTATCTGGACCCCCACCAGGCAGGTTTTAGACCTGAGCACTCCACAGAATCCATCTTACTAGCCGTCCACGATGAGTTGAGACAAGGCGCGGATCGTAACATCTCGCAGGCACTTGTTCTCCTGGATTTGTCGGCTGCTTTCGACATCGTCGACCATAAACTTTTGATCGAACGTGTCGAAAGCGCAGGCATCCAGGGTATCCCCCTAAAATGGATATCCGCCTTTCTCTGCAATCGCCACCAAGCCGTCCGCCTATCCGACCTTACGTCAGAAAAAAAAGAACTCAATTGTGGGGTCCCCCAGGGCTCTTCCCTTTCCCCGCTCCTTTTTAACCTTTACATCCGTCCACTAATATCAGACCTACGGAAGAGGGACGTAGCCACCTTCAACTATGCTGATGATATTCAGCTCGTCTTCACCATCGTCCCCTCTCCCCCTGCAATTGCATCCTTCCAGTCCACCCTAACATTCATTCGTTCATGGATGAACACAAGTCAACTCAAACTAAACCCAGATAAAACTGAGCTAGTTCTCACCAGGCCCACATCCAACCCCTGGAACCCTAATTTCTGGCCACCCACTCTGGGTAAACCCCACCCATTCCTGCTGGGGCAGTCAAAAGCCTCGGAGTCTTCATTAGTAGCGATCTCACCCTTAAGACCCAAGTCAATTCTGCAGTCTCCTCCTGCTTCTTTCACTTGCACAGGATTCGTAAAATTAGTAAATTCCTCTCCTTTGAGGCCCTGGTCCAGGTCACCTTGGCCCTAGTAATCTCACGAATTGACTATTCCAATTCTCTGTAGGCCGGGATCCCGGCCTATCAGCTACAGAGGCTTCAGCTGGTCCAGAACCAGGCGGCCAGACTTGTTCACGGCCTACCCAAGTCGCATCGAGCTAAGCCTCTCCTGAAGGGCCTCCACTGGCTCCCCGTGGCGCAACGCTGCCTCTTTAAGATTGGCTGCTTAACGCACAGAGCTCTCTCTTCCCACGGACCAGTCTTCATCGCCAACAGAATCCAGCGCTACATCCCCCGCCGGACCCTCCGCTCTGCCAACGCGAACCTGTTGACTCCCCTCGCCTTCAAGCGCAAGAATCTCGGGGGGGCTGAGATTTGCGTCCGTTGCTCCCCATTTCTGGAATTCCCTGCCACCGACGTTACGCCAAATGGAGTCTTACCCCATGTTCAGGAAATCGCTAAAAACTTGGCTGTTCTCCCAGGCCTATGACCGATAACTCGCAGCCCCCCCCTCTGCTCACGCTTCCTTACCCCAGCGCCCAGAAACTGTTGGTGAACGAGCGCTGTATAAATCCTTTTTATCATACCATATCATTTATCATATCATTCAAGGGATTATAATTGGTAAAACAACTGGCTTCACATGCTCTCTCAAGTCTTAGCCTATTGACTGCTGGTCCATGCTACCACTAGGATAGCTTTCTATAAGGTTGACTTTCTTTACAACCACCATCAATAAGGGTCGATTAGACTGGTGCAAGGTGCCCACTAGAACTAGTAGTACAAAAGGGGGTGTGATGGACGGAGCATCTGAATCAATCAAACACTCACACCCAGTCAAAAGATCTGGGTTTAATCCATCACCGTTCTTTAGCCCACTCTGCCACCCCAGTTCAGACATGGCTATATGCAAAACAGTCTGACCCTGTGCCTCATGGGAACAGTCCAGCCCGAACTGCCAAGCCATGTCTTCCCTGGACCGGAAACAAGCTTCCGAGGACCGGTTTGTTCGCCCTAAGTGTGGCAGGGTATGCTCAGACGTGAGTCCCTTGTTCACTTGACCGCTGGATTCAAGATAGCCTGGCTGATGAGGATTATGAATCCGAAACTGGTCCCAGGATGCTTGTTTCCGTTCCAGGGATGACATGGATTGGCAGTTCGGGCTGGACTGTTCCCATGAGGCACAGGGTTAGACTGATTTGCATATAGCCATGTCTGAACTGGGGTGGCTGAGTGGGCTAAAGAATGGTGATGGATTAAACCCAGATCAGTTGACTGGGGGTGAGTGTTTGATTTGTTCAAACTCTCCGTCCATCATCCCCTTTTGTATCACTAGAACTAGTGGACATCATATGCCAGGCTAACTTATCACATTGGTGTGCAGCGGATGGGATACGAGCTTGCTGTTGTTTTACCATACAATCTTGAGATATTATTTGAAAGATCACATCAAGGTACCTGTAGGTACATATAAATCAAGTTCCTATAATACATAAGTTCTACTGAACTTAGCAGTTGTAGGTGGTAAGGGCCTAGCACGCCCTGACTACAACTCCTAGAGAGGTTCTAGTAGGAAACCATTTAGTGTAGGTAGGTGCACACACACCACACCTCACTAGAAAATGTCCTTGGAGGCAGGGCCCAGTGGACCCTTGCCAGAAGACCCTCCCAGGGTACCTTCTAAGTATGACACATTTACTTTTCAGGAACTGAGAAGTCTGTGCAAAAAACAACAAGTGATGGACTGAATGTGGATCAATGTCACACACTCCCCCAGTCAAAAGATCTGGGCCCAAATCCATCGTTTTTTTGCACTCCACACCACCCTGGGTCAGATAATGGCTTTATGCAAATCAGCTCTGACCCTGTTGCCCCATGGGAACAGTCCAGTCCGAACTACAACAGCCATATCTTTCCCAGACCGGAATCAAGCATCCGAGGACCGGACCGGTTTCGAGGTAACACCTCTCTTCAGCCCGGCTAGCTTGACTCCAAGTGGTGTGGAGTGCCTGGGACCCACGTCTGGGCATCCCCAGCGCACTTAGGGCGGCAATTGCAAAAAACAACAAGTGATGGACTGAATGTGGATCAATGTCACACACTCCCCCAGTCAAAAGATCTGGGCCCAAATCCATCGTTTTTTTGCACTCCACACCACCCTGGGTCAGATAATGGCTTTATGCAAATCAGCTCTGACCCTGTTGCCCCATGGGAACAGTCCAGTCCGAACTACAACAGCCATATCTTTCCCAGACCGGAATCAAGCATCCGAGGACCGGACCGGTTTCGAGGTAACACCTCTCTTCAGCCCGGCTAGCTTGACTCCAAGTGGTGTGGAGTGCCTGGGACCCACGTCTGGGCATCCCCAGCGCACTTAGGGCGGCAATTGCAAAAAACAACAAGTGATGGACTGAATGTGGATCAATGTCACACACTCCCCCAGTCAAAAGATCTGGGCCCAAATCCATCGTTTTTTTGCACTCCACACCACCCTGGGTCAGATAATGGCTTTATGCAAATCAGCTCTGACCCTGTTGCCCCATGGGAACAGTCCAGTCCGAACTACAACAGCCATATCTTTCCCAGACCGGAATCAAGCATCCGAGGACCGGACCGGTTTCGAGGTAACACCTCTCTTCAGCCCGGCTAGCTTGACTCCAAGTGGTGTGGAGTGCCTGGGACCCACGTCTGGGCATCCCCAGCGCACTTAGGGCGGCAATTGCAAAAAACAACAAGTGATGGACTGAATGTGGATCAATGTCACACACTCCCCCAGTCAAAAGATCTGGGCCCAAATCCATCGTTTTTTTGCACTCCACACCACCCTGGGTCAGATAATGGCTTTATGCAAATCAGCTCTGACCCTGTTGCCCCATGGGAACAGTCCAGTCCGAACTACAACAGCCATATCTTTCCCAGACCGGAATCAAGCATCCGAGGACCGGACCGGTTTCGAGGTAACACCTCTCTTCAGCCCGGCTAGCTTGACTCCAAGTGGTGTGGAGTGCCTGGGACCCACGTCTGGGCATCCCCAGCGCACTTAGGGCGGCAATTGCAAAAAACAACAAGTGATGGACTGAATGTGGATCAATGTCACACACTCCCCCAGTCAAAAGATCTGGGCCCAAATCCATCGTTTTTTTGCACTCCACACCACCCTGGGTCAGATAATGGCTTTATGCAAATCAGCTCTGACCCTGTTGCCCCATGGGAACAGTCCAGTCCGAACTACAACAGCCATATCTTTCCCAGACCGGAATCAAGCATCCGAGGACCGGACCGGTTTCGAGGTAACACCTCTCTTCAGCCCGGCTAGCTTGACTCCAAGTGGTGTGGAGTGCCTGGGACCCACGTCTGGGCATCCCCAGCGCACTTAGGGCGGCAATTGCAAAAAACAACAAGTGATGGACTGAATGTGGATCAATGTCACACACTCCCCCAGTCAAAAGATCTGGGCCCAAATCCATCGTTTTTTTGCACTCCACACCACCCTGGGTCAGATAATGGCTTTATGCAAATCAGCTCTGACCCTGTTGCCCCATGGGAACAGTCCAGTCCGAACTACAACAGCCATATCTTTCCCAGACCGGAATCAAGCATCCGAGGACCGGACCGGTTTCGAGGTAACACCTCTCTTCAGCCCGGCTAGCTTGACTCCAAGTGGTGTGGAGTGCCTGGGACCCACGTCTGGGCATCCCCAGCGCACTTAGGGCGGCAATTGCAAAAAACAACAAGTGATGGACTGAATGTGGATCAATGTCACACACTCCCCCAGTCAAAAGATCTGGGCCCAAATCCATCGTTTTTTTGCACTCCACACCACCCTGGGTCAGATAATGGCTTTATGCAAATCAGCTCTGACCCTGTTGCCCCATGGGAACAGTCCAGTCCGAACTACAACAGCCATATCTTTCCCAGACCGGAATCAAGCATCCGAGGACCGGACCGGTTTCGAGGTAACACCTCTCTTCAGCCCGGCTAGCTTGACTCCAAGTGGTGTGGAGTGCCTGGGACCCACGTCTGGGCATCCCCAGCGCACTTAGGGCGGCAATTGCAAAAAACAACAAGTGATGGACTGAATGTGGATCAATGTCACACACTCCCCCAGTCAAAAGATCTGGGCCCAAATCCATCGTTTTTTTGCACTCCACACCACCCTGGGTCAGATAATGGCTTTATGCAAATCAGCTCTGACCCTGTTGCCCCATGGGAACAGTCCAGTCCGAACTACAACAGCCATATCTTTCCCAGACCGGAATCAAGCATCCGAGGACCGGACCGGTTTCGAGGTAACACCTCTCTTCAGCCCGGCTAGCTTGACTCCAAGTGGTGTGGAGTGCCTGGGACCCACGTCTGGGCATCCCCAGCGCACTTAGGGCGGCAATTGCAAAAAACAACAAGTGATGGACTGAATGTGGATCAATGTCACACACTCCCCCAGTCAAAAGATCTGGGCCCAAATCCATCGTTTTTTTGCACTCCACACCACCCTGGGTCAGATAATGGCTTTATGCAAATCAGCTCTGACCCTGTTGCCCCATGGGAACAGTCCAGTCCGAACTACAACAGCCATATCTTTCCCAGACCGGAATCAAGCATCCGAGGACCGGACCGGTTTCGAGGTAACACCTCTCTTCAGCCCGGCTAGCTTGACTCCAAGTGGTGTGGAGTGCCTGGGACCCACGTCTGGGCATCCCCAGCGCACTTAGGGCGGCAATTGCAAAAAACAACAAGTGATGGACTGAATGTGGATCAATGTCACACACTCCCCCAGTCAAAAGATCTGGGCCCAAATCCATCGTTTTTTTGCACTCCACACCACCCTGGGTCAGATAATGGCTTTATGCAAATCAGCTCTGACCCTGTTGCCCCATGGGAACAGTCCAGTCCGAACTACAACAGCCATATCTTTCCCAGACCGGAATCAAGCATCCGAGGACCGGACCGGTTTCGAGGTAACACCTCTCTTCAGCCCGGCTAGCTTGACTCCAAGTGGTGTGGAGTGCCTGGGACCCACGTCTGGGCATCCCCAGCGCACTTAGGGCGGCAATTGCAAAAAACAACAAGTGATGGACTGAATGTGGATCAATGTCACACACTCCCCCAGTCAAAAGATCTGGGCCCAAATCCATTGTTTTTTTGCACTCCACACCACCCTGGGTCAGATAATGGCTTTATGCAAATCAGCTCTGACCCTGTTGCCCCATGGGAACAGTCCAGTCCGAACTACAACAGCCATATCTTTCCCAGACCGGAATCAAGCATCCGAGGACCGGACCGGTTTCGAGGTAACACCTCTCTTCAGCCCGGCTAGCTTGACTCCAAGTGGTGTGGAGTGCCTGGGACCCACGTCTGGGCATCCCCAGCGCACTTAGGGCGGCAATTGCAAAAAACAACAAGTGATGGACTGAATGTGGATCAATGTCACACACTCCCCCAGTCAAAAGATCTGGGCCCAAATCCATCGTTTTTTGCACTCCACACCACCCTGGGTCAGATAATGGCTTTATGCAAATCAGCTCTGACCCTGTTGCCCCATGGGAACAGTCCAGTCCGAACTACAACAGCCATATCTTTCCCAGACCGGAATCAAGCATCCGAGGACCGGACCGGTTTCGAGGTAACACCTCTCTTCAGCCCGGCTAGCTTGACTCCAAGTGGTGTGGAGTGCCTGGGACCCACGTCTGGGCATCCCCAGCGCACTTAGGGCGGCAATTGCAAAAAACAACAAGTGATGGACTGAATGTGGATCAATGTCACACACTCCCCCAGTCAAAAGATCTGGGCCCAAATCCATCGTTTTTTTGCACTCCACACCACCCTGGGTCAGATAATGGCTTTATGCAAATCAGCTCTGACCCTGTTGCCCCATGGGAACAGTCCAGTCCGAACTACAACAGCCATATCTTTCCCAGACCGGAATCAAGCATCCGAGGACCGGACCGGTTTCGAGGTAACACCTCTCTTCAGCCCGGCTAGCTTGACTCCAAGTGGTGTGGAGTGCCTGGGACCCACGTCTGGGCATCCCCAGCGCACTTAGGGCGGCAATTGCAAAAAACAACAAGTGATGGACTGAATGTGGATCAATGTCACACACTCCCCCAGTCAAAAGATCTGGGCCCAAATCCATCGTTTTTTTGCACTCCACACCACCCTGGGTCAGATAATGGCTTTATGCAAATCAGCTCTGACCCTGTTGCCCCATGGGAACAGTCCAGTCCGAACTACAACAGCCATATCTTTCCCAGACCGGAATCAAGCATCCGAGGACCGGACCGGTTTCGAGGTAACACCTCTCTTCAGCCCGGCTAGCTTGACTCCAAGTGGTGTGGAGTGCCTGGGACCCACGTCTGGGCATCCCCAGCGCACTTAGGGCGGCAATTGCAAAAAACAACAAGTGATGGACTGAATGTGGATCAATGTCACACACTCCCCCAGTCAAAAGATCTGGGCCCAAATCCATCGTTTTTTTGCACTCCACACCACCCTGGGTCAGATAATGGCTTTATGCAAATCAGCTCTGACCCTGTTGCCCCATGGGAACAGTCCAGTCCGAACTACAACAGCCATATCTTTCCCAGACCGGAATCAAGCATCCGAGGACCGGACCGGTTTCGAGGTAACACCTCTCTTCAGCCCGGCTAGCTTGACTCCAAGTGGTGTGGAGTGCCTGGGACCCACGTCTGGGCATCCCCAGCGCACTTAGGGCGGCAATTGCAAAAAACAACAAGTGATGGACTGAATGTGGATCAATGTCACACACTCCCCCAGTCAAAAGATCTGGGCCCAAATCCATCGTTTTTTTGCACTCCACACCACCCTGGGTCAGATAATGGCTTTATGCAAATCAGCTCTGACCCTGTTGCCCCATGGGAACAGTCCAGTCCGAACTACAACAGCCATATCTTTCCCAGACCGGAATCAAGCATCCGAGGACCGGACCGGTTTCGAGGTAACACCTCTCTTCAGCCCGGCTAGCTTGACTCCAAGTGGTGTGGAGTGCCTGGGACCCACGTCTGGGCATCCCCAGCGCACTTAGGGCGGCAATTGCAAAAAACAACAAGTGATGGACTGAATGTGGATCAATGTCACACACTCCCCCAGTCAAAAGATCTGGGCCCAAATCCATCGTTTTTTGCACTCCACACCACCCTGGGTCAGATAATGGCTTTATGCAAATCAGCTCTGACCCTGTTGCCCCATGGGAACAGTCCAGTCCGAACTACAACAGCCATATCTTTCCCAGACCGGAATCAAGCATCCGAGGACCGGACCGGTTTCGAGGTAACACCTCTCTTCAGCCCGGCTAGCTTGACTCCAAGTGGTGTGGAGTGCCTGGGACCCACGTCTGGGCATCCCCAGCGCACTTAGGGCGGCAATTGCAAAAAACAACAAGTGATGGACTGAATGTGGATCAATGTCACACACTCCCCCAGTCAAAAGATCTGGGCCCAAATCCATCGTTTTTTTGCACTCCACACCACCCTGGGTCAGATAATGGCTTTATGCAAATCAGCTCTGACCCTGTTGCCCCATGGGAACAGTCCAGTCCGAACTACAACAGCCATATCTTTCCCAGACCGGAATCAAGCATCCGAGGACCGGACCGGTTTCGAGGTAACACCTCTCTTCAGCCCGGCTAGCTTGACTCCAAGTGGTGTGGAGTGCCTGGGACCCACGTCTGGGCATCCCCAGCGCACTTAGGGCGGAAATTGCAAAAAACAACAAGTGATGGACTGAATGTGGATCAATGTCACACACTCCCCCAGTCAAAAGATCTGGGCCCAAATCCATCGTTTTTTTGCACTCCACACCACCCTGGGTCAGATAATGGCTTTATGCAAATCAGCTCTGACCCTGTTGCCCCATGGGAACAGTCCAGTCCGAACTACAACAGCCATATCTTTCCCAGACCGGAATCAAGCATCCGAGGACCGGACCGGTTTCGGGGTAACACCTCTCTTCAGCCCGGCTAGCTTGACTCCAAGTGGTGTGGAGTGCCTGGGACCCACGTCTGGGCATCCCCAGCGCACTTAGGGCGGCAATTGCAAAAAACAACAAGTGATGGACTGAATGTGGATCAATGTCACACACTCCCCCAGTCAAAAGATCTGGGCCCAAATCCATCGTTTTTTTGCACTCCACACCACCCTGGGTCAGATAATGGCTTTATGCAAATCAGCTCTGACCCTGTTGCCCCATGGGAACAGTCCAGTCCGAACTACAACAGCCATATCTTTCCCAGACCGGAATCAAGCATCCGAGGACCGGACCGGTTTCGAGGTAACACCTCTCTTCAGCCCGGCTAGCTTGACTCCAAGTGGTGTGGAGTGCCTGGGACCCACGTCTGGGCATCCCCAGCGCACTTAGGGCGGCAATTGCAAAAAACAACAAGTGATGGACTGAATGTGGATCAATGTCACACACTCCCCCAGTCAAAAGATCTGGGCCCAAATCCATCGTTTTTTTGCACTCCACACCACCCTGGGTCAGATAATGGCTTTATGCAAATCAGCTCTGACCCTGTTGCCCCATGGGAACAGTCCAGTCCGAACTACAACAGCCATATCTTTCCCAGACCGGAATCAAGCATCCGAGGACCGGACCGGTTTCGAGGTAACACCTCTCTTCAGCCCGGCTAGCTTGACTCCAAGTGGTGTGGAGTGCCTGGGACCCACGTCTGGGCATCCCCAGCGCACTTAGGGCGGCAATTGCAAAAAACAACAAGTGATGGACTGAATGTGGATCAATGTCACACACTCCCCCAGTCAAAAGATCTGGGCCCAAATCCATCGTTTTTTTGCACTCCACACCACCCTGGGTCAGATAATGGCTTTATGCAAATCAGCTCTGACCCTGTTGCCCCATGGGAACAGTCCAGTCCGAACTACAACAGCCATATCTTTCCCAGACCGGAATCAAGCATCCGAGGACCGGACCGGTTTCGAGGTAACACCTCTCTTCAGCCCGGCTAGCTTGACTCCAAGTGGTGTGGAGTGCCTGAGAAGTCTGTGTTCAGCCAGAAGACTGAGACAAGGACAGAGTCCAACCTTTAACCACCTGGTAGATATTTTAGTGGAGTATGATGGAGAGAAAGCATCCAACCCAGACCACCCAGGTAGTACAGAGGAGGGCCAGCCCTCAACAGAAGATCCCACTGGTAAGTACCAAGGGGACTCTGATGATGATGTGGATGCTAACCGGGTAGAAGTCAAGGAACTGAACCAGGTTAACCTAGGACTACATGGGACTGGAGAAGGAAGGATCCAATCCAGACCCCCAAGTAGGCCTAATGGTGAGCACAGAAGACCCAGATCACTTTCCAGTGCATCTGACCATTCTGACTCATCAGTGGGGTCCAATGCATCTGCTCTGAGGAGAATGCCTTCACCTCAGAGGAGGGAGCATAACGCTAGGAGGAGAGAAGCCAAGCTTAGGGTCAGGAGGCAAGAAGTTGCCCTTGCAAAAGAGACCCTAGCTCTTGAAAGAGAGAAAAAGTTGAGTGGGTTAGCACCCACTGGTGGCAACATAATTCCTAGAGATAGGGAAAGGTCTTATGACCATAAAAACCTGAACAAAAGTGTCCCTCCCTACAAGAGTGGGGATGACATCCACAAGTGGATAACTGCTTTGGAGAGGGCCTGCAAAGTACAGCAGGTAACCCAGAGTCAGTGGACAGCAATGTTGTGGCTCTCCTTTGCAGACAAAGGAAGAGACAAGCTTCTCACTGTTAGAGAAGAGGATGCTGACAACTACAATGTCCTGAAGAGTGCTCTGATAGATGGGGTTGGCTTAACCACTGAGTAGTACAGGTTGTTGTTCAGAGATACCCAGACTCAGGACTGGACTGACTTTGTAGATTGTGCTACTAAGGCTCTGGAAGGCTGGTTACTGGGCAGTAAGGTCAATGACTATACAGGATTGTATAATTTGATTACGAGAGAACAAATTCTTAACAACTGTCAGTAACAGTTATTGCATCAGCACCTGGTTGCCTCTGATCTGACCTCTCCCCAAGAATTGGGAAAGAAGGCAGACAAATGGGTCAGAACCAGGGTGAAGCAGAAGGTACAGAACCAAGGTGGTGATCAGAAGAAGCAAGACCAAAAGGGTGGGGAGAAAGCAAAAGACCAGAAGTCTTCACCAGGTTTCCAAAAAGCTTCTAATGCTGGGGGTTCCCAACCTGCAAAAAAGAAAGAAGGTCCTAAGAAACCATGGTGGAAAGTATGTAAGGTAAATACTCACTGGACCAGTGATTGCACCAAGAAGGAGGCAGCTCCAGCCACCATTGCCCCTAAGGCAACTGTTCCCCCTAGTACAACTAATATTGGTGGTTCTCAACAGAAGGGTGAAGTAGGGTTAACCCTGGGAACTGAGATGGATTCTGGCCTGGTCAGAATACCAACTCAAGCTGTTCTTGTCTGTGATGTGGACATGGCTATGTCCTCTACTGTGAGTCCCAGTAACTTGGGCAAGTACAGACAGACTCCTTTAATTAATTACAATATGGCTCAGGCCTACAGGGACACCTGCGCTAGTGTCACAATGATGACGCCTGGCTTTGTGGACAGTAGACAGATCATACTAGGTGAAAAATACCTAGTGAACAATGCTAGCAATGTCACTACCACTCACAGTATGGCAATTGTTAAGTTCTCTTGGGGAGGGGTAACTGGCCTCAAAAAGGTCGTGGTTTGCTCAGACCTCCCTGTGGAATGTTAGCTTGGCAATGACCTGGAGACTTCAGCTTGGGCTGAAGTGGAGTATAGGACCCATGCAGAAATGTTAGGAATATCTGCACATGTCCTTGCTGTGACCAGGTCACAGGTCAGAAATAGCAATACTGAACCGGCACTGGATTCTGGAACAATGGACCAGTTGCCTACCAGGAGGAGAAGGGGTAGGGTTAAGGCAGGGCCTTCACCCTTGCCTCAGAATGAGGATCAGCCTTCTCAGGAAGCTGATTGTGAGACCCAGGAGGAAACTGTCCTAGAGGAGCTTGAGCCTGATCAGGTTGAGTTTCTTGGGAGGGCCCTCCAGGGCAGATCTGAGGCAGGCGCAGTTGGACTGCCCTTCTCTTGAACCCCTCAGACAGCAAGCTGCTGCTGAGGCTGCTGGGAATGCTAGTGGGACCCACACAGTCTATTGGGATGAAGGGCTCCTGTATTCAGAGGCTAGAGACCCCAAGCCTGGTGCTTCCAGGAGGTTGGTCATACCTTTGGCATTCAGCGGCTTCCTTCTCACACTAGCCCATGATATTCCCCTTGCAGGACATCTTGGCCAGAACAAAACTTGGGACAGACTTGTCCCTCACTTTCACTGGCCTCATATGCCAGAGGATACCAAGGAGTTTTGTCGCTCCTGTGTCACCTGCCAAGCCAGTGGTGGCAAATCAGGTGGCACCACAAAGGCCCCCCTAATACCACTACCTGTGGTGGGGGTTCCCTTTGAAAGAGTAGGGATTGACATTGTTGGATCAATGGATCCCCAAACAGCCTCTGGGCACATGTTTATTCTGGTGGTAGTGGATCATGCCACCAGATACCCAGAAGCTATTCCCCTAAGGACCACAGCAGCACCTGTTGTGGCAAGAGCCCTCCTGGGAGTTTTCTCAAGAGTGGGTTTTCCGAAGGAGGTTGTCTAAGACAGAGGTGCAAACTTTATGTCTGGATATCTGACTGCTATGTGGAAGGAGTGTGGAGTGAACCTCAAGTTCACCAAACCCTATCATCCACAATGCAATGGTCTAGTTGAAAGATTCAACAAGACCTTAAAGGGCATGATTAAGGGACTCCCTGAAAAGCTTTGGCGGATATGGGACATCCTGCTGCCCTGCCTTTTGTTTGCTTACAGAGAGGTCCCACAGATAGCTTACTATAAGGTTGACTTTACAACCACCATCAATAAGGATTGATTAGACTGGTGCAAGGTGCCCACTGCAACTAGTGGACATAATATGTCAGGCTTACTTACCACACAGAAGAAGTTGTAGCCATATTAAACTGGGACGCAAAAGAAAGAATGCAAAAGGAACCTTGCCAAAACCCTTACGTGATACTTTAAATTTGGCAGAATTATCTAGCGCAACTGATCACTGATTTCCAGAATCACAGGATCTGACGCTGCTGAGGCTCTAACCGGGATCCCCAGCTCGCGGGTCAGATGCTCTGGTCGTTACACCACATCCTTCCTGTTGTAATTATCTCCGCCCTGGCAGGACTTGGCTTACGGAAACGGTAGACAGCGTGCCGATCAACCAGACTTTGCTGACTGCGCTAAGCAAAACATTTGTATACATTAAAAGGTACAGTTATATTTTTGCATCCCTCCTTCCCATTGAGCGCAGGACAGGTAAATTACCACATTCAATTATTCCCCCGCTCCATCACACCAAGCTGCTCCTTGCCCGGAAAACAACATAATCGGATGGACGCAGCCACTAGCTCGGCCCCAAGCCGCCGAGTGCTCTGTGGCGGGGCCACAGCGTCACTCGCGCTGACGGCCCCCGGGGGTCAAGGAACTCACCGCTGAACTCCGGTCTGTGCAGCCACTTACCCCCTGCTCCCAGGACCTCCGTGTTTAGCAACTGACGCACTGCACACGTGATAAAGAGGCTAATGACACGGTGCCCAAAACCCAGCACCCCCCCAGGCTCAGTACTGTGGTGTCCCAAAACGGTGCACAACCCGCAGAAGGGTCATGGGCGGAGCGGCAGGCAGGCAAAGTGTGGTGCCACACTACCAAGGGCCACCCCCATCCACCTGAGCAAAGCATGCAACACGCACCCATGGACCGTGCCGGTCGCCCAGCGCCCAGAGCCTCGTGCCCGTGACCAAGCCTGCGGCTCGCCTCAAGCCAGACTGGGAAACATTGTGCCCTATCGCACCACCCCGCCCCCCCGGGACCACATATACTTGCCCGCGCAACCACTGAATCGTGGCAGGCAGGGGTCCAGACTCAGAGTCACCACAACAGAAGAGGCCGGTCAGCGCCGCATCGCATCCACCACCACACAACGGAGGGTGCCTGTGGATGCACACAACCAAACCGCTGACACCAGACCAGCCCCTCAGTTTTGCTGTGTAATGTGCAGTGGGAGCCCAAAGTTCCGACGCTGTGGGGTGGAGACCCATATATGGTCATCATGACTAATCCACAGCTGGACACTGACGGGGCGAGCAGCCTTATATAGGGTGGATCAAAAGTCCACCGCGACCCCCATGGCACTTCCGAACTGGCAGAAATTGAGAGGCGCCACCAGGCCGTGCACCTCCCATGCTGTGTTATTGTGCCTTGGACCGCATCCTACAAGCCAAACCTCTAGCCACCCCGCCGCCCGGCAGTAAACGGGTTCGGCCAGCTCTAAAGACCTGCCATGGTACTACCACAAACAGTCTGGTCCCCCCCCCCCCTCACCCAATAACTTGTTTAAGAAAGAGGAGGGGGGTGATATGCAGAGAGGCTGATTTCGACCCCTAATACTCAGTCTCCCGACCGAGAACCGACGTGATGCCCAACCAGGGTCCGACATAGACGGCGTGTCCGGTGCAAAGAGGAACAGCGTTAAGGGTACATATTGAGCAGGCAAGGCAGGGGAGGCACACAACCTCCCCCCACCCGACTCGCTTAGCTAGAAGACTTGCCGGAGACACAGGGGGCTGAAACGGCCCCACCCAGTTGTGTGCCTGTGCCGCAGAGAGCACCGCACAGCAGTCCACACATGGCACGATGGGGAAGAGGGGGAGGGATGGACGGGAACCACGCTGTCAGCATTCCAATGGAGTCCACCGGGGACATCCACCCCACACAGAAAAAGCGCAGGGCACAGGGAGGTAGGTGTCCTTCGCAGGGTCAGAGCGCTGAGTGGCCGACCCCTCCCTGCCAGTGCTCCCTGTTTATGCCCCTTGGGGCAAAAACTCAGAGACGGACTCGAACATGCGCTCCAAGGATGCCTGTTATTGGACTGCTGTCATCCGCTCTACCAACAGACCAACTGTAGACTTGCCGACTAAGCGCCCCCCTCAACCATGGCGGTGCAACTCGCCCGGGCCAAAAGCAGTCCCTCTTGAGTCCGGCTCAGTATTAGCGACTGTTCCTGGGAGTTATGCCAGTTCGGTGGGGCGTGTGGGAAGAGGTTCCGACTAACTTTGAAATTACTTGGGACCGGAAGTAACGAGACGACGCTGCTGGATCCGACACGACCCGACGTTCTTTTCCCAGCAACAGTGGCTTCCTGCGGGCTTGACCCGTGGCAACGCGCTCCCTCCCCCACTCCATACTGACCACCAGGTAGGTCCCCCCCCACAATGTGCATCTACTCCACGTGGGGACAAGAGCTCCCACGGAACCCGCTGCCCGGCAAGAGGTAAATCTCACAACCTTAACAGTGCCTATTGCTGCCCATGCAGCATCACCTCTAAGGCCCTGCGGGTGCCGATGCCGGGAGGGACCGTGTATCGATGGAAGCGGGAGGAGCTAGGCAACTCCATCGAGGTACAAATCAAGGACCTATAACAATACCCAAAGTCATCATGCCCACATTAGTGGCTACCCTTGTTGCACCCGCCCCAGTCGACTACGATGCTGCTCTCATGCCTGCATAGTTCTTAAAGGGTCGGGTGGGGGGGGCGGGGTAAGGGTGTCCTGTCTGCGAGAGACAGGGAGACCCCAGATTTACAAGGGGGGGGTGGCCGTAGACTGATTCACCGCCCTCTCATTGTAGCCTGACGAATCATGTACGACACGAAGGACGGCAGGTGACTGATGTTTCGTTGAGCGCACGAGGCACGGTTGGGCCTGAAAGGACAACGACGACAATGAATGACCCTTCTAGACGGCGTGTCCGGCGCAAAGAGGATGCCAAAATTGCTGGGGGAGGCATAAATACCTCCCCACCTCCTCTGCGTGCCAGAAGTGATGCGTCTGGTAAGGGGACTCCTCCTGGAGTCCGGCATTAGAGGGGTGGGGAGGGCCCAAATGGCACTAAAGGGGCCGCCCGTTTAGGGTGGCCCCCTGTGGGGGCTGCGGGCAGCAGCAATTTGTTAGTCTCATACAGCGCCCAGAATGCTCCTGCCCCTGGGAGGGGGTCCTCCTCTGGGAGGGTGTGAGTGTGTTCTGGTAGTTTGAGCGTTTACCATTTATTGCAGTATTATCCTTCTACCTGTACTCGTTTGTAACATGCACACGTCACTTTTCTCTTGTAACACACTGTTTGCAGCTCTTACATTTGTTTACCTTTGATACTTGCACAAGTGCCACCATTGCCTACGTAAAGTTTGTTCTTGTGTTTTAGTATCCTCCATTTATTGCAGTATTTTATCTCTACTTGTACTTTGTACGCTTTTGTAACCTGCACACGTAACGTTTTCCTCCTGTTTTGCACCGTTTGCTCCTCTTGTATTTTGTTTACTCACAATTGTCACTTTTGCCTCATGTAACTTAATGTTTGCTTTTGTAATTTTCTGTTCCTATTGGGAAGCGCTCTGACGCCTTCGGCATACATGCCAATAGACCTGATTCAGGCGGGAGACTACCGATTTTTCAAGCCAAAAATGGCTTTATTTTAGCTGTCTCCCGCCTGAAATTGCATTTTTTAACAATAGAAGTCAATGGGGAATTTTAATCCTCCCGATTTTTAGGTTTCGGCTACCGTCCCACTGCGTAAGCAGTGGGTGGGCGGAGCCGAAATCTTTTGTTATTAGTATGGTGCCTGAACACGCCCCTCTTCTCAATTGGCTGGCCTCGTAAATGCTGGCCAGCCATTGGAGGAGAGGAGCGTCACTGAGTTCAGGGCCCGCCTTGACGCGATTCGGGGGCGTTTCCGTGTCTTTTTTTAAGTCACGCCCTCTCCTCTTCCCATTGGCTGGAATTTTACCTTCCAGCCAATGGGAAGGGGAGAGCACGCCCCCGAATCCCTACAGGACGCTGTGCTTTCCAAGCAGCGTCTACCGGAGCATCTGCGCCCCTGTTTCTTGTTTACATTGCTGTTAAAGACATAATGATAATAGTCCGTTTTTAATTACTACGGGTTCGAGACCCAGGGTCCACTCAGAGCCCTGGATAGCATTGTGCAGCCCCCCCCCCCCCCCGTAAGCATTGGGTCCGAGTTGGAGACCCTCTCGCCATAGCTTCAAGAGCGACTCCTCTGTAGTTTTGAAAGCTGCACCCGGCTCACGTAAGAGGGTAGATTTCCTTTTTCAGTGGGGATGCTTTTTAGGCGGACAAGTTACAGTCAAACAGCTTCCGTCAATAGTGCATTTATTCTTTTTAACATTTCTTTTCGGACCCGGTGAACTATTGTTGTCGTTGATAAACTCGAATGAAACCTCCCGTAGTTTTGCTTGCCTCGTCCGAGCCGATGGCCGTGCAGGCGGGATGGCCGTGCAGGCGGGATGGCCATGCAGGCGGGATGGCCATGCAGGCGCGCTCCATGTGTGGCGGTGGCTCGTGGCTCGCTGGCGCTGACCTGTTTTGTGTTAGTGTACACAATATTATAGATGCCTTCATAAAGCCTACTGTGTGCCTCGGTATAAGCTTCGGCCGCTGTGCAAACAAGTGTTTGGGCTTCCCAGACGTCTGAGCCCAGTGAGTCAGCGTGCAGGTGCAGCCACATATGTGAGCAGTGACAGCAGCGCGCGTGAGTCACCGCCTCCCTTTCCCGCCTTTCTTTTGTTTCTTCGTAACCTCTTGACCCAATATCCCAAATGTGTTTGGTTTAGGATTTAAGTTCGGTTTGTATTTTCCAGACGCTTAGAGTTGACAGGGTTGTATGGAATGGGATGGGAAAGCAGGTCTCGTGGGCTCGTGTTTACCTGAAAATGCTGCAGCAAATAGGGGGCGGATGGGGGCGCAGGGGCGAGGGGAAAGCGCAAGCCGTATTTTTTATTTTTATTTTTTTGGGGTTTCAGTTTTAGCGCTAACTCGTCCTGAATGTTTTGGAGCACTTTATTTACATGAGCACCAGTTACGTTACGCAAAGACATCTTCATTTTTGGAAGGCAGGAGTAGTTCCGGTTGCACTAGGGGTTTGTAAATAGGCCCGTAAGTGTTTTGCTCAGAATCACAGGATGTTGAACCGACGCTCGAACCTGATTACCAAGCTCCAAAGTCGGTAGCTTTTGCTGTAATGCCACAACCCCCCCCCCCCCTTTTTGAATTTAGAAGGATAGTGGTCTTGGAACAACAGCCCGAATAACTACACGTCACTGACATACATTTTGCACTACTTCCCGTGCAGACTCACCGCACCGGAAGTAGTCCTGCCTTGTACATGCAGAATTATCAGCGAATACATTTAGCAATGCTTACCCTGAAGGCTCACCATACCTGTACTTGCAGAAGTACCAGCGTGGATGTCAATTCGGGCACCACTATAGTACCTAGCTCCCTGGCGCTGCTCCTGCTTAGGCTATTCTTGGGGGTCTTGAAGGTGAATAGCAGCCAATACACAGTGGTAGCCGCCACCATAGTTATAGTTAGGGCAGAGTCTTTTGTGAAACTGCACAAAACTGTCCAAACAAAGTTCATTCATATTAGCTCCTTCCTGGAAAGGTTTGTGCCGATCCACCATTCGGGGGCCAAGAAAAAGTGTTTTTCTATCTTAACTCCCATGGGAAAATGTTCTCTCAAGTACAGAAAAAAAAGCTGAACGGAACAACACTAAATTTGTCTGAAAGTTAGAACTTCAGTCAGAAAGCGTTCTTTTCGTACTTTGGTGTATATCCATTCAGCTAATTTCGAGTGAGCTAAAATTTCAAAAGGTGCTTGGGGTGGTCTTAAATAGGTTAAACAATAGGTATGTCTGGACTGTTGTTCCAGCGGTACTCCGGTTGGTACCATAAATGTTTTTTAAATGGATCCTCAGATTGTTCAACAGAGCTTTTTCTTCCATCTGTCTTTTTGGTATCTCGATAGAGGTACTGGTCCAACAGTATGGAGAAAGCTCATTGGCTGGTTGCAACTTGGAGGAAACATATTTTAGCCGTAATTAAAAGACTCCGGTATTTAGTCCCTGTGTTCTGAAGTTATATATATATATATATATATATATATATATATATATATATATATATATATATATATATATATATATATATATATAATATAAGGGGGTAGGGTATGAACACCATTTCCCACTGGTACTGGTGGTATGTACCCAAGGCTCATGAATAATTAAAACAATTGTCACCGGTACCAGACCTTGAGAGGCCTCACATGAAGAACCATGGTATTCTTGCTAAAGATTTCACGATATGGTACAGTGAAACCATGCAAGCTTCGGCGGGTGAAGCTTACTCAGTCCATTGGTACCATGGAGGTGAAGCTTGAGCAGTGGGACTAGTGAGGTACAGCGCTGGGCATGGCCTGCGGCCTTTTTGCAGAAATAACAATAGTGTCGCCGCCCCCTTGCGTCTCTTTTAGCATGGGAAAAGCCCAGCACTGCCAGCTCCTCTGAAGGATTCGTGGAAAGTATAGACGGGTGGTGGTGTTTCCTGAGGCACCCCAGAGGAAGAACGCCCACGGCTCCTCTGTGAAGCAGCAGGAGACACTGACGAGCACTTTACAAATCAAAGTCCGACAAAATCTGTCATAAACTACAGACCGAAGGTGTGTTTACAAATCGCTGAAGGCATGCTGTTGTTTTTTTTTGCAAATGGTGGTTTCTGCCAACCAGGAAGTAGAAACTGCCACATACGGACCCCGTGAGCAGCGGGGACCATCCCGGTGGACGTCGAGAAATGTCATTTTCTCACGTTGGGCTCTGCGTTCAGCAAAATGCCGCTGGTGCTTCTAGGCACCTGCACTGAACACATCTGTCTTTTGAGTACGAGTTGTCTGGTTTAAACTTAGTGTACCAAGGATCTGAGGTCTCCTTTAAGGGTGTGGTGGGTCGCATTTGTTGAGGTACACCTGTGTGGCACCTACAGGATCACATTGGTACCATCTGCCATTTGCTACTGGTGAATTGTCAGAGTATTTCTGTGATTTACAAGTCAGCCTTGCAATCAGACATACCGCATCGCTCAAAATCTGTTAACAAAATATATGGCAGCAGGGTGCCACGCATTTGCACCATTACCGCACAACTATAAAATGTGTCTGAATGTGAGAAAGCACACCCTTCGGCCCTGTTGGAAACAGAAGCCCTATGTCAGTGCCCGCTATGTCCAGCTAGTATAACTGCCTCAGCTGAGATCTGCGCAATCACCTACACTCTGCTCATTCAGTGCTTGGCCTCTCTGCTGAAACTATCATCGACAATGGCGATTTCGGTGGTGGTTTTGTGAGAAGAGACGAGCGGCCCAGTATAGCAGTAAGACCTCTAGACTTTCTGTCTATTCTGTGTATCCATCCGTCTTTATCCGTGTAAACTATCTACCGTTGCTTTTATTATAGCGCCTGCGCTCACAGAGGTTTTATGGCGCTGGATGCTGATATTAGGTTGATGGGAGGGTGCCAATGGAATCCCTCAGTGCAATATTTCGTTTTCGTTTGTTCCTGGGTTTCGTGGCTCAGATGCCCCTGTGTGCCTCACAAGTTAGATTACCACCTTTTTTTTTTGTCTTCATGGCTCACAGGCATCTCTCGAGGGATGGGCGGTGCGGTGTTCAGACATTGCCCACGCGGTGTTTGCCATCACTGGCTCAGCATAAGGAGCATTTTTGTGACAGAGCAGAGCGGGTCACACAGTGAATTTTGCCAATGGCTGTATCGGCTGAGCCGATGCTCCTGTCTGTGTGCTGCAGTGGGTGTGAACAAGTGGATGACACAACAGCAGGTCAATGCATGTAGGGGGCTGGCTGCATACCCCTAACAGTAAACATGTTAGACAAATCATTTTAGTAATATAAAAAGGTCTTGGTTACACAACTCAGGGGTGGCCCTGACAAATGCCATAGTTGCTAAATACCAACGCCGTGTGATCCTGAGCGCACCTCGTGCCTAGTTCTTCCATCACCCAAAATTCCTGTCTTTTTATCCCATTCTTACAGGTGCTTCTTCATCCCTGCTTTCTCTCTTGGTCCCAGTTTCTCTATCCTTCTCTACCTCCTTTTTCTACCTTTATTTTTTTTTCATTTGCTCCCCCTTCCTTCTTCCTTCCTGTCCTTCTCTTTCTCGTTGTTGTTATCTTTCTCACTGTTGTTTTATCTTTCTCTACCCCCTTGTCATTATATTCCTAGCCTTCTATTCATCCCTGCTTCTCAATGTTAACTGTTTTCCTTTCCTTTTCTTCATCCTTCTTTCTTCCCTGGATACTGCTTTCTATCCTTCTCTTTACCCTTTGTCACTGTCTTCCTATGCGCCGGTATCCTCCTCGGAAGGATGAACAGCGGATTCCGCTGAGCCAGGATCACATCTTTGCCTCTTTTGGCCAGAGGCAGATGTCGTTAAAACCATGAACCATCCTAAAGTGATGCAAATCCCGCGTGTAAACACACCTACACATACACATGGTGGGAGCCAGAGTATTATACAGTATTAACCCCCTCAGGGCGGGCTGATACTTACAGGTGAGTGCAGCGCGCATGGCGGCGGGCGAGGGTACGAGGCACAGCTCCTGTGCTCGGAGTGGGCTCGGCAGGTCATAGAGGCACCAGGGAGGGGGGCCCCTCTCTTCATTGGCTGGCACTCAGAGCTGTCTGTAAGGGCGGAGCACCGTTACCTTTGCCCAGGGAGGGAGGGAACCAGCTCCAGGCAGGGAGTCCGTCCAGCTGGTGTGAGGAGGGGCACACGGTGTGTCTGCGCTTTCGCAGCGCCTGCCCCTCCACTGATTCACACGGGGAGGGAGGGGGGACGCTGGGTCTCAACTCCGTGATTAAAAGTCTATTTACAAGTCGGGCTTATAGTCATGTCGTAAACTTTATTGCGGAAAGGTAATCCTGTCTGATGCAATCCCTGCTGCATTTCACGTTTTATCTTATCTTGCATTTCCTAGGAATATTAACTTTTTTCAAGCTGTGTTTTTCTGCATTTCTTTCACGCAGCATGAGCCTCGTACATGCTCTGAACTCAGTCACAGGGTGAGTTCCCGTTGAGGGTGGTTGTGAGGGGCACGATTGAGACATCTGGGGTTGAGGAAGGCAGTGTGAGTTTCTCGTAGTACCTTGTCATCCGGACCTAATTTGAGCCCGTGTTTAACAGTGAGGTTCCCCTGGTGCTCAGATTTGGGGACCTGTTCTCTTATTTTTCCCTTATCAGACTTTGACGTAGAACAAGAGACAAAAAACGCAAAAGGGCGAAAGAAGGGGGGCGCGAAAGACTAAAAACAGTGACAGAAAATCCCAGGGATAAGAAAGAAGCCGAGCGAGTGAAATAAAAGGGAAGGAAGTGATAATGTTTCAAGTCCGAAAATGTGATGCTGCGAATTAAACATTCCTACGGCTTTTTGACGCCTTGATTGTCCTCATTCTACCATTCACCATTTTCCTCTGAAGCCTCTCTGTTAGGCAGGGGCCAACACCCATTGGGCTGAACAGCCTTCAGATACCCCCCCCCCCCACCCCACACTCCTCAGCTGCCACTTCCCCAGACTCTTTGTTCAGTTTTATTTCCATAATCTGTAATGGTGATGTGTTTCAGAATGTTTCCTCTAGTGGGACAGCTGACCGTGCCTGGAGCACCGCCGGTTGGCATAGACACTGCTCGTTGGTACCAGGTGTATAGGGCAGAGACACAGAGGTAACCTAGGCATAGACAGTTGGAAATACACTAAGCTCTGCCCCCCCTTCTATCACTCGTCGATTATAGGTATGCACACAAAACAACCGTAATTTATTATTAATTCCTATTTGTAGAGCACAGACATAGCATCTCTTAGTGTTTCAAGGTACCAGGGCCAGCAAGGAGATTGGGTGGGTTGATGCCTGGAGTCACATGGTGCAGGGGAGCTAACTTAACTCCCACCTTATCGACCGCTGGAAATATAGCTGAGGATGGTTGCCGGTTGGGAGTCCACCAATGGTTTGTTCAGAATAGCCAAGCACTGGAAACATGGCTGTGCTTGCTTCCTCCCCCCTGGCTGTGCTCGCTTCCCTGCCCCCTGCCCGTGCTCGCTTCCCTGCCCCCTGGCTGTGCTTGCTTCCCCGCCCCTGGCTGTGCTTGCTCCCCTGCCCCCTGGTTCCCCTTCCCCTGGCTGTGCTTGCTCCCCTGCAACCTGGCTGTGCTTGCTCCCCTGCAACCTGGCTGTGCTTGCTTCCCTGCCACCTGGCTGTGCTTGCTTCCCTGCCACCTGGCTGTGCTTGCTTCCCTGCCACCTGGCTGTGCTTGCTTTCCTGCCCCCTCGCTGTGCTTGCTTCCCTGCCCCCTCGCTGTGCTTGCTTCCCTGCCCTCTCGCTGTGCTTGCTTCCCTGCCCCCTGAGTGTGTGTGTGGCTCTGGGTGGATGTGTGTTGCTCTGGGTGGATGTGTGTGGCTCTGGGTGGATGTGTGTGGCTCTGGGTGGATGTGTGTGGCTCTGGGTGGATGTGTGTGGCTCTGGGTGGGTGTGTGTGGCTCTGGGTGGGTGTGTGTGGCTCTGGGTGTGTGTGTGTGGCTCTGGGGGGGTGTGTGTGGCTCTGGGTGTGTGTGTGTGGCTCTGGGTGTGTGTGTGTGTGTGTGTGGCTCTGGGTGTGTGTGTGTGTGGCTCTGGGTGGGTGTGTGTGTGGCTCTGGGTGGGTGTGTGTGTGGCTCTGGGTGTGTGTGTGTGGCTCTGGGGGGGTGTGTGTGGCTCTGGGTGTGTGTGTGTGGCTCTGGGTGTGTGTGTGTGTGTGTGTGGCTCTGGGTGTGTGTGTGTGTGGCTCTGGGTGGGTGTGTGTGGCTCTGGGTGGGTGTGTGTGTGGCTCTGGGTGGGTGTGTGTGGCTCTGGGTGGGTGTGTGTGGCTCTGGGTGGGTGTGTGTGTGGCTCTGGGTGTGTGTGTGTGGCTGGCTCTGGGTGTGTGTGGCTCTGGGTGTGTGTGTGTGGTAGTAATTGCTGTCTGATGAGCTCGTCCGTAGGGTACAATAGGTCTCATTTGGGAGAGATAAAGCTAATGGCAATATAAATGACAATGCCATTTATTTATCTGTTTTCCAAACCAACACATAAATACAAATGTTGTCATTTACAATGCAAATAGCTCTAACTTTTGCAAAGGCGAAACCGTTGCATTGTAAATGCTTGTTTATTTTAAATCTCCCTCGTTCCTGTCCTAAAATGTTGGCATGTATGCTTCGGGTAAAGTCTGCGCGAGAGAAAAACGCATAAATAAAATAAAATAAATAAATAAATTGCCCCTGGGGGGGGGTCGAGGGGGGGTGTTGTGTCGCCCCTCGACGGCAGGGCGGGGCCTCTGACGCACCCTCCGCACTGACGCGCTTGACTCTAGCTCCGCCCCGGACGCCCTCGCATACACTTCCGGGTCAGCGTCGGCGAGTCAGCACCAGCGGGACCCCCGGGGCACCGGACGGAGCAGGAGCCACAGCAGGTGCGGGGGCCCGGGGGGAGAGGGAGAGGGGGGTCTGCCGTCACGGGGGGCCCTGGACTGTGGGGTTCGCTCCTCTGCGGGGGCCCTGGGTGCGGTGAGCGCCCCCCGGGTTTGCCGGGACAGCCCCGAGTCTCCCCCGCCTTGTCCCGGTTTTTTACAGAGGCCTCGCGCCGGGGCGGGGTCAGGGGTCAGGGTCAGGGGCGCTCCAGGCTCCGGCTGCTGGCGGGGTCTGTCTGGTCTCCGCCGGGCCCTGGGTGTGTCCTCGTCTCTGGGGGGGCGTGGGGGTCACTCCTGGTTGTTTGGGTTTCTTGTCCTTCTTCTGTTTTTGTGAAATGTCGCGGTTTTGGGGTTCACAACGATGGTCGCCCTCGCCTTGCCCTGAGAGCACTTAGGAAACGGGGGGGGGTCTGCCCTCATATGGGGGGGGTCTGCCCTCATGGAGGGGGGGTCTACCCTCATATGGGGGGTCTGCCCTCATATGGGGGGGTCTGCCCTCATATGGGGGGCTATATGGGGGGGTCTGCCCTCATATGGGGGGTCTGCCCTCATATGGGGGGGTCTGCCCTCATATGGGGGGCTATATGGGGGGGTCTGCCCTCATATGGGGGGTCTGCCCTCATATGGGGGGGTCTGCCCTCATATGGGGTGCCGGGGCTGCCCTCGTATGGGGGGGGTTTGCCCTCATATGGGGTGACGGGGCTATATGGGGGGGCTACCCTCGTATGGGGGGCGGGGGCTACCCTCATGGAGTGGGGGGCTGCCCTCATGGAGGCACTGGCAGAGGATCACTCACCCTCCTGGAGGGGGGGAGGGGACCATGTGGGATTGGGTGAACCTCAGACACGCCTGCTGAGACGGTCTGCAAATGTAGACTGACAGTTATTCCTGCATCCTTAGGAGGACCCACGCCTCCTTCAAAAAGGCATAGGTGAAGACCGCATCTATGACAATGTAAGCCGCGAGCCATTGCGCTCACTGACGAAGAAGAGTAAATGAATGTACTCACCCTCTCTGAAACATTGGAGATCTGAAAAACTCCAACGCTGCGCAAACTACGAAAGCCACTAAACTCGTAAAAGCAAACCGTAGGCCGAAACATGTTGACCTTCCACTAGGTGTTGTAGACCAATCGATATTCCACCTACGCACAGCCATTTCTTTTAATCATATTCCTATCCTGGTCAATTAAAAATTCTCTATACAGAATAGGAGATATTCTTAATCACTAGTCACACATCACGATTGCGAACCACCCACACAGTCTTCCTCCTAGTGGAGGTTAGTTAATCACTTGAAACCAAACCCTGAAGTGATTAAAAACCAATGATGACACTACCCGCCTCACCACACAAGTGGAGAAATATATACCTCACACTGTGAAAGTGTGGTTAAGGGTCTCCGACCTTGCAGAAGGGGAGCCTCCCCTCATAGAGTGGAGGGGGAGCCTGCCCTTAAGGAGGAGTCATGAGCAGTGTGGGGCCTGTCCCCATGGATGGGTTCCGGAAAGAGCCGGCATCATCGCTCATGGAGTGTCCTAAGATGAACGTCCTGCTCTCATGCAGGGATCCTACATAAGGCCTGGGTCTGCCCTTGTGGAGGTTCCCTGGACGCCGAGAGAACGTGGGTGGGCTCTGCCCTGATTGAGTGGGTCGCGGAGTGGGACACGTTCTGCCCTCATGGAGTGGTCCGAAGAGGAGGAAACAGTTTGCCCGTGAAGGAGAGGACTTGTGAGAGATGAGGGTCTGCCCCATTGAGAAGTCCTGGAGAGTGGTTGGGGGCCACAACCAATGGAGGGTTCTTGGGAGAGAGGTAGGGGTGTCTGTCCTCATTGTGAGGGAGGCGTGAGGGGTGATCAGGGATGACTTAGCAGTAGAGCTAGTAATAATTGATGTGACTGGAAGGATTGGCAGGACCGCAGCATTATGTAGACAGACCACGCCCACCACCCCATGAGTTGTAATGCTTGCAATTTGTCTAACCAATGGCAAGAGACTGATTTGCATATGACTGGATCCAGACTGAGGTGGCATGGTGGGTGAAATATGATGGAGTGGGATGTGGCCCTGAACGCAATTCAAGCATTCCATCTATCACTTCATTTTTGATGCCCTAAGTGTGGCGGGGCGGGTATGCCCAGACGTGGGTCCTGTGATGGCACCGTAGTGAAAAAACAGTGGATTGGGATTCAGCCCGTGCAATTAATAGTACAAAGCGCAAGAGACACAGCAGTAGACCAGGGTCAAGCACATATGTTCCTGTAACTTAAATTATATGGTGGTGCAACTACCCCCAACACCCGCTGCCAAGGGATGCATAAGAGTTAAAATGTCCACAAAAAAAAGGAAGGTGCACTCCAAGCAGAGTATATATACTCAATTTGAAAATTCTTCTTTTATTCGTATTCGTTTTTTCATAAAAGAGGCAGAGCCAACGCGTTTCGTTCCGCTAGTGCCCGTAGGTATAGGTTACTTGTACCAGGAATGCGAATATCTTCAAAAAAGTCCGATTTGTCCAAAAGTTTTTTTATATATATTCTGCAGTATAGGGGTCCATCCCAATGTAGGGACCGCGTCCACTTATCAATAACTCGCCCGTAATTATCACGGATCAATTTCTGTAATCATAATATCGCACCCCATATTCCGAAATCCGGCGTCTTCCTAAGTCTTGCGACGGCGTCCACTATATCAATGGGACGCCCGTAGTCGTGTAAGGGTTCGTTTCACCAGTATCTATAATCTGGCGGTCGCACCACGTAGTCCGAAGTCGGGCATACCAAGACCTGCGCAATTACCAGTGGCTGAGATTATTTTAAGCATTCCATCCATCGCTTTGTTTTTAGTTCTTGTATTGTACTGAAGACACAACAGGAATGAACATTTAGCAATCCCTGGCAAAGCCAATGGGCGTCAGCTTTAGAAATCAGACTTATTGACTTTGCCAGTGGTTGTTGCCGCTGGGTTGCAAACCCATGCATTAAGACTCACATGCATGGCTGGCCGTGTTGGAATGAATGGGTTTTCTTTTGAAGGTAACCCATTCCATGGATGCCACTTGCGCATGCGCTAGGGCATTTGTGTGCACACGTTCCAAGACGTGTATATGTGTCATGATATATGGTGGCCGTTTTTATTCATTTACTTTTCTAACACAGCAGACAGCCATGTTAGAATGGTGAATTAAAATATTAACTAGAAATAAAAAAGTACGGTGCAAAAATGTTAAAAGGTAGCAAGATGCCCTGCAGCACTTTTTAGCTGTCGTCACTCGTTTTAAGAAGTTACGCAGCTAGATGGCTGGGTAATGGAACAAGGTACAAGGATAGAGGGGGGTGAAAATGGAAATGGTAAACTCATGCACTCCTATTGAGTGCATGATAAGCAGTGAAAAATAGTCCCCTCAAACATACAGTGGAAGGATACAATGAGAACTCTGAGATCGAAGTGCTATGAGCCTGAGAAACACAGGAGCAGGGAGGCACGCCATTGAATCAAGAGCAGACAACTGAGATAGACAACACATCCATCCAATCAGGAGCAAGGGGCTGATCCAAAGCTCACTCTGTTATATGTTACTAGCAGCCCGCCCCGACGTTGTCCGTGGGTTCCCCGGAGCCTTCTTCCATATATTGCAGTATTATACCTCTATGTTTACTTTGTACGCTTTTGTAACCTGCACACGTAACTTTTTCCTCCTGTAATGCACTGTTTGGCTCACTTTTTTAATGCTCCGTTTGCTTCCACTTGCTACCTGCACACGTCACTTTTTCCTCCTATACCTCTAATGTTTACTTTCTACGCTTTTGTAACCTGCACACGTAACTTTTTCCTCCTGTAATGCACCGTTTGGCTCACTTTTGTAATGCTCCGTTTGCTTCCTCTTGCTCACGATGTACGCTTTTGTAACCTGCACACATGACTTTTTCCTCCAGTAATGCACCGTTTGGCTCACTTTTGTAATGCTCCGTTTGCTTCCTCTTGCTCACGATTTTCATTTTTGCTTCATTTTTCCGCCGCTCACCGCTCCTAAATAAATAACCTACCCCATCCGCCGCTCACTGCTCCTCCCCACCTGTCCGCCGCTCCTCACCGCCTGTCCGCCGCTCCTCACCGCTCCTCCCCGCGCCATGTCCGCCGGTCGTCCTCGCGCTTCTGGATGCCGCTCCTCACGTCGGGCACGCACGTCGCGGCCGGCGCTTCTTCCATGGGACTACTTTTTTTCGGTAAATTTTTTAAATAACGTATATTTATTACGTTATATAGCCTATGTCCATCTGCACACCCTGACGATTACAACGATGTATCGGGTGTGGGAATTGGCGCTGTGGTTCCCGAGTTTACCCGCCTCAAAGGTTCAAAGTTCTTCCTTTATAATAGTAGTATAGATATATTGGAAACAATAGGTCTGCCTACTAACATCTAAAGCTCACTGTAATCAACATGTAAAGACAGCTACAGTTGTCTGTAGCCCAGTCCTAATAAAACCAAAGTTTATTCTGAAATAAGAACGTTGAGGAGGTTCTCCTCTGGCCTCCCCTCACGGCATTCAGGCTTGGACAGCTCAAGGCATGCTACAGGCCAGAATGACCGCTTTCCCACAGAGCTGGGTACAGCGACAACCTACGGGAATTCCTCCATGATCAATTGCAAATGCTCGACCAGATGGACGGAGCAAAAGAGCTGACTACCATGTACTCACAAAATGACTTGCGTTACATGGACAATTGACGAGGCTTTGGAACTGGCGGTGCTCATACTCAGACATATCCGGCACAAACCGAGCGCCTTCTCAACTCCATTGTTAAGTAAAGAGAAGCGCACTCTCTGGCTAACTCTCTCTGTCAGTGGCAGAAATGAACCCATGACCCTGATGCGCCAGCTCAAGAGCCTTCTTTATTTTCAGATTTGAGAGTTGTCGAAGCACAGATGTGACTCAAGAGCACCAGAGCACTGTACAGGGAAACATTAACCATTCCATAAGATGTCAAACAAACGCATAGAAAATGAAATGCTGTATAGCATAAACTTCCTCATCCATGACCGCTCTTCGAGACATGTCACGGAACACATGCATGCTCTGGGCTGGGAGGATACATGGTGGGTCAGGCTGTCCGGGTGACGAACTCAGAGGCGCAATGAGTCGGGATCACCGTTAGCCCAGAGAAAACCTTGACCAGTTCATCCTGGAAGGAATCAATTTAATAACATTCTTTTGCCTTTTTTCGTGAAAGCGATGGTCAATGGGTTCATCCGAATTTCCGATTGGTGGGAGCTCCATATTCTAAGGGCAGAACTTGAGAAAGTGTGTTGCTTGAGTTAGAAGATAGGAGGCATTTGGCAAAACTGATACAGTTTGTTTAATTAATCGTTTCGACCGGGAGAACAGTTACAGGCACAAGATCTGAGGATTGTCTCAATATGGATTTTGTAGGTGTCCTTGTATACAAAACATTGTAGGGTCTAAAAGTTTCTGGCATACAAAATATGGTGATGAATGTTGGTTGCTGCCTTTGGAGTCATAAATCAATTTTCAATAGTTACCACAGGTGGGTCACGACCTTGCGTTGGCACAGTATGACCAGTGGTGAAAGTGTCCAGATGTCTTGCATGGGGCGCGCGTGATCACTATGTGTGCTAGGTCCTGATTGGCTATATGTTCCTAACTCATGTGGCTTCTGACGGATATGGTGTTTTGAGCAACGCGCATATCCCCTCCAGCCATGTGTACTTTATTGGGGCAATCTCCATTGACCCTTTGTAATGTCGCTGCACCTGTCTGTGATTGATCAAGAGTTTCCTGCCCGAGTGTTTGCCTGCCATCTACGCACCCTCCCGTCTGTGACTTATCCATTAGCAAGCCTGGGCCTAGGTTCCAGGGCCTGCTTGACTACATATGTGTGAGTCAGGGTTGAAGTAGAGTTCACAATGGATGATACTGTTAATAAGGATGCAATATCATTTTTATTGATACGTGCACCGATTTACATCTTAAAAAGTGCATGCATAGGTCTTCCTCTTTTTTTAATCTGGGTGGTTCTAGTAGAAGGCAACTTGCACTCCTTAGGAAGCCTCTGCCTCCTGAGGTTGTGGCTAGGTCATTGGTGTGCCATAGTGTGGTGCTTGTTGCATCGTTGTGCTATTTTAAGGAGGGTCCTGGCTTCCAGTGGGAGCCAGTGCAGTAACTTGAGAGATGATGTGATGTGGTTGAAGCGGCACACTACCGTTATCAGGCTTGCTGCGGCATTGAGGGTTGTCTTGAGGGGTACACATTGTGTTTTTGTTATTCCATTGAGGTTGCACTCCCATAATTTAGTTGGATCTGACTAGGGATTGCTCTGCGCTCTTGAAGTCTGGTGCCGGTACGAACAGTTTTACCTTCTGAGGAGGCTGAGTTGGGGCAGCGCACTCCAGTGTATGAACTGAGAGGATTGTATGTTGTGGTTTTCTCAAAGTAGATCTGCTGATCAGCTAATTCCCTCACAGACGCAGATCCTTGAGATGACCTCCCAGTTCATACTTTTTGTCAGAACCAGTTTCAGAGGGCCCCAGGTCATACAGGGGCTACTGAGCCCGATCGCGTGGTTCAGGCCTTTTACTCTTAATTTCCCTGAGCCCAGCGTACTATGGATCCCGAACAACTAGGCCAAGTACCCCTTCTACACTTGACTCTTAGTGGTAGCTGTGGTTGAGCAGGTAAGACTCCCTGGGGGGGGGGAGGGGAGTATATACAGGCCAGTAAGCACGGCTCATTGTTTAAAATGCAAACAATATGAGCAATAAATCAATGTCCAATCTACAGATGCAATGGTATACTACATTCAAAAGTAACAACACAATCCCCCTTGAGTTTGGTGCTTTAGTAGTTATCAGGCAAAAACCTGTCCCACCCTCTTGAATGTAGCATGTTCAGGGTTATTCCCCATTCATTGGTGGTTGCATCCAGGGAATGCATCAATGCAGGCTATTAGGCCATACTCGAGAGTTCTCCCTTTGACTCTTTAGCGATTAGTACAGTGTCTATGGTGCAGCAGCACTGTTCGCAGCAAGCCCACTGGGGCCTCAAGGGCCTGGTTCCAGTCTTATGCACTCCAGCAGTATGACATTGTTCATCGGTGCAGCGAGTGCCCTCTCCTTGTGTACTTGCAAGTTTGGATCCTATTCGGCGAATTTGGGCCACACGCAAGGTTCGTAGAAGTACCCAGCAGTGCCGCCTCTCTCTGTCGAGGAGTGCCGCCTCTCTCTGTCGAGGAGTGCCGCCTCTCTCTGTCGAGGAGTGCCGCCTCTCTCTGTCGAGGAGTGCCGCCTCTCTCTGTCGAGGAGTGCCTCCTCTCTCTGTCGAGGAGTGCCTCCTCTCTCTCTGTCGAGAGCCGGGGTAGACCCTTTTATTAATTTGTATGAAAAAAAAGAAAATAGGATAGTGGCGGATCGCCATATCGTCAGACAGCCTTTGAAGACTGAGGGCTGGATTACTAAATGCGTTAATACGCCCCTGTTATATTACTAAACGGACATCCTTACTAATCGAGGGATGTACTTTTATGCAACTTGGTGATTAGCTAGGGCTATTGGAACAGGGGACAAAGGGCTCGGCTCTGGATGTAAAAAAAGAGTTCGGCTGGAGCAGTTTGCTGATAGTGAAACAAGTGAGTTCTGAGTCTACGCGGAGCGGAAGATTACTTTTATTTGTTGCTATGGGCTATCTTGATAATGGATTACATGGATGTCCCAACATGGCAATATTTGTGCATTATAAGAATCCTCTGGCAGGTAAGGAGTGCGGAAGAGAGAACGCAGATCGAGTTAGGAGGACTGGCTACACATTGCTACGTGAATTTGAATCCTAACGTGATTCATTTAAAAGATGAGGTAGGGCGGGTAAAAAAACAGGGAATAAATAATTAGTCCCCCCCTCCCTTTTTTTGCCCTTTCCTTTTCCTATAAAATTACCACAATGTTCATCCCTGCAGGTGCCTGGTGTAAAGTGTGGGATTTGTGGCATATAAATATGAGTCACGAGAGGAAATACGACCCCCAGAGTGAATTGTTGTTACTATGGGAACATTAGGCATACTAATTAATGAGAGTATAGCATATTGTATGACTGAGATTATACCATAATTCAAACGCATCACCAAGTAATGGGTTGGAAAAAAATTTGTTATGGAGACCATTTGATGAAATAATGTGGGAGCGTTTCTAATTTCCAGCATAACGGAGCAGTGAGCCATCGGGCAGGGAAGCCGTGAGGTGAACGGCAGGAACAGCGGGACGCGCTGAGAGCGCGCTGAGAGCACTACAGCCCCCAGCAGCACCAGGGGTGACGCGCTCGTGACGCGAGAAGAGCGCCAGGCGGCGCTGAAAAGGGAGACGCCCCCACTCGCCCCGCGAGAAGCCCGGGACAAGGGCGGGACAGTCTTAGACAGTCCTAGACTGGCCGGGACTGGACTGGGCAACCCCCCTAACATCTGCAACCTAAGCAAGTAAGAGATTTCCCTTGTCTATTAATTTTACTGTGCAGTGTCATCTCGTAAACCTCCCTGTGAGCTTTTATTGAAACTCACTGATACACGCGCTTTATCCAAGTATCTGGTGTCTACTGGCAAAGCCTATATAATCTCAGGGCAATCAACAAAACAACTTTAATATGTCTAAAAAAAATACTAAAAAACAGCCCTCTGTTAACTCTAAGCCTATAGTTAACTCTAAGCCCATAGAAAACTACATGCTCCAAGTCATAACCAAAATAAATAAAGACAGAAGAGAATCATTAGGACTAAGTCAGTCGCCTGAGCTACAGCTACTAAGCCCAATCCAAAGTCCTCAACATTCAGGTTCTTTAGTATTTGATGACTCCGCTAACCTAATAGACATTACGGTCCATCCTACTCCAAACTTGGATGATCAGAATAGCCTTATCCTGGATGATGTCGCAAATATAGTGCCACTAGACCAAGGAATAAACATTGAAAATGAACACGAGACTCTGGCGCATAATGTTGATGAATTACCATCCCCTGAGCAGGAAACTCGACCTTCGAGAAAAAATAGGAAAACTCATCAAAAGCGGATGGGGTTACGCTCAGGTAATAGGAGGAAAAATGCTACTCCGACAGGGAAAAACAAGGCAAAAATCTTAGATGATGGTGACACTAATGTTCTTGATAAAAGCAATCATGATAAAAGCTATAATGAGGATGATTTGCTTCAGAAAATAGCAGACATTATTGATTCTAAAATCCAAACCATCATTAAGCCTTTAATCGCCAAGATTGACAAATTGAACGCGGAGGTAAAAAAGATGAGTGGTCTTCAAGTCAAAGCTGTGGAAGGGGTTGAGACGGTTAATACCTTAGTGACACAAATGGCGAAACCAATCGAATCTAAGGCAAAGAGCTCTATAGAAAAAGAGAGCAGTCCTACGCTCCCAGAAAGTTCAGCCGGGAATGAAACTCATTCTACTAATCGACCCTTGAACACCGCTGGGGTATCAGGACCCAAAGGTAATGTGCCAATAAACTGTCAGGAAATAGATCCCCTCCAATTTATTGAGGAAGCCTCCCCTGTGGTCCTGGTCCTGGCCAATGTTCCCCCGCCAACAGATGCACAATCCGAAACACCAGCATCCTTGTCTAGTAAGGCCCTCCATTGGCTAACAAATAATACGAAAATGGCACCAGGAGGAAAATATCAACTTGCATCCGAGATTAAATCCACTAAGAGGGTGGCGTGGATTGGAAATCGACCGAAAGGATTCAAGGGAGATTGTGTTATAGTGACTTTTTTCCATCCAGGTGTTTTGCCAAATCTCCTAAACCATATCAATCCCCCCCAAAGAAGAGTAGGATCTGTTGTTCCTCTTACGTTAAAATTCTTTTATGGAGAGCAAGAGAATGTGACCTTTCCAAGGACTCCTGGACCTATGTGGAACACTGTGAGAAACAACAGAGGCCAAGGGGTTCCCCTTAATGATTGGGGTATGGTTTTAGGTAATAGATATGAAGCCTTATCAGGGCTAAATGATTGTGATTGACTGGGTAATAGTTTTGAAAACCTCCTAATTCCTGTTGGCACTCATGCGGTCAGGGAAACGGGCACCCGGCCAAATACTGGATTAACTGATGCTTTGATTAATGTAAGCAACATACAGGACGAGTCTGGTAATATGATTAATGCTCACCAGTGTATTGAATGTTCTAAACATACTATTAATAATGATATACTTGAGTCATATGAGATTTTGGCTCCTGAATTGGCTGCTATAGATGATAATGTATGTGAATATGATTCTACCCAGCAACAGTGTGAAGGTCAAACTGATAGTATAGAATCTACCAGTGACAATATCAATATACAACGTACCTTAATGTCCTGGAATGTTGCAGGGTTAAAAAACAAGATTCTATCACAGGATCTGCTAACTTTCCTGGATTCAAAGGATATAATCCTTTTTCAGGAGACTTGGCAGCTAGAACCGGATCCAATTCAGGGATATTTACATTACTTCATTCCAGCCACCCCGAGCTCAAGGGGAAGGGCAAAAGGTGGCTTGGTAACATGGATTAAGCAGAACAATGATTACTCAGTGTTACAAATAGATACCAATAGTTCTGATATATTATTGGTCAAATTACAGCGACCGCCAAGCAGGGACATCTTTATTTTTAACATCTATTCAAGGGGCCTACCGGGTGGTAAACCCACTAAGGCGGTTGAACTGTTGGATACTCTATTAAATCAACACTGTCTGAATGCCGATATCATTATTGGTGGTGATTTTAATTGTTGTTTTGAACCACTTGATAATCAGGATGTTGACCTCACTATTGAAGAGGACTTAATTTGGGAAATCCCACAGCTTTCCTTGTTACCCATCAAAAGATGGTCTGAGGCTGCATTACAGTTAAAAGTACTATGTGTTGAGTCTGGGCTGAGGGCCACTAACGGAAGAACATTATCAGATAAACAGGGTGCCCCTACTTTCTCTAATGGAATTACTCATAGTCGTATTGATTATATATTGACTAACAAAGAGAATTGGGGGAATGTTCTTGATATGAGGATTGAGACAAGGGTGGAAAGTGACCACGACCCATTGATTTTAACTTTTAAATTGTTCGATCTGATGACAAATGAGGAAGAGAGGGAAAATGTTCAGATAAACCTTTCCAATGATCAAAGACACATCAGATGGGCAATTTGTGCAGCAAATGAGGAAAGCATGACAGCTATAAGGGATTTAACAACCCTGGCCATCCAAGAAGTCCAGGACATAAATGATAAAAATACCCAGATAGCTGAAATTAGCAGGATCCATGATAAATTTTTTAACAAGTTAAAATTGTTTTTTGTAAAGAAAGCTAAGAAGAAGCCACGTAGACCGATAAGAAAGGAGGATCAGTGGTATGACAAGACCTGCAGGACTGCCTATAGGTTCCTGTCAGATGCGGTAAAAACTAGAGATAAAACTAAAATAAGGGAGGCCCGAGTTATGTACAAAAAAGTGCAATTTAGTGCAAAAAGGGATTGGGAGGAAGGCTACTGGAGGGATCTCCTCGAAGCCAGTAGGGAAAGATCTATGACACCCTTCTGGAACATTGTTAAATGGGGAAGGGGGGCCAATAGAGGAGAACCCACAAACCATGTGTTACCAGAAGCCTGGGTATCCCATTTTTCTACTCATTTTGCTGCTGAGGATGAAGGCGATGAGGAACGTCTAGCTTCAGCAGATACTCTTGCGAGCCCCTTAGTCTTCTCCAAAGATGACATCCTAAAAACTCTGAGCTGTATACCTAAAGCCAGAGCCCCGGGCCTAGATTTTATCCCTGCAGATTTGTTTATGCACGACAAGGACCTATGGGCCACCTATATTCAGCTGTTAGCCAACGCTATTGCAAAGGGCTCGCCTATTCCTGAGACCTGGAAAGGAGCCGAGATTATCCCCATCTTTAAAAAGGGGGCATGCTCGGATCCAGGCAACTACAGGCCTATTAGCCTGATTGCATGTATACAAAAAGTTGTGGCAAGGTTACTATTACAGCGAATTCATGGGTGGATAGATGATCATGATATATTATCTCCCCTGCAGGCTGGTTTCCGCAGCCATACCAGCACTATCGATCAAGTTTTTAGATTTGTTTTATTGTATTGGCGTACAGTTTTATTAGGGGGCGGGATGCTTTTTGCAGCTTTTGTTGATTTAAAATCAGCTTTTGATTTAGTCCCCCGCCATAAACTGTGGAATATCCTACATGATCAGGGTATTCCAAAAGAAATTCTGTCTCTATTGATTAGGATGCATGAAAACAGTTTTGCACAAGTACGGTGGAATCAGCAGGGTAGTACCACTGAGAAGTTCCCCATTGCGAGGGGTGTACGCCAAGGATGCGTGCTCGCACCAACACTCTTCTCGTTATACATCAACAGGGTGATCAGTTATTTCGAACATCAGCCCACGGATGCCCCAAGGTTGGCAGGAAGGCTGATCCCCCTGTTGATGTTTGCGGACGATACCTTGCTGATATCAAAGACCCAGCAGGGACTTCAAAAGGCCATTAGGGTGTTTGAAGGATTTTGCATTGATCATGGTCTTGTAATTAATACCAGCAAAACTAAATTTATGGTTATGCACAAGCGGAAACACATTAGAGGTAGAGTTATTATGGATGGGGTCCAGCTCGAGCAGACCCAGGTCTTTAAGTACCTTGGTATCAATTTGTCCTACAATCTAGATTGGAAACAGCATATAAATGAACTAGATACAAAACATGCTCAACTTGCAGGAGTTCTCACAAAGGAGCTTTTTTCATCTCATACCAAACCAATTAGACCTGTCCTAAAAATTTACAACGCTAAGGTCGGAGCAGCTGTTCTTTACGGAGCAGAACTCTGGGGGTCCAGTAATCTCAACAAGTTGACGGTAGCACGGAACAAATTTCTCCGCAACATTACTGGGTTACCAATGTCAACCCCATTGATACCTTTAAAGTATGATCTGGGATCTTATAGCTTTAGGGACATAGCCAGGTATAGAATTGTGGCCTACTGGAGAAGGTTATGGGTAACCCCTGAACTCTTCCAGTATGCCCAAGGCTTCCTGGAGGTGAGAACCCTGGATACTGCTAGTAAGATAGTCTGGTTGAAAGAGGCTAAACTTTTATATAGGGCACTGGGTTTATCCCAATTGTGGGATGATCCCCTAAATAGTGTATTTCCACCGAAAAAGACACTTCGTGAACTCTATTGGAGTATGGTGGAGATTAAGTGCTTTAGGAATCATATTGACCGTTCCTTTACATATGATTATTTGGAGCTCAAGCACTCACCGGCCCTTGAATCCTACTGGGACTGGATCACGGTCCCAGGGGACCGGAAGAGGTACCATCAGTTGAGGGTGGGGACACTTCCATTGAATGCCCTAATAGTGAAATGGAATAAGGTACAAACTCCAAGGTGCCCCTTTTGTCCGGACCATAATGAAAACATCGGACATGTGTTATTTGCCTGCCCTGAATATAGAATACCTAGACGATCATGGCTTAAACCAATTTGCATCCAGTTAGGTTTAAAAACGTCAAACGAGGCTGTCAGGATCTTAAGAACAGATACCTCTCAGCCTGTAGTTATAGCTATGGCAAAATTCCTACACTGGATGTGGATAATTCGGGCACGCAAAATCTGTTTGGAATAAGTTTAGGATTTTTATTTCATGTCGTACTGTTTGCGTTTATTTGAATTTTTTGATTAGTATATTTTTCTATGTGATAAACTATGCAAACCATATAAGTAGTTGTTACTTTTTTTTTTTTTTTTTCGGTTGGCATTAATGAACTTAGCTGGATATCTTAAGATTATGTAAAGATGTAAATAGGATATTTTAAGATTGTGTAATAGTGTAAATAGGATGAGATAGGAAGATGTTTATTACTTTTGTTTATTTATTGTATTAACTCATGTGGATCCTGTATTTCTCTGGGGTGGGGGGGAGGGGTGGGATAAAAAAACAACAAATTTTTATTTTGTAAAATGTCTTTGATGATTGAAATATATCGAATAAAGACTAATTAAAGTGAAGTGAAATAATGTAGTCTGTCTAATGATTTTGGCGAGAATATGTAATAACAGAGGTGGATATTCTGATTGTATTATCACCAAGAGTGTCTGTTATTTAGTGTTAAATATGGGAACCATATGAATAAAGAAAAAAAATTGTAGTAAAATGTATTCATCACATCTGATGTATATTGTTACAACGAGTGATGTATTATGAAATACAATGGTAAAATAATCATGTTTCTCTGTCTCTTCTAGTAATTGTTTTGAATGATATGTCCTGATGAAGGTGGCGTGAACCATATGTGACTTTTCTGATACGCGGCGTCAACAGATTTTTAAAAGAGGAACGGTAAGTAAGGATTCACCAAAGAAATAGTAGATGAATATCCAAGTTTTCTCTGTCTGAGGGGTCACCTCCAGCTTACATCTTTCCAATCCACTGTTGCCTCGATCCACCAGAGAATACATTCCCCCACATTCTAAATTCTATATTACATATTCAAAGTTCTACCAACTCTACACATCTCCCCCTTATACTTACAGATCATACTCAACGGGAAGAAAACAAAGCTTATGCTTTTACAAGCTAAATGCAATACTAAATGATTATCTCTAAGAACCAAATATGCACAAGGAATAACGTGCAAGACATCATAATGACGTGTGGATGTATTCAATGCATGCACTCAGTAAATTGTCCATAATATGCAAAAGAAAGTGCACAAAATGTTATACAATGGCTGTTAGTGCAATTCTTCTTCTTCTCCCCCATTCATGTCTATTTTCAGACACTTGCACACACTCCCAAACTCCACAGAGATCCTTCCTCCAGAATCACTACACTGCATTTGACCTCTTCCACCTTGACCGGTTGGGAAACTTCCTTTCACACTTTTCTGACAATCCCACCTTTTCTCACCACCACCCAATCGCCTTTATTTATGTCCATTCTTTTGACACCTTTCTTAGTGTCATAATATTTCTTTGATTTTTGCTGTTTCTCTGTCATGCTCTCTTTAACAGCTTTGCGGTCGACCCATTCACACTCTTTACTTTTTAACCAGGCTGGAATTTCCTTCCTCCCTGGTTCCCTTCCTTTAAGGGAAATTAAAGATGTCATACCCGTCATCGAGTGAGACGTAGCTCTGTATGGCCAAATACATTTCCTCAACTCCTTGTTCCATGGTAACTCATTAGCCAAGGACAGTTGAATGTTCCCCCTAATAGATAATTGACTCGCTCAACTAGTGCTTTGGCCTGAGCTCTGAATAATGCCTCCTTCTCATGTTTGACACCCATCATTTCCAAAAATTCTGTCATGGTTTTAGAAGCAAACTGTACTCTGTTATCTGCAACTAATTCTTAGAAATACCCTGCTCCATGAACACGCCCTTCAGAAATCTTATAACATTTTCAGTATCAATGCAATCAGTAGATTTGGTGACAAACTATTTTGTATAGTAATCAATCGGGACAGTCACATTCCTGCCCAGTCTACTTTCAGGACTGAAAAAGCAATGAAAAACCTTTCCCAAGGTGTTAGATAACTCCACGCAACCCAGTGGTGGCTGCCTCGCCACGTTGGTTTTGTTGCTGTTGGTGCACGCATAACATTCCATGACAATACTTTCAATGGCATCATCCACTTTGGGCCATCAAAGAGACGGACACACTCGCCTCTTAGTCATGTGGTGCCTTGTGTGTCCCTTATGTGCTAATTGGATTATTTTCCTCCTTCATTTCTCTGGTCGAATAATCCAGGTCGTCCGCATCAATCTCCCTTCATGTACACTTATTTCATCCTCCATATTGTGGTAAGCATTCAGTCCCACCCCATAAGTTGCTTCATTTTCCCATTGTGCAATCACACATTTTGTTAAACCATTCAATTGTACATCCTCCTCCTTTGCTGCATTCTCTTCCTCCTTCCCTAGAGCAATTTCTTCTTTCCCTACTGTTACCACTTCTACATCTGCCTCTGTCTCTTGGTCTGGTTCATCCACAGGCATTCTAGACACAGTCCACAGCAACATTTTTCAAGCCCATAACATATTCAACATCAAAGTTCTATTCTAACACCTATAGCACCCACCTGGATATCCTTTTTATTTTAATTTATTTATTTTAAAGGTTTTATATAGCGCTGGCTAGACACGGAGGTATCAGAGCGCTTTACATGAGCATCAGATCGTAGTTACAGGTTACATCGTTACAAAGGTTACACAGTTATTAGAGCATGGCAACATAGTTACTTGTAAGGTCGAGATAAACAATAAGCACAAATACAAAAGGAGAAAAGCAAGCAAGCGGAAAGATTCAGGGGAGGGGGGCAGGAGCTGGGGAAGTAGACAGGTAATGAAGACGGGAAAGAGGAGGGGAGGGTGAGAGACACAGCATGGGGAGAGGAGGGGAAGGGTGACGGGGACACAAACCGGTAGACGAGTTAAAGCAACGTCCAAAGTCCAGTAAGCTGTGATCCCAGTGGGAGTGGTATCAGTTCCCTATCACTATTGCGAGAGGCTCCCTTTATGCAGTGGACTCTCTCAGAGGGGTCTCTGAGACTCCAAGGCCTACATACTGGCTCCTTCCCCAAAAAGGGGAGAGGGAGTGCTTTGTCAAGAGGTGCCATACCATACCTCAAGTGTGAGTTTCTCCCTTGGCGCAGGGGACTCACTCAGCGGGTTCGCTGAGACTCCAGAGTATAAATATTGGATCTTTCCCCAACAAGGGGAGAAGGAGCGCTTAGTCAAAGGGCGCAAAGGACAGGGGGCTAGGCAGACTAGCAGGTAAAGTGAGGGATTCAGGGGAGAGGGGATAGGAGCTAGGGAGGAAGACAAAGAGAGAAAGAGTACCAAATGTGAACAAATGTAATTAATGAGTTATTATATACCGCTGGCTAGACCCGATGGAATCAGAGCGCTTTACACGAGGGACAATAATGTTGCAAATTACTTCAGTTAAAAGTTACATAAGTATCAACAAAAGCATTTAAGTACCTAGGGGAACAAGGTGAATGGAGCAGGAAGGGTAAGGGGATAGGGATAGGGTAAAGGGGTAGGAGGAAGACATGACTTACAGACGAGGGGAAAATAGTTACAAAATATACCAGAAATTTTTTTTATGAGCATAGAAGAAAAGGAAAAGGGGGTGAGGAATGGAAAGGGGGTGAGGGCAAAAGGGGTAGTGTATAGATACAGCGGAGAGACGAAGGGAAAGTTTGGGGGAAGGGGGTGGGGTGAAAGGGTAGGAGGGGGAAACGACGGAGAGACGAAGGAAAGTCTGCCCAAAATCCGGCTGGGTAGGTGACGGCCGAGGGGGAATCGACAACCCATCACCTCTTCAGCTAACAGGTAGCTCCACCGGACATCAGACAAATAGCAGGGTCTCTACGGTCGAGGGAAGGTTCAGAGTACTTGTCCAGGAGGGAGAGCAGGATCAAGGTCAGGTGAGGGATGTGGTTAAGCTCAGGACGCTGACCAGTTCTATTGTCCGGGAGCATTAGAGCATCGTGGAGAGACTGACTGAGGCTGCCAACTTGAGGTCCGGCAGTGGGGTTGAGACCTTGGTGTTAAGTTCAGTCGGTCTTCAAAATTCTCAAAGCATAGGGGGCGTAATCTATGCCATGAAGCGGCAGGAGGACAGGGCCAGTGTCCGCATGTCTTCAGAGGGGGTGAGTGGCAGGCCTGGCCTGGCGTCTCCAGAGTCATTCTGCAATAATCAGGGAGCCCTCCCGTTTTGCAGCCCCAACGAGCATACAAGCTCCTCGTGTACATAATTACATCAAAGAACAGGCACAGTAGCACATAAGGCAAGAACTCTATTTTGCACCAACCTCAGAAGCCTAAATCTAGTAGACCACAACTCCTAAACATTACTTGCATTAGGAAATAAACTTAAACTTAGTAACATAACCTGCAGTAGAGAATAAATCAAACCTAGACCACAGTAGAAAACATAAGACAGTAGGTAAAACCTAGTAAGCATCAAAGCACATCCATAAGCATAAATCACACCACAAACATTACGTTTCCTAGCGCCTATAAAAAGTACACTAGGGCCTTGCGCTCTACAAACCTTAGTCCCCTGGCCAACTTGCCATCTATAATGGGCTCAAAAGCCCTCTGTCCAAAAAGTCAGGGCGTGCTGCCAATGCAGCGACGGTCACGGGGGCACACTTGGCGCAAACCTAAACGTGGCAGCTGCCCACTACTAGCTGGGCAGCTGGGAATCTTCAATGATGTGCCTAAACTTTGCAGCTGGCACTAAGTGCTGCGCAGCTGTGCAGGCCAAGGTAGGGATGGGCAAAAGAGTGCGTCTCACTCCTGGAGTAAAGAGACATGTCCCCTGAAATAAAGAAGAACCTAAACGGTGCAGCTGCCCACTACTTGCTGGGCAGCTGTGAAAGTGAAAATGCAGCATGGGCTCTCACTGGCCCTCAGGACAAATGTGTCCCCCTTTGTTGGAGCCACTCGGGGCTCAGTAAATAATTATTAAAACGCTGGAGCCATCTGGCTCTCAAAGCATAGGGGGTGTAATCTATGGGCTCTGTAGAACAAACAAATTATGCCCCCAAGAACGTGGAGTGCACTAGCGCTTTTTAAACTGAAGTATGCCCGAGGCTGGGGCAATTACGGGAGAAAATCATGGGCCAGTCTGGGCCAGCCATAAGATAATAGTGCCATTGTTGGAACCACTTAATCGGCCCTACCTTCCCTCCTTAATTTTGCTGGGCCAAACCCCTTCTTTGAATAAATTGTTGGAACCACTTGGCAGACCCTCCAGCATTTCACGATTTCGCGATTCACGAAATAATCGCGAAATCGGCTGAAAAGCGCGATAGCCGCGATATTTAGTATTTCGGCCGCAAAAAACAGGTCTCCTGGCAGGCATAAAAAATGATGCCTTTTAATTGGCTGTAAGTGCATACGTCACGACGTGAACTGTGCTGTACAGCCGTAATAGCAGGAAACGGGAGAGCGCCCGTATTTGAATTACAAAGAAGGGGAATTGAAAAGAGGCGCTTTAGGGGGCCGGAAACAGCGGAAGGGCTCAGCTCCTTGTTAAAAAGGAATGCGCATGCACGGATCCTGAAATGAAAACACGGCGGAATGCAGCTTCGGCAGGAAATGCTGTTAAAATACTGTTGTGAAGATTTAAGCACATGAACAGTTTGAATGTACACCGAGCGTCACTTCCCCCTTGTTTGTCCACTTGCATTATTTTTGATTTTGTGAGGTGGAAGTGCTGGGTTCAGTAATTCTGCTTTTACCTTCTAGAATTCAAAATTCCCTAGTAAAGTATATGGTAATACTGCAAAACAAACACTTTTACCAATACCGCAGGGTGCTGAATTTAGCGAATGCATTATAACCACATTACTGGAACCTCTTCCCCCAAAATGGTGGGAAATCGGGGCATGTGTAAGATTACTATTCTTCTGGCAGTCAGAAGCTACAAGTTTAATTTTACTAACCAAAAATGAATAACTAACACACATACATATATATATATAGTGATATATATATGTGGACGGCGTCCCCCCACTTAATACCTAGGAGTGTTTGACGGCACAAAAGGAGAACGTGGCTGTGCTCAGACATAGTTAAAAAATCAAGGAACCTTGATGTGCTATAAGAGGCAGACAGGACATGGCTAACACACCAGTGCACAGACCTTGGCACTGCACGCATGCACGAGTATAGGCAGCAGACCAACAGCACAGCCTTACTCACTGCATGGAAAAGGTCAGGCAACAGCACACTTTATGGCACTGCACAAACAGGCTGCAGACCAGTAGTAAAGAAAATGGCACTCCGCATACGAGGGCAGGCTGGAAACCGATAGCCCACTGGCACTGCACATACGAGGGCAGGCTGCAGACCAACAGCACAGCCCCAGGCACTGCATAGAACAGGGCAGGCAGAAGGCAAATAGCTTACTCCATGGCACTGCACATACGAGGACAGGCAGCAGACCAATAGTATAGCCCGTGGCATGACACGCTGGTAGTCCAATCCTAGGCGCTGCCTACTCCCTTCCCCCCGCTTGTGTAATGCACTGTACAGACACTCCAGGATTTGAGGCTGAAAATGAATGATTATGAGTAAAATAAAGTGCCACAAAATGCCGCTAAATTTCCATATTTGTGCCGCTAAATTTCCAAATTTGTGTCACTAAATTTGCTAATCAATGCCACTATATCCTGGGGGGTCTGACTTGGGCTCGAAAAGCGATTGTATCCCTCGTTGGAGGTTCAACTATTTCAGTAAAATTTGTATAAGCAATCGCAATGGATCGCACACCGCTAGCCCCTCCTCCGGATCGCCCCTCGGGAATCTGGTACATGGAGTTCTTGAGTGGTTCACCCATGTGGGTGCAAGTAGGTACTTGTAAAACTGATGATCTCTAGACCCGATACATGTCCCGGGTTTTTGGATATCGCCCGAGACATGGCTCGGGTTTCGGGATAACTTCCCTCATCAGTAGAGAAAATACTAACGATCTTTCTCTACTGATGAGGGAAGGTATCCCGAAACCCAAGACATGTCTCGGGCGATATCCTAAAACCCGGGACATGTATCGGGTCTAGAGATTCATCAGTCCAACAAGTACCGACTTGCACCCACCTGGGTGATCCACTAAAGAACTACAAGCACCAGAATCCCGAGGGGCGATCCGGAGGAGGGGTTAGCGGTGTGCGCTCCATTGATGACTAAACACAATATGGCTCCCTTGAGCTTTGGGCCGACGGGCTCTTGGACGACGCACCTGCGTGCCGGTTCTGGCATCGAGGCATTTGACTGTTGTGTGGCGGCCTTCTCTTCCACCCCTAACGATCTTTCTGTACTGATGAGGGAAGTTATCCCGAAACCCGAGACATGTCCCGGGCGATATCCTAAAACTCGGGACATGTATCGGGTCTAGAGATTCATCAGTCCAACAAGTACCGACTTGCACCCACCTGGGTGATCCACTAAAGAACTACAAGCACCAGAATCCCGAGGGGCGATCCGGAGGAGGGGTTAGCGGTGTGCGCTCCATTGATGACTAAACACAATATGGCTCCCTTGAGCTTTGGGCCGACGGGCTCTTGGACGACGCACCTGCGTGCTGGTTCTGGCATCGAGGCCTTTGACTGTTGTGTGGCGGCCTTCTCTTCCACCCCTAACGATCTTTCTCTACTGATGAGGGAAGTTATCCCGAAACCCGAGACATGTCTCGGGCGATATCCTAAAACCCGGGACATGTATCGGGTCTAGAGATTCATCAGTCCAACAAGTACCGACTTGCACCCACCTGGGTGATCCACTAAAGAACTACAAGCACCAGAATCCCGAGGGGCGATCCGGAGGAGGGGTTAGCGGTGTGCGCTCCATTGATGACTAAACCCAATATGGCTCCCTTGAGCTTTGGGCCGACGGGCTCTTGGACGACGCACCTGCGTGCCGGTTCTGGCATCGAGGCCTTTGACTGTTGTGTGGCGGCCTTCTCTTCCACCCCTAACGATCTTTCTCTACTGATGAGGGAAGTTATCCCGAAACCCGAGACATGTCTCGGGCGATATCCAAAAACCCGGGACATGTATCGGGTCTAGAGATTCATCAGTCCAACAAGTACCGACTTGCACCCACCTGGGTGATCCACTAAAGAACTACAAGCACCAGAATCCCGAGGGGCGATCCGGAGGAGGGGTTAGCGGTGTGCGCTCCATTGATGACTATTTCAGTAAAATTGGCTACAAATTTGGGACAGTATCCTGCCAGTCCTAAAAATGATTTAAGCTGTTTGCAAACCGGTTTAGGTGCTTCACGCACCGCCAACACTATAGGTATCTTAGGTTGAATGCCCTCTCGAGAGATCTCATGTCCCAAATGTGTTACGCGGGTTTTTCCTTAATTGACACTTCCCCCTCTTTACCGTTACCCCACACTTTCCCAGTCATTCCATTACTTGTTCCAATAATTCATCCTGTTCCTTTCCAGTCTTTCTCACTATCAAGATATCATCCTGAAAACATAAAACGTCTTTTAATCCATTAAATATGTGCTGAATCATCCTCGGGAACACCGCTGAGGCTGAAGCTAAACCAAAGGCCATCCTGCAACAGTGATAGGCCCCAGCGGTGTGACGAATGATGTAAGATGTCTGGAAATCTTGTGAAGATCAATTTGATGATATGCAGCAGACATATTGCTGACGCTAAAAATGTCACCACCCCCATTGCTTTCAGCTTCTCTGAAATATTCGGCAGCTGTTGCCCATCGGCCCAAATGTTTCTGTTGAGGTCATGCAATTCAATGCACAAGCAACTCTTTCTCCCCTCCTCAGGAGCCACCATAATTGGTGCTAGCCGAAGACTGAATTGGCTCAATTATCTTGTATTCCAATAATTTATCAAGTTCTTATAGCAAAGGCTGTCTCCTCAGGTGTGGGATATTTCTTACTTTGTGGACAATTGCAACAGCACCTTTGAGCAGCACAATGTGGGAAACCTTTTAATTTGCCCAGACTTGATGTGAATTCGTTGGGAAATCTTTAAATGGCTTTTCACTGTACAGATCACGAGTGCAAGTCTCTGTGACCACACTATGTATTTCAGCCGGCATAACTGGTTGTTTGATATTAGGGTTTAGTATTATATTGAGATAATTTTGATGACAGCCGCCCAGTAAATCGGAACCCTGCATGGTAATGTACAGATGTCCCAATATAGCTTTCTTCCCAAACTGAATTCTCATCCATTCTCATCTCCATGATGTCTGTGGTGTTTCCTCTATACCCTACGACCCTAGTATCAGATTTGTTCCATTCTACTTCCTCCCATTTTTTTCCATATGTATCTTTCGATATCAAATGTATAAACTCCCTGAGTCTGCCAGTATCCTCACTTCATGGTTATCTATGTGCAGGGTGCAGTGAGCTTATTCGAACTTGTCGGTGCTTTCTTTCTTTAGCTCTTTTTCTTCTTGAGATGTATTGATCATTTCTTCACTATTATCCAATTCTTCTATAGTAAGTACTATTTCATGGACACTTCCACATTCGTCATCAATTTACTTAACTCTGACAATTCCACCTTTCATTCTGCAAGTCCTGTCGAAATGGCCTCGGCATACAACGTTTCTAGCAGCACACCTTGTGCTAGATGCTATGTGTTCCGGCACACCACACTGATAACATTTTATTAACCTGAAAAAGTTGGGTGATTCGGCTCCTTTTTCTTTGGTTTCCCTTGTTGTTGGACTTTATCATTAGATTTCACTTTCTTAATATCTTCTATTGTCTCACCAATTTCAGATACCTTGGCCTGAGATTCACTCACTAGTTCCGCTACACCACTTTTATTAATTTCCTTTATCCACATTTATGTGTGCTGAAGCCCTTTGGCTCTTTGTATGGCTTCTTCAAGTGTTGGATCCTAAATTAACAGTCACCCAAACTTTCAAATTGTCACGTCAATTACAATCCTTGTAATGCTGCTACACAGGATCCAATCTCCTCGTCTGATCTTTGAGCTCTAGAAAAAGACATATGGCGCTCTAATACAATGTTAACTTTTGCCGTAAATTGTGCATCCAATATTTGTAAAGACCTCTCGTATGCATCCGTGCGCTGCCCAGCTCCCGTTCCCAATGAGATTTCAGGCAATTCTTCATCCAGCCTGCCCATGCTGGCTTTTAATGATCTTTTCTTTTTGAGATTGAGGTTGCCTGATCCTAATATTGCTGCCCTGGCGTCTTACTTGATCAGCACCAAAACCAGCAATATTGCGACACTTTGAATGACATGTATGGGTCCGGGTGTCCCAAATCAAACAGGAAACCCAAATGCAACCTTTACGCTGCAAGCACTCATCTTCTGTTTCAAGGTCTGTAATATTTAAGCCCTGTGCCCCTTTTAAAACAGATAACATTTGCACATTTAACAATTTAATTTAGCATGAGATTTGCCTCTACATGTTGTAGTTTGAGGCTAGTAGCACGCGTGTGCTGCTCTGCGAGGCATGGTGTAAGTCAGTACATGGCCTTCAAGCCGGCCCGTTGCTTGTCTTTGGTTGTTCCAGGCGCCTTTCTAAATTCCTTACTTTTGAATGGTAAATTGTGCCCAATTGTCCCTCCTTTTGGTCTGTCGTTCCCTCCCATAGCTACTGGCCCTGTTACAGGGCTAATTTTGCTTCTGTCCATTTGTTTGTTTCGTGCACTATTTTTTCCAGTTACCCGCCTTGTGTTCTGGAAGTGTTGCAAACACAAGCCGCTGACCAGTGTTGCTGCTTTCCCCTCCCACCCACCGTTTCTCTGTGTGTTCTCCTCTTCGCACCTCAGCTTTCACCTATGATCTATATAGTCTGTGTCACTAAAGATTGAGTTGAGCAGTCACAAAGGTAGAATGTTAGAAATGTGTCTTTACTCGCTAGCTCCCTTTCACCTAGTCTTTCATTTAAAGCATTCATTATGTTTCACTTGCTCGGAGCTCCCTTGTTTAATATAGAGTTCCTAATTTACTAGACACCAGTTTCAATCTGTGTTTGCTTCCCCGCGATGCCTCCACTTCAGTGAGGGTACAGTGAGTGTCCCTGCAGAGGGTTTTGGTTTATGGATACGTAACCTCACATAAAGGGATTACAGCTTCAGTCCAGGTTCACCCTTTTGTACAAAAACCTACGTCTGTTTAATTAAGTTTGTCTTTGACCCTGTTACTAGATGCTTTGCCAAATGTATTACATTGATAATTTATCTTTTAATATTATATGTGCATATTCCTAAGGAATTTAGTTTTCAGGTGATCAAGAAAAGATTCGGGCACCAATCTAGAAACATCTTAAGCACAATTTTGTTTTGAATGATTTATTTCAAGTGTTAGCACCCTGGAGCCTCCTCTCTTTGACTGACAGTCATGTCTCTGTGGACTGACTGCTCTCAAAGACCCTTCAGAGCACGAGGTGAGGCGTGGGTATCCTTGCATATCGGGTGCATTGCCATGAACTATAATAAATGTAGACTGCAGGTGACTCGGGCTGTTTTTGAAAGGTTCATGCAGCCTTCAGAATGTTTGCTTCGCAACAGAAGCAAAGAAAATGAAGCTGGATTTCCAAACTGCATGTTTTTTTCACATAGTTTCAACAGGTAAATGCTCCTGTCATTCTAATGATTTTTAATGTTACTGGTTGTCGAGCCTGCTCCTCAGGAGACTCCATCCTCCCAGCACAGCACTGATCCTGCAGTCTGATGGACTCTGACTTCACTTTCTGACCCATTTCATCTTCAGTTGTAGCGGCATCATTACAGACTGTCCTGGCCGATGCCCCCCTCTCCGGGAGCAGAGCTCGCCTCGTCTGGTGGCTATCGGCACACAGATTCAAACGGCATGTCTGTCTTTGCATACCTCTGCATTCATGTCAGCACATTAAAGCCAGACCTATTGGCATTAACATGGTTAGCCATGTTTGTAATATATTTCTCACTTTGATTGAGAACGCATAGGGCCTGACCCTTAAACTGCTCTTTGTAGTACATATTGTAGTGTTTGTTTACCTAGACTCATACTTACACATACATTTATCGGTGAGTGTGCACCTCTTTCTTCCTACCTTGTGCCATCATGGTTGTGTGTGAGACTGCCAGCCCCTCTCCTGCTCAAAGGTAAATCTTAAGCGCTCAGAGGGATCAGCTGAAACTAAGAAGGGTTAGACACGTTTCAGCCTGCCACTCGACACTGAGGGATCAGGAGAGGGGTGGACCGCTCAATGCTGGGAGCCTACCATCCTGATTCAAGGAGCCGCCACCATCCTGATTCAAGGAGCCGCCACCATCCTGATTCAAGGAGCCCCCACCATCCTGATTCAAGGAGCCCCCACCCTGATTCAAGGAGCCCCCACCCTGATTCAAGGAGCCCTCCATCCTGATTCAAGGATCCCCCACCATCCTGATACAAGGAGCCCACCATCCTGATTCAAGGTGCCCACCATCCTGATTCAAGGAGCCCCCATCCTGATTCAAGGTGCCCCCCATCCTGATTCAAGGTGCCCACCATCCTGATTCAAGGAGCCCTCCATCCTGATTCAAGGAGCCCCCACCCTGATTCAAGGTGCCCACCATCCTGATTCAAGGAGCCCCCCATCCTGATTCAAGGAGCTCCCCACCTGATTCAAGGAGCCCCCATCCTGATACAAGGAGCCCTCCATCCTGATTCAAGGAGCCCTCCATCCTGATTCAAGGAGCCCTCCATCCTGATTCTAGGAGCCCCCACCATCCTGATTCAAGGAGCCCCCCATCCTGATTCAAGGTGCCCACCATCCTGATTCAAGGAGCCCCCATCCTGATTCAAGGTGCCCCCCATCCTGATTCAAGGTGCCCACCATCCTGATTCAAGGAGCCCCCCATCCTGATTCAAGGAGCCCTCCATCCTGATTCAAGGAGCCCCCACCATCCTGATTCAAGGAGCTCCCCACCTGATTCAATGAGCCCCCATCCTGATTCAAGGAGCCCCCACCTCCTGATTCAAGGAGCCCCCATCCTGATTCAAGGAGCCCCCCCATCCTGATTCAAGGAGCCCCCCCATCCTGATTCAAGGAGCCCCCACCTCCTGATTCAAGGAGCCCCCACCACCTGATTCAAGGAGCCCCCACCTCCTGATTCAAGGAGCCCCCCATCCTGATTCAAGGAGCCCCCACCTCCTGATTCAAGGAGCCCCCACCATCTGATTCAAGGAGCCCACTATCCTGATTCAAGGTGCCCACCTCCTGATTCAAGGAGCCCCCACCTCCTGATTCAAGGAGCCCACCATCCCGATTCAAGGTGCCCACCATCCCGATTCAAGGTGCCCACCATCCCAATTCAAGGTGCCCACCATCCTGATTCAAGGAGCCCCCACCATCCTGATTCAAGGAGCCCTCCATCCTGATTCAAGGAGCCCTCCATCCTGATTCAAGGAGCCCTCCATCCTGATTCAAGGAGCCCTCCATCCTGATTCAAGGAGCCCCCACCATCCTGATTCAAGGAGCTCCCCACCTGATTCAAGGAGCCCCCATCCTGATTCAAGGAGCCCCCACCTCCTGATTCAAGGAGCCCCCACCTCCTGATTCAAGGAGCCCCCACCATCTGATTCAAGGAGCCCCCACCTCCTGATTCAAGGAGCCCCCCATCCTGATTCAAGGAGCCCCCACCTCCTGATTCAAGGAGCCCCCACCATCTGATTCAAGGAGCCCACCATCCTGATTGAAGGAGCCCCCCCCCATCCTGATTGAAGGAGCCCCCCCCCCATCCTGATTGAAGGAGCCCCCCCCCCATCCTGATTGAAGGAGCCCCCCCCATCCTGATTCAAGGAGCCCCCCCCATCCTGATTCAAGGAGCCCCCACCTCCTGATTCAAGGAGCCCACCATCCTGATTCAAGGAGCCCCCAATCCTGATTCAAGGAGCCCCCACCTCCTGATTCAAGGAGCCCCCACCTCCTGATTCAAGGAGCCCACCATCCTGATTCAAGGAGCCCCCACCATCCTGATTCAAGGAGCCCCCACCATCCTGATTCAAGGTGCCCACCATCCTGAGTCAAGGTGCCCACCATCTGATTCAAGGTGCCCACCATCCCGATTCAAGGTGCCCACCATCCCGATTCAAGGAGCCCCCACCTCCTGATTCAAGGTCCCCACCTCCTGATTCAAGGTGCCCACCATCCCGATTCAAGGTGCCCACCATCCCAATTCAAGGTGCCCACCATCCTGATTCAAGGAGCCCCCACCATCCTGATTCAAGGAGCCCACCATCCTGATTCAAGGAGCCCACCTCCTGATTCAAGGAGCCCCCCATCCTGATTCAAGGTGCCCACCTCCTGATTCAAGGTGCCCACCATCCCGATTCAAGGAGCCCCCACCTCCTGATTCAAGGTGCCCACCTCCTGATTCAAGGTGCCCACCATCCCGATTCAAGGTGCCCACCATCCCAATTCAAGGTGCCCACCATCCTGATTCAAGGAGCCCCCTCCATCCTGATTCAAGGAGCCCCCACCTCCTGATTCAAGGAGCCCCCACCTCCTGATTCAAGGAGCCCCCACCTCCTGATTCAAGGAGCCCCCACCATCTGATTCAAGGAGCCCTCCATCCTGATTCAAGGAGCCCCCACCATCCTGATTCAAGGAGCTCCCCACCTGATTCAAGGAGCCCCCATCCTGATTCAAGGAGCCCCCATCCTGATTCAAGGAGCCCCCACCTCCTGATTCAAGGAGCCCCCACCTCCTGATTCAAGGAGCCCCCACCTCCTGATTCAAGGAGCCCCCACCTCCTGATTCAAGGAGCCCCCACCTCCTGATTCAAGGAGCCCCCACCTCCTGATTCAAGGAGCCCCCACCTCCTGATTCAAGGAGCCCCCACCTCCTGATTCAAGGAGCCCCCACCTCCTGATTCAAGGAGCCCCCACCTCCTGATTCAAGGAGCCCCCACCATCTGATTCAAGGAGCCCACCATCCTGATTGAAGGAGCCCCCCCCCATCCTGATTGAAGGAGCCCCCCCCATCCTGATTCAAGGAGCCCCCCCCATCCTGATTCAAGGAGCCCCCACCTCCTGATTCAAGGAGCCCACCATCCTGATTCAAGGAGCCCCCAATCCTGATTCAAGGAGCCCCCACCTCCTGATTCAAGGAGCCCCCACCATCTGATTCAAGGAGCCCCCACCATCTGATTCAAGGAGCCCCCACCATCTGATTCAAGGAGCCCACCTCCTGATTCAAGGAGCCCATCATCCTGATTCAAGGAGCCGCCACCATCCTGATTCAAGGAGCCGCCACCATCCTGATTCAAGGAGCCGCCACCATCCTGATTCAAGGAGCCGCCACCATCCTGATTCAAGGAGCCGCCACCATCCTGATTCAAGGAGCCGCCACCATCCTGATTCAAGGAGCCGCCACCATCCTGATTCAAGGAGCCGCCACCATCCTGATTCAAGGAGCCGCCACCATCCTGATTCAAGGAGCCGCCACCATCCTGATTCAAGGAGCCCACCATCCTGATTCAAGGAGCCCCCACCTCCTGATTCAAGGAGCCCACCATCCTGATTCAAGGTGCCCACCTCCTGATTCAAGGTGCCCACCTCCTGATTCAAGGTGCCCACCATCCCGATTCAAGGTGCCCACCATCCCGATTCAAGGTGCCCACCATCCCGATTCAAGGAGCCCCCACCATCCCGATTCAAGGAGCCCCCACCATCCCGATTCAAGGAGCCCCCACCATCCTGATTCAAGGAGCCCCCACCATCCTGATTCAAGGAGCCCCCACCATCCTGATTCAAGGAGCCCCCACCATCCTGAGTCAAGGTGCCCACATCCCGATTCAAGGTGCCCACCATCCCGATTCAAGGTGCCCACCATCCTGATTCAAGGAGCCCCCACCTCCTGATTCAAGGAGCCCACCTCCTGATTCAAGGAGCCCACCATCCCGATTCAAGGTGCCCACCATCCCGATTCAAGGTGCCCACCATCCCGATTCAAGGAGCCCACCATCCCAATTCAAGGTGCCCACCATCCTGATTCAAGGAGCCCCCACCATCTGATTCAAGGAGCCCACCATCCTGATTCAAGGTGCCCACTATCCTGATTCAAGGAGCCCCCACCATCCTGATTCAAGGTGCCCACTATCCTGATTCGTGATTGAAAGACGATTCACGGAACTTTCGATTCACTGCCGCAAATGTTTCACCAGGTGTTTGAGTAGTTCTATTGCAGATTACTTATTATTAACCAGGTAGTTGTACTGCCTGCATCTGTCTGTCTTCTTCATGGCAGATGAAGCGGTTGTTCAAGGCCTCCAGCTCCTTCTGCGTCCAACAGGCTCAGTATTTGCTGCTCCAAAGATTTTGCCAGCTCTTATTTTCCTGATGACTATATAGGAGAGTTTGGGCCAGATGTAGGTAGCCCAATACCGGTCGGTAACGGCCGAAATGACCGAATTTCGGCCGTTACCGACCGGTATTAGGCTATTGAGATGTAGGTGGCTACATTTCAGATAACCGAATCTGTAATTTAAGGAATCAGTAAATTACCGATTCCTTAAAATACCGAATCGGTAAATTACCGAATCTGAAGTGTAGGGAGCACTCAAATGAGTGCATTGCATGGTTAAGGATTTGGTATTTACCACCAAATAAAAGTTGGTGGTAAATATCAAAAACTGGTAAAAAAGCAAATTTGTACCTTTTTCAAAAGTGCCATGTGGCAGACATACATGCTCTTAGGGCATGTATGTGTGCCACATGTGCACCCATGCACTATTCAGGGGTGCAACAGGGTGTCAATGTGACACCCTGCCACCCTTGAATGTGTTCCCCTATTACCGAATCGGTAAATACCGATTCAGTAATTCCCATTCATTCCTATGGGCCTCCAGGCCCATAGGAATGAATGGGAATTACCGATTCGGTATTTACCGAATCGGTAAGTACCGAATATTACAGATTCGGTAAACTTTACCGAATACTTCCCTATATACCTTTTACCGATTTCTAAAATACAGAATCAGTAAAATTCGGTATTTTAGAATCGGGTAAAAGGAAATTACCTACATCCGGCCCTTAGTTTGGTCCAGTTCTAGTAACTAGTTTGGGGTTTAACTAGAACACACACATTTTTCATGAACTCTGCATACTGGCACTGTAAGAACCTGTGGATACCAAACACTTATTAAGCGCTGAATGGATTACTTTGACTTCTGGTTTTGGGGGTGCCGTTGTCATAAAATACCAGGGACATGATTCTTCCAGTAATTAAGGTTTGACATATCCTTGAGTACTAATGTACTGCTGAGCAGTACGGCTTGGAATGGTCATCATTGTATTTGTAATGGTCTCCAGCGGAGCCGTGCCTGGTTTCATCTTCTCAAAGGTGGTTCAGTCCCTTTGGAGGAGTGTTTGATTTCTGCTTTTAATATTTGCTCATGTTTGCCCAAGCGCCAAGTGATGATACTTCAATGCAATGGACTTTGGTAACCGACTGGTTGAAGTCAACATTGGTTGTTCAAAAACAGAAAATTATTTCTCAAAACTTGAATTTTTTTTAGTTAGACTAATCAGATAACTGACATTTATCATAGGGATCTGCTATGTATTAATACTCTTTTTGTACATTATTCAGATTTCCAAAATCCACTTGATTAAAAAAAAACACTTCATAAGTGATCAATCAATCGATCATTTGTAAAGCGCACTACATATCCGCGAGGGTCTCAAGGTGCTGGGGGGGGGGGCTACTGATCGAACAGCCAGGTCTTGAGTATCCTACTGAAGGTCAGTAGGTCTTGGGTTTGTCGTAGGCTCAGTGGGAGTGTGTTCCATGTCTTGGCAGCGAGGTGGGAGAAGGATCTCCCACCGTTGGTTGTTCTTCAGATGCGCCGGACGGTGGCGAGTGAGAGGTCGGCGGAGCGCAGCTGGCGGTTGGGGATGTAGAAGGAGAGCTGTCTGTTGAGGTAGGCTGGGCCGGTCTCGTGGAGTGCCCTGTGAGCGTGGGTGAGGAGCTTGAAGGATATCCTCTTGTTAACGGGGAGCCAGTGCAGGTTTCTCAGGTGGGGGGGTGATGTGGCCGTGGCGTGGTACGTCGAGGATTAGTCGGGCCGAGGCGTTTTGGATGGGTTGTAGTCGTTTGATGAGCTTGGTCAGGGCTCCCTCGTAGAGGGCGTTTCTGTAGTCGAGTCTGCTGCTGACGGGGGCCTGGGTGACAGTCTTTCTTGTCGGGATCCATCTGTAGATCTTGCGGAGGGTGTTGAAGCAGTAGGAGGAACGGCGTTGACTTGTTGGTCATTGAGAGCGTTGAGTCGAGGATGATTCCCAGGTTGCATGCGTGTCGGGGCTGCCCCCAGTGCCGTCGGCCACCAGGAGTCGTCCCATGCTGAAGGGTTGAAGCCGAGGATGAGGACCTCCCATCTTGTCCGAGTTCAGCTTCAGACGGCTGGTCTTCATCCAGTCGACGATGGGCTTCATTTGTTCGTGAAGGATGGCTTTGGCTGTGATGGGGTCCTTGGTGAGGGAGACGATCAGCTGAATGTCGTTGGCGTAGGAGATTATGTTGAGGTGGTGCTGTCAGGCTACGTGTGCGAGCGGGGCTATGTAAATGTTGAACAGCGTTGGGCTGAGGGAGGATCCCTGGGGTACGCTGCAGATGATCTCGGAGGCTTTGGAGCAGAGCGGGGGGAGGCGGACGCTCTGGGTTCTGCCGGAGAGGAAGGAGGTGGTCCAATCCAGAGCCTTGTCACGGATCCCTGCGGCGTGGAGGCGTGCGCGTAGTGTGCAGTGGTAGACGGTGTCGAAGGTGGCAGAGACGTCTAGGAGTGCTGCGGTCTCGCCGTTGTCCAGCAGGGTCCTGATGTCGTCGGTATCGGCGATGAGGGCAGTCTCGGTGCTGTGGTTGCTGCGGAACCCTGACTGGGAAGGGTCCAGGATTCTGTTTTCTTCGAGGTATCGGGTTAGCTGTCTGTTGACGGTTTTCTCTATGACCTTGGCCGGGAAGGGTAGCAGAGAGATGGGCCGGAAGTTCTTGAGGTCTCTTGGGTCTCCTTAGGTTTTTTGAGTAGGGCGTTGATCTTGGCGAGTTTCCAGATATCTGTGAAAGTCGCGGTCTCGAGGGATAGATTGATGAAGTTGCGCAGGTGGGGTGCGATGAAGCTGCTTGCTCTGTTGAAGACGTGGTGCAGGAATGGGTCTGACGGAGAGCCGGAGTGGATTGTGCGCACTGTCTTGATGGTGTCATCGATGCTCACTCTGGCCCAGGCTAGCAGGGGGTCCTGGTCGATGGTGTGCGGAGGGTTTGTTGTGTTGCTGTCTGTTGGGGCTGTCTGGGTGTTGAAGCTGTCATGGATGTCTGCTATCTTGCGGTGGAAGAAGGTGGCGAGGGAGTCGCACAAGGCTTGCGACGGCAGGATGTCGTTGGTGTTGGAGCTGAGGTTGAAGAGTTCCTTCACGATGTTGAAGAGCACCTTGCTATGTGTGCGTTGTTGTCGAGGCGGTCTTTGAAGGAGGTCCTCTTAGCTGCCCTGATGAGGTGGTGGTGGTTGCGGATGGCGTCCTTGTGTGCTGCGTGGCTGTCCGGAGTTTGTTCACTGTGGCATTTCTTCTGTAGTTTCCGGCAGGCTTGTTTGGAGGCTAGGAGTTCTGGGGTGAACCAGCTGGCCCTCTTGCTGGTGTCTCTGTGGGAGGGGTTTCTTCAGCGGGGCGAGGGTGTTGGCGCAGTCCTCGATCCAGCGTCTGAGGCTGTGGGCGGTGTCGGAGGGTTCAGTGGGTGGGCTGAGAGCGAGGTTTGCATGTAGTTGGTCTTCGGTGATTTTGCTCCAGCAGCGGCGGGGGATCTGTTGGGTTCGGTGGTGTGTGGTGGGTTTCTGGAAGGTGAAGTGGATGCAGCAGTCGTCGGTCCAGAGGAGTTCGGTGGTGTGGCTGTCGGAGACGTGCAGGCTTGAGGAGAAGACTGGGTCGAGCGTGTGGCCGGCGGAGTGGATGGGCGTTGTGACGAGTTGCTTCAGTCCGAGGTTGGCGAGGTTATCGATCAGGGTTGTGGAGTTGTTGTTGTTCTCAAGGTGAAAGTTCAGGTCTCCGAGGAGGATGTAGTTGGTGGATGTGAGAAGTTGGCCTGATAGGTGATGTTTCCAATTCTGGAACCACCTATTATCAGACCAAACAATCCCTTATGGTGTCTGGTTGTAAGTCAACCTTATTAGACAAGCTATCCTAGGGGTAGCATTGACTAAGCAGCCTAAAGGCTTAACTTAAGAGGTCGTGTTAAGCGAGCTGTTTTACCACATACAATCCTGTAATATCAAATGAAAGGACACCACACAAGTATATATTATAAAAATATATGTATTTATTACTAAAAACAATCCCCAGTATTCTTTATGAATAAAGGGGCACAAGCGTTAAATCAAAAGCACAGTTTAAACATACAAAGTTGCACAATTATGGATGAGGGCGGGGGCCACTCAAACCATATACTAAACAAGTGGTATAAGAGATACCAATCGAACAGTGGTTAGGCCTAGGGCCTAGGGAATCGCTGGGAGCAGTCAGGACAAGCAGTGCTGAAGTCGGGAAAAGCCCGCGGGATTCGGGTGCAGTGCGGGAAGCGCACGCATGCACCAATGTTAACCAATGGTGCGTAAAAGTTGTAGAGTTAAAGTTTAAGGACACTTCCGCTGAACCTAGAGGAACAAAACTTAAGACACAGACCCTAGAGATGTGTACCAGTGTGGGAACACCGGCGGAGCAAAGTTACCTCACCCACAGGAAGCGGGTGCACAGGGTCGAAGTTGAGTCGGGTTTCGTCACGCAGGCTCTTGGTGCTTGAAGCTGAAAGGGCTGCAGGCGGGGTGAAAGAGAAGTGTCCGGTGGAGTCCAAGGGTGGACTCAAGTCGAAGAGTACCTGAAAGCAGAGGGGACAGAGTCTGGGTCACTCAGCAGTGACCAGGGTGGAACCAGGACGGAACCAGGCAATGTCGGGCGCAATCAGGTGGTCGTCGAGGAGCTTCTCTCCGCTGTCACGTGGGCTCTGGGGCATCTGCGACGTCCAGGAGCGGGTCACGATCTGTCCCACGAGGGCTCTCACCGTCGGTGCAGTCGGCTTCAAGTTTGGAGCAAACAACACTTGGCAAGAGCAATCCACGCGGAACCGGGAGATTGCTTCTCACTCGAACCAGGAGGGTCAGAGTGGGGGCTCCTTTTCAGGGGAGCTGGTGCAAGTCTGGGGTAACCAGAATCACAAGTCGTATTCGTAGTTTCGTCGACACAGGGACCACTAGCCGGCTGGCAAGTGACCGGGTCAACGCGTTGAGCCAAATGGAGCAGAAGGGCCCCACGCAGCACTCGTCGAGTGTGGAGGGCTGAACTTCGGTGCAAGAGTGGCTCAGGGTGGGGGCTTCTCAAACCCCGGTGTACAGCTTCGAGGGTCACTCGTGGGCTGCACGGTCAGCGTCTCGTGGTCAATTCAAGATGGCGTGCCCCACGCTTCCGGTCGCCTCCACGGGTCTCAGCTCTGCAGGGACTGTGGATCGGGCTGTTGGAAGGCAGGCAAGCTTGGTCTCGTCGATCTCTGTCGCTCAAGTTCCGACGGGAACTGCAACAAAGTAGACGTCGAGGGCTGGATGGTGCCTGTTTGCACAGGGTGGTCACTCCTTGACCACAAGGGAGATTCTTCGGGCTTCCACGTTGAGTAGGATGTCGAAGGGTCCAGAGTTTCGTTTCTTATGTTTCGTCAGGAAATCTGAAGTGCATTGGCACTGCTCCCACTCTTATTCGAATCTGGGGGGCGTGATTACCTGCTAGGTCCCCTCCTATGGGTGGGACCCAGGAAGTGGGTGGATACACCCCCTTCCTTTGATCCAGGCCGCCCTGGCACGAGGGCTGGAGTGCCCCAGAACCGGTTTGGCCGGATTATGCAAGGGGCAGCCTTGTGCGCCCCAAGCAGTGTCTGGTTTCTTTCAAACCTCCCTGCTACAATCCACTATCTCCTGTCTGGAGGGTGGTAACACCCCTCTGTGACAGGAAACCCTTTGTCCAGGCCCCATTTGGCTGAGTTTCGGTCAGCTTCAGGGGGTCAGACTTCTGTCTGTGGCAGAGGCATCCATTTTGTGGATCTAAGGTCCTTTTTAGAAATTAACCGCATTTAAGTAAAGTAACATGTCTTACCCCTCTAGAGGGGTGGAATGCTATCCCCGTCGCCAGAACTGGCGAGGGGATAGTATTCCAAATCGTATGACACCTTACACGACATGTTTTGATAAAGCCAAACCAAAGTTGCTATATAACCGCGAGGATTATAAGGCACTTAAGAGTATATGGTATGGCATTATCCTGAAACAGCTTAGGGAGTTGTTCCCGACAGCTGCAGACAGGCTCAGCTCATGCTAGAGCTCCATCTCACATTAAACCACGCACTCTGCCTCCAGGATTGATGAGGCCTTCCATAGGAGTGGCTCACAGGTTTATATGTGTCCAGATATAGGTTTAGATATAGGTATACTATATCTAAGTAAGGGGTGATTACACCACCTTACCCCAGCTGAGTGATCAGCCAGTTGTGTCAATTTAAGAACCAGCCAGGGGTGGCAAAAGATATGCTGCAGCCCCTGGTAGGCCTTGGTGGCCCCTATGCCCTGGGCACCTATAGTGCATTATACAGGGGCTGACAAGGAGTCCATTTCCAATTGTGGTATGTGCCTATAGCACATGTATCAGTAATTTAGTGAGAGAACAGCAGGCTGGGGGTCTGATCAGCAGGCCCACAGCCTCAGTAGTCGAAAACCAGTGAAGCAAAAAGCAAAAATTTGGGGTGACCATAGGATAGCAGACCCTACTCTCCTACACAACCCCCCCCCCCCCCAAACGCAGGGACATTAAACTAACCTTGACCAGATAAGTCTTCATGTTCTAAGTGGAAGTACCTGGAGAGACCATCTGCATTACCATGGTCAGTCCCTGGGCGGTGCTCCACTGTAAAGTCCATCCCCTGTAGGGAAATGGACCACCTGAGCAGTTTGGGATTTTCACCCTTCATCTGATTGAGCCACAAGAGGGGCTTATGGTCTGTCTGAACTAGGAAGTGAGTTCCAAACAAGTAGGACCTCAACTTCTTCAGGGCCCAAACCACAGCAAAGGCCTCCCTCTCAATGGCTGACCAACGTTTCTCTCTAGGGGTCAGCCTTCTGCTAATGAAAGCAATGGGCTGGTCTTGACCATCTTGATTAAGTTGTGAGAGCACAGCTCCCACCCCCAACTCAGAAGCATCTGTCTGTACAATGCACTGTTTGGAGTAGTCAGGACTCTTCAGGATAGGTGCAGAGCACATGGCCTTCTTCAGGTCATCAAATGCCTTTTGACAGCTAACTGTCCACTGAACCTTTTTTGGCATCTTCTTGGATGTCAAGTCATTTAATGGTGTCACTATAGACCCATAGTTTTTCACAAACTTTCTGTAATACCCAGTCAGGCCCAAGAAGGCTCTGACTTGTGTCTGGGTAACTGGAGGAGCCCAGTCCTGTATGGTCTGGATTTTGCTCTCCAGTGGCTGAACCTGACCTCCACCTACTAGGTGGCCCAGGTATACAACCTTACTCTGCCCTATCTGGCACTTGGTGGCCTTGATAGTCAGGCCTGCCTTTTGCAGGGCCTCCAAAACTTTCTTCAGGTGGATCAGGTGATCCTCCCAGGTGGAGCTAAAGACAGCAATATCATGTAGATATGCTGCACAAAAGTCATCCAACCCAGCAAGGACTTGGTTCACCAACCTTTGGAAAGTGGCAGGTGCATTCTTCAAACCAAAGGGCATTACCACAAACTGATAATGTCCACTAGGGGTAGAGAATTCTGTTTTGGCTTTTGACTCCTCAGCTAGTCTGATTTGCCAGTAGCCAGCTGTCAAATCAAATGTGCTCAGAAACTTGGCAGAAGCCAATCTGTCAATGAGCTCATCTGCTCTTGGAATGGGGTGAGCATCTGTCCTAGTGACATCGTTGAGACCCCTGTAGTCCACGCAAAATCTCATTTCTCTCTTTCCATCTTGGGTATGAGGTTTTGGCACAAGGACTACTGGGCTGGCCCATGGGCTCTCTGATGGCTCAATCACTCCAAGCTCCAACATCTTTTGCACCTCAGCCTTGATGCAATCCCTGACATGGTCAGGTTGCCTGTAGATCTTATTCTTCACAGGCAGACTGTCACCAGTGTCCACCACATGGGTACACCAGTCAGTCTGGCTGGGTGTGAGTGAAAACAAATGCCTGTGGGCCTGCAAAACTTGTCTGCAGTCCATCTGTTGCTGGTCAGTGAGGCTGCCTGCCAAGGCTACTCCATCAACTGAACCATCATCGGGGTTCTGAGAAAGCAGGTCGGGGAGAGGGTCACTCTCTTCCTCCTGATCCCCATCTGTGGCCATGAGCAAGCTCATGTCCTCCCTGTCCACAAATGCTTTCAAACGATTCACATGGATTACCCTGTGAGGGCTCCTGGGTGTTCCAAAGTCAACCAAATAGGTGACTTCTCCCTTTTTCTCAATGATAGGATAGGGTCCACTCCATTTGTCCTGGAGTGCTGCTGGGGCCACTGGCCCCAGTACCCACACCTTCTGTCCTGGTTGGAACTCTACCAGTACAGCCTTTTGGTCATGCCAAGCTTTTTGTAATTCTTGGCTGGCCTCCAGGTTTTTGGATGCTCTCTCCATGTATTCAGCCATCCTGGAGCGGAGACCAAGTACATAGTCCACTATGTCTAGCTTAGGCTTTTTGAGAGGTAACTCCCATCCTTCCTTCACAAACACAATGGACCCCTCACAGGGTGGCCAAACAAAAGTTCAAAAGGGCTGTAGCCAACCCCCTTCTGTGGGACCTCTCTGTAAGCAAAGAGCAGGCAAGGTAAAAGAATGTCCCATTTCCGCCTGAGCTTCTCTGGTAATCCTTTTATCATGCCTTTTAGGGTCTTGTTAAATCTCTCCACAAGCCCATTGCACTGTGGATGGTAGGGGGTGGTAAACTTGTAGTTTACTCCACACTCCTTCCACATTGCTTTCAGATAGCTAGACATAAAATTTGTGCCTCTATCTGATAGTACCTCCTTTGGAAAGCCCACTCTTGAGAAAACTGCAATGAGGGCTTTTGCCACCACAGGTGCTGTGGTGGTCCTCAGGGGAATAGCCTCTGGATACCTGGTGGCATGATCCACTACCACCAGTATAAATCTGTTCCCAGATGCTGTTTGGGTGTCCATTGGACCCACAATATCAATTCCAACTCTTTCAAAGGGAACCCCCACCAACGGTAGTGGTATTAGGGGGGCCTTTGTTGTGCCACCTGACTTACCACTGGCTTGGCAAGTGACACAGGAGCGACAAAACTCCTTGACATTTTCTGACATATGAGGCCAGTGAAAGTGTGAAACAAGCCTGTCCCACGTCTTGTTCTGGCCTAAGTGTCCTGCAAGGGGAATATCATGGGCCAAGGTAAGAAGGAACCCCCTAAACTGCAGAGGTATAACCAACCTCCTGGTCATGCCAGGCTTGGGGTCTCTAGCCTCTGAGTAAAGGAGTCCATCATCCCAATACACAGTATGGGTACCTTGGGCATCCCCAGCAGCCTCAGCAGCAGCCTGCTGTCTGAGGGGTTCAAGGGAAGGGCAATCTAATTGAGCCTGCCTCAGGTCTGCCCTTGAGGGTCCCCCTGTCCCCAGAAACTCAACCTGGTCAGGTTCAAGTTCCTCAGAGACAGTCTCCTCTTGGACTGCAGAATCAGTTTCCTCTGAAACTTGATCCTCAACCTGGGGCAAGGTGGAAGGCTCAGCCTTTCCTCTCTTGCTCCTTCTCTTGGGTTGTGGTTGGTCTATTGTTCCAAGATCCACCACTGGTTCAGGAAGGCACTTCTTAGCCTGAGACCTTGTCACTGCAAGGACATGAGCTGAAATCCCTAGCATTTCTGCATGAGTCCTGTACTCCACTTCTGACCAAACTGAGCTTTCAAGATCATTGCCTAACAGACAGTCTACTGGGAGGTCTGCACTCACAACAACTTTCTTTAGGCCATCTACCCCTCCACAGGAGAAGTTCACAACTGCCACACTATGGGAAGTAGTGGAGTTGCTTGCATTGGTCACTAGGTAACTTTCACCTAGTACAATCTGTCCAGGGTCCACAAAGTCAGGTGTCACCATTGTGACACTGGCACATGTGTCCCTGTAGGCCTGAGCCAGTTTCTCATTGATTAAAGGCGTCTGCCTATATTTGCCCAGGTTACTGGGACTCACTGTAGTGGACAAATCTAGGTCCACATCATATAGGAGAACTGCCTGAGTAGGGGTTCTGACTAGGCCAGATCCTACTTCAATACCCAGGGTCAACCCTGCTACACCCTTGGACTGTGTTCCACCACTGCTTACTGGACTAGGGGTTGCAGTTGCTTTAGGAGCTGGAGTGGTGGGGACTGGATTTGTCTTGGTGCATTCACTGCCCCAGTGGGAAACTGATTTGCAGTTATTACACCAAGGCTTCTTTGGGCCATTATTCTTCTTCTTTTTGTTTCCATTTTGGGAACCACCCTCCTTACTATTAGTTTGGGGGCCTGAAGACTTCTGGTCTTTTTCTTTATCTTTCTGATTTCCACCCTTCTGGTCTGTTTTCTTCTGGTCACCACCTTGGTTCTGGGGTTTCTGCTTAATCCTTGTTCTGACCCATTTGTCCGCCTTCTTTCCCAATTCTTGGGGAGAGGTCAGATCAGAGTCAATAAGGTATTGATGCAACAGCTGGTTTGTACAGTTATTAAGGATCTGTTCTCTCATGATAAGATTGTACAATCCTGTATAGTCTGAAACTTTACTTCCCTGCAACCAACCCTCCAGAGCCTTAGTGGCACAATCCACGAAATCAGTCCAGTCTTGAGTCTGTGCTTTTTGGGTGTCTCTGAACAACAACCTGTATTGCTCAGTGGTTAGGCCAAACCCTTCAATAAGAGCACTCTTCAAGACAGTGTAGTTTTTGGCATCCTCAGGTCTAGCTGTGAGGAGCCTGTCCCTCCCTTTCTCAGAAAAGGAGTACCATAAAATTGCAGCCCACTGATCCTGAGGAACCTGCTGTACCATGCAGGCTCTCTCAAGAGCAGTCATCCATTTGTGGATGTCATCCCCTTCCTTGTAGGGGGCCACAATTTTTGTCAGGTTTCTATTATCATAGCCCCTGTCTTTTTCTCTAGGAATATTGCTGCCACCAGTGGCATCTAAGCCACTTAATTTCTGCTCTCTTGCCAAGGCAAGTCTAGCTTGAGCCAAGGCTACCTCCTCCCTCTCTATTTGGAGTTTGACAGCCCTCATTCTGGCCCTATGCTCTATCTTCTGAGAAGCAGTCATGCCTCTCTGAGATTCTCTTGAGGCACTAAAAATATGAGAGTCCCCTGAGGGAGATCTCACTCTTCTGTTGCCTGGGAGAATGTTATAGGGTCTGGGGAGGTGCTGGCCCTCTCCATTCCCCAGTAGGTCTAAGTTGGCCTGGTTAAGCCTGGCAACTTGGACCTGGCTACCCCTCTGATCCTGATCTTCTGTGTCCTCAACATCTGAGTCCTCATCCCCCTCCTCTCCTTCTTCTCCTTCTTCCTCCTGAGGGGTATCAGTTACAGGTAGGTTTACTCCATCTCCTGATTCTAAGGTTACTTCATTCGCCTTCTCTAAGTCATCCTGTTCTAGAATGGCTATCAGGATAGGACAGGTGGGACTTCTGCCCCTTTTTAACCCTCTTGATACGCACAAGGCAATCAAGTCCTTTCGGGTTAGTTTGTCATAGCTGGAAGTTGCCTTGGTAAGGTCAACTGTCACAGGAGTGGACCCTGAGGCTACTCCTGTGTCAGACATGACTCTAGTGTGGTGTAAGTGATGCACCTACCTACACTAAGTGTTTTCCTACTGTACCACCCATCATATGCTGATGATACGCAGCTGCTCTTCCCTTTTAAACATCTTACACCGGAGATAATACAATCTTTCTCCGACGGAATGAAGGCAGTTGCAAGATGGATGTCCGCCAATTTCCTCCAATGCAACGTTGGAAAAACGGAGGTTATGCTTTTTGGTGATGTCAAGGTCCAATGGTCCCCTGACTGGTGGCCTCCTGATCTGGGCCCAGTCCCTGAGCCCAAAACAGTGATCAAGAACCTAGGAGTCAGACTAGAACCAGAGCTGACTATGAAACATCATGTCTCCATTACGGTAGGAACATGTTTCCACGTAATAGGTCTCCTCCGGAGGATTTTTCCTTTCCTTCCGGATTCTTATAGGAGAACCCTGGTTCAAGCTCTGATTATCAGCCGTCTTGATTACTGCAACGGCCTCCTGGCAGGAGCTAATGAAGAGGTCCTCAACCGCCTACAGGTGGTACAAAATACAGCAGCGAGGTTGGTGCTCAATGCTCCCCCTAGGTCTCCTTCTAGACCTCTATTGCACAAACTTCATTGGTTACCAATAAGGCAGCGAGTGAATTTTAAGATCGGCTGTATAATCCACAAAGGCCTTAATGAATTAGGACCTGAGTACCTTGCTACTAAGTTTGTTCCCTACGTTCCTACACGTACCCTTAGGTCTGGTGAACAGTTTTTGTTGAACATTCCAAAAATCACCAAAGCAAGGCAAGGAGGTAGGACCTTGTCTGTGGTAGGCCCAAGCTTTTGGAATTCCCTCCCGCTTTCTTTAAAACAGTGTGGGAGTCATCTAGAATTCAGAAAATGTCTGAAAACTTTTCTGTTTAGCCTATGCTAAGCATTTATCCGCTGGTTTTCACTAGACCTTTGGTATTAAAGTGTTAAAATATCTCCCCGCAGCTCCATCTAAGCTCTCAACTCTAGGTGTCATAAGCGCGGAGATACTCCTTCGGGAGTTTATTCATAGCGCTATAAAAACCTATAAATAAATAAATAAAATAAATAAATAAATAAATACCTTGCTAGTGAGTTGTAGTCAGGGTGTGCTAATCCCTTTACTCTACAACTACTAAGTTCAGTAGAACTTAATATGCTAAGCTTTTGATTTATATGTACCTAGAGGTACTTGATGTGATCTTTCAATTTGATAAAAGATTGCAATGGTAAAACAACAGCAAGCTCAAATCCGCACCGCTGCTCACCAATGTGAGAAGTTGGCCTGATAGGTGATGTTTCCAATTCTGGAACCACCTATTATCAGACCAAACAATCCCTTATGGTGTCTGGTTGTAAGTCAACCTTATTAGACAAGCTATCCTAGGGGTAGCATGGACTAAGCAGCCTAAAGGCTTAACTTAAGAGGTTGTGTTAAGCGAGCTGTTTTACCACATACAATCCTGTAATATCAAATGAAAGGACACCACACAAGTATATATTATAAAAATATATGTATTTATTACTAAAAACAATCCCCAGTATTCTTTATGAATAAAGGGGCACAAGCGTTAAATCAAAAGCACAGTTTAAACATACAAAGTTGCACAATTATGGATGAGGGCGGGGGGCCACTCAAACCATATACTAAACAAGTGGTATAAGAGATACCAATCGAACAGTGGTTAGGCCTAGGGCCTAGGGAATCGCTGGGAGCAGTCAGGACAAGCAGTGCTGAAGTCGGGAAAAGCCCGCGGGATTCGGGTGCAGTGCGGGAAGCGCACGCATGCACCAATGTTAACCAATTGTGCGTAAAAGTTGTAGAGTTAAAGTTTAAGGACACTTCCGCTGAACCTAGAGGAACAAAACTTAAGACACAGACCCTAGAGATGTGTACCAGTGTGGGAACACCGGCGGAGCAAAGTTACCTCACCCACAGGAAGCGGGTGCACAGGGTCGAAGTTGAGTCGGGTTTCGTCACGCAGGCTCTTGGTGCTTGAAGCTGAAAGGGCTGCAGGCGGGGTGAAAGCGAAGTGTCCGGTGGAGTCCAAGGGTGGACTCAAGTCGAAGAGTACCTGAAAGCAGAGGGGACAGAGTCTGGGTCACTCAGCAGTGACCAGGGTGGAACCAGGACGGAACCAGGCAATGTCGGGCGCAATCAGGTGGTCGTCGAGGAGCTTCTCTCCGCTGTCACGTGGGCTCTGGGGCATCTGCGACGTCCAGGAGCGGGTCACGATCTGTCCCACGAAGGCTCTCACCGTCGGTGCAGTCGGCTTCAAGTTTGGAGCAAACAACACTTGGCAAGAGCAATCCACGCGGAACCGGGAGATTGCTTCTCACTCGAACCAGGAGGGTCAGAGTGGGGGCTCCTTTTCAGGGGAGCTGGTGCAAGTCTGGGGTAACCAGAATCACAAGTCGTATTCGTAGTTTCGTCGACACAGGGACCACTAGCCGGCTGGCAAGTGACCGGGCCAACGCGTTGAGCCAAATGGAGCAGAAGGGCCCCACGCAGCACTCGTCGAGTGTGGAGGGCTGAACTTCGGTGCAAGAGTGGCTCAGGGTGGGGGCTTCTCAAACCCCGGTGTACAGCTTCGAGGGTCACTCGTGGGCTGCACGGTCAGCGTCTCGTGGTCAATTCAAGATGGCGTGCCCCACGCTTCCGGTCGCCTCCACGGGTCTCAGCTCTGCAGGGACTGTGGATCGGGCTGTTGGAAGGCAGGCAAGCTTGATCTCGTCGATCTCTGTCGCTCGAGTTCCGGCGGGAACTGCAACAAAGTAGACGTCGAGGGCTGGATGGTGCCTGTTTGCACAGGGTGGTCACTCCTTGACCACAAGGGAGATTCTTCGGGCTTCCACGTTGAGTAGGATGTCGAAGGGTCCAGAGTTTCGTTTCTTATGTTTCGTCAGGAAATCTGAAGTGCATTGGCACTGCTCCCACTATTATTCGAATCTGGGGGGCGTGATTACCTGCTAGGTCCCCTCCTATGGGTGGGACCCAGGAAGTGGGTGGATACACCCCCTTCCTTTGATCCAGGCCACCCTGGCACGAGGGCTGGAGTGCCCCAGAACCGGTTTGGCCGGATTATGCAAGGGGCAGCCTTGTGCGCCCCAAGCAGTGTCTGGTTTCTTTCAAACCTCCCTGCTACAATCCACTATCTCCTGTCTGGAGGGTGGTAACACCCCCCTGTGACAGGAAACCCTTTGTCCAGGCCCTATTTGGCTGAGTTTCGGTCAGCTTGTGGAAAAGTAAATTTTGCCATGTTATATGTGCCTACGTGTTCCCCATCTTATGTTATATGTGCATGATTAATATGCATATGTATTCCCTATGATCGATTAAAGACGCAATTATAGTTGTGTCCATCTCTAGTATGCCAGTTTCCAGTTTTCGTGAATACAACGAATATCAGGCCTATGTAAAGCTACGTTGCCACGTTTTACAGTGTGCACGTTAATTCATTGAATTGTCCCCGTTTCTAGGCCTCAAAAGGGCCCGGACTCAGATTCAGCTCCTGTTTCCTGAACCCTCTCCGAGGAGCGATACAGCCCCCACCTGTATCCCTGACCCTTAGCTTACTTTCATGCCTCACAGTGCCCGGCTCGGCCTGGCTCTGCCTCCGAGTCTGCCAAGAGTATGTTATGATTCTAGTTATCAGTCCAGCCCTCCTTCTCTGCATCCCTAAGCTACTGAATCGCATCAATAGTTTCCGTCATGGTCTAGCCTTTATGTCTCCATGTAAGAGAAATACTGTATTAATATTCATAGAATATTCCTCACACACACACTACATGTAGAATTATGTATGCACCAGTCTTAGTGTCTGTTAGCCTTTGCCCTGATAACTTTTGGATTCTATCAACATGTTCTCTAAACATTAGATACTAGATAGGCTTTAGGTACATGTCGCTCTGACACTCCAGACTTTCGTCTCCTCTTCTAGCGCAGAAGTCATAGCCCCCAGTTCTCCCTAGTAACACGTCATTGTCAGTTTGCGCGCACCACTAGGTTAGAGGTCCCAGCTGCTCAGGTAGCCCCCTCCATGTTTCCGCCCCTTTTATGACGTATTCTCTTACGTTTGCATCACATGTCTATGTATACGCCCTGTACACACCTCTTGTTACACCCACTTTATGCCTTATATTTCGCGACTGCTACAAACTCCGCCTACTGCTACGCCTACTGTACTGAATACAATGTATTTGTTTAACTATAAATATTGTGTACTGTTATTAAAGTTTGCTAGCCATTCCCAGATCCTGCCCCGGCAGCTGCCGGGCCCTGCCATCCTATTCCCGTACAGGCTGTCCTGTTCCAGTCCTTTATGCTTAATTAAAGCCTGTCAACTCCAGCTACCTCGTATCTTGACTCTTATTTATTGAGCTATCTGTTTATATTGTATCCAGTCAAAAATAGAACCGGTAATTAATTATTTATTTACCACATAATGGCGCCCGAATAGGGACTTGCCCTTTCCCCACGCGCCGGAGAAGCCACGCAGGCCCCCTGATCCTCTGCAGCCGTGACGGAACCATCCTGCGCAGCGGCAGATATTTCTGCTTCAAGTATCCCTCAGGTCCACGGAGGAGACGGAGGTTGCGGTCCAGCATCCAGACGAGGCGGTGGAGGAACGCGGCGAGTCCCGACCAGAGCCCAAGCCGAGAGTTCAAGGTCCGAGGTATCCGGAGGCCCACCTGTAACTGAAGTCCGAAGTTCGTCCGTCCGTCGTCGTAGCAGTCCAGTCCAGTCCGAGGCCTTCCGTTCTTGCTGCCCGGTGATTACCGTTGCTGGGGTAGTATCTAGACAGGGTCAATTAATTTGTCTCTGGTCCGTGGGTTTGGGTACGCAGATCCAACACGAAGTGTCCACTTAGGTGGATGCGGGTCCTGACGTGTCTCTTTATGGGACCGGTAAGTTTCGTACTGTTTCAGCAGTGCATCTAGTCTGTTCTAGTAAGTTCTGTTCTCGAGAAATTCATGTGTTCTGTTCTCAGTATTTCAGGTAGTATCTTGTCCGAACTGTTATTCTAAATGTTATTCCATGTGTTTTCAATGTCGTGGTATGAATGAGTTGTTTTTCAAGTAATTATTGTGTTCATTGTGTATTGTATTGTTTCTAGACTCCAGTCTAGTCATGCCTCTGTTCTCTAAGTTACGTCAGTTAAAAACTAGAAAAGGTCTGCTCGAGGAAGCAGTTCCTGTCCCGCCTAGGGACAGTCCAGGTCATTTTATGTATCATAAGCATGGCATAAGTGCCATATTATATCTAGATTTATGGGTCGAGTATACTAAAGATCTAGAAGAGAAATATAGATGGCCTGTATCAGGTACATGGGATGCCGAGTGCATCATGCGAGTAGAAGAAGCATTATGGAAAAAGAAATCCAGACAGTCACAGAAAGATGCCATCGAGTTATGGCGCAAAGAATCTCACAGGAGAACAGAAAAAGAAATCAGAAAGTCAGAATTAAGTAGAGAATCCTCTGAAAGAGCCCAAGAAAGGGAATTAATAGAAATAGGTGAACGAGTTAAAGCCGAACAGTCAGACAGACAGAGAAATGCCCTCATTAAGGGTATGTATCCTCTTCTTGCCGAGGGCTTGCCAAAAGCAACCCCGGAAGCACCATGTAATTTTCCGCCGCCATTAGTTCCGATTAAGCTACGTCACAAACCGACCGCAGCTGATATTTTTCTCTCGTCCTATTTGGACGACACAGTCCCAGAATATGCGAATCCTGCTCGGCCAGCTCCTGTAAATAATGTAATTCCTGTTCCTCCAGCCACCGGGGCACCTGTTACAGCACCTGTTACGGTACCCCCGGTCCAGCCCATAATACAAGTTCCCGCTATATCGGTCACTCTGCCAGCACGAAGAGTATCAGTTGACGATTCCAGTTTAGGGGCCGCGGGGGGAGGTCCTCCTGGTACCCCGCCGCCACACAAACGTGTAACATTAGTCGAGTTACATGAACGTGCGTTACAGCGTACGCCCAAATATCAGTCCGTTGCAGATATCAGACGAGCTCTTACCGAATGCCGTTATGATCCAGTCCCAGGCGATGATAATATGGTTATATATTCATTGCGCGTAAGACGGGTGACCGAGTATTTGGACACCCTACCGAATATGAAAGAAGATCTAGACAGAATATATCGTTTCATCCGTACAGGAGACGATCCAGAAAGTATTGGCGAAATCATGTCTCTAAGGAAAGCTGAGACCCAGCTCATGCTATTAAAGTTTCTAATTAATTGTTTAGTAAGGGAACAAGATTGTCCGACTAAAGATCCGACCGAAATGAAAGTCCTGACAAGGTGGAGTGATAATATAGCCGAGGGTAGACACAAGACCCTCAGTAGTATAGAGAGTATGTACAAGAAAATTCGTAAGGAAATAATAAGGTTACACGAAAATCGTAAAGAAGCACAAGTAAGCGAGAAGGAAAACGACTCTTCTACTGAAGAGGTAGACGACGAGAATCCTACCAGAATAGCGTATGTAGGTAAATCTAGATTTCCCGACCGACATTCACGCCTAGAACACAAGAAAGTCTTTCGTCTTCCAGCACCAGAACAAGGTTCTCTAGAACAAGTATTTCAAGCTACCGATCATATTCTGAAATCACGAATCGGTTATAGTGAGCTCAGTACCATGCATGAACAAGAACTAGCCCGATCAGCAGTCCGATGGATTACTGATTCTACCACTTTTCCAGACGAAATAGTGGCACAAATGTTTCTGAAACTGCCCCCAGCCGAGCAGCGACTGGCGGGTATGTATATGATTCAGCACCTCATTACCCTGTATGAGGGTCAACATTCTGATCCAGGTCCGTTACATGATATCCTGAACGAGTTACTCCAGTATAAATGGAAAGGTTTAGGTACCGATTTAATTAGTGTCATTCTAGAACAGCGCCACAAATATAGAACGTTTCTGAACCCGCATTTTGTTCACGTCTCACCTCCGGAAAGTAAACCGTTTTACATAGATAGACAGCATCCATTACGAGAAGTACATCCAGTTAGGACAACGGATGGTGAAATGCAACGAGTATTTGTTTACACCCCTATTACAAAGATGGAGCTCTTAGAGATGAAGAAATTAATTCCCTGTCACGACAAAGATCCAGCAGGGTTCCATCGAGAATTAAAAGACATGCTCCGTATGGGAGAATACACGTATCCAGATATTATTAAAATGCTAAAGGTCCTGTTGCCCGCAGGGGTATATGAAAAACTCAAGGAAAAAGAATGGGAGGTGGGAGAGAAAAAGATCGATTGGGCAGTTCTAGAAGCTGAAGATAAGATACGAGTACCAGGTACCGGTCTTGGAGAGAAATGTAAAGAATTGCCAGAGTTATTGATTCAGGTTCTGCCAAGGTTATTAGCCACGAAAAAGGAAGACTGGGATGCAATCTCAGCATGTAAACAGAAACCAGATGAAGACACTAGTGATTTTTATTCTAGATTTGAGAAATGCTTTATCATCAACAGTGGTTTGAAGACAGGTAGCGAGTCATACTCTCATCTTTTTGTTACTAAACTAGTCGAGAATTCAAGTCCACAAGTTAAAAATCGAGTATTGAAAGTCGAAAGTACTTGGCAAGCTAGTACCCCGTCACAGATGCTCCAGATGCTCCAGTATCACCAGAATAGAATCAGAGAAGAACAAGAACACGAGAGAAGACGTATGAAAGACACGAAAATGAAAGTACTAGTTGCACAATCTGTTCCACAAGACAGTCAGAAGAGGAGTCCGAATCAAGCCAGTCATCCTGCAGTTCCCGTTAAAGGGACATGCAATTATTGTAAACAGCCAGGTCATTTTATAAACGAGTGTGCAGTTCTGAAACACAACATAGCCACTGGTAAAACTAAAGAAAGACCACGTCCGCCTAGACAAGAACAAGTTTCACAGACTTCACCGTCATCACAGAATGCACAACAGACAGTTCCAGCATCGCAGCCCATCGCTGCAACACAGCATGTTACACAGCAGATGTACCAGTATGCTCAGACAGAGTATCCAGAGTATCAACAGTATTCATGAAACAGCCTAGAGAGGGAGGTAGGCTTGCCTCTCATCGAGATACCTGTAGATCAAGAGGGTCCCTATGTACACAGTCAAGTATTGGGGAAAGACAGAAAGTTTTTGATTGATACAGGGGCAAGTAGGACTACTATCAGTCATGACGAGGTTCCAGGGGCTCCGCTCTCAGGCTCTAGAAATGTTTCCCTTGGATTTTCAGGAAAGCCTATTGTAAACGAGATATCAAAACCAGTTACTCTAGAAGTAGGTCCATTGTCCCGAACTACTGATTTGTTACTTACGAAATCATGTCCAGAAAATTTGTTAGGCATTAAAACATTAAAAGAATTAGGTGCAGTTATTTGCTGTTCCCCAGAAGGAATACGCTTGTTTTTAAGGGACTATAAAGGTCACTATGTATTACGTGATTTTGATCCAAGATTACTGAATGTCCCCCAGCATTTATGGGCGCAAGGTTCAACTGATGTAGGTTTTATGCGAATCACACCCCATCGTGTGACCCTCAAGCAAGGTATAGTCTTGCCACGAATCAGACAGTACAAATTGCCACCTGAGGCTGTAGCAGCCTTATCCAAAATTATCGACGAGCTCATTGCTCAAGGAGTGGTTGTAGAAACTGACTCCAATGTATGTAATTCTCCTATCATTCCAGTCATGAAACGTACTGATCCAAATGCACCTCCAGTATATCGATTAGTGATTGACCTTCGAGAACTTAATAAATGTATCATACCTCAGTAACCAGTAGTCCCAGATATTTCATCCCTATTGACAGCTATTGATTCTGAAGCTGTATTTTTTACTGTAATCGACCTCAAGAATGCATTTTTCAGTGTTCCCATTCATCCAGACAGCCAGTACCTTTTCGGTTTTTGTTTAAATGGAAGGAGCTATAAATTCACACGAGCTCCTCAAGGTTTCACAGAAAGTCCTAGCATTTACAGTCAAGCACTTAAAAGACAACTAGACAATATTCACATGCCAGCTGACACTGCCCTGCTCCAGTATGTCGATGATCTACTGATCACAGCCCGTTCTGAACGTGACTGCGAGCGAGCGTCACTTACAGTCCTATATTTCCTAGCCGAGATGGGGCACAAGGTGTCCCCTTCGAAGCTTCAATTCTGTGTCCAGCAAGTGATCTACTTAGGCCACTTACTGTCCAAGTGGGGTAGGCAGTTGACACCAGACCGTATCCAGTTAATAGCGAGTCTTCCACAGCCCAAGACACAGAAGGAGGTACGTGCTTTTATTGGCCTTACTTCTTACTGCAGACAATGGATTCCTCAGTATGCATTTCTAGCCAAGCCACTGATACAGTTAACGACACAGGAGGCAGCCGTATCGACTGTCCTCCCTTGGACCCAGGAACATACACTTGTTTTTAATGAGTTAAAGAAAGCTTTATGCCAAGCACCTGTTCTAGCTACACCGAACTACAGTAAGCCTTTTACACTTTTTGTCACAGAACGTAATGGTACTGCATTATCTGTTCTCACACAAGATCAAGCAGGACAGTACAAGCCCTGTGCTTATTTTTCGAGCACACTAGATCCAGTAGCCCAGGCTCTGCCTGCGTGCCTCAAGTCAGTTGCAGCCACAGCTCTAGCAATCAGACAAAGTGATTCCATAGTATTAGGACACTCCCTGACAGTACAAGTTCCACATTCCGTGGAAGTTCTTTTAAACCGAACACAGACTCAGCACTTGACAATTGCACGTTTAACAGGTTATGAACTGACACTGTTCCAGCCACACATAGAAATCAGACGCTGCAACGTTTTAAATCCTGCTACACTGTTACCGTCAGTTACTTCAAATCCTGCCACACATGACTGCGTGGAAGTCATTAACATTATGACTAAGCCAAGACAAGACCTGACAGACATTGCATTACCTGATCCCGACCTGACACTTTATGTGGATGGTTCATGTATGAGAACCAGTACAGGAGAACTAGTAGCCGCGTATGCAGTGACTACTGAAACAGAAGTTATTGAGACACACCGTATTGACACCCTGTCTGCTCAAGCAGCAGAGCTAGTTGCTCTGACCCAAGCCTGCATACGTGCCAAGAACCTGAAAGTAAACATATATACAGATTCACGTTACGCATTCGGAGTTGTACACGACTTCGGAGTGCTCTGGCAGGAGAGAGGTTTCATGACTTCTCATGGAACCAAGATTCAGCATGGTCTCCTCATTGAAGCTCTGTTAGATGCAATACATTTACCGACATCTATCGCTATCATGAAGTGCAAGGCACACACGAAAGTTACTGATATTATTTCCCAAGGTAATGATCTAGCAGATCGAACAGCCAAGCTTACAGCTCAGACACCAGACATTCCAGTTAACAAGACACAGACATCCACTCCAGATCCGACTACTTGTATGACAGTTAAGGACCCTACACAAGATGTCATAGACATACAGTTACATGCTACTCCTGAAGAAATCAAGAAATGGTCTGAACAAGGAGGGGTCCAGACAGATCAGGGATGGGTGACGAAGGGAAAAGCCACATGGTTTCTCCCCGACTCTATGGTTCAAGTCATTATCAATACCGCACATAGTCCAGCACATCTAGGAGAAAAAGCCATGTTGGACAGTATACAGAACCTCTGGTTCAACAAGCACTTACGAGCTGCAGCCAAGCAGAAAGTCCGTACCTGTATGATATGTTGCCAGTTCAATCCAGGTAAAAGTGTCCCGGTGGAACAAGGTGGATTCCAACCCCCTAACCACCCTTTTGAAGTCCTCCAGATGGATTATATTCAGATGGAGCGATGTCGAGGTTTCAAGTATGTCCTTGTAGTTGTATGCGCTTTGTCCAGGTGGACAGAAGCATATCCAGTTCCAGATTACACAGCCGCGACCACTGCCAAGCAGTTGGTTCGTGAATTCTTCCCCCGTTATGGACTCCCTAGGGTCGTGTATTCTGATAACGGCCAGCCATTCTCATCCGAGTTAATGAAGCATGTTTCCCTTTTGTTAGGGTACCAGTGGAAGTTCCATTGTGTGCGCCATCCTGAAGCAGCCGGTCTCGTAGAGAGACATAATCAGACCCTGAAAATCCGTATTGCTAAGACATGTAAAGAGAAAGGTGTAGACTGGCTAGTTGCCCTGCCAGTTGCTCTATTCTTCATGCGAATGGTTGCACACTCCAGATCAGGTCTGTCCCCTTATGAGGTCGTATTCGGCCGCCCCCCAAATATGTGGGGTACACCTAGACCCCGCAGTATTACAGATGTTTCAAGTAATATGCTGACAGATTACCTAGCTTCCTTGATGTCTGCCCTACACTCTTGTCGTTCACAGGTTGCCGCCGCATTTCCAGACAATACCGAGGTGAAACCGCATGAAATCGTTCCAGGAAGCCTCGTATTGGTCAGGAATTTTGATCATTCAAGTCCGCTGGAGCCCCGCTGGAAGCAACCTCAACTAGTCCTTCTGACCACCCGTACGGCCGTGAAGTTGGAGGGCCGTAAGGGTTGGGTCCATCTGTCGCATGTCAAGAAATTTCATGGACTCCGAAACAAGACTTTTAATGACATTTCTACAGACATTTCCATTTCCAAAGACTGCCTGAAACCAGACTCTAATCCTGACATTAAGTCAAATCCAGAACTGAATGTTCCTCTGTTAGAGAAAACTCTGCAGCAGGAGTATAAATCCAAACTCCGGTCTAGTAAAATAAGTCAGCCAGTTTAATTGTCTAAGTCCCCCTTGGGTGAAACGGTTAGACAGGTATCTGACATGTATGAGATAGACCCCCATAGTGAGAGAGTTAGTCAAAACTCTATAAGATGTATCGTTTTTCTAAGTTTCTTATTGTTTCTAAGTTTGATGGTTACCTGCACAAGTTATGCATTGCATTTATGTTTCCCAATTCCTCATGTAAATAAGTTTTCTAATGCTACAGTAGAGCACACATTTAGTGATCTGCCTCCTCACGAGTTATCCTATCGTCTTGCTATGAGAAATAATACATTCATCAGAATGTTACACTATTCACACCAGACCAGCAATGCCACTAATTGTTGGGTGTGTGGTCGACTCCCCCCTTTCCAGACACCGAAGGGAGTTCTGCCACTCTTTCCTTATCCGTTTTCACATAATGGTTCGTGTGGAGCATGGTCCACGTTAACGTCATCCTCCAATGATATGTCTCTTCTGAACAGAACATGTTTCCCAGACAAGCAAGGTCTCCCCCATAGAACAGGGTTAGATCTAGAACATGAAGTATATGATTTAGGTAATTATTCTTCGAATTTTATGGTCCTGAATGTTCAGTCTGATACTACTCCAGACTTACCTGCTATTTCAGTACTACCAGTCAAAGGCGAATTGTGTGTCCGAAATAATGGTTCCGCACATGTAGGACATAGTGATTGTACTACTACTGTCGAGTATAGTGACAGTGGGAAATCTATTTTCAAAGCTTCACGTCATTCTTATTTTGTTTGTGGTCAGACCGCATATGTTCGTCTGCCCCTCGATTGGGATGGAACATGTTACATCGCCTTCCTACTGCCACCAGTTTTCCTAGCCCCATCTGATTATCATAGAAACACACATCTAGTACACATTAGACATAGAAGGGAGATCGAGTCCCCAATTGTCGATCAAACTGAAACTACTCTAGAACAGTATCAAGATTTTAATAAAGGTTTCTTCTTCTTTATAGGACCTGTCCAGAATAGTAAGTTAATACGTAGACTAACCAGAACCCTTGAAGCAGTAGTGAATGAGACTACTTCTGCTCTAGGTAACTTAACCGAAGAGCAATCTGCTATGAGATTTGTGGTGCTCCAAAATCGTCTCGTTCTTGACGTCATACTGGCCGATAGAGGAGGAGCATGTAGAGTCATCGGATCTAGTTGCTGCATTTTCATTCCTAATAACGCGCCGTCTGTTTATTCAGCTATAACCAGACTTCATAAAATTGCCCATCAGTTACACCAGAATCCAGGCACCTGGACATGGTCCGGTTGGCTCTGGAGTATCATATCTGCCTGGGGATGGAAAGTGTTGTCATTCCTAGGTATTGCAGTAATGATCATTTTCAGTTGCTGCCTCTGTATACAATGTGGCCCTGCGATTTGCGGCATTTGTGCTACCTCTTGTATTCCTAGTCCTAAGTCCCGTTCCAAGACAATTCGAGACGAGCAAATGATGCTATATGAAATGATAGATGGTATCATGAATATTGATGTTTCCTGATGGAAACGTAGGGCACAAGGAGGGAATGTGGAAAAGTAAATTTTGCCATGTTATATGTGCCTACGTGTTCCCCATCTTATGTTATATGTGCATGATTAATATGCATATGTATTCCCTATGATCGATTAAAGACGCAATTATAGTTGTGTCCATCTCTAGTATGCCAGTTTCCAGTTTTCGTGAATACAACGAATATCAGGCCTATGTAAAGCTACGTTGCCACGTTTTACAGTGTGCACGTTAATTCATTGAATTGTCCCCGTTTCTAGGCCTCAAAAGGGCCCGGACTCAGATTCAGCTCCTGTTTCCTGAACCCTCTCCGAGGAGCGATACAGCCCCCACCTGTATCCCTGACCCTTAGCTTACTTTCATGCCTCACAGTGCCCGGCTCGGCCTGGCTCTGCCTCCGAGTCTGCCAAGAGTATGTTATGATTCTAGTTATCAGTCCAGCTCTCCTTCTCTGCATTCCTAAGCTACTGAATCGCATCAATAGTTTCCGTCATGGTCTAGCCTTTATGTCTCCATGTAAGAGAAATACTGTATTAATATTCATAGAATATTCCTCACACACACACTACATGTAGAATTATGTATGCACCAGTCTTAGTGTCTGTTAGCCTTTGCCCTGATAACTTTTGGATTCTATCAACATGTTCTCTAAACATTAGATACTAGATAGGCTTTAGGTACATGTCGCTCTGACACTCCAGACTTTCGTCTCCTCTTCTAGCGCAGAAGTCATAGCCCCCAGTTCTCCCTAGTAACACGTCATTGTCAGTTTGCGCGCACCACTAGGTTAGAGGTCCCAGCTGCTCAGGTAGCCCCCTCCATGTTTCCGCCCCTTTTATGACGTATTCTGTTACGTTTGCATCACATGTCTATGTATACGCCCTGTACACACCTCTTGTTACACCCACTTTATGCCTTATCTTTCGCGACTGCTACAAACTCCGCCTACTGCTACGCCTACTGTACTGAATACAATGTATTTGTTTAACTATAAATATTGTGTACTGTTATTAAAGTTTGCTAGCCATTCCCAGATCCTGCCCCGGCAGCTGCTGGGCCCTGCCATCCTATTCCCGTACAGGCTGTCCTGTTCCAGTCCTTTATGCTTAATTAAAGCCTGTCAACTCCAGCTACCTCGTATCTTGACTCTTATTTATTGAGCTATCTGTTTATATTGTATCCAGTCAAAAATAGAACCGGTAATTAATTATTTATTTACCACAAGCTTCAGGGGGTCAGACTTCTGTCTGTGGCAGAGGCATCCATTTTGTGGATCTAAGGTCCTTTTAGAAATTAACCGCATTTAAGTAAAGTAACATGTCTTACCCCTCTAGAGGGGTGGAATGCTATCCCCGTCGCCAGAACTGGCGAGGGGATAGTATTCCAAATCGTATGACACCTTACACGACATGTTTTGATAAAGCCAAACCAAAGTTGCTATATAACCGCGAGGATTATAAGGCACTTAAGAGTATATGGTATGGCATTATCCTGAAACAGCTTAGGGAGTTGTTCCCGACAGCTGCAGACAGGCTCAGCTCATGCTAGAGCTCCATCTCACATTAAACCACGCACTCTGCCTCCAGGATTGATGAGGCCTTCCATAGGAGTGGCTCACAGGTTTATATGTGTCCAGATATAGGTTTAGATATAGGTATACTATATCTAAGTAAGGGGTGATTACACCACCTTACCCCAGCTGAGTGAGCAGCCAGTTGTGTCAATTTAAGAACCAGCCAGGGGTGGCAAAAGATATGCTGCAGCCCCTGGTAGGCCTTGGTGGCCCCTATGCCCTGGGCACCTATAGTGCATTATACAGGGGCTGACAAGGAGTCCATTTCCAATTGTGGTATGTGCCTATAGCACATGTATCAGTAATTTAGTGAGAGAACAGCAGGCTGGGGGTCTGATCAGCAGGCCCACAGCCTCAGTAGTCGAAAACCAGTGAAACAAAAAGCAAAAATTTGGGGTGACCATAGGATAGCAGACCCTACTCTCCTACAGTGGAGGTCAGGGCGTGCGTGCTGATCAAGTCGGCGATGGAGTTGCTGAACTGGGGGCGGGGTCCGGGTGGTCGGTAGACGAGGGTGCCTCTGAGGGTGGAGTTAGGGTCTGTGTGGATCTGGAAATGCATGTGTTTGGCGGTGCTGAGCGCGTAGTCGAGACCCTGATGCTGTGAGGCTGGTGTAGCTGCAGTTCCGGCAGGTGAAGGGGCTGTGTGTGCGTTTCGGGGCGGCCTGGAAGCAGAAGTGGCTCCGTCCGGAGTTGAGAGCATGCAGAGTGCTGGCGTCGTAGAGGCAGCGGTTGTCGTGGCGGGTGCGGGGGCCAGGGGTTCTGACCCTGGACGAGGTCCGGGCGCAGACTGGCTTGCCTTAGGCGCGCCGCGCAGCAGCCGGCATATATGGGGAGGTGGGAGGGAGGAGCAGCAGGGAGGCGGGAGGCAGGGGCAGCGACTGGGCAGTGGGCAGTCAGGTGGGCGGGGCCACAGGGGACACAGCGGCGAGGGCAGTGAGGGACAACGAAGGTAACAGAAGGAACAAGCATTTACAATGCAATAGGTCTCGCAGCATTAAAGTTTGAGTTATTGGCATTGTGTATGACAATGCGTTGATATGCTGATAATAAAGATATTAGAGGGCTTTACCTGAGCACCAATTACCTTACACAAGGACACATTTCTGTTTTGCTGGCACAGGGAGATTAAGTGATTTGCCCAAATTCACAGGGTGTTCAAGTTCAGCTGAGACCCGGTTCCCCAAATTCCAAAGTTGGCGGCTCTGGTTACGCCGCATCTAGCCTCGTTCTTGTGATGGTACATTGGTATAAAAGTCAGAGGAGGGTTTACACTCACAGGTAGACAACAGGGAGGAGGTGAGAGGACAGACCGACAGGGAGCCACAGGACGGACAAGACAGGATAGAGGAGGAAAAGATCGAGGCAGAAGTACACCCTGAGATAAAGGGAACAAGAAGCAAACACCAGGAAAGACGGAAGAGGAGGACGCAGGGTGCCCGCTCCCTAGAAGCACCCACAGGGGTCGTGCCAGGACAAGCACACCACAGGGACATCGGTGGGACATAAGGCCGGGCAGAGCAGGGCACGTGCAGCGGGATCCCCCCAGACAGTGGCAGCTAACTCAGTCATCCGCAGGACACGCCCAGACAGGAGCCGCAGATCACACAGTCAGGACGACCCAGGCGGGCACGCCGGAGCGGGTGACTTACCGGGGGCCTGGCAGTCGGCGCACACGCTGTTCCCCGGCCTCTGGATGAGCTCCTGCAGGGCTCTCTTGTTCCTCTCCTCTGCCATGGTGCCCGCGGGCGGCTGGAGGTGCCCCTCTCCCCTCTCCGGTGCCTCCTACCTCCGGGCGGACTCTGGGCGCAGGGGCTGAGGGCAGGCGGCGGGCTCCTCTCTCATCGCGGGCGGCGCGGCATTACCTGCAGCTCCGGAGTGTATCCCAGCCGGTGCCCTCCTCCTCAGCCATTCAAAGTGCAGCTCACTGCTTGCAAGCACCGGCTCTGCTCTGGTTCCGCATTCCTGGAGCCCTCGGGCTGCTGCTGCTCGGAGTTCCGCTTTGGCCGGCAATGCTTCCGGGTCGCCGCAGGCAGCGCGGCGGCCCGCCCTGCACGGGGAAGGGAGGCAGCTTTCGAGGAGGACAGCACCTGGCCGCGAGCGCGTTCTCGTGCGCGTGACCTTACCAAATCGCTGCGCGCGGCCAGTGCTGTCCTCCTGGAAAGCACACACGCTGACTATAGGTCTTTGGCGAGAGCGAGCTTCCCTCGCTTCACCGAGACCTAAAAAGGGGCACAGAAACAAGGGAAAATGCGTGGCACAGAGGGCAGAAGGGCACAGAAAACGAGTGGAAGCTAATATGGGGCTATTAGCTTTCATACCTGAGATAACCCGAGTTTTGTTGGAAAATCACCAAATTTCACATTTAAAACAATGTAAAGTGAGACCACCTTAATCTGAAACTTATCCTTAAATAGATCACTGTGGAAAATAACAGCAATATTACTTCAATTACAATTTACCATGTAATGTATGATTTATATTACAATGAAAACTGACAATATCTTGCCCTGGTGAAGAAACAAGTGATTTTTTTAAGACCCGAAACACGTGTTAAAAAATCTTTGTGATGCATGCCTCTTCTCTCACTAATTTGAATTGGATTTTGGAAATCTCAGTCACAAAAATAAGAAGTACTGAGGAATAACTTTGTTTTGGAAGAAGAACTGTCGACCTCGTGCAGTCTCTCTTATGCAGCGTTAGAATGGGATAGTGCACTTTTGCGATCACCTTGTGTCGGGCAATGGCTTGAGTGTACCCCCTTATTGTAACTTGCTTGCTTGGGGTGTGATGAGTAAGTGCTGCTACTGAGTGCATCACTTACCGTCTTCACTCTAGTAGTGAGTGATGCCATGACTGTAGTATAATTAGCATCTGCTGTTCACTATTTGGTCTTTTAGGGTTAAGTTAACTTATGAGCGATAAATTATTTTGGAATCCTATCAAGATATGACCTTAGCCTCCACTGACACCTCTTCATGCTCTGCTTCTTGTTTCAGAGTCTACTGCTGTTCATAAAGGGGAAGCCATCTCCTGGATCTACACAGATGTGATGTGCAACAGACAGCATCTGTGCAGTCACAACTGTGGCCAACAGCTTGCTGCTCCTGAAGAGAAGGAACTGGTCATTGGCCCATGTGCCTTATGTGTCCCCAGTCCATTGTAAGTGTGATGTCAACAGAAATCTACAAATGTATTGATTAATCACTGTCTGAAACCTATTCCTGTGATCATGGTGCAGTCTTCGAAACAAGGGCTGATTCAGAACCACCACCGAGAGTCCAATCTGCGGTTCATGTGCCCCCAGCTTCGAGCCAACAGCATGGAGCTTGTGAAGATGAAACCTGATGATGACCCGGAAGTCTTCCTGCGGAGGTTTGAGTGTGTGGCAGAGAAGGCCATGTGGCCTAGAGAGCAGTGGGCGTCTCGGCTTGCCCCCATGCTGTCCGGCGAGGCACTGGCCATTTACCAAGCCTTGCCGCATTACACTGCGGAGGACTACGACCAACTGAAGGACTCCTTATTGGACCACCTGGACCTGAGTGAAGAAAGCTACCGGAAGAAGTTCCGCAACCTTGCTTTCACCTCAGGGCCACAAAGAGTGGCTTGTGAGCTGCGAGACCTGGGCCGGAGGTGGCTGAAGCCTGAGCTTCGCAGCGCTGCTGAGATTGTGGAGCTGATTGTGGTGGAGCAGTTCATTGGGGTGTTGCCACCGCTGGCAGGAGAGTGGTTGAATCGCCACCAGGTGCAGTCCCTGGACCTCGCTGTGCAGTTAATCGAAGGCTTCTTGGCGGGAGAAGATGAGAGGTCTGCAGACACCACCTGTGTTCCTCTGGCACCAGGCGTCACAGACTCACCCCCCCCAGCAGGTAAGCTGTCTATCAAGTTCAAAGGAGGTGTACAGATGCACCGGCACGAAGGGGGCGGGGGGGGCAGTGTACTGATGCTGTGGCACCAGGGGGTCAGCGGGGGATGTACTGATGCTCAGGCTGATGCTCAGGCACTAGGCCTCACTGACACACCCTCTACCGGATACAAAGGGGCACCGGGGGCTGTACTGATGCTTTGGCACCAGGCCTTATGGACACGCACCCCCTTGCCGATAAGTTGTCTAGCAGGTTCAAAGGAGGTGTACTGATGCTCCATCATCGGGGGTGGGGGGGTGTACTGATGCTTTGGCACCAGGCCTCACAGACACGCACCCCCCTGCAGGTAAGCTGTCTATCAGGTACAAAGGGGGGGATGTACTGATGCTCCGGAACCAGGGGGGTGTACTGATGATCCAGTGCCAGTGGGGTGTACTGATGCTCCGGCACTGGGAGCGTGTACTGATGCTCCGGCACTGGGAGTAGTGTAGTGATGCCCCGGCACCGGGGGTAGTATACTTATGCTCAGGCACCAGGGGGGTGTACTAATGCTCAGGCACCGGGGTAGTGTACTGATGCTCCAGCACCAGTGGGGTGAACTGATGCTCCGGCACCTGGGGTAGTGTACTGATGCTCCAGCACCAGTGGGGTGAACTGATGCTCCAGCACCTGGGGTAGTGTACTGATGCCCCAGCACCTGGGGTAGTGTACTGATGCTCCGGCAACAGAGGTAGTGTACTTATGCTCGGGCACCAGGATGGTGTACTAATGCTCGGGCACCAGGATACGGTGTACTGATGCTCGGGAACCAGGGGGGTGTACTGATGCTCGTGCACTGGGGGTAGTGTACTGATGCTCCAGCACCGGGGGTAATGTACTGATGCTCCGGCACCGGGGAATATACTGATGCTCCGGCACAAGAGGTAGTGTACTGATGCTCCGGCAACGGGGTAGTGTACTTATGCTCGGGCACCAGGATGGTGTACTAATGCTCGGGCACCAGGATGGTGTACTAATGCTCGGGCACCAGGATGGTGTACTGATGCTCGGGAACCAGGGGGGGGTGTACTGATGCACCGGGGAATATACTGATGCTCCGGCACCGGGGGTAGTGTACTGATGCTCAGGCACCAGGGGGATGTACTGACACTCGGGCACCAGGGGGCTGTACTGATGCTCGGGCACCGGGGGTTGTCTACTGATGCTCGGGCACCGGGGGTTGTCTACTGATGCTTCGGCACTGGGGGTAGTGTACTTATGCTCGGGCACCAGGATGGTGTACTAATGCTCGGGCACCAGGATGGTGTACTAATGCTCGGGCACCAGGATAGTGTACTGATGCTCGGGAACCAGGGGGTGTACTGATCCTCGGGCACCAGGATGTTGCACTGATGCTCGGGCACCAGGGGGGTGTACTGATGCTCAGGCACCGGGGGAAGTGTACTGATGCTCCAGCACCAGTGGGGTGTACTGATGCTCCGGTACTGGGAGCGTGTACTGATGCTCGGGCACCAGGGGGGTGTACTGATGCTCGGGCACCAGGGGGCTAGTGTACGGATGCTCCAGCACCGGGGGTAGTGTACTGATGATCCGGTACAGGGGGTAGTGTACTGATGATCTGGTACAGGGGGTAGTGTACTGAAGATCCGGTACAGGGGGTAGTGTACTGATGCTCTGGCACCGGGGGTAGTGTACTGATGTTTGGGCACCAGGGGGGTGTACTGATACTCGGGCACCAGGGGTTGTACTGATGCGCGCGCACCGAGGGTTGTCTACTGATGCTCGGGCACTGGGGGTAACGTACTTGTGCTCGGGCACCACGGGGGTGTACTCCTGCTCTAGAAATCAGCTTTTCATTTGCCATACACCAGTCCATAACTCGTTCCCACCCCACCACTGTTTCAAAGTTTCAAAGTTTGTTTTTATTGCACAATTATTTAAAATCATTGCAATATGCAAGAGTACAAAAGACGGTAGTATAGACATTCGAGGGTGTTAAAAACTAGAACTAAAACAGTAAATGGGTAGGAAGGAAAAATAAAAAGACAAGGAAAGTCAAAAAACGATTACTTGCAAGGGATTGAATTCAGGCATTACACGGAGGGAAAAGCCATGGAATTAATTTCGGAAATAAATTTGACAAAGCGGGTCGCCATTTGAGGTGAATCCCCCCTCATACATTCTTCAAGTGCTTCTTGACATGTCCTGATACCTAGAAGGAGCCAAATTGGTCTCAGCCAAAATATTCTTTGTTGCCGCAATTGATGACAGATGCACAAAATGTGAATTAGATTTTCCTCTCCCCATTTACAAAACCGGCATTGAGAGGAGGCTCCTATCTTATATCCTTGCCCAAACTTGTATGCTTTCAACGGAATTAGGCCAAATCGGAATCTCATTAGCTGGTGTTTAATAAACGGTTTCATTGCTGATGCAAGATAAGATGGAAGAGTTTTTGAAGCATATAATTTGGCTGCCCAGGTGCCATGAGAGAGCTTAAGTACCAATTGTGTGTCCGATTCGCTTGAAAGGATTTTAGCTTGCTTGATTAAGAGATTTCCTTTCGTTTCGTTGGGCAGAGAAGAAGACCATATGTCCCCCGCTTCGAGCGATTTGAGGCAGAACGTTAGATATTTATTCCATGATGTAGCGGGGTTTTTAAGGACCTGCCATATACAGCTCTTTAGCGTATGAGAGTTTGCTTGTTTCACTTTTAGGCAATATATAACGAATCTTGCAGCCATAATCCAACGCATGGAGGATAGAGGAAATTCTTTCCGTATTTGGGCATGGGAAGTTGAGTTTGGCAGTCGAAAGACCCGGCGGTAGCATGATGATTGCGCTCTATCAAGCCAGTTGTTCAGTTTGTCCTTAAAGATGATAGCTCCGAAGGTAATTGTGGGCAAAAATTTTGCATTAATCAATTTTATTAATGGGACAAAATCCTGAGAATGTAGAGCATTCTTTGTTCTCAAAAATACCCCCTCTAAACGGCGAGCCACTGTCGTCATCTCAGATATGTGCACCGAGCATCTACCTTTGTGGTCAATCCAAACACCTAAATATTTGTATGTAGGAACCGTCTCCAATTGCTTCCCCTCTATAAACCACAAGAGCTTTTTTGTGTTCGTAGGTGATACTGCCATCGCCTTGGTTTTGCCTACGTTTATCTCGAGCATATTGTTTTTGCAATACTGAGCGAGAGAGTTGAACAGCCTTTGGAGGCCCACCTGAGTTTGGTCTAACAGAATCGTGTCATCCGCATACTGCAAAATTTGAATTTTATTTTGGCCAATACCTGGGGGGAAGGCTCTTGATCCAGTTAACCATTCGGGAAGGTCAGCGAGGTACAGATTAAAAAGTAGTGGTGCAAGGGTGCACCCTTGTTTAAGGCCTCTATTTGTAAAAATTTTGTTAGAGGTGGTCCATTTTGATGTTACTCTGACCTTAACCCATGTGTCCGTGTAAAGGGCTATTAGCGCATTTAACAGTGCCCGCGGAATTCCCCATTTTGACAGTTTTTCCCATAATTTAGATCGACTAACGCTGTCGAATGCTTTGCGGAAATCAATAAATCCCATGTACAGTGATTTGCCTTTTGCAGCTGTGGTAGTCTCTATCAAATGGACTATCGAAATCAAATTGTCTTCGATGTGGCAGCCTTTTTGGAAGCCAGTTTGGCTAAAGGGGATTAGATTCTTCGATTCCACCCATTTTGAAAGTTCTTTCAACAGTATACTTGCATAGGCTTTCCCATCCACATCTAGTAGAGCTATCATCCGATAGTTATCAGGATCAGAGCGCGAACCTTTTTTATGGAAAGGTACTAAAAGTGATCCTTGCCACGTATGCGGGATGGTGCATCCCAGTATAGCATCTTCGAATAGAGGGGTCAACAGCAAAGCCCATTTTTGTGCAGCAGCTTTAAAAACCTGTGTTGGGATTCCATTGGGGCCTGGAGCACCACCAGAGCGCATTTTCCTTATTACCGCAGCTATTTCTTCAGTTGCTATCTTAATAGGGCTTGGGGTGTCTTCCTCCTCGACTTGCAGGTCAGGTGTTAGTTGGACGTCCCTACTGCCAGTTGGTGCGCCCGATGTTGTATACAGCTCTCTAACATACTTCTCCCAATCAGCGGGGGAGATATTAGTTGCAGTCGGAGGTTTGGCAGCTTTGGATGCCTCATTCACCCAATTCCAAAACATCCTTTGATCCTTGGTTTTAATTATCTCGAAGGCTACCGCCCAACGACGCTCTTCTTCCAGTCTTTGTAAGGCGAATCTGGCCTTCCTATAGACTTTTCTAGCTGCTGATATATTGTTCTTCAGAGATTTGTGTTGGCTTTCGCTGTACGTGTGAGCTCGTTGCAACTTATTTAGTTTACTCTTTGAGAGAGTTACAGCTTGTTTTTGCTCCAGCAAGATAGTCGAAGCCGGAAGCACCTGCGGACGGCTACTTGTTATTTTTAATGCCAACTGGTCTCTGAATTTAATCAGTCTTGTTTCCCAGGAGGGACCTGCCAAATTCTCAGCCCCATCTTGGCCATGTTCAAAAAGAAGATTATCGATCTCTGTTTCAAGTACTTCACAGTTCTCCTCTGACCATCTCAGTTTTTAGGGCTCGGACTCCTCCCCACTGAAAGTGGGAGGAGTTTCGAGAACTAATGTTAAAGAAGAAAAAAAAGAAGTATCTCCTAGGGCTTTGGCGAGACAAATTCCACACATTCCTTAGCGTGTTCTGTCTTCTGGCCAGTGATTCGTCTTCGTTGTGTTGTCGTTTTAATAGGCTTGAAGTGATAGGGTAAATGTAGTTTTGTTCCGCCATCTTGGGCATATTTCGTTCGTGCTCGCGCAAAGAAGTACATTAATTATAATTAGGAGCTGTCAGGGTGGCCGTGTAATGCATTCCAGATGGTGTGCGCGCGTTCACCAACACAAGCGTGCTGGCTCCTCCTTCCGCGCGCGCACACCTTGCATGGTGAGCGTGCATGCGCGAGCACCTGCCCTGTTAGAAGCGGGTGCCGCGATCCCTATCAGCTGCGCGCGCTCCCTGTCTTGATGGAAGCTTGAGCAGCGGGGCCCAGTCAGGTGCGCGAGAGCGCTCGCGCTCCCCAGAGCAAGGCTGCCCCGATGGGAGTGGCGCTGCAAGGCCCCGTCAGGTGCGCGCGCCAGCACCTGCCTGAACGGAGCGGGTGTTGCGGCGCTCGCGCGCTCCCCAGAGCGAGGCTGACCCTGGCAGTCCCTGGTCCCGAGTGACGTCAGCGGGTGCCGCGGCTCGGTCAGCGCCAGACGAGAGGACGCGGCGGCCGCGGCAGGTTGAGGCTGCCGGGCGGCGTCGGAGTCCGAGAGCAGCGAGGCCTGCTACCGAACAACGAGCTTGCCGCCCTCTCCGAGGCACGGACTATTCCCCGGGCATCGCGGCGACGACAATTCGCGCAGTCCGACCAGTGAAGGGATCGGGGCCCCGGGACTCCAGCCGCCGCAGTGGCGCCAGAATGATCAAGATCCAGTTGCCGGACGGCGGGGGCAGCAGCAGGGCGCTCAGTGCAGTGGAGGTGAAGAGCAAGGTGGGTGCTGCCTTTGCGTCCCCCCCCCCCTCAATCCCGGCTCATGCCCCCGCCCCCCCTCTTCTCGCAGTCCTCTCCACGTGAGGGCGGGCTCGGCGCTGGCAGGTGCCTGGCACCCAGGAGCGAGTACACGAAAGGGCGAGGGCGGTGGACTGCAGGTGCAGCGGCGGGCACAGCCCTGCGGTTCCACAGGCACCCTGCGCCAGCCTGGCATCCTTGGCATCTGCTTGGGCTGTCTAGAAGAGTCCTTGACAGCTTGGTTGTTTGAAGTCCAGAAACTATTGCCTGCTGCCCCTAAACTGACGACTGGCCGAAGCGTGTGGGTGGTGGCACCTCCCTGGATACCGAAGCCACAACAGCTAGGGTAGGGCAGCGGGTGCAGCCTAACGCTGCAGGACGGTGAGACCCGCACGACCAGGGACCGGTAGCTTCGTACCCAGGGGCATAGCTCTCAGTAGTACAGCAGGTGCAGCAGCACACGCCTCTTCTGCACCCAGGTTATGGGACATCTTAAGTGCCAAATGGGGATTAGGGACACTTTCAATGTCTATTTCGGCCACACGACTTAATTCCTACATCCTTCCTCATATGAAGACCCCAGTATCCTAACGTAAGTGTGTGCACTGTTCCCATAGAATCCCACAGCTAGCACTGTATGACCAGAAGCAAGATTATCGCTGGGACAGCACAAATGCGAGAAAGAGCCTGCAGGTTTATGGGGCATAATAAGTATGGGAACCAACGCTGGGACAGCCTGGCGCGGTTGTTATGGACCCTGGAAGAACCTGCTGGACGCCTGGGGTGGTAGATGTGAGGCATAGTCGGCTCAAATTCCACAGTAAAAACTCCCACCGAGCAGAACCGCTGTGGCGCAGGGGCCTCTGGGATGAATCTCTGCCTTGGTGGTAGCACCTGTTGTGTTCTGGGTTCCATCATAATGAAAATTGTCATGGCTTCAGTTTGTAACTTTAACCATTTAGAGACACGTTTAGGACCCCAGACAGAAATTCCTTGCCCCCTGGATTTCACTCTTGTCCTTCGTTCAAGTAGTACGTGTATGCAGTCCTCGGGCATGCTTCGTTTCTCTTTTCAAAGCGATACCAAAGGGGGTGATGGATGGATTTAGGCCCAGATCTCTGTACTGGGGTGAATGTATGACATTGTTCTGCATTCTGTCCATCAACTGTTGTTTTTGCATTCGTTTCTCTTTTCAAGCACCAGTGACGTGATATGATGTATATCTGTTGATTTTACTTTGTGTTATTTAGACTTCTGAGAATACTTAGATCTTCGATGTGTCAATTGTGTAGTGAGTAGTGAGTAGTGAGTAGACTAGTGAGTAGACTAGTGAGTAGACTAGTGAGTAGACTAGTGAGTAGAGTAGTCAGTAGAGTAGTGAGTAGAGTAGTGAGTAGTGAGTAGAGTAGTGAGTAGAGTAGTGAGTAGAGTAGTGAGTAGAGTAGTGAGTGCAGAGTAGTGAGTAGAGTAGTGAGTAGTGAGTGCAGAGTAGTGAGTGCAGAGTAGTGAGTAGAGTAGAGTAGTGAGTAGTACATCACAGGCAGCAGCTGTGCAAGCATCTTACACTCACAAGGAGACCACAGGCAGCTGAGGTGCAAGCTTCTCCCACTCACAAGAAGGACATCACAAGCAGCAGCGGTGCAAGCTTCTCACACTCACAAGAACGACATCACAGGCAGCAGCAGTGCAAGCTTCTTACACTCACAAGGAGACCACAAGCAGCAGAGGTACAAGCTTCTCACACTCGCAAGAAATACATCACAAGCAGCAGTGGTGCAAGCTTCCCTTACACACTGACAGCAGGTACTGTGCCAAGGCAGCAGCAGCAACAGAGCAAGAGTCCCTTACAAAGAACAGGAACAGCACAGAGATGCACAATGCAATCTTCTCATACTCACAGGCAGCAGCGGTGCAAGTTTCTCACACTCACAAGAAGGACATCACAGGCAGCAGCTGTGCAAGCTTCTTACACTCACAAGGAGACCACAGGCAGCTGAGGTGCAAGCTTCTCCCACTCACAAGAAGGACATCACAAGCAGCAGCGGTGCAAGCTTCTCACACTCACAAGAACGACATCACAGGCAGCAGCAGTGCAAGCTTCTTACACTCACAAGGAGACCACAGGCAGCAGAGGTGCAAGCTTCTCACACTCGCAAGAACGACATCACAAGCAGCAGTGGTGCAAGCTTCCCTTACACACTCACAGCAGGTACTGTGCCAAGGCAGCAGCAGCAACAGAGCAAGAGTCCCTTACAAAGGACAGGCACAGCACAGAGATGCTCAATGCAATCTTCTCATACTCACAGGCAGCAGCGGTGCAAGCTTCTCACACTCGCACGAAGGACATCACAGGCAGCAGCTGTGCAAGCTTCTTACACTCACAAGGAGACCACAGGCAGCTGAGGTGCAAGCTTATCCCACTCACAAGGACATCACAAGCAGCAGTGGTGCAAGCTTCTCACACTCACAAGAACGACATCACAGGCAGCAGCAGTGCAATCTTCTTGCACTCACAAGGAGACCACAGGCAGCAGAGGTGCAAGCTCCTCACACTCACAAGAAGGACATCACAGGCAGTAACGGTGCAATATTCTCACACTCACAAGGAGATCACTGGCAGTACACACCACATGAACACACTCCATAACACATAGCAACAATACATTGGCATTTACAATGCCATTAGCTCAAACTCAAATAAATCCGAGCCCGATTGCATTTCTAATGCTTGTTTTACCTTCTGGAGGTTTAATTCCCGTCCAGCCAGGGGAATTATTGGGCGATGTTGAGGGCAGAGGGCGATATTACACACTAAAATGGCATGATCGCTGTCTGCAGATGGCGTTACCGAGAACTGGCGCACCAGATGGAAGGCGAAAAGACATATCCAGATGTAATCTAAAGTAGCCATGCGGAAAGGGGATATATGAGTATAGGCTGCAGGATTATCGGTGGTAAATCTTCCATTAAGGGCACGCAAACCAGATTGATTTAGTTTTGTTGCAAGTCTCATTCCGCTAACTTCCTTCCGTTGGTATTGAGACTTTACCTCCGGTATTGCCCACTCTTCATTTCCTAGTGCTATTTGGAAGGATTGACTTGGGTCCAGGTCCATTAGGTTACAGTTGAAGTCTCCCATTAGCAGCCATAAATCATTTGGGAATTGAGATTCCAGATCCTCTATTATGGGAATCAAAGTGTTTAAAGTTGCCTCCCGGCGAGTTTTTACAGGGTGTAGATAAATGCAACCGAGGATGATTTTTGCCTTAATTTCCCCTTATCGTGGCTCTTGATCTCAATATTGAGGAAAATATAATCGCCCTTCCCATTATAGAGTGTCACTAGTTTTGCATCCAGTGAGTTTTTTACGGCGATCAACACGCCCCCGGATGCATGGCCGCCTACTGCAGAGGGAATTGCAAAGGATTCGATTGTAGTGAAATCTTCCCAGATGCTATTCTCCATTGCCCAAGTCTCTTGGATCGCAAGGATGTCATTTAGCTCCTGGAGGTCCTTAATTGTGCGACCCATTTTCTCTTTGGTTAGGCCCCTAATGTTCCACGAGCAAATATTTAAGCATCGAGCTTTGTCAGACTTTGGTTTACCTTCTGACTGACTTGCCTGTGTACTACCCTAAGGCCTTGGAAAGCCAGGACCAATCATGAGATTTATTTAATTTAAATGTGCACTTGCGTGGGCCGCCTGCAGCTGCGGTGATTACTTGGAGTGGAGTGTCCATCCAGGGTGCTGCTTTTAATTCCTGTCTTAGGCCCCGTAACCTCGGCTGTTGTTGATGTCTTCTCCCTTCCACGTTTAAATCAGGGCCCGTATTGTTGGGCAACGGGGTTTCAAGGGTATTTTTTAAGAAGGTCGGGTAGTTAAGGGACGTATAGCAACTTACTCGGATACCCCATTCACTCAGTTGTTTTGAGTTTTTAGCTAATATTGCCGCTGGCTCTGGATTGGTAAAAATTACCAAAGTTGACTCATTTTTTTGGCCCCAGGCTGGGTCAATAAAAGCCACTGTTTCGATGTCTGCTGTGTTGATGTTTTCTAAGCCTGGCAAATTCCGGCATAGTTTTAGAACATTTCCCCTATTGAGGATGTCCCATTGACCCTGCGATTCATATTCTGGATAGAGTAAAACTTTTTTATTCTGTTGCTGCGAAAGGCTGAGTTCCTGAATATTAGTAATAGCTTTATGCAGTTGTGGACAATTTGGGGCACCAATAAGAGAATCTGTTTGGGGCTTTTCCCTGACATGATGTTCTAGGTGTTCTAAGACAGTATGCTTTAAAGTCAAGGAGTGTGAGCTTAATAACTGGGCGCTCGTGGCGGGTTTTTGAGGGGAAGGTGTTTTATTGTTAGGTCCGACCTCCTCTTGTGCGGCCCCTTTGTTAGTTTGACTTTCGTCTCCTCTTAATGTTGGTGTTTCTATGTTAGAGACTCTTTTTATTTGCCCCAGGCCTTCTGCAGTGGGCATGTTTGTTCTGTTTATAGCAGTTGAAGAATTTTTAGATGCAGGTTTAATGGACTTTTCACTTTGAATCAGATGGTTGCAACATGGCATTTTCTTATTGCTATTACTTGTGGATGCTTTTTCCTCCTTTAGGTTAATTGTTTTCTGTGTGAGATATTGAATTGGTTTTGATTTTTCAGCAAAGCCTTTATTGGGGTCTGTTGATTCGTCTAGCTCCTCCACCTGGTTTGACGAAGTGTTCCTCCCATTTGTTCCGAGCCATTGTATTAGTGCAGTGTTCTTTTTATTAGCTTTATTTAGTTTCTTCAGTTTTTTCTTATTTTTTCTTGACAACATTGTTCCTTCCTTCAGGACTTGCTTAGGCTCACTTAAAAGCTTAGAGGGGTTTATTACGGCGGGAGCTTGATCAGGAGGGAGGCTTATTACGATATTTAGTTGTTGCTGATCCTGTTTAGAGCTGTTGTTATTATTACTAGGGCTAGCTAGGATGTTAGGAGTTGATCTAGATTTCAGTGGTGTTTCATGGATTTGGGGATTGGAAGCTAAACTAGTTTTCTGCTGGATTGAAGTGCATACTTTCTGCGATTTTGTTTATGGCCTTGACCTTAAGTCTTCAATTAGCTCGGACATTATTTCAGGCAGAGTCTCGAGTTTTTTAATCAGAGGCTCACAAATGCAATTGGTATGCATATTGTTTAAATGTGGGGTGATGTTTGCTAGCAATTCCTGGTTTAGGTGTGCTGCGTAGGTGTGATTTTCACCTACGTTATTTTGGACCCTTCGAATCAGTGAGTTTAACTGTTCAAGTTTTTTATCAATGCCCATTATAGAATCTGCTAGAATTTGGAGGATGGCTATCTGCGTCTCAAGTTTATCGGCATGCATATGGGCAGCAATAGCCATAGAATTCAGGGCCTGGTTGGTTGCTACAAGCAGCATTTCAGTTTTAGATGTTCCTGGGCTTGCTTGAGGAGACCTTTGTGTAGTGTTTGCCGCCTGGGAATTTCTTCCATTTTTCTTAGAATCGAAGTTGGAGCACTCGTCTTTATCTTTATCTTTGTTTGCAATTTTACTGTTGGTGGGGTTTGCAGACAGAACTTTGGGCGGTGCCTCAAATGAGTCGATATTGCTAAAAGGCATGAAATGGGAAGGTCCATTTGGAATTGGGGTAGATGTATGAGATAGGAAGAGAGGACTACATTTTTTAGAATAATCATTTGGAACGCCCTCTGTCATATTTATCGTTTTTTCATGTGATTGCACTTCATGCTGACATAATATTTTTGGTGAGTGATGTAAGGAGCAAGACGATGAAATCCAGATTATTGAGTCGGCTGGATCAGGTGAGGGGGGCGCCGCTGTTTTAACATTGACTTTCCCTTTTCCGCACTGGGTCGATGTAGTTTCTTTCTCGGGGTCATTTGCAATGGTAAGACTATTAGCGTGCGATGTAACAAAGACAGCAGGCATTGACCTGGGTGATAGCACAGATGGTAATTTAGTCATACTTGACTGCATCCAATGTTCGTTTGGGGTAAGGGGAGGAATGGGTATTAACGGGGGAGAAGGGGGAAGGCTGTCCTGTACATTCCCCAGTTTTGTGCCGGGGACCAAGGCAGTGGCTTGACGCTAAAGTTATTTCTGGGTACAGAGACGGTAGGTTGAAAGGGTCAGACGAATTTATAAATTTTTGGTGTATTTTCACTGTCTTATTGCATGCTAATTGGGGTGTTGCACTATTTCCATGGCCAATCTTGTAGAAATGATCTCGAATATCAGTTATTCCACTAATTTTCCCTTTTAATGTGTGCGGAAGGTGGGCCGTTAACGCCATTTGTGCAAAGCCTCTGCTGGGACTGTTTTTGACCTTTTTATCCTCAGTAATTCCCATTGAAGCACTAGGAAGAATTCCTGAAGCCTCTTCCATTTGTTCCGCTCGCTTTGGGCAGAATCGCGAAGGAGATTGACGACTGCAACCCGTCGCCTGAGAATATAGCAGTTTTGATTTCTGGCGCTTGGCAGACTTGTGAGGACGGTGTGTTGATTGCAGTAGAAGGCAGCTCCTAGTGCGCATTTTAGTCGGTACGTGGTACCTAAAGCTGATGCGAGAGTGAGCGGATCACACAGGGGGAGGCCACCGGCAGGATCAGACCTAGTCGGAACAGCCTGGCCTTCCACCCCCGGGCTCTTACTTTACAGCTGCCTCTAACGGCAGCTGAGCTCACTGTCTCCCACCAGTGCACCGGCGCCCCCGGGGTAACTTTTACCGGTGTGGAGCTGTCAATGTGGCTGGTTGTCGCAGGTCACAAGTCGCGAGTCACAGATTCAATTCACCAGTATAAGTTTAAGTTTTTAGGTACGCGAAGAAATGCGGCGACTAACCTCTGAAAGCAGGCTCTGCTTTTCCTGCGTTGCTACCAGCGGTAGTGGTGAAGTAGAGGGGGGAGCGCAGTAGCATCAGCACTGGCACAACCTGCAATGGCTGTCTCCTCGATTATAGCTCCTCCTCACGAACGCTGCGACCATAGCAATCCATAGTCCATAATTGTCCGTAGTAATAGGAATCTGGAAAGGATTTGGAGAAAAAATTATGACCTGGCCAGTAAGAAAGAATATAAAGAAGCTTTGGCACGTTATAAAGCTATGATCACCAAGGCAAAAAAATCATATTACTCTAACCAAATTGACCAAGCCATAAATTCATGTAAACGCCTATATGAAATAACTAAAATCTTGGCAGGTAATATCTCTGACCTTGCCCCGGTTCCCTCCCAAGAATTCTGTGATGAACTGGCGAATTTCTTTTTTACCAAAGTGGATGACATTTATCAAGCCTTTACCTCCAAAACATCCAGGACGAACACCATCTCTCCTTGTCCATCCCTAGCCACGACACTGTCAAGTTTCCACAAACTTACAGACGACCAAACGAAGACCATTGTCTCAACCATTAAATCAGGCTCCGCCTTTGATCCCTGTCCAGTTTCAGCACTAACCTCAGTCATGGATTCCATTATACCGGTGCTGACTGAAGTTTGTAACGCCATCCTGTCCTCAGGGACCTACCCAAATGCCTTAAAAAAAACATTGCTGAAACCTTTATTAAAAAAATCCGGCTTGGATAAAAGCGAGCTTAAAAATTATAGGCCAATTGCGAGCCTACCGTTTTTAGCTAAAGTAGTCGAGAAAGCCATGAATTTCCAACTTTCAGACTTTATCGAGAAACACCGACTGCTAGACGACTCTCAATTTGGCTTTCGTAGACATCATGGGACTGAAACCGCCCTTATAAAGGCCGCCGATGATGTCAGGGCCATTCGTGACCAAGGCGGGACTGCAATTTTAGTACTGCTAGATCTATCAGCAGCTTTCGACACGGTCGACCATAACATCCTGATCGACCGTGTCGAAAAACTGGGCATTTGTCATTCAGCCAGAAATCTCCTTGCCTCCTTCCTTGCAGATAGAACGCAAGCGGTCACCCTTGGACCTTTTCGATCTGCCCAACTCTCGCTGCCATGCGGTGTCCCCCAAGGCTCATCCCTTAGTCCGACACTATTCAATATCTATGTGTCGGACCTTGCCAATGTCATCAGGGCTTATGGGATGAGCCTAACATCGTACGCGGATGACACGCAGTTGGTGTTGGCTATCAAGGGTGATGGAGGAGAAGTAGCGCAAAACTTTAAAAACGGTCTGCTCGCAATTGGAGAGTGGATGGCAATCAACTGCCTCAAACTTAATTCGGAGAAGACCGAGGTAGTTATTTTTGGTCCGCTTCTTCCAGCATGGTCCTCCTACTGGTGGCCAGCTGCCTTTGGTTCCCCTCCCACCCCTACATCAAAAGTTAGGAATTTAGGCGTCATTTTCGATGATGGACTTAGTTTCATGGACCACGCAAACAAAGTGGCTTCAACGGCACACTTTAGATTGAAAATGATCAGAAAGATTCGACCCTTTCTTCCGGAGACCTTAATCAAAACCTTGGTGAGTTCCTTAGTTCTAACAGCGTTGAATTATTGTAACGGTCTTTTCCTCAACGCTCAGGTTAGGGTCAAAAACAAATTACAATCAATTCAAAATGCGGCGGCACGTCTGCTCTCAGGAACTTCAAAATTTGAATCCATATCAGCAATAATCAGGCAGTATCATTGGCTCACAATCGAAAATAGAATTAAGTTCAAGTCTTTGTGTATAGTTTACAAGGCTTTAAACAATCAAGGACCACATTCGCTTAAAGACCAACTGAAACTTTATGTACCTTCAAGACAGCTCCGTTCTTCCTCTTTGCATCACCTAGTTATTCCACGATCAAAGAAAGTTTCCTGGGGTGACCGTCGCTTCACAGTGGCTGCCCCCAAACTTTGGAACACCCTCCCGCACAACATCAGGACGAGCTCGTCCCTTTATCAATTCCGGAAACTCCTAAAAACATGGTTATTCAACCAATGAGCCTCATGCAACGAGTGTGGACTGGTGGAATTTACTAGCGCCAAGACGCCCTAGGGTAATCGTTGCGCTCTATAAATCTCAACAAATAAATAAATAAATAAATACTATATTGGTTCCCGCAGCCTCGGGCAGTGAAGGACAGTGAGGAGTAGTTAGAACAGTAGTTGGAGACCGCTTTATACCGCTTTTGCCCTCCCTTTAACACAGTTGTTACTTTCGCCCGTTCTGCTTTTCTCTCTCTCGCCGGGGGGGGGGGGGATGGGGGGGACCGGGGGGGGGGGTGGGGAGGGACAGCAGCAGCAGAGGCAGCAACGGCGACCGCATCCAATGGCGGGTCTGTTCTCCCCCGCTTATCTATTGCGGGGGAGGGGGGCAGCAGAAGCAGTGGGAGCGTCAAGTGGAAACAGCGGGAGGAGCAACGGCCGTGTCCGATGGCGGCGGCGGTTCTTAAGTTTTCTGGCGTCCTCTGTAGACGTGGCTAGTCGGCTGTACGGCTGTACGGCTGCTCCCAGTGGAGCCGCAAGCAGCCTCGGCAGACGGGCAGGCAGGCAGTAGACGGAGCCAGCCGTTTTTTCCGTCTTTCCGATTCCCCCGCGGCCGCAGCAGCAGCGATGTTGACTGCGTCCGTCCCGAGGATTGTGCTTAAGCGTTCTGGCGTTCTGTCGATTCCCAGCTCTACAGCTCTCCAGCGCCACCTGCAGACACCTGCAGACACCAGCCACAGCTCAACTATAGATTCTCTTTCTTGCTATGTCAGCGTACGCCTCCCACCCCACCACTGTTGGCGCCTCTCTAGCGCCCCATAAACGTGCAATGTTTTGCTTAGCTACCATAATTTGCTATATCTTGGCGGTGGAACATCCTCCCCCCAAATGTGTAGAAGGGCATATCTTCGCTGTGTCGGGGGTGCCATTCCCATGACCTCCCCAATGACCCAATGCAACTCCAGCCAATAGGCTTTCACCGCCGGACAAGACCACAGAGTATGGAAGAAGGTGCCTCTTTCACCAAAACCCCAAAGGCAGAGGTCCGTCCGACAGCGGCCCATGGCCCGGACCACAGTCCTGGAGTAATATGAGCAATGTAGGATACGTAGGTGAACCAGGTGAAACCATTTATTAATGACCACCTCACAAAAGGCTCCCAGTGCCGCCTCCCATTCCGCGTCCTTACAATCTCCAATCTATAGGCTTAGGTACGGGGTCTGCTGACAAAGCCCAGAGACCTTCTAATGTATAATAATACTCTTCTCACCAAGGGGAGGGAGGATAAGCTCGACTATCTTTCTACAATGACATCTCCCTTCATGGTTTATGGACTAGCTGCTATGCTGTCAATATTTTTACAATGCATTTTCCTGCTTGTTGTGGCACGTATACTGCATGTTAGGGCACGTTAGTTAAAATAAATAACTGTTTGTGTCTCTGTCTAATCTTATTGTGGACAAGTACAAGAGTTCGAATGAAAGGGTGTGTCTTGTTACCGCAATTCCTGAGAGATCTGGGAGTGTTGTTTTCTGGGGTGTCTAATCGTTTGCTTCTCTGTGAGTGAGTAGGAGAGCAAGTGAGACTCTATAGCTACTTGGTCCTGGGCTCGTGGGTACTAAGGTGATCGGAAGACCCAGTCCCCAAACACCAAGGTCCCATAATCCTGTGCATAGATCTGTGTTTGTGCAGAATCCCTGCAACATTCTGTTTGAGGCGGAGGGCAGGCAAGTTCTCCTCGCTCGTCCCCTGCCGCCCCAGATGATGCAGGGCCGTCATTTCATTTTCCAGCACCAGGAGTTATGCCTGCTTGTCCCTTTTCCATCCGACTATCAGGGAGTATGCTTGGCGCCAGACGACCACCTTATATGCCTCCCACAGAGTTAAGTGAGAATCAAACGACCCCTCATTCAGCTCGAAGTATGTAGCAGTGGCTTGAATCAGGTCAACAACTACTTTGGCGTTCTTAAGGTGCCATGCACTAATAGGTTGCGGGCCCCATGGTGTTTTGGAATGCCCCCACACCGCCAGCCACACCTGTGTGTGCTCTGAGCTCTCCCTAGCTCAGTGGTGGACCTTGTTGTAGGAGAGTAGGCTCTGCTTACTATGGTTACCCCCACTTTTTGCTGGTGGTTCTTTTTTTCAACTTTAGTCTGGTTGGGGCCCTGCTATCCAGTTGATTGCATTTACTTTAGGTGCACTCCAGATTGGTTACTGGGTTACCCTTGTGAGTCCCTAGTATATGGTACCTTATGTACCCAGGGCATAGGTACCCCAGAGGCCTACCAGGGGCTGAAGCATGTATTATGCCACCCCGGGAAGCCTTCCAAAACGGCACCACATGACTGCTACTGCAGCCTGGGTAAGGTGGTGCATGCATGGGTTATTGCAGCGCGGGAGCAGCGCTTTTCAAACGCTCTTTGCCCACAGCCTGTGTCACGCTCCCATTTTACGCCAATCTAGCTAAATATTCATTTGGCAGTATAATTGAGCATATGCTTTGCCTAGAGTGATCTTTTTGTTGCCAAGCCCTCCCCCCCTCTACCCTCACATTTGTAATACTACAGGTTGCTACCTGTTGCTTTGGCTTGCTTCAGGGGTTTTGCCACTCTGCTTTTGCTTGACGAGGAGCCCTGTTGCTGACCTGTTGTTGCAGGAGGAGGCAGCCCACGACTCGCCGCACCCGCTATGCGGGTGCCGCTTCGACTTTGGACCCCGAGGAGGTGACCGCTACAAGGAAGCTGCCGTTGTTCTTGCTCTTGTTGCTGGGCTGAGAAGGGCATCAGGCGGGCTGCGCTGAACGCTGCAGGGACTCCATCTACCAGGAGTCCCTGCTCGACCTGAAACACCTGGTCCGCGCTCGCCGCTCAGCCCCGCCCCCTTTACAGCGTGCGCACAAATTCCCCCCGCACCGTCAATCTTATGGGAACGAACTCTGCTTTTGCTTGACGAGGAGCCCTGTTGCTGACCTGTTGTTGCAGGAGGAGGCAGCCCATGACTCGCCGCACCCGCTATGCGGGTGCCGCTTCGACTTTGGACCCCGAGGAGGTGACAGCTACAAGGAAGCTGTCGTTGTTCTTGCTCTTGTTGTGGGGCTGAGAAGGGCATCAGGCGGGCTGCGCTGAACGCTGCAGGGACTCCATCTACCAGGAGTCCCTGCTCGATCTGAAACACCTTAAGAACTATAAATCGGCCATCTTAGCGGCCAAATCTAAATATTTCACGGAGTGCGTAGCTCTCTCGGCCAATAAATCTCGTGAGATCTTCTCACTGGTTCGTAGCCTTGCCACCTCTGACCGTGCAGGCCTTTCCCCTGCTCCTTCTCAATCTCTTTGTCATTCTTTGAATGATTACTTCATCAATAAAATAATCACCATCAAGGCCAACATCCCGATCGTGCCTCCCCCTGACTTGCCGGATCATTCTTCCTCTTCCCCCTCTGTTTTGGATCACTTCAAACCCATTTCACCAGAGCTCTTTCTTGACCTTCTTGTTAAGGTCAAGTCCGGCTCCCCGGCGGACTGTGCACCTGCACGGATCCTCAGAACTCTTTACACCACTTGTCCTACCCCCCCCTAACCCTTCTCAATTCTTGCTTGGCTCTGGGTTCTGTCCCCGCTTCCTTTAAAACTGCCATTGTGCTTCCTATCCTGAAGAAAGCTGGCCTGGACCCCTCCCTTCCATCGAACTTTAGGCCGATCTCCCTTCTTCCCTATCTTGGGAAGATTCTTGAGAGCTACGTGACATCTTGCCTCTCTACTTACATAGAGGAGAACAACATCCTGGCCTCTCACCAGGCTGGCTTTCGTCTTGGCCACTCTACCGAGGGTGTGGTCCTTGCGGTCCTGGATGAATTGAAAGGAAAGGCCGATAGTAACCTCCCTCAGGCCCTAGTCCTTTTGGATTTGTCCGCTGCGTTTGATACGGTCGATCATGCCATTCTTCTCGACCGTGTCAGCGCAGCGGGCATCCAGGGCACTGCCCTCTCCTGGATCGCGTCCTTTCTTCGGGGCAGATCACAGGCAGTTCACCTTTCTGATTTCTCTGCACCCCCCCTCCCGGTCACTTGTGGGGTACCCCAAGGTTCTTCCCTCTCCCCCCTTCTTTTCAATCTTTATATCCGCCCCCTTATTTCTTCGCTTCTTGAGCTGGGGGTCTCGGTGTATAACTACGCAGACGACCTCCAGCTCGTCTTTGATCTATCTTCCCCTACTCACTCCCTCCCTAAGCTCAGCTCCACTCTTGTCTTCATTTCCCAGTGGATGAGCTTCAATCATTTGAAGCTCAATCCCGACAAGACCGAGCTCGTTCTCACCGGTGGCCCCTCTAATCCTTGGTCTTCAGTTCACTGGCCCCCTTCCTTTGCTCCTCCCCCTTCCCCAGTTCCCTCTGTCCGGACTTTGGGCATCAAGATCAGCTATGATCTTTCTATGCATGCGCATATTAGTTCCGTCGTCTCCTCCTGCTTCCTCTCCCTCCGCCTCATTCGCAAAATCTCCCGGTTTTTTTCTGTTGATGCCCTTAAAGTTATCATTACTGCCCTCATCACATCCCGCCTAGATTATGGAAACGGCTTGTACGTAGGCATTCCTGCCTACGAAGCTCGCCGTCTCCAGGCCATCCAGAACCAGGCGGCCCGTCTTGTTCTCCGTCTTCCTAAGTTTTCCCATATCACTCCCGCCCTCAAAACCCTTCACTGGCTTCCTGTTCATTTCAGGTCCCAGTTTAAACTTGCTTGTCTGGCCTTTCGGGCGCATGCCCGTTCTGCCCCTCTCTTTATCAACTCCTTAATCTCTTCTCATGTCCCCAGCCGCTCTCTCAGCTCTTCTTCCCTCTCTCTTCTTCACGTCCCCCGGTTCCGCAAATCCCGCATCGGTGGCACCCGTTTCTCGGTGCGGGCTCCCCAGATCTGGGACACTCTCCCCCTCTCTATTCGCTCCATTCCTATTTTCTCCCACTTTCGGAAAGCCCTCAAAACTTTTTTCTTTCTTCAGGCTTTCCCTGGCTAAACTCCCCCGGGTCTGCTTGGTAGATGTGCTCCTCAGCGCCAGGAAGCCGCTTGGCCGCAGTGCGCTCTAGAAATTTCTTTTTCATTTCATTTCATTTCACCTGGTCCGCGCTTGCCGCTCAGCCCTGCCCTCTGGACAACGCGTGCTCTACATAACTGATCCAGGCCCCCGCTGCGGGACCGTCCCGGGAGAAGCCCGGGACAAGGGCGGGACCGTTTGTGGCCGTTTGTGGCCGGGTGAGGCCGGGCTGGGCTTGCCCTCTTGGGCTTATGTACTCGTGCCCCCTAGATTGTTATCCGGTCCATCTGGCGATTGTTTTCTGATGCAGTAAGACTTAAAGCCACACAGCTTTTATTGTATAGAGATTGTTATCCTCTAGTGTTTTCCATTGAGGTGTATTTTGTGTGGTATCTGCTAGTAGCAGCCACAGACATAGTATTTGTGTATATATCTTTGTCTGGTCTTTCTATTTCCCTACTCATAGTGGTAAAAATGCGGAAATGTAACCCCGCGTTGTTCGCTCCTGCCCCAAAGTTAAAAGCAGCTGCGAATCCTCAGCTTCCTAGCCTGACAGCAATGGTTTGCATGCTGCAAAAAACTATTGGCGTGGTGGCCAATGCCATAGAGAATACAGAGCGCCGCTTCTTGCTTCCTGCTGGCTCCCTCCTCCCCTTGCCCTCCTCTAATACATTGGCGCTTACTCTTAACTCCCAGGACTCGTTATTGGCGCCATCTCTTCTTGCTCTTCCTGGGGTTGGCTACATCCCATTATCCCAAGATCTAGCCCCGATGGGGGGTAATGCATCTCCTGTGACTATCTCGCCGCTAGTAAGATTATCAATGACCCCCTCTATCTTCCAAAATGAGGTTATTATGGATTTTTCTTCCCAGGCAGTTACTTTTAATGACATTGGGTGCTGTGATACGTCATTAATTATTAATTCGGCCACGGATTCCCAGCTTAGTATAAGCAGCGATGGCCCATCTGTAACAACTAGAGGGCAGTTGGCTAGGCGAAAGTCCAGGTACGATACAAAGGAATGCCCAGTCGCAGAAAATAGTAAGGGGAATGTAGGTGGGACTGAATGTAAGAAAGTGGCTGGTAAGCATAATGCAACAAAGCAGAAGAATGTTAGTAATAACGCAGCTGGTATTGTAACTACTAAAATTAACGACATATGCTTACCAGCTGATGCACATTCAAGGGAAAGAATGGAGACCCCCTTGGAGCCCCCCTGGAGAAATCCCTTAATAATCCAGTATGTAGTGGATTAACTAGCGGTAATATTGCCCCGCTACCCAATACCAGTCCCAACGTAGTGCACTCTTCAAATCCTGCTACAGAAACCCCACTCATCGCTCATATTGAGCAAATCATGAAGTCCTTTATACTACCAGTACTTGAGAGAATAAAAATTCTATCAGAAAGACTGGATCGCTTTGAGCAAGGGACACTCGATAACTTTTTTTCTGTAAACGCCCTAATCAAGCTTCAAGCTAAAAAAAAAGCCCTGTAATAGCTGCTCAGAAGGAGATTCCATCTGTGGACCCCTTGCAGAAGGGTAAACATGCGTCTCTAAACCAACAAGGTGCCCCAGCGGCCCCGACTGGAATTAAATCCCCAGCGACAACAGTAAAAACAAAGGCCAGTAAACCCACCAAACAACCATCGGCTAAAGGGGACAAAAGAGTCAGTGAGAGTGCATCCGCATGCAAACAGAAAGATGACCGCACTGATGGTATTGCAGGGACACAGAGTAAAGATCTATCTCTAAAGCCTGATTCAGCTCATAACACTGAAATTTGTTTCTCTCATGTCAACTTGCCTCCAGCCTGTACGCCTTGTGTAGTTGTTTTGGTGGGAGTTTCGCGGCTAATGCCAGGTAAATTAGAGGCATATACCAAACTCAAAAACAAAACTACATTCTGGCTAAATAAAAATAGGCCCCTCCCTAGGCAACTTGAAGGCCAGGTCCTTTCCGTCAGGCGAGTTAGCTGGGTGGGAAGCAGGATCAAGGATATCCCAGGCGACTGCATTTTAGTTAATTTCAGGGATCCACGAGTTGCAAGTTTTATCTGTAACCAGCAGAATGCACATGATGACAGTGGTATTAGCACTTATAGTTTGGGTTATTTCTACTCACGGCCACCAGGTTGGCACCAGGAGCAGAGAAAAGGAAATACATTTTGGGGAGTATTTGCTGGTGACTCCGATGCTTACCCAAATCCTGCTTTTTGCAGCGGTCCTGTTTATTATGGAACTAATAATGGGTATTGACATAGCATTCATCTGTATACTAGCCATTCGTCTGCCCCTGGTGGTAACAAAAGGCCCCAATGGTACAGGTCTTCGACTATATCTCTTGGGAATTCCCTTACACCCCTTAATTTAACCCCGGCGGAAGCAATATACCCAGGGGAAAGGCAAGGGTTATTATCCCAAATTGAAGAGTCTGATTGCCGGTCTATTGATGGGGACGAAACAGATAATAATTCCACGCTTATGCCTGATCCAGTCAATGGCCAGGTCACATATATTGTCCCTACAGGTATTTATATGCCCTCAGCAGCTCTATCTACTGATCAGAGCAATGCTTCATCGCTGCATGTCCTCTCGTCATTGCGTTTGGCAACTGAGACTGCAGGAGAGCAGCAGATTCTATCTAGTGTACGGACAACTTGTTTACAGGACCAAGTAGTGGCTGATGGACCACTGATGAAGATCATTAGTTGGAACATAGCAGGTATTACTAGAAAGTTAGCTCTCCCAGATTGGAATACCTTGGTGGAGTCCCATATGATTTGTATTTTCCAGGAGACCTGGAGCCTGGAACCAAATCATAGAGTTGGCTATACCACGTACTTTTTACCTGCAGTTCTGCCGGCGTCTGGGAGGGGCCGGCCCTCGGGCGGGCGCCTTATTTGAGTGAGCATTTCTTTGGGCTGCAGCATCACGCAAAAGCAGTGTAATTCGTTAGACATCCTAGGGATCTCATTAAGAGGTCCAGGTAAAGGGAGAACTCTTGACATATTTAATATATATGCTAGAGGCACCAAAGGTGGTTCCCTATCCCCCACAATTGCATTACTTGAAGGGACGCTTAGAGATTGCCGCGATGGCACGCAGCTACTGGTTGCGGGGGACTTTAATTGTACATTTGAGCCCCTTGCGACAGAGGACATCCTGGACCTCACTGAGGACGATGCAAGGAGGGGTATACCAACGCTAGCGAGCCAACCAATAAAAAGATGGTCGCAAAGGGCAATTCAAATGAATGCTCTGACCGTGGAGTTTGGCCTAAGAGCAGCAAATGGGAGAACAGCCTCAGATCCCCTGGGCGCTCACACATATAATAGGGCTAACCATACGTCAAGGATTGATTATATCCTCCTTAATATAACGTTATGGCAAAGTGTCCAGGATATGGTAATATTACCCACTGTTGATAGCGACCACAACTTACTTTGATTGGGCCCAAAATATTTGTGGCCAAGCAAAAATGGCCCAGTTGTCCCAGGACCGGTTAAGTCCACTCTAAAAGTCTTTCCTTCTAACTGTGGTAGGCGTCTTAAGTGGAGTAAAGTAGCTCTGGATGAAAATAAAGCTCTGACCATAGGAACACTGCTGGTAGCCTCACAGGGTGAGCTAGACAAGATCCTTCTGGAACACTTTGACCCTTCTAGAGCAACTGCAGTGTTCCAGGATACCATCAAGTCAATAAGAAATCTATTCTTGCTACAGATGCGAGGGGGTGGGGAAGTAGGGCACCAGAGGCCTAGGGCCAAGCAGGGCTGGTATACACCCAAATGCAGACAAAAGAAGTCTGCTTTAATTAAGGCAGTCAAGGCAAAGTCTCAACTCTTGATTCAGCACGCTAGGAAAGAGTATAACCAGGTGATAGTAAATGCCAAAAAGGAGTGGGAGGATCTGTACTGGCAAACGCTAAAAGAGGACAGTGCCAGGAGGGATGCGGGTCGCTTCTGGAGCACTATAAGAGCCAGGAATAGGCCCGATAGCGATCTCATTACATGTAACATTACGGGCGAGGTATGGTTCAACCATTTTTCCAAATTATATACCTGCCAGCCAGGAGTCACTAGCGGTCTTGCTCATTGTAACCCCCTTATACTTCCAGGAGAAAACACCTTGTTCCCGTTTACAATCAAGGAAGTTGAGTATGCGATTAGTTGTATTGTGAGCCAAAAAGCAGCTGGCCCGGATGGGATTCCCGGGGATCTGCTTCGCTCCAATCTGTCAAAATGGGGAAAGCTTATCCATACTATGCTTATCGCTATCGATAAAGGTGCCGCTATCCCTGAATCGTGGAAGGGGCTGAGGTCGTCCCCATCTTTAAAAAGGGGCATAGGGACGACCCTTCCAACTATCGTCCAATAAGCTTAATAGACTCCACTCAAAAGGTTGTTGGAAAAGGTGGTACTCGAGAGAATCTTGCAATGGGCTAAAGAAAACGAGATTCTCTCTGATTACCAAGTGGGCTTTAGGGTGTCGTGTATTCCTATAGGTTCTGAATCAATCCCCCTATTCCTGACCCTGTTCTGGTTAAACTAACTATCAAGTTAACTAACAGTCAGCCCATGAGGCAAGAAAAGCCCCCATGATGCAGATACCGTTATCTGACGCAGTCACACTACGGCACAGGAACGTGTTATCTGATTAGGTCATAACGCTTGAGATCTAATTAGACAAGCGACATTCCTCCAGCCCCTGATAAGGCATACGACGTTCTCATAACAAATCAAACCTATGACAACCTGGAAAATCCGTGCGGCCATTGTTTTGATTTCACAGAGAACTTTAGTAAAGAATGTGCTAACGAGCAAGTCGTATGACATCTTTATTGACGTATCTATGTCCATCCTTACGTCAATCTCGGCACCTTTAAGGTATAAATATTGCCGATCTTGCCCTATGCAAACACACGCGTGGTGACGAGACGGAGCAGCCATACTTGCCGAAGCCCAGAAGCAGAGCAGACCCCGCTGGCGCAGCCCCGCCTTCCTGACGCGCTGAGAGACGCGCTGCTATCTCAAGCCGAGAGACCCAGTACCGGCGCTTTCGGGCAGCCCTCGCAGGCGGCCTGGAATATCGAGAGCAGAGAAAGAGATACCATTCCTCATTCATCCTAAATTCCAGGTACAGAACTGAATAACCCCTCACAGAGAATTCCTTTAGTTATTCACTTGGCAAAAACAAACTTAACTTAAACTGTAACTTTCTATTCCCGCCCACGCATTAGACTTAGGTCAGGTACACGGGTTAGGCGTATTTAGAAACACCAGTTGAGTATGTTTAGTCAAATGTATATGTGTATGTAAATATATTTTAATCATTTTAAACATCATATGGCTCAGAAACCATATCAATGTTTTTACAGTATTATTTTATACTATTGCTTTTAATGTATGCACTTTACTTAACTATAAGTATTGCAATAATATCGATCCATTTCTCTTGTACGAGAAAAGAGACTGATCAATAAATAACACCTTTTTATTGAACACGCCCGTCTCTTCCTTTTCTCTACAATCTGATGAGACTAAGAATGCACGTACTGACTGAGTAAAATAATTGCCTTGTGCTCACACGACTCTCGAGATTGACTCTTGATTAGGGGAGAGCAAAGTTGTCATGTTCTATGGTTGTCAGAAACTAAATCCCTTCTTGTCTAATCAGGGAAGTTAATTCCTCCTTGAACATTCGAGAAAGTTTCTAGCGAACTCTGAGCTACGCTGGCAAACCCAAAACTTAAGTCTAGTATCGACAGTAGTAGACCTAGTTAACGTCTGGCCTAGGCCTTTACTGCTGTAGGTATTATTCCAATGCGCAGAGCCTATTGGGAAGATAGGAGCTACACTACATGGCGCCCAACGTGTTTGGAAAGGGCGATAAAACTAACGTAAGACATTTAGAGTAACTCAGTCGTGCTATCTCACTCAGACCCCTTTTCCCAAAAACTCCAAAGACGTCTGGAGTGGGTGAAAGGTAATATCCTCCAAAACCTCGCAGGAGGGAACTCCTATGTATGGTTCTTGGTATAGTCAACGTTGAAGGATACACTGTTCCAAAATATTGTGCATCTAATCTTTGATCCATAAGAAACCTGATCTGCAAACAAAAGACATAAGCTTCCTGTCGGTAAAATGGCAGAGAGTGATGATGAAAGAGAGGCAGTTAGATTAGCAACTGAACTCGCAGATGCTGATGCTACCATGCAAGCAGCAGACGCGGATATAATACTCATTCCGGTCATCAAAAGGAGATCTATAACCCTAAAGCTTATAGAAAATGGACTGACACCTAGAGGTGGCACAGTCATATTCGTAATTGAGGCACACGAATATCGGCAGACAGAGGTATACTATTCATGGATACATTTTCCAGCAGCAAATGCTGTAACAAAGTACTTCCACTATTACAAAATAGAGGAACCTCCTAATGAGTACACTCCTTTCGAGGAGGTGGAAGTACCATTCAAATTCCAAGAGCATTTGCTCTTATTTGATGGCGCCCTAAAACACAATAATCACATCACCAGGCTCGGTCCTTTAGGTAGACCAGGAGCAACGTGGCCGGTCTTAGCCGGATACACACCACACCCAGACATCGAAGGGATGTCTACAGGAGAGCTGTTAATACAGCTAAAACAATTACTAAAAATTCACAGACAATTAGTTCAGTATGTAATGCGGACTTCAACAATTCAGCCAGCGATTAAACTTCCACAGCTGACCCCTCACCAGGGGAACACAAATAAAATCACACCACAGAACATCCAATCCTGCCTAGGTAAAGTTCCGGCTAAACGGGAACAAATACCATTCTGGTTGGCACAGAAAATTACCCAAATAGAGGCGGTGTTTCCTGACACCACCCCGCTAGAAAAACACAGGATTCTGACTATATGTCTCCCAATGGGAATCGCACCACACATAGAGGACTGTGACACTTGGGGTACAGTCTTTGCTTCCATCTACACAAAAACGCACGGTGTTCCATCCATTTCGGTAATACCAGATGTGCTAAAACAAATTCAAGATGAATACGGTCCAGAACCAGCTTTAACTCTTGGTATGAAATTACTGAAAGACTTCAAGCAGGTCTCGGCTATATTATTAGCCAATATAAAAGGTGAAGCAGCAAACGTGGCGATCCGCCAGAGGTTAAAAGAGACAGATATAGCAGACCAACCAGCTGAAATTGCCAGAATCATAGAAAAATCCTATGAAGAACTAGGTAGAGATAGTTTAGGTGGAATACCAGTAAAACCGCAACTGACTGAAAGTCCAGAAAAAAATATTTTTTAATAACAATTCACCAAAAAAGAACTGGGATGGAAACAAACAATCCAATCCAAAAGAAAAGAAATTCCAGTCCAGAGGAAGGTCTCCTAGGCGAAGAGAAAAATCTCCAAACCGAAGACAGAGGTCACCGCAGAGTGACCCCTCTGGGAATAGATATAACCTTAGAAATAGGGATAATATTAAAAAACCTGATAGATATCAAGACATTGATACACGTCCCTCTCAATCTTTTCAGAATTCCTCGCAGAAATCGGAAAGAAGAGGACGATCAGAACAAAGAGAAGAGCACGCCAAGTCCAAAGACAAGGAACCTGCTCAGCTAAAAAAGAAATTACAATTTCCAAAAAAGAAGGTAGCCAGTATCAAGGTAGTTAACAATGCCGAGAATACTGAGGACACAACTGAAAAACGGAGAGTGGGCTCAGACAATGCTAGACAGCGCAGCAGAGGTGAGCATAGCTCGCAAAGTCCTTATGAATCATCTGGAGACAGTGGACACGAATGAATATCTTCAAGTGGAAACTGCAGACACCAGAGTTAGCAAACCCCACAAGATATACGAGATAACATTACGTATAGAGGGAGATAAGACTAGGAAAATAAGGGGACTATTTTGGGATAATCTCTCCAAGGGCTATGATATCCTTCTAGCTGAAAAAGACTGGCCACCAGAGTTTGTCAGGGAGTGCCCTCATGGCGAAGAAGTAATTCTGCCTGCCTTCTCGAATCAAATCCCGATTCATAAAAAATACACACTTGCTAGAAAGTGGGCAGTGGCCTTAGCACCTGCTTTATATAAAAATCATGTAGGATGGGATGAGGATTCTCCTCCTCACAAAATCCAGTTAAAATCACAACCTACTGCACAATGGCAGTACCCAATTAAGCAAGAAGCTAAAAAACAGGTAAATGAAATACTAGATCAGCTAGAATACCAGGGGGTGATTGAAACTTGCACCTCACAAATGAACAACCCTTTGTTTCCGGTCTCCAAACCAGACAATTCATATCGTCTAGTTTTGGATTACCGACACCTTAACACATGTTGCAAAACCTTTGCAGTGCAAAACTCACACAGTGCTGCACTAATGAATAACATAGTGCGCAAAAAATACAAAACAACCTTGGACATCTCCAATGGATTCTTTTGTCAAAACATAGCACCAGAGAGCAGATATTTAACTGCATTCTCAGTAAATGGCACTCAAAAACAATTCTGTCGGTTAGCCCAGGGGTACAAGAACAGCCCGGGGGTATTCTCAGCGAGAGTAAGAGAATTACTACAACTATATGATGATGAAGCATTATCTTATGTCGATTACATTTACTTAACAGATGATGACTTGGAGACTCACTTGAAAAGAGTAAACACCATAATACTTGGGTTCGCAGCAGAGGGTTACAAATTCAACTTTAAAAAGTCCAGAATTGCTCATTTAACAGTCTTATACGTAGGATATGAATTATCAAGTATAGCCTGGTTGACAATTTAAAAAAAAAAAAAAAAGAACTAGAAGAATTAAAAAATCTAAAATATGAAAAGACGTATCCTCTGCCAATCGACATTCTGCCTCTACGACATTACGCCTGTATAATATATACAGACGGATCAGCACAACCCGCAGTAGGGGGTAAACAAGCTTACAGTGCTGCGTGCGCGATTGTTAAAGGCCGTTGGCACGAAGGGAAATTTAAACCAACCCTCACTAAAACACAATCCCTAGGAGATTGTACAGCTCAGCGAGCTGAACTACTAGCATTCAAGATGGCGCTTGAAAATACCGATCGAGAATTCCCCACACTCATAGTGTGCGATTCGTATTATTGCGTTCAATCTTATAATGAATATTTGCAGATCTGGCTTCAGAACGGTTTCAAAGATGCTAAAGGTGGCACAATCAAGCATAAAATGCTCTGGGAACAAGTAGCTCTTTTACAAAAAGAACTACCAAAGACTCACGTGATACATACACTGAGTCATCAACGTGATGGCGTTCACGTTGCAGGGAATTCATTGGCTGACGAGGCCGCGAAGGCAGCTGTGCAAATGGCTTCCGTAGCTGCCGTAACCCGGTCAAAAACAAAAATAGACAGCGAAATATTACAAGCTGTCAGCGCTTCAGAAAAGGATTCGATAGAACCACTCCCTAAAGGCTTTCCAGTAAAATACTCATACATAACTGATGCAAACAATGTTCCTTTTGCTCGAATCCCTGGAGTGGGGGATAGGGCAATTCCAAACATGGAACATAGGTTAGGACTAATAATAGCGGCACACGAAGGGCTTGCTTCTATTCATGCTGGCGTCTCAGCCACAGTATCATTATTAAAACAGAGATACTGGTGGCCACAAATGAGAAGACAAACAAGGAACTATGTTCTAGCATGTGAAATATGTCAAAAAATGAAAGTATCAACGGTGAGACGTCCAGCGCAGACACCCCTTCTAATCTCGGATAAACCATTAGCCTGTGTTTATCTAGACCACTGCGGTCCCTTACAAAGGGATGGTAACTATAAATATATCTTGGTTGCAGTGGACTCATGCACGAGATTTATATGGATGTGGCCCCAGCGAACGGCTGACGCCAGAACTGTTATAAAAGATTTGCGAGTCTTTATCGGCACATACGCAATTGGCATGCTGCATTCGGACAATGGTCCTGCTTTTAGCTCTCGGGCTTATAAGGAGGCCATGGTCAGCATGGGCGTGCAATTGCGGTACTCTTGTCCATTTCACCCTGAGGGGAACGGAATTGTTGAAAGAAAAAACCGTGACATAAAGCAATCTATAACGGCGAAGGTATTAGGTTCGGGAGCTGGGTGGGTCAAACATCTAATAAGTGTCCAACGTAGTCTAAATAACTTGCCAAGAAATTCTCTGAAGGGATTCAGTCCGTACGAATTATTATTTGGAACTAGAATGATTATCTCTGACCTCGACAGTCAGACTTCAGTGGTTAAAGAAAAAAGCTTTGATGTCAAAGACCGTTTGGCTATTTTGCAGGACTTAAACAAAACAAGAAAAGACCTGAGCAACATACAGTTGAAACAACAGCCAACAACCACTGAAGAATCACCACCTGTCCCAGCAAGACCTGTCTGGATTCCAAAAGTCGGGGATCTAGTCAGGGAGAAGATCGCGGTAAAGAAGGAATTTGGGCCTTCTTACAGAAAAGCAGTTCCTGTCTTGTCTGTCAACGGGACAAGATCAGTTGTACTACCGCCACTTGCTGGAAAAAAGGAGAACCGAGTCGTATCCATCGACCTGGTAAAACCACAACATGTGGCCGATAACAAACAGTAGGCCAAGTGGACTCCCAATAAGTAGCAAAACACCAAGGTTTGCTACCAGTACAGAGGACCTAACAAAGAGGCTCATCACATTCGAAACGCCTACAGAAGAACAACAAGGACTATGCAACAATGCAATAGAACTAAGACCTCTGAAAACCCAAATTAAAACATTTAGCAGAGACACACCAATCTACAATGAAGTACCGAGTGACAATGCAAGAAACAAAAATCCTGAAGCAATTGGAACAATTGACAGAACTGCATCCGGCTACTTCATAAACTTCGATGATTCCTCTGAAAGCCTCAGTGAATCAAAGACACAGCCATCATCAAAATCCTTTAAAGACAAAGCTAAGGAACTTTTGAACCAACTGAAAGAAACATATCTGATTTCTCCATGGATTGAATTTTGGGTGGGTTTTGGTGCATTTATCCTCATACTTTGGCTCATCATGGTATTTACTTTGGGACGCTTCATTGAGGGAAAATATGCTAAAATGGACACAGCAAGTCAGAACATCAACTTGGTCCTCAAACCACACACATCTTCACACGTCGAGAAAAGAGAACTTTCTTCAGCCAACTTCACAGCCAATCCTATACCTGGTGGGGTAGCCTGGGACAACACTGACTATGAAATTTATGGTCCGGTCGAGATCCTGAAATATCCACACCAAATCAAGATCTCCTTGAGTGACTTTGCAAAACCAAACTCATTTGCTGATGATTGGGACTTCGAAAGCATTAATAACATGATGTCTGACTTAGTAATGTCTGCTAAATTTACAAAACATGATTATTTGCAAGGTTCTACAAATTATGATAGTATGTATTGCTATAACCACTATGGTAACCATTTTTTGCATAAATCTGCACAACCTAGAAATGTTTTAAATTATAATCAATGGGAACATTGTGCTACACCTCCAAAAGGGAGCTCAAGAACCGTTTATGACAAATATTCATATTTTTCAGGTTTTAACATAAGTAATGCTGAAACATTTTATTTTAAATTGTCAAACAAGACAGGGATGAAAACCATGATAACCAACACAAAGTTGATATATTCAGATTCATTCTTCGAAAAAATGAATACTTTTGGATTTGATTATTGGGACAAAAATGTTGATTTGAAAAGTGTTTGGGGTACAAAAGAATGGCAAGTACAGGGTATAGAATCTTTGTTTAGACCCTGCATGATCCCAGAACAAATGAAATTTTTAAATGACACTGTCCAACAAACCACCTGTCTTGGCTTAGCCAAAATCAAAGATTTAAATAAACCGTCTATTCCAAAGCCAACAATGTTTAGCAATAGCTCTGATACAGATGAAGAGATAGACGTAAACCATATATTAAACCAAAACAGAACACATCCTGATTGGAAACAATGGTTGATCTGGCCCACAGATACAAATAACTGTCAAGACAGATTCCTGAATAAAACACAGGGGTTCAAAATGACCAGGCCAGACCCTAGATATCCCCAAAGACATCACCCAGGGATAATCACAACCTACAGTGTGGGCAAATTATGCCTTCAATGGCTACAAACTTCCACACTGCCTGAAATTAAGCAACACCTAACTTTACTTACTGATGGTGCTGACTTGCGTGATTTCATAATGGGACCACGCAAACAGCGTCAAAAGCGTTTCATAGCAGCCTCTGTATATGCAGCATACAATGAGGCCTGGAAGGTTACTCAAATTGAAACAGCAGAAAGAATACGGGAAATTGACCGTATCAATTTGGAAAAATCACTTTCTGTAGTGGACAATGGGTTAATGACTCTGTCCTCCAGAATTTTTTCATTGGACAGCATTGTGTCTTCAGCAATCGATATATTATCGCAAGACTTACTGTTATTACAACATGGACAGTCACAATTGCGTTCTATTGTACAGCTTGGCTGGACGTTACAAAATCTGCGTTCAGGCTATGTGCCTTGGCGTTTAATCAACACAACGTCACTATTCCAAATCTTTAACCTTACTGATAGACAAATCGGTATGGCACAAAGGGGTGCTGATTATACAATCTTGAGCATTGAAAAACTAGAAAGATTACCAATGACAATGTCAGAACGACCTGTCAGTGAATGGATAATCCACGGAATCATAAATATTCCAATCTCAACCTTCAGGTTTCAATACTGCCAAAAATATATACAGGCTGGCATGTACGAGAAATTGGGAAAGGGGTACCTTAAAACAACTTGGAACCTGCCCTATTCATATGCATGTGTCAGTAATAAAGGACAGAAAGTGTTTCTTAGTGGCAACAATTGTGCTATGTCACTAAGCGGCACGCTTCTGTGTAACGGAATTAGTTTGCATGGAGCCTGTGAAGGGAATTCATACAACCTTCCATGTCACCAGCAAGGCGCACCTGCAACTGAAATAGAACCATTCTTTCAAAGACTCTATAATGGGAGTTACATTCTTATTGTAGACCGCAGATGTTGTAGTCTTATGCCCGGGACTCCTTATCTAGTCACTACGACTGCGAAGGTCAAGTGCTGTGGACGTTCTTTGTTCCCCAGCTCCTTTCCAGACAGGGAGGCAAGGGCATGGCCCAATTTGAAAATTACTTCTATTCGAATAGATACTTTAAGCAGAATGAAAACAGTGCTTCTTCAGACGCCTACAAGGCTCACGTCATCAAAAGAAACGTATGATCTACAAGTCGCAAGGACGACTGCAGAGATACATACATTATTATCAACTAATTCCCCCGTACATTTCGCGGAAATCCTGAGCGAAATCTTAAATATTTCATATTCATTCATTCGATTTTTGGCGGACTTCCCCTGATCCTGGGACTAATTGCAGGAATCCTATTCTTAGTCCTTATTTTTCGTTATGGCAACCCATGTCACAGATCAAACTCTCGCGACAATGGAAGATACGATCCTAGCCATTGGATACCGGGACCGGATATCAAAAATCCTGGGACTCTCCCGGCTTAGAGACCTGAACATGACTTGGTTTCTATCATTTCGACCAATGTGGCAAAGGTGTGTTTTACCTGTACTAAGGTGTCTGCTATGCGGAGAAGAATGCGTGTTAGACACCTGTCTGACGCTACAATCGGATGCGCCAGTGGATGCAGATACATTGTTGGTTCCTACCAAGGTTCACGCTTTGTGCTGCCCTCAAAGGCTGCCAATCCTGATGACGGCATTCGTGGAATCTTCACCACTACGATTAAGGGGTAGTGAAGTTCAAGATGAAAGCAGCATCGATCAGGTACGACCTTCTGTCAGCAATGCGAATCAGAATGTCAATGGAGACAATCATGCGCACGAATGCATGGTTACACCTATTTCCGACTTAGTGGAACTTTCCCATGAAGCTGTTGACAGTTTTTTCGAAAGCCTTAATGATATGATGTTCTCTCCAGAACAGAAATAGAGACTTTTGAGCAAGCTCGCACACGGCGTTCCCTGAATTCGGCCTTCAACTTTAAAAATAAAGTCACATGAACAATTTTTCCCACCAGTTCACGGACAGCAATTTTTTAGCAGCCCCAAATTATTTTTTACAAAATTTTCGGGACACTTATCTTCTGCTTAAAGTAAGAAACTATTCCTAGAGAACTAAGATTTCTATTTTTTAGATACTTTATAAACTTTAGTTGCCCGCTGGTATGTTCATAAATATTTTATTATGTGATGAAATGATCTCGGACTTCCTTTCTGTATAGCCATATTAAGAGCCATTTCATGTGTATTTCTCAAATACCAAATTAGCAATAATGCATACAAATGCGTGTTTACTTTTGCATTTAATTCATAGCTTAAGTGCATACAATATATATGACTGCAATTTTTCAGTATATTTGAAAATTTCAAAATGCTTTTATGCATTTTGGGGTGGTAAGGTATACACTATACTCTATAGTATGTTGTACTATGTTATACTATGCATAGATTAGTAAATATGACCATAGTTAGCGTGGAGTGGGTGTCGTGTATTCCTATAGGTTCTGAATCAATCCCCCTATTCCTGACCCTGTTCTGGTTAAACTAACTATCAAGTTAACTAACAGTCAGCCCATGAGGCAAGAAAAGCCCCCATGATGCAGATACCGTTATCTGACGCAGTCACACTACGGCACAGGAACGTGTTATCTGATTAGGTCATAACGCTTGAGATCTAATTAGACAAGCGACATTCCTCCAGCCCCTGATAAGGCATACGACGTTCTCATGACAAATCAAACCTATGACAACCTGGAAAATCCGTGCGGCCATTGTTTTGATTTCACAGAGAACTTTAGTAAAGAATGTGCTAACGAGCAAGTCGTATGACATCTTTATTGACGTATCTATGTCCATCCTTACGTCAATCTCTGCACCTTTAAGGTATAAATATTGCCGATCTTGCCCTATGCAAACACACGCGTGGTGACGAGACGGAGCAGCCATACTTGCCGAAGCCCAGAAGCAGAGCAGACCCCGCTGGCGCAGCCCCGCCTTCCTGACGCGCTGAGAGACGCGCTGCTATCTCAAGCCGAGAGACCCAGCACCGGCGCTTTCGGGCAGCCCTCGCAGGCGGCCTGGAATATCGAGAGCAGAGAAAGAGATACCATTCCTCATTCATCCTAAATTCCAGGTACAGAACTGAATAACCCCTCACAGAGAATTCCTTTAGTTATTCACTTGGCAAAAACAAACTTAACTTAAACTGTAACTTTCTATTCCCGCCCACGCATTAGACTTAGGTCCGGTACACGGGGTAGGCGTATTTAGAAACACCAGTTGAGTACGTTTAGTCAAATGTATATGTGTATGTAAATATATTTTAATCATTTTAAACATCATATGGCTCAGAAACCATATCAATGTTTTTACAGTATTATTTTATACTATTGCTTTTAATGTATGCACTTTACTTAACTATAAGTATTGCAATAATATCGATCCATTTCTCTTGTACGAGAAAAGAGACTGATCAATAAATAACACCTTTTTATTGAACACGCCCGTCTCTTCCTTTTCTCTACAATCTGATGAGACTAAGAATGCACGTACTGACTGAGTAAAATAATTGCCCTGTGCTCACACGACTCTCGAGATTGACTCTTGATTAGGGGAGAGCAAAGTTGTCATGTTCTATGGTTGTCAGAAACTAAATCCCTTCTTGTCTAATCAGGGAAGTTAATTCCTCCTTGAACATTCGAGAAAGTTTCTAGCGAACTCTGAGCTACGCTGGCAAACCCAAAACTTAAGTCTAGTATCGACAGTAGTAGACCTAGTTAACGTCTGGCCTAGGCCTTTACTGCTGTAGGTATTATTCCAATGCGCAGAGCCTATTGGGAAGATAGGAGCTACACTACAAGGGCAGGCACCGGGACAATAGAGCAGGCCTTTAGATTATTGCTAATTTATTGGAAAGTGGTTGTCATAGGCAAAGGCAGTCTCTATTTGGCGTTTATAGATCTAAAGACTGCCTTTGACCTTGTGGCTAGAGAACGCCTTTGGGGAGTGTTGGCTGATATGGGGATCCCTCCCAATATTCTGTCCATCCTAGTGAGGCTTCATGAAGGAAACTTTGCGCAAGTGAGGTGGGGTGCTGAGGGACAGAAAACCAACAGAATTCCGGTGGAGAGAGGGGTCCGCCAGGGATGTGTCCTTGCTCCCACTCTCTTCTCACTTTATGTGAATGGTGTGGTCGAGCACCTCCTAAAAAAACCATCAGATGCCCATCCCTGGTGGGGGAGCGGATTCCTACCCTCTTATTCGCCGACGACATGCTTTTAATATCTAAGACCCCAGCGGGTCTCCAAAGCCTTCTAGACAACTTCCTGGTTTTCTGTATCCAACGACGCTTAGTAATAAACACAGACAAAACTAAGTACTTGGCCGACCTCCGGTACTAAATCATGTATCCCTGGAAAGGGTCGCTGTCTTCGACTACTTGGGTATCTGAATGTCAGATACCATGCAGTGGACCCCACATCTTTGTAAAATGTTGTTAAGCCACAAGAGGGTTACGGGGGCGCTCCTTAAGGAACAGCGGTCCTCTTCGGTTACACCGATCGCCCCTGTCATCGACATTTAGAAAGCGAAGGGTGTCAGCTCAGCCCTCTACGGGGCAGAGCTGTGGGGCACTTCCAATGTAGATCACTTGACAAAGTCCGAAAATAAGTTTTTAAGGGACTTAATGTCACTCCCACAGAGCACCCCAATGTTACCCTTGCTGCTTGACTTAGGTTGTCGTCCTATCAAGGATCTGGCAACACTTCGGCCGTTGCTCTTATGGGCCCGGCTGTAGCGAGTACCAGAGCTTGCTAAGTATGCGAAGGGGCTAGCAGAAGTCATGGCGATGACGGGATGGCATAAAATAAAGTGGTTAAAAGATGTGAGATCCCTGCTTGGTAAATTAGGCCTTAATGAAGCCTGGGATAACCGGTCTTTCCCCCCGAAGGCAACCCTAAAGATTCTCTATTGGAAATGGGCTGCTTCTAGAATTAGTACCGATCCAACTCTTGGCAGGTTAACGGAAGAGTTCCTGAGGTTTAAAGATGTGCCATTTCGGGAACCCTACCTAGATATTGTTTGCAAATCAGCAGATAGGGCTCTGTATTTCAGGTTTAGGGTGGGGGTCCTTCCAGTGCGCGCCTTAACTGCTCGATGGAAACCCCCGTCCCGAACAATACCATTTTGCCCTATCTGTCCAACCAAAATTGAATCTGTAGCCCATATCCTGTTTGCCTGCCCGGCATACGTGAATCCGAGGAAAAGGTGGCTTAAACCTATATGCCGGCTGTTGGGCACAAGGCACTTTAACTTCGTATTTTAATGTCAGACACACGCTCATTGTTCGTTTGTGGTCTCTCAAAGTTTTTATCATGGTCATGGTGCATTAGAGCTAAAAGGCTCATTCAATGTGTTTAATTTGTATATTAAAAATTCTTATTTATTGCCTTACCTTCTTGTTCTTAAATTTAAAATTTGGTGTAAATGTATTAATGAAAATCCCTTTTTATGCATAAGTGTGTTTTTATAAATGTGTGATGCTTTTATGATATCTTTTATATCGAAATAAAGCCTTATGACTGACTGGCATGCACCCCTTACTGAGATATAGGTTCACTATATCTACCTTTAATCACTGACACATATACACCTATAAGTCACTCTTATGGCAGACCTTATCAATCCTGAAGGCAGAGTGCTTGGTTTTGTGTGAGAGGGTGCCCATGCATGAGCAGGACCTCTGCAGCTTTCGGAATCTATTCTCTGAGGCTGTTCTGTGATGCAGCCAGACCATATACTCTTAAGTGCATTATAACCTCGCTGTAAATGCTAACTTTGGAATGGCTGCATGGAAACATATTGTGTTTGGTGTCAAACACTTATGAATCCTACCCCCCCGCCAGTCCTGGCAGAGGGGGTAGAATTCCACCCTTCTAGAGGGAGACACATGTACACACTGGTCTAACCAGTAATAGTTTAAAAGAGCCCTGGCATCACAATATGGATGCCACAGACACGGGTCTGACCTCCTGCTGCTGGATGAAACTCCTACAGGGGAGGACTGGACAATAGGTTTCCTGTCACAGGAAGGTGTAACCACCTCCCAGACAGTCTTTAGTGTATTGGGGCAGGCTGGGTGCATTCAGAGAAAGCTTTTCAGACAGTGCTGGGGGCACACTTGGTGTCCCTGTGCATACCCCAGTTCAAACCGGTTGCAGGGGCACTCAGCCCCTGCTCTGTCGCGAAACTGGACAAAGAGAATGGGTGTAACCACCCCTCTTCCCAGACCCTCCCGTATGTGGGTCCCCAGAGTATGTCCAATCCCCTATCTTAGCCTAAGTATGGGACCCCAGTACTTAGGACTTTAGATTACACCTGGACGAAACTCTGCAACATATATCCTGGAACTTCGACATTCTACACGACTAGAAGACGGAAGAATCTCCCTTGGGGTCAAGGAGTGACTCCCCTGTTCAAACCGGCACCGAAGAAGCATCTTGCCGGTCTGCATTGCCAAGGCTCCCGCCGGATCCCGCTGGATTTGCGACTCAGGACACGGACTTCCAGAATTGTCAGAGGCCGACACGAGATCCCAGCAAAGCTGAAACTCGCAGCCCTCACGAGTAACATGGAACCGAAACTGCTGGACACCGTGCACATTTGCAAGTGCATCTGCTTCCCAAGCTTTCCCGAAGTTGTGCGTTGGGCTATTTGTAGTCCAAGCCCCGAGCACCATTTGCACCGAAGATTGTGAGCCTACACTCCACGAGTGTTCCGTGGGCCCACTTCTAGCATTTCTGCTCGAGGCTCCTTCGCGATCCCTGGTCCGTCGACTGGTGGGTCCCCGCGAATGTAACTCTTCTGTTTCCTGGGCTTTCCTGGTAGCTCCAGACGTGCCCTGACTCCCCACCAAGTGGTGAGTCCCTCAGACCTTGCTGGTCTGCACCAAAGCCAATCTTTGCTTTTTGCGTGGGTTGCTGTTGCCAAGGCTTGTTGGGTCCAATCCGGAACTGCTCCTCATGGCTGAAGAGTCAAGCTTCACCTTCTTCATCTAAAAGCACCCGACATCTGTGGGCATCCGCTCATCGTCTTCCTGGTCACTGGCTAGTGACCCAGACTCTGTCCCCTCTGCTTTCAGGTTCTTCAGATATCCGATCCATCCTCGGGTCCACCAGTACACTTTCGACTTGGTCACCAGCAGCACTTTGAAGCAGATCACCATTGAAATTGACGACGAAACCCGGCTCCAAAAGACACCTATGCACCCGGCTTCCCTGGGTGAGGTAACTCGAGTACTTCGGTGCTCCCGTGGGTATTGACTCTAGAACTGCCTATTTCTAAAGGGGTTTGCTCCAAGTCCTCTTCTAAGTGTTCTTTATCTTTAAAATTCCAACCGCGACTTTCCCCATAGAAGTTAATGACGATTTGCGGCTGTGTTTATACACTGCACACGTCCCCCGTGGGTTCCTTGTGTCACTACCTTGGGTGGTTCCTGGTGGCCCCAGCGGTTCTAAAGGCTCTAGGACTTGTATCTATGTCAGTCGTGGTTCTTAAACCACTTTCTTAATATATGGTTTGGTACGCCCCACGTGCTCAACGTATATATTGCTAATTTACTGTGTGCTAAATAAGTTTTTAATGTACTTTTGCCTCTAGCCTCATAAAGAGACTAGAGGGATGTGTTTAGAATAAATACATATATTTTATATATATATACCTGGTGTGGTTCTCCTTTTATTTGGTCATTCATGAGATTATAGACTGGTAAACAAGCCAAGACTTAGCCTGAAGGCTGCTCTCCACAGCTACTACTGGATAGCTTTCTATATAGGTTGTCCTTAAACATACCATCAATAAGTGTCGTTTGGACTGGTGCAAGGTGCCCACTAGAATAGTGGACAGCATATGCCAGGTCACTTTCTCACACTCGCCCTCTCGTGCAAAGTGGGTAGATTGAGTAAATATGTGGTCCAGTCTAGAGAAGCGATGGTGGACCTCTGATAGAAAGGTGTATTGACGCTATTCCGGGTGCTACATATGCCAGATGTCAGCGAGACCCAGCGCAGTGACGAAGTCGGCCAGAGTGGGGTCCCAATCGCAGTACGAGCCGGGAATGTCTATCCAGATCAGGTGAGAGGATGGTATTGAAGTCCCACCCCTAGGAGCAAGAGCCCCTCTGGCAACTGGAGCAAATGCTCACTTAGACCCAGCAGGGTCTGACGAAGATACCGGGGCGGGACATAGCCTGAACATAGGTTGATCAGGTTCCCTTCCCAGGGGCCCGACTAGGCCGCGTAATTCCCCCGGGGGTTGATCCATTATCTATGCGGGATATAGGGAGACAAATTCTTGATAAGGATACCCACCCCCATGAGTGGCCTGTGTAGCCTGAGTATGCCACCATGGTGTAGCCCCCTCTGGACACAGCTTTGCAAGAATTGCCTATGAGGTGTGTTTCCTGCAGCAGCACCAAGTCGGGCAAGTGTTTCCTAATAAATTGGTGAACCCTTCTCGCTTGATCCTATTAAGAGGCCGTTTATGTTCCACAACAGTATCGTTAAACATGCTCGGGAACTCGGGTCAATGGCATAGTGTGGGTAGAGAGTCAAGTCGTGCACCACCCACATGAGAAGGAGGCCCCATATGGCGACATTAAACAATAGACTGTTGCTGCTCTGTAACACAACTATAACTACCCTGTGTGAATAAAAAAAACCAGCTCCCTGCAACCCTGCCCGATGGAAACTGAATTGCCCACCCAACCCTTACTGGCAAGGTACCTGTTGCCCCTGAATGAAAGAAATATGTTAAGTAATTTACAACTGGGGAGTGAAAGTGGCGAATGTGGCCCCGTGCAAGCATAACCCCTAAGATACCGCCATGTGGAGGGACCCTTACCCCCATGACCTGCAGGATGTATTCGAACATAGTCACAGTTCGGTGCGCCTCAGTCTTGGATATCAATGTCCCCGCAGGCTGGACTGCCTTCCCATACACCCCCACTACGGGAAATCCAATCCCCCGTGGAGCCTCTTTGTCTGTTGCTAGTGGACCTGCAGGCCTGCTTGACCTGCCTCAGGGGCTCGGCGCAGACGTGGCCTGGTCCTGCCACACCTCTGCATCTTCCGAGCTCACCCTGCCACGCTGAGGCGAGCGGTCATCGGGGGCCCCACCTCTGTTGGTGCGTTTTGGCTGCTGGTTCCTTTGTCTCTTGCCACTCGCTGCAGGGTGCCAGCCCTCCAGCCACTGCCACGCTGGCTCCAGAGATTCTTAAAACCACATTTTCTCCTCAGCTATTACCCTAATTTTGGCCAGGAAAAGCCTCATGTACTTGATGTTGCACTTCCATGAAGCTCCCCCGCAGCTCTTGGACCCTGAGTGTGAAGTAAGGATAGAGGCTGATCCTTGCCCCCTCGAACTTCAGGTGTAGAGTGTGCCTTGCTGCTTGCAAGATTTCATCCCTATCTCAATGATTGAATATGCGAGCAATAAAAGTGCGAGTAGGCATCCCGGCCTGGGGGCAGTCATTGACACTCTCTCAACTGAGAAAAATGTTGATAGTCCCTTGGGTTGGCGCACAGTAGTGATGTTCTCAACAAAAAGGTCCGTGCATGGTTCCTCCGCTCTCTCTGGAACCCCCACAAGGCAGATATTATTTCGTCTGGATCTTCCTTCCATGTCCCACAGATGTGCCTGCATGGTGGCTTTGTCATTAAGTGGGGAAGTGACCTGTTTATGGAGCTGTGTAGTGGCCTTGCTAATGTCCATGACTGTCTCTCTCGTGTTGTGTAGGCGGGCGGCCTTTTTTTTGTTGTACTCTGCCCTCATCAGTGACATCCCCGCCGCCATGGAATCTAGTTTTGGTTCCAGAGTGCCATTTTCTTCCCTTCTTTGCCTCCTGGCATGGTGAATGGACGCATCCCCGAGGTTGCTTGGCCCCCTGCCAGGGTCGGAAACCACTCTGCAATGCCACTTACCTCCGCTTGCTGGGCTGAGGACCCAGGGAGCAAAGAGGTAGGGCACGTGACCTTGCTTTCCCAGATATGCCCCACCCGTAGCCTATCTGCATGGCTGCTTTGTGAGTGGACCCCCCGGCATTACTACCAGCTGCTGGGCCCAACACGAGTCTGTCTTGAAGGTAGCACAGCACCAGATCCACCGGGCAGGCTGGATGTGGAGGAATATGTGGGCCCAGCCCAGGATCGCCAATGTTTCAAGGAAGGGGGGAGGGGGCCTGGATGAGCTCACTCGTGGCCCCCCGGCTGCCACTTTGTGCTGAACTATTCACCTCGGTTGGCCTCCGTGCCGCACACACTCAATGGTGCCCTTTCCACATCACCACAGCCTGCAGGTCGTCCTCTCCTCTGCCAAGCTGACCGTGGGAGACTCAACAGAAGCGGTCGCTCCCCTCAGCTCCTCACCTCCGGTATCGTGCTCATTGCGCCTGCCTGCCTACCTGATTACTGCTTATTGAAATTGTCTGCCTATTTTGCGCATTTCAGCTCTCTGCCATTGACTCTGTGTAGCGCTTCGAAGCGCTCGACACTGCTGGGCATTTCTCTGAATTTTTGTCTGCCTAACTGTATGCTTATCTCTGCCTGCCTGATTACTGCTTATTGAAATTGTCTGCCTATTTTGCGTATTTCAGCTCTCTGCCATTGACTCTGTGTAGCGCTTTGAAGCGCTCGACACTGCTGGGCATTTCTCTGAATTTTGTTTATTTAATTGTATGCTTATCTGTGCTTGCCTGCTGCAGAGCGCGTAGCGCTTTCCCACTGCTGCCTGTGAATAATTCCCACACAGCGCTCCATTGCATAAATAATTCCTTCACCCTCGCAGTATTTGGTGTTGATACTGCCATTTTGTCTAGCTTGTTGACCCGTCCCAGACCCTCCCTCCACCTCGCTCCCGCCTCCCAGCTGCCCCTCCCACGCCTCTCCCCTTCCACTATCCACATATGAGAGATGTCTTTGCGCGCAGCGTTCACGCGCAGCAAGCCGAAGGTGCGCCAAAGGTAAGCCCGTCTACGCCCGTCCGCGTCTGGACCGCGCCCAGCGCCAGACCCCCTGGTCCCCGCATCACCCATCCCTCCCGCATTACATACGAAGCCTCCACCCTCTTAGCAATTAACCCCGGCCGACTCCCTAACCGCGCCCAAGCAGCACCAGGACACACCCATGGACCCTTCAGCTGCCACTCCTGCAAATTCACCTGCATCAAGACCCACACCAAACTAACAAACACCAAACAGAGATCCAACACCAACCACCTTAAATGCATCCTTCTCAACACCCGCTCGGTTCACAAACACGCCATCGACCTTTGGAATCTACTCAACACCATTTCTCCGGACATCGCCTTCCTAACAGAAACCTGGATGAATGCCTCTTCAGCTCTACACATCACCATAGCCATCCCGGACGGCTACAAGATCATCCGTAAGGACCGCACCATTCAAACAGGAGAAGGCATCGCCATCGTCCACAAGAACACCATCCGCGTCTCAACCAGCTCAGAAGACAATCTCGCTATCACCGAACACCTTCACTTCCAGATCCACACCGACCCCAAGACCACAATCAGAGGCACCCTCCTCTACAGGCCACCAGGACCCCGTACAAAATTTAGCGAAGACATCACTGACTTCATCACCCCACACGCCCTCCCCTCGGAAGAATACATTCTACTGGGAGACCTCAATTTCCATCTGGAAAAGCGCAACGACAGTAACACTACCACCCTTCTGGACAATCTCGCCAATCTCGGACTCAAACAACTTGTTAACACCCCCACACACTATGCAGGACACACACTCGACCCTATCTTCACTTCCAGCAAGCATATCTCCTTCACTCACACCACACCCCTCCACTGGACGGACCACAGTTGCATCCACTTCATCTACAATAAGACCACGATCCACAACCACCCTCAACCAACTATGTGAAGAAATTGGAACAAAATCACCATAGACCAGATCTCCACATCGCTTCTTCAAAAACCCCCTGCCTATTCAACGAACCTTAACCAAGCCGCCATCAACCTCACACAATGGTAAACCCAAACCGCAGACAAACTAGCACCCTTGAAAAAACATCAAATCAAACAAGGAAGCAAGAACGCCCCCTGGTTCAACGATGACCTTAAGAAATCCAAGAAGCTCTGTCGTTCCCTTGAGAAAACTTGGAAAAAAGACCCAAACACTATCACCCAAGCCGCCTTCAAAAACGCCACCCGCAAACACCACCAACTAATCCGGACAGCCAAGAAATCAGCACTCAAAGACCGACTAGACCACAACGCCCACAACAGCAAGGAACTATTCAACATCATCAAAGAATTCACCAACCCCACCGCCAGCTCTAACGACATCACCCCCTCTCAAGTCCTCTGCGACTCCCTCGCCTCATTCTTCCATGACAAAATCGCCGACATTCATAACAGCTTTGACAACCAACCCGTAAACCAGTCTACCTCACTCACCTCCGAACCTGTACCTCCTCCGAATAACCTTTTCGACTGGAACCCAATCACCACAGAAGACACCATTCACCTAATGAACTCCATCCACTCAGGATCCCCTACAGACCCATGCCCCCATCACATCTTCAACAAAGCAGACTCCATTATCGCACCCTATCTCCGAGACGTCATCAACTGCTCCCTCAACTCCGCCACATTCCCAGAAAGCTGGAAACACGCCGAACTCAGCGCCCTTCTGAAGAAACCCACAGCTGACCCCACCGAACTCAAAAACTACCGCCCCATCTCGCTCCTCCCATTCCCTGCCAAAGTCATTGAGAAAGCCATCAACAATCAGCTCGCCGCCTTCCTCGAAACCAACAAATCACTCGACTCATCACAATCTGGCTTCCGAGCCAAACACAGCACCGAGACCGCCCTCATCGCAGCAACAGACGACATTCGAACACTACTGGACAACGGAGACACAGTCGCCCTCATCCTCCTTGACCTCTCCGCAGCCTTCGACACAGTCTGTCACAGCACCCTGATACAGCGCCTCAGAAACATCGGAATTCAAGGAAAAGCAGTGGACTGGATCATCTCGTTCCTCGCTGGAAGAACTCAGAGTCCGCCTCCCCCCTTTTAAGTCAGAGGCCACCGAAGTCATCTGCGGCGTCCCGCAAGGATCATCACTCAGCCCCACCCTCTTCAACGTCTACATGAGCCCCCTTGCAACCATCGCACGTCAACACAACCTCAACATTATCTCCTACGCTGATGACACCCAGCTGATCCTCTCCCTCACCAGAGACCCAACCACCGCCAAAACCAACCTACATGAAGGGATGAAAGAAGTAGCCGAGTGGATGAAGCACAGCCGTCTGAAACTGAACTCGGACAAAACGGAAGTCCTCATTTTAGGTTCATCCCCTTCCGCCTGGGGCGACTCTTGGTGGCCAACTGCCCTAGGTAAAGCCCCCATACCGACGGACCACGCACGGAACCTGGGCATCATCCTGGACTCCTCACTCTCGATGACCAGACAAGTCAACGCCGTCTCATCATCATGCTTCAACATCCTACGCATGCTCAAAAAACATTTAGCTGGATCCCCACCGAAACAAGAAAAACGGTCACCCACGCACTGGTTACAAGCCGTCTGGACTACGGAAACACCCTTTACGCCAGTACCACCGCAAAAATGCAGAAAAAACTCCAACGCATCCAAAATGCTTCAGCCAGACTCCTACTAGACATCCCCCGCACAGACCACATTTCCGTTCACCTGAAAGACCTTCACTGGCTCCCCGTCAACAAGAGAATAACGTTCCGTCTCCTCACCCACGCACACAAAGCCCTATACGAACTTGGACCTGATTGTCTCAACACGTGCCTTTCCTTTTACACCCCCACCCGCCAGCTGCGCTCGTCCAACCAAGCCCTCGCCGCTGTTCTGCGCATCCACAGAGCCACTATGGGGGGAAGATCCTTCTCCTACCTAGCGGCCAAAACCTGGAATTCCCTTCCCACCCACCTCCGCCTTACTCAAAACCACCTAGCCTTCAGAAAACAGCTTAAAACCTGGATATTTGATAAGTAAACCTCCCCCCCCCTTCCTCAAGCGCCTTGAGACCCTCTGGGTATGTAGTGCGCTATATAAATTCTGACTTGACTTGACTTGACCGCACCTCATCAGGGCTGGTAGGCGGGTGGTTCCAATAGACGGGCGCACCCACAGGATCTCTTGCCACTCAGAATGCGGCCACAGTCCCTTTATCTTGAGGCGTAGGCCAGCACCGTCTGCTGCCCTCCGCCCTGCCAAAGCCCCGGCTGATCCCAGAAGGCCGCTCAGGCGAGGCAGGCCGTGTCTGCAGGCCGTGTCTCCAGGCCTCCGATGCCACCCGACCCAATCACAGTCCAGTGAATCATATGGATTCCCTCATCAGCGGGACGGCCAAGCTGCTCCAGAGCACGGTGATGGGTGCCCCCACCAAATGGAAATTGATATTTTCGGGATAAAAGCGGGGGAAGGCAACGTGGGCCCGGGAGCCCTCTTAAGGTGCATCCGTCATGTTCGACTGCTGAACACGCCCCCGGGTTGCAATTCTTGTCTACAGCACGCCGATTTTCCTGCAGCTTGCAGGGGACTGGACCCACCAATTCTTGGGAGTCTGCTTCGGTTTCTGGTGTCCACTGGAGTCCCTCTTACTGGGAGCAATGAGCTTTTGCCACGGACACACGTCGAACACACGGTTCCAGTATATGGTCTCTTGCGCTGTGGCAGAGTCCAAGACCCTGTGTTCGGTGATGGTGTTTTCTGTGTGCCCTATCTCGGATTCAAATTCAGAATGGAGGTTCTGGTGTCAGGGAAGCCCCTTAAATCCTAGTTTAGGGGGTTGTAAGGGCTTAAGGGACAGTGGCCAATGGGTTACTGGTCCCTGTGGCTAAACCACCCCTGGGGTTACAACATCCTCTGTACGTCACCTTTCTAACCAGAGTCCTCTACGATCGGGTCTTCCAACATGGCAGATCCCTCCCTTGGCTGATTAGGCCTTTTAGCTCACGACTCAAGGTGTGGCTACCCTTGTAGATATGTACGCCTCCTGAATAACACATTCTCACACCTATTGGGCTGGACAGGGTGGGAAGGAGTTTGTCCTCGAGTGGGGGACTGGTACATCTGCACATCAAGGGCAGTGAAGCCTTTGAGGATCACCGCCTTGACTGCTGTAAACACTAGCCTTCCTGGGAGGGAGGAGGTGGGACCTCCTTCCGGCCCAGGCTTTGTCTCGCATCCTGGGGACGTGCAGGAAAGACCAGCAGGATGGCAGACTTGTTTTGGCGGCAAACGGCTCAGGTAAGCCCGCCAACGCACTGGAGCTTTGGTATCCTGTGGGGGCACCCACGCAGGTTGGCACCCCTGTTCATACCAGCTCACCCTCAACACAATAATCATGTTGGGGGTGAAAAAGCATGGTGTTCAGCACCAAACACGACACAATTCCGTGGTTCCATAATAAAGCTGGCTATCTCGACTTTGCACAGTCGCCAGCTCATGTTTCTCAATGGACCGCTGGTCACCTACAGTAAAACTTTGCTTTACAGGCTTACTGTAGTGCTATATATGTACAAACATATATATCCACACCTTTAACATAATGCACTCTACCTCCTGAGCTTAGGACAACCTTAAGAGGGATTTACTCACATTAAGGCAGTGGTGTGGCTCTGCAGCTCATGGTGTGTGCCGAGTAACTCTCGAACAGACTAGCTGCACCTGCAGGGCTGCAATGGCAGACCTGCAGACACACTTTTACTTGCGTCACACAGGGTGGCACAATACAGTGCTGCAGCCTTTGTAACCCATTCATCACCCTTGCCCTGGGTACTCCTGGTATCATCTACTATGGACTTATCGGGGAGGGGGCGGGGGACAAAGTACCTTGCCAGTTGGATGTACAAATTAACATTACTTTTAGAAGAAGGCGAACGGGCACTGGAGCCTGCTTAGCAGGTCCCAGTACACCATCGGACACCAAAACCAGCACCTGGCATTCAAAAATGGGGCAAACAGTCAGGGTGGGGGGGATCTGCAAAGGAGCCCATTTTCTAACATCAGCCATGTTTATTTTATCTACGTTTATTTTCCCCCAGTGATCTTGACATTCATGCAAATTCACTAGTGTAAGTAGGATTTTAAGTACTGTGGGACATCAATTTTGCCCTCTTATCTGAAGGAGGCCTCCAGAGCGACCATTTTTTGTGTGAAGGGCGATAACCTCCAACCTTGTTGTGGCAACATAGTCTACAAATGGGCTGAGACCCTTTGGTAAGACAGCCTGCTGACTATTCTTTGGTAAAAATATTCCAGCCCTACCATAACTGGGTTCCTTTACCTTTATGTATGGCCATCCAGATATGGAGTGCCGCAGGGATCGTCGCTCGGCCCCACCCTCTTTAATGTTTACATACGACAGTTGGCAGCGACTGTGCAGGAGTTCGGTATCCCCGCCGTCTCTTATGCAGACAATACTCAGTTGGTGGTTTCCTTGGCAAATGGGCTGAACCTTCAACATCAGCAGCTGGTACCCTGTCTGGAAACAGTGGCCAATTGGATGACGAACTGCTGCTTGAAACTGAAAGGTGAAAAGACGGAACTGATGATTCCAGGGAACATGGTCAAACCCAGACCATTGGACAGCTGTCCGAACTGCATGGGCAACCCACCAGATCCCAAACCCCCTTAAGAATCTGGGAATGTGGTTGGATAGAGCCCTGACAATGGACCACAAGCCAAACAACTGACTGGCTCCTGCTTCAGTCTACTTAAAATGATCAGGACCATACTAGCACTGAATTGGAGCATTTAAGAAACTGTGATTCAAGTCCTGATAGTTTCTCGTTTGGATTATGGTAACTCTCTCTATGTGGGCTCACCAAAATATGTTATAAAAAGGCTCTGGGTCATGCAATACCCTGCAGCAAAACTTCCCGCAAATTCCCAAATCATGGGTAATTTTACCCTTTTATCCTTGCCTTCCACAATAAATTTTAATAGTTCTGATTTTCCGACACCGTCGTCGACGTGCAAACTTACAGCCCGCAACCAGGTACCCACTTTCATTAGTCTAAATTGCAGATCTCTGTCTAAACACAAGAGAGACATTTTTGATCTACTCACTACCACCCAACCAGCTGCCTTATTTCTCACTGAAACTTGGATGAACGACCGCTCTGGCCCAGGCATTGCGATAGCCCTCCCTGATAACTACACTTACCTGGGCAGAAACAGGGTGGGTAAAGAGGGTGGAGCGATAGCAATCATTAAAAAAAAAAACTACAAATGCAAATGGGTTCATTTGGACATACCGAACAGTGAATCTAGTTTGTTCAAACTTCTACTGTCCCCTAATTTCACCCTTTCAGGAATTCTGATCTACCTTGCCCCTCGACCTGCCAGCTCATGGGCAGCTTCCCTACCTGAGTTCATTGCGCCCTATCTGTTAGAGGCCACCAACTTTTTGATTGTGGGAGATCTGAACATTCATCTGAATGATACTTCCTGCCCTACCAGCGCAAATCTCATTTCTGATTTAGCTGCGATGAATGTCCTCCTCCATAATTCCGTCCCTACACACAAAGCAGGAAGTCTACTTGACCCCATCTTTTCTAATCTTGACACTATCACATGTAAACCTCCCGTTCCTATCCCCTGGTCTGACCATTACTTGGTGGAATTCTCTATTCCCATACAACATTTCCCCACCACTCAAGCACTTCCCACCGGTTCCAAAATGGGCAGAAATTGGAAAAATTTGGACTTGTGTAAACTTAACCAGTATCTTGACAACACCAAGCCTCTCACCACTATAACTAACATTGAGGAGGAAGCAGCAATCAATAGTTGGCTCGGCTCTGCCGTTAATGCATGTCTACCCCAGAATAAAAAGAAGTATAACCAGCATCACCCCCCCCACCCCCTGGTTCTCCGACTCGCTAAAAAGGGAAAAAACCAAATGTAAAAACTTAGAGCGACGGTGGCGCACCCAGTATGACCCCTGCATTAAGCGCTTGTACAAATTAGCCCTTACTAAATACCATGCGCTCTGTAATACGGCTAGGGCCGACTATGTCAACTTTACCATTTTGAATGCTCAAAATCGCCCCAAAGCACTTTTCAAAGCGGGGCAAGAACTTTCTGGAACCACATGCCAGCCAAAAACCCCATGTCTGAATTCCACACAATGTAATGCTCTAGCGCAATTTTTCATCAATAAGATTGATAATATTTATGCTGACTTTGATGATATGAATCCTACTCTTGCTCCTCCTGCACATCCCGAACCTGTCACCCACCCTGACCATGGCTCACCAGAGCTCATTTCCAGTAATACAAATTGGCACTTATCAATTTGGAACCCCCTCTATATAACTTCGCTATGCAATATTATCAGTACTATCAAATCTGGGTCTCCTATGGATCCCATACCCCGCAAATCCTACATGCTTTGGACACCACAAGCCTCAATCTCATTGTAGAATTGCTCAATATGTCCCTTAGGGAAGCCGAGGTACCTATGTCATGGAAACATGCTATGATAGTTCCTTTGTTAAAAAAGGCAAATGCTGATCCGGAAAATCTCTCCAATTTCCGTCCCATTTCCCTTCTCCCGGTTTTTTCTAAAATCTTAGAAAAACACATTAACACGCAACTCACCAGCTACACTGAGTCAAGAAACCTTCTACATTCCTCCCAATCTGGGTTTGGGGCAGGATTCTCTACAGAATCTACACTCTTAGGTGTTTCTGAGATCATTCGTCGACAGGTCGACAAAGGGGAAACCGTGGCACTTATTTTGTTAGACCTAAGTGCCGCATTTGATACGGTTTTCCACTCCATCCTTCTCAATACTCTCCACTCCTGCAGCATCACAGGTCTAGCCCTCAAATGGCTCTCGAGCTTTCTCTCGTACAGAACTTTTCAAGTTTTTTCTCCTACATCCACTTCTGAAATTCACAAATCGCAATATGGTGTCCCCCAAGGCTCGATCTTGAGTCCCTTACTCTTTAATCTGTACATCAGCCCGTTAGCCACCATTGCGGAACAAGCTGGGCTTACAATTTACTCTTACGCGGATGATACCCAGCTTATCTACTCACTCTCCGCGAACTCACACTCCACTTCATCCTCATTACGTTCTAGACTCAATGACATTGCCAAATGGATGCACGACAACAAACTCAAACTTATCGGGGGAAAGACCGAATTCCTTCTCTTTGGCAATAACACCACACTGTGGGGCCCCCAACATTGGCCTCCTCAGATGGGTCCTCTACCCGCTCCCTCCAAATCTGCTCGCAATCTCTGCATAATTTTTGACGACCTCTTGACTATGAAGCAACACGCTGTCCGAGTTGCCTCTACCTGTTTTGTCATCCTCAAGTGGCTCAGAAAGATTATATGGAGGCTTCCCCTGGACACACATAAAACCGTAGTCCAAGCTCTAATAACATCTAGACTGGACGACGGTAACGTTCTGCACTTAGGTTCCAGTAAGGAAGTCATTCGCAAACTTCAGGCAGTACAAAATGCCGTGGTCAGATTACTATGCAAACTACCCAATAAATCCCCTACTTCAGCCTCCTTAAGAAACCTCCATTGGCTCAGAATTGAAAATCGCACTAAGTTCAAAGCCATGTGCTATATGCACAGAATCAATTCTGGCACTGCTCCCCTCTATCTAAGAACCCTAGTTCACCACTACTGTCCCCCTCGCGTCCTTCGTTCTTCCAATCAGTACAAGTTCCAGATACCAAGGATAAAAAGAGCTAGAATGGGCGGCCGCTCCTTCTCGTACCTGGCGCCAGCACTCTGGAATTCTCTCCCCTTTCACCTTCGTACTGAATCTAGCTACCCCAAATTTCGCAAAGATCTTAAGAGTTGGTTGTTCAATCAATAGGCTTCCTAATTACTTGGCCATGTGTTCCTTTTCTGCTTTGTCCTTCAATCGTCCTGCTCCTAGCGCCGGGAAACCTCCTGGTAGCTGTGCGCTCTATAAATTTAAATATAATAGTAATAATAATAATGATCCAGTAACGGAGTCTTTGAAACTGCGCCACTGGCTGCCTATAGAAGCAAGGATTACATTTAAATCTCTTTTTATTGCATATACAGCTATAAAGAATAAAGACCCAGCTAAGCTTAGAGGTCTAGTCTCCCCTTATGCCCCAGCCAGACACCTAGGAACGTCCCAAGAACACCACCTTAGCACCACTAGAATTAAAAGACATGATGGGGCGGGAGATCACTGGCACACCTGGTCCCAAAGTTATGGAATGGTCTGCCAGGCGGAATTAGACTACTGGAAGATGAACTCACCTTTAGGAAAAATCTGAAGACCTGCTTGGTTCCCCAGTAACCGGTCTACCAAGCATAGTCACGCAGTCCAGCACTCGCTAGCGTGGGGATGCCCTCGGGTAGCCACGCGCTCAACAAATCCTTAACATAAACATGGAGAGCCCTCTGAGTGTACCTAGTTGTGTGTGTTTGTGCGTGTGTGGTTTCATGTGTGCCTAGACGGGTGCGTGCGGAAGTCTTTTGGTCTTGCGTGTGAGTGCAAAAGATGCTGAATTGCCCCTGTCAGTATTGGACATTAGAACCTGCTCATGCACCTCTTCCTCCACACTACCAGTTGTCTTTGACAGGTGGGAGGAGATAGTCTGTAATATTTCTATGATGCGGCCGTAGCTCATTTACCTGTTTGTTACTTTCATGTCCTTTAAAGACAGCCTCGCCACTTGAAGCCCTCCTTCGTCAACCTGGATCAACTTATACTGGGCAGAGAGGGACAGCCTGGTTGCATGCCCATGCCAGGAGGAGACGCATGCATCTCCAGGATTGGAGGTCCACCAGATATTCTAAGAGTGAAACATCCTCGTGACCTGGTCTAGGATAACAGAGGAGAATAAATACTGGTCTTCTGAGTTACTTCCAGTACTTTCAGCCTTCATCTCACCACCTTGGAGGTGCTGGGAGTTAAATGGAGAAGACCTGGTTTTAGTTTTTTAGTTTTTGTTCTTTTTCGTTTCCAGAACTGATGGTGTCTAGAACAGCCCTGGTGAGCCCGTCGGTCAGATAGGTGGTCATGATGGCTTTACTGGTAATGCTCAAAAGGGGTACCCCATTTCATTAAAAGTAAATGCAACGTGCGATTCAACCAACTTAATCTACATGATAAAGTGCCCATGTGGTGATGTTTACGTTGGCCACACTGAAAGAAAACTGAAAACACGCATAAATGAACATAAAAGTACCATCAGACTGAAATCATCCAAGACCAGTATAGCAGAACATTTCACACAAAAACAACACAACGTCAGTCAACTAAGAGTATGTGTTTTGGAAATTCTACCTAAAAAAGAAGGATCTTCCAATAAAACGAGCATTCTAAAACAGGAGAATTACTGGATTTATAATTTGTGCAGCTTGAAACCGGGCGGATTAAATGAACGAACTGAATTTCTTTGTTACCTTTAATTCTTATTATTGGTTATCTCTGCAACACTCATTACATATTTGAAATATTATTCGTTATTTCAATAACACTAATTGCATATTTGATATACTAGGACATTATGTATGTGTCCCCTTTGATTCATATGGGAAGCGAGCACTAGGGTAGATCATCCTTAACACTCAGCTGCCTATAAAGTTGTAGAAAAAGAAAAAAAACGCGAAGGCATTATTAGTGCGCATGCGTGAACTTCCGAGTACCCATACCGGAAGAGAAACGAACTCGCGGGTGGACCGCAATACAGGGCGCCATACGCGCGAAGGTAAGCGCGAGCAATAGCTAGGCAAAGCATAGAAAGCACGTAGTTGTTTCTTTAACCTAGCAACTTCCAGCACGGGGAGCGTTGTAACCCACCATCCAGCGCGCGTAGCGAGGAGAACCCACCAGCATTGTTTAAACGCCGCCATAGTGAAACCCGCTAAATAGTTTGACTCGAGACAAGCCCAGCACTTACCAATGAGGGTTAACCGTGAAAGTCACTAACTGTACTCCTTGCGCACAATTTAACTTTGGTACGAGTTGAATGTATTTATGAAATTGAGTATAGTTTTTGCATTACCAGTAACAAGTCATGAATTTAATGAAATTATTGATGCTGATTATCATTCATTGTTTGATTTTTGTAGAACTCATTTCCCTGATGAAGGCAGTACATACTGCCGAAATGCATTGGAACAAAGTGAAATAAAACGAGAGTATGGCATAACAAATTATTTAGAAGAGGCATCATTTGTTTATCATTGGATTTATAATTTTGAATTTAAAAACCCGGAGCAGGATATTCAGCACAAATCGGTGCCCAGGGGGATAGGAATACCCGATCAGGTACCCTTCAGAGGGACCAGTGTGGCGTCTCATGGGGCAGGGTGTCTGAGGGCTTTCACAGTAGGATACCCTTTGGAGGGACCAGTGTGGCGTCTCTTGGGGCGGGGTGTCTGATGGCTTCCACCGTAGGATACCCTTCAGAGGGACCAGTGTGGCGTCTCATGGAGCAGGGTGTCTGAGGCCTTCCACAATGGGATACCCTTCAGAGGGACCAGTGTGGCGTCTCGGAGACCATAGGGCAGGGTGTATGAGGGCTTCCACAGAAGGATACCCTTCGGAGGGACCAGTGTGGCGTCTCATTGGGCAGGGTGTATGAGAGCTTCCACAATAGGATACCCTTCGGAGGGATCAGGGTGGCATCTTGGAGACCATGGGGCAGGGTGTATGAGCCTTCCATGGTAAGTCTCAATTTTTTTTCTGGGAGGACCTGCTTCACTTTCTTTCATAGGGCTGGCACCGGGCCATCTTGGTTCTCTCAATGCTTGATTCCTGCTTAGTTTGGTGTTGTGTTGCCTTGCTTCTTTTGTTGTGCAGACATACGTCTAGCTTTTCCTGGCTATGCACCCTCAGGAGTGGCAGCCGCACCTTGGACCACATGTAAGGGGTGCAGACTTATAACCACAAAACCCTGGCTGCTCTCCCATGGAGCACCTTCTTTCTCAAGGACCATCTAGACCTTTCCTTGTGCATCATCTGTCCTTCCAAGTACTTTTCCATGTTGCACACTTCTACTCTTCTTTGCTTCTCACAGGCAGTAAGGGCTGGGTCCCAAGAGCACCTCTAGGCACAATAAATCACCATGTGGCACCTGAGCGCTCACTCTCTGAAGTTCCACTGTTGAGAGCATTAGCACTCATGTTTGATCTGTCCCCTTCTTCTGCTCTGGAGAATGTTGCCTCCCCATGCTCCGCAGCTCTCAGACCTGCCCTGGGATTCGATGCAGATTGATGCTACAGTGCAGTTAACCCTGCAGTACCTTGCTCGTGTTCTGGGAAACGGAGTCCTGCACTATTCTAAGCTCCCCATGCGCCTAAGTAGTACTGTGAGCGAACCGAAGCACCGGTACAAAGCAAGCACACAGGGGGTGGCGGTCCATGGGGAAGCTGTCTTTGTGGAGGGACACAGAATGTGAGCGACCAGGGTGACATTGTGTGTGTGAAATGACACAGAAAGTGAATGTCCAGAATGACAGTGTGCGTGTGTTCAGTGGCTCACGATAAAAATATATAGAACAATGCTGTGTGTGTGTGTGTGTGTGTGTGTGTGTGTGTGTGTGTGTGTGTGTGTGCTTGTGTGTGCTTGTGTCAGTGACACAAGATATGGATACTCAGGAGAAAGCGCCATATGTGACGCAGACTGTGTGTGTTCAGGGGAAACTCTACATTTTGTACCCTAAATACAAATGTTCTTGTCTTTATTCAGTGACACAGGGTGTGTATGCCAGAAGACGGCTGCTTGTTCATTGACACAGAGTGTGTCTGTGCATTGACACAGGGTGGTTATGCCCAGAAGACGCCTGTCTGTGCATTGACACAGGGTGTGTATGCCGGAAGACGGCTGTCTGTACATTGACACAGGGTGTGTATGCCAGAAGACGGCTGTCTGTGCATTGACACAGGGTGTGTATGCCAGAAGACGCCTGTCTGTGCATTGACACAGAGTGTGTATGCCAGAAGACGCCTGTCTGTGCATTGACACGGAGTGTGTATGCCAGAAGACGCCTGTCTGTGCATTGACACAGGGTGTGTATGCCGGAAGACGGCTGTCTGTGCATTGACACAGAGTGTGTATGCCCAGAAGACGCCTGTCTGTGCATTGACACAGGGTGTGTATGCCAGAAGACGTCTGTTTGTGCATTGACACAGAGTGTGTATGCCCAGAAGACGCCTGTCTGTGCATTGAAACAGGGTGTGTATGCCAGAAGACGGCTGCTTGTTCATTGACACAGAGTGTGTCTGTGCATTGACACAGGGTGTGTATGCCAGAAGACGCCTGTCTGTGCATTGACACAGAGCGTGTATGCCAGAAGACGCCTGTCTGTGCATTGACACAGGGTGTGTATGCCGGAAGACGGCTGTCTGTGCATTGACACAGAGTGTGTATGCCCAGAAGACGGCTGTCTGTGCATTGACACAGGGTGTGTATGCCGGAAGACGGCTGTCTGTGCATTGACACAGAGTGTGTATGCCCAGAAGACGCCTGTCTGTGCATTGACACAGGGTGTGTATGCCAGAAGACGTCTGTTTGTGCATTGACACAGAGTGTGTATGCCCAGAAGACGCCTGTCTGTGCATTGAAACAGGGTGTGTATGCCAGAAGACGGCTGCTTGTTCATTGACACAGAGTGTGTCTGTGCATTGACACAGGGTGTGTATGCCAGAAGACGCCTGTCTGTGCATTGACACAGAGCGTGTATGCCAGAAGACGCCTGTCTGTGCATTGACACAGGGTGTGTATGCCGGAAGACGGCTGTCTGTGCATTGACACAGAGTGTGTATGCCCAGAAGACGGCTGTCTGTGCATTGACACAGGGTGTGTATGCCGGAAGACGGCTGTCTGTGCATTGACACAGAGTGTGTATGCCCAGAAGACGCCTGTCTGTGCATTGACACAGGGTGTGTATGCCAGAAGACGTCTGTTTGTGCATTGACACAGAGTGTGTATGCCCAGAAGACGCCTGTCTGTGCATTGACACAGGGTGTGTATGCCAGAAGACGTCTGTTTGTGCATTGACACAGAGTGTGTATGCCCAGAAGACGGCTGTCTGTGCATTGACACAGGGTGTGTATGCCAGAAGACGGCTGCTTGTTCATTGACACAGAGTGTGTCTGTGCATTGACACAGGGTGTGTATGCCGAGAAGACGGCTGTCTGTGCATTGACACAGAGTGTGTATGCCAGAAGACGTCTGTTTGTGCATTGACACAGAGTGTGTATGCCCAGAAGGCGGCTGTCTGTGCATTGACACCGGGTGTGTATGCCAGAAGACGGCTGTCTGTGCATTGACACAGGGTGTGTATGCCAGAAGACGCCTGTCTGTGCATTGACACAGGGTGTGTATGCCAGAAGACGCCTGTCTGTGCATTGACACAGAGTGTGTATGCCAGAAGACGCCTGTCTGTGCATTGACACGGAGTGTGTATGCCAGAAGACGCCTGTCTGTGCATTGACACAGGGTGTGTATGCCGGAAGACGGCTGTCTGTGCATTGACACAGAGTGTGTATGCCCAGAAGACGCCTGTCTGTGCATTGACACAGGGTGTGTATGCCAGAAGACGTCTGTTTGTGCATTGACACAGAGTGTGTATGCCCAGAAGACGCCTGTCTGTGCATTGAAACAGGGTGTGTATGCCAGAAGACGGCTGCTTGTTCATTGACACAGAGTGTGTCTGTGCATTGACACAGGGTGTGTATGCCAGAAGACGCCTGTCTGTGCATTGACACAGAGCGTGTATGCCAGAAGACGCCTGTCTGTGCATTGACACAGGGTGTGTATGCCGGAAGACGGCTGTCTGTGCATTGACACAGAGTGTGTATGCCCAGAAGACGGCTGTCTGTGCATTGACACAGGGTGTGTATGCCGGAAGACGGCTGTCTGTGCATTGACACAGAGTGTGTATGCCCAGAAGACGCCTGTCTGTGCATTGACACAGGGTGTGTATGCCAGAAGACGTCTGTTTGTGCATTGACACAGAGTGTGTATGCCCAGAAGACGCCTGTCTGTGCATTGAAACAGGGTGTGTATGCCAGAAGACGGCTGCTTGTTCATTGACACAGAGTGTGTCTGTGCATTGACACAGGGTGTGTATGCCAGAAGACGCCTGTCTGTGCATTGACACAGAGCGTGTATGCCAGAAGACGCCTGTCTGTGCATTGACACAGGGTGTGTATGCCGGAAGACGGCTGTCTGTGCATTGACACAGAGTGTGTATGCCCAGAAGACGGCTGTCTGTGCATTGACACAGGGTGTGTATGCCGGAAGACGGCTGTCTGTGCATTGACACAGAGTGTGTATGCCCAGAAGACGCCTGTCTGTGCATTGACACAGGGTGTGTATGCCAGAAGACGTCTGTTTGTGCATTGACACAGAGTGTGTATGCCCAGAAGACGCCTGTCTGTGCATTGACACAGGGTGTGTATGCCAGAAGACGTCTGTTTGTGCATTGACACAGAGTGTGTATGCCCAGAAGACGGCTGTCTGTGCATTGACACAGGGTGTGTATGCCAGAAGACGGCTGCTTGTTCATTGACACAGAGTGTGTCTGTGCATTGACACAGGGTGTGTATGCCGAGAAGACGGCTGTCTGTGCATTGACACAGAGTGTGTATGCCAGAAGACGTCTGTTTGTGCATTGACACAGAGTGTGTATGCCCAGAAGGCGGCTGTCTGTGCATTGACACCGGGTGTGTATGCCAGAAGACGGCTGTCTGTGCATTGACACAGTGTGTATGCCAGAAGACGGCTGTCTGTGCATTGACACAGGGTGTGTATGCCCAGAAGACGGCTGTCTGTGCATTGACACAGAGTGTGTATGCCAGAAGACGGCTGTCTGTGCATTGACACAGGGTGTATATGCCAGAAGACGACTGTCTGTGCATTGACACAGAGTGTGTATGCCAGAAGACTGCTGTCTGTGCATTGACACAGAGTGTGTATGCCCAGAGGACGGCTGTCTGTGCATTGACACAGCGTGTGTATTCCAGAAGACGGCTGTCTGTGCATTGACACAGGGTGTTTATGCCAGAAGACTGCTGTCTGTGCATTGACACAGGGTGTGTATGCCCAGAAGACGGCTGTCTGTGCATTGACACAGGGTGTGTATGCCAGAAGACGGCTGTCTGTGCATTGACACAGAGTGTGTATGCCAGAAGACTGCTGTCTGTGCATTGACACAGGGTGTGTATGCCAGAAGACGGCTGTCTGTGCATTGACACAGAGTGTGTATGCCAGAAGACTGCTGTCTGTGCATTGACACAGAGTGTGTATGCCAGAAGACGCCTGTCTGTGCATTGACACAGGGTGTATATGCCAGAAGACGGCTGTCTGTGCATTGACACAGGGTGTGTATGCCAGAAGACGGCTGTCAGTGCATTGACACAGGGTGTGTATGCCCAGAAGACGGCTGTCTGTGCATTGACACAGAGTGTGTATGCCAGAAGACGGCTGTCTGTGCATTGACACAGGGTGTGTATGCCAGAAGACGGCTGCTTGTTCATTGACACAGAGTGTGTCTGTGCATTGACACAGGGTGTGTATGCCTAGAAGACGGCTGTCTGTGCATTGACACAGAGTGTGTATGCCAGAAGACGGCTGCCTTTGCGTTGACACAGAGTGTGTATGCCAGAAGACGGCTGTCTGTGCATTGACACAGGGTGTGTATGCCCAGAAGACGGCTGTCTGTGCATTGACACAGGGTGTGTATACCAGAAGACGGCTGTCTGTGCATTGACACAGGGTGTTTATGCCAGAAGACGGCTGTCTGTGCATTGACACAGGGTGTGTATGCCAGAAGACGGCTGTCTGTGCATTGACACAGAGTGTGTATGCCAGAAGACGGCTGTCTGTGCATTGACACAGGGTGTGTATGCCCAGAAGACGGCTGTCTGTGCATTGACACAGAGTGTGTATGCCAGAAGACGGCTGTCTGTGCATTGACACAGGGTGTGTATGCCAGAAGACGGCTGCTTGTTCATTGACACAGAGTGTGTCTGTGCATTGACACAGGGTGTGTATGCCTAGAAGACGGCTGTCTGTGCATTGACACAGAGTGTGTATGCCAGAAGACGGCTGCCTTTGCGTTGACACAGAGTGTGTATGCCAGAAGACGGCTGTCTGTGCATTGACACAGGGTGTGTATGCCCAGAAGACGGCTGTCTGTGCATTGACACAGGGTGTGTATGCCAGAAGACGTCTTTCTGTGCATTGACACAGGGTGTTTATGCCAGAAGACGGCTGTCTGTGCATTGACACAGGGTGTGTATGCCAGAAGACGGCTGTCTGTGCATTGACACAGGGTGTGTATGCCAGAAGACGGCTATCTGTGCTTTGACACAGGGTGTGTATGCCCAGAAGACGGCTGTCTGTGCAATTACACAGGATGTGTATGCCTGAATCATGTTGTTTGTGTGCAGTGACATTGCATGTAGAAGACCACACACTGTCTGTGTGTGTAACACATATGGGTAATGCCCAGGCCAGTGTGCAGTAACACAAGATGTGAATCTTCAGGAGGTCCCTTTTTTGTGTTGTGACACAGAATGAGTTTTAAGGTGAAGGCTCACTCAATCAATCAATCGGGGGTAAAGCGCAACTACTCACCCGTAAGGGTCTTAAGGCACTAGGGGTGGGGGGGGGGAGGGGTGCAGGTTCCATTCCATCAAGGAGGGGGCCTGTCGAAGAGCCAGGTTTTGAGGTTTCTTGCGAAGATGGGGAGCGATGTTGTCTGTCTGAGGTGGAGCGGAAGGGCGTTCCATGCTTTTGCAGCGAGGAAGGAGAAGGAGCGGCCTCCCGATTTGATCTTTCTGGTGCGGGGGACCACGGCGTAGGAGAGCTGGGCTGATCGTAGGGTCCTTTGGGGTGCGTGGAATTTGAGTCGGCTGTTCAGGTATGCTGGTCCGGTGTCGTGGAGGGCCTTGTGTGCGTGGGTGAGCATCTTAAAGGTGATTCTCGCCTCGACGGGGAGCCAGTGGAGTGTGCGCAGGTGCTGGGAGATGTGGCAGTGTTTTGGCAGGTTGAGGACCAGTCTTGCGGCGGCGTTCTGGATGTTCTGTAGCTTGCGGATGAGGTTTTTGTTTATTCCGGCGTAGAGTGCGTTACCGTAGTCGAGTCTGCTGGTGACCAGGGCGTGAGTGACTGTCTTTCGGTGTTCGAGGGGGATCCATTTGAAGGTCTTACGAAGGAGGCGGAGGGTGTGGAAGCAGGAAGATGAGATAGAGTTGATCTGGCGGTCCATTTTGAGCTCGGAGTCCAGGATGATTCCCAGGTTGCGTGCGTGGTCTGTGGGGGTTGGCGGGTTTCCGAGGGCGGTGGGCCACCAGGTGTCGCTCCAGAGGTCGGGGTTTGGGCCCATGATGAGTACTTCTGTTTTGTTGGTGTTTAGTTGTAGGCAGCTGTTTTTCATCCATTTGGCGACGGCTTCCATGCCTTCTCGAAAGTTGCGTCTGGCGGTGTTGGGCTCGTTGCATAGGGAGAGGATGAGCTGGGTGTCGTCTGCGTATGACACGATGTTGAGTCCGTAGGTTCTGACGATGGGGGCAAGTGGAGCCATGTAGACGTTGAAGAGCGTCAGGCTGAGGGAGGAGCCCTGGGGGACTCCGCAGGTGGTATGTGTGGGGTCCGAGAGGAAAGGGGGGAGTCTGACCCCCTGCGTCCTGCCGGAGACAAAGGAGCAGATCCAGTCGAGGGCCTTGTCCTGGATTCCTGCGTCATAGAGTCTGCGTATTAGGGTGCGGTGGGAGACTGTGTCGAACGTCGCTGATAGGTCGAGGAGGATGAGGGCTACTGTTTCTCCTTTGTCCAGTAGGGTGCGGATGTCGTCTGTTGCGGCGAGGAGGGCGGTTTCCGTACTGTGGTTTTTTCTGAAGCCGGATTGGGAGGAGTCGAGGATGTTGTGTTCTTCAATGAATGTGGCGAGTTGGCTGTTGATGGCTTTCTCGATGACTTTCGCTGGGAACGAGAGCAGGGAGATGGGTCTGTAGTTTTTGAGGTCGGTGGGGTCCGCTGAGGGTTTCTTTAGGAGGGGGTTCACCTCGGCATATTTCCAGTCGTCGGGGAACGAGGCAGTCGCCAGGGAGCGGTTGATGGTGTGGCGGAGCATGGGTGCGATGGTGTCGGCGGCTCTGTTGAAGATGTGGTGGGGGCAGGGGTCCGTGGGGACCCCTGAGTAGATTGACTTCATTGTCTTCGGTGGTGAGGGCTGTCCAGTCATCAATCGCTGGTTTCCGGGTGTCTGGAGTGGTTGGTGAGGGTTCAGTGTGTTGGTTGTCTTCGTCGAAGTTGTCGTAGATGCTCTTGATTTTGTGGTGGAAAAAGGTGCTGAGTTTGTCGCAGAGGTCTTGTGATGGAGGGATGTCGGTAGACTCGCTGGTGGGTTGGGCGAACTCCTTGATGATGCTGAAGAGTTTCTTGCTGTTGTGTGCGTGGGTGGAGATTCTGTCTTCAATCGCTTTTTTCCTCGTTTCTCTGATGAGTTGATGGTGGGCGTTGGTGGCGGCTCTGAAGTTGCTGTGGGCTTCTGTGGATTTGGTGTTTCTCCAGGTCTTTTCGAGGCGGCGGCATGTGCGCCTGGATTCTCGAAGTTCGGTGGTAAACCATCTGGCTTTCTTGGCACGGGTATTGTTGTTTTTCTTGAGGGGGGCTATGGTGTTGGTGCTGTCCGAGATCCATCTATGCAGGGTTTGGGCTGCGGTGTTGGGGTCGTCGTTTTCCACGATGGTTGGGGTGGAGTTGTTGAGTGAGGAGGTGAGCTGGTCGTCGGTGATTTTGGTCCAGTTTCTTTGTGGAAGCAGGTGCTGGTGTCTGTGGATGGTGGGTGTTCTGAAGGTGAAGTGGACGCAACGATGGTCGGTTCATGGGAGTTCGGTGGTGTGGCTGAAGGTGATGGAGTTTCCTGTAGTGAAGAGGGGGTCGAGGGTGTGTCCTGCTGAGTGCGTGGGCTCGGTCACAATCTGTTGTGAAGGTTGTCCAGGAGGCATGTGGTGTTGGGGTCCAGTTGATTGTCGAGGTGGAAGTTGAGGTCTCCCAGCAGGGTGTAGTTGGTGGATGTGATGGCCTGCGGGGAGATAATGTCCGTGATGGAGTTGGTGAAGGGTCCGCAGGGTCCAGGGGCTCGGTAGATGAGGGTTCCTCGGAGGGCGGCGGTGGGGCTGGCCAGTATCTTGAAGTGAAGGTGTTCCATCAGTTCTGTGGACTCGTCAGGGAGTGTGCTCAGGCGGAGGCTGGATTTGTGGACGATGGCGATTCCTCCTCCTCCTGGGTGGGCGGGGCGGTCCTTCCTGGAGATCCTGTATCCTTGGGGGATGGAGATGGCGATGTCCGGTCCCGAGGTGGTGTTGGTCCAGGTTTCGGTGAAGAATGCTACGTCCGGGGTGGTGCTGTCAAGTAGGTCCCAGATTTCTGTGGCGTGTTTGTGGAGGGATCGGACGTTGAGGAGGATGCATTGCAGGGTCTTCGGTTCGGTTGTGTTCTTGTGTGCGGGTTGTGCTGGATCTGTGTTCTTGGCGATGCTGCAGGTGTGCCGGCAGCGGTGACAGCTGAAGGGTCCATGGGTGTCGGCTGGTGATGCTAGCTTGCAGTTGTTATTGCAGCCTAGGTTGAGTGTGTGGAGTGCTGCTGGGTCGTAGCGTTGGCGGGGCGGAGGTCCAGGGTTCCTGGTGCTGGTCGCGGACGGGTCGCAGACGGGCGCAGATGTGCTTGACTTTGACGCGCCTTCGGTGCACCAGCGGCGCGCCCGCAACCCGCGGCCGCTGCCGACCGCGCAGTGGCCGGCATTAAGTAGGGGTCGGGGAGGGCTGGACAGCTGGGAGGCGGGAGCGGGGAGAGGAGCTGGATTGGGCCGGTCGCGCTGGGGGGGAGGGGTCGCGGGGGGCAGCAGCGGCGGGGAAAGGTAAAGGGAGGAAAGAAGGGATAAAGAAAAAGGGAAAATAAGCAGAAATAAGGCACAAAAGAGCAGAGATGCAGAAAAGAGCAGAAAGGTGAACGATAGAAAGGGTAGAAAGGGTAGAAAAATGAGTGAAGGAGCAGAGGGAGAGAAAGGGAAAATGGGCAGAAATAAGGCACAAAAGAGCAGAGGTGCAGAAAGGTGAAAGATAGAAAGAGTAGAAAACCGAGTGGAGGAGCAGAGTGAGAGAAAGGAGACAGAGGTCCACTGGACCACCAGGAATGAGGCACAGAGAAACCTGTGGGTGGAGGAGGGCCTCGATCACCAACACTCAAGAGTGCAGGGGCAGGGGCACCTCACTTAATGGTGGAGCTGCGAGGGTGGGAGAGCAATTTCACTGACAATGAGTCAGTGGTCTTGCTCACTCTATACAATGACACGAGATGTGTATGTTCATGGGGACATTCTAAATATGTGACATGAGATATGAATGTTCTTGTCTCTGTTGTGCAGTGACACAGGTACATATCCATGTCTCGTTGTATTCACTGTGGGTTTGGTTGTCGAGGAGCTGTTGTCTTTGTACATTGACTTTGGATGCAAATATGGTGGATGTGTATGTGTATGTATAGTAACACGGGGCATGGATTTACAAGAAAACTCTGTGCATTAACGTATTCAGGAAGCAGCTTTGTGTACAGAGACAGAGGATGTGAATCTTCAGGTGGGAAATCGCTGTGTGATGTGACGCAGGGTGTGAATATCTAAATTAACAATATCTGTGTCAGAGAAACCAGGTGTTAAAATGTTCACTAGAAAGGTCTGTGATCCTAGTGATGCAGGGAGTGGATGTACAAGAACGCAGATTTCTGTGAAGTGACAAAATGTGTAACTCTGCAGGAGGAAGCTTTATGGACACTGACACTGGGTGTGAATGTTCAGAGGAAGCTTTGTGGACACTGACACAGGATGTGAATGTTCAGAGGAAGCTTTTTGTTCAGTGACACAGGATGTGAATGTTCAGAGGAAGCTTTTTGTTCAGTGACACAGGATGTGAATGTTCAGAGGAAGCATTAGGGGCAGTGACACAGGATGTGAATGTTCAGAGGAAGCTTTTTGTTCAGTGACACAGGATGTGAATGTTCAGAGGAAGCTTTTTGTTCAGTGACACAGGATGTGAATGTTCAGAGGAAGCATTAGGGGCAGTGACACAGGATGTGAATGTTCAGAGGAAGCTTTTTGTTCAGTGACACAGGATGTGAATGTTCAGAGGAAGCTTTTTGTTCAGTGACACAGGATGTGAATGTTCAGAGGAAGCATTAGGGGCAGTGTCACAGGATGTGAATGTTCAGTGTAAGCATTTTGTTCAGTGTCACAGGATGTTAATGTTCAGAGGAAGCATTAGGGGCAGTGACACAGGATGTGAATGTTCAGTGTAAGCATTTTGTTCAGTGTCACAGGATGTGAATGTTCAGAGGAAGCATTAGGGGCAGTGACACTGGGTGTGAATGTTCAGAGGATGCTTTTTGTTCAGTGACACAGGATGTGAATGTTCAGAGGAAGCTTTTTGTTCAGTGACACAGGATGTGAATGTTCAGAGGAAGCATTAGGGGCAGTGACACAGGATGTGAATGTTCAGAGGAAGCATTAGGGGCAGTGACACAGGATGTGAATGTTCAGAGGAAGCTTTTTGTTCAGTGACACAGGATGTGAATGTTCAGAGGAAGCTTTTTGTTCAGTGACACAGGATGTGAATGTTCAGAGGAAGCATTAGGGGCAGTGTCACAGGATGTGAATGTTCAGAGGAAGCATTAGGGGCAGTGTCACAAGATGTGAATGTTCAGAGGAAGCATTAGGGGCAGTGACACAGGATGTGAATGTTCAGTGTAAGCATTTTGTTCAGTGTCACAGGATGTGAATGTTCAGAGGAAGCATTAGGGGCAGTGACACAGGATGGGAATGTTCAGAGGAAGCATTAGGGGCAGTGGCACAGGATGTGAATGTTCAGAGGAAGCATTAGGGGCAGTGACACAGGATGTGAATGTTCAGAGGAAGCAGTAGGGGCAGTGACACAGGATGTGAATGTTCAGTGTAAGCTTTTTGTTCAGTGACACAGGATGTGAATGTTCAGAGGAAGCATTAGGGGCAGTGACACAGGATGTGAATGTTCAGTGTAAGCTTTTTGTTCAGTGACGCAGGATGTGAATGTTCAGAGGAAGCATTAGGGGCAGTGACACAGGATGTGAATGTTCAGAGGAAGCATTATGGGCAGTGACACAGGATATGAATGTTCAGAGGAAGCATTAGGGGCAGTGACACAGGATGTGAATGTTCAGAGGAAGCATTAGGGGCAGTGACACAGGATATGAATGTTCAGAGGAAGCATTAGGGGCAGTTACCCAGGATGTGAATGTTCAGAGGAAGCATTAGGGGCAGTGACACAGGATGTGAATGTTCAGAGGAAGCATTAGGGGCAGTGTCACAGGATGTGAATGTTCAGAGGAAGCATTAGGGGCAGTGACACAGGATGTGAATGTTTATACGAAGCATTCGGGGCAGTGACACAGGATGTGAATGTTCAGTGTAAGCTTTTTGTTCAGTGACACAGGATGTGAATGTTCAGAGGAAGCATTAGGGGCAGTGACACAGGATGTGAATGTTCAGAGGAAGCATTAGGGGCAGTGACACAGGATGTGAATGTTCAGAGGCGGGGCAGTGACACAAGATGTGAATGTTCAGAGAAAGCTTTTTGTTCAGTGACACAGGATGTGAATGTTCAGAGGAAGCATTAGGGGCAGTGACACAGGATGTGAATGTTCAGAGGCGGGGCAGTGACACAGGATGTGACTATTCAGAAGAAGCATTAGGGGCAGTGACACAGGATGTGAATGTCCAGAGGAAGCATTAGGGGCAGTGACACAGGATGTGAATGTTCAGTGTAAGCTTTTTGTTCAGTGACACAGGATGTGAGTGTTCAGTGTAAGCTTTTTGTTCAGTGACACAGGATGTGAATGTTCAGAGGAAGCATTAGGGGCAGTGTCACAGGATGTGAATGTTCAGAGGAAGCATTAGGGGCAGTGTCACAAGATGTGAATGTTCAGAGGAAGCATTAGGGGCAGTGACACAGGATGTGAATGTTCAGTGTAAGCATTTTGTTCAGTGTCACAGGATGTGAATGTTCAGAGGAAGCATTAGGGGCAGTGACACAGGATGTGAATGTTCAGTGTAAGCTTTTTGTTCAGTGACACAGGATGTGAATGTTCAGAGGAAGCATTAGGGGCAGTGTCACAAGATGTGAATGTTCAGAGGAAGCATTAGGGGCAGTGACACAGGATGTGAATGTTCAGTGTAAGCATTTTGTTCAGTGTAAGCTTTTTGTTCAGTGACACAGGATGTGAATGTTCAGTATAAGCATTTTGTTCAGTGTCACAGGATGTGAATGTTCAGAGGAAGCATTAGGGGCAGTGACACAGGATGTGAATGTTCAGAGGAAGCATTAGGGGCAGTGACACAGGATGTGAATGTTCAGAGGAAGCATTAGGGGCAGTGACACAGGATGTGAATGTTCAGAGGAAGCTTTTTGTTCAGTGACACAGGATGTGAATGTTCAGAGGAAGCTTTTTGTTCAGTGACACAGGATGTGAATGTTCAGAGGAAGCATTAGGGGCAGTGTCACAGGATGTGAATGTTCAGAGGAAGCATTAGGGGCAGTGTCACAAGATGTGAATGTTCAGAGGAAGCATTAGGGGCAGTGACGCAGGATGTGAATGTTCAGAGGAAGCATTAGGGGCAGTGACACAGGATGTGAATGTTCAGAGGCGGGGCAGTGACACAGGATGTGAATGTTCAGAGGAAGCATTAGGGGCAGTGACACAGGATGTGAATGTTCAGTGTAAGCATTTTGTTCAGTGACACAGGATGTGAATGTTCAGAGGCGGGGCAGTGACACTGGATGTGAATGTTCAGAGGCGGGGCAGTGACACAGGATGTGAATGTTCAGAGGCGGGGCAGTGACACAGGATGTGAATGTTCAGAGGCGGGGCAGTGACACAGGATGTGAATGTTCAGAGGAAGCATTAGGGGCAGTGACACAGGATGTGAATGTTCAGAGGAAGCATTAGGGGCAGTGACACAGGATGTGAATGTTCAGAGGAAGCATTAGGGGCAGTGACACAGGATGTGAATGTTCATAGGAAGCATTAGGGGCAGTGACACAGGATGTGAATGTTCAGAGGCGGGGCAGTGACACAGGATGTGACTATTCAGAGGCGGGGCAGTGACGCAGGATGTGACTATTCAGAAGAAGCTTTGTGTTGAGTCACACCGGGAGTGCTTGTTAAGATGAATACTCTAGATGTGCGGTGATACCGAATGCTAGTGTTCAGCAGGCAGGCCCTGGCTGTGCACAGTCACACATGCTCTGCTTCTTTTTCAGGGGTGCTTCCTGTGATTCCTGAGTTGACTCCAAAGATTAAGGAGGAGGTGGAACTGTCCATCAGCAGTCACTATTCTTCTGATGTCTTACGAACTGAGGAAGAAGACACCTCATTCTTCAGTGAACACCAGAGTTGCCCAGTAGTCAAGAAGTCGCACTCTGCCTGCGATCCCCCGGACCCCAAACGGCTGAAAATAAAGCGCCACGAGGCGCTGTCGGCCTGCGATCACCTGGATACAGGGAATTTGCGGATTAAAGAAGAGAATGACTTTGACTCCAAGGAAAGCATTCAAAACTCCTTTAATGGTGAGATATAGGTATTTAATTAAGGGTGCTGTCAGAGTGAGGTATCCTGTGTACCTCTTGGTTTAAGACACTCATGGCATGCCCTTCTGTTGTATATTTGTTTGTTTGTGTATTTATTTCTTTAATTCATGGAATTTGTTAAGCACGTGATTACCAGAAGGTGTTCTTGCACCAGCCGTGATCTGGCAAAGTTAAGCACAGGAAGATACTGAGGAAAAAAACAAGTTGTCTGTTTCTAATCCATTCGGTCTGGCTCCTCAGTTGGCCAGGAAGCAAGCAATTTACCGGATGTGCTTTCTTGTTCTTGGGAATCGGAAAGAGGTGGTTGAAGAGGAGCTTAGATTGCTTGATGGAATATACCAAGTAAACAGTTGTTTGTTGAATGCTGGGTCTGGGTCGTACAAGGCATTTAAAGGGTGGCAAAGTCTTCTGTAAAGAATGTGTTGCTCCACTTGGCGCTAAAGAGGTGGTTGGAGTTGGGGGCTTTGGGTGGTAGACAGAGTAACAAAGGGGCAGCACAGGTCTGCACCACTTAGTGATGCTGGAGTGGGTACCCGATAGGCCAAGATAAAGGGCCTTAAAGTTATCGAGATGAGAAGCCACCAGTGCAATAGGTTCTGTTGTGTCCGAGAACAGGCGCTGTCTCTGCATACTGTGCAATGTCCTGTATCGCCCACGTCAACGTGCCTTTGGGACTGTTCCACTTTAGTTGGGTTGTTGCCATGGTCCCTTATACACTTGACTCTCCAGTGATCATCAGAGGGGTGTGAGAGGTGTGTGGGTGTGGTAATCACTCAAGCATTCAAGGATTGCTACAGGTATGGGAAGGTTTGAATCTCGGAAGACGGGTGACTGCAGCAGTTACCCTCTTAGTCAAAGGTATAACTTTATAATGTTTCTATCTGTGTTTGCTTTTACGGGAGATGGTCGTTTAACATGAAGATCATGTAAATAGCGCGATACAACTGTACACACTTGCAGCAATGAAACGATAATGTGCTATATTACTAACAACCTGGGTACCTGTGGGTACTTGTTAGATTTAGGGGTCTCTAGCTGGCACAGGTAGGCACTTGTGACAAATAGGGACCCTCTCCTCTAGTCAGGATAAGGGGATTACACTCCCAAAATAACCCCTGCTCACCCCCTTGGTAGCTTGACACGAGCAGAAGGGCTTTACTTCAGAGGCGTTGTAAGTTAAGCAGTTGTGACCACATACAGTAACCCAGTGACAACACTAAAAATGGACACCACACAGGTTTTATATAAAAAATAAGTAGACTTTATATAGAGTTACCACAAGACCATAAACAACAAAAATACCACTATGATTACTTTAAGATAGTAGATTTAGATTTAAGCTTAGTTCAGTTCAGTTCTTAGATGCGACACTCTGCGTCAATATACCTTAAGTTACGTTGCGCTTCCACGACAAGCAATGTCGCAGCGATGGGAAATGCGGCAAAGTTCAGATACAAAGAAATAAAGAAGTGAAGAACTTCCAGATGCGGCACGCTTCTCGGGGATGCAAGAAGTTCACGGTTCGATGCATAGACTGCAGGGCGACACCCTTACGGCAACAGCTCCAGCGGCGAAGCTCTTCTCCCACGATGCGGGAAGCTTCCGCTCGATGCGACAACTACAGCGGCGACATCCAAGATGCGACGGCAGCAGGTCCAACGGTGGCGCGCTTCTCCGGGATGCAAGGTGCTCTTGGTCGATGCGGTGCAGTGCGACAGTTCCAGCGGCGACACCCTCCTTCGGAGTTGCGACGGCAGGCCCAGCGACAGCGACACGCTCCGATCTCGTTGCGAGATTCTTCTCCTGATGCGGTGCAGTGCGACAGCTCCAGCGGCGACACCCTCCTTCAGAGTTGCGACGGCAGCAGCAGCTACAGCTACCTGCTTCCTCTTCGTTGTGGCACGCTTCTCCCCGATGCGGTGCAGTGCGACAGTTCCAGTGGCGACACCCTCCTTTGGAGATGCGACGGCAGGCCCAGCAATGGCGACACGCTTCTTCTCGTTGAGTCGCGCTTCCAGCTCCTTGCGACACGCAGTTCCTCAGAAGGCCCAAAACAGCAGAAGGCACTTCCAAAAGAACTCTGGGGAGCTGGGGCTGAAGTCTGTTGTTCCTGAGACTTCAGCAGGAGGCAATCACTTTTCCACGCCCTTGGAGATCCTTCACAAGTTGAAAGCAAAGTTACAAAGTTCCTTTCTCCTTCCTTTGGCAGTAAGGCAACCACTGCAGGCCAATCCCCCAAGCAGCAATTCAGCTTGGGAATAGTCTCTCCTCAGTTTCTTCAGGTTCCTCTCCTCAGTAAAGGTTTATTCTTGTAGTCCAAAAGTGATTTAATTTCATGGGATCAGGGTCCCAATATTTATACCCCATAATTCTTTGTTTTCTGAGGGGAGAGGGGCCTTTGCCCAGTCCAAACCAGTTCTGAAGCACTCTGTTTACCAGACTTCTCCTTTCCTTTCACAGTGCAGGGCAGGCACATCAGACGCCCCACAAGAGGTGGAGCCAGCATTGTGGAAGCCATGTACAGTCCTGGAGCACTCTGTTTACAGGACTCCTTCTCTTCTTTCAGTGTGCAGGGCAGAGACATCGTCCGCTCCCCAGGGGGTGGAGCCAGCATTGTGGAAGGCAGGCACAGCCCTATTCAGAGTTCAGGTGCACTCCTCCCTCCCATCAAGATGCAGATCTCTCTATTCACCACTGGGGGACTCTGCCTGTCTCCTGGAATTCCCCAGCCCAGTCACTGACAAAACCAGACATAGGAGTACACAACCTAGCAGGGGCAGGTTTGAATGGTTAGACAAGCAAATACCTACTTTCTAAAAGTGGTATTTGCAAACACAGAATATTAAAATAAACTTTACTAAAAGATGCATTTTATTATTCTGAGTTCCGGCATACTAAACTCGAATTTCTACCATTTTCTCTGAGACAGTTAGGATTATAAAATGTAATTACTCTACCAGCCCATTCTGGCCTATGGAGAACAGGTAGCCTTGCAATAGTGAAAAACGAAAATGGCTGTAATTCACTATTAGGACATGCCACACACATCAGGGCTTGTCCTACCTTATACTTACAATACACCCTGCTCTTGGGCCTACCATAGGGGTGATTGATATGAAAAAAAGGGACCTTTTAGGGACTGGGAAGTGGGTTCACTTGCCCAGTCAGCATGACAGTACCACACTGCACGCAATCTCTGGTATGGCAGACCTTAGACATAATTTACAAGACTGTGTCTGTGGGTGGCACAACCAGTGCTGCAGGCCCACCAGCAGCATTTGGTTTTACACGCCCTGGGCACACTCAGTGCACTCGACTAGGGTCTGACAAGTAAACCATATAGCCAAACATGGAACTACTGATTAATACAATAATTTACAGTAGGGCGTACTTGCACAGTGGCACAGTGCCCAAAGCATCTAACACCAGGAAAAATACATGAGGCAACAACAAAAATGGTAGGGAGACCCACGCCAATGGTGCCAGGTCTAACAGTACTCTTAGTCTTTGAGGAAAGGTTTGTCTGTCCTTGGCTGCCCTAGTGAATTCACCATGTTTGTCTCTTGGTGCCAGTCACTGGGCGGAGGCTCCAGGCAGAATGCAATGTATCCTGCTGGGTTCAAAATGTCTGCCCTCTGACCAATTTTCTCAACATCCCTGGACAAACCCAGATGAGTTTCCAGCAAAACTCTCCAAAAACAAATATGCCCAAACATCTACCACCTGAGATGCAGTAGAAGACAAGACGTTGGGTGAAAACGGCTGGTTTACAAAGTCCTGACTTTATCACGGTGCATGTTCAGGGGCTACAGGTGCTGGAAAGAGGCTGCACTCAAAGGTTGTCCCCCGGATGTACCAAATTCTGCTGCCCTTATTTTTAAACTCGCCAGTCATTGCCATGATCTTTGATTGGTGGAGGAGCACAGAGCAGGGATGGCACACACAGGAAAGACAACTTCTGCCACTTCAGACTGGAAATCGGAAACCAGGGGTAGGGTCCAGCTGCCGCTTTCGGTAACGCTGTTACCAGTGCTCCCCACTGGAGCAATACCACACTGGTAGGACTTCAGCTCAGATCTTTAGCTACACCCATAGAGGGTGATAGATACTTAGAGGACAGGCCTGGCACGACGACCACCCGGAGGAAGGGGACCCATAGCCCTGATTATAGAGCTCTATGCACATCTTCTCATGAAAGTCTCTACTGCGTGTATCTTCTCTCATTTATTGAAATATGGAGGTAGATACTCTTCTGTAGAGCAGATCAGGCCCCCCTCACCCCACTTCTGAGCAATGGGATACATCTGAGTTTACTGAATTGATCAGTATGTTGTGTTTAACAGTCGGCCAACAGCAATGTTGGGTTATAAACCGGCTAAAGAGGATTGTGAGTTGGAAAACAGGAAAATGACCGCAGTAATCTTGGGGAGGGATACTTGGTCCATTACGTCCTGTTGCTACTTCTTGTTTCTCAACTTTATGTATCCTATTTAAGTGTGTTTATCGCGCAAACAGTAGGGACCCTAAGTAGAATAATATTGAGAGTTCTTACCCAGCTTATTTGCTTTTTGTTTTGAGCTTGGTGCTGTCCCCATAGGTAATGGTTACTTGAAAGGAAGGCTTCATCCCTGCGCCTTCTTACCAAGATTCTTTTGTACTTGCAGTAAGACCGAGGGGGTTCATATTCACCCAGAAGCATGCGTATGATCCCACCCAGAAGCATGCGTATGATCCCACCCAGGAGCATGCGTATGATCCCACCCAGGAGCATGCGTATGATCCCACCCAGGAGCATGCGTACGATCCCACCCAGGAGCATGCGTACGATCCCACCCAGGAGCATGCGTACGATCCCACCCAGGAGCATGCGTACGATCCCACCCAGAGGCATGCGTATGATCCCACCCAGGAGCATGCGTATGATCCCACCCAGGAGCATGCGTATGATCCCACCCAGGAGCATGCGTATGATCCCACCCAGGAGCATGCGTATGATCCCACCCAGGAGCATGCGTATGATCCCACCCAGGAGCATGCGTATGATCCCACCCAGAAGCACGCGTACGATCCCACCCAGGAGCACGCGAACGATCCCACCCAGGAGCACGCGAACGATCCCACCCAGGAGCACGCGAACGATCCCACCCAGGAGCACGCGAACGATCCCACCCAGGAGCACGCGTACGATCCCACCCAGGAGCACGCGTACGATCCCACCCAACCCAGGAGCACGCGTACGATCCCACCCAACCCAGGAGCACGCGTACGATCCCACCCAACCCAGGAGCACGCGTACGATCCCACCCAACCCAGGAGCACGCGTACGATCCCACCCAACCCAGGAGCACGCGTACGATCCCACCCAACCCAGGAGCACGCGTACGATCCCACCCAACCCAGGAGCACGCGTACGATCCCACCCAACCCAGGAGCACGCGTACGATCCCACCCAACCCAGGAGCACGCGTACGATCCCACCCAACCCAGGAGCACGCGTACGATCCCACCCAACCCAGGAGCACGAATACGATCCCACCCAACCCAGGAGCACGCGTACGATCCCACCCAGGAGCACGCGTACGATCCCACCCAGGAGCACGCGTACGATCCCACCCAGGAGCACGCGTACGATCCCACCCAGGAGCACGCGTATGATCCCACCCAGGAGCATGCGTACGATCCCACTGCTTCCTGATGCTCTTCTGGTTTGGATGCGGATCCTGTATCTTCAATGCGCACCTAGAATGGCCGCTAGTTTTGATCTCTCACCCCTGACCCTGGGTGCATTACAATGTTGCAAAAGTACGTGCAGTGAGTCCTGCTTTATGTCACCCGGACTCCTGTGCCAGATTTATTGTGGCAGCTCATGTCCTGTTTGTTGGCCCTTGTCCTAGGGGAATCTATGGATCCACTGCAGGGAGTGCATGAGGGTCCTAGCGTGCTCTCGGCATTGTGATCTGCGAGGTGTGCACAGCGAAGAGGGATGACCTCGGCCTTCAGCTGAGAAGGAGGCTTTGATGATTTTTGCCAGTCTTGTCGCTATTTCTCCTCCATAATGTATGACATCCTTGTATCTCTTCCGCGTCCGTGAAGTGTCACAGCCTTGTTTCTTTTCCTCCACCGTGATATGTTACAGCGTGTTGTGTCTTCCTACACCATGATGTGTGAAAGGTTTGTATCTATTCCTCTGTGAGGTGGGACAGTGTTATGTCTCTTCCATCTCTGTGATGTTTCAAAGCCTTCTCTGTCGTCCTTCTTCGTGATGTGTGAAAGGTTTCCATCTCTTCCTCCTCTGTGAGGTGTGACAGAGTTGCCCGTGTTCCTTAAACCTAATATTTGAGAGTATTGACACTGCTCCTGTTCCCTGGTGTGTGACAGTAGTGTTCTCCTTGAGGTGTGGATGTGTTGGTGCTGTTCCTGTCTCCACTTTCTTTTCTCATGTCTTCCATTGCCAGTTGTTTCTGGTGGCGGTCTGAAGCCTGGCTGCCCGCTGCAAACGAGCGTATTCAATTCCCTATACTCTGGAATTGTCATATGATTGTTGAATAGCGCTTTGGTTAATAGATGGTTTGTGTATTTCTTTCAATCCACAGAGCACGACATCTATCAGAACAATATTGAAGGATTTACTGTAACACAAGAATCAGGCGAGAGAATTATGGGAAGATTCAAAGGAAATGTTCCCTTGAGTCTGGAGATGGGGGAATCCAACAAGCGTCTGGGTGCAGCACGAAGAAAGCAGGTGGCATCTGGTGGAGAAGGACCAGCCGAGCCCCCTGAATGTGCAAGTGATATCAGTAGATCAGATGACTGCTGTGAACAAAAAGGGACATGCACACACAAACAAGAACAGGATTTTGGTGACTCTGGTAATAATTTGAACAATTTATCCAATCCGGTTCCATATCAGCAAGTGCCTTTGGCGTACAGCCAACACGAGACGGGTTTTAGCCGAACATCGACTCTGATCATGCACCAGCAGATGCACTCAAGAACAAAACCATACATGTACCATGTCTTTGATAAGAGCACCAACAATTCAACACTCCAGGTCACGCATGACCAGATCCAAATGGGAGATAAACGACACACATGCTATGAATGTGGCAAGAGCTTTCGGTGGCCTTCACTTCTAGTTCGACACCATCGAATACATACTGGCGAGAGACCATTTGTTTGTAATGTGTGTGGGAAAAACTTCAGCCAGTCATCACACTTAGCAACTCACCAGAGATTGCACACTGGCAAGAAAAGCCCGACAACGAAGCCGCCGATGGAAGGCTCCGCCATGCAGCGTTGGAGACATTCCCCGACCTCCTTTCTTGGTGCAATGTGCCAGTGGCAGAAAGAATGAGCTCACAGGGGCTTGGCAGAGTAGCTGGACCGGCCCGAGGAGTCCTTTTATCCACTAGGCTAGCTCTGTACCAGAGAACAGTAGTTGAAGATGGATATGCACCTATGGTTAGGCTGATCGCAGTAGAGTACCCTTATGTCGGTGTCAGTCCCTGCGGGGGAAAGCAGATGATTATCACATGGGAAGAGATGCAACTGGAGAAAAGTACATGCAAGTCATCTGCATTGTTTACGCTACACTAGGGTCTACCACAAAACCCAAATGTATGTGTGTGTGCAAATGCTGAAGGTGGTGCATTGCAGACTTGTGTTTTCTGGCTGTTTTAGAAGCTACTCAGTTATTTGCCTAAGAAGGAAGGGTGCCATGTGCAATAAACACACCTGTGCTTGAGAGACTAACGGTAAAAGCCATGGGCGCCCGTGCCCTGTGGGTATAATGTGCTCAGCACCCAAGAGCCGTGTATTCAGAACTGGAGTGCCTAGCTCGCCCAAGGACGCTGCACAGGGGCCCCGACCAGACCTGTCTACAGGATGATGCAAGGGTTTGACAGCCGCCACAGAAGATAGTGCCCAAGGCGCCGGGCAACCTCCGGGTAGCTGAGCGCCTTATACATTTAATTTAATTATAATTTAAAAAAATGAATAATCAGGCAAAGAAATTGATCTTTTAAAGTATCTACTGTTGGTACCTGCCAACTGTGCTGCACACATAAACAATGTTGAAATGCTTGTGGGTGGCACAAAAAGAGCTGAATTAGCAATAATGAATGCCGCTTTTCAACCAGTGAACCTGTCTGAAAGTAAGAGAGCAAATCCACCCCGCTGCAGCATCTCCTTGGTGTTTCCTCACCGATGCGACCTCAGACCCGCGAATGGGAGGAAGGGCTGCTCTGTGGTCATCATCAAAGGCGACCTGGTGGAAGGGTAAACGCTTCTGAGACTGATCCGCACTTTGCTTCAGCTGACGACGTTCACCCAACGCTCTGATCTCCTCACCTGAAGACCAGGCTCTTTTGGGACCCTTCCCCCCTTGCTGTGTTGTACCAGTTCCTGCCCTATCCCTCCCACTCCCTTGGCATTGTAGCCCCAGGTACTGCACAGCACTGCGTTGCTTGAAAGCTTTAAAACGTACCAAGAGAGATGGGTTAAACATCGCCTGCTGCCTTTAGGAATTTGCTGCAGTTTCCAAAACTTTCATTCAAATGTGCGCTGCCTTCAGTTAACAGGGACCTAGACGGACTTTCACCTGCAGAATCCAGCTGGAGGGGACTTCTTAGATTATTAGGATTGATGGGAAACGCGCTGTCAGCTTGGACCTCCTTTTTGAACCCTTCGCAAAACGCTGTTGATTCCATTTGACAGATTATTCTCTTCGAGACTGGTCAAGCCCACCCCCATGGCTGAAGCCAAGCTTGTATTTTGGCAAACAAAAGACATGTCAATATCTTAAACCATGTTTTAGATACCTCTTTTAAGGTAATATTCCAGCTCAGAATTAATTTAAATACTGTGTATTCTAAGAGTGATTTGTTTTTTAGAGATTCTAACATTATAGAGAATTCACCGCAACCAAAACTACCTTTGCTTCATGTGACGCAATAATCCCGCAAAATGATCTTGAAGAAAATGGTTTTTACTCACCCACATCTACTGTCTCCAACTCCCTGCTTAACCCTAAACATGACACAAACACAAGTAACCTACACCTTAAACCTAACTCCAGACATAACCTTAACCCGCGTGTTGACCATAACCCTCTCACTGACCCAACCATCGAACACTCTCTAACCAGCAACCTACACCATCACCCCTACCCCAGCCATAACCAGTACATTACCCTAACCCTCCCATTGACCATCCGCCGACCATCACCCAGCCTTTCAGCATCCACCAACCTTAACCGCTAATCTTTAACCTTCTCCTTAATCCTTAACCTAGCCATATTTGACACATCACCTAAATCCTCATTGTTGGACTTGGGCCTTAGGGCAGGTTCACCCCTAATCGTTTCGCTTTTATGTATGGCCCTGTGTAGTGATTTTTGGGTCTCTGCGCACTTTTTTCCCTGTGTCCCAGAGTGAAAGTGCGTGCGCAAACGCTTTACACATCGCCTCCGAGATTAGCCTTGCTGCTCGCGCCACGTTACCTAGAGGGTGAACGGGGGTTATCTTGGTGTGTGACTCCCTTGCCCTGACTTGGAAGTGGTGGTCTCTGACTGGCGTTGGCGCAAGCCTTGGCCAGCCAGAGACCCCGTTTCTAACATTGGTGGCTAGCGGTGGGATTGGACTTGCGTTTGCGTTGTACCACAGTGGCGACAGGCCACACTACAAAGCTCTATAGTTTTAGATAACCGCATTTTGGGGATTATTGTTTTTTAGGGAAGTTCAGTTTTGCTTCTTCTGAAAGGTGTCATTTTGTAATTTCTGTTCAGTACATTTGTTCCCCGCCCTGCTTCCAGAGTTTGGTACCTGTGTCACTTGTGGTCATGTTGAGAAAATCAGGGGTGGTAGAAACTGCCTTACCAGTCCGAGGGGAGGGTGTGTGTGAATGAGTGTTGTGTTACACTGGACAGTGGAGTGCAAGTTCTCTGAGATAGGAATCTTGCTGAATTGTGTTAATTGTATACTCCTGTTTAGCTCAGACCCCCAGGTTCTCTGTGTCAAACTCTTCTTGAGAACGTCCGCCAAAATGGAGCCTAATTTTGATTTCTGTGATCTGTTTAGATACAGTATGTTGGAGTTGGTCAGATTCTGTGAAGAGAGAGACATAGGGGTGGATGAGTCAGATACTCAGTCCGAACTTAGGAGCAGCCTGATCCTATGGCAAAAGGGTCAATGGGATCTTGAGCGCAGTGAGAGAGATAGGGCCCGGGCCGCACGCCATGAGGGTGGTGAGTCTGTGGAGAGCCCTGAAGAATGTGAGTTGTATGATGATGACAGTGGATGGATATCAGCAGATAGTGAGGACCGCATAGGTAGGGAGTCCCTTGCTGAGCCCAGTGTCCGTACCAGCGCCCCATCCCTTGTCCTGTCCCCAGAGGAGTGGTTAGATAGGAGGGAAGAGCGGGAGCATCAGCTAGCGATGGAACAGCTCAGGTTGGAGCACGCCAAGCTAGAGGCTGAAAGGGCCTTGTTCAGGGAGAAGGTAACCCTAGAGGGTAGGTTATCCCCTGAGTGCAGTTGTGGTTTTCTGGATTCCCCAGGGAGGGTTGAATCCAGTGGTGGCAGCTATTTAAGTGTTAGTGTAGACAGTCCCACTCCCAGTTCCCCGAGTATGGTACCTGTTTCCCCAGAGGAGGAGAATAGGTTGAGGTTCAGGAACCTTAGGAAACTGTCTCGCCAGTCTTGGGAAGAGTTTGTGGATGAATGTCAAGATGCACTGTCTGATTGGCTAGAGGTTCACATGGGAACTGAGTTTACCAAGCTATTTGATCTGGTTCTAAGAGAGCAGGTGCTCAATAGTTGTTTGCCAGGGTTGCGCCAACACCTGTTGGAATATGGGTTGACTGATCCAGACACCCTCGCAAAGGAAGCAGAACGCTGGGACAGTGCGAGAGGTTCTTTTGAGTCACTAGTGAGTGATTCCAACAATAGTGGGTCAGGTGTCTTCCAGCCCAGTGTGGTGGAGGAGGGTGAGAGTAGCCCAGCTAGGTCCCAGGTTAGTGAGGAGGGTGTAGGGGCTGACTGCCTGTCTCAGTGGAGCGGGAGTGAGTGTGTGACCGAGAGTCCCCAGATGCCCGAAGCCCTGTCACAGAGCCTGGATGGTTCCTTTAGGGAACACCAGGATGGGAACCTAAGCTTGCCTGTTAGTTCACTTGAGGGAGATCTCCTAGTGTGTAGAGGACCTGGAGCATCTGTAAGCGGAGCTTCTATGGTTCTAGAGTCTGGCAGTACCGCTCCAGTGGGGATGGTACAGGAGTCCAGCAAAAGGAGTGATTGGGGAATAGTATGTGAGTCCCCAGAAGTCCTGGAGTGCCAGGCATTGGTTGCACCAAAGGTTTTAGACCAGAGGTTGGAAGGCCAGGTTCAGGATCCGCCTGACCTGAAGGGTGGGACTACTGTAATCAGTGTCCTGACCAGTTCTTTTTCCAGAGGTACCGCCCCGGTTGGGAGGGAGCAGGACTCTGGAAGGGGGTGCAGAGGGTGGGAGAGCCCACCTCTGACCCCGGTACCACCTGAGGGGTTAAACCCTAGGTTGGGAGAAGAGTGTTTTGAGGGGACCCCTCGCAGGAGGAGGAGCAACCCTAGAAGAAGAGGTAGGGGGAGGAGAGCCTTCCCTGAGACTCCTGGTCCGCCTGAGGTTGTAGACCCTAGGCTGGAGAACCAGTGGCAGTCTAGCCTTGTCTTGCAGACAGGAAGAGTGGAGCATGGCTATTATGTGCCAGGGGTTACTACCCCCCACTTTGTGAGTAGGCAGGATCCAGTGGTACCTGGGTGGCCTAGGGCCTGGTCCTCGCCGAGGGCAGCTGGAGAGTACCAGTGGGGTAGCCCAGTTAGTCCCTACAGTAGTTTTAGAAGGAACCCTAGGGGTTCACCGTGGCGTAAAACAGGAGGGTGTCCCTGCAGTTGTGGGCCCGCGTCCTTGTTTTATCGCCCCAAGCAGGGAAGTCCATCACGGTGGTGATTGGTCTGCCCTGCGTTTTGGCTGGAAGGGGGTTGTGTTGGACTTGGGCCTTAGGGCAGGTTCACCCCTAATCTTTTCGCTTTTATTTATGGCCCTGTGTAGTGATTTTTGGGTCTCTGCGCACTTTTTTCCCTGTGTCCCAGAGTGAAAGTGCGTGCGCAAACGCTTTACACATCGCCTCCGAGATTAGCCTTGCTGCTCGCGCCACGTTACCTAGAGGGTGAGCGGGGGTTATCTTGGTGTGTGACTCCCTTGCCCTGACTTGGAAGTGGTGGTCTCTGACTGGCGTTGGCGCAAGCCTTGGCCAGCCAGAGACCCCGTTTCTAACACTCATGTTAACCATAACTTTCTTCCTAACCCAACCTTTCACAATACTCCCACCCGTCATTATCCTTACCGTAACCTATTCATAACCCTACCCCTACTGTCATCCATAACCTTATCCATATCCCAGCCTTTCACCGTACTCGAACCTTCACATGAATCCATACCATAACCTATTCATAACCTTAGCCTTTATTTTCACCATAGCCCGCTTCCCAACCCAGTCTTTCACATTATTCAACCCTCACATTAATCCATGAATTATTCATAAACAACCCTCATATTATCCATAACCTTATCCATATTCCAGCCTTTCATCGTACTCTAGCCTTCACATTCATCCATATCATAACCTATTCTTAACCCTAGCCCTCATGGTAACAATAACCCTCTTCCTAACCCAATCCTTCACAATATTCCAACCCTCATATTAATCCGCACCTTATCCATGAACCATTCATAAACAATCATCTTATTAACCAAAACCTTATCCTTATCCCAGCCTTTCATCATGCTCTAACTTTCACATTAATCTTAACCATAACCTTTTCATAACCCTGACCCTCATGTAAACTGTACGCCTAACCCAGCCCTTCAACATCATCTAACTTTTAACCCTCTTTTTAATACTTACCCAAGCCATAACGACCCATAACCCTAATCCTCATGTTAACCATAACGACAACCATACCCCTAACCCAAGCCTTCACCACACTGACCTTTCATCCTCACCTTAATCCGTACCCCAGCTACATCTGATCCATCACCCTATCCCTTGCATTGACCACAACCCTCTTCACTTACCCAACCCTTGTCCGCTCTCTGGCCCGTAACCTACTCCTTTACCACCGCAGCAGCGGGACCCGAGCGACGTCCCTACTCCTCGTGTTGACCATAACTCCCTCCCTGACCCAGCCCTCCCCACACTGAACTCAAATCTGCTACAAAAAGACAAATGGAGATGGAAAATAGCCCCTTAGCCGAGGACTAGCTGAAGTTACCAAGCAAAGCTAACTGGAGGTTATTTCAGTTTATAAGGAGTTTAGATAATAGCAGTGTTACATACATTTTAAAGATAGCTCTTAGTGTTTCAAAAGATGTTTTTGTAGTTAACTCATCGTGCTAGTTCCTGAGCTGTGCCCACCTGCACAGTCCCCTTGGTGGTAGCAGCAGTAATACATTCTCTCGCTGAAGAGATGCACTTCCTGTCAAGTGTTCTGATGCATCTTCTGTCTTTTCGTCAAGTTTTTCATTTTCTCGGGATGTTGGTCTTTGGAATAAGATTTGAAGGTGATGTACTTTACCTTTGCTGATTCCAATGTCGCTGACTGGCGCACACAAACGTCAGACTCGCTCCCTTCTCTCTCAAGGATGGTTCCTTGCATGTGGCCCGATGGCCGACACCATAAGGAGCGCGTGGTGGACCCCGTCTATGACAACGGTGTGAGCTGGAGTTGGCCAATGGACAATGTAGTTCTTGGTTCCAGTTTGAGTAGGTCACACAGGAGACCCTGAGGGCGGGACACAAACCCTGCCGGTTTCATGTGGTCGAGACTTTTCTTTGTTGCATATTTAAAACCTAAGAAGTTACTCAGAGAATTTTCAACAGGAACAATTTACAGGCCCTGGTCAAATGGATATGGAACAATTGAAAAGAAGATATCCCTGACAAACTCACTTCAACTTCACGTTTACTCAAATGTTTTCATTAGCAAATCCCTAAAACATGCGGCATTTTAGAGTAGAACACATCAATTGGAAATATCTAAAAAACTGTCCTTTTTGTAAAATAAATTAAAAATATTCCCAATGTAGCAGTGGCATCTAGATCATGTATTTAACCCAACAAGTCTAAATCCTGAACACGGACTGAATGCCGAACATTAAAAATTGTGTGCGAAGATTCATATGGCTCAATTTTAAAACCCAGAGACAGTTCGAGAGTGAAGGCTTCATTGGGGACTTGCAGTTCCAACACATGCACAGTAGCTATTATTATCCGACAGCTTTTTCATAAATCCCTTAAATTGCCATGCTGGATGTTGCGACCGGAATGTCCCCTGATGGTGTCCAGTCGTTTCCCCTGCTTGCGGCCTGACTCCAAGTATCTGGGGTCCTAGTTTAAAGTATGACATGGCCTCTTTGCTTATGTTGGGTGAATGGTAGCCTACTGGCCCATGCATCGAAAGGTCTATTAGCCGTGGGCCCGGATCCTTGCACCAAGATCCATGCCCCTGGAACCGCGGGATCCATCTTGGAAGCCTCTGGCCCATTCATGTGCACAAGATGGAGGTCCGGTTGCTTTCCCACAGAGTGAAAGTGCCGGCTGACATTCCTCAGACTAGAGGGGGGGAACCCAGACACTGTGTGAGGAAGGAGGAGGCGGGCTTCCGGTTAGAAATTCAACCAGGTCCTTTATGATAAAGAGGACTGCGGATTACTGTTCCTGAGTGATGTTGGACCCGGCCTCGTGGCGTGGTCCCGCGCCTCCCCGCATGGCGGGCCCGGGACAGCAGCGACCCCTGTCCTCCCGGACGAAGCTACCTCGCCAACCCTCGACGAGAGCCGCCACTCCTGGCGACCCCCGGCTCTCACCCTCGAGAACACGGCGACCCCTGTTCGCCCCACTCTGCTGGCCCAGGCACTACCCGGGCCGCCATCTCAGGCCCGACTCCATCTTGGACCCTCCACGTCCGGACCACGTGGCCTCGACCGTCCTCGGCCGCAACCCCAGCGAAGCCCCGACATCGAGGCACCAAGATCCGACCAGGTGGTAAAACGGCCACTTGACGGTTCAATGAGGGGAGTTTCGATGGCCCTCCAACCGTCCCCGGACGCCTGGTTTCGATCGCCCTCCGGCCTCCCTGGGCGCTGGCTCCACCCCCTGCTGGGTGTCTGGACACTCTCATCCCGGCCTCTCTGACCCCCAGGCGCGAGGGTCCGGACATCAAAGGACTCCAGACCTATATCTGGGGCAGCTCTGGAATGAGTCGGCAGTTGTATCCTGGAGTCGAAGCCCTGCTGACACTGTCGCGGCTGGCCCCGAGAAGAACTCGTTGCTGAAACCATCTTCGGAGCCTGCTGGCGCTGCAGCGGCCCAACCTCGCTGAAACCATCTTCGGAGCCTGCTGGCGCTGCCGCGGCCCAACCTCGCTGAAACCATCTTGGAGTCCTGCTGGCGCTGCCACGGCCCAACCTCACTGAAACCATCTTCGGAGCCTGCTGGCGCTGCCGCGGCCCAACCTTGCTGGTCCTAAGACTGTCCCGCTACCCCTTACCCTCAGTTACCAAGACTTTACGGATCTTAGAGAAAATACTTAAGTTGTAAGTCAACCTTATAGACCAGCTATCCTAGTAGCATGGATACGAGCAGTCCAAGGCTAAGACTCTAGAGGGCGTGTTAAGCCAGCTGTTTTACCATCACATTACCCCTTGAACACCCCGTGAAAGGACACCACACAAGTGTTATGAAAATAAACAGTGTATTTATTAGAATCACAACAACCCTGTACCTCGATCCGCTTGTACATATTGCCGAGAGAACCAATCGTTATTGCTGATAAAGATTCTAAGAAGTCATCCTCTTGTGTGGTATCCCTTTGTAGTGGTGTGATTGCTCTGCTGTTACGATTCTAGGAGAGGAGCCTCACCCAGGAGGCCTCTCGACGGCGCACGGCCAACTCCATACGGAGAGGTGGGTCTCAGGGAAGTCAGACATCTTCTGCCTCCCCAGGGACTGCCTTTCTAACATTAGTGGCAGGCGGTGGGATCCGAGCCGACGCAAATCGTACGGAGAGTGACTCGCCCACTGCTGACAGAAACACACCGCAACCATGACTACCAAAGAAACCGGACTGACCACTGAGGTCCAAAAGGAACGATTAGAAGATTATAATCATAAAGAACTGAAACAATTTTGCAAAGACCTCGGCATCGCTACCACTGGACTAAGCACCAAGGAAGATTTTAAGCTAGCCCTACAAACATGGGTGGAGGCAGGAGCGACGCCACCCCAGGGCGGAGAAAACACGGTCCCAGATGGGCACCGGAGTAACCTCACAACCGCAGCGGAAGGATGAAATACCAACGTAGACACGGGCCTCTCCCACGAAGACGCCCGAGAGCGAGAAAAGAGCCGGCTCCATGAGTTGGAGCTCGCCCGACTCCGCCTGGACGGAGAACTACAGCTAGCCGAGAAGAAGATAGCTCTTGAGCAACTAAGACTACAAGGCGACCTAGAGGAGAAACGAAGGCAGAGAGATTTAGAGGAGAAGAAGCTCACGTTCGAGCACGAGCAGGGCTTAAAAGAACTTGAGATCAAGATCAAAAATGGCGAGGCCAGCGCTTCCGGGAACCCGAGCCCGCCTCCTCCTGCGGACACGAAGGTCCACATCCCCAAAGATGTCGTCAAAGAATACTACAAAAACGACGACATCCAGCAATGGTTTAAGGCTCGCGAAGTGGCCATGGCCTCCCATCGAATACCCGCCAAAGACTGGGGCGCCGGCTTGTGGGGGAAGTTCGTCAACGAAGGGAGAGACGCCCTGCTGGAGCTCCCCGACGCCGAAATGACCTCGTATGAACACATGAAAGCTGCCCTCCTTACGCGCTATGGACTCACCCCTGAGATGTACCGTCAGCGGTTCCGAGACTGTAAGAAACTCCCCGGTACTACATGGGTGGAGTACGTGAACTTCTATAGTAGGGCCCTAGAGGGGTGGATCAAGGGCAGCCGGGTCACCACCTACGAGCAGCTGTTCAACCTCATTGTATGGGAGCATCTCTCCAACAACTGTTTTATCGAACTCAGGCAGCATCTCCTCGACAGCAAACTGACCGAGCCACGTAAACTCGCCGTCGAGGCCGATCGATGGGTGAGCGCCCGGGTCCCCCGGAGCCCGATGGGGGACTCCGGCCAAGGTTCCCCGGGGAACCACCGCCCGCGAGGCGGCGGGTGGGGCCAGAACCGGACCAGAGACTCCCCCGCGGGGCCACCCCGACCTCTACATCGCCATCCCTGGCCAGGAGAGGGCCCCCCCCCCTGCACGGCCGGGGCCCCGCCCGAACGTGACCTGCCACAGATGTCAGCGGCCCGATCACTATGCCAATGACCCCCTCTGCCCAATGAACCAACGACCCGGCACCACCGGTCCTCCACTCCGCCAGCTCGCCGCCGCCGCCCTGGGAGAAGAAAGGGGCGAAGAAGAGAACTATGACCACGAGCAGACCGAGTGGGAGCCCGCCGCTATGTCCCTAGTGTGCCTAGGAGAAAGAGACATGATCCCCCGGGCCCGATCCCGGGCAACACCCAAAAGTACCGCCAGTGGGTCACCATTAATGGACGCCGGGCGGAAGCCCTCCGCGACACCGGAGCCAGCGTAACGGCCGCCCGTGGCCACTTGGTGACCCCCGACCAAATCCTGCCCAATGTGCTGTGCCCAGTGCGGTCTGCGGACAATTCGGAGAGCCTGTGCCAAATGGCCCGTATCCCCTTCGAGTGGGGAGGGGTGTCGGGCATGCTGAAAGTGACCGTCCGGGACGATGCCCCTGTAGATTGCCTCCTCGGGAACGACCTAGAAAGTTCCCCCTGGGCCCACGTAGAGCGGAGAGAGGATCTGGGGATGCTACGCCTTCCCGAGTGGGTTTGCGCAACCACCCGCTCCATGGCCACCCGAACCACCGCTCCGACGGAAGACACCCCGACTGAAGAACCGGAGTGGCCCGCCCCTCGGCCGGCCGCCGTGTCCGAAGACCCCGAGCCAGAGCCCCTGGGGCCCGACGGTGGAGAAATTGCTGAGCTCGGCCACCTCCCAGAACTAGCCCAATGGCGCCAAGAAGGCGGCCCCACTCGAGAACAGTTCCGGCAAGAGCAGAAAACCTGTCCCTCCCTCGAGGGAATCCGACAGCAAGCCGCCACTCAAGCCGCCGGAGACCCATCGGGGTCCCACTGGGTCTACTGGGACCACGACCTCCTCTATAGCGAATAAAAGATCGCCGAACTGGGGGCCGGCCGTGTGCTGGTGGTCCCCCTCCGATTCCGGGACTTCCTCCTGAACCTGGCACACGATGTGCCTCTCACCGGGCACCTGGGGCAGGACAAAACCTACAGCCGCCTGGTGACCCATTTCTACTGGCCAAAGATGAGAAACGATGTGAACAATCACTGCCGGACTTGCCCCACCTGCCAAGCCACGGGAAGAGTGGAGGGAAGCACAAGGCCCCCCTCCAGCCCTTCCCAGTCGCCAACACCACCTTCGAGCGGGTCGGGATAGACATTGTGGGGCCTCTGGAGCCTCGCACCTCCCAATGACACCGGTTTATTCTCGTCCTGGTGGACCATGCCACCCGCTATCCCGAAGCCATCCCTCTCCGGACTGTAACAGCCCCCGTGGTGGGTCGAGCGCTGATGGGGATCTTCTCCAGGGTGGGCTTCCCTCGAGAGGTCATCAGTGACCGGGGTACGAACTTTATTTCTCGATACATGAAGTCCCTGTGGCAACAGTGCGGGGTCACGTATAAGTTTACGACCCCCTACCACCCCCAAGGGAATGGGCTGGTGGAGCATTTCATTCGAACTCTCAAGGGGATGATCATTGGCCTGGAGGAGCCCTTGCGACGCCAGTGGGACGTGCTGCTGCCCTGCCTCCTCTTCGCCTATCGGGAGGCCCCCCCAGAAGTCCCTGGGATTCATCCCCTTTGAACTATTGTACGGACACCCCGTCCGGGGTCCCCTCAGCCTGGTCAAGGAAGGCTGGGAGGTTGCAGTCCAAGATGCTCCCCCCGACGTCTACCGATACCTCCTGACCCTTCGCAATCAGACGCGGAAGTTCCGGGAACTTGCCGAAGCCAACCTCGACGCCAGCCAGGAGGAGATGAAACGCTGGTACGATCAAAACGCCTCCTCTATTGAGTTCGAGCCGAGACAACAGTCTGGGTCATGTCCCCAGTCGAACCCTGTGCCCTCCAGGACAAATGGACGGGGCCCTTCAAGGGGGTGGAGCGCAAGAGCCCTGTCACCTACCTGGTGGACATGGAGTCCCCCAGGAACCCCCTCCGGGACCTCCACACCAACCGGCTCAAACCCCACTTTGTCAGAACAGAGCTTAGCCTGCTGATGGCTACTGATGACGGGGCCGAAGACGACTCCGAGCCCCTACTGGACCTCCTGAGCCCCTCCGAGAAGGACGGCTCTGTCGAGGGGGGTCACCCTCTCCTCTGCCCTGACCCCCGCACAGCGCCAAGACTGCCAGGAGCTGTTGAGTCAATTTGCGGACTTGTTTTCTCTCACCCCCGGAGTCACCCAGTGGTTTGTCCACGATGTCGACACCGGGGACAGCCCACCGGTGCGGCACCAGACCTACCGAGTTCCCGACCGAGTCCGGACCTGCATCCAATCCGAGGTCTCCAAGATGCTGGCCCTGGGGGTAGTCGAACCCTCGGACAGTCCGTGGGCCAGTCCTGTTGTCCTGGTCCCCAAGGCCGCCGCCCCGGGCGCCCCTCCTGAAATGAGGTTTTGTGTAGAATACCGGGGTTTGAACGCCGTCACCCGGACCGATGCTCATCCCATTCCCTGGGCTGATGAACTGATCGACCGCCTGGGGGCGGCCCGCTACCTGAGCACCTTCGATCTAACCTCCGGCTACTGGCAGATCGGACTCACCCCGGGCGCCCAAGAGCGCTCCGCCTTCTCAACCCCCGACGGCCACTACCACTTCAGGGTGATGCTCTTCGGGATGAAGAACGCCCCCGCAACCTTCCAGAGGCTGGTGAACAAGGTACTGGCGGGGCTAGAAGAGTTCAGCGCCGCCTACCTGGACGATATTGCGGTATACAGCCTCCACTGGGCTGAGCACCTTAAGCACCTCTGGGAGGTCCTGTCGGCCCTCCGACGAGCCGGACTGACAATAAAAGCCAGCAAGTGCCAGATAGGCCAAGGTTCCGTGACCTATCTGGGACACCAAGTGAGGAGCGGCCAGGTGGCGCCCCTCCAACCCAAGATTGACGCCATCCTGGCCTGGGAGCCCCCGGTCACACAGACCGCAGTCAGAGCCTTCCTGGGGCTCACTGGGTATTACCGGCGCTTCGTGAAGAACTATGGGAGCATTGTTGGCCCCCTCACCGAACTCACTTCCAAGAGACAGCCACAGAAGGTGCACTGGACCCCCGAGTGTCAGGCCACCTTTGAGACTCTGAAGACACCGATGTGTACCGCCCCGTGCTCCAAACCCCCGACTACAGCCGGGAGTTCATAGTACAAACAGATGCCTCGGAGCACGGTGTCGGGGAGGTCCTTTCCCAACTCAACCCCGAAGGAATTGATCAACCTGTGGCCTTCATCAGCGACGTCTGCTGGCCTGAGAGCAACGCTGGAGCACCATTGAACTAGAGGCCTTCGCAGTGGTGTGGGCCCTCAAGAAATTCCGACCCTATCTCTTCGGCACCCACTTCCGGGTGCAAACGGACCACCGGCCCTTGCGGTGGTTGATGCAGATGCGAGGAGAGAACCCCAAGTTGCTGCGATGGTCCATCTCCCTCCAAGGGATGGACTTCACTGTGGAACATCGCCCCGACAACGACCACGCCAATGCCGACGGCCTGTCCCGCTTCTTCCGCCTCGACGAGGAGAGCCCCCAAGAAGATGGGTGACTTTCCCGGCCTTCAGCTGGGGGACGTGTGTTGGACCCGGCCTCGTGGCGTGGTCCCGCGCCTCCCCGCATGGCGGGCCCGGGACAGCAGCTACCCCTGTCCTCCCCGACGAAGCTACCTCTCCAACCCTCGACGAGAGCCGCCACTCCTGGCTACCCCCGGCTCTCCCCCTCGAGCACACGGCGACCCCTGTTCGCCCCTCTCTGCTGGCCCAGGCACCAACCGGGGCGCCATCTCAGGCCCGACTCCATCTTGGACCCTCCACGTCCGGACCACGTGGCCTCGACCGTCCTCGGCCGCAACCCCAGCGAAGCCCCGACATCGAGGCACCAAGATCCGACCAGGTGGTAAAACGGCCACTTGACGGTTCAAGGAGGAGGGGAGTTTCGATGGCCCTCCAACCGTCCCCGGACGCCTGGTTTCGATCGCCCTCCGGCCTCCCTGGGCGCTGGCTCCACCCCCCTGCTGGGTGTCTGGACACTCTCATCCCGGCCCCTCTGACCCCCAGGCGCGAGGGTCCGGACATCAAAGGACTCCAGACCTATATCTGGGGCAGCTCTGCAATGAGTCGGCAGTTGTATCCTGGAGTCAAAGCCCTGCTGACGCTGTCGCGGCTGGCCCCAAGAAGAACTCGTTGCTGAAACCTCGCTGAAACCATCTTGGAGTCCTGCTGGCGCTGCCGCGGCCCAACCTTGCTGGTCCTAAGACTGTCCCGCTACCCTTTACCCTCAGTTACCAAGACTTTACGGATCCCTCGATCCGCTTGTACATATTGCCGAGAGAACCAATCGTTATTGCTGATAAAGATTCTAAGAAGTCATCCTCTTGTGTGGTATCCCTTTGTAGTGGTGTGATTGCTCTGCTGTTACGATTCTAGGAGAGGAGCCTCACCCAGGAGGCCTCTCGACGGCGCTCGGCCAACTCCATACGGAGAGGTGGGTCTCGGGGTGGTCAGTCAGACATCTTCTGCCTCCCCAGGGACTGCCTTTCTAACAAGTGACATTTGGGGGATGGCCGGGGTGAGGAGTGGGCCTGCAGTGTCTGTGTCGGGGTGCAAAGTATCCTCTAGTAGGGGAGCGGCTGTTGTCTCTTTTCTTAATCGCCATCAAGTGTGGCTGCTGATAGACTGTTGATCTTCAGGAGCAGACTGCTCACACCTCTTTATTCATTTGAGAGTTTTGTTTCGCGCGAACATGACCCGAAGGTATCGGAGCACTTTACAGAGTAAGCACAACAGTAATAGCATGAGGTACATATATATCTATATCTATATAAAATGGTTAAAAAAAAGCAAAGCACGTATAGTGGGATATGCAACAAATTAGCAGCACATACAGGTGTTACGCAAAGTGCCAATAAAAATAATAATAATACACAACAACAATTGTATAAAAAATGTGGCCAAGGGTAGGCAGAGTAGCTGCATAGATTCACCCAAACAGATGAACGCATATGGCATCTTAGAGCTAACGTGCACGGCAGCGTGGCACTTTACAAAGTAGAACAATATCAGTCATACGAGGTACATTGAAAGCAAAAGAAGAATATAGAGCACGCAGTGCGTATTGGGATACATAAACGGAATAGCAGCGTTATACAAGTTATATAAAAGTGTAAAAAGCCCTACAAATAGACAATTAATCACAGAAGAGTATGAGTAACAGTGCACATAAGAGAGCTGAAGTAGTTATGGAAGGGGGTTGCATGGTGTACAGACAAGAGGCAGAGTATTCCCAGAGGTAGCGATGAGTAGAGTTTCGAGAGGGGGTGAAGTGAAGCATATGTCGAAGACTTACAGCATGTTAAGGAGTGACGGAAGCAGCTGACAAATCGAGGGCGGGGTCAACCAGAGAGCGAGGGCATTGCCAGGTCCACAACGAGAAAGGAATTTGTTGGACTGGAATGTTTTTACGTCTTTCTTGAAGAAGGATGTGGATGGGTTACATGCGATGTCAGTAGGGAGAGAGTTCCAGGGACAGGTAGGAAGGGGTTTTGTGGTGTCATGAAAGCAATTTTAGGATGCATCCTGGCCTCGAGTGGTAACCAATTTACAGATTGTAGGTCAGTGGTTATGTCCTCACATTTTTTTATCCTGTGATGAGCCTGGCTGCTGCATTGAGAGTAGCCTTAAGAGGGACAAGTGAGACTTTCGGGAAGCCCACAAAGGTAGCACCACCCTAGTCTAGCTTCGGAAGCACAAGTGCCTGAGTTGCAATTTTGAGGTCAGCCTTGGGTAGAAAAGGTTTAATTTTCCTAAGGATATGCAGCTAAAGGTTGGCTCCTCTAGTGCTGGCACTACTGTGTTTTTGCATGGAGAGGGTGATGCCTAGGGATTTGGCAGAGATGGCGATGTGTGGGGTGCAATTCAAGTCAGAGAGACGAGGAAGCCAATCTTTGATGTTAGTAGCGGAGGGGATGGAGCGATCAGGAAGAATTCTGTTTTAATGGCATTGAGTTTGAGGTGATTGCAGAGTCAGCCATTGCTGTGTTAATGTTAGGGTGTTATTGTGGGTGTGGATGGTTATTTTCATATAGAGTTGTGTCATCTGCATACATGCGGTAGGAGATGTGGGAGCATTTGAGGATATCAGTTAGGGGCTCCATGCAGTGATTGAGCAATGTTGTGTAGAGCATAGAGCCTTGGGGGATGCTCAGCGATCGTGGGGCCTGCTCGGATCGAGTGTGAATAATAAGGAAGCACGGAGACATGTTCTGTAGACAGGGGGTGAACCATTTTAGCTCAGTGCCGGAGAGGCCCATCCTGTGTTCTAGGATGTCGAGGAGGGTAGCGTGGTTGATGGGGTCAAAGGCTGCCGACAGATCCAATAGGATCAAGAGACAAGATTCACTCCAGTCAAGCGAGCGTGGGGCATCATCGACAATATGGACCATACCGGTTCAGTGCTGTGACCTGAACGGACTCCGGATTGGTAAAGGTCGGGGAGTTGGAAGGGTTCAATGTGATTGAGGAGCTGTAACTGCACACATTTGTCTAGGAGTTTGGCCAGAGTAGGTATGTTGGAGATGGGGCATTACCTGTTGGAATCGAACAGGTCAGAGTTTTTTTTTTTTTTTAAACCGGGGTAACTTGGCCAGTTTTTAGGCAGTCTGGTAGGTTGCCCTGGGAGTGCGAGGCATTGATTATCGTAGTGCACAAAGGGAGTATGAGGTGAATTGATTCATTTAGGAGTGTGCCATTATTCATAAGTAGGACTCCCGGTTTTATGGTATTTAATTTTTTAACATTTCTGTCTGTATTTATCCATATTTATTTTTTTCCCAACGTATTGGTATTAATCCATATTTATTTAGTGTTTTGTGAATATATGGAGTCATAAAATAGTATATATTTCCTCATTTATTTAACTTCTAAACATGCACTCACACTCTGCTACCTGTCGCGTTTAAGCACATTAAGCAGCCAAATATAGCAAAACAGTACAGTCGGGTAAATATGAGCATTATAAAACAAATATATGTTACCATATACCTGCATTTAGGAAAATCTCAACATATTTTTAACTTTCTATGCTGCCTATCTGCTCAGCTATTGTCCTAGAAATCACGAAAAACAGCATGGAGAGTCACCCACAAGAAGCACACTTTCCTGCATTTTTCCACTTCTAAAAATAAATACAGCCAGGAAACACTTTGTTTTCTGTCTGTAATTATCTGTAAAAATCCGTAAAAACGGAAAACCGGGAGCCTTATTCATAAGTTATCAGTTCAATGCGATTTAGAGTTAGCTAACATTGATGCGTGCGAAGCTGGTATTTTTACAATCACAGCTGCCACTAAATAGATTATCAGAGACATCTTAATCTACAGAAAACCAGGTCCCAACACCCAGTTTGTATCGAGCCTAATGGAACAGGTGATACAACCCGCTCTTAGGTATAATAAAGTGCTGGTATTGGGGACATGAACCTACACCTGGATGTGATGGCTAATACCGGAGCACAAGGACTTTGCAACACCAGCTGTAAGGCGGCCAGTTCCTGACAATCTCCTCTCCCAACCCACCAACTAGGCCACCTACTAGACCCAGTTTTCGCACAACTGGGGGATCTAATAACTGAAAGCCCTGTTGCAATTCCTTGGACTGATCATTATTTGGTGCCCTTTAGCGTTTTGATACCTAATACCCCTATGCCAAAGTCGTTGGGTGCTGTGACGAGGCTGAGGAAGTAGGCTAGAATCTCAACAGCAAACTTCAATCGCGCACTCCAACAGGGCGGCCCAGCGGGTGGTAAAGACATGGAGGCAGCCTGTAGCTTATTAGATGAGTGAATTACTGAGGCACTAGACAGAGTGTCCCCTTCGTCCTCTAGAGCGCCTGGGAGACAGTTAAAATTGGCCCCATGGTTTAATGTAGAACACAAAGCAGATAAGACTTCCTGCAAGAGGCTAGAACGAGTATGGAGGAGAGACTTCTCAGACTACAGGAAGGCTGCATACAAAACCAGTCTTAAGCACTATCACTCCCTCATAAGAAAAACGTGTGCTGCCTATAACAGTGCTAAGATAGAACAAGCTGAGAACTCTTCTAGAGAACGTTTCTAAAATTTCAAAGACATCTCGTCACTAGCTAGAACCTCGGCCTCCAAAGGCGGATCAGTTGAGTCGTGCAATCTGGTGGCAGACTTCTTTACAGAGAAGGTAGCAAGGATTTACACTACCTTCCCGGATGAGGCACGTAAGGGGAGTTCCGATAGCGAGGGGAGGGCCATTGTGGATGAGGCAGATTGCCTCACCAGATTTGAGCTCCCTCCTGTGATGACCTCCAAGGCATAGCCTCAAGTATAAAATCCGGCTCATGTAGGGACCCCACTACTCCTAAAGTTCTAAGCGACAGCCTGGATATCTTAGTACCTTATATTAGGCAACGCCTTGAACTCTCCTTTGAGTCGGGAGTGGTCCCAAAAAGATGGAAAGAAGCGATTGTCCTCCCCATAAAAAAGCCGAATCTGAGTGAGAGTCAACTGGAGAACCTTCAACTAGTCTCACTCCTGCCATATTTTGCGAAAGTAGCCGAAAAAGTGGTCAATATACAACTGACGGACCACTTTAACCGGCACATCGTATTGCACCCTATGCAATTGGGTTTTCGAGCAATTTACTCGACTGAATCAACATTGCTCCTGTCAACTGAAATGATTCGTAAACAGGTCGGCGAGGGCCAGACGGTTGCGCTAGTTCTCTTGGACCTCAGTGCCGCATTTGACACTGTAGCCCTTCCACTACTCCTGCAGCGCCTCAGGATATGCGGGCTAGATAAACTAGCTCTTAAATGTCTGAGGTCCTTTTTACAGGATCGTAGTTTTCAGGTGGCTCAGCTTCCTCACTATTCCAAGAGCATGGCGCTTGCTCAAGGGTCCCACAGGGCTTTATACTAAGTCCCACCCTTTTTAATCTCTATATCGCCCCATTGGCGGATATTATTTCTAAACATGGAATCAGTGTCGTGTCATATGATGATGACACCCAACTTGTGGTTTCTTTGTCACAATCCCATGAAGAGGCAGCCAACAATTTTTGTTACTGCCTACAAGAGGTGGCTACCTGGATGACGAATAACTGCTTACAATTAAATGGCAGCTGTTAGATTTGGGGGTCTCTAGTTGGCACAGGTAGGTACTTATGACAAATAGGGACCCTTGGCTCTAGTCAGGATAAGGGGATTACACTCCTAAATAACCCCTGCTCACCCCCTTGGTAGCTTGGCACGAGCAGACAGGCTTATCTCAGAGGCAGTGTGTAAAGCATTTGTGACCACATACAGTAACCCAGTGACAACACTAAAAATACACAATACTGTTACTTTAAGATGGTAGATTTACCTTAGTTCAGTTCAGTTCTTAAGATGCAACACTTTACGTCAATGTACCTTATTTTGCTTTGCTCTTCCACAACAAGCAATGTCGCAGCGAGGGAAATGCGGCAAAGTTCAGGTGCAAAGAAATAAAGACGTGAAGATCTTCTAGATGCGGCACGCTTCTCCGGGGATGCGAGAAGTTGTCGGTTCGATGCGTGGACTGCCCTTGTTCAGAAGTGATACAGCAACAGCTTCATCTGCGACACTCTTCTCCCACAATGCGTGAAGCTTCCGCACCATGCGACAACTACAGCGACGACATCCTTGTTCAGAAATGCGACGGCAGCAGCTCCGACGGCGGCACGTTTCTCGGGGATGCGAGGTGCTTTCCTCGATGCGGTGCAGTGCGACCGTTCCAGCGGTGACACCCTTGTTCAGAAGTGCGACGGCAGGCAGCAGCGAAGGTGACACGCTCCCTCTTCGTTGCGAGACGCTTCTCTCGATGCGGTGCAGTGCGACAACTCTAGCGGTGCCACCCTTGTTCAGAAGTGTGACGGCAGCTCCTTGCGACACACTTAGTTTTTGTTGAGTCGCGCTTCCAGCTCCTTGCGACACGCAGTCCCTCAGAAGGCCCAAAACAGCAGCAGGCACTTCCAAAGAACTCTGGGGAGCTGGGGGCAGAAGTCTGTTGTCCCTGAGACTTCAACAGGAGGCAAGCTCTTTTCCAAGCCCTTGGAGATCCTTCACAAGTTCAAAGTAAAGTACACAAAGTTCCTTTCTCCTTCCTTTGGCAGTAAGGTAACCACTGCAGGCCAATCCCCCAAGCAGCACTTCAGCTTGGGAATAGTCTCTCCTCAGTTTCTTCAGGTTCCTCTCCTCAGTAAAGGTTTCTTCTTGTAGTCCAAAAGTGATCTAATTTTATGGGATCAGGGTTCCAATATTTATACCCCAAAATCATTTGTTCTCTGAGGGGAGAGGGGCCTGTGCCCAGTCCAAACCAGTTCTGAAGCACTCGGTTTACCAGACTTCTCCTTTCCTTTCACAGTGCAGGGCATGCACATCAGACCCCCCACAGGGAGTGGAGCCAGCATTGTGGAAGTCAAGTACAGTCCTGGAGCACTTAGTTGACAGGACTCCTTCTCTTCTTTCAGTGTGCAGGGCAGAGACACCAGCCGCTCCCCAGGAGGTGTAGCCAGCATTGTGGAAGGCAGGAACAGCCCTATTCAAGGTTCAGGTGCAACTCCTCCCTCCCATCTAGATGCAGATCTCTCTATTCACCACTGGGCTGACTCATCCTGTCTCTTTGAATCCCCCAGCCCTGCCACTCACACACTCCAGACAAGGAATACACAACCTAGCACAGGCAGGCTTGAAAGGTTAGGCCAGCAAATACCTTCTTTCTGAAAGTGGTATTTGCAAACACAGAATGTTAAAACTAACTTCACTAAAATATGCATTTTATCATTCTGAGTCCAGGCATACTAAACTCGAATGTTCACCCTGTTCTCTGAGTCAGTTAGGATTATAAAGTGTAATAATTCTAACAGCCCATTCTGGCCTATGGAGAACAGGTAGTCTTGCAATAGTGAAAAACGAAAATGGCTGTAATTCACTATTAGGACATGCCACACACATCAGGGCTTGTTCTACCTTATACTTACATTGCACCCTGCCCTTGGGCCTACTATAGGGGTGACTGATATGAAGAAAAGGGAAGGTTAAGAGTCTGGCAAGTGGGTGCACTTGCCCAGTCAGCATGACAGTGCGAGACTGCACGCAGGCTCTGCAATGGCAAACCTTAGACACATTTTACAAGGCTGCTTCTGTAGGTGGCACAACCAGTGCCGCAGGCCCACTAGCCGCATTTGGATTTACACGCCCTGGGCACACTCAGTGCACTAGACTAGGGTCTGACAAGTAAACCAAATAGCCAAACATGAAACCACTGATTAATACATCAATTTACGATAGGGAGTACCTGCACTGTGGCACTGGATAGCAGTGGCACAGTGCCCAAAGCATCTAACACCAGCAAAAACACATGAGGCAACTGCAAAAATGGAAGGGAGACCCACGCCAATGGTGCCAGGTCTAACAGCAGCGAAACTGAGGTTCTGGTGGTGGGAAAGGCCCCCTCAATCTGGTCCTCATCCTGGTGGCTGCAGAGTCTGGGCCCGATCCCCGATCAGATTAAGAATTTGGGGATGAGGCTGGACTCCAAGCTCTCCTTTGAGAGTCACACCATAATTGTAGCTGGTAAGTGTTTTGGAGAAATGAAAGCATTCTGGAAAACTTTAGCATGCTGCCTGTGGCAGCGAGGAAAACCCTAGTCCACGCGCCGGTAACTTCCCACCTAGACTACGGGAATGTTCTATACCTGGGAGCAAGGAGTAAGTGTCTGAGGAGACTTCAGTGTCTTCAGAACGCGGCAGCCCGCCTTGTTCTAATGCTACCCAAGGGAACTTCCTCCAAGTATACCCCTGTCGCCCTTCACTGGCTCCCAGCGCGGGAGAGAGTACTCTTTAAAGCCCTGTGTGTTAGGTACCGTATTCTGCAGGCGAAAGGGCCAAGCTACCTACACAACCTAGTGTCCCCCTATATTGCACCACGCATGTCCTTTCCAGCACCGATGACGAGCCGAATGACACCACCTAATGGCATGCAGGGGTACTGCTCATCAAAGGTTTCCAGATCCAGTCTGACGCCTGGGGAATATTCTAAGCAGAGATCTTCAATCTGTAGGCCGCGACCCCCAGGGGCCGTGGAGTCATGGGAGGGGGGCACGCATTCCTCAACCTCACTTCTGCCTGCAATCCAAAACATTTGCTTTTAGTTTTTGTAGGAAGGTGGCTACCTGACTATGGTTACCCCGGATTTTTTTGCCTGTGTTTAGCTGGTTTTTTGACTTAGTTGACCTGGTTCCCTGCTAATCAGGGCCCCAGGCCATCTGCTCTCTCTGTAAAATGGATTCCATGTACCCTATGTACATACCACAATTGGAAATGGACTCCTTGTCAGCCCCTGTATAATGCACTATAGGTGCCCAGGGCATAGGGGCCACCAAGGCCTACCAGGGGCTGCAGCATATCTTTTGCCACCCCTGGCTGGTTCTTAAATTGACACAACTGGCTGATCACTCAACTGGGGTAAGGTGGTGTAATCACCCCTTACTTAGATATAGTATACCTATATCTAAACCTATATCTGGACACATATAAACCTGTGAGCCACTCCTATGGAAGGCCTCATCAATCCTGGAGGCAGAGTGCGTGGTTTAATGTGAGATGGAGCTCTAGCATGAGCTGAGCCTGTCTGCAGCTGTCGGGAACAACTCCCTAAGCTGTTTCAGGATAATGCCATACCATATACTCTTAAGTGCACTATAATCCTCGCGGTTATATAGCAACTCTGGTTTGGCTTTATCAAAACATGTCGTGTAAGGTGTCATACGATTTGGAATACTATCCCCTCGCCAGTTCTGGCGACGGGGATAGCATTCCACCCCTCTAGAGGGGTAAGACATGTTCCTTTACTTCAATGCGGTTAATTTCAAAAAGGGCCTTAGATCCACAAAATGGATCCCTCTGCCACAGACAAGAGTCTGGACCCCTGCAGCTGACCGAAACTCAGCCAAATGGGGCCTGGACAAAGGGTTTCCTGTCACAGGAGGGTGTCACCACCCTCCAGACAGGAGATAGTGGATTGTAGCAGGGAGGTCTGAAAGAAACCAGACACTGCCTGGGGCGCACAAGGCTGCCCCTTGCATAATCCGGCCAAACCGGTTCTGGGGCACTCCAGCCCTCGTGCCAGGGCGGCCTGGATCAAAGGAAAGGGGCGTAACCACCCCCTTCCTGGGTCCCACCCATAGGGGGGGACCTAGCAGGTAATCACGCCCCCCAGATTCGAATAAGAGTGGGAGCAGTGCCAATGCACTACAGATTTCCTGGAAGAAACATAAGAAACGAAACTCTGGACCCTTGGACCTCCTACTCAACGTGGAAGCCCGAAGAATCTCCCTTGTGGTCAAGGAGTGACCACCCTGCACCAGCAGGCACCATCCAGCCCTCGACGTCTACTTTGTTGCAGTTCCCGCCGGAACTCGAGCGACAGAGATCGACGAGATCAAGCTTGCCTGCCTTCCAACAGCCCGATCCACAGTCCCTGCAGAGCTGAGACCCGTGGAGGCGACCGGAAGCGTGGGGCACGCCATCTTGAATTGACCACGAGACGCTGACTGTGCAGCCCACGAGTGACCCTCGAAGCTGTACACCGGGGTTTGAGAAGCCCCAACCCTGAGCCACTCTTGCACCGAAGCTCACCCCTCTACACTCATCGAGTGCTGCGTGGGGCCCTTCTGCTACTTTTGGCTCAACGCGTTGGCCCGGTCACTTGCCAGCCGGCTAGTGGCCCCTGTGCCGACGAAAACTTGAAATCGACTTGTGAATCTGGTTGCTCCAGATTTACACCAGCTCCCCTGAAAAGGAGCCCCCCACTCTGACCCTCCTGGTTCGAGTGAGAAGCAATCTCCCGATTCCGCGTGGATTGCTTTTGCCAAGTGTTGTTTGCTCCAATCTTGAAGCCGACAGCGCCGACGGCGAGAGCCTGCGTGGGACAGATCGTGACCTGCTCCTGGACGTCGTAGATGCCCCAGAGCCCACGTGACAGCGGAGAGAAGCACCTCGACAGCGACCTGATTGCGCCCGACATTGCCTGGTTCCATCCTGGTTCCACCCTGGTCACTGCTGAGTGACCCAGACTCTGTCCCCTCTGCTTTCAGGTACTTTTCGACTCGAGTCCACCCTTGGACTCCACCGGACACTTTTCTTTCACCCCGCCTGCAGCCCTTTCAGCTCCAAGCACCAAGAGCCTGCGTGACGAAACCCGACTCAACTTCGACCCTGTGCACCCGCTTCCTGTGGGTGAGGTAACTTTGCTCCGCCGGTGTTCCCACACTGGTACACATCTCTAGGGTCTGTGTCTTAAGTTTTGTTCCTCTAGGTTCAGCGGAAGTGTCCTTAAACTTTAACTTTGTAACTTTTACGCACCATTGGTTAACATTGGTGCATGCGTGCGCTTTCCGCACTGCTCCCGAATCCCGTGGGCCTCTCCCGACTTCAGCACTGCTTGTCCTGACTGCTCCCAGCGATTCCCTAGGCCCTAGGCCTAACCACTGTTCGATTGGTATCTCTTATACCACTTGTTTAGTATATGGTTTGAGTGGCCACCCGCCCTCATCCATAATTGTGCAACTTGTATGTTTAAACTGTGCTTTTGATTTAACGCTTGTGCCCCTTTATTCATAAAGAATACTGGGGATTGTTTTTAGTAATAAACACATATATTTTTATAATATATACTTGTGTGGTGTCCTTTCATTTGATATTACAGGATTGTATGTGGTAAAACAGCTCGCTTAACACGACCTCTTAAGTTAAGCCTTTAGGCTGCTTAGTCCATGCTACCCCTAGGATAGCTTGTCTAACAAGGTTGACTTACAACCAGACACCATAAGGGATTGTTTGGTCTGATAATAGGTGGTTCTAGAATTGGAAACATCACCTATCAGGCCAACTTCTCACAGTTTTGGAAAGGTAACGTTCCAGGCGGTTAATTCTGATAGTTCAAATGTTTGAGATGGATTGTCATGTAGGGAGTGTCCTGTGCTCTGGTAAGCCCACCTTTCTGCCAGTGTGCCGCTGGCCTGAAATACATGCAAATGTCACAACGAGTTAATCGGAAGAAGTTAAGGATGCCTGGGAGCCATTGAATACCTTGAAGCTTTATAATGACAAAGATTTATTCTTTTTGAGAGGCAGTGCAAAGAGTTAACAACTAAGCTGTGAACTGCGTGCTTTTAATTGTCATTGCATTTACATAGCGCTTACTCTCCCTGAGGATGTGTTGAAGGGATAGTTATGTAAACAAACTGCACTACATACAGCAAACGGCCTGGGAGTTACTAAAACCTATGGGCCTTATTCACAATGAATTGGCATAGGGCAGCGTTGCAAGTATTGTTGCTGCGCTGCCATCCACGAGGTCGAAAGGGCAGGAATGCGCTGTATTTACAAGATACCGCGCATTCCTGTCATTTCTGCCTATGCTGACAAACAGTTTGATGCCGAGCACCGATGCAGGCACCCTGGCACCGATGCAGGCACCCTGGCACCGATGCAGGCACCCTGGCACCGATGCAGGCACCCTGGCATCGATGCAGGCCCCCTGGTACTGGTGCAGGCCCCCTGGCACCGATGCAGGCCCCTGGCACCGATGCAGGCCCCCTGGCACCGATGCAGGCACCCTGGCACAGATGCAGGCCCCCTGGCACCGATGCAGGCCCCCTGGCATCGATGCAGGCACCCTGGCACCGATGCAGGCCCCCTGGCACCGATGCAGGCCCCTGGCACCGATGCAGGCCCCCTGGCACCGATGCAGGCCCCCTGGCACCGATGCAGGCCCCCTGGCACCGATGCAGGCACCCTGGCACCGCGGTGCGAGGGGGTTTGCATTGTTGGCAGGATCATTTGTGTGCATGAAGGAACACCTTCCTTCCCTAAAGCAATCCACGGAGGCTTTTTTTTCTTTCTATGTGCCATGCAAATTGGAGCAAGTATAGAAGGAGGGAAGGAGGAAAAACGAGGAGAAATAAAGACATTTCTCCTGGTTGCGCCTTCCTTGGGAAGGGTCACGGTTTGATGCATTCCCAGGTTTACCGATCCTTGTAAATCTGTGACTGCGTCAAACCCCATGGGTCCCGTGTGGGAAGCCCCAACGCAACCCCCATGGACGGCCCCCCTGATGCCGTGAAGGCAATGCAGCGACGTGCACTGTAATGCCTTACACTGTATCTACGAGACCATGAAAAGCCAAACAAAGGGGCTTTGCGTGGACTCGTAGATATGGGTCAGCGCTCTGCGCCACCGGAATGTCATAAAAAGGAATGCATCGACGGTCCGAGGGGCTTATAAATCAGCCCCCATATTTGGGAAGCTCCATTTTATCATGAAAACACTTTTGCGCATTTTGTAGCAGTCCATGTTCTACTGTGTGTAATAAAAGTATAAAATAATGACTTGCGTATACACAGTGCTTTCTGTCACAGTCTGTGACCTTGTAGCACTAAAAATACACAAATCACCAAGCTTTAGTTCTGTGGCTCCTGGTTACACACAGACCTTTGCAGTGCATTAACTAATAGTGTCTTCATAATGTACTATCGTCCACTTCCCACTGAGTAACAACAATTATTTACTTATTTCTTTTTCATTGAAGCTGCATTTTATTACATGTGGCTACCTTTCAGTGAAAGATCCCCAAAAAAGTACAGAATATTTTGTTTTTGGCCACATCTTTGACCCCGCCCCCATGTTCAGGCACTGTAGGCCCTCGACCCCCCAAACTGACTGAAGTTAACAACAGCGACAAACGAATGTAACCAGGAGTCCGTTTTTGCTAAAATAGACACGTCCGTTTTCATAATGTTGAAAATAAAACATTTTTTAGAAAAACATTATGAAAGAAGACTATGGGACCGCTTTATCGAAAGCGTCCTACGTGGACCTTGCAGTTCATCATTAATGATCGTAAATGGAATGTTTTAATTATGGTGAATGGTGTTCCGCGTCCGGCTGTTCAAGGCAGCTCTAAAAGCATCCCATGAAATGTAGTCTGGTTCTCCTCGGACGCCGGGCACTCAAGTTGCAGCCCATTCATTGCAGCCATTAAACCCAGGGCCACTGGAGTCTGCAGTGTGCGGCCACGGCGCTTCTAGCATAATTATAGATTTGCCGCATTTGCCACATAATCTGCTGGTTTTAACAAAACCATTTTTTATTACTCCAAAGGTCACTAAGAAGCAGCAACACTTGCTGCTGCACAGTCGAAGGGCCTTTGTAACGCTGGACTGGTCACCTTTTTGTTGCTAATTGCTATATTTTGGTCGTAAACTGGTACTAATGAGGTGCAACCACAGACCGTTCTCTGTAGAAATACAGGCACACCCATCACATTAGTTCAGAAATGTGTTATCATCCAAATAAATTTTGTCAAATTATATTTTGTTTGTGAATAATAAATGCATTTTTCGGTAATTAGTTTTGGAGAAATTTGTTTGAACTGTGTGAAAAGCCTCTGACGCAGAACCACAGTCACTCACAAAACCTTTGGTTGTCTAAACACTGTTTAATATTATTTCCCCACTGTAAAAAAAATGACTTGCTGTGGAAATTGAGGGCGTTTATGGTTGTCGATGATAAGGAATACCAGATTCTAGACATTTTGGTCAGGAGGGTAGTCATTACGCCTAAACAAAGTTTGGCATTGGGGTCTCGGCACCAAAAGGTTCGAAGACGTCGGCTCCAAGGTAGGGAGTCTGCGGCTCTAGCAGATAAGGCATTACCGATGGTAAGTCACTTGTTCACCATGGCCCCTTTAGTCAGTCTGTTCATTCTCTCCATCTGTCCGTTACCATGAAGATTGTACAAAGAAGTATTGATATGTTTTATCCCACAGCTATCAAGGAAATTCTTCATTTCATTCAAAGTCGATTGAGTACCACTGTGACTTCGCAAGGCCGGTTACCTTCTCTACAGAAGATTTCTCTCAGAGCGTTAGCTGGAGAGTGAGCAGTCATACCCCTCATGAACAGCAACTCAATCCACTTGAAACATCCATCAATTGCGCTTTGCGCTCATGGGTTTGTAATATATCCTCGTGGCCAAAAATGTAACATGAGTCTGGAGACAATCTTGGTGCATATGTACAAGCCCCTATCACCACCGGAGCGTCACATTTTGTTTACGCTTCAATGGCATAGCGCCATTTTGTATATTTACTAGGTGGCACTAAGCCACTTAACGTGGCTTAACTCCACCTTGTAAATATGCCCCTTTCCGCTGCAGTCCTCTGCAACACCCATTGCTTTTTGACTCTGCCCCAGATTTACAAGGCTGAGGCAGCGGCAGAAATAAATGCCAGGGAATGCCTTGTCTTAGAATAGCGATACGAGGAGAACTTATTAATTTCTCCTTTTTTTTTGCTCTTTCTATGTGCGCTACATTCTGCAGCACTTATAGAAAGAGCAACTGGCCTTCTTGATTATTTATGTGCAGGAAGGTGTCCCTTCCTGCACATAAGCAATCGCCCCCGCAAGGCAGACACACTTGCAACATGGCGCTAGGCAGATTTTTTTGTACCAGCACTAAGGGAAACACATGGGTGCTCAGTATTCTTGTGAATACGGTCATCCCTGCATTAAAAAAATGTCAGAGCGTGGCATTGCTAAGTTTGGCATAGCACCGCGCTCCAACAAATTTTGGTAAATCTACCCCCTTCTTTCTTGAAGAGTACGTGTGGCGCGGTGGAGAAGCAGACCAGGACTATGGGAGTTGTTTGTACTTGCTACGGTTTATTTAAAGTCAAAGAAAACAAAAGAAGTCAATGGTTCAGTCCGATGGAATGGCACAAATCCAAAAAGAACAAACCAGGGGTTCTGGTTGATGTAGTTTATCCCACTCTATTTCCTTCTTTCTTCTCTCATGGGACTCCAAACAGAATGGTCTTCTGGACTGAAGGACTGGTAGGCTTGTGCAGATATCGGGAGAGGGTAAAAGAAAAACAAGAACAAGAACAACCGTAAGGTGGGGGTCTGATACTATATAGGACGCAGGAAGCCAGGTAAGTGAGGGGGAACAGGTTTCACCAAGCTTTCACCAGTGAGCGTGCGGTTTTTCGAAATGACCCTCTGCGCGCCGTTATGCCCACAAACTACTGGGTTCCGCCCGCGTCAGCCCATCCTTTTCCCTCCTCCGTCCCGCGACCCCAAGGAATGTGCAAGCGAACCCGTACCTTGTGCAGCCACGACCCCCTGTGGCCGTGGCTGGCGTGCTCGCGTTGCCAGGTCATGTCTGGCTGCCCGTCTGTTCCGCTCCTCGCTCGTCTGGCGTCCTCGGCTTTTTTCGTCAACGGCGAGCTCCTCAGGTCCTCGGGTTCCGTCCTTGTGTTCTCCCACGGCGGGATCAGGAAGGTTCTCACCGGCATTTCCTCCGGGCTCGCGTTGGGCTGTGGTCTCAAAGAAGAACGCCGTAGCCTCCTCGCCTCTTCCGTAAAGTAGCTGCTTTCCGTACCATGTGACTCGGTCACCTAGTATGCCGAGTCGAATTCCTTTTAAGGGCCAGTCCTCTCCATGCCTGCCCTGTGAATACATAAGGGAAGACGGGAGAGAAAGGGTGCAAACTGTCCTGAAGCATCGTCCAATGATTGCACTTCCTCACAGTAGGGTTTAATCAGGAACAACCCTGTGATGCCCAATGCCCATCCAGGCCCGGCTGCAGTCTATCAACTGAACCAGTGAGGTTTAAAAGAAACAAGCAAATTAGGGCCCTCTGACCTTGTTGGCATTATACAGTTAGCATCCTGGGAGACATGCTGCCATTTTGATTTGCAACCTTTATTTTTATTTTCAGAAACAATGCAGCTGAAAAAACATCATAACCAGGTCAGGAAGTAGGTAGGTAAGTCGGTAGGTAGCACCCCCACTTCGCAGCTCATGCAAGGAGCCGCTGCATGCAGGAAGGTAGGTGGATCAAGCTGAGAGTTCAGTACAGACTTCGGATCAGAGTGTCGGGTGCATCCTGCGACCGTCCGCTCTTGTGATAACGACCCATTGTCTTCCAGGCTCGTCTGGTCTAAAGAAAGTCTAGTCACGCTGGGGAGTGGTTGTAAAGAACCACGTCAACAATACAATGATAGCAAACCCAATGGGGGGAAACGATGACGGCGGGGAGGAGCTGTTGGGGTCAGACCTTGTGTACGAACAGGGAGATGAGCTGTTTGAGGATGTGTCAAGGTGCACTCACTGCCTGGCCATTGTCATGATAAGGGAGGTCAAAGGGCAGCTGTGAGGGGGTGTGGGTGGGTAATAGAACACTTGATGAAATACTGATATGGATCGATGCGCGGGCGCTCTGTGCCACATGCTAGCGTCTGGGGTTCGTATAGTCTCTCGGCTCTGGGAGAGCGTGGTGGGGCTATCTCTTGTGCCAGGATTTAGCCCAGGGTCTCGACCGCCTCTATGAAGGCACCCCATATTCCATACAATGATTCCATTATGTCATTCCGTTTATATGTGAAAGTTTGGGTGAAATGGGACACAGTCAGACCACTGACTCTCTGAATGCGTGGAAAAGGCCGCTTTATTGAAACAGGTGCGTATCACATAAGCATCCTCGGCCTAAGGCCGTTCAGAAATGAAACTCATAATATATTAAATAACCTACATTCCCTACCCCCTCCCATAACCCCAACCCCCATATACAAACCCTACAACTTTCACATCCAGACCTATTGTACTTCTCTATATTATCACATTTTAAACTTCCCCTTCTGCCTATCAGTGAACTAAATTACCTGTGCTGAACTTGGAGCCCTTATGATGTAACATTTTACCTCTAGGACTTCCAGTGTGGGTTCGCTAAGACCCTCCCTTCCTGTCTTCTGTCAAACGACCTAACTTTAAGTAAAGGCCTGCAAGCTTGTGGGTCAACCGCCACCAGAAAAAGGCATCAACTGCCTTTTTCTGCCCCCCCTCCCCATAGTACCAACTCATTCTTGCTTCCGCAAAGTCCTAACTACGAACTCCCTCAGCTTTAACAAGTAAAGCCTTGTGCCAAGTCTTGTGCCATGCTCCGAAAGATGCACGCTGTCATCCCTGAGAAACGCATCCTCTTTTAACGAACGTCCACATGCTGCAACCGACCTGCCTCTTCATTCCTACAAAAAATCTCATCTCGCTATTTATTTTTCTACTGGCTTTATCTCCGGATGATGGCTTCACCTCCCCTTTCCAACACCTCCCAGGAATGAACTCCGTCCAGGCTTCGAAGGGTACTCTGACCAATGTGCTCTTATTTCCCTCTAATCCCGCTTCAAGGACCGAAGGAACGCTAGGCTCTCCTCCAGCACCACGTCATTCTCTCCTAAATGGATGATACATATATCTGGACAAACATTCCTCTGCAAGTTGTTGAGTTTGGGCAACAGCTCCTGCCACCTCATGCCCCCTTTCCCCAACCACATCACAGACAGTGGACTATCAAGAAAACCCAAATTCCTATTCCACACACTCCTCCCATTGCACGTTCTACCCATTGTATGAAGGTATGCCTGACAATTCACACTGACAAGCCAGCCGACACAGGGCCAGGGACCGAACATGCAAAATAAAACAGTGTAAACACATCACTGTGACAAAACTGCCCCCCATTCCGGACTTCAGCTTGAACATACCTCTAGTAACATTCCAATGACTTGCTGCCCAGCCCCATTATCTGCTCCCTAGACCACCCCTCCTGTCTGCCTTTGTCCCCGCCCGATGCTGAAAGAATACGTCCCAAAGTCAGATGCCACCAACTCCAACCGCGCCACTGGTTTCCCCAGGACTGCATATAATTGGAAGGAAGTCACCCGATCCACCTTTTGGTGGGTGAATATTAGCCCTTCTTGCCCTCTCACCTGATTCCTGAGTTTCCTTGCCCATGCTACTGGGCAAACTTCCTCTTCATGCCCCTGCAGGAGTACCGTAGTGCCCCGTGACCACTGGTCAATCTTGGACCTAAGCAATCGACTTTCAACAACGTCCTGTTTGATGATGTCTTCCACGCACTTCAAACCCTGTACCTCTCAACCCCCCAATATCTCTGATACCCGAAAGGCTCCAAAAAACAACCACAACATTAATGTAGAGAACAAAACAGTTTCTGGCTGCGAAGGACAAATCCCTGGTAATCTACGAACCACTCTGCCAAAAACATCCCAAGAAAGGGGCTTCCTCCTCTGCTCTGACCTACCCTAATCCCTCGCCCAACCCTCTAACATCCTGTTCCCCAACCCCCCATCAAAGCTGCATATCCCCAGCTTATCATAAAGGCAATGCCCGCCAGCTTCCCTGAAATTGTGTCCCTGGATCAACCCCTCTCAGTCAGCCGAAGTGTAAACTGCGCTACGGCCTCCACTCTCTACCAGTCCTTCTGTCGGCGACAAACTCCTGAGTTCAGGAATTCACCACTAGCCTGATAATATGCCTTACACATCGACTCTGCCAGGGACGCCACTACCAGCTGCCACATCCTCTGTCTTCCACTGTCCACAATTATGGGGGTATTTGCGTTCTGTCCCTGTCCTCCCGCGTGGCCAATCGATGGAGCCTCTCCCACTGTGAACGAGTCATCCCCAATGTCATTGTCCACCCCTGGCACATGATGCGCTCTAAACAGAATATCCATTCACAAGCATTCAAGCATGAATACCCTCAGCAACTTGAGGACCCACGCTTTTGGTTAGCGACCTGAGCCACAGCCATGTTGTCTCCTCTGAACAATACCTTCCTTTGTTGTAACCATGCGCCCCACAGTGTGGCAGCTACTACTAATGAGAAAAACTCAAGAAATGCAATGCTACGCCTACTATTCTTCCAGTCACCTATCCACACGCCGGTGCCCCGGCCAGAATATGCTAAATCCTATTCCTCCTGAGGCATCTGAACAGATTTGTACGTCCCAGTCTCAGTCCTGCAGTGTGCACATCGTAATGTCAATGATGGAATCCATAAAACACCTGCACATCCAGAGATATGCCTTAACCCCCACAGACATGATGATGCGGTAGTGATGCTCTGCCAGTGCTGAGCCCAGCCTTCTGCAGAAGGTCCTGCCCGCACCACTCTACATGCTACATGTACGTGTCCCAGGAGCACTTGTATTTCCCCGACTGTGACATTGATTTTGCCAACATTGTGTCCAATAGGACCTGCATGCCCAACCTCCTTTCTTGTGGAAGGCACACCATCATAGCCTCCCCAACGATATCCATGCCTAGAAACAAAATGGTAGGTACTGGACCCATGTTATTTTCTGGGGCCAGCGGGACCTCCATGTCCTTTATGAGCTCCTGAAAACTAACCAGCAGCCGTGGCAGTCCATGGAACCGGAATCTGCGACTATGAAAAAGTAATCGAGATAGTGTCACCGTCATGTGACCCCTTCCTTGTATGAAGAGCCATTGCAAGAACGCGCTGAAGCGCTCAAACAGGGCACACAAAATCGAGCATCCCATTGGGAGGGCTACGTCCACATACCAGGACCCCTCAAATAGGATACCCAGCATTTCACAGTCCTCCAGGTGTACTGGAAGCAAGCGGCTACTGATTTTTTTAAACGCTCCTGGCCTAGCTTGTTCCACCATGGCCATTGCCACCTCCACTGATGAATAGGACACAGACGTTAAGTCTTCCCCAATTAAATAATTAACTGATTACCCCTCTGGCCGTGGCACATTTTGTATTTGCCAGAATTGCCCAGTATTCCTCTTGTGCACAAGCCCAGCCATCCTCCCTTCCCGTACTTCTCTTGTTAGCTGATCCGGCACCACTTGTGTATGTGCTCTAACTGACTTAAAATTCTCAACCCACCGCCATGCTCTCGGTTTAGTATTCCCCAACTTAAAACCCCATGTGAACCCCTCCAGTAAGTTATGGGCATCCTACCTGTTCAGGTAAGATCCCAACCAGAAAGCCAGTCTATCTAGTTTAACCGGTGTGCAAGATTTCTCCCTGATGTCCCTGTGCCTCTCTGCCCCCTATAGCTACAAGGGAGAGGTGTGGCGCCGCGGCCAGGGCGGCTGACGCTGGAATCTGGGGATCAGGGTTCGATCCCCGGCTCCGGCGGCAGATTAGCCCAGCACCACGTGACTCTGGGCAATAGCTCGCTTAATCTTCCTGACTGCCCCCAGCGCCTAGAGACCCTTACGGGTGATTGTGCGCTTTACAAATGTGGATTATTATTATTATTACCCACATCTGGACCTCCTGCCTCCCCTGCAATCATCTGCCAGTGCGACCTTTGCCCCCGCTGCATTCCTGACACATCCCCTGTGTTCCCATAACAGTTGAGAAGGGGATACCTCTGCATGCACTTGGGGCATTCATGTCTAAATCTACAATACTCCCCCATGCACAGTTTCTTATTGAAGTTCCAAGATGCCCCCTGTAGCACTCCCTGGCCTCCATGAAGTAATCCACCCCTCCCCCCCCCGGTGGGACGAGCCTGAAAGGGATGGTAAACAATTGGCAGACCACTGGCCGTATATGTGATTTTCCAAAGTTTCGCTGATCCCATTGTCTGCTGCCAGAGGTCTGTGTCCAATTCGCACCATTGTGCTTCAGGGTCCCATGCCGTGCCGGCCCGGAACTTCTCATCTTATTGTGCCAGGAAATTACCACCAAAGGATATTCGTGCCTTGCCCATTACATCCATGTACGTAAATAATGCTACCCTCTTCTCTGGATAAATCTCACAATATACCCTGGCATATATGAGGATCGTCGATGTCCAATTTCCAATGGTCGTAGGTACCCATAGGCATTTGGCTAGCTCGTACTCCCCCTCTGTCACAAGGTGTATGTCGGATGGGATAAAGGGGGCCAGACAGGTGGACAGAGTGAGGGATCTGTGCAGTTCATAGGGGATGGAGGGGATCAGGAGCAGTTTTTTTGCGGCGCTGCACTGGGCCTACTTTCCTCTCTTCACGTTCACGGCAGGTTCCAGACCCGGGAGAGCAAAGTGTGGCTCGTCCACCCCAGGGGGAAGAGAAGGCTTAGACTGGAACAGCCAGCCAGGCTGCGTCATGGGACCCAGCGACTTACGGCACACAAAGGTCCAGGAAGGCCTCATCATAGCGCACGCAGGAGTGGAAGCGAGCATCTCCGCATTGGGAGCAGGCGGCCCGCATCGGTGGAACGCCCGAGTGGTTTTGACACTGCCCCTCAGGGACTGACTGAGTTTAGTTCCGCAGTTGGGAGCCAAGAGCACAAGGTGTGGCTGCAAGGGTAAGCAGGCCTGCTGGTCATGCACGGCATGGTGAGGTTTTAGATTATGGATGTGAAAGTCTTTAAAAGGAAGAGATTGTGGATACAGATGGGCAGGATGCCCAAGGGCTGACTTTGGAGTGGATGGTGGGGGCTCCTCTAACCCCACGTCTAGTGTTACTTTTCAGGTTCCTCTCGGGATCAGGGATGCCTAAAACAAAGTCCACAAATGCAGAAATTACTACGGTGTAGTGCCGCTAAGCGGAGTTCCACAGAGTTGGAAAAAAACTCTGTGAAACTCCGCTCCACTCCCAAAGTAATTTTATTTTTCATTATAATTACTTTGGGAGGGTGGGGGGCAGACTAACTCCAAACCGCCGCGCAGTACAGGAGTTCCCAGTGCCAATCATGCGATATCGTGAGGTACAGGAATTACCAGCACCAGTCATGCAATATCTTGAAGTACAGGAATTTGAGGAGGGATTCCCTGTGGGCTGTGTTGTGGAAGTAAGGTAGTTGTGCCCTTTCTGTCAGGGTGTATTCTTTGCCTAGGGCAGTTGGCCACTTGGTACGGTTTAGGGTATGGGTAGGTTTTGAACATGATCTTTCAATAAGCACTTTACACAGTATCGAGACCAGCCGCCAATGTTCACGCCAGGGTCTGAGGGTTTTGATCTGTTGTACTCTTGTGCATAACAAGTCATCCAGTAAAAAGGCTCCCCTACAATGCGGAAGCCCACCGCCCCTTTTTTGCCTTGTGCATGATGTGATTTAGACTGAAAGTGCTCTGGTTCCTGCTTACCAGATCCCCAGTGGCGGAGCTCCTTCCCTAAAACTGTACCATTGTTCCACAATTTGCACAACTTCTGGCCCCTGGTATGTTCCTAGTAAATGGACTTGGCCCTTCTGGCAGGTACACCCCTAAACTTTTTGCTTTGGTTTGTTACGTGGTGTTAGTTATTTTTGGCTTCTGCACACTTTCACTGAGTGCATGTTGTGAGATAGGCCTGCCCTCCCATACAAAATGCATGGGGAATGTATGTGTCCATGGTAGTTCCGGATGTGTGGGGAGTGCAGGGTCGAGTTTGGTATGTGCCGACTCGTGTGATTAAATGCTGCGCGATGATGTGTGCGGCGTTAATGTGTCTAGTGTGGAAGTGCCACTTCTAGAAGTTGGCATGTCGGTGTATTAAAGGTGCAGTGACTGTCTGGCTTGTGATTGGCTGGAGCTGGCTGGTGAGCCTGGCTCCAGGAATCAGGATGGGTCTGCCCCAGTGGTGAATAGAGAGATTGACAGCCAGGTTGGTGGGAGGGGTGCACCTGGCACTGAATAGGGCTGGGCTTTCCCTACACAATGGTGGCTCCGCCCCCTGTGGTGCGACTGATGACCCTAGCCTGTCCAGTGAATGGGGAAGAGGGGCTGAGCACCACAGAGTGCTCCAAAACCAGTTGCATCTGGTTTTCCCTTTACCCTGCAGCCTGAGACAAAGGATTTGTGTGTTACGATGCGACGACAACAGCTCCAGCGGCGATGCTCTTCTCCCACGATGCGTGAAGCTTCCACTCAATCCGACAGCTACAGCGGTGACATCCAAGATGCGACGGCAGCAGCTCTGACGGCGGCACGCTCCTCGGGGATGTGAGCTGCTCTTGGTCGATGCGATGCAATGCGACACTTCCAGCAGCGACACCCTCCGGCTTCGGAGTTGCAATGGTAGGCACAGCGACGGTGACACGCTACAACCTTGTTGCGAGATTCTTCTCCTGATGCGGTGCAGTGCGACAACCACAGCGGCGACACCCTCCTTCTTCGGAGTTGCGACGGCAGCAGCAGCGACGGCGACACGCTTCCTCTTCGTAGCGGCACGCTTCTCTCCGATGCGGTGCAGTGCGACAGTTCCAGCGGCGACACCCTCCTTTCTCCGGAGTTGCGACGGCAGGCACAGCGACGGCGACACGCTTCTTCTCGTTGAGTCGCGCTTCCAACTCCTTGCGACACGCAGTTACTCAGAAGGCCCAAAACAGCAGCAGGCACTTCCACAAGAACTCTGGGGAGCTGGGGGGTGAAGTCTGTTGTCCCTGAGACTTCAGCAGGAGGCAAGCTCTTTTCCAAGCCCTTGGAGATCCTTCACAAGTTGAAAGCAAAGTACACAAAGTTCCTTTCTCCTTCCTTTGGCAGTAAGGCAACCACTACAGGCCAATCCCCCAAGCAGCACTTCAGCTTGGGAATAGTCTCTCCTCAGTTTCTTCAGGTTCCTCTCCTCAGTAAAGGTTACTTCTTGTAGTCCAAAGTGATCTAATTTCATGGGATAAGGGTCCCAATATTTATACCCAGAAATTCTTTGTTCGCTGAGGGGAGAGGGGCCTTTGCCCAGTCCAACCCAGTTCTGAAGCACTCTGTTTTCCGGACTCCTCCTTTCCTTTCACAGTGCAGGGCATGCACATCAGACGCCCCACAGGAGGTGGAGCTAGCATTGTGGAATGCAAGTACAGTCCTGGAGCACTTTGTTACAGGACTCCTTCTCTTCTTTCAGTGTGCAGGGCAGAGACATCAGCCGCTCCCCAGGGGGTGGAGCCAGCATTGTGGAAGGCAGGCACAGCCCTATTCAGAGTTCAGGTGCACTCCTCCCTCCCATCAAGATGCAGATCTCTCTATTCACCACTGGGTGACTCAGCCTGTCTCCTGGAATTCCCCAGCCCTGTCACTCTCAAAAACCAGACATAGGAATACACAAACTAGCAGAGGCAAGTTTGAATGGTTAGACAAGGAAATACCTACTTTCTAAAAGTGGTATCTGCAAACACAGAATATTAAAATAAACTTTACTAAAAGATGTATTTTATTATTCGAAGTTCTGGCATACTAAACTCGAATTTCTACCATGTTCTTCGAGCCTGTTAGGATTATAAAGTGTAACAATTCTAACAGCCCATTCTGGCCCATGGAGAACAGGTAGCCTTGCAATAGTGAAAAACGAAAATGGCTGTAACTCACTATTAGGACATGCCACACACATCAGGGCTTGTCCTACCTTATACTTACAATCAACCCTGCCTTTGGGCCTACCATAGGGGTGACTAATATGAAGAAAAGGTAAGGTTTAGGGACTGGCAAGTGGGTGCACTTGCCCAGTCAGCATGACAGTACCAGACTGCACGCAGGCTCTGCAATGGCAGACCTTAGACACATTTTACAAGGCTGCTTCTGTGGGTAGCACAACCAGTGCTGCAGGCCCACCAGCAGTATTTGGATTACACGCCCTGGGCACACTCAGTGCACTAGACTAGGGTCTGACAGTAAACCAAAATAGCCAAACATGGAATCACTAATCCATACATCAATTTACAATAGGGATCACTTTCACTGTGGCACTGGATAGCAGTGGCACAGTGCCCAAATCATCTAACACAGGAAAAACACATGAGGCAACAGCAAAAATGGAAGGGAGACCCACGCCAATGGTGCCAGGTTTAACAGGTGCGATAAGCGCATTCCTGGAGGCGCCATGCCTACACTCCCGGGCACCAAGACGAAAGACGAAAGGGAGTCCTTCCCAGTAATAAATAGTTAAGCTTTGAACTAATCATGTGTTCCATATATGGTCCTTCCCTGGAGCTCGAGGGCCAACTGGTGTTTTTCCATTTACAGTGATATATGTGTTGAACAGAAAAGTATATAACCTCATGTTTGAATACAAGCCAACAGTCTGCTCCGCGCACCTGGTGGGTGAGGGTTGGAGAGGCTCCTCTGTAGAGTATTTTGCCTAATAAATGATTGAACTTTCTTCACTGCCAACTAACTGATTATTTTGTAAATGGGATTGGGGCTATTGGTAGGTATAGCCCTTAATGTTATTTTTATAGTACTTAATGTCTTATTACTTACCGGTAATCTTCATTACCCCGATTAGGGTCCTCCCCGTCCCAGTCCTTACCACGTGAGGCAGTCCTGCCTCCACCCAGCCAATCAAAACGCCAGAAATCCAAAGGTCGAAGGTGACATAAGCCCCTCCCTCCCACCGCCATGCCTGTTATCAACAAGACTCAGACACAAACACAGCGGGAGGGAGGGAGGGAAGAGGACTGGGACGGGGAGGACCCTAATCGGGGTAATGAAGATTACCGGTAAGTAATAAGACATTACCCCCTCATGGGCCCTCCCCGTCCCAGTCCTTACCACGTGAGGAACTCACAAGCAGAGAACCAAGAAGAAAAAATGCAGGACACCAGGGATCCATGCAAAAGCACAAAACTTTAAACAATAAAGCATCAACGAACAGCAGCGTACAAGACGCCAACAGAAATCGTCAGAAGAGGCAAGAAAAACATCAAGCCGAGAATGTCGCACAAAAGTGTGACGGGAACGGCAAAAGGCCGCCCCACAAAGCACCAGGATAGAGACCCTGCCGCATCAGCACAGGAAGCAGACACAGAACCCACAGGAGACAAACAGGGCAGGAGAAACCCGAGACTGTAGTGAACATCGGAGGCAAAACAGAAGAGCCCCGCGAACACCCAAAGAAGGGGAACAGGAGAAACCCCCACAGCAGGCAAAACAGGAAGCAACACCTCCAGCCGCAAAAGGAAACACAAAGAAACAGGCAGAAAAGCCCGATCTAAGCCGCAAAACAACTCAAACCAGCAGAAACTGCAAAGAAGGAAACAAAACGAGCAAGGCACCCAACTCACCCAACCGACAAGCGGAAGAGAAGGCCAGCAAAAAAGCCACCGCAGTGGAAAACCACAACAAGTCCGCCACTAACAAGGACATGAAAGGGGCAACCACAGACCATGCAAAACAGCAGGCAAGGCTCAAAGAAGAAACGAGCACAGGAGAGGCCGGACAACGAAGCGAAAGCCCTGAAGAAGCCGACTCACCAAAGGGCAACAACCACCGAGGAAGCCCCAAGGCCCCGATAAGCACAAACCGCCGTCAACGAGCAGACAAAGCGGAATGGGAAAAATCCCAACAACAAACCCAAGCTGGAGAAACCAGCACAGAAACAGGAACCCCAGCATGGAGTCCGTCCAAGAGAAGAGCACCAGGAAACAAAAGAACCCCAAAGTGCAACACAGCTCCAAAGAGCGGAAGGCCAACGTGACCAACACATGCCACAGGCCACCAAAGAAGAACAGCCCAAAGACGCCAAAGACAGCCGCTCAAGAGACAGGCAGTCAGAAGCAAGCGCCAAAGAAAGGGCAAAGACAGCTGCGGACCCAGAAGCAGAGCCGGAGGCAAGGGAGGCTGGCCAAATCCGACTCCCACCAGCAACAGCAGGAGCGGAAACCAAAAACAGCTAGGCCAACCCAACAACACCGACACCCCCCAAACCTACGCAGAACACCCGGGAGGAGAAAAACGGGAGGGAAGCTATACAGAAAACCCGAAGGCCAAGGAAATGAGAGAGCAATCCCCGAGGACAGCCCACCCCGGAACAAAAACCGGGGGAGAAGAGCAACAGGAGGGGAAGCAAAAATGACTAAACCAAGAATTCCAAACCAAAGACAAAAGGACCTGGAACAGAGGAACAGACAGAGGGAATGCTACACGAAGCAGCAAGACATCCCAGTGCAGGGCCATTCCAAGCACCAGCGCACAGTCCCAAGCACCCACGCAATGTCCCAACAAAAAGGACATGTCCAGACGAAACGAGCACCAGACTGCACCAAACAGAGGACGGCAGGAAACGGCCCAAGCCACCAATAGAAGGCACAACTAGAGTACCATTCCAATAAAGAAAACCACCCCCGTAACAGGGATGCCTCTCAAGAACCTCTGAAAGACAACAGAGAAGTCGCCGCCCAGACACAAGACAGGGAAGCCCGCAGGAACAGAGACACGTACCGGGACCCCCCAAGAAGGCCCAAACAACAACAAGCCCCCGGAGCGCCAGCCCGAACAACAGACAAGCCGGCCACCAAGAACCCCAACGGGGCCCCCAACCCAAGGACAGGCATCCAAGGACAACAAGAGGAGAGAGGGAAGCAGAAATGCACCCCCCACACCAGGTCGGGAGAGCAAAGCCACCAGACCAGGGGAGAGAGGAACCAGAGCCCCGTAACCAGCAAGAAAAAGGACCCAACGAGTCATCAGAAGAAACACCAAGGACACGAGGTGCACAAGAGCCCAAGGAACCACAGCCGAGGAGGCAACCACCATCCGCCGGACACAAAACCAACCCCGAGCCGGGGCAGGAGGGAGACCCAGTAGGACCCGCAAAAGATCCAACAGGACAGAGAACAGATCCGGATATATGGAACGCCTCACGAAATGCGTGTCACCCTAGCGCAGGGGCCACGACAACCCCCTCCAGTAATGCCCAACAGAAAGCATACGAGCCGCTGAAGCGAGCACTGAGAAACAGCCCCCAGCAAAGCGTCAAACCGATCCTGAGGAACCGAAGCCCCCGAACAGGAACCAGACAAGGATCGCCCAGACCCAATATGAACCCAGAAACCGGAACCAGGCCAGCAAACCCCCACAGCAGGAGCCAGCGCCGTGGAAAAAACCAGAGGAGCATGAGAGAGACCGAAAGGAAACACCTGAAAACAGGAAACTGAACTCAGCCACCGCAAACACCTGAGCAGCCGGATGGAGGGGAACGAGAAAAACAGGCGACTCCCACACCTAGGGAAGCCAAAATCACCCACTAAGAAGAGGGGAAAACCGGGCTGCAAGGGGCACAAACGAAAGGGACACAGCCACACCAACCCGACCAAAGCCCGGGAAGCAGAACCGAACAGAAAGACCAACGGGAGCCAGGACCTGGAACAGAGAGAAAGAGGACCCCCGGCCCCACTCCATCACCGAAACCAGCACCACAGAGCGTAGCGACAAAAAATAGGCCGACGCCAAAGAAGACGGCAGAACGCACCACAGTGCCAACGGACAATGAAGCGACCGTGAAAACAGCCTAAAAGGGGATAGGCGACCCACAAGCAGGTCAACACCAGGGGCGGAACACATAACCTGAAGAGGAAGAGATGCAACCACCAGGCCACGGAGACTCCTCCTGGGCACAACATTTCCGACAGACACTCAGGGGCAGCAGCAGGCGCCGCAGAGGCAGGGAACCAAACGTAGTGCAAAAAATGCAGGCATAGGACCAAGGCACCAGGGGAATGGCAAAGCACCAAAAACGCAGGCCAGAGAGAAATCTCCCAAGCCCCCGCCGCCCCGGTAGCCGAGGACAAGGCCCAACCATCCGGGACTGGAAGGAGGGACCCCTAAGAAAAGAACCTGCGAAGCACAGACCGAAAAAGAGCAAGCACACACCCCAAAAAGGAGAAGCAGCATATGAACTCTTGAGAGCGGAATCCACCAACCGCCCAACCCGGACCTCCAGGGAAGAAGCCTCCGAAGACAGAGGGAGAAGGCGCAAAAAAGAAGAAAAATGGAGGATACCAGGTGACAAAGACCGCCAGGCAAAATCGTGTCCCCAGAAAGAGAGGAACACCCCGCATGGCAATGCCAAGTGACACCGCAGCCAGTACAGCCAACAGGACAGCACGAAATGGCCAGAAAAAAACCGGGAATAAACCCCGCCGGAGCAAAAGTATCAGGGAGAAAGTCCATCCCCGAATGTATACCCCAACAGGGAAAAACGTCCACGATCCCACCAACAAGAGATGATGGCATAGCCGCATGCACCAGCCGCGCAGACAGCGCAAAACAGTCCAAGAAAAACTGCAAAAGATGCTACGTGGACAAAGAGAATGCAAATTTCCAAAGCACAGCACGAAAATGAACATCCCAAGTCACATTGACAGCATTGGCAGGACTTGAACCCTCAGCACATGATAGCCTGTGACACCAGAGGCATATGACATACCAATGAGCAACAGCTCCGTGGATGCACCGGAGAGGAAGTCCCCTCAAATATGGCGAGCAAAGGAGTAAACCCCATATATGGAACGCTTCACGAATCTGCATGTCATCCTTGCGCAGGGGCCATGCCAATCTTCTCTGTACTGTTCCAAGTATAGTATAAGTGCTGCCGAAGCGAGCACCAGGAAAACACCCAACACACCAATAAAGGAAGTGCCCGGCAACCTCCAGGAAACACTGCCCCAAACAGAAATCTCGTATGTGAGATCAGAAAATAAACAAAAAAGGGCAGCCCTGCAGTCTCCACCCACAGCCACATATGAAGAACATGGCTGCAGGGGCCGGACGCTGCACTAAAGCACCAGCGCCGGAACGACCTGGGGCCAGAACACCAGGAGGGCTCCCCGCCCCAGCCCAGCACATGAACGGGGAGCATCCTGACCCCAGAACAGGAGCGTGGCCGGCCGGAGGACCGGAGCGGCCGCGCCGGTAAAAACAAGAAAAGACCATAAACAGAAGCATGTAAAAATGCAAAAGAAACACTCACGGCACCGCCAAACCATCCAGAAGAAAACAGGAACAAAGGCAGGAACCGGGAGCACCAGCGTTCCGACAGCCGTCGGAGCAGAAAAAAAACAGGCATGGCGGTGGGTGGGAGGGGCTTATGTCACCTTCGACCTTTGGATTTCTGGCGTTTTGATTGGCTGGGTGGAGGCAGGACTGCCTCACGTGGTAAGGACTGGGACGGGGAGGACCCATGAGGGGGTAATGCACCATCGGCAACAACGACCTATTGCAGCAGACTTTCCAACTCCCTGCTCATTAAGAAATCGGAAAATAATGTGGGGCTGGAAAGGTCACACCCTCTGCATCAAATACCACCAGGCAATCCCAGACCTGGTACGCTCAAGGGAAAAGGAAAAGAGGAAGGCCAAAAAAACACCTGGTTTCGAGGCCTTGAGGCAGACTACAAGGAGATGTAATACAGCCGGAGTCAGATTGAAAGAAAAGCCCAGGACAGAGAGTCCTGGTTGATGGCCTAATCACCAGGAGAGGTAGTAGGCATAAGTAACTAGGGACACAACTTACTACAAGCTGCTATTCAGAAACTGCACTTTTGAAGTCATTTACAATTTTGCGGTAACTTACCCTTTCTAGTTAGTCCCTACCTCCAAAATTTTCTGAAGGAGCGGTATTGAAGTTTGAGTTATTGACTATGTGCAGTGCTGGATGTATTACAAAAGTGTACATTGTAAATGTGTAAATTACTACAAAAGTGCAGTTTGTGAATACCAAAAAGGAGTAAGCTTACTTAAAAAAGTGTAAACTTTCTTAAAAGTGTATGTTATCTTTCTTAATCAGAATCGAACAGTAGAAAAATATTGTCCCAGAAAAGTATTGTAGCCAAAATATAGAATATTGTACTGCAAGTATATGAAGGAATTCTTAACGCCACATTGACGTACCATGAAGAGAAATACAAGTGTTAGGGTACACAGATGTGGAGTTAAACATAATAAATCAACACTTACCTTCATGATACAAAAGTGGTAGGTATTTTGGAAGTAGTTATTGCATAAGAATATTAGAAACTCAATATCCTGATAGAATACTGCCCGGTGGCATCTAATAGGTGGAGGAAGGAAGCGAGGCGCGCTATGCAAGGACGATACTCCAGGCTCTGTCACAGGAAACAGACACACTCTGAGCTTTCATGCAAGATGATTTATTGAAGGCAAAACAGACGTTTTATTGATACAAGTATATGATCTAAAACACATTTTTCAAAGTATTTACTCATGTAGCAGCTGTTACAGGAGTAAATCACTGCACTGTGTAGTTACTGGAACACAATTGTATATACATCTCAATTGTACATTGATTTCATATTAAAATGTTCTGAATAATTGAAGATTTGTCAGAAACTACAAATGAAAAACAGAGGTTTTCATACTGCTTCTCGAGAAAGAAATACAGAACCAATTTATTCCAGAGGATGAAAGGCGTGGGTAGTATTGTTGGTAGATGAGGGTGTTAGCAGAGAGCGTAGTAAGGCGTTGAGGTGAGAGCTTTGGGTAGCAATATTGAAGGTGATGAGGATGGATAGAAGCGAGGGCTCGGTCAGTGATGCAGGAAGTTTGGGGTCTCCCACTGCAGACGGTCAGGGAGGGCTCTGGTTCCATAGGTCTGGAGAGAGGAGCAGAGGGTGGCAAGGAATGGGATGGGCGCTGTAGGTAGCGATGAGTTAAGGCTTGGCGGGGAGGGTCTGGCAGGGGTAATAAGTGAGGATGATCCTTGGTAAGATTTGAGAGTGCGGCTCTTGTTACTAAAGACTGCTTGGAGGCTTTAGTAGGCCAGACTCAACAGCGACGACCGTTCATAAGATTGTGGACGTGTGATCTAGTTAGCAGAGGTCGGTAGATGCCAGTGGGAGTAAGGGCTGGAGACCAGCTCTGTCAGTAGAGTTTGAAGGTGGTGGCTGTGTCTAGTAGTATCAAGATGAATCTTTATATTTACTAACTCTGGTTAGTAGAGTAAGACCACGAGAGCTCTGGTTTGATTAAGACAGCGAAGGATCGGGTTAGTAGATTAAGACCGCAAAGGGCTCTGGTTAGTAGATTAAGACTGCGAGAACTCTGGTTAGATTAAGACTGCGAGGACTCTTGTTAGTAGATTAAGAGAGCGAAGGATCGGGTTAGTAGAGTAAGATAGTGAGGCTCTGGATAGTAAAGAGTTCTGTAATCTCTGGTTAATGAGGTCAGCAGATGTTGGGTCCTGTTAGATTTAGAGGAGTGGGCTTTGGGTATTTAGTTTTGGGCCAAGGGTTAGGGTAGTAAGTTTGAAGATTGAAATGTGGTAGTAAAATGCAGAAGTAAGGGCTCAGGCATGCAACAATATGAGGGAAGGGACGAGAGTAAGGTTCCCTCTGAGGGCCCCCGGGGTCTTGTGTGATATTGCTCGAGATGGGTGGAGCCGCGTCTTTGTGGGCGTGAGAGGTTTGCACTTGGTGGCAGGGTTGTGTCTGTAACTAGCAGTGCAGTGGTCATGATCGTTGCAGTAACATTGCTTAATGTTCCAGGTTTCAGCAGGCCTAACGCCTGCAACTAAAGCAGATGAATTAAATCAGAGAAGATCCAAGCTCTGGGACATATACTTGAGGGATGAGGCGTCCTCTAAGAGAGCTCACACTTTGAGTTCCACTGAGTTTGTGGTGCAGAAGAGAGGGAAGACTGGTTCACTGAATTTGTCGGTAATAGTGTAGAGAACCTGCCCATTGGCCGCGTTATAAAAGGTAAGGGATCCCATCGCGTAGTCAAGAAATAAGCCTAGAATGCTGGGCTTGGTCTTCGCGTTCATCACATCGTACGGCACAGAGAGTCCTCCTTGGTAGAAGTTGATCCACTGGAGGACCCAGATGCCCTCGTCTGCAGTGGCGTAGACCTTGCCCTTCCTCTTGGCGCTCTGCTTGGCGGCACCTATGATCCAGATGCTGGGGTTGCAACCCTCACACTGATCGTCCAGGATCTGCACCTCCCAGTAGTGCTTCCCCGAGGAGATGCCCTTCGTGGCCAGGACGCAGGGCAGACCAATGAAGCGCTCGGGCGTGTCGGGCAGGGTCTGGAGCACGCCCTGTTTCACACTAGTCCCATCCTTTGAGACGCTGAGCATTGGGCTGGCTGTGTTCGGATCGAGCCGCAAGACCTCTAGAGAAGGAGAAAGAAACGGATTCAGTGAGCGCTCGCTTACCATGTGCTAGACCTCTGTCGAGAGAACTAGAGACATCCAGAGCCAAAGAGCCAGCAAGAGAGAGATAGATCAATAGAGATAGAGCGATAGAGGGATAGAGCGAGAGAGGGATAGAGTGAGAGAGATAGAGCGATAGAGGGATAGAGCGAAATAGAGTGAGCGAGAGAGATAGAGTGAGAGAGATAGAGTGACAGAGATAGAGCGAGAGAGATAGAAAGAGAGATAGAGTGAGAGAGAGCGAGAGATAGAGTGAGAGAGATAGAGATAGAGGGAGAGGGAGAGAGGGAGAGAGCGAGAGATAGAGTGAGAGAGAGAGAGGGAGAGGGAGAGGGAGAGAGGGAGAGAGCGAGAGATAGAGTGAGAGAGAGAGAGAGAGAGATAGAGATAGAGTGAGAGAGGGATAGAGCGAAATAGAGTGAGCGAGAGAGATAGAGTGAGAGAGAGAGAGCGAGAGATAGAGTGAGAGAAAGAGCGAGAGGGATAGAGTGAGAGAGAGAGAGCGAGAGATAGAGTGAGAGAAGGAGAGCGAGAGAGAGAGAAGAGAAGGAGAGATAGAGTGAGAGATAGAGCGATAGAGAGATAGAGCAATAGAGAGAGAGAGCGAGAGAGAGAGTTAGAGAGATAGAGCAATAGAGAGAGAGAGCGAGAGAGAGAGAGCGAGAGAGAGAGAGAGAGAGAGAGCGAGAGAGATAGAGCGAGAGAGAGAGAGCGAGAGAGAGAGAGAGAGAGAGATAGAGCGAGAGAGATAGAGATAGAGCGAGAGAGAGAGCAAGAGAGAGAGCGAGAGAGAGAGATAGAGATAGAGCGAGAGAGATAGAGCGAGAGAGATAGAGCGAGAGAGATAGAGATAGAGCGAGAGAGAGAGCAAGAGAGATAGAGCGAGAGAGAGAGATAGAGCGAGAGAGATAGAGTGAGAGAGAGAGAGCGAGAGAGAGCAAGAGAGATAGAGCGAGAGAGAGCAAGAGAGATAGAGCGAGAGAGAGCAAGAGAGATAGAGCGAGAGAGAGAGCGAGAGAGAGAGAGCGAGAGAGAGCAAGAGAGATAGAGCGAGAGAGAGAGCGAGAGAGATAGAGCGAGAGAGAGAGCGAGAGAGATAGAGATAGAGCGAGAGAGAGAGATAGAGCGAGAGAGATAGAGTGAGAGAGATGGAGTGAGAGAGATGGAGTGAGAGAGATAGAGATAGAGCGAGAGAGATAGAGCGAGAGAGATGGAGTGAGAGAGATAGAGATAGAGCGAGAGAGATAGAGATAGAGCGAGAGAGAGCAAGAGAGATAGAGCGAGAGAGAGCAAGAGAGAGAGAGCGAGAGAGATAGAGCGAGAGAGAGCAAGAGAGATAGAGCGAGAGAGATGGAGTGAGAGAGATAGAGATAGAGCGAGAGAGATAGAGATAGAGCGAGAGAGAGCAAGAGAGATAGAGCGAGAGAGATAGAGCGAGAGAGATAGAGATAGAGCGAGAGAGATAGAGATAGAGCGAGAGAGAGAGCGAGAGAGAGCAAGAGAGATAGAGCGAGAGAGATAGAGCGAGAGAGAGCAAGAGAGATAGAGCGAGAGAGATAGAGATAGAGCGAGAGAGATAGAGCGAGAGAGAGCAAGAGAGATAGAGCGAGAGAGAGCAAGAGAGATAGAGCGAGAGAGATAGAGATAGAGCGAGAGAGATAGAGCGAGAGAGAGCAAGAGAGATAGAGCGAGAGAGATAGAGCGAGAGAGAGCAAGAGAGATGGAGTGAGAGAGATAGAGATAGAGCGAGAGAGATAGAGATAGAGCGAGAGAGAGCAAGAGAGATAGAGCGAGAGAGAGAGCGAGAGAGATAGAGATAGAGCGAGAGAGATAGAGAGAGAGAGATAGAGCGAGAGAGATAGAGCGAGAGAGAGATAGAGATAGAGCGAGAGAGAGATAAAGTAAGAGAGATAGAGAGAGAGAGATAGAGATAGAGCAATAGAGTGAGAGAGAGAGAGAGTGAGAGAGATAGAGCGATAGAGATAGAGAGAGAGCGAGAGAGATAGAGATAGAGCGAGAGAGAGAGCGAGAGAGATAGAGATAGAGCGAGAGAGATAGAGCGAGAGAGATAGAGCGAGAGAGATAGAGCGAGAGAGAGCAAAAGAGATAGAGCGAGAGAGATAGAGCGAGAGAGATAGAGCGAGAGAGAGCAAAAGAGATAGAGCGAGAGAGATAGAGCGAGAGAGAGCAAGAGAGATAGAGCGAGAGAGATAGAGCGAGAGAGAGCAAGAGAGATAGAGCGAGAGAGAGCAAGAGAGATAGAGCGAGAGAGATAGAGTGAGAGAGATAGAGATAGAGCGAGAGAGATAGAGCGAGAGAGATAGAGCGAGAGAGAGATAGAGATAGAGCGAGAGAGAGATAAAGTAAGAGAGATAGAGAGAGAGAGATAGAGATAGAGCAATAGAGTGAGAGAGAGAGAGAGTGAGAGAGATAGAGCGATAGAGATAGAGAGAGAGCGAGAGAGATAGAGATAGAGCGAGAGAGAGAGCGAGAGAGATAGAGATAGAGCGAGAGAGATAGAGTGAGAGAGATAGAGATAGAGCGAGAGAGATAGAGTGAGAGAGATAGAGATAGAGCGAGAGAGATAGAGATAGAGCGAGAGAGGGATAGAGTGAGAGAGATAGAGATAGAGCGAGAGAGATAGAGATAGAGCGAGAGAGATAGAGTGAGAGAGATAGAGATAGAGCGAGAGAGATAGAGATAGAGCGAGAGAGATAGAGTGAGAGAGATAGAGATAGAGCGAGAGAGATAGAGATAGAGCGAGAGAGATAGAGTGAGAGAGATAGAGATAGAGCGAGAGAGATAGAGATAGAGCGAGAGAGATAGAGTGAGAGAGATAGAGATAGAGCGAGAGAGATAGAGATAGAGCGAGAGAGATAGAGTGAGAGAGATAGAGATAGAGCGAGAGAGAGATAGAGATAGAGCGAGAGAGATAGAGATAGAGCGAGAGAGATAGAGATAGAGCGAGAGAGGGATAGAGTGAGAGAGATAGAGATAGAGCGAGAGAGATAGAGTGAGAGAGATAGAGATAGAGCGAGAGAGATAGAGATAGAGCGAGAGAGGGATAGAGTGAGAGAGATAGAGCGAGAGAGATAGAGTGAGAGAGATAGAGCGAGAGAGAGCAAGAGAGATAGAGCGAGAGAGATAGAGATAGAACGAGAGAGATAGAGCGAGAGAGATAGAGTGAGAGAGATAGAGCGAGAGAGATAGAGTGAGAGAGATAGAGCGAGAGAGAGCAAGAGAGATAGAGCGAGAGAGAGCAAGAGAGATAGAGCGAGAGAGATAGAGCGAGAGAGATAGAGATAGAGCGAGAGAGAGAGCGAGAGAGAGCAAGAGAGATAGAGCGAGAGAGATAGAGCGAGAGAGAGCAAGAGAGATAGAGCGAGAGAGAGCAAGAGAGATAGAGCGAGAGAGATAGAGCGAGAGAGAGCAAGAGAGATGGAGCGAGAGAGAGCAAGAGAGATAGAGCGAGAGAGATAGAGATAGAGCGAGATAGAGCGAGAGAGATAGAGATAGAGCGAGATAGAGCGAGAGAGAGCAAGAGAGATAGAGCGAGAGAGATAGAGCGAGAGAGAGCAAGAGAGATAGAGCGAGAGAGATAGAGATAGAGCGAGAGAGATAGAGATAGAGCGAGAGAGATAGAGATAGAGCGAGAGAGAGAGCGAGAGAGAGCAAGAGAGATAGAGCGAGAGAGAGCAAGAGAGATAGAGCGAGAGAGATAGAGCGAGAGAGAGCAAGAGAGATAGAGCGAGAGAGATAGAGATAGAGCGAGAGAGAGAGCAAGAGAGATAGAGCGAGAGAGAGAGATAGAGCGAGAGAGATAGAGTGAGAGAGAGAGAGCGAGAGAGAGCAAGAGAGATAGAGCGAGAGAGAGCAAGAGAGATAGAGCGAGAGAGAGCAAGAGAGATAGAGCGAGAGAGAGAGCGAGAGAGAGAGAGCGAGAGAGAGCAAGAGAGATAGAGCGAGAGAGAGAGCGAGAGAGATAGAGCGAGAGAGAGAGCGAGAGAGATAGAGATAGAGCGAGAGAGAGAGATAGAGCGAGAGAGATAGAGTGAGAGAGAGAGAGCAAGAGAGATAGAGCGAGAGAGATAGAGCGAGAGAGATGGAGTGAGAGAGATAGAGATAGAGCGAGAGAGATAGAGATAGAGCGAGAGAGAGCAAGAGAGATAGAGCGAGAGAGATGGAGTGAGAGAGATAGAGATAGAGCGAGAGAGATAGAGATAGAGCGAGAGAGAGCAAGAGAGATAGAGCGAGAGAGAGCAAGAGAGAGAGAGCGAGAGAGATAGAGCGAGAGAGAGCAAGAGAGATAGAGCGAGAGAGATGGAGTGAGAGAGATAGAGATAGAGCGAGAGAGATAGAGATAGAGCGAGAGAGAGCAAGAGAGATAGAGCGAGAGAGAGCAAGAGAGATAGAGCGAGAGAGATAGAGCGAGAGAGATAGAGATAGAGCGAGAGAGATAGAGATAGAGCGAGAGAGAGAGCGAGAGAGAGCAAGAGAGATAGAGCGAGAGAGATAGAGCGAGAGAGAGCAAGAGAGATAGAGCGAGAGAGATAGAGATAGAGCGAGAGAGATAGAGCGAGAGAGAGCAAGAGAGATAGAGCGAGAGAGATAGAGCGAGAGAGAGCAAGAGAGATGGAGTGAGAGAGATAGAGATAGAGCGAGAGAGATAGAGATAGAGCGAGAGAGAGCAAGAGAGATAGAGCGAGAGAGAGAGCGAGAGAGATAGAGATAGAGCGAGAGAGATAGAGAGAGAGAGATAGAGCGAGAGAGATAGAGCGAGAGAGAGATAGAGATAGAGCGAGAGAGAGATAAAGTAAGAGAGATAGAGAGAGAGAGATAGAGATAGAGCAATAGAGTGAGAGAGAGAGAGAGTGAGAGAGATAGAGCGATAGAGATAGAGAGAGAGCGAGAGAGATAGAGATAGAGCGAGAGAGAGAGCGAGAGAGATAGAGATAGAGCGAGAGAGATAGAGCGAGAGAGATAGAGCGAGAGAGATAGAGCGAGAGAGAGCAAAAGAGATAGAGCGAGAGAGATAGAGCGAGAGAGATAGAGCGAGAGAGAGCAAAAGAGATAGAGCGAGAGAGATAGAGCGAGAGAGAGCAAGAGAGATAGAGCGAGAGAGAGCAAGAGAGATAGAGCGAGAGAGATAGAGCGAGAGAGAGCAAGAGAGATAGAGCGAGAGAGAGCAAGAGAGATAGAGCGAGAGAGATAGAGTGAGAGAGATAGAGATAGAGCGAGAGAGATAGAGCGAGAGAGATAGAGCGAGAGAGATAGAGCGAGAGAGAGATAGAGATAGAGCGAGAGAGAGATAGAGATAGAGCAATAGAGTGAGAGAGAGAGAGAGTGAGAGAGATAGAGCGATAGAGATAGAGAGAGAGCGAGAGAGATAGAGATAGAGCGAGAGAGATAGACCGAGAGAGAGCAAGAGAGATGGAGTGAGAGAGATAGAGCGAGAGAGATAGAGTGAGAGAGATAGAGATAGAGCGAGAGAGATAGAGATAGAGCGAGAGAGATAGAGTGAGAGAGATAGAGATAGAGCGAGAGAGATAGAGATAGAGCGAGAGAGATAGAGATAGAGCGAGAGAGATAGAGCGAGAGAGATAGAGCGAGAGAGGGATAGAGTGAGAGAGATAGAGCGAGAGAGATAGAGCGAGAGAGATAGAGATAGAGCGAGAGAGATAGAGCGAGAGAGAGCAAGAGAGATAGAGCGAGAGAGAGCAAGAGAGATAGAGCGAGAGAGATAGAGCGAGAGAGAGCAAGAGAGATAGAGCGAGAGAGAGCAAGAGAGATAGAGCGAGAGAGATAGAGCGAGAGAGAGCAAGAGAGATAGAGCGAGAGAGATAGAGATAGAGCGAGAGAGATAGAGATAGAGCGAGAGAGAGCAAGAGAGATAGAGATAGAGTGAGAGAGGGATAGAGCGAAATAGAGTGAGCGAGAGAGATAGAGTGAGAGAGATAGAGAGATAGAGCGAGAGAGGGATAGAGTGAGAGAGATAGAGCGAGAGAGAGCAAGAGAGATAGAGCGAGAGAGATAGAGATAGAGCGAGAGAGATAGAGATAGAGCGAGAGAGATAGAGATAGAGCGAGAGAGAGAGCGAGAGAGAGCAAGAGAGATAGAGCGAGAGAGAGCAAGAGAGATAGAGCGAGAGAGATAGAGCGAGAGAGAGCAAGAGAGATAGAGCGAGAGAGATAGAGATAGAGCGAGAGAGATAGAGTGAGAGAGAGAGCAAGAGAGATAGAGCGAGAGAGAGAGATAGAGCGAGAGAGATAGAGTGAGAGAGAGAGAGCGAGAGAGAGCAAGAGAGATAGAGCGAGAGAGAGCAAGAGAGATAGAGCGAGAGAGAGCAAGAGAGATAGAGCGAGAGAGAGAGCGAGAGAGAGAGAGCGAGAGAGAGCAAGAGAGATAGAGCGAGAGAGAGAGCGAGAGAGATAGAGCGAGAGAGAGAGCGAGAGAGATAGAGATAGAGCGAGAGAGAGAGATAGAGCGAGAGAGATAGAGTGAGAGAGAGAGAGCAAGAGAGATAGAGCGAGAGAGATAGAGCGAGAGAGATGGAGTGAGAGAGATAGAGATAGAGCGAGAGAGAGCAAGAGAGATAGAGCGAGAGAGATGGAGTGAGAGAGATAGAGATAGAGCGAGAGAGATAGAGATAGAGCGAGAGAGAGCAAGAGAGATAGAGCGAGAGAGAGCAAGAGAGAGAGATAGAGATAGAGCGAGAGAGAGAGATGGAGTGAGAGAGATAGAGATAGAGCGAGAGAGAGCAAGAGAGATAGAGCGAGAGAGATGGAGTGAGAGAGATAGAGATAGAGCGAGAGAGATAGAGATAGAGAGAGAGAGAGCGAGAGAGATAGAGCGAGAGAGAGAGCGAGAGAGATAGAGATAGAGCGAGAGAGAGAGATAGAGCGAGAGAGATAGAGTGAGAGAGAGAGAGCAAGAGAGATAGAGCGAGAGAGATAGAGCGAGAGAGATGGAGTGAGAGAGATAGAGATAGAGCGAGAGAGAGCAAGAGAGATAGAGCGAGAGAGATAGAGCGAGAGAGATAGAGATAGAGCGAGAGAGATAGAGATAGAGCGAGAGAGATAGAGATAGAGCGAGAGAGAGAGCGAGAGAGAGCAAGAGAGATAGAGCGAGAGAGAGCAAGAGAGATAGAGCGAGAGAGATAGAGCGAGAGAGAGCAAGAGAGATAGAGCGAGAGAGATAGAGATAGAGCGAGAGAGATAGAGTGAGAGAGAGAGCAAGAGAGATAGAGCGAGAGAGAGAGATAGAGCGAGAGAGATAGAGTGAGAGAGAGAGAGCGAGAGAGAGCAAGAGAGATAGAGCGAGAGAGAGCAAGAGAGATAGAGCGAGAGAGAGCAAGAGAGATAGAGCGAGAGAGAGAGCGAGAGAGAGAGAGCGAGAGAGAGCAAGAGAGATAGAGCGAGAGAGAGAGCGAGAGAGATAGAGCGAGAGAGAGAGCGAGAGAGATAGAGATAGAGCGAGAGAGAGAGATAGAGCGAGAGAGATAGAGTGAGAGAGAGAGAGCAAGAGAGATAGAGCGAGAGAGATAGAGCGAGAGAGATGGAGTGAGAGAGATAGAGATAGAGCGAGAGAGAGCAAGAGAGATAGAGCGAGAGAGATGGAGTGAGAGAGATAGAGATAGAGCGAGAGAGAGAGATAGAGCGAGAGAGATGGAGCGAGAGAGATAGAGATAGAGCGAGAGAGAGCAAGAGAGATAGAGCGAGAGAGATGGAGTGAGAGAGATAGAGATAGAGCGAGAGAGATAGAGATAGAGCGAGAGAGAGCAAGAGAGATAGAGCGAGAGAGAGCAAGAGAGAGAGAGCGAGAGAGATAGAGCGAGAGAGAGCAAGAGAGATAGAGCGAGAGAGATGGAGTGAGAGAGATAGAGATAGAGCGAGAGAGATAGAGATAGAGCGAGAGAGAGCAAGAGAGATAGAGCGAGAGAGAGCAAGAGAGATAGAGCGAGAGAGATAGAGCGAGAGAGATAGAGATAGAGCGAGAGAGATAGAGATAGAGCGAGAGAGAGAGCGAGAGAGAGCAAGAGAGATAGAGCGAGAGAGATAGAGCGAGAGAGAGCAAGAGAGATAGAGCGAGAGAGATAGAGATAGAGCGAGAGAGATAGAGCGAGAGAGAGCAAGAGAGATAGAGCGAGAGAGATAGAGCGAGAGAGAGCAAGAGAGATGGAGTGAGAGAGATAGAGATAGAGCGAGAGAGATAGAGATAGAGCGAGAGAGAGCAAGAGAGATAGAGCGAGAGAGAGAGCGAGAGAGATAGAGATAGAGCGAGAGAGATAGAGAGAGAGAGATAGAGCGAGAGAGATAGAGCGAGAGAGAGATAGAGATAGAGCGAGAGAGAGATAAAGTAAGAGAGATAGAGAGAGAGAGAGAGAGAGTGAGAGAGATAGAGCGATAGAGATAGAGAGAGAGCGAGAGAGATAGAGATAGAGCGAGAGAGAGAGCGAGAGAGATAGAGATAGAGCGAGAGAGATAGAGCGAGAGAGATAGAGCGAGAGAGATAGAGCGAGAGAGAGCAAAAGAGATAGAGCGAGAGAGATAGAGCGAGAGAGATAGAGCGAGAGAGAGCAAAAGAGATAGAGCGAGAGAGATAGAGCGAGAGAGAGCAAGAGAGATAGAGCGAGAGAGAGCAAGAGAGATAGAGCGAGAGAGATAGAGCGAGAGAGAGCAAGAGAGATAGAGCGAGAGAGAGCAAGAGAGATAGAGCGAGAGAGATAGAGTGAGAGAGATAGAGATAGAGCGAGAGAGATAGAGCGAGAGAGATAGAGCGAGAGAGATAGAGCGAGAGAGAGATAGAGATAGAGCGAGAGAGAGATAGAGATAGAGCAATAGAGTGAGAGAGAGAGAGAGTGAGAGAGATAGAGCGATAGAGATAGAGAGAGAGCGAGAGAGATAGAGATAGAGCGAGAGAGATAGACCGAGAGAGAGCAAGAGAGATGGAGTGAGAGAGATAGAGCGAGAGAGATAGAGTGAGAGAGATAGAGATAGAGCGAGAGAGATAGAGATAGAGCGAGAGAGATAGAGTGAGAGAGATAGAGATAGAGCGAGAGAGATAGAGATAGAGCGAGAGAGATAGAGATAGAGCGAGAGAGATAGAGCGAGAGAGATAGAGCGAGAGAGGGATAGAGTGAGAGAGATAGAGCGAGAGAGATAGAGCGAGAGAGATAGAGATAGAGCGAGAGAGATAGAGCGAGAGAGAGCAAGAGAGATAGAGCGAGAGAGAGCAAGAGAGATAGAGCGAGAGAGATAGAGCGAGAGAGAGCAAGAGAGATAGAGCGAGAGAGAGCAAGAGAGATAGAGCGAGAGAGATAGAGCGAGAGAGAGCAAGAGAGATAGAGCGAGAGAGATAGAGATAGAGCGAGAGAGATAGAGTGAGAGTGAGAGAGGGATAGAGCGAAATAGAGTGAGCGAGAGAGATAGAGTGAGAGAGATAGAGAGATAGAGCGAGAGAGGGATAGAGTGAGAGAGATAGAGCGAGAGAGAGCAAGAGAGATAGAGCGAGAGAGATAGAGATAGAGCGAGAGAGATAGAGCGAGAGAGATAGAGATAGAGCGAGATAGAGCGAGAGAGAGCAAGAGAGATAGAGCGAGAGAGATAGAGCGAGAGAGATAGAGATAGAGCGAGAGAGATAGAGATAGAGCGAGAGAGATAGAGATAGAGCGAGCGAGAGAGAGCAAGAGAGATAGAGCGAGAGAGATAGAGCGAGAGAGATAGAGCGAGAGAGAGCAAGAGAGATAGAGCGAGAGAGATAGAGCGAGAGAGAGCAAGAGAGATAGAGCGAGAGAGATAGAGCGAGAGAGATAGAGCGAGAGAGAGCAAGAGAGATAGAGCGAGAGAGATAGAGCGAGAGAGATAGAGATAGAGCGAGAGAGATAGAGATAGAGCGAGAGAGATAGAGCGAGAGAGATAGAGCGAGAGAGGGATAGAGTGAGAGAGATAGAGCGAGAGAGATAGAGCGAGAGAGATAGAGATAGAGCGAGAGAGATAGAGATAGAGCGAGAGAGATAGAGATAGAGCGAGAGAGATAGAGATAGAGCGAGATAGAGCGAGAGAGAGCAAGAGAGATAGAGCGAGAGAGATAGAGCGAGAGAGAGCAAGAGAGATAGAGCGAGAGAGATAGAGATAGAGCGAGAGAGATAGAGATAGAGCGAGAGAGAGCAAGAGAGATAGAGATAGAGTGAGAGAGGGATAGAGCGAAATAGAGTGAGCGAGAGAGATAGAGTGAGAGAGATAGAGAGATAGAGCGAGAGAGGGATAGAGTGAGAGAGATAGAGAGATAGAGCGAGAGAGGGATAGAGTGAGAGAGATAGAGCGAGAGAGAGCAAGAGAGATAGAGCGAGAGAGATAGAGATAGAGCGAGAGAGATAGAGCGAGAGAGATAGAGATAGAGCGAGAGAGATAGAGATAGAGCGAGAGAGATAGAGATAGAGCGAGAGAGAGAGCGAGAGAGAGCAAGAGAGATAGAGCGAGAGAGATAGAGCGAGAGAGATAGAGCGAGAGAGAGCAAGAGAGATAGAGCGAGAGAGATAGAGCGAGAGAGAGCAAGAGAGATAGAGCGAGAGAGATAGAGCGAGAGAGATAGAGCGAGAGAGAGCAAGAGAGATAGAGCGAGAGAGATAGAGCGAGAGAGATAGAGATAGAGCGAGAGAGATAGAGATAGAGCGAGAGAGATAGAGCGAGAGAGATAGAGCGAGAGAGATAGAGATAGAGCGAGAGAGATAGAGCGAGAGAGATAGAGATAGAGCGAGAGAGAGAGAGAGATCGAGCGAGAGAGATAGAGCGAGAGAGATAGAGATAGAGCGAGAGAGATAGAGCGAGAGAGATAGAGATAGAGCGAGAGAGATAGAGATAGAGCGAGAGAGATAGAGATAGAGCGAGAGAGAGAGCGAGAGAGAGCAAGAGAGATAGAGCGAGAGAGATAGAGCGAGAGAGATAGAGCGAGAGAGAGCAAGAGAGATAGAGCGAGAGAGATAGAGCGAGAGAGAGCAAGAGAGATAGAGCGAGAGAGATAGAGCGAGAGAGAGCAAGAGAGATAGAGCGAGAGAGATAGAGCGAGAGAGATAGAGATAGAGCGAGAGAGATAGAGATAGAGCGAGAGAGATAGAGCGAGAGAGATAGAGCGAGAGAGATAGAGATAGAGCGAGAGAGATAGAGCGAGAGAGATAGAGATAGAGCGAGAGAGAGAGAGAGATCGAGCGAGAGAGATAGAGCGAGAGAGATAGAGATAGAGCGAGAGAGATAGAGCGAGAGAGAAAGAGATAAAGTAAGATCTGTTTTTATTTTAAAAAAGCCTGAGAAATTCACTGAAAAAAGCAAAGGTTAAAGTAACGTTGGAGGTAAGTGGATTTGTCAGTGGCAGCATTAACATTTTAAAGTAAGAAAGCACCTTAAAGCAGATCTAACTATCCCTAGCTGTGGCAATGCCCACTGGGTGATATGCAGATGTGCAGGGTGTGATTTTCCAGTTGCTGCCAGTGTTGAGTGTACGAGGAGCCAGGGTTCTCGAGAGGCGGAGCCTCAGAGGGTCACATGTCCTCCCGCCAGCCAGTAAGGTGAAGGTAGCATGTCACACGTGCGTCTGCATGTATGGGTCATGCCATGCTGGTTTGTCATGGGTAGTGGTTGTACAAAAAGGTAAACGCCGTCACAATACTTGGGCCCAGCTGTGTTCCTATGTTGTGTGTGCGACTAAAGCCGCGTCATCCAGGTCTGTCAAACCGTATGGAGGTAACACATGAAATGTGGCCTTTGCAGTGAGGAATACATGACTGGACTTGGGTTTACTTGTGCACCTATTCCTATTAACGCATATGGCCACATTCATTTTACCGGCAGGCAGGAATGAATATGATTTATAAACACCTATGCAATGGCAGTGAAAATAAATGTGGGACCAATTTGAGCAGCTGTACTAATAAATGCACATTCACACATGTATTACTAGAATGAAAAGGCCGAATTGAGGTTTATTAGCACAGTAGGGTAAACTGGACACAAAAAGTGCTCTTTACTGCCTCACACATTGCGTCATACACTTACAATGGTCACAGTCCCTGTTCTATATCATTTCAACGTATTGCACAAATTTAGGGCCAGGTGTACGACCCAATTTTGCATGCGCAAACAGGTTTGCGACCTGTTTGCACATGCAAAATGTGAAAGGGCTATGTACAATTTCTAAATAGCGAGTTGCAATCTATTTGCGACTAGCTATTTAGGAATTGCGAGTCGCTATTAGGAAGGGGCGTTCCCTTCCTAATAGCAACCGTAACCCATGTATGAATGTTTTGCGACCGCAATTGCGGTCGCAAAACACTAGTAAATTATCAACCTTTTCAAGAGGGTGGTAATGCAGTCGCAATTAGGAAGGGATCCCCAGGGGACCCCTTCCACTTTGTGACTGTCTCTAAAAATATTTTTTAAGGGCAGGCAGTGGTCCCAGGGTCTGCTGCCTGCCCTTAAAAAATTAAATGAAAACGTTTCCTTTTTTATTTTTAAATGCATCTTCTTTTTCTTTAAGGAAAACGGGCTGCATTTTTTTAAAAACTGCTTTATTTAAAAGCAGTCCCAGACATGGTGGTCAGCTGAGCCCAGCAGGCCACCATCTCTGGGAGGGCGTCATTCCCAGTGGGCTCGCAAATTTTGAGAGGCTCATTTAATATTCATGAGCCTTGCAATTTGCGACCCCATTGGGAATCACAAACAGTTTTAAACACACTATTGTACATGACAAATAGTGCCTCGCAAATTGCGAGTCGCAAACAAGTTGCAATTTGCTAGGCGCTATTTTGCACGTCGTAAATCTGGCCCTTAATCCCTTCCACCCTACGTCCTGGTTTTGGCAAATAGTCTTTTAAAAGAAACATGAAAAAAATGTTGTGGCATAAAACATGTAGACGCTGCACAACACTATGTAATATGCTATATCTTACCGTTGCTGAGAGACGGGATGGCATTATGACCCCCGGAGGGCTTTGCCTCGTGTGGATACATGGGTGCAGCGAGGGAGGACACATACCAGGTAACTGTGTATGAACATCATTGCCCACAGGCTGACGGTACCAACACAGCGGACAACCAACATCCCACCTCAGGCAAAGATACTGGCCGTGCTTCACTTGTTGGCCTCTGGTGCCTTTCAACCAACAACAGCCAGAGTCGGAGGAGTCTTGCAGCATTCCATCAATGTGCAGACAATAGTGGCCCACCGGGCACTCTTCAATGTCGATGCCAACCACCCAGGCAGCGTGCATGATTCATACATCTTCCGTCAGTCCATCCTCAACCAGCGCTTCCAGGCTGGCACCTACGGAAATGCACTGCTCGTTGGTAAGAACCTCGGGCCCGATTCACAGAATGAACTTAAGACTAAATCCTAAACTTACTACTATTTGGTATTCACAGAATGCACTTACTACTTTCGGGATTCACAGAGTGAACTTACTACTTTCGGGATTCACAGAATAAACTTACTACTTTCGGTATTCACAGAATAGATTTAAGACTACTAACTCTAAGTCCGAAATCGGGGAGTAAATTCCGGCCCGGAGGCGGAGCTTACGGCTCGGAGGCGGAGCTTACGACCCGGAGGCGGAGCTTCCGACCCGGAGGCGGAGCTTGCGGCCCAGAGTTGGAGATTTGAGCATGGCAAAAATCCCCACCTCCGAGCCGTAAGCTCCGCCTCCGGGTCGTAAGCTCCGCCTCCGGGCCGTAAGCTCCGCCTCCGGGCCATAAGCTCCGCCTCCGGGCCGTAATTTACTCCCCGATTTCGGACTTAGAGTTAGTAGTCTTAAATCTATTCTGTGAATACTGAAAGTAGTAAGTTTATTCTGTGAATCCCGAAAGTAGTAAGTTCACTCTGTGAATCCCGAAAGTAGTAAGTGCATTCTGTGAATACCAAATAGTAGTAAGTTTAGGATTTAGTCTTAAGTTCATTCTGTGAATCGGGCCCAACATGAACACACCACACATCTCAACTCCACAATCCTGCAACTCACACCTCTGGTAATGCACACATCACAAAGTCACATACAACATGCCAAACATCATGCCCACCACCAGACACGAAAGCACAGCTTACTGTGGGAACCTGGGTTAGCCATGTACATGAGCCATCAACTGCATGGCACCGCAGCCACACGAGAGCAGAAGGTGGGGAGAGGAGGAAAGCAGGCATGTGCGAAGGAGGCGATGTGACGGATGAATGAGAATGCACACAATGCCAAGTGTGGCGTGGATGTGCTGGCCACACAGCAGTATGCGGACCACAGACATATCTATGTCGACAGACACTGCTAGTGGGGGTAGTGTTGAGGACAGTGGATGCAACCATGTCACCCCAGCCAGGGGGGAGATCACGGAAATGTAGCTTGTTACGTCCCCCCTGCAAGCGTGTGCAGAGTGGGCTGGACTGGCATACGCCAGGCCAGCGTAGTCGTGAATAAAAGGCACATTACTCTGGGCGTGCCAGGGTGGTGCCTCTCACCCCACCATGAGGCTGATACCATCACCATGAGCAGTGTTGGCTGTAACCCTGTGTGCCTGCTGACCCCCGGGCCGCTGGTCCCCGAAACCGTCATGCCCGCCCCTGCGCATCCAGCCATCACTGCTCACCTGCCGACACCAGCGTGTGTCGAAGAGGGCCCTCCAAGTGCCGCTGCAAGCTCCAAGCCCGAGGCTCCTGACCTTGGCAGCCTCCTCAGACCATTACGGCCTCCTCGACACAGGCCCGAAGAACTATTTTCTCGTAGATGGACTCCTCTGGCAAACACAGCTGACAAGAGGTCACACATTTGGAACTGAGTCTTGATTACACCACGGCAGAGAACATTATTCACGACTGAGTTCATGTCACTATACTCCCTTCGATGTGGTGCCAACAAGTATGTGCGTAGGACTACAACCAAACGTGTCAGTGGGCCCTTGCTGACTGCGGCCTTAGGCCTACAGAGACGTCCTGCAGGCCTCACACCAATCGAATGCAGTCCATATCAGGCAGGACACCGCATCATCAGCGGCTGCACACCCACTCAGCCTTGGTGCCACTACCTCCATCAGCCACAAATCTAATCCACATGCCATTCCAACGTTGTGTGTTAGGGATCCAGGAGATGGCTGGACAGCGGGTAACCAGCGCTGACCGCTGCCTCTGGCAGGCACTGCTGCCAACTAGGTCATACTTTTGGAAATTAATCTTGATTTCTTCATAGCAGTCTTCATGTCACAGTACGCAAAGAGTGCAGTAAGAGGAAGACACGCTTCAGTCCGGAGGAGGAAAAGCTCACCCATATGGAGGTGATGGGACTCTACCAACAACAGCACCGGTACCACTGACTGTGCGGTGCCTGCCTACCACGCGGCTGTGTGCCACTGCTGACCACTGTCTCTGGCACACACTGCAGTGGAGTAGTTCACACAATTGGAACCGAATCTTGCTCTCTTCATGTTTGAGTCTATGTATTGGACAGGTCTCATCGCAGACTGCATCCCCTTTCAGCTCTGGTGCCACTGAGTGTGTGCCCAGAAAGTCCGTGGCCTGGGGGTTGTCTTCATGTAGCTGATACTAACATGGTGGAAAAGTGTAGTCTGTAGCATTCAACTCCACCATTGGCCTGGTTCTGCTTGCTTCTGCCCTCTGCATCATGCCATGAAGGGACACCTTCCACTGTCCCCAGCAACCCTCCGTGACAAACTCCTTGGACATCGACGAGTACCCGCTCAGCTCGCGTGGCCCTACCTCAGTGCACCGCAAGTCACAGTACTATGGCGGTGTGCCTGTGCCGCCGCAGTGCATCCATGGTCACTAACTCTTTGCAGCACAAGTCATGGACCCTTGCTGCAAGAACTTTCAACTTTTGATTGTCTGATCACTGTTGTGGTTGTTGCCAGAACCAACCATCCCCTGGGGGGTGGCTTACACTCACCACACACCCATCCAGCACAGGCCTCACTGGACATGTGACTCTGGCAATAAAGGGGGCCAGGCGCACATGCCAGTAGCCAGTTCCATAAACTATCTCAGTGTGTCTGTGTGGTCATTATGTTTGCATGAGGGAGGGGTGCCATTCCACATTACATTGTGCTGTGTACAGCATGCGCAACCATGTCACTGCAGGCAGTGGTGTAGACCTTGGACATGTAACTGTGTCGTTCTTCCCTGTGAGCGTAGGCGGGATGGACAGGCGAATGACAGTACAGCGTAGGGGTGTGGCTCCTCCACACGTGGATCTGGGTGAGGCTCAGTGTAGGCTTTGCCAAGGATGTGGCTGATGCATGTGTCTCTGTTGCAGTGACTGTGCCACCCGTCTCACAATCGACAATGTTGCTATGTGGCATGCCCCCGGTGTGCGTGCTTGGCCGAAGGGGTACATGGAGAAGGACATGCCCGCTCGGGGTCAGGGATCACACATGTCAACGGTTGTGTGTGTCGCTATTAGGGTAGCATGAGCCAAAGATCTACCCTCAACTGCGTGTCGAGTGAAGCCAGCCAGGTGCTCTACATTTGTGTCAGCCCTGCCCTTAAAATGGGCCTACACACACATGGCCGGCCACCTTCTGCGCACATCAACACTGTGTCATAGTCAGGCTTGTGGACATGCACAGACAGGCATTTCAATGGTGTGCGTAAGGGGTGCAAGTGATGCAACCACGCTGCGCACACGCGCAACTACGCCTGGGGGGATGGAGGAGCAGCAGTGAGGTCACGTAAGACACACTGATACCGCTCATTTGCAATAAACAGTTCATGTCATACAGGAATCACTAAGTCGCACGTACCACACACCAATAAACCAGTGTGCCTGCCAACACATCATGCAGTACGTAGTTTTGACTCATGCCTCTCTGCACTGTCACAGGTGACCAAGGATATGCACTCTGCGCTTGGATGATGACACCCCTCCGAGCCCTGAACACACAGGCCCAGAGGCAGTACAATGTGGCCAACGAACGCACCAGGGGCATCATGGAGAGCACATTTGGCGTGTTGTAGTCACGTTTCAGGTGCCTGGACATCACAGGTGGAAGGCTCCTGTACAGCCCAAACATCGTGTGCAAAATGATTGTTACATGTTGTGTGTTGCACAACATATGTGTACACAGCAAAGCCCCATGGATCCAAGTGCAAGATGCACCGGACGATGATGATGATGATGAGGCAGGTGGACCACACCCCCCTGCAGCCGCAGCAGGAATAGCCCGTAGGGACTACATCATTGACAATTTATTCTCTAGTTGACGATGTGATGTGATGGTCCTTAGCAATTATGGGACAGTACGATGACTGACCACAGGCACAGCATGTGCAAATAAATGCATTCCAATACACATCTCCTCCGTACATGTCACTAGTCTGTACAGGCACTTCGCTCAGACAAGTGTGGGTGCGACATGTGCTGACAAGTTAGGAATTTGTTGATGGATGGTGTGTGTCTCACCTCTGTGCAGTGAGGCTGTTTAGGGTGTCACGTATTCGAACTGCCAGTTCTGTGTGTCACAGTTGTTACAGGATCCCACTATTCTGCGTTTCACATGTGTTTCACTTCGTTCCATTATGGTTGTCGATTGTAGCTTACAAGTGTGAACAGGACTTCTTTTGCGCTCCGATATGTGCTGACATGATGCAGGGCTGCACCCTGTGGCTCAATTCCCATGACAAGGGCGAAATGTACGTAAGTGGGTGTCACTGCCCCTACATTAATCCTTGCTTTCCTTGCTGATTGATCATGGACATGGCACGTCCGTGTGCAAGGGGTGTTGCTTATCCCTCTGCAATGTGAAGGGGAGATGCGGTTTCACAGTGTGCTCCATGGATGTGTCCGCATTGGCGCAGGTAACATACAGAAAGCATGTCAATGTACATTGTGGCTGTTTGTGAGGAAATGCATTTCTGATGTGGGACAGTGGTAATTTGTCCTGCGTCACAGCTGTGGGGTTGTGCTCGTACGTTGTCATCTCACCTTTTTTTACTCTGCTTTTATGGTGCATTTTCCCTTCTGGTGCGTGGGATTTGCAGGCCTGTTGCTGGTTTTCGCTGCTTTTTTTATCGGGTTTGGCCTCATCGCTATTTTTTCTGCGTTTGTATTTTACATTTTAGCGGCATCGCGTTGACTTTATTGTGGACATTTGACGCGTTGTCAGGGGCCTATTGCATGGTACCTCCGTGTTGTGGATACCTAGTTAACAAGGTGTTATTTTCCTGTGATAGACTGCGATGGTGAGAGTTGCTTTAACTTACTTTTGCAATGGTTATCACACGTTGTTGAGAATATGCCCCTTAGTATACTACTAATGAGTGATACTATTTGTAACAAGTTTGTGAGTGGCTGAGTGACTGTTTGTATCCATGTGAGTAGGTATCTGAGTGGCTCTATGGATCTGTAAGTGGTTGTATGGGTGAGTGACTGTGTGAGTGGCTGTATGGATAAGTGAGTGACTGTGTGGGTGAGTGAGTGGGTGAGTGGGTGTGTTAGTGGTATATGGGTGAGTCAGTGGGTATGTGAGAGCCTGTATAGGTGAGTGAAGGGATATGTGAGTGGCTGTATGGGTGAATGAGTGGGTGCATAAGCACTGTATGTGTGCGTGTATAGGTGTGTTAGTGTCTGTATGGGCAAGTGAGTGAATTTGAAAGTGCCTGTATAGATGAGTGTGTGCTTGTGTCAGTGATTGTATAGGTGAGTGAGTACATGTGTGAGTATCCGTATGAGTAAGTAAGTGAGTTGGCGTGAGACTAACTGTATCAGTGGGTAAGTAGATATATGAGTGACTGTATGGGTGAGTGAGTAGGCATATGAGTAGCTGTATTGGTGAGTGACTCAGTGTGTGAGTAAGCTATATGGGTGTATGAGTGTATGTGTTAGTGTCTGTATTACTGGATAGGTTAGTGTCTAAATTGGCGAGTGAGTGTGTGCATGAGTGGCTGTATGGGTAGGTTATGGGTTGTGTGAGTGACTGTACTTGTGAGTGGATGTGTGAGTGACTCTATAAACCAGTTAGTGAGTGTTTTTGAGCACTTGTATGGGTCTGTGAATGGGTTTGTGAGTGGTTGTGTGGGAGTGGGTTTATGAGTGGTTCTATGGATGATATCATGAGTGATGTCATTTGTGAATTAATCAGTGATGTCATGAGTGATGTCACTGACCATGTCATAAGTGATGTAATATGTGAGGTCACAAGCAGTGCATTGTGGGGCGTAGGTTATAGTTAGCTCGGGTAACTATAACTGCTGAATTTCTTTGGGTTTTTAAGTGAGTGCATGAGTTACCCAGTGGGTCTCTCACTAAGTGCATGAGTCTCTGAGTGGATATGTGACAGGGCGTCTGAGTCTGACTAGGTCTGTGAGTGGGTGCATGAGGCTGTGAGTGTGTGTGTAAGTGTCTAAGTGGATCTGTGAGTGGATACATGAGTGTCTGAGTGGGTCTGTGAGTGGGTGCATGAGGCTGCGAGTGTGTGTGTAAGTGTCTAAGTGGATCTGTGAGTGGATACATGAGTGTCTGAGTGGCTCTGTGAGTGGGTGCATGAGGCTGTGAGTGTGTGTGTAAGTGTCTAAGTGGATCTGTTATTGGATACATGAGTGTCTGAGTGGCTCTGTGAGTGGGTGCATGAGGCTGTGAGTGTGTGTGTAAGTGTCTAAGTGGATCTGTTATTGGATACATGCGTGTCTGAGTGGGTCTGTGAGTGGGTGCATGAGGCTGTGAGTGTGTGTGTAAGTGTCTAAGTGGATCTGTTATTGGATACATGAGTGTCTGAGTGGGTCTGTGAGTGGGTGCATGAGGCTGTGAGTGTGTGTGTAAGTGTCTAAGTGGATCTGTTATTGGATACATGAGTGTCTGAGTGGCTCTGTGAGTGGGTGCATGAGGCTGTGAGTGTGTGTGTAAGTGTCTAAGTGGATCTGTTATTGGATACATGCGTGTCTGAGTGGGTCTGTGAGTGGGTGCATGAGGCTGTGAGTGTGTGTGTAAGTGTCTAAGTGGATCTGTTATTGGATACATGAGTGTCTGAGTGGGTCTGTGAGTGGGTGCATGAGGCTGTGAGTGTGTATGTAAGTGTCTAAGTGGATCTGTTATTGGATACATGCGTGTCTGAGTGGGTCTGTGAGTGGGTGCATGAGGCTGTGAGTGTGTGTGTAAGTGTCTAAGTGGATCTGTTATTGGATACATGCGTGTCTGAGTGGGTCTGTGAGTGGGTGCATGAGGCTGTGAGTGTGTGTGTAAGTGTCTAAGTGGATCTGTTATTGGATACATGAGTGTCTGAGTGGGTCTGTGAGTGGGTGCATGAGGCTGTGAGTGTGTGTGTAAGTGTCTAAGTGGATCTGTTATTGGATACATGAGTGTCTGAGTGGGTCTGTGAGTGGGTGCATGAGTTTCTGAGTGAGTGCAGACATCTCTGGGTGGTGTGTGAATGGGTGCATTAGTCTCTTGGTGGGTCTTTGAGTAGGTGCATTAGTCTCTTGGTTGGTCTGTGACTGGGTATGTGAGTGTCTGAGTGGGTCTGTGAGTAGGTACATGGCTGCCTCTCAGTGGGTGTGACTGGATGCATAAGTGTCTGACTGGGTCTGTGAGTGGGTACATGAGTCTCCCTGTGGGTCTGTGAATGGACACATGAGTCTCTCATTGCGTCTCTGAGTGGGGGTATGAGTGTCTGAGTGGGTCTGTGAGTGGCTACATCAGAATATAAATGGGTCTGTGAGAGACTGTGAATGTCTGCATGAGTCTCTGAGTGAGTACATGCGAATATGAGTGGGAATCTGAGTGAGTGCATGAGTAGATCTGTGCGTCAATGCATCACTCTCCGAGTGGGTCTGTGAGTGGGTGTGTGAATCTCTGAGTGGGCCTGTGAATGGGTGCATGAGTGTATCAGTGGCTCTCTGTGTGGGATTTTAGTGGGTCTGTGAGTGGACCATGAGTCTCTGAGTAGTTCTATGAGTAGAAGTATGAGTCTCTGAGTGGGTCTGTGAGTAGAAGTATGAGTCTCTGAGTAGGTCTGTGAGTGGATGCATGAAAGTCAGAGAGGGTCTGCGGGTGGGTGGGTGAATCTCTGACAGAGTTTTTCATGGGATGCATCGGTGTCTGAGTGGGTCTTTCAGTGGGCGGGTCCTTCTCTGAGTGGTTGTGTGAATCAATGCATGAGTCTCTGAGTGAGCCGGTGTGAACAACTGGGTTCTTGTTGCAGAACCCCTCCCCACACTTTGTGCTTGGTTTTTGATGCAACTTTGACTGAGGAGTACTGGGTCCCGGCTAACCAGGGTACTCCGTACCAGTGGCCTCTTTCCCTAAAACTATGCCACAATTGGCACAACTTCAGCAACCCCTATAAGCCCCTAGTAAAAGATACTGTTGGTACCTAGGTTATTGGGACCGCTGAGGGCCCACTGGGGCCGCAGCTCAAATTGTGCCTCCCTAGAGACCCCTCACCAAGACCCTGCAAACTGCTATTGCAGGCTGCGTGTCTTGGTGCAGAGAAAACTGAAGAGTTGACGTGGCACAGAGCCCTGTGTGCCATGACTGCAACACTGCATGAGATATAGTTAAGTCACTCCTACTGCAGGCCTTACAGCCCAAAGGCAGGGTGCAACATGGCCCCTGTGTAGACATATCAGCACGGTCAGCTATGAGCCTACATTAACACGACCACTCTTGGCTGTTGTAAGTGCACAGGGGAAAGGGAGAATGCATGGGCTGGATACTTTTCATCATGAGTTTCCAGCTCCAGGATGGCTTGACTGTAGCCAAAGATGTTTGGTACCAAACATCTCATCTTAATAAATCCTCACTGGAGCCAGTGTGGGATTTATTAAAAAAAATGCACACAGGAGACCCTTTAGAGGGTCCCCTCAAAACCTACCAAGTACTGGTGTGGTCTCTGACTAGTCCTAGCCAACCTACAACCACTAAATATGTTTGTGACCTCGTGGGGTGAGAGCCAGCTCTCTCAGAGGCCGGGAACAAAGTCTGCTCTGAGTGGAGGTGCTTCACACTTCCCCCAGGACAGGAGCGCCTTCCGAGGCTGGAAGCTTCAAAGGCGATACTGCATTTGAAATGTGACCCAGGCAGCTCCAGCTATTGGAGGATGCAAACTCCCCTTTCTTGCTCAACATTTGGTGGGAGGACAGGCAGGAAAATTAGGTAAATTCGAAGGTGGGTCCCTATTCAGCCAGCACAACCCCTAAAGGTGGGGGAGGCGACGTGGACCCCACCTTTCATTTTCCTTCCATCTTGGTTTGAGGGGGAATTAGCCAATTAGGGTCAGGGTGGAGTCCCTTCCCACAGGAAGTGGTCATTTAAAGGGTGTAGGCACCCTAAAGGTAGGCAGCCCGGATCACTGAAAGAATATCGACGGACAGAATATCGACCATCAAAAATATCGTTGAGAAAATATCGACAGTCAAAATATCGAGTTTCTATCTACAAACAGGTAAGTACAAAAATATCGAGTTAAAAATATCGTTTACAAAAATATAGTAGTAAAAAATATCGTATTTACTAAAAACAGTGTTAAATTAAATTAATATTAATAATTAATTACTCAAATATACTTTACTTTTTAAAATTACTTAAATTAACTTATAATAATTAAATAATTAATGAAAGTTAAATAAATATTTTTTTATTTCATATTTATTAAACATATATATATATAGTAATAAAATATAATAAAATAATACCCAAAAACTGAAAACTGACCCTGAACCCTAAAAATACCCCTTTACCCAAAAACTGAAAACTGACCCTGAACCCTAAAGATACCCCTTTACCCAAAAACTGACCCTGAACCCTAAAAATACCCCTTTACCCAAAAACTGAAAACTGACCCTGAACCCTAAAAATACCCCTTTGCCCAAAAACTGAAAACTGACCCTGAACCCTAAAAATACCCCTTTGCCCAAAAACTGAAAACTGACCCTGAATCCTAAAAATACCCCTTTACCCAAAAACCCAAAACTGACCCTGAACCCTAAAAATAAAAACGATATTACTTCACTTACCTTAAAAACGATATTGCTTCACTTACCTTAAAAACGATATTTTGGCTGTCGATATTCTGTCCTGTCGATATTTTCTCCAAACGATATTTTGGAGTCGATATTATGTCCAAACGATATTTTGTAGTCGATATTATGTCTGTGCACCAGGTAGCCCATTGACAACTACCTGTCTCTCCCTTTCACGCCCATACATTTTCTATTCAGGTGGCATCCCTCGACCCAGATCTTCAGAGTTCATGGGCCTAAAGAACGGAGTGCCTGCTGCACAATTTTGGTGCAAACCTCTGCTGGCTGCTTCACGACTGGACCATCGTGGTGTGCTGTCTTGTCCTGCTGCTGTGAGGCCTCTAATAACCCCCGAGGACCTTTGGACCGTTGCTAATCACCAAAGATCTCCCATGGAGTAGAGGAGCTACTTATCTGCAGCACGCAGGCCACGGCACACACAGAGTACTGCTTACCAACCTTCCACTCCCCGGTGATGCAGACGAACCAACAGAACATGAAGAGGTACACCAGCTCCAGAGGGTCAGAGGTGTCTTCCAGAGGTGTCTTCCCACCGGGTGTGGAGACACCAGGATCTACCGGAGTCGTGGTGTACCAATACCTGGGGTACCGGACCCCCTGACAAAGATGAATCATGAATGAATGAAAAATAACCTGGCAGAAATATAGGGACAAGGAGTGGGTGAGGGAGTAGAAGTAAGAGGTGTGAGGTGGAATCAAGGCTACGCAGCCCTGGTATTCGTGAAGTAGAGACAGGAAGTGCAGCGGGTGGAAAAGAGAGGCTTAAGGTGGAACCAGGGCTACACAGCCGTGGTATTCATGAGTTAGATACAGGAAGTGTAGGGGTGGAAGAAAGAGGCGTGAGGTGGAATCAAGGCTACACAGCCGTGGCATTCATGAGGTACAGACAGGAAGTGTAGGGGGTGGAAGAAAGAGGCGTGAGGTGGAATCAAGGCTACACAGCCGTGGTATTCATGAGTTAGATACAGGAAGTGTAGGGGGTGGAAGAAAGAGGCGTGAGGTGGAATCACGGCTACACAGCCTTGGCATTCATGAGGTACAGACAGGAAGTGTAGGGGGTGGAAGAAAGAGGCGTGAGGTGGAATCAAGGCTACGCAGCCCTGGTATTCATGAAGTAGAGACAGGAAGTGCAGCGGGTGGAAAAAAGAGGCTTAAGGTGGAACCAGGGCTACACAGCCGTGGTATTCATGAGTTAGATACAGGAAGTGTAGGGGTGGAAGAAAGAGGCGTGAGGTGGAATCAAGGCTACACAGCCGTGGTATTCATGAGTTAGATACAGGAAGTGTAGGGGGTGGAAGAAAGAGACGTGAGGTGGAATCACGGCTACACAGCCTTGGCATTCATGAGGTACAGACAGGAAGTGTAGGGGGTGGAAGAAAGAGGCGTGAGGTGGAATCAAGGCTACGCAGCCGTGGTATTCATGAGGCAGATACAGGAATTGTAGGGGTGGAAGAAAGAGGCGTGAGGTGGAATCAAGGCTACGCAGCCGTGGTATTCATGAGTTAGATACAGGAAGTGTAGGGGGTGGAAGAAAGAGGAGTGAGGTGGAATCAAGGCTATGCAGCCGTGGCATTCATGAGGTACAGACAGGAAGTGTAGGGGGTGGAAGAAAGAGGCATGAGGTGGAATCAAGGCTACGCAGCCGTGGTATTCATGAGGTAGAGACAGGAGGTATAGGGGTGAAAGAAAGAGGCGTGAGGTGGAATCAATGCTACGCAGCCGTGGTATTCATCAGTTAGATACAGGAAGTGTAGGGGGTGGAAGAAAGAGGAGTGAGGTGGAATCACGGCTACACAGCCTTGGCATTCATGAGGTACAGACAGGAAGTGTAGGGGGTGGAAGAAAGAGGCGTGAGGTGGAATCAAGGCTACGCAGCCGTGGCATTCATGAGGTACAGACAGGAAGTGTAGGGGGTGGAAGAAAGAGGCATGAGGTGGAATCAAGGCTACGCAGCCGTGGTATTCATGAGGTAGAGACAGGAAGTGTAACGGGTGGAAGAAAGAGGCGTGAGGTGGAATCAAGGCTACCCAGCCCTGGTATTCATGAGTTAGATACAGGAAGTGTAGTGGGTGGAAGAAAGAGGCTTGAGGTGGAATCAAGGCTACGCAGCCGTGGCATTCATGAGGTACAGACAGGAAGTGTAGGGGGTGGAAGAAAGAGGCGTGAGGTGGAATCAAGGCTACGCAGCTGTGGTATTTGTAAAGTAGAAACAGGAAGTGTAGGGGGTGGAAGAAAGAGGCGTGAGGTGGAATCAAGGCTACTCAGCCGTGGTATTCATCAGTTAGATACAGGAAGTGTAGGGGGTGGAAGAAAGAGGCGTGAGGTGGAATCAAGGCTCCGCAGCCGTGGTATTCGTGAAGTAGAGACAGGAAGTGTAGGGGGTGGAAGAAAGAGGCGTGAGGTGGAATCAAGGCTACGCAGCCGTGGTATTCATGAGTTAGATACAGGAAGTGTAGGGGGTGGAAGAAAGAGGCGTGAGGTGGAATCAAGGCTACGCAGCCGTGGTATTCATCAGTTAGATACAGGAAGTGTAGGGGTGGAAGAAAGAGGCGTGAGGTGGAATCAAGGCTACGCAGCCGTGGTATTCATCAGTTAGATACAGGAAGTGTAGGGGTGGAAGAAAGAGGCGTGAGGTTGAATCAAGGCTACGCAGCCGTGGTATTCATCAGTTAGATGCAGGAAGTGTAGGGGGTGAAAGAAAGAGGCGTGAGGTGGAGTCAAGGCTACGCAGCCGTGGTTTTCATGAGTTAGATACAGGAAGTGTAGGGGTGGAAGAAAGAGGCGTGAGGTGGAATCAAGGCTACGCAGCCGTGGTATTCATCAGTTAGATACAGGAAGTGTAGGGGTGGAAGAAAGAGGCGTGAGGTGGAATCAAGGCTACGCAGACGTGGTATTCATCAGTTAGATACAGGAAGTGTAGGGGGTGGAAGAAAGAGGCGTGAGGTGGAATCAAGGCTATGCAGCCGTGGCATTCATGAGGTACAGAAAGGAAGTGTAGGGGGTGGAAGAAAGAGGCGTGAGGTGGAATCAAGGCTACGCAGCCGTGGCATTCATGAGGTACAGACAGGAAGTGTAGGGGGTGGAAGAAAGAGGCATGAGGTGGAATCAAGGCTACGCAGCCGTGGTATTCATGAGGTAGAGACAGGAAGTGTAACGGGTGGAAGAAAGAGGCGTGAGGCGGAATCAAGGCTACGCAGCCCTGGTATTCATGAGTTAGATACAGGAAGTGTAGGGGGTGGAAGAAAGAGGCGTGAGGTGGAATCAAGGCTACGCAGCCGTGGCATTCATGAGGTACAGACAGGAAGTGTAGGGGGTGGAAGAAAGAGGCGTGAGGTGGAATCAAGGCTACGCAGCCGTGGTATTCGTAAAGTAGAAACAGGAAGTGTAGGGGGTGGAAGAAAGAGGCGTGAGGTGGAATCAAGTCTACTCAGCCGTGGTATTCATCAGTTAGATACAGGAAGTGTAGGGGGTGGAAGAAAGAGGCGTGAGGTGGAATCAAGGCTCCGCAGCCGTGGTATTCGTGAAGTAGAGACAGGAAGTGTAGGGGGTGGAAGAAAGAGGCGTGAGGTGGAATCAAGGCTACGCAGCCGTGGTATTCATCAGTTAGATACAGGAAGTGTAGGGGTGGAAGAAAGAGGCGTGAGGTGGAATCAAGGCTACGCAGCCGTGGTATTCATCAGTTAGATACAGGAAGTGTAGGGGTGGAAGAAAGAGGCGTGAGGTTGAATCAAGGCTACGCAGCCGTGGTATTCATCAGTTAGATGCAGGAAGTGTAGGGGGTGAAAGAAAGAGGCGTGAGGTGGAATCAAGGCTACGCAGCCGTGGTTTTCATGAGTTAGATACAGGAAGTGTAGGGGTGGAAGAAAGAGGCGTGAGGTGGAATCAAGGCTACGCAGCCGTGGTATTCATCAGTTAGATACAGGAAGTGTAGGGGTGGAAGAAAGAGGCGTGAGGTGGAATCAAGGCTACGCAGCCGTGGTATTCATCAGTTAGATACAGGAAGTGTAGGGGGTGGAAGAAAGAGGTGTGAGGTGGAATCAAGGCTACGCAGCCGTGGTATTCATCAGTTAGATACAGGAAGTGTAGGGGTGGAAGAAAGAGGCGTAAGGTGGAATCAAGGCTACGCAGCCGTGGTATTCATCAGTTAGATACAGGAAGTGTAGGGGTGGAAGAAAGAAGCGTGAGGTGGAATCAATGCTACGCAGCCGTGGTATTCATCAGTTAGATACAGGAAGTGTAGGGGTGGAAGAAAGAGGCATGAGGTGGAATAAAGGCTACGCAGCCGTGGTATTCATCAGTTAGATACAGGAAGTGTAGGGGGTGGAAAAAAGAGGCGTGAGGTGGAATCAAAGCTACACAGCCGTGGTATTCATCAGTTAGATACAGGAAGTGTAGGGGTGGAAGGAAGAGGCGTGAGGTGGAATCAAGGCTACGCAGCCGTGGTATTCATCAGTTAGATACAGGAAGTGTAGGGGTGGAAGAAAGAGGCGTGAGGTGGAATCAAGGCTAGCGTCTCCTGCTACCGGACCCCGTGGATCCACGGGGTCCGGTAGCAGGAGACGCTAGGTGCAAAACGGGTGGCAGGCGTTGCGGGCGGTGTGCCATTGTCGCTTCCCCCCCCCTCCCGAGACCCATGGGGTGTGGATCTTGTGCATTACAAACAGTACAGGGACCTCAAATTGAAGGTTTCCCATCACTTTTGTTTGTTTTATGCACTTTATTTTACACACTTGTTTTTAACTTTCACGTCCTCTGGTTAGGGTGGGCCTTAGCGCGCCCATACCTCCGAGGTACACCACCTGACGGTCCTGATGAAAGCCCAGTAAATGACACATAGACGGGCAGAAACATGTTGACCCCACTTTAAGTGGAAACAACCGAGTCATTAACTGGTAAGTTTCCCACACATATTTTACTTATGTCAAACTGACCATTGAATAAAAAATGTTCTGTATAGTACAGTTTCTGACATTTTTAATTCACATTTCCTTTTGACCGTTTTGCCACAAAGAACCTGCTCCGCAGTAATCTGGCGTTGTAGCCCACCAGGGAGGCATTCAGCTTCTCCTGGTGGGCCCGATGATGAAGCATGTCACCACCCAGGGTGGTGAGTGAGGGCTTCCTAAAAAAACCAGCTGATTTCCACTGTGACTTCTTCAGGGAGATTTCTTCTCTGTGTCTAGTGCTTACACACTTCTCTCACGACACTCTTTTGTTGTTTTACAAGGTTTAACAGGGGGACCAAGAGTGCCCTTTTCCCTCTCTCTCAATTTGTTATTACTCATTCATCAGTTAGATACAGGAAGTGTAGGGGTGGAAGAAAGAGGTGTGAGGTGGAATCAAGGCTACTCAGCCGTGGCATTCATCAGTTAGATACAGGAAGTGTAGGGGGTGGAAGAAAGAGGTGTGAGGTGGAATCACGGCTACGCAGCCGTGGTATTCATCAGTTAGATACAGGAAGTGTAGGGGTGGAAGAAAGAGGCGTGAGGTTGAATCAAGGCTACGCAGCCGTGGTATTCATCAGTTAGATGCAGGAAGTGTAGGGGGTGAAAGAAAGAGGCGTGAGGTGGAGTCAAGGCTACGCAGCCGTGGTTTTCATGAGTTAGATACAGGAAGTGTAGGGGTGGAAGAAAGAGGCGTGAGGTGGAATCAAGGCTACGCAGCCGTGGTATTCATCAGTTAGATACAGGAAGTGTAGGGGTGGAAGAAAGAGGCGTGAGGTGGAATCAAGGCTACGCAGACGTGGTATTCATCAGTTAGATACAGGAAGTGTAGGGGGTGGAAGAAAGAGGCGTGAGGTGGAATCAAGGCTATGCAGCCGTGGCATTCATGAGGTACAGAAAGGAAGTGTAGGGGGTGGAAGAAAGAGGCGTGAGGTGGAATCAAGGCTACGCAGCCGTGGCATTCATGAGGTACAGACAGGAAGTGTAGGGGGTGGAAGAAAGAGGCATGAGGTGGAATCAAGGCTACGCAGCCGTGGTATTCATGAGGTAGAGACAGGAAGTGTAACGGGTGGAAGAAAGAGGCGTGAGGCGGAATCAAGGCTACGCAGCCCTGGTATTCATGAGTTAGATACAGGAAGTGTAGGGGGTGGAAGAAAGAGGCGTGAGGTGGAATCAAGGCTACGCAGCCGTGGCATTCATGAGGTACAGACAGGAAGTGTAGGGGGTGGAAGAAAGAGGCGTGAGGTGGAATCAAGGCTACGCAGCCGTGGTATTCGTAAAGTAGAAACAGGAAGTGTAGGGGGTGGAAGAAAGAGGCGTGAGGTGGAATCAAGTCTACTCAGCCGTGGTATTCATCAGTTAGATACAGGAAGTGTAGGGGGTGGAAGAAAGAGGCGTGAGGTGGAATCAAGGCTCCGCAGCCGTGGTATTCGTGAAGTAGAGACAGGAAGTGTAGGGGGTGGAAGAAAGAGGCGTGAGGTGGAATCAAGGCTACGCAGCCGTGGTATTCATCAGTTAGATACAGGAAGTGTAGGGGTGGAAGAAAGAGGCGTGAGGTGGAATCAAGGCTACGCAGCCGTGGTATTCATCAGTTAGATACAGGAAGTGTAGGGGTGGAAGAAAGAGGCGTGAGGTTGAATCAAGGCTACGCAGCCGTGGTATTCATCAGTTAGATGCAGGAAGTGTAGGGGGTGAAAGAAAGAGGCGTGAGGTGGAATCAAGGCTACGCAGCCGTGGTTTTCATGAGTTAGATACAGGAAGTGTAGGGGTGGAAGAAAGATGCGTGAGGTGGAATCAAGGCTACGCAGCCGTGGTATTCATCAGTTAGATACAGGAAGTGTAGGGGTGGAAGAAAGAGGCGTGAGGTGGAATCAAGGCTACGCAGCCGTGGTATTCATCAGTTAGATACAGGAAGTGTAGGGGGTGGAAGAAAGAGGTGTGAGGTGGAATCAAGGCTACGCAGCCGTGGTATTCATCAGTTAGATACAGGAAGTGTAGGGGTGGAAGAAAGAGGCGTAAGGTGGAATCAAGGCTACGCAGCCGTGGTATTCATCAGTTAGATACAGGAAGTGTAGGGGTGGAAGAAAGAAGCGTGAGGTGGAATCAATGCTACGCAGCCGTGGTATTCATCAGTTAGATACAGGAAGTGTAGGGGTGGAAGAAAGAGGCATGAGGTGGAATAAAGGCTACGCAGCCGTGGTATTCATCAGTTAGATACAGGAAGTGTAGGGGGTGGAAAAAAGAGGCGTGAGGTGGAATCAAAGCTACACAGCCGTGGTATTCATCAGTTAGATACAGGAAGTGTAGGGGTGGAAGGAAGAGGCGTGAGGTGGAATCAAGGCTACGCAGCCGTGGTATTCATCAGTTAGATACAGGAAGTGTAGGGGTGGAAGAAAGAGGCGTGAGGTGGAATCAAGGCTAGCGTCTCCTGCTACCGGACCCCGTGGATCCACGGGGTCCGGTAGCAGGAGACGCTAGGTGCAAAACGGGTGGCAGGCGTTGCGGGCGGTGTGCCATTGTCGCTTCCCCCCCCTCCCGAGACCCATGGGGTGTGGATCTTGTGCATTACAAACAGTACAGGGACCTCAAATTGAAGGTTTCCCATCACTTTTGTTTGTTTTATGCACTTTATTTTACACACTTGTTTTTAACTTTCACGTCCTCTGGTTAGGGTGGGCCTTAGCGCGCCCATACCTCCGAGGTACACCACCTGACGGTCCTGATGAAAGCCCAGTAAATGACACATAGACGGGCAGAAACATGTTGACCCCACTTTAAGTGGAAACAACCGAGTCATTAACTGGTAAGTTTCCCACACATATTTTACTTATGTCAAACTGACCATTGAATAAAAAATGTTCTGTATAGTACAGTTTTTGACATTTTTAATTCACATTTCCTTTTGACCGTTTTGCCACAAAGAACCTGCTCCGCAGTAATCTGGCGTTGTAGCCCACCAGGGAGGCATTCAGCTTCTCCTGGTGGGCCCGATGATGAAGCATGTCACCACCCAGGGTGGTGAGTGAGGGCTTCCTAAAAAAAACAGCTGATTTCCACTGTGACTTCTTCAGGGAGATTTCTTCTCTGTGTCTAGTGCTTACACACTTCTCTCACGACACTCTTTTGTTGTTTTACAAGGTTTAACAGGGGGACCAAGAGTGCCCTTTTCCCTCTCTCTCAATTTGTTATTACTCATTCATCAGTTAGATACAGGAAGTGTAGGGGTGGAAGAAAGAGGTGTGAGGTGGAATCAAGGCTACTCAGCCGTGGCATTCATCAGTTAGATACAGGAAGTGTAGGGGGTGGAAGAAAGAGGTGTGAGGTGGAATCACGGCTACACAGCCGTGGTATTCATCAGTTAGATACAGGAAGTGTAGGGGGTGGAAGAAAGAGGTGTGAGGTGGAATCAAGGCTACGCAGCCGTGGTATTCATCAGTTAGATACAGGAAGTGTAGGGGGTGGAAGAAAGAGGTGTGAGGTGGAATCAAGGCTACGCAGCCGTGGCATTCATCAGTTAGATACAGGAAGTGTAGGGGGTGGAAGAAAGAGGTGTGAGGTGGAATCACGGCTACACAGCCGTGGTATTCATGAGTTAGATACAGGAAGTGTAGGGGGTGGAAGAAAGAGGCGTGAGGTGGAATCAAGGCTACGCAGCCGTGGTATTCATGAGTTAGATACAGGAAGTGTAGGGGTGGAAGAAAGAGGTGTGAGGTGGAATCACGGCTACACAGCCGTGGTTTTCATGAGTTAGATACAGGAAGTGTAGGGGTGGAAGAAAGAGGTGTGAGGTGGAATCAAGGCTACTCAGCCGTGGTATTCATCAGTTAGATACAGGAAGTGTAGGGGGTGGAAGAAAGAGGTGTGAGGTGGAATCAAGGCTACTCAGCCGTGGTATTCATGAGTTAGATGCAGGAAGTGTAGGGGTGGAAGAAAGAGGCGTGAGGTGGAATCAATGCTACACAATTTCGGTTTTCATAAGGTAGAGACGGGAAGTGTAGTGGGTGGAAGAAAGAGGCGTGAGGTGGAATCAAGGCCACACAGCCGTGGTATTCATGAGGTAGATACAGGAAGTGTAGGGGGTGGAAGAAAGAGGCCTGAGGTGGAATCAAGGCTATGCAGCCGTGGTATTTGTGAAGTAGAGGCAGGATGTGTAGCGGGTGAAAGAAAGAGGCGTGAGGTGGAATCAAGGCTACGCAGCCGTGGTATTCATGGGGTAGAGACAGGAAGTGTAGGGGGTGGAAGAAAGAGGCGTGAGGTGGAATCAAGGCTATGCAGCCCTGGTATTCATGAGTTAGATACAGGAAGTGTAGGGGGTGGAAGAAAGAGGCGTGAGGTGGAATCAAGGCTATGCAGCCGTGGCATTCATGAGGTACAGAAAGGAAGTGTAGGGGGTGGAAGAAAGAGGCGTGAGGTGGAATCAAGGCTACGCAGCCGTGGCATTCATGAGGTACAGACAGGAAGTGTAGGGGGTGGAAGAAAGAGGCATGAGGTGGAATCAAGGCTACGCAGCCGTGGTATTCATGAGGTAGAGACAGGAAGTGTAACGGGTGGAAGAAAGAGGCGTGAGGTGGAATCAAGGCTACGCAGCCCTGGTATTCATGAGTTAGATACAGGAAGTGTAGGGGGTGGAAGAAAGAGGCGTGAGGTGGAATCAAGGCTACGCAGCCGGGGCATTCATGAGGTACAGACAGGAAGTGTAGGGGGTGGAAGAAAGAGGCGTGAGGTGGAATCAAGGCTACGCAGCCGTGGTATTCGTAAAGTAGAAACAGGAAGTGTAGGGGGTGGAAGAAAGAGGCGTGAGGTGGAATCAAGTCTACTCAGCCGTGGTATTCATCAGTTAGATACAGGAAGTGTAGGGGGTGGAAGAAAGAGGCGTGAGGTGGAATCAAGGCTCCGCAGCCGTGGTATTCGTGAAGTAGAGACAGGAAGTGTAGGGGGTGGAAGAAAGAGGCGTGAGGTGGAATCAAGGCTACGCAGCCGTGGTATTCATCAGTTAGATACAGGAAGTGTAGGGGTGGAAGAAAGAGGCGTGAGGTGGAATCAAGGCTACGCAGCCGTGGTATTCATCAGTTAGATACAGGAAGTGTAGGGGTGGAAGAAAGAGGCGTGAGGTTGAATCAAGGCTACGCAGCCGTGGTATTCATCAGTTAGATGCAGGAAGTGTAGGGGGTGAAAGAAAGAGGCGTGAGGTGGAATCAAGGCTACGCAGCCGTGGTTTTCATGAGTTAGATACAGGAAGTGTAGGGGTGGAAGAAAGAGGCGTGAGGTGGAATCAAGGCTACGCAGCCGTGGTATTCATCAGTTAGATACAGGAAGTGTAGGGGTGGAAGAAAGAGGCGTGAGGTGGAATCAAGGCTACGCAGCCGTGGTATTCATCAGTTAGATACAGGAAGTGTAGGGGGTGGAAGAAAGAGGTGTGAGGTGGAATCAAGGCTACGCAGCCGTGGTATTCATCAGTTAGATACAGGAAGTGTAGGGGTGGAAGAAAGAGGCGTAAGGTGGAATCAAGGCTACGCAGCCGTGGTATTCATCAGTTAGATACAGGAAGTGTAGGGGTGGAAGAAAGAAGCGTGAGGTGGAATCAATGCTACGCAGCCGTGGTATTCATCAGTTAGATACAGGAAGTGTAGGGGTGGAAGGAAGAGGCGTGAGGTGGAATCAAGGCTACGCAGCCGTGGTATTCATCAGTTAGATACAGGAAGTGTAGGGGTGGAAGAAAGAGGCGTGAGGTGGAATCAAGGCTAGCGTCTCCTGCTACCGGACCCCGTGGATCCACGGGGTCCGGTAGCAGGAGACGCTAGGTGCAAAACGGGTGGCAGGCGTGGCGGGCGGTGTGCCATTGTCGCTTCCCCCCCCTCCCGAGACCCATGGGGTGTGGATCTTGTGCATTACAAACAGTACAGGGACCTCAAATTGAAGGTTTCCCATCACTTTTGTTTGTTTTATGCACTTTATTTTACACACTTGTTTTTAACTTTCACGTCCTCTGGTTAGGGTGGGCCTTAGCGCGCCCATACCTCCGAGGTACACCACCTGACGGTCCTGATGAAAGCCCAGTAAATGACACATAGACGGGCAGAAACATGTTGACCCCACTTTAAGTGGAAACAACCGAGTCATTAACTGGTAAGTTTCCCACACATATTTTACTTATGTCAAACTGACCATTGAATAAAAAATGTTCTGTATAGTACAGTTTCTGACATTTTTAATTCACATTTCCTTTTGACCGTTTTGCCACAAAGAACCTGCTCCGCAGTAATCTGGCGTTGTAGCACACCAGGGAGGCATTCAGCTTCTCCTGGTGGGCCCGATGATGAAGCATGTCACCACCCAGGGTGGTGAGTGAGGGCTTCCTAAAAAAAACAGCTGATTTCCACTGTGACTTCTTCAGGGAAATTTCTTCTCTGTGTCTAGTGCTTACACACTTCTCTCACGACACTCTTTTGTTGTTTTACAAGGTTTAACAGGGGGACCAAGAGTGCCCTTTTCCCTCTCTCTCAATTTGTTATTACTCATTCATCAGTTAGATACAGGAAGTGTAGGGGTGGAAGAAAGAGGTGTGAGGTGGAATCAAGGCTACTCAGCCGTGGCATTCATCAGTTAGATACAGGAAGTGTAGGGGGTGGAAGAAAGAGGTGTGAGGTGGAATCACGGCTACACAGCCGTGGTATTCATCAGTTAGATACAGGAAGTGTAGGGGGTGGAAGAAAGAGGTGTGAGGTGGAATCAAGGCTACGCAGCCGTGGTATTCATGAGTTAGATACAGGAAGTGTAGGGGTGGAAGAAAGAGGTGTGAGGTGGAATCACGGCTACACAGCCGTGGTATTCATCAGTTAGATACAGGAAGTGTAGGGGGTGGAAGAAAGAGGTGTGAGGTGGAATCAAGGCTACTCAGCCGTGGTATTCATCAGTTAGATACAGGAAGTGTAGGGGGTGGAAGAAAGAGGTGTGAGGTGGAATCAAGGCTACTCAGCCGTGGTATTCATGAGTTAGATGCAGGAAGTGTAGGGGTGGAAGAAAGAGGCGTGAGGTGGAATCAATGCTACACAATTTCGGTTTTCATAAGGTAGAGACGGGAAGTGTAGTGGGTGGAAGAAAGAGGCGTGAGGTGGAATTAAGGCCACACAGCCGTGGTATTCATGAGGTAGATACAGGAAGTGTAGGGGTGGAAGAAAGAGGCGTGAGGTGGAATCAAGGCCACACAGCCGTGGTATTCATGAGGTAGATACAGGAAGTGTAGGGGGTGGAAGAAAGAGGCGTGAGGTGGAATCAAGGCTATGCAGCCGTGGTATTTGTGAAGTAGAGGCAGGATGTGTAGCGGGTGAAAGAAAGAGGCGTGAGGTGGAATCAAGGCTACGCAGCCGTGGTATTCATGGGGTAGAGACAGGAAGTGTAGGGGGTGGAAGAAAGAGGCGTGAGGTGGAATCAAGGCTATGCAGCCCTGGTATTCATGAGTTAGATACAGGAAGTGTAGGGGGTGGAAGAAAGAGGCGTGAGGTGGAATCAAGGCTATGCAGCCGTGGCATTCATGAGGTACAGAAAGGAAGTGTAGGGGGTGGAAGAAAGAGGCGTGAGGTGGAATCAAGGCTACGCAGCCGTGGCATTCATGAGGTACAGACAGGAAGTGTAGGGGGTGGAAGAAAGAGGCATGAGGTGGAATCAAGGCTACGCAGCCGTGGTATTCATGAGGTAGAGACAGGAAGTGTAACGGGTGGAAGAAAGAGGCGTGAGGTGGAATCAAGGCTACGCAGCCCTGGTATTCATGAGTTAGATACAGGAAGTGTAGGGGGTGGAAGAAAGAGGCGTGAGGTGGAATCAAGGCTACGCAGCCGTGGCATTCATGAGGTACAGACAGGAAGTGTAGGGGGTGGAAGAAAGAGGCGTGAGGTGGAATCAAGGCTACGCAGCCGTGGTATTCGTAAAGTAGAAACAGGAAGTGTAGGGGGTGGAAGAAAGAGGCGTGAGGTGGAATCAAGTCTACTCAGCCGTGGTATTCATCAGTTAGATACAGGAAGTGTAGGGGGTGGAAGAAAGAGGCGTGAGGTGGAATCAAGGCTCCGCAGCCGTGGTATTCGTGAAGTAGAGACAGGAAGTGTAGGGGGTGGAAGAAAGAGGCGTGAGGTGGAATCAAGGCTACGCAGCCGTGGTATTCATCAGTTAGATACAGGAAGTGTAGGGGTGGAAGAAAGAGGCGTGAGGTGGAATCAAGGCTACGCAGCCGTGGTATTCATCAGTTAGATACAGGAAGTGTAGGGGTGGAAGAAAGAGGCGTGAGGTTGAATCAAGGCTACGCAGCCGTGGTATTCATCAGTTAGATGCAGGAAGTGTAGGGGGTGAAAGAAAGAGGCGTGAGGTGGAATCAAGGCTACGCAGCCGTGGTTTTCATGAGTTAGATACAGGAAGTGTAGGGGTGGAAGAAAGAGGCGTGAGGTGGAATCAAGGCTACGCAGCCGTGGTATTCATCAGTTAGATACAGGAAGTGTAGGGGTGGAAGAAAGAGGCGTGAGGTGGAATCAAGGCTACGCAGCCGTGGTATTCATCAGTTAGATACAGGAAGTGTAGGGGGTGGAAGAAAGAGGTGTGAGGTGGAATCAAGGCTACGCAGCCGTGGTATTCATCAGTTAGATACAGGAAGTGTAGGGGTGGAAGAAAGAGGCGTAAGGTGGAATCAAGGCTACGCAGCCGTGGTATTCATCAGTTAGATACAGGAAGTGTAGGGGTGGAAGAAAGAAGCGTGAGGTGGAATCAATGCTACGCAGCCGTGGTATTCATCAGTTAGATACAGGAAGTGTAGGGGTGGAAGGAAGAGGCGTGAGGTGGAATCAAGGCTACGCAGCCGTGGTATTCATCAGTTAGATACAGGAAGTGTAGGGGTGGAAGAAAGAGGCGTGAGGTGGAATCAAGGCTAGCGTCTCCTGCTACCGGACCCCGTGGATCCACGGGGTCCGGTAGCAGGAGACGCTAGGTGCAAAACGGGTGGCAGGCGTGGCGGGCGGTGTGCCATTGTCGCTTCCCCCCCCTCCCGAGACCCATGGGGTGTGGATCTTGTGCATTACAAACAGTACAGGGACCTCAAATTGAAGGTTTCCCATCACTTTTGTTTGTTTTATGCACTTTATTTTACACACTTGTTTTTAACTTTCACGTCCTCTGGTTAGGGTGGGCCTTAGCGCGCCCATACCTCCGAGGTACACCACCTGACGGTCCTGATGAAAGCCCAGTAAATGACACATAGACGGGCAGAAACATGTTGACCCCACTTTAAGTGGAAACAACCGAGTCATTAACTGGTAAGTTTCCCACACATATTTTACTTATGTCAAACTGACCATTGAATAAAAAATGTTCTGTATAGTACAGTTTCTGACATTTTTAATTCACATTTCCTTTTGACCGTTTTGCCACAAAGAACCTGCTCCGCAGTAATCTGGCGTTGTAGCACACCAGGGAGGCATTCAGCTTCTCCTGGTGGGCCCGATGATGAAGCATGTCACCACCCAGGGTGGTGAGTGAGGGCTTCCTAAAAAAAACAGCTGATTTCCACTGTGACTTCTTCAGGGAGATTTCTTCTCTGTGTCTAGTGCTTACACACTTCTCTCACGACACTCTTTTGTTGTTTTACAAGGTTTAACAGGGGGACCAAGAGTGCCCTTTTCCCTCTCTCTCAATTTGTTATTACTCATTCATCAGTTAGATACAGGAAGTGTAGGGGTGGAAGAAAGAGGTGTGAGGTGGAATCAAGGCTACTCAGCCGTGGCATTCATCAGTTAGATACAGGAAGTGTAGGGGGTGGAAGAAAGAGGTGTGAGGTGGAATCACGGCTACACAGCCGTGGTATTCATCAGTTAGATACAGGAAGTGTAGGGGGTGGAAGAAAGAGGTGTGAGGTGGAATCAAGGCTACGCAGCCGTGGTATTCATGAGTTAGATACAGGAAGTGTAGGGGTGGAAGAAAGAGGTGTGAGGTGGAATCACGGCTACACAGCCGTGGTATTCATCAGTTAGATACAGGAAGTGTAGGGGGTGGAAGAAAGAGGTGTGAGGTGGAATCAAGGCTACTCAGCCGTGGTATTCATCAGTTAGATACAGGAAGTGTAGGGGGTGGAAGAAAGAGGTGTGAGGTGGAATCAAGGCTACTCAGCCGTGGTATTCATGAGTTAGATGCAGGAAGTGTAGGGGTGGAAGAAAGAGGCGTGAGGTGGAATTAAGGCCACACAGCCGTGGTATTCATGAGGTAGATACAGGAAGTGTAGGGGTGGAAGAAAGAGGCGTGAGGTGGAATCAAGGCCACACAGCCGTGGTATTCATGAGGTAGATACAGGAAGTGTAGGGGGTGGAAGAAAGAGGCGTGAGGTGGAATCAAGGCTATGCAGCCGTGGTATTTGTGAAGTAGAGGCAGGATGTGTAGGGGGTGAAAGAAAGAGGCGTGAGGTGGAATCAAGGCTACGCAGCCGTGGTATTCATGAGGTAGAGACAGGAAGTGTAGGGGGTGGAAGAAAGAGGCGTGAGGTGGAATCAAGGCCACACAGCCGTGGTATTCATGAGGTAGAGACAGGAAGTGTAGGGGTGGAATAAAGAGGCGTGAGGTGGAATCAAAGCTACGCAGCCGTGGTATTCATGAGGTAGAGACAGGAAGTGTAGAGGGTGGAAGAAAGAGGCCTGAGGTGGAATCAAGCCTACGCAGCCGTGGTATTCATGAGGTAGAGACAGGAAGTGTAGGGGGTGGAAGAAAGGCGTGAGGTGGACTCAAGGCTACGCAGCCGTGGTATTCATGGGGTAGAGACAGGAAGTGTAGAGGGTGGAAGAAAGAGGCGTGAGGTGGAATCAAGCCTATGCAGCCGTGGTATTCATGAGGTAGAGACAGGAAGTGTAGGGGGTGGAAGAAAGGCGTGAGGTGGAATCAAGGCTACGCAGCCGTGGTATTCATGGGGTAGAGACAGGAAGTGTAGAGGGTGGAAGAAAGAGGCGTGAGGTGAAATCAAGGCTACGCAGCCGTGGTATTCATGAGTTAGATACAGGAAGTGTTGGGGTGGAAGAAAGGCGTGAGGTGAAATCAAGGCTACGCCGCCGTGGTATTCATGAGGTAGAGACAGGAAGTGTAGGGGGTGGAAGAAAGAGGCGTGAGGTGGAATCAAGGCTACGCAGCCGTGGTATTCATGAGGTAGAGACAGGAAGTGCAGTGGGTGGAAAAAAGAGGCGTGAGGTGGAATCAAGGCTACGCAGCCGTGGTATTCATGGGGTAGAGACAGGAAGTGTAGAGGGTGGAAGAAAGAGGCGTGAGGTGGAATCAAGGCTACGCAGCCGTGGTATTCATGAGTTAGATACAGGAAGTGTAGGGGTGAAAGAAAGAGGCGTGAGGTGGAATCAAGGCTACGCCGCCGTGGTATTCATGAGGTAGAGACAGGAAGTGTAGGGGGTGGAAGAAAGAGGCGTGAGGTGGAATCAAGGCTACGCAGCCGTGGTATTCATGGGGTAGAGACAGGAAGTGTAGAGGGTGGAAGAAAGAGGCGTGAGGTGGAATCAAGCCTACGCAGCCGTGGTATTCATGAGGTAGAGACAGGAAGTGTAGGGGGTGGAAGAAAGAGGCGTGAGGTGGAATCAAGGCTACGCAGCCGTGGTATTCATGGGGTAGAGACAGGAAGTGTAGAGGGTGGAAGAAAGAGGCGTGGGGTGGAATCAAGCCTACGCAGCCGTGGTATTCATGAGGTAGAGACAGGAAGTGTAGGGGGTGGAAGAAAGAGGCGTGAGGTGGAATCAAGGCTACGCAGCCGTGGTATTCATGAGGTAGATACTGGAAGTGTAGGGGTGGAAGAAAGAGGCGTGAGGTGGAATCAAGCCCACACAGCCGTGGTATTCATGAGGTAGAGACAGGAAGTGTAGGGGTGGAAGAAAGAGGCGTGAGGTGGAATCAAGGCTACGCAGCCGTGGTATTCATGGGGTAGAGACAGGAAGTGTAGGGGTGGAAGAAAGAGGCGTGAGGTGGAATCAAGGCTACGCAGCCGTGGTATTCATGAGTTAGATACAGGAAGTGTAGGGGTGAAAGAAAGAGGCGTGAGGTGGAATCAAGGCTACGCAGCCGTGGTATTCATGAGGTAGAGACAGGAAGTGTAGGGGTGGAAGAAAGAGGCGTGAGGTGGAATCAAGGCTACGCAGCCGTGGTATTCATGAGTTAGATACAGGAAGTGTAGGGGTGAAAGAAAGAGGCGTGAGGTGGAATCAAGGCTACGCCGCCGTGGTATTCATGAGGTAGAGACAGGAAGTGTAGGGGGTGGAAGAAAGAGGCGTGAGGTGGAATCAAGGCTACGCAGCCGTGGTATTCATGGGGTAGAGACAGGAAGTGTAGAGGGTGGAAGAAAGAGGCGTGAGGTGGAATCAAGGCTACACAGCCGTGGTATTCATGAGTTAGATACAGGAAGTGTAGGGGTGAAAGAAAGAGGCGTGAGGTGGAATCAAGGCTACGCAGCCGTGGTATTCATGAGTTAGAGACAGGAAGTGTAGGGGTGGAAGAAAGAGGCGTGAGGTGGAATCAAGGCTACGCAGCCATGGTATTCATGAGTTAGATACAGGAAGTGTAGAGGGTGAAAGAAAGAGGCGTGAGGTGGAATCAAGGCTACGCAGCCGTGGTATTCATGAGGTATGTACGGGAAGTGTAGGGGGTGGAAGAAAGAGGTGTGAGGTGGAATCAAGGCTATGCCGCCGTGGTATTCATGAGGTAGAGACAGGAAGTGTAGGGGGTGGAAGAAAGAGGCGTGAGGTGGAATCAAGGCTACGCAGCCGTGGTATTCATGAGGTAGAGACAGGAAGTGTAGGGGGTGGAAGAAAGAGGCGTGAGGTGGAAACAAGGCTACGCAGCCGTGGTATTCATGAGGTAGAGACAGGAAGTGTAGGGGTGGAAGAAAGAGGCGTGAGGTGGAATCAAGGCTACGCAGCCGTGGTATTCATGGGGTAGAGACAGGAAGTGTAGGGGTGGAAGAAAGAGGCGTGAGGTGGAATCAAGGCTACGCAGCCGTGGTATTCATGAGTTAGATACAGGAAGTGTAGGGGTGAAAGAAAGAGGCGTGAGGTGGAATCAAGGCTACGCAGCCGTGGTATTCATGAGGTAGAGACAGGAAGTGTAGGGGTGGAAGAAAGAGGCGTGAGGTGGAATCAAGGCTACGCAGCCGTGGTATTCATGAGTTAGATACAGGAAGTGTAGGGGTGAAAGAAAGAGGCGTGAGGTGGAATCAAGGCTACGCCGCCGTGGTATTCATGAGGTAGAGACAGGAAGTGTAGGGGGTGGAAGAAAGAGGCGTGAGGTGGAATCAAGGCTACGCAGCCGTGGTATTCATGGGGTAGAGACAGGAAGTGTAGAGGGTGGAAGAAAGAGGCGTGAGGTGGAATCAAGGCTACACAGCCGTGGTATTCATGAGTTAGATACAGGAAGTGTAGGGGTGAAAGAAAGAGGCGTGAGGTGGAATCAAGGCTACGCAGCCGTGGTATTCATGAGTTAGATACAGGAAGTGTAGGGGTGAAAGAAAGAGGCGTGAGGTGGAATCAAGGCTACGCAGCCGTGGTATTCATGAGGTAGAGACAGGAAGTGTAGGGGTGGAAGAAAGAGGCGTGAGGTGGAATCAAGGCTACGCAGCCGTGGTATTCATGAGTTAGATACAGGAAGTGTAGGGGTGAAAGAAAGAGGCGTGAGGTGGAATCAAGGCTACGCCGCCGTGGTATTCATGAGGTAGAGACAGGAAGTGTAGGGGGTGGAAGAAAGAGGCGTGAGGTGGAATCAAGGCTACGCAGCCGTGGTATTCATGGGGTAGAGACAGGAAGTGTAGAGGGTGGAAGAAAGAGGCGTGAGGTGGAATCAAGGCTACACAGCCGTGGTATTCATGAGTTAGATACAGGAAGTGTAGGGGTGAAAGAAAGAGGCGTGAGGTGGAATCAAGGCTACGCAGCCGTGGTATTCATGAGTTAGAGACAGGAAGTGTAGGGGTGGAAGAAAGAGGCGTGAGGTGGAATCAAGGCTACGCAGCCATGGTATTCATGAGTTAGATACAGGAAGTGTAGAGGGTGAAAGAAAGAGGCGTGAGGTGGAATCAAGGCTACGCAGCCGTGGTATTCATGAGGTATGTACGGGAAGTGTAGGGGGTGGAAGAAAGAGGTGTGAGGTGGAATCAAGGCTATGCCGCCGTGGTATTCATGAGGTAGAGACAGGAAGTGTAGGGGGTGGAAGAAAGAGGCGTGAGGTGGAATCAAGGCTACGCAGCCGTGGTATTCATGAGGTAGAGACAGGAAGTGTAGGGGGTGGAAGAAAGAGGCGTGAGGTGGAAACAAGGCTACGCAGCCGTGGTATTCATGAGGTAGAGACAGGAAGTGTAGGGGTGGAAGAAAGAGGCGTGAGGTGGAATCAAGGCTACGCAGCCGTGGTATTCATGGGGTAGAGACAGGAAGTGTAGGGGTGGAAGAAAGAGGCGTGAGGTGGAATCAAGGCTACGCAGCCGTGGTATTCATGAGTTAGATACAGGAAGTGTAGGGGTGAAAGAAAGAGGCGTGAGGTGGAATCAAGGCTACGCAGCCGTGGTATTCATGAGGTAGAGACAGGAAGTGTAGGGGTGGAAGAAAGAGGCGTGAGGTGGAATCAAGGCTACGCAGCCGTGGTATTCATGAGTTAGATACAGGAAGTGTAGGGGTGAAAGAAAGAGGCGTGAGGTGGAATCAAGGCTACGCCGCCGTGGTATTCATGAGGTAGAGACAGGAAGTGTAGGGGGTGGAAGAAAGAGGCGTAAGGTGGAATCAAGGCTACGCAGCCGTGGTATTCATGGGGTAGAGACAGGAAGTGTAGAGGGTGGAAGAAAGAGGCGTGAGGTGGAATCAAGGCTACACAGCCGTGGTATTCATGAGTTAGATACAGGAAGTGTAGGGGTGAAAGAAAGAGGCGTGAGGTGGAATCAAGGCTACGCAGCCGTGGTATTCATGAGTTAGAGACAGGAAGTGTAGGGGTGGAAGAAAGAGGCGTGAGGTGGAATCAAGGCTACGCAGCCATGGTATTCATGAGTTAGATACAGGAAGTGTAGAGGGTGAAAGAAAGAGGCGTGAGGTGGAATCAAGGCTACGCAGCCGTGGTATTCATGAGGTAGAGACAGGAAGTGTAGGGGGTGGAAGAAAGAGGCGTGAGGTGGAATCAAGGCTACGCAGCCGTGGTATTCATGAGGTAGAGACAGGAAGTGTAGGGGGTGGAAGAAAGAGGCGTGAGGTGGAAACAAGGCTACGCAGCCGTGGTATTCATGAGTTAGATACAGGAAGTGTAGGGGTGGAAGAAAGAGGCGTGAGGTGGAATCAAGGCTACGCAGCCGTGGTATTCATGAGGTAGAGACAGGAAGTGTAGGGGGTGGAAGAAAGAGGCGTGAGGTGGAATCAAGGCTATGCCGCCGTGGTATTCATGAGGTAGAGACAGGAAGTGTAGGGGGTGGAAGAAAGAGGCGTGAGGTGGAATCAAGGCTACGCAGCCGTGGTATTCATGAGGTAGAGACAGGAAGTGTAGGGGGTGGAAGAAAGAGGCATGAGGTGGAAACAAGGCTACGCAGCCGTGGTATTCATGAGTTAGATACAGGAAGTGTAGGGGTGGAAGAAAGAGGCGTGAGGTGGAATCAAGGCTACGCAGCCGTGGTATTCATGAGGAAGGGACAGGAAGTGTAGGGGGTGGAAGAAAGAGGCGTGAGGTGGAATCAAGGCTACGCCGCCGTGGTATTCATGACGTAGAGACAGGAGGTGTAGGGGGTGGAAGAAAGAGGCGTGAGGTGGAATCAAGGCTACGCAGCCGTGGTATTCATGAGGTAGAGACAGGAAGTGTAGGGGGTGGAAGAAAGAGGCGTGAGGTGGAAACAAGGCTACGCAGCCGTGGTATTCATGAGTTAGATATAGGAAGTGTAGGGGTGGAAGAAAGAGGCGTGAGGTGGAATCAAGGCTACGCAGCCGTGGTATTCATGAGGAAGGGACAGGAAGTGTAGGGGGTGGAAGAAAGAGGCGTGAGGTGGAATCAAGGCTACGCAGCCGTGGTATTCATGAGTTAGATACAGGAAGTGTAGGGGTGAAAGAAAGAGGCGTGAGGTGGAATCAAGGCTACGCAGCCGTGGTATTCATGAGGTATGTACGGGAAATGTAGGGGGTGGAAGAAAGAGGTGTGAGGTGGAATCAAGGCTACGCAGCCGTGGTATTCATGAGTTAGATACAGGAAGTGTAGGGGTGGAAGAAAGAGGCGTGAGGTGGAAACAAGGCTACGCAGCCGTGGTATTCATGAGGTATGTACGGGAAGTGTAGGGGGTGGAAGAAAGAGGCGTGAGCTGGAATCAAGGCTACGCAGCCGTGGTATTCATGAGGTAGAGACAGGAAGTGTAGGGGGTGGAAGAAAGAGGCGTGAGGTGGAAACAAGGCTACGCAGCCGTGGTATTCATGAGTTAGATACAGGAAGTGTAGGGGTGAAAGAAAGAGGCGTGAGGTGGAAACAAGGCTACGCAGCCGTGGTATTCATGAGGCAGATACAGGAAGTGTAGGGGTGGAAGAAAGAGGCGTGAGGTGGAATCAAGGCTACACAGCCGTGGTATTCATGAGTTAGATACAGGAAGTGTAGGGGGTGGAAGAAAGAGGCGCGAGGTGGAATCAAGGCTACGCAGCCGTGGTATTCATCAGTTAGATACAGGAAGTGTAGGGGTTGAAAGAAAGAGGCGTGAGGTGGAATCAAGGCTACGCAGCCGTGGTATTCATGAGGTAGAGACAGGAAGTGTAGGGGGTGGAAGAAAGAGGCGCGAGGTGGAATCAAGGCTACGCAGCCGTGGTATTCATCAGTTAGATACAGGAAGTGTAGGGGGTGAAAGAAAGAGGTGTGAGGTGGAATCAAGGCTACGCAGCCGTGGTATTCATCAGTTAGATACAGGAAGTGTAGGGGGTGGAAGAAAGAGGCGTGAGGTGGAATCAAGGCTACGCAGCCGTGGTATTCATCAGTTAGATACAGGAAGTGTAGGGGGTGGAAGAAAGAGGCGCGAGGTGGAATCAAGGCTACGCAGCCGTGGTATTCATGAGGTAGAGACAGGAAGTGTAGGGGGTGGAAGAAAGAGGCGTGAGGTGGAATCAAGGCTACGCAGCCGTGGTATTCATGACGTAGAGACAGGAGGTGTTGTCGGTAGAAGAAAGAGGCGTGAGGTGGAATCAAGGCTACGCAGCCCTGGTATTCATGAGTTAGATACAGGAAGTGTAGGGGGTGGAAGAAAGAGGCGTGAGGTGGAATCAAGGCTACGCAGCCGTGGTATTCATGACGTAGAGACAGGAGGTGTTGTCGGTAGAAGAAAGAGGCGTGAGGTGGAATCAAGGCTACGCCGCCTCGGTGTTCTGTTTGTTAGTGCCAGCTGCAGCCTTCTGAGACAAACTTTGGTCACCAGGAGTTATTGCTTTACAAATTAAGCCCTGGGTCCGTGACTCGCTTCCAATGACTGAGATGTTGCATCTTTGCCCCCAGATCACACATTGTGTCGGCTCAACTCACCCTTTGGGACCTTGAGGAGAGTGGTCATGTTCACTGCGGAAGGAGACAAAGAGTCCGGTTTTATTACTTGACAGATTCACGTGTTGAGAGGCATTAACAAACAGAAAATAAATAACGTTTTATGCTCTTCGTTTAAGGGACATTTTCTAGGCCTAAAAGGCGTACTCCATTCCACCATCTATCAAGGTTATCACCGCCTGAGCATGAACAGCAAACTGTCTGAGCCCTTACCTCTGTCAGGAGTAGGTTTTACAACTGTCTGAGCCGGTCCCTTCTTTCAGCAATGATTCCTAGCAGCCCCTGAGCCTGTACCCTCAGAGGGGAGTGAGTTCTAACAGCCCCAGAGCCTGTACCCTCAGAGGGGAGTGAGTTCTAACAGCCCCAGAGCCTGTACCCCACAGAGAGGAGTGAGTTCAAGCAGTCCCTGAGCCTGTACCCTCAGGCGGGAGTGAGTTCTAACAGTCCTGAGCCTGTACCCTCAGAGAGGAGTGAGTTCCTACATCCCCTGAGCCTGTACCCTCAGGCGAGAGTGAGTTCTAACAGTCCAGAGCCTGTACCCTCAGAGGGGAGTGAGTTCCTACAGTCCCTGAGCCTGTACCCTCAGAGGGGAGTGAGTTCCTACAGTCCCTGAGCCTGTACCCTCAGGTGGGAGTGAGTTCCTACAGTCCCTGAGCCTGTACCCTCAGACGGGAGTGAGTTCTAATAGCCCATGAGCCTTTATACCACAGAGGGGAGTGAGTTCAAGCAGCCCCTGAGCCTGTACCCTCAGACGGGAGTGAGTTCTAACAGCCCCTGAGCCTTTATCCCACAGAGGGGAGTGAGTTCAAGCAGCCCCTGAGCCTGTACCCTCAGACGGGAGTGAGTTCAAGCAGCCCCTGAGCCTGTACCCTCAGACGGGAGTGAGTTCAAGCAGACCCTGAGCCTGTACCCTCAGACGGGAGTGAGTTCTAATAGTCCCTGAGCCTGTACCCTCAGAGGGGAGTGAGTTCAAGCAGACCCTGAGCCTGTACCCTCAGATGGGAGTGAGTTCTAATAGTCCCTGAGCCTGTACCCTCAGACGGGAGTGAGTTCTAACAGCCCCTGAGCCTTTATCCCACAGAGGGGAGTGAGTTCAAGCAGCCCCATAGCCTGTACCCTCAGATGGGTGTGACTTCTAGTAGTCCCTGGGCCTGTACCCTCAGAGGGGAGTGAGTTGAAGCAGTCCGTGAGCCTGTACCCTCAGGCGGGAGTGAGTTGTAGCAGTCCCCGAGCCTGTACCCTCTGACAGGAGTGAGTTCTTGCAGCCCCTGAGCCTGTACCTTCAGACGGAAGTGAGTTCAAGCAGACCCTGAGCCTATATCCTCAGAAGGGAGTGAGTTCAAGCAGCCCCTGAGCCTGTACCCTCAGGCGGGAGTGAGTTCAAGCAGCCCCTGAGCCTGTACCCTTAGAGGGGAGTGAGTTCTAACAGCCCCTGAGCCTGTACCCTCAGAGGGGAGTGAGTTCTAACAGTCCCTGAGCCTTTGCCCGCCGGCGGGAATGAGTTCCTACAGTCTCTGAGCCTGTACCCTCAGAGGGGAGTGAGTTCTAACAGTCCATGAGCCTGTACCCTCAGAGGGGAGTGAGTTCCTACAGCCCCTGAGCCTGTACCCTCAGGCGGGAGTGAGTTCTAATAGTCCCTGAGCCTGTACCCTCAGAGGGGAGTGAGTTCAAGCATCCCATGAGCCTGTACCCTCAGAGGGGAGTGATTTCAAGCAGACCCTGAGTCTGTACCCTCAGGCGTGAGTCAGTTCAAGCAGACCCTGAGTCTGTACCCTCAGACGGGAGTGAGTTCAAGCAGCCCCTGAGCCTGTACCCTCAGACAGGAGTGAGTTCTAACGGAGCCTGAGCCTGCACCCTCAGGCGGGAGTGAGTTCAAGCAGACCCTGGCCTGTACCCTCAGGTGGGAGTGAGCTCAAGCAGCCCCTGAGCCTGACCCTCAGAGGGAAGTGGGTTCTAACAGCCCCTGAGCCTGTACCCTCAGAGGAGAGTGAGTTTTAACAGTCGCGGAGCCTGTACCCTCAGGCGGGAGTGAGTTCTAACAGTCCCTGAGCCTGTACCCTCAGACGGGAGTGAGTTCAAGCAGACCCTGAGCCTGTACCCTCAGAGGAGAGTGAGTTCTAACAGTCCCTGAGCCTGTACCCTCAGACGGTAGTGAGTTCAAGCAGACCCTGAGCCTGTACCCTCAGAGGGGAGTGAGTTCAAGCAGTCCCTGAGCCTGTACCGTAAGGTGGGAGTGAGTTTAAGCAGTCCCTGAGCGTGTACCCTCAGAGAGGAGTGAGTTCTAGCAGTCCCTGAGCTTGTACTCTCAGACAGGAGTGAGTTCTAGCAGTCTCTGAGCCTGTACCCTCAGGCGTTAGTGAGTTCCTACAGTCCCTGAGCCTGTCCCTCAGACGGGAGTGAGTTCTAGTAGTCCCTGAGCCTGTACCCTCAGGCGGGAGTGAGTTCAAGCAGACCCTGAGCCTGTACCCTCAAGCGGGAGTGCGTTCAAGCAGTCCCTGAGCCTGTACCCTCAGGTGGGATTGAGTTCAAGCAGCCCCTGAGCCTGTACCCTAAGAGGGGATTGATTTCTAGCAGTCCCTGAGCCTGTACCCTCAGGTGTGAGTGAGTTGTAGCAGTCCCTGAGCCTATACCCTCAGAGGAGAGTGAGTTCTAGCAGTCCCTGAGCCTGTACCCTCAGGTGTGAGTGAGTTGTAGCAGTCCCTGAGCCTAAACCCTCAGAGGGGAGTGAGTTCTAGCAGTCCCTGCACCTGTACCCTCAGAGGAGAGTGAGTTCTAGCACTCCCTCAGCCTGTACCTTCAGGCGGGAGTGAGTTCTAGCAGCCCCAGAGCCTGTACCCTCAAAGGGGAGTGAGCTGTAACAGTCCCTGAGCCTGTACCCTCAGGCGGGAGTGAGTTCAAGCAGTCCCTGAGCCTGTACCCTCAGACGGGAGTGAGTTTGAATAGTCCCTGAGCCTGTACCCTCAGGCGGGAGTGAGTTCAAGCAGTCACTGAGCCTGTACCCTCAGAGTAGAGTGAGTTCTAGCAGTACCTGAGTTTGTACCCTCAGGCGGGAGTGAGTTCTAGCAGCCCCTGAGCCTGTTCCCTCAGATGGGAGTGAGTTCAAGCAGTCCCTGAGCCTGAACCCTAAGAGGGGAGTGAGTTCTAATAGTCCCTGAGCCTGTACCCTCAGGTGGGAGTGAGTTCCTGCAGCTCCTGAGCCTGTACCCTCAGGCGGGAGTGAGTACAAGCAGCCCCTGAGCCTGTCCCCACAGAGGGGAGTGAGTACAAGCAGCCCCTGAGCCTGTACCCTCAGATGGGAGTGAGTTCTAACAGTCCCTGAGCCTGTACCCTCAGACAGGAGTAAATTCTAGTAGTCCCTGGGCCTGTACCCTCAGAGGGGAGTGAGTTGAAGCAGTCCGTGAGCCTGTACCCTCAGGGGGGAGTGAGTTGTAGCAGTTCCAGAGCCTGTACCCTCTGACAGGAGTGAGTTCTTGCAGCCCCTGAGCCTGTACCTTCAGACGGGAGTGAGTTCTAGCAGTCCCTGAGCCTGTACCCTCAGAGGGAAGTGAGTTCAAGCAGCCCCATAGCCTGTACCCGTAGATGGGAGTGAGTTCTAGTAGTCCCTGGGCCTGTACCCTCAGAGGGGAGTGAGTTGTAGCAGTCCCCGAGCCAGTACCCTCTGACAGGAGTGAGTTCTTGCAGCCCCTGAGCCTGTACCTTCAGACGGGAGTGAGTTCTAGCAGTCCCTGAGCCTGTACCCTCAGAGGGAAGTGAGTTCAAGCAGACCCTGAGCCTATATCCTCAGAAGGGAGTGAGTTCAAGCAGCCCCTGAGCCTGTACCCTCAGGCGGGAGTGAGTTCAAGCAGCCCCTGAGCCTGTACCCTCAGAGGGGAGTGAGTTCTAACAGCCCCATAGCCTGTACCCTCAGAGGGGAGTGAGTTCTAATAGTCCCTAAGTATGTACCCTCAGACGGGAGTGAGTTCTAATAGTCCCTGAGCCTGTACCCTCAGGTGGGATTGAGTTCAAGCAGCCCCATAGCCTGTACCCTAAGAGGGGATTGATTTCTAGCAGTCCCTGAGCCTGTACCCTCAGGTGTGAGTGAGTTGTAGCAGTCCCTGAGCCTAAACCCTCAGAGGGGAGTGAGTTCTAGCAGTCCCTGCACCTGTACCCTCAGAGGAGAGTGAGTTCTAGCACTCCCTCAGCCTGTACCTTCAGGCGGGAGTGAGTTCTAGCAGCCCCAGAGCCTGTACCCTCAAAGGGGAGTGAGCTGTAACAGTCCCTGAGCCTGTACCCTCAGGCGGGAGTGAGTTCAAGCAGTCCCTGAGCCTGTACCCTCAGACGGGAGTGAGTTCGAATAGTCCCTGAGCCTGTACCCTCAGGCGGGAGTGAGTTCAAGCAGTCACTGAGCCTGTACCCTCAGAGTAGAGTGAGTTCTAGCAGTACCTGAGTTTGTACCCTCAGGCGGGAGTGAGTTCTAGCAGCCCCTGAGCCTGTTCCCTCAGATGGGAGTGAGTTCAAGCAGTCCCTGAGCCTGAACCCTAAGAGGGGAGTGAGTTCTAATAGTCCCTGAGCCTGTACCCTCCGGTGGGAGTGAGTTCCTGCAGCTCCTGAGCCTGTACCCTCAGGCGGGAGTGAGTACAAGCAGCCCCTGAGCCTGTCCCCACAGAGGGGAGTGAGTACAAGCAGCCCCTGAGCCTGTACCCTCAGATGGGAGTGAGTTCTAACAGTCCCTGAGCCTGTACCCTCAGACAGGAGTACATTCTAGTAGTCCCTGGGCCTGTACCCTCAGAGGGGAGTGAGTTGAAGCAGTCCGTGAGCCTGTACCCTCAGGGGGGAGTGAGTTGTAGCAGTTCCAGAGCCTGTACCCTCTGACAGGAGTGAGTTCTTGCAGCCCCTGAGCCTGTACCTTCAGACGGGAGTGAGTTCTAGCAGTCCCTGAGCCTGTACCCTCAGAGGGAAGTGAGTTCAAGCAGCCCCATAGCCTGTACCCTCAGATGGGAGTGAGTTCTAGTAGTCCCTGGGCCTGTACCCTCAGAGGGGAGTGAGTTGAAGCAGTCCGTGAGCCTGTACCCTCAGGCGGGAGTGAGTTGTAGCAGTCCCCGAGCCTGTACCCTCTGACAGGAGTGAGTTCTTGCAGCCCCTGAGCCTGTACCTTCAGACGGGAGTGAGTTCTAGCAGTCCCTGAGCCTGTACCCTCAGAGGGAAGTGAGTTCAAGCAGACCCTGAGCCTATATCCTCAGAAGGGAGTGAGTTCAAGCAGCCCCTGAGCCTGTACCCTCAGGCGGGAGTGAGTTCAAGCAGCCCCTGAGCCTGTACCCTCAGAGGGGAGTGAGTTCTAACAGCCCCATAGCCTGTACCCTCAGAGGGGAGTGAGTTCTAATATTCCCTAAGTATGTACCCTCAGACGGGAGTGAGTTCTAATAGTCCCTGAGCCTGTACCCTCTGGTGGGAGTGAGTTCAAGCAGTCCCTGAGCCTGTACCCTCAGAGGGGAGTGAGTTCTAATAGTCCCTGAGCCTGTACCCTCAGGCGGGAGTGAGTTCTAATAGTCCCGGAGCCTGTACCCTCAGGCGGGAGTGAGTTCTAGCAGCCCCTGAGCCTGTACCCTCAGAGAGGAGTGAGTTCTAACAGTCCCTGAGCCTGTACCCTCAGAGGAGAGTGAGTTCTAACAGTCCCTGAGCCTGTACCCTCAGGCGGGAGTGAGTTCTAACAGTCCCTGAGCCTGTACCCTCAGACGGGAGTGAGTTCAAGCAGACCCTGAGCCTGTACCCTCAGAAAGGAGTGAGTTCTAACAGTCCCTGAGCCTGTACCCTCAGAGGAGAGTGAGTTCTAACAGTCCCTGAGCCTGTACCCTCAGACGGGAGTGAGTTCAAGCAGACCCTGAGCCTGTACCCTCAGAGAGGAGTGAGCTCTAACAGTCCCTGAGCCTGTACCCTCAGAGGAGAGTGAGTTCTAACAGTCCCTGAGTCTGTACCCTCAGACGGGAGTGAGTTCAAGCAGACCCTGAGCCTGTACCCTCAGAGGAGAGTGAGTTCTAACAGTCCCTGAGCCTGTACCCTCAGAGGGGAGTGAGTTCAAGCAGTCCCTGAGCCTGTACCCTCAGAGGAGAGTGAGTTCTAACAGTCCCTGAGCCTGTACCCTCAGAGGGGATTGAGTTCAAGCAGACCCTGAGCCTGTACCCTCAGAGGAGAAGGGGTTCTAACAGTCCCTGAGCCTGTACCCTCAGAGGGGAGTGAGTTCAAGCAGTCCCTGAGCCTGTACCGTCAGGTGGGAGTGAGTTCAAGCAGTCCCTGAGCCTGTACCCTCAGAGATGAGTGAGTTCTAACAGTCCCTGAGCCTGTACCCACAGGCGAGAATGAGTTCCTACAGTCCCTGAGCCTGCACCCTCAGACACGAGTGAGTTGAAGCAGTCCCTGAGCCTGTACCCTCAGGCGGGAGTGAGTTGTTGCAGTCCCTGAGCCTGTACCCAGACAGGAGTGAGTTCTTGCAGCCCCTGAGCCTGTACCTTCAGAGGGGAGTGAGTTCTAACAGTCCCCGAGCCTGTACCCTCAGACGGGAGTGAGTTCAAGCAGACCCTGAGCCTGTACCCTCAGAGAGGAGTGAGTTCTAACAGTCCCTGAGCCTGTACCCTCAGAGGGGAGTGAGTTCTAACAGACCCTGAGCCTGTACCCTCAGAGGGGAGTGAGTTCTAACAGTCCCTGAGCCTGTACCCTCAGAGGGGAGTGAGTTCTAACAGTCCCTGAGCCTGTACCTTCAGACGGGAGTGAGTTCAAGCAGAGCCTGAGCCTGTACCCTCAGGCGGGAGTGAGTTCTAACAGTCCCTGAGCCTGTACCCTCAGACGGGAGTGAGTTCAAGCAGTCCCTGAGCCTGTACCCTCAGAGGGGAGTGAGTTCTAACAGTCCCTGAGCCTGTACCCTCAGAGGGGAGTGAGTTCTAACAGTCCCTGAGCCTGTACCTTCAGACGGGAGTGAGTTCTAACAGTCCCTGAGCCTGTACCCTCAGAGGGGAGTGAGTTCAAGCAGACCCTGATTCTGTACCCTCAGACGGGAGTGAGTTCAAGCAGTCCCCGAGCCTGTACCCTCAGAGGGGAGTGAGTTCAAGCAGTCCCTGAGCCTGTACCCTCAGAGGGGAGTGAGTTCAAGCAGACCCTGAGCCTGTACCCTCAGAGGGGAGTGAGTTCAAGCAGTCCCTGATCCTATACCCTCAGAGGTGATGGAGTTCTCATAGTCCCTCAGAGGGGATGAGTCTAGCGCAGGCTGGGGACACAGGGTAAAGTTCACTCTCCAGTCTTCACACACTCACCCGTGATCGTGGGCGGCTTCGGTTTCGCTGAAGAGAAGGAAGAAGCGAGAGGTTAATGCAGGTGAGAGTTTACACAGCAGAGACAACATTTCTATCTGGTCAGAGCTGATTACAAGATGTCTGTCTGCACCCCTCATATTTCAGCTCTGAAAGGGTATTTTGATAGAATTCTTTAGACACCAGCAGAGGGCGCAGCTGTGACGCCCACAGGTGCAGAGGGGCACACGATGCAGAGGGGCACACGGTGCAGAGGGGCACACGGTGCAGAGGGGCACACGGTGCAGAGGGGCACACGATGCAGAGGGGCACACGGTGCAGAGGGGCACACGGTGCAGAGGGGCACATGGTGCAGAGGGGCACACGGTGCAGAGGGGCACACGGTGCAGAGGGGCACACGGTGCAGAGGGGCACACGGTGCAGAGGGCACAGCTGTGACGCCCACAGGTGCAGAGGGGCACACGGTGCAGAGGGGCACACGGTGCAGAGGGCACAGCTGTGACGCCCACAGGTGCAGAGGGGCACACGATGCAGAGGGGCACACGGTGCAGAGGGGCACACGGTGCAGAGGTGCAGAGGGGCACACGGTGCAGAGGGGCACACGGTGCAGAGGGGCAGAGGGGCACACGGTGCAGAGGTGCAGAGGGGCACACGGTGCAGAGGGGCACATGGTGCAGAGGGGCACACGGTGCAGAGGGGCACACGGTGCAGAGGGGCATACAGTGCAGAGGGGCACACGGTGCAGAGGGCACAGCTGTGACGCCCACAGGTGCAGAGGGGCACACGATGCAGAGGGGCACACGATGCAGAGGGGCACACGGTGCAGAGGGGCACACGGTGCAGAGGGGCACACGATGCAGAGGGGCACACGATGCAGAGGGGCACACGGTGCAGAGGGGCACACGGTGCAGAGGTGCAGAGGGGCACACGGTGCAGAGGGGCAGAGGGGCACACGGTGCAGAGGTGCAGAGGGGCACACGGTGCAGAGGGGCACACGGTGCAGAGGGCACAGCTGTGACGCGCCACAGGTGCAGAGGGGCACACGGTGCAGAGGGGCACACGGTGCACTGCTCCTGTGAGCACTGCTGGGTCCGTGGGAGTGAAGGCTTCGCTTGTGATCCTGGGCCCAGGAGGGCTGGCCTCTCCTGATCACGAGTGGAGAAGGGCCAGTGTCCCCCATGCACCCCCCTTACTCCCCCCACATGCCCCACACCCCCCCGGACCACCCATGGCAGCTTCAGGGAGCCCCCAGAACAAACCCTGCTCCTTGTGACTGTCAGTGGCAGAGGCATGGGAGCCCCCCCACACTCCCACACCCCAGTATCAATTGGTATCACCTGAGCCCCCCGGCTCGGTGCTCAGCAGACACCTCCCTGAAGCCTCTGCAAAGCTTGCCCCCCCTCCGCCGGAACCCAGATCCGGGCAACAGGGACCTCTCCGCACCCCCATCCCTTCCCTCCCTCCACCCTCACCAAATACTGCCCCATCACGACTGCACCTCCCTGCACACGACTGCGCCTCTCTGCACACGACTGCGCCTCTCTGCACACGACTGCACCTCCCTGCACACGACTGCGCCTCTCTGCACACGACTGCACCTCCCTGCACACGACTGCGCCTCTCTGCACACGACTGCGCCTCTCTGCACACGACTGCGCCTCTCTGCACACGACTGCACCTCCCTGTCCATGACTGCGCCTCGCTGCACACGACTGCACCTCCCTGCACACGACTGCGCCTCTCTGCACACGACTGCACCTCCCTGCACACGACTGCGCCTCTCTGCACACGACTGCACCTCCCTGCACACGACTGCGCCTCTCTGCACACGACTGCACCTCCCTGCACACGACTGCACCTCCCTGCACACGACTGCGCCTCTCTGCACACGACTGCGCCTCTCTGCACACGACTGCGCCTCTCTGCACACGACTGCGCCTCTCTGCACACGACTGTGCCTCTCTGCACACGACTGCACCTCCCTGCACACGACTGCGCCTCTCTGCACACGACTGCGCCTCGCTGCACACGACTGCGCCTCGCTGCACACGACTGCACCTCCCTGCACACGACTGCGCCTCCCTGCACACGACTGCACCTCTCTGCACACGACTGCGCCTCCCTGCACACGACTGAACCTCTCTGCACACGACTGCACCTCCCTGCACACGACTGCACCTCCCTGCACACGACTGCGCCTCTCTGCACACGACTGCGCCTCCCTGAAGCCTCTGCAAAGCTTGCCCCCCCCCCCCTCCGCCGGAACCCAGATCTGGGCAACAGGGACCTCTCCGCACCCCCATCCCTTCCCTCCCTCCACCCTCACCAAATATTGCCCCATCACGACTGCACCTCCCTGTCCACGACTGCGCCTCGCTGCACGCGTCTGCTCTTCCCTGCCCATCACGACTGCACCGCCTTGGCTATTACTGCGCCTCGCTGCACACGACTGCGCCTCTCTGCACACGACTGCGCCTCCCTGCACACGACTGCGCCTCTCTGCACACGACTGCGCCTCTCTGCACACGACTGCGCCTCTCTGCACACGACTGCGCCTCCCTGTCCATCACGACTGCGCCTCGCTGCACACGTCTGCTCCTCCCTGCCCATCACGACTGCACCGCCTTGGCTATTACTGCGCCTCGCTGCACACGACTGCGCCTCTCTGCACACGACTGCGCCTCCCTGCACACGACTGCGCCTCTCTGCACACGACTGCGCCTCTCTGCACACGACTGCGCCTCTCTGCACACGACTGCGCCTCCCTGTCCATCACGACTGCGCCTCGCTGCACACGTCTGCTCCTCCCTGCCCATCACGACTGCGCCTCTCTGCACGCGACTGCGCCTCTCTGCACACGACTGCACCTCCCTGCCTACGACTGCGCCTCCCTGTCCATGACTGCGCCTCTCTGCACATGACTGCGCCTCCCTGCCTACGACTGCGCCTCCCTGTCCATGACTGCGCCTCGCTGCACACGTCTGCTCCTCCCTGCCCATCACGACTGCGCCTCCCTGCCCACGACTGCGCCTCTCTGCACACGACTGCACCTCCCTGCACACGACTGCGCCTCTCTGCACACGACTGCACCTCCCTGCACACGACTGCGCCTCTCTGCACACGACTGCCCCTCTCTGCACATGACTGCGCCTCCCTGAACACGACTGCACCTCTCTGCACACGACTGCCCCTCCCTGCCTACGACTGCGCCTCCCTGCACACGACTGCACCTCTCTGCACACGACTGCACCTCCCTGCACACGACTGCGCCTCCCTGCACACGACTGCCCCTCTCTGCACACGACTGCGCCTCCCTGCACACGACTGCCCCTCTCTGCACACGACTGCACCTCTCTGCACACGACTGCCCCTCTCTGCACACGACTGCGCCTCTCTGCACACGACTGCACCTCCCTGCACACGACTGCACCTCTCTGCACACGACTGCGCCTCTCTGCACACGACTGCACCTCCCTGAACACGACTGCACCTCTCTGCACACGACTGCCCCTCCCTGCCTACGACTGCGCCTCCCTGCACACGACTGCGCCTCTCTGCACACGACTGCACCTCTCTGCCCACGACTGCGCCTCCCTGCCTATCCCGACTGCGCCTCCCTGCCCCGACTGCGCCTCCCTGCCCACGACTGCCCCTCTCTGCACATGACTGCGCCTCCCTGCCCATCCCGACTGCGCCTCCCTGCCCACGACTGCCCCTCTCTGCACATGACTGCGCCTCCTTGCCCATCCCGACTGCGCCTCCCTGCCCACGACTGCGCCTCCCTGCCCACGACTGCCCCTCTCTGCCCACGACTGCGCCTCCCTGCCCATCCTGACTGCGCCTCCCTGCCCCGACTGCGCCTCCCTGCCCACGACTGCGCCTCCCTGCACACAGCTGCGCCTCCCTGCCCATCCCGACTGCGCCTCCCTTCCCATCCCGACTGCGCCTCCTTGGCTATTAATGCGCCTCGCCGCCCACGACTGCGCCTCGCTGCACATGACTTTGCTTCTCTGCACACGACTGCACCTCCTTGGCTATTACTGCGTCTCGCTGCACATGACTGCGCCACCCGGCTTCCATGCCAGTGACTCAAACTCCACCCAAAACCTGCCACACCTGCGTCTCACACTCTGCCCAAGCCCTGCCACGGCCGGGTCTCACACTCCGCCCAAGCCCTGCCATGGGCGCGTTTCACACTCCGCCCAAGCCTGGCCATGCCTGTGTCTCACACTCCGCCCAAGCCTGGCCATGCCTGCGTCTCACACTCTGCCCAAGCCCTGCCACGGCCGCGTCTCACACTCCGCCCAAGCCTGGCCATGCCCTTGTCTCATACTCCACCCAAGCCCTGCCACGCGCGCATCTCACAGTCCGCCCAAGCCCTGCCACGGCTGCGACTCACACTCCGCCCAAGCCCTGCCACTCCTGCATCTCACACTCAGGCCAAGCCCTGCCATGCCTGCATCTCACACTTCGCCCAAGCCCTGCCACGGCCGGGTCTCACACTCTGCCCAAGCCCTGCCATGCCCACATCTCATACTCCACCCAAGCCCTGCCACGCCCACGTCTCACACTCCGCCCAAGCCCTGCCACGCCTGAGTCTCACACTCCGCCCACGCCCTGCCACGGCCGCGTTTCACACTCCCCCCTCGCTCTGCCACTCCTGCGTCTCACACTCTGCCCAAGCCCTGCCACGCCTGAGTCTCACACTCCGCCCAAGCCCTCCATGCCTGCGTCTCACACTCTGCCCAAGCCCTACCACGGCCGCGTCTCACACTCCACCCAAGCCTGGCCATGCCTGCATCTCACACTTCGCCCAAGTCCTGCCACAAACGAGTCTCACACTCCGCCCAAGCCCTGCCACGCCTGTGTCTCACACTCCGCCCAAGCCCTGCCACGCCCATGTCTCATACTCCACCCAAGCCCTGCCACGCGCGCGTCTCACACTCCGCCCAAGCCCTGCCACGCCTGCATCTCACACTCCGCCCAAGCCCTGCCACGCCTGCATCTCACACTCCGCCCAAGCCCTGCCACGCCTGCATCTCACACTCCGCCCAAGCCCTGCCACGCCTGCATCTCACACTCCGCCCAAGCCTTGGCACGCGCGCGTCTCACACTCCGCCCAAGCCCTGCCACGCCTGCATCTCACACTCCGCCCAAGCCCTGCCATGCCTGCATCTCACACTCAGGCCAAGCCCTGCCATGCCTGCGTTTCACACTCCGCCCAAGCCCTGCCACGCCCTTGTCTCATACTCCACCCAAGCCCTGCCACGCGCGCATCTCACACTCCGCCCAAGCCCTGCCATGGCTGCGACTCACACTCCGCCCAAGCCCTGCCACTCCTGCATCTCACACTCAGGCCAAGCCCTGCCATGCCTGCATCTCACACTTCGCCCAAGCCCTGCCACGGCCGGGTCTCACACTCTGCCCAAGCCCTGCCATGCCCACATCTCATACTCCACCCAAGCCCTGCCACGCCCACGTCTCACACTCCGCCCAAGCCCTGCCACGCCTGAGTCTCACACTCCGCCCACGCCCTGCCACGGCCGCGTTTCACACTCCCCCCTCGCTCTGCCACTCCTGCGTCTCACACTCTGCCCAAGCCCTGCCACGCCTGAGTCTCACACTCCGCCCAAGCCCTCCATGCCTGCGTCTCACACTCTGCCCAAGCCCTACCACGGCCGCGTCTCACACTCCACCCAAGCCTGGCCATGCCTGCATCTCACACTTCGCCCAAGTCCTGCCACAAACGAGTCTCACACTCCGCCCAAGCCCTGCCACGCCTGTGTCTCACACTCCGCCCAAGCCCTGCCACGCCCATGTCTCATACTCCACCCAAGCCCTGCCACGCGCGCGTCTCACACTCCGCCCAAGCCCTGCCACGCCTGCATCTCACACTCCGCCCAAGCCCTGCCACGCCTGCATCTCACACTCCGCCCAAGCCCTGCCACGCCTGCATCTCACACTCCGCCCAAGCCCTGCCACGCCTGCATCTCACACTCCGCCCAAGCCTTGGCACGCGCGCGTCTCACACTCCGCCCAAGCCCTGCCACGCCTGCATCTCACACTCCGCCCAAGCCCTGCCATGCCTGCATCTCACACTCAGGCCAAGCCCTGCCATGCCTGCGTTTCACACTCCGCCCAAGCCTTGGCACGCGCGCGTCTCACACTCCGCCCAAGCCCTGCCACGCCTGCATCTCACACTCTGCCCAAGCCCTGCCACGCCTGCATCTCACACTCCGCCCAAGCCCTGCCACGCCTGCATCTCACACTCCGCCCAAGCCCTGCCATGCCTGCATCTCACACTCAGGCCAAGCCCTGCCATGCCTGCGTTTCACACTCCGCCCAAGCCTTGGCACACGCGCGTCTCACACTCCGCCCAAGCCCTGCCACGCCTGCATCTCACACTCCGCCCAAGCCCTGCCACGCCTGCATCTCACACTCCGCCCAAGCCCTGCCACGCCTGCATCTCACACTCCGCCCTAGCCCTGCCACGCCTGCATCTCACACTCCGCCCAAGCCCTGCCATGCCTGCATCTCACACTCAGGCCAAGCCCTGCCATGCCTGCGTTTCATACTCCGCCCAAGCCCTGCTTTGCCTGCTCACTGTTGCCCACTCGTTTTACCACTACAGAGCTCTATTGTGCGCATGAAGCCATCTTGGCTCGAGAATAAAAACCTGGGGGCATATGTACAAGCCCCTATCGCCACCACAATGCCACTTTTACGTACGTTGTGGGGGCGATAGGTGCTTTGCCTTATGTACACAGCAGCGTTAAGCCACCTAACGTATCTTAATGCTGCCATATATATAAGCCACCTTTTCATGCTATGCTTAGCGTGAAAAGAACGTGCCGTGGGTGTTGTGGTGGGTGTTGGACTTTGGCCCTTAGGGCAGGTTCACCCCTAGACTTTTTGCGTTAAAAGGTGACCTGGCAATGGTGATTTTTGGGATTCTGCGCACTTTCACTGTGTCCCAGTGGAAAGTGCGTGCGCACTCTGAGTGCATGTGCTGAGCTAGGCCTGCCCGCCCATAGGAATGCATGGGGAATGTATGTGTCCCTGGTAGTTCCTGATGCGTGGGGTGTACAGGCTTGAGTCTGGTATGTGTGAACTCGTGAGAGTGAATGCTGCGAGATGGTGTATGCAGCATGTATGTGTCTAGTAGCGAAGCGCCATTTCTAGACATGGCTGTACGTGTGCAGTGAGGGTGCTGGAGTGTGATTGGCTGGAGCTGGCTGGCATGCCAGGCTCCAGGAAGTCTGGATGGGTCTGCCCGGTGGTGAGTGTGAGATTAGCATGAGTGATGTGTGGGAGGAGTGTACCTGTGTCCTGGATGGGCTGGGTTTTCCCCACACAATGCTGGCTCCGCCCCCCTGTGGTGTGTCTAACGACCCAAGCCCTGCCAGTGAATAGAGAGGGTGGTTGAGGTAAACAGAGTACTCAAGAACCAGCTGCGACTGGTTCCGCCCCCACCCTGCACCTTCAGACAAAGGAATGTACTGTATAAAAATGGGGCTGTGTCCCCACAGAAGTTGTTCTCTTCCAGGATCCTGAGGGGGCTGTTGCTGCTGCTGGGCCAGAGGACCGCCACTTGGGGTGTCTCCCTGCCTGGAGACCCAGTGTGCTGGCTCTGGGCCCAGCCTTGCCCCCCTGCCTTGCTGAAGGACTCTGCTGGACCTTTATTTTACTTATAGCGCCTGGGAGCGCTCTATTTTGGTCCTCTAGCGCTTGGGAGCGCTTGATTTTGTTCTAGTGCTTGAGAGCGCTGTATTTGGCATTTAGCGCAGGGAGAGCTGTAAATTGCCTTTTAGCGCTGAGGAGCGCTTTGCCTGCCTAGCGAGTGCCCACCTCGCTTATTTTGGTTAATTTGCCCCCTGGCAGGTGCCCACCCTGCCATGGACCTTGCCGCTATATTTTAAGTTTACCTCGAGGGAGCCCACTCCTCGGTAAACTCATCCCCCGCCTACGAGTGCCTGGAACGGGCCGCCGCGCTGCCCGCGACGACCCGGAAGTGGCTGGCCGGCCGGCCAATCCAAGCGCGGCCCGACGGAAAGCCCGCCCCCGTGACCCGGAAGTCAGGCGGGGACAGGACATAGAGGCAAACCGGAAGCTGACGGGAGTCCACCCCGTGCTCCGGTGCAAGAAGGGAGAAGAAGGGTCCAGACGCCAGCGCCGGTTCCAGCAGGGCTCTCCTGAGAAGGGGGAGAGCCCCTCTAGGCGCCTGGGGAGCAGAGCGGAGATTGAGGAAGTCCGCCCGCACCAAGCTGAGTTCACCGCCGCCGACCCCTCCGGAGTCCCTGTGCTGCACACCGGTGAGTGGAGCTGACCGGGAGGAGGGGGAGTGAGGCCGAAGCCCCGTGGTAGTTGTGAAGAGTGTGGGCCTTCCTGGGTAACCAAGTCCCCCCGAGGGGGCTCCCACATTGCGGCTGCATTCTTTTGAAGAGCCTGCGAGGCTCAGGGCAGCAGTTGTTTTCACGAGCCCCAGAGGCTCAGGGGGCATTTGGTGTCTGTGGTGGAGTGGCCCCAGAAGGCCCCACCTTGCCCCCACCTTGTTGTGAGCCCTGAGAAAAGGCTTAAGGGGCACATCTTCAGTTAAAAGCCCACGAGGGGCTCAGGCGCATTATTGTTGGCGAGCCAGAGAGGCTCCAACGAGTGGGAGCATTTCCTTGGAGCCACGAGGTGCCCCGGGGGCATCAGTTGTTTTGAAGAGCCCAGAGAGGCTTGTGAATCCCACATTGTTGTTTAGAGCCATGAGAGGCTCAGAGGGGACATTTTATTGCTTCAGAGCCTGGAAGGCTCCAACGTTGACCTCAAACATTGTTGCACCAGTTGCCCAGCACTTTGTGGGCAACTGCTCCGTTTAGGCCCCCCTGACATTGGACACAGGGCGTCCTAGCCCCAACAAGGCCAGAGGGCCTAGGGACAGTCACAGGTGGTGACTTACGTGAGTTTGGCGCAATTGTTTTTACACCTCTGAATGTTATGCATTGCATCATGTGTTATGTTCTTACACCCCTACAGGTATTGTAATACATAGGTGGTTGTTTTCTCCCTAGTACAGGTGGTGCTAGTGAGGTCCTGGTTACCAGTAGATACTGGTTGTGTGCTATTTTGTGCTAAAGTAATTTTACATTTAAAGTGCTATTTCTGAAAGTGTTACTTCTGATTCCTGACAGTGGTCCAGGTGGCCCTGTCTTGTAAACACCCCCTGTAAATTCTGCCCGTGCCTCTGGCACATTGTAAAGTGTGTGTTTTATCTAATGTGTTTTGGTGTAATACAAAGGCTATTTTTATATAACCTTGTGTGGAGTTTCCTTTGTAGTGGGTCCTGGGTGTTGTTGCTGGGGTGCATGCGCAAATACTTAACTTACATCGCCTCCAAGTTTAGCCTTGCTGCTCGCGCCACGTTACCTAGAGGGCGAGTAGGGGTTATCTTGGCGTGTAACTCCCTTGCCCTGACTTGGGAGTGGTGGTCTCTGACTGACTTTGGCGAAAGCCCTGGCCAGCCGGGGATCCCATTTCCAACAGTGGGTGTTCCACCGCAACACCCACTGATTTTGACACTGCCCCCTGTGTACGAGAGTGGCATACACAGGAGGTAGCGCCACAATTAAAACCAGGGAAACCCTGGTCTTAGGTTGGTGAAAAGAGGAGACATGCTTTATTCCTCCTTGTTTTTGCTTTTTCCATGTGTGCTGCCTTGTGCAGCGCACAGGGAGAAACAACATACCACGGTTTGTGTAAGTTCAGGGAGTCTCCCTTCCTGAACATAAACAAACCTTTAAAGCAAATGCCATGCTGTTACTTCCATGTCTGCTGCACGAAGCAGCGCATGGAAGTGGCAGGCCGGCATCTGAGGATTGTTTATGTGCGGAAGCGACACTGGTGGGTGTTTGACTGTAACTCCACGGTTTTCGTGCATTCAGGAATGTGCTGAAATCTTACACTAGTTGGGGGGAGGCGTAAAAAGGAGAAATATCGTTTCTCCATGTTTTTTCCTCTTTCTACGTCTAAGAAGGAAGCGTCGCTCAGGATTGTTTTCATGCAGGAAGGTGCCCGTTCCTGCATGCAACGGAGGCAGCCGTGCACCACGGTGCGAGGGTGCCTGCGTTGGCTCTAGGCTGCCCGTGCTGCATGCGACGGAGGCAGCCGTGCACCGCGGTGCGAGGGTGCCTGCAACGGAGGCAGCCGTGCACCACGGTGCGAGGGTGCCTGTAACGGAGGCAGCCGTGCACCACGGTGCGAGGGCACCTGCGTTGGCGCTAGGCTGCCCGTGCTGCATGCAACGGAGGCAGCCGTCCACCACGGTGCGAGGGTGCCTGCAACGGAGGCAGCCGTGCACCACGGTGCGAGGGTGCCTGTGTTGGCGCTAGGCTGCCCATGCTGCATGCGACGGAGGCAGCCGTGCACCACGGTGCGAGGGCGCCTGCATTGGCGCTAGGCTGCCCGTTCCTGCATGCGACAGAGGCAGCCGTGCACCACGGTGCGAGGGTGCCTGCAATGGAGGCAGCTGTGCACCACGGTGCGAGGGCGCCTGCATTGGCGCTAGGCTGCCCATGCTGCATGCAACGGAGGCAGCAGTGCACCACTGTGCGAGGGCGCCTGCATTGGCGCTAGGCTGCCCATGCTGCATGCAACGGAGGCAACCGTGCACCACGGTGCGAGGGAGCCTGCATTGGCGCTAGGCTGCCCATGCTGCATGCAACGGAGGTAGCCGTGCACCACGGTGCGAGGGAGCCTGCAACGGAGGCAGCCGTGCACCACGGTGCGAGGGCGCCTGCATTGGCGCTAGGCTGCCCATGCTGCATGCAACGGAGGCAGGCGTGCACCACGGTGCGAGGGAGCCTGCATTGGCACTAGGCTGCCCATGCTGCATGCAACGGAGGCAGCCGTGCGCCACGGTGCGAGGGCGCCTGCATTGGCGCTAGGCTGCCCATGCTGCATGCAACGGAGGCAACCGTGCACCACGGTGCGAGGGAGCCTGCATTGGCGCTAGGCTGCCCATGCTGCATGCAACAGAGGCAGCCGTGCACCACGGTGCGAGGGAGCCTGCAACGGAGGCAGCCGTGCACCACGGTGCGAGGGAGCCTGCAACGGAGGCAGCCGTGCACCACGGTGTGAGGGCGCCTGCATTGGCGCTAGGCTGCCCATGCTGCATGCAACGGAGGCAGCCGTGCACCACGGTGCGAGGGAGCCTGCAACGGAGGCAGCCGTGCACCACGGTGTGAGGGCGCCTGCATTGGCGCTAGGCTGCCCATGCTGCATGCAACGGAGGCAGCCGTGCACCACGGTGCGAGGGTGCCTGCAACGGAGGCAGCCGTGCACCACGGTGCGAGGGCACCTGCATTGGCGCTAGGGTGCCCATGCTGCATGCAACGGAGGCAGCCGTGTACCACGGTGCGAGGGCGCCTGCAACGGAGGCAGCCGTGCACCACGGTGCGAGGGCGCCTGCATTGGCGCTAGGCTGCCCATGCTGCATGCAACGGAGGCAGCCGTGCACCACGGTGCGAGGGAGCCTGCAACGGAGGCAGCCGTGCACCACGGTGCGAGGGCACCTGCATTGGCGCTAGGCTGCCCATGCTGCATGCAACGGAGGCAGCCGTGCACCACGGTGCGAGGGAGCCTGCAACGGAGGCAGCCGTGCACCACGGTGTGAGGGCGCCTGCATTGGCGCTAGGCTGCCCATGCTGCATGCAACGGAGGCAGCCGTGCACCACGGTGCGAGGGTGCCTGCAACGGAGGCAGCCGTGCACCACGGTGCGAGGGCACCTGCATTGGCGCTAGGCTGCCCATGCTGCATGCAACGGAGGAAGCCGTGTACCACGGTGCGAGGGCGCCTGCATTGGCTCTAGGCTGCCCGCGCAGGCGGAAAGGACAGGAATGTGCCGTATCGTACAGATAGGGTGCATTCCCGTCCTTCCCCCGTGACGCCGGACAGCGCGCCGAGGTCACTTGGCTGCACTGCGCCTCCGTCACGCGCCCCAAGCACGCCGCACTTGTGCAGATTCAGCAGCGCAGCAATCGTTGCTGTGTCGGCGTCTCCAGAGTTACGAGCCCGCTCTCACGTGTGGCTTCATATGATGACTCAGAGCCCGGGGTCACACATGTGCCACTGCGTGGTGCAAACGTGAAGCAAGCCTCTCATTATAGTGTGTGAAGTCCCCAGAGGGCCCCGCGTGCAGACAGACAAACAGACACAGGAGCGACTCACGTTTATTTCCGTAGTCCGACGACTGGATCACTGCAAAGAGAAGGGCAGAGGTGAGCCGTGTGATCCTGCGCACACAGGTCTCGTCATTAATGCTCATCACATCTGTTCTACAGCTGTCAGCAGACCAAGCTGATGAACTTTAAATGCAGGGGCCACACATGGGAGTGAGAGAGAGGGGGAGGGAGAGAGAGAGGGGGAGGGAGAGAGAGGGAGAGAGAGGGAGAGAAAGAGAGGGAGAGACAGAGAGGGAGAGAGAGGGGGAGACAGAGAGGGAGAGAGAGAGGGAGAGAGAGAAGATTGAGAGAGAGTGAGAGAGGGAGAGAGAGGGGGAGAGAGAGGGGGAGAGAGAGGGGGAGAGAGAGAGGGGGAGAGAGAGGCGGTGAGAGAGAGAGAAGGAGAGAGAGAGGGGGAGAGAGAGAGGGAGAGAGAGAAGAGAGAAGAGAGAGAGGGAGACAGAGAGAGAGAAGGAGAGAGAGAGAGTCACACCTGTGCATTACACAGTTGTACTTTACACATAGACATTAGTCTCACCTGCCTCCCCGTCTTCCTCCGGAGAGTTGCCCCCTGGGAACAGAGATGAGAGTCAGGTGTCAGTCACATGTACAGCTGGGAATCACATGTGTGTCACATGCACAGCATCCCAACACATCAAAGGGACCCCCTCTATAGATACTTTCGGCCAGGGAAAAGAGAGGAAAAGCAATATCACAACAAAAGAGATTCCCTCATGGCCTTACTAAATTTTAATTATGACATATAGTTCCTACTTTCAACCATAGTCCTTCAAAACATAACAGATGCAATGATTTCTTTCATATTTTTTTATTTATTATTTATCTTTTACTTTTTTAGAAAAATTCTTTTATATATATTTTTTATATTTTTTGTTATAAATTCATATTATAAACAAGATTTTAGATCAATACATGAATATCGTTTACATTTGTATATCTAAGCAATTAAAAACATTTTTATACCTGAGATGCCCTACAGAAAACACCAAATAACATTCTCACAAACTCAACACACATCCTCTAACATTCATTCAAAATTCACTCTTTATTCTGTGTCTAAGGAGTCACAGATCTTTTATGTGAACTGTCACGCTAGGTCGACGCGTTTCGGTGGATGAGGACCACCTTCCTCAGGACCTTTGACAGAACAAAGTTCTTCACAGCAAATTGTGCACTCGGTAGGGATATCCTAGCAATAGTGCAAGGCGATGACTTCTATGGGAAATCACCTCCACTGGTGGGGTAGGCAGTACGTCCTCAACACTAGATCGAATCCGACTTGTCTTATTTAACGAGTGATTTCTTTTTGGCTGTTCCCCTTAATCAGTTTGTATTGCTTGTCACCAAAGTCTTATGCACGTTTGTTAGTAGCAGTATCCCTGTTCAAATCGGGGACCATATTTCATCGTTTTTTCACAATTTTTAGTGCATCCATTGGTGCTGAGTTCACGCTTCCTGCGTCCCGGATACCAACTACGCCCAGTGACGTGGCAGCACCCCCGCACTACAGAGGGGGAGGGGCACAGACCCGGGGGGCGGAGTCTGACATTTATTAGCAATGTGAGTGCGCAAGTGACCAGTGCTGTGCCGTGTGTACATGTGTGCATGTCAAGAACATGTATGACTAGAACACGAGAGTGCAGTGAGGTCGGAGCAGGCCCAGTGGATGGTACCCCCTCCCTGGGGTCTGTCTCTGGGGTCTGTCTCTGGGGTCTGTTTCTGGGGGTCTCTGGGGTCTGTCTCTGGGGTCTGTCTCTGGGGTCTGTCTCTGGGGGTCTGTCTCTGGGGTCTGTCTCTGGGGTCTCTGGGGTCTGTCTCTGGGGTCTGTCTCTGGGGGTCTGTCTCTGGGGGTCTCTGGGGTCTGTCTCTGGGGGGGTCTGTCTCTGGGGTCTGTCTCTGGGGTCTGTCTCTGGGGTCTGTCTCTGGGGTCTGTTTCTGGGGGTCTCTGGGGTCTGTCTCTGGGGTCTGTCTCTGGGGTCTGTCTCTGGGGTCTGTCTCTGGGGTCTCTGGGGTCTGTCTCTGGGGTCTCTGGGGTCTGTCTCTGGGGTCTGTCTCTGGGGTCTGTCTCTGGGGTCTGTCTCTGGGGTCTCTGGGGTCTGTCTCTGGGGGTCTCTAGGGTCTGTCTCTGGGGTCTGTCTCTGGGGTCTGTCTCTGGGGTCTGTCTCTGGGGGTCTCTGGGGTCTGTCTCTGGGGTCTGTCTCTGGGGTCTGTCTCTGGGGTCTCTGGGGTCTGTCTCTGGGGTCTGTCTCTGGGGTCTGTCTCTGGGGTCTCTGGGGTCCCTGGGGTCTGTCTCTGGGGTCTGTCTCTGGGGTCTGTCTCTGGGGGTCTCTGGGGTCTCTGGGGTCTCTGGGGTCTGTCTCTGGGGTCTGTCTCTGGGGTCTGTCTCTGGCGTCTGTCCCTGGGGTCTGTCTCTGGGGTCTGTCTCTGGGGTCTGTCTCTGGGGGTCTCTGGGGTCTGTCTCTGGGGTCTCTGGGGTCTCTGGGGTCTGTCTCTGGGGTCTGTCTCTGGGGGTCTGTCTCTGGGGTCTGTCTCTGGGGTCTGTCTCTGGGGTCTGTCTCTGGGGGTCTGTCTCTGGGGTCTGTCTCTGGGGGTCTCTGGGGTCTGTCTCTGGGGTCTGTCTCTGGGGGTCTCTGGGGTCTGTCCCTGGGGTCTGTCTCTGGGGTCTGTCTCTGGGGTCTGTCTCTGGGGTCTGTCTCTGGGGGTCTGTCTCTGGGGTCTGTCTCTGGGGGTCTGTCTCTGGGGTCTGTCTCTGGGGGTCTGTCTCTGGGGTCTGTCTCTGGGGGTCTGTCTCTGGGGTCTGTCTCTGGGGTCTGTCTCTGGGGTCTGGGGTCTGTCTCTGGGGTCTGTCTCTGGGGTCTGTCTCTGGGGTCTCTGGGGTCTCTGGGGTCTGTCTCTGGGGTCTGTCTCTGGGGTCTGTCTCTGGGGTCTCTGGGGTCTGTCTCTGGGGTCTGTCTCTGGGGTCTCTGGGGTCTGTCTCTGGGGTCTGTCTCTGGGGTCTGTCTCTGGGGTCTGTCTCTGGGGTCTGTCTCTGGGGTCTGTCTCTGGGGTCTCTGGGGTCTGTCTCTGGGGTCTGTCTCTGGGGTCTCTGGGGTCTGTCTCTGGGGGTCTGTCTCTGGGGTCTGTCTCTGGGGTCTGTCTCTGGGGTCTGTCTCTGGGGTCTGTCTCTGGGGTCTGTCTCTGGGGTCTCTGGGGGTCTCTGGGGTCTGTCTCGGGGGTCTGTCTCTGGGGTCTCTGGGGTCTCTGGGGGTCTGTCTCTGGGGTCTGTCTCTGGGGTCTGTCTCTGGGGTCTGTCTCTGGGGTCTCTGGGGTCTGTCTCTGGGGTCTGTCTCTGGGGTCTGTCTCTGGGGTCTGTCTCTGGGGTCTCTGGGGGTCTCTGGGGTCTGTCTCTGGGGTCTGTCTCTGGGGTCTGTCTCTGGGGTCAGTCTCTGGGGTCTGTCCCTGGGGTCTGTCTCTGGGGTCTGTCTCTGGGGTCTGTCCCTGGGGTCTGTCTCTGGGGTCTGTCTCTGGGGTCTGTCTCTGGGGTCTGTCTCTGGGGTCTGTGGGGTCTGTCTCTGGGGTCTGTCTCTGGGGTCTCTGGGGTCTCTGGGGGTCTCTGGGGGTCTGTCTCGGGGGTCTGTCTCTGGGGTCTCTGGGGTCTGTCTCTGGGGTCTCTGGGGGGGTCTGTCTCTGGGGTCTGTCTCTGGGGTCTGTCTCTGGGGTCTGTCTCTGGGGTCTCTGGGGTCTGTCTCTGGGGTCTGTCTCTGGGGTCTGTCTCTGGGGTCTCTGGGGTCTGTCCCTGGGGTCTGTCTCTGGGGTCTCTGGAGTCTGTCTCTGGGGTCTGTCTCTGGGGTCTGTCTCTGGGGTCTCTGGGGTCTGTCTCTGGGGTCTGTCTCTGGGGTCTGTCTCTGGGGTCTGTCTCTGGGGGTCTGTCTCTGGGGTCTGTCTCTGGGGGTCTGTCTCGGGGGTCTGTCTCTGGGGTCTCTGGGGTCTGTCTCTGGGGGGGTCTGTCTCTGGGGTCTGTCTCTGGGGTCTGTCTCTGGGGTCTGTCTCTGGGGTCTCTGGGGTCTGTCTCTGGGGTCTGTCTCTGGGGTCTGTCTCTGGGGTCTGTCTCTGGGGTCTGTCTCTGGGGTCTGTCTCTGGGGTCTCTGGGGTCTGTCTCTGGGGTCTGTCTCTGGGGTCTGTCTCTGGGGTCTGTCTCTGGGGGTCTCTGGGGGTCTGTCCCTGGGGTCTGTCTCTGGGGTCTGTCCCTGGGGTCTGTCTCTGGGGTCTCTGGGGGTCTGTCTCTGGGGTCTGTCTCTGGGGTCTGTCTCTGGGGTCTGTCTCTGGGGTCTGTCTCTGGGGTCTCTGGGGTCTGTCTCTGGGGTCTGTCTCTGGGGTCTGTCTCTGGGGTCTGTCTCTGGGGGTCTCTGGGGGTCTGTCCCTGGGGTCTGTCTCTGGGGTCTGTCTCTGGGGTCTCTGGGGTCTGTCTCTGGGGTCTCTGGGGTCTGTCTCTGGGGTCTGCCTCTGGGGGTCTGTCTCTGGGGTCTGTCTCTGGGGTCTGTCTCTGGGGTCTGTCTCTGGGGTCTGTCTCTGGGGTCTGTCTCTGGGGTCTCTGGGGTCTGTCTCTGGGGTCTCTGGGGTCTGTCTCTGGGGTCTGTCTCTGGGGTCTGTCTCTGGGGTCTGTCTCTGGGGGTCTCTGGGGTCTGTCTCTGGGGTCTGTCTCTGGGGTCTGTCTCTGGGGTCTGTCCCTGGGGTCTGTCTCTGGGGTCTGTCTCTGGGGTCTCTGGGGTCTGTCTCTGGGGTCTCTGGGGTCTGTCTCTGGGGTCTGCCTCTGGGGGTCTGTCTCTGGGGTCTGTCTCTGGGGTCTGTCTCTGGGGTCTGTCTCTGGGGTCTCTGGGGTCTGTCTCTGGGGTCTGTCTCTGGGTTCTGTCTCTGGGGTCTCTGGGGTCTGTCTCTGGGGTCTGTCTCTGGGGTCTGTCTCTGGGGTCTGTCTCTGGGGTCTCTGGGGTCTTCTGGGGTCGTCTGTTCTCTGGGGTCTGTCTCTGGGGTCTCTGGGGGGTCTGTCTCTGGGTCTGTCTCTGGGGTCTGTCTCTGGGGTCTGTCTCTGGGGTCTGTCTCTGGGGTCTGTCTCTGGGGTCTGTCTCTGGGGTCTGTCTCTGGGGTCTCTGGGGTCTGTCTCTGGGGTCTGTCTCTGGGGTCTGTCTCTGGGGTCTGTCTGGGGTCTCTGGGGTCTGTCTCTGGGTTCTGTCTCGGGTCTGTCTCTGGGGTCTGTCTCCTGGGGTCTGTCTCTGGGTCTGTCTCTGGGGGTCTGTCTCTGGGTTCTGTCTCTGGGGTCTGTCTCTGGGGTCTGTCTCTGGGGTCTCTGGGGTCTGTCTCTGGGGGTCTGTCTCTGGGGTTCTGTCTCTGGGGTCTGTCTCTGGGGTCTCTGGGGTCTGTCTCTGGGGTCTGTCTCTGGGGTCTGTCTCTGGGGTCTGTCTCTGGGGTCTCTGGGGTCTGTCTCTGGGGTCTGTCTCTGGGGGTCTCTGGGGTCTGTCTCTGGGGTCTGTCTCTGGGGGTCTGTCTCCTGGGGTCTGTCTCTGGGGGTCTGTCTCTGGGGTCTCTGGGTCTGTCTCTGGGGTCTGTCTCTGGGGTCTGTCTCTGGGGTCTGTCTCTGGGGTCTGTCTCTGGGGTCTGTCTCTGGGGTCTGTCTCTGGGGTCTCTGGGGTCTGTCTCTGGGGTCTGTCTCTGGGGTCTGTCTCTGGGGTCTGTCTCTGGGGTCTGTCTCTGGGGTCTGTCTCTGGGGGTCTGTCTCTGGGTCTCTGGGGTCTGTCTCTGGGGTCTGTCTCTGGGGTCTGTCTCTGGGGGTCTGTCTCTGGGGTCTGTCTCTGGGGTCTGTCTCTGGGGTCTGTCTCTGGGGTCTGTCTCTGGGGTCTGTCTCTGGGGTCTGTCTCTGGGGTCTGTCTCTGGGGTCTGTCTCTGGGGTCTGTCTCTGGGGGTCTGTCTCTGGGGTCTGTCTCTGGGGTCTGTCTCTGGGGTCTGTCCTCTGGGGTCTGTCTCTGGGGTCTGTCTCTGGGGTGTCTCTGGGGTCTGTCTCTGGGGTCTGTCTCTGGGGTCTGTCTCTGGGGTCTCTGGGGTCTGTCTCTGGGTCTCGGGTCCTGTCTCTGGGGGTCTGTCTCTGGGCGGTCTGTCTCTGGGGGTCTCTGGGGTCTGTCTCTGGGGTCTGTCTCTGGGGTCTCTGGGTCTGTCTCTGGGGTCTCTGGGGTCTGTCTCTGGGGTCTCTGGGGTCTGTCTCTGGGGGTCTCTGGGGTCTGTCTCTGGGGTCTGTCTCTGGGGTCTGTCTCTGGGGGTCTCTGGGGTCTGTCTCTGGGTCTGTCTCTGGGGTCTGTCTCTGGGGTCTGTCTCTGGGGTCTCTGGGGTCGTCTCTGGGGTCTGTCTCTGGGGGTCTCTGGGGTCTGTCTCTGGGGTCTGTCTCTGGGGTCTGTCTTTGGGGGTCTCTGGGGTCTGTCTCTGGGGTCTGTCTCTGGGGTCTGTCTCTGGGGGTCTGTCTCTGGGGTCTGTCTCTGGGGGTCTGTCTCTGGGGTCTGTCTCTGGGTCTGTCTCTGGGGTCTGTCTCTGGGGGTCTGTCTCTGGGGGTCTGTCTCTGGGGTCTGTCTCTGGGGGTCTGTCTCTGGGGTCTGTCTCCTGGGGTCTGTCTCTGGGGTCTGTCTCTGGGGTCTGTCTCTGGGGTCTGTCTCTGGGGTCTGTCTCTGGGGGTCTCTGGGGTCTGTCTCTGGGGTCTGTCTCTGGGGTCTGTCTCTGGGGGTCTCTGGGGTCTGTCTCTGGGGTCTGTCTCTGGGGTCTCTGGGTCTGTCTCTGGGGTCTCTGGGGTCTGTCTCTGGGGTCTCTGGGTCTGTCCCTGGGGGTCTCTGGGGTCTGTCTCTGGGGTCTGTCTCTGGGGTCTGTCTCTGGGGGTCTCTGGGGTCTGTCTCTGGGGTCTGTCTCTGGGGTCTGTCTCTGGGGTCTGTCTCTGGGGTCTCTGGGGTCTGTCTCTGGGGTCTGTCTCTGGGGTCTGTCTCTGGGGTCTGTCTCTGGGGTCTGTCTCTGGGGTCTGTCTCTGGGGTCTCTGGGGTCTCTGGGGTCCTGGGGTCTGTCTCTGGGGTCTGTCTCTGGGGTCTGTCTCTGGGGTCTGTCTCTGGGGTCTGTCTCTGGGGTCTGTCTCTGGGTCTGTCTCTGGGGTCTGTCTCTGGGGTCTGTCTCTGGGGTCTGTCTCTGGGGTCTGTCTCTGGGGTCTGTCTCTGGGGTCTGTCTCTGGGGTCTGTCTCTGGGGTCTGTCTCTGGGGTCTGTCTCTGGGGTCTGTCTCTGGGGTCTGTCTCTGGGGTCTGTCTCTGGGTCTGTCTCTGGGGTCTGTCTCTGGGGTTCTGGGGTCTCTGGGGTCTGTCTCTGGGGTCTGTCTCTGGGGTCTGTCTCTGGGGTCTGTCTCTGGGGGTCTGTCTCTGGGTCTGTCTCTGGGGTCTGTCTCTGGGGGTCTGTCTCTGGGGTCTGTCTCTGGGTCTGTCTCTGGGGGTCTGTCTCTGGGGTCTGTCTCTGGGGGTCTCTGGGGTCTGTCTCTGGGGTCTGTCTCTGGGGTCTGTCTCTGGGGTCTGTCTCTGGGGTCTGTCTCTGGGGTCTCTGGGGTCTGTCTCTGGGGGGTCTGTCTCTGGGGTCTGTCTCTGGGGTCTGTCTCTGGGGTCTGTCTCTGGGGTCTGTCTCTGGGGTCTGTCTTTGGGGTCTCTGGGGTCTGTCTCTGGGGTCTGTCTCTGGGGTCTGTCTCTGGGGTCTGTCTCTGGGGTCTGTCTCTGGGGGTCTGTCTCTGGGGTCTGCTCTGGGGTCTGTCTCTGGGGTCTGTCTCTGGGGGCTCTCTGGGGTGTCTCTGGGGTCTGTCCTCCGGGGTCTGTCTCTGGGGGTCTGTCTCTGGGGGTCTCTGGGGTCTGTCTCTGGGGTCTGTCTCTGGGGTCTCTGGGGTCTTTCTCTGGGGTCTTTCTCTGGGGTCTTTCTCTGGGGTCTGTCTCTGGGGTCTGTCTCTGGGGTCTGTCTCTGGGGTCTGTCTCTGGGGTCTGTCTCTGGGGTCTGTCTCTGGGGTCTGTCTCTGGGGTCTGTCTCTGGGGTCTGTCTCTGGGGGTCTCTGGGGTCTGTCTCTGGGGTCTGTCTCTGGGGTCTGTCTCTGGGGGTCTGTCTCTGGGGTCTGTCTCCGGGGTCTGTCTCTGGGGTCGGTCTCTGGGGGGTCTCTGGGGTCTGTCTCTGGGGTCTGTCTCTGGGGTCTGTCTCTGGGGTCTGTCTCTGGGGTCTGTCTCTGGGGTCTGTCTCTGGGGTCTCTGGGGTCCCTGGGGTCTGTCTCTGGGGTCTGTCTCTGGGGTCAGCACAACATTAAATACAGACATCGGGCCAAAGTACTGTATTATCACGTAGCGCATTGCGGCAGCCGCAAATGCTGCACAGCGCTACGTGATAAGAAGAGGAGGAGATAATAAGGCACTCTCCGCTCCTTTCATTAGTGCCGTGCTTCACGGAGACACCTTTGCGCCATGGTGTAAGGCAGTACTTAATTTGAGTTGGTGGTTTCCGGTGCTCAGCACCAGCACTTAATTGTCACGACTGGCACTCATAGAAACAGTGCCGCCATGTGGCAGACTGCCTCATTTGGAGATCGATACAAAAGGGGGTGATGGACGGAGCGTTTGAGCAAATCAAACACTCGCACCCAGTCAACTGATCTGGGTTTAATCCATCACCGTTCTTTAGCCCACTCTGCCACCCCAGTTCAGACATGGCCATATGCAAATCAGTCTGACCCTGTGCCTCATGGGAACAGTCCAGCCCGAACTGCCAAGCCATGTCTTCCCTGGACCGGAAACAAGCATCCTGGGACCGGTTTCGCATTTGGAGATCAGCACAAGTACCTGTGGCACAAGCCCTTCTTGTAGCTGAGGGGGGCCTCGAATAGTCTGAATCGTCACACTTGGTGTATGAAGATACAGATGTGCTGGCTCTGGGTGGCGCGAGCTGCCACGGCCTCCTGACCAGATCGCTGGCCCTTAATATTTTACAAATTAAACACCGGAGTCCGGGTGTCTCCTGAGCCGAGCATAAGTTCTGGAGCGAAGGAACCTTCCAGTACAAAATACTGTGCACAGACTCCCTTTAACCATCGCCCCACTTTGCATGTGTGCTGTACAGTTCAGCACACACGCAAAGTCAGAAAAGGAAGGAGAAACGGGCGCATTCTCACGCTAAACCCAATCCACTTTATACAGTAAATTTAGGGGCATATTTACAAGAACTTAACGCAGCCCACGTGTCAATTTGTTGCTGTTACAGCAGCTTTTTTATCGCCGTATTTACAAGTTGCTGCTAACTCCAGTGTAACGTGAATTTTCAAGATCGCCACTTCAATTAGCGGGACTTAACGAAAACGAGATGCAAGATAGGCATTCCCGTGAAAAAAAAACTGATGCTAAACGCACAACGAGCCATTTACAAGGAAATCCCAGAAGTCCAATTAGAGGCAGTTTTTTAACCTGTTCTTAAAATTGGTGCAAACACATAGGGCCACGTATGAGATGTTTGGGGGTTGGACAGTGCCGCAAGGAATATTGCTGCGCTGCCCAGCACCGAAAAGAAATGTCAGGGATGCGCCCTATCAATAAGATATGGCGCATTCCTGGGCTCCATTCATGAAAACTGCTGCATCGCTGCGATAACACAGCTAGTGTACCCTTTTCACTGCGCCCTCCTTTTGACACCAAGGCTGCGCTGTATTTACGGTAACATGCTCCATGTCGGGATATATGATGTTACAACGCATACTTTTACAACGCTTACCGTTACAACGCATTTTTTACAACGCAAAAACTTTTACAACGCATACCATTACAACGCATGTTTTTACAACGCAAGTACTTTTACAACGCATACCATTACAACGTAAGTATTGGTAAGTATATAATATATATTTTTTAAATTAATTGTAATTAATATAATTTAATTTATTTTAATTTATTTAATTTAATTTTTTTACCCTGTACCCCTGTACCCCCAAAACCCAAATTAACCCAGAAACCTAAAAATACCCCTGTACCCCCAAAACCCAAAACTGTCCCTGAACCCAAAAAATACCCCTGTATCCCATAAACCCAAAACTGTCCCTGAACCCTAAAAATACCCCTGTACCCAAAAACTGAAAACTAACCCTGAACCCTAAAAATACCCCTGTACCCAAAAACTGAAAACTGACCCTGAACCCTAAAAATACCCCTGTACCCAAAAACTGAAAACTGACCCTGAACCCTAAAAATACCCCTTTACCCAAAAACTGAAAACTGACCCTGAACCCTAAAAATACCCTTTTACCCAAAAACTGAAAACTGACCCTGAACCCTAAAAATACCCTTTTACCCAAAAACTGAAAACTGACCCTGAACCCTAAAAATACCCTTTTACCCAAAAACTGAAAACTGACCCTGAACCCTAAAAATACCCCTTTACCCAAAAACTGAAAACTGACCCTGAACCCTAAAAATACCCCTTTACCCAAAAACTGAAAACTGACCCTGAACCCTAAAAATACCCCTTTACCCAAAAACTGAAAACTGACCCTGAACCCTAAAAATACCCCTTTACCCCAAAACTGAAAACTGACCCTGAACCCTAAAAATACCCCTTTACCCAAAAACTGAAAACTGACCCTGAACCCTAAAAATACCCCTTTACCCAAAAACTGAAAACTGACCCTGAACCCTAAAAATACCCCTTTACCCAAAAACTGAAAACTGACCCTAAACCCTAAAAATACCCCTTTACCCAAAAGCTGAAAACGTAAAAAAAAACCAAACATATAAAATATTAAATATAATTATATACTTACCAATACTTACGTTGTAATGGCATGCGTTGTAAAAGTACTTGCTTTGTAAAAACATGCGTTGTAATGGTATGCGTTGTAAAAGTTTTTGCGTTGTAAAAAATGCGTTGTAATGGTAGTGCGTTGTAAAAGTTGCGTTGTAAATGTTGTTTACCTCCATGTCGCAATCAATGGCAGATACTTCTGGAATCCTGACGTATCTGTCGGCGCTAAAGGCAAGCATGACACAACTCCAGCAATGCATGGGGCATGCCCATCCCTATGGCACGGCAACACCCTCACTCCACTCCTGAGGCCGGTGTAAGGGTTTGACACAGTGGCATCCGTCAAGTGTTGCAGTGAAATTTGACATATTTCACTGCGCCACTCCTACGCGTCTTTGTTGCGTGGGAACACCGACCCTGCATGCATCATACCTGGCCCAGGTATAATGTGGCACAGGGCTTCACAAGGTCACGCATATGCCTAGATGCATCACTTTGTAAATACGGCAAGACGTGGTGCAAAATTCACGCTGCACGTATGTCAAGAATCTGATGCGCCAACATTGTTAAACTGTTGGAAGGGGCTCATGAATTAGCACCCCCTGTCTTTTCCCCCTACGTTGGCGCTCTGTGGCTGCCATGCGCCAATGCAGGCACCATCACGCCAGGGTACAAGGGAGACTGTGGCACGGAGTTGGTGTATGTTGTGCAGGAAGGGAGACCTAACCTGCACAAAACCCATCAGTCCAGGGTATTTCCTCTTTCTCTCTGTGCTGCAGTAAACTACCCACATTGAAAAAGTGAAAAAAGAGGAGAAATGAAAACATTTATCCTTGTAGCTCTTCCCAAACGCCACCCTCGGGGTGGTGTTCGATTGTGTCGCATTCCGAAGGTTTACGGCTATTCGTAAACCTGGGAATGCTTCAGATTCCATTGGTTTGGTCTGGGAACACTCACAGCAACACCCGTTGAATGACCTTTGAACACCGTTTAATGCATGAAAGGGGCACATGTTTACAAGTGCAAGAAAAGCCACGTAAAGTGGCTAAGTGACATTGTAAACATGCTGTGGTACATTGCCCCTCCGGTAGATCAAACAAGTGATGTCACAGCCCTGCAAGAGTGCCGCTATGAGGGATAATAGAAGAACGCCCATAATTCATCCTCGGCAAGCTCAACGGCTCCATAGACCCTCTGCCATTGCAGCTCCCAGACCACCACCACCCCTGACATGCATCGCTCACCTAAACAACTGCTCCGTTCCCTTGGGTTGACAACTGGACCTGATCCCCTCTAAGTGCTGACATCTGTACACCAAAACTTCAGCAACAGGAAGCTGTAGACCAGGGACCGCCGAAATCCAGAGACACTCCGGAACTGTCTGTAACCGTGGAAGAAGGAGAGACGCACAGCCAGTCAACCTTAAATAATAACATCTGACAGCTGAGGAGTTCATCCAGGGCCGCACGGACTCCGCACCAGATGACCATGTCGCAGTGGAGCCCACGCCACGTCGCAGTGGAGCCCACGCCATGTCGCAGTGGAGCCCACGTCCCTGGGGGAGCGTTCAGCGGAAGTGTCCTGTCTCTGAGTGCTATTGCGCATCGCTGCCGCCACATGCAGCACCTTCCGCCTCTCTTGTATCACCTGCTTCAGATTGGGGGTGGCTTGTAGTTGTGGCGGGGATGCCTGCTCCTCCTACACCTCTCAGTATGACTGGCTCCATGAATGACAGCTTGTTGCGCAGACCCTTCACTCCCTGTCTGCAGCACCTGGCGACCAGTAGATTGCAGCCAGGTCCAGACCTGTTCAGTGGCGTCAATGATTTGCGTGTCAACATCTGAGATCACTCACAGCCTTTATGGGTCGAGGAGGGAGTATTTGATGCCCAACTCTCGGAGGCATTGCTTAACAACTAGAGACGAGCCCCTCTGCCTCTGTACCCCCGTGGCGTAGTCAGGGAAGAAAATAATTCTGGCATTATCCACTTTCACCTCCCCCAGCTTCCATACCTCCCTCGGGACAGAGTCATAATCCCTATAGGAGGTGGAAGAGAAAGGGTCTAGGTCCTGTCCGCGGCAGAGTGTGGATCACCAGCAGTCGATGGGCCCGCTCCACAACAAAGAATGGGGAGAATGCAGCCGCTGGCAGTAGGTCACGCAACCATGTCCCAGTAAACATCACTGCATCAGCCCCTTCTGCTCCCTCAGGCAGACCCAACACACTCACGTTGTTATGCTGGGAGCAGCCGTCCGCATCCTACGCAGTTCTTGCCAGTGACTTCACGCAGGCCATTAGCTGCTGCACCTCCAACCCTGCACTCATGATACTCGGGGGAACTTTGGTCAACTCTTACTCAATGTTGTGTACCTTGTAAGTCAGCTTGTGATGATCCACGCGCTCCAGGGTGAAGTCAACTGTGACTTTGTCAATGTGACCCTCAAAGGAAGTGCCCATTTGTTCGTTGGAGGTACCCGCTGTGAGTACAGAGTCTAGTTTGGAGACCAGGTGGTCCACTGTCACCTTTGCCGGTGGCGAGCGATCCCCCGCCGCTCAGTTCACCGACATGGAGGATCAGACAAATGTCGACGACGCCCCCCCATCGGCAGGCAGGCCATTGTCATGGCAGCCGCCCAGGCACTCTGTATGGCATGCAGGGCAGTGTGGCCAGCTGGTCACTCTTCTCCAGTCAGGTGTATGCTAGCCAGGAGTCTTCATTCGGGCTGCACCAATGGAAATCCCCCGGACACCCAAGAGCTCACTACCAGGGGATGAGGAAAGGCAGCACCACTCACCTCCTCCCATCTAGCAGTGGCAACCAGATTCTGTGTTCCCCGGTGCCCCTGGGAGTGACGGCAGATCAAGCAGCACGCGTAAGGGCCGGGGCCTGAACCGACCCTGGTGCCCCTGGAACCCGCCACCACCAACTGCTGATACCAGAGACCAGAGCCAGTTAGTGGAATCCCCCACCTGTCTTGTGCAGTGCCCTCGGTGATGCAGGTCAGCCGCAGCACAGGGATTGCTCAGGGCACAAAGTGCGCGACCCACAGGCAGTAAACCTGGGCCCGACTTGACCCCTGGGGCTCCTGCGCTCCGCGTCCCACCTTCTCCTCACCTGGACATCGGGCTCAATCTGCTGCACTCTCTCCGAACCTGTGAATCAGCCTGCTGGAGCCTCAGCCAGGCGAGATTTCACAAGCCTGGGTACAGCAGTCACCGCCAACTCTGCTGAGGAATCTCCCGATGAAGGTGGTGCAACAGGGCCAGATTTGGCTAGAGGGTTAACCACATTGAATACATTTGGCTAGAGGGTTACCTGTGAATCCATCTTTACACCATCACCTGATGGGTTGGGTAAGATTGGATCTACCATCCGTATCCCAAATGGCGATACTCCGCCATGTTGGTGGCCTGATGGGAGTTTTTCAGCCATCTGTAATCTCTGTTGTGTTCCACTCTTCCGTGTAACTTTTGGATCAGTACACCACACCAGTGCTTTGACTTGGTATCTCCTATTAGTATTTCTGGTGCAACAGGGCCGCCTTAGGCTTGAAGTTGCAGAGCTCCTGCCACACAAGTTCAGCACAACTCAGGGGCCTCACCCTCCACAGCATCCAGACAGCACCAAATCAATAAATGAATGAATGAATGAATGAATGAATCAACCAGGGGGTTTATAAAGCCTGCTACTCACCCGTGAGGGTCTCAAGGCGCTAATCCTCTGGCCTGTGATGAATAGAGGCACAGCCCACCATTGGGAATCTTTTCCGTGCACCCCGAGTTAGTGGTGGCACGTGTTATGCAATGCATACTTCCTATGTCGGTGTGCAGGAGCGCCTCTGCCGATCACGGCTCCAAGCAGCACCAGGTGGTCGTCTCACATAGGTCTGCAACGTGTCTCCATGCGACATGCCAGACTTGGTCACTAGGTAAGGGCGCCTCAATGTCTGCCTCCATGGCCCACAGGCTTGGGCCCGATGTGACCCGCCTCCACCGTCAGGCCACAGCGACTCGACAGCATCGCCACCTCCCACTCTGGGTCTCAGACAAAGGCCCAGCGAGGCTTCTGGGCCCTTTAGACGGTTCGCGCTTCCATGCATCGGCTGCCATGGTGTCGCAAGGATGGCGATGCAGCTTTTTTCCATAATGAGGCCCTGATTCTGCATTTCCTCTTCCCCTGGGACTCTGGCTGGTCATCCTGGCTGTTCACAGGTTCAGGGGGTTGTTAACCTGTGCTGAACTTGGCCCTGGCTGCTCCATTCTACATTCCATTGTTTTTATTTTATTTTTTTCATTGGTGGTGGATTTATAGGCTGTTTGGGCCTCTCGAGGCTGAAAAGTGACATTGGGCTGATTAAGGTGGTTTTTTTTGCCGCTAATTGGCCTTTTGTTACTTTTCTCTTGCGAACGTCAAATTTGTTATTACCTTGACGCTAATGTTAGTAGCAGTTTTCGCTGCGGCTAGCTGATACTATCACCATTTAGCGATGTATTGTAACTACAAATACATCACTAACAGGGTGATAGTTTTAGGCAATAGACAGCGTTAAGAAAATTGCCGCTTACCAACCCAAAAACGAGTTTGCGACAATTCTTGTAAATATACCCCTAAATTTAGCGTGGGAAACCTTGGATGGTTGCATGGAAACGCCCATGCACCACCCTTGGTACCCGTCCCGTGTGGCAGAGTAACTGCTTCACCTTACTTTTCCATTATTTCCAGCACTGTACAAGTTTAGCGCCAGAAAGTAAATTGGGAACCAATGATTTTGTGCTGATTTGCGTCATGACACAGAGCAAAATCTTAGTAAATCTCCCCCTATATTTAGTAAATTGGGTTTAGCGTGAGAAACCTTGGGCGGTTGCATCGAATGCCGATGCACTACCCTTGGTACGCCCCCTTGACGCAAAGTAACGCAAAGCAGCGCTATACTTTTCCGTTATTTCCAAGTAAATTGCGACACAAACACAGCACAAAATCTTTGTACATTTCCCCCATGAAGAGCCGACACACCTATGTTATGGTATAAACTCATATGGAATTGTAAGCAGATATAGATACATACATGGAATATTAATCACCTGTGATATATACATGAAGTAATAGCCATACATGTGATACAACGTGGAGTGAGAACCACACATGGGGTGCATTCATGGAACAATAATCACACATGATACACGAACAAAGAAATACAAATGTGTTGCATACTTTATACAAGACAAACATGTTACATATGTGAAGTAATGCACATATGATCCATAGATGGAATAATAAACACACATGGAATACATACATGGGTTGTCGTCTGATGTGTTGTAGTACAGGTTTTCTAGAAAGACAGAAGTGAGATCATGTCAAAACATGTGTGTTACATACAGGGCTCTTAGTCTTCGTGGGGACCCCCCCCCCCCCACCGCTCCCTCTTCAAACACATGGGGGGAGATTTTCAAAACGTTTGTGCTGGTTTAGCATCACACAAGTGACGCCAGGCAGCAGGTTTTTTTTTTGCCATTTTCTTCCAGTGCAAAGCTTGTTTTGTGCCGGAAAGCGCTCTTTAAGTAGCGCCGAGCAGCGTCAATCACTGCTCTTCGTTACTTTGCGCCGAGGGCGCGTTACATGGGTGGTACATGGGCTTTCCCGTGCAGCCACCCATGGCTTTTGACTCAAAACCACATTCACAAATATTTGTAAACATGGTTTTGCGCTAAAAGTTAACGCCCGGTCAAAGGAGACGCTGACAGGAGAAATGCTTTAATTTCTCTGTGCTTTTCCGACTTTCCATGCGTGCTGGACTGTGCAGTACGTATGCAAAGAGGGAAAAGCTTTGCATCGTGCCTTGCATGGTATTTTGTACAGGAAGGGTAACCTTCCTGCACAAAACCTATGCTACACTCATGCACACACCTTAGGGCTGCAGCGCTAAGCTGTGTGTATGGTGCACGGCAGCTGAAATCGGCACCAGCGCAAGGGAAAAGGGAGGAGAGAGCAATTTCTCTAAAGATATGGCGGTCTCCTGCTCCCTCCCTGTCGCACAACGCGGCGCAGCCTCGCGGGGGGCTGCGCTACATTGCGTCACTTTAAAAAAAATCTCCCCCATAGAAGCCAATGGCCTGTGAGTGGGCTGTGCCAAGAAACAAGGGGCCCTATTCACAGAATTAACTTAATACAAAATCCTAAACTTACTACTTTTGGTATTCAGCGAATACATTTACTACTTTTGGTATTCACAGAATGGACTTACTACTTTTGGTATTCACAGAATTGATTTACAACTAACTTTACGTCCGCACTCGGAGTTGGAGATTTCAGGCGGTGGCGGACATTTACACTGGCCGGAATCCCCACCTCCGGGCCGGAAGTCTCACCTACGGGCCGGAAGTCCCACCTATGAGCCGGAAGTCCCACCTACAGGCCGGAATCTCCGCCTCCGGGCCGGAATCTCCGGCCCGAGTGCAGACATAAAGTTAGTAGTCGTAAATCCATTCTGTGAATACCAAAAGTAGTAAGTGCATTCTCTGAATACCAAAAGTAGTAAGTGCATTCTGTGAATACCAAAAGTAGTAATTTTTGGATTTTGTCTTAAGTTAGTTCTGTGAATCGGGCCCGAGCAGTATGGAAGTCGTGAGAGCCACGACTCTCAGACTCACTTAAGCCCAAACACAAGCAGAGCTTACCCAGCACACTCACTACTCAGCTTGTCTGGTGCTTCAAGTGACGCGAGTTGTGGCCACCACCCCTGAGTGGAGGCTAAGGCAGCCTCTTCCAAGGAGGCCCTGAGAGAGATGGCACCTCAGAATCTGTTTCTACCTTTTGCATGGTGCACACACGCTGCGTTGGGAAGGTAGGGTCTGAGTACAGAGATGGCTTGTACATGGGGTACAGAACAGATCCCAAGGAAGAAAGCAGTGGGGGGGTGTAATAAGAAAGAAATGTTCTGTGTGTATGTATGTGTGTGTGTGTGTGGCAAGTGAGAAGCAACTCATCAAAGCATGTGTAACACACAAGGGCAGACATTTGGGTCTCATGAAGAGCACCCTCTCCGCCAGACTTCCGGTTCCGCTGTCCCAAAAAGTATTGGGCGTGGTACAGGTAGTGACGCCCTCTGGTGACGGCTCTGGTGCAGGGGATGGGATTCTCTGAAAAGGTTCCGGATCTTTGAGGCAATGTCTTAAAAGAAGGTCAGCGATTGCCCTTCTTTTACCCTGACAATAACAGGCATACATGACAAACATCTGCTGATTTAGGCTCTGACGTGTTCTTTAAACTTCTTTGAACCTTTTGAATAGTGAATGGCTTGTAGTAAATAAATAAATGTCCAGGGAACTCTCAATAGTAAACTAGTGCCCTAAATGATCAGAATGAATGCACATTTCCAATTTAGTCTGGAGTGTTATCTGAACTTCTTCCTTCTATGGTTACAGGAGAGGCGGCCAGTTCAGGAGAAGCGAAGAGCCTGTGATGATGAAACGTCCATGTTGGGTGGGTAAGTGGTGTGTGGAGAGGTCACCATTAACACCCAGACTTCATGCTTCGAGAGGGGTCGAAAGATGGAACGTGGCCATGGCGGATGGGTAAGTGGTGATGGAGCAGCCATGTTGGGTGGGTAAGTGATGTTGGAGCAGTCATGTTGGGTGGGTAAGTGGAGATAGAGTGACCATGCTGGGTGGGTAAGTGGTGTGTGGAGAGGTCACCATTAACACCCAGACGTCATGCTTCGAGAGGGGTCGAAAGATGGAACGTGGCCATGGCGGAAGGGTAAGTGGTGATGGAGCAGCCATGTTGGGTGGGTAAGTGATGTTGGAGCAGTCATGTTGGGTCAGTAAGTGGAGATACAGTGACCATGTTGGGTGGGTAAGTTGTGTGTGGAGAGGTCACCATTCACACCCAGACTTCATGCTTCGAGAAGGGTCCAAAGATGGAACGTGACATTGGTGGATGGGTAAGTGGTGATGGAGCAGCCATGTTGGGTGGGTAAGTGATGTTGGAGCAGCCATGTTGGGTGGGTAAGTGGAGATAGAGTGACCATTTTGGTTGGGTAAGTGGTATGTGGAGGAGTCACCATTAGTGCTTAGGATTCATGCTTTGAGAGGGGTCCAGAGATAATTAGAGGAAAGCGCTTGATAAGTTCACGATCCAGGAAGTCTATGTCTCCTAGAGTTCTGAGAGAGCTCCGCCATGTAATTTTGTGTGCGCAAGAAATTACACTGTGCCATATTCCACACACATTTGAGATATGGGCCTACCATAGCCTTTACTGAAACAGCCTGCTTTCTGACAATGTTGAGGCAGATTTGCTTACTGAGTATTACTGTGCGCTTAAAAGAAATCTATGACAAAATATCGACTACAAAAATATCTAACTACAAAAATATCGCAACAAAAATATCGACTACAATAATATCGACATCCTATCTCTAACAAGGTAAGTACAAAAATATCGAAAAAAATATATAGAACGTCAAAAATATCGTTTTTTTTAAAATATCGTTTTTTTTTCATTTAAAAAAATGTAATATTAACAAAATAATACTTATAAATGTAATAAACATAGTTGAAAATATATTATAATATTTAAAATTAATAAATAATGTAATAAAAACAAATAATAATAAAGATATAATACATAATATATACTTCATTAATAATAACTCTAAAACATATTAATAATTTTTAAATAAATGAAAATATAATAAATTATAAATATAAATTTATATATAGAAAATAATAATATAAATAACAATTAATAAAAATGTAAAACAAATTTAAAAAAGTAAGTAAATGTTGGCTAGCGTACGGGTAAAAATTACTATTCCCACTCCAGAGAGTACAACAGTAGGGAAAGTGTTGGATAATGTAGATGTAAAAATTACTATTCCAACTCCAGAGAGTGCAACAGTAGGGAAATTGTTCGATAGCGTAGGGGTAACCATTACTATTCCCACTCCAGAGAGTGCAACAGTAGGGAAAGTGTTGGATAGCGTAGGGGTAAAAATTACTATTCCAACTCCAGAGAGTGCAACAGTAGGGAAAGTGTTGGATAGCGTAGGGGTAAAAATTACTATTACAACTCCAGAGAGTGCAACAGTAGGGAAAGTGTTGGATAGCGTAGGGGTAAAAATTACTATTCCAACTCCAGAGAATGCAACAGTAGGGAAAGTGTTGGATAGCGTAGGGGTAAAAATTACTATTACAACTCCAGAGAGTGCAACAGTAGGGAAAGTGTTGGATAGCGTAGGGGTAAAAATTACTATTACAACTCCAGAGAGTGCAACAGTAGGGAAAGTGTTGGATAGCGTAGGGGTAAAAATTACTATTCCAACTCCAGAGAATGCAACAGTAGGGAAAGTGTTGGATAGCGTAGGGGTAAAAATTACTATTCCAACTCCAGAGAGTGCAACAGTAGGGAAAGTGTTCGATAGCGTAGGGGTAAAAATTACTATTACAACTCCAGAGAGTGCAACAGTAGGGAAAGTGTTGGATAGCGTAGGGGTAAAAATTACTATTCCAACTCCAGAGAATGCAACAGTAGGGAAAGTGTTGGATAGCGTAGGGGTAAAAATTACTATTCCAACTCTAGAGAATGCAACAGTAGGGAAAGTGTTGGATAGCGTAGGGGTAAAAATTACTATTACAACTTCAGAGAGTGCAACAGTAGGGAAAGTGTTGGATAGCGTAGGGGTAACAATTAGTATTCCAACTCCAGAGAGTGCAACAGTAGGGAAAGTGTTGGATAGCGTAGGGGTAACAATCAGTATTCCAACTCCAAAGAGTGCAAAAGTAGGGAAAGTGTTGGATAGCGTAGGGGTAGAAATTACTATTCCAATTCCAGAGAGTGCAACAGTAGGGAAAGTGTTCGATAGGGTAGGGGTAAAAATGACTATTCTAACTCCAGAAAATGCAACAGTAGGGAAAGTGTTGGATAGCGTAGGGGTAAAATTTACTATTCCAACTCCAGAGAGTGCAACAGTAGGGAAAGTGTTGGATAGCGTAGGGGTAAAAAATACTATTCCAACTCCAGAGAGTGCAACAGTAGGGAAAGTGTTGGATAGCGTAGGAGTAAAAATTACTATTCTAACTCCAGAAAATGCAACAGTAGGGAAAGTGTTGGATAGCGTAGGGGTAAAAATTACTATTCCAACTCCAGAGAGTGTAACAATAGGAAAAGTGTTAGATAGCGTAGGGGTAAAAATTACTATTCCAACTCCAGAGAGTGCAACAGTAGGGAAAGTGTTGGATAGCGTAGGGGTAAAAATAAACATCCTTATAAATAATTTAATTTTTTAAATAATAAAAAAATTAACTATTAAATAAGTATAAACCATTTACAAATACCAATACAGAATTATTAAAAACATGATTAGCAATAAATAATTAACTACAAAAATTAATAAAAAATACCATTTAATAATATTTAATTACCAATCAATAATTAATTAAGAATTATATAATTAACAAAACAATTAATTAAAAAACATTATTACTTATTTAATTTTAAATTACTTCCCAACCTATTCCCCTATAAACCCACAACCCGCTACAGAACATAATTATCAATTAATCAATTAATAAAAATTAATTACCAATTAATTAAAATTAATTACCAATTAATAAAAAGTAATTTATAATTCCTACTAATTAATAATTAATTTAATATAATTAAATTACTTCCCACCCTATTCCCCTATAAACCCACAACCCGCTACAGAACATAATTATCAATTAATCAATTAATAAAAATTAATTACCAATTAATTAAAATTAATTACCAATTAATTAAAATTAATTTATAATTCCTACTGATTAATAATTAATTTAGTATAATTAAATTACTTCCCACCCTATTCCCCTATAAACCCACAACCCGCTACAGTACTAAAATACAAAATTTAATTAAATTACATAAAAATAAATTAAAAACATAATCAATACATAATAATATACATAAAATTAATTAAAAAATCGATATTAGTAACATTGAAATTATTAACATCGATATTACTAACATCGATATTTAAAACATCGATATTACTAATATCGATATTAATATCTATCGATATTACTTACCTTCTATATTATGTCCCTTCGATATTTAAACTTCGATATTATTGTATATTGATATTTAAATATCGATATTTTGTCTGCATACCGCTTAAAAGACGAGTTCACTATGACTCCTCCGTAACAATTGACTCATCAGCTCCAGCCATATTTTCTCTTAAATGCTCTCGCTCAGAACTCGAGGAGACATAGAATTCCTGGATCATTAACTAATTGCACGCTTGTCTCTACTCTTGGGGCTCCAAGGATTGTATGATCTCTTTTTGCTACACGCCTCAAGCTGGGTCGCTTTGACTAGTGACACCACTCAGCCTTGAGAAAGTCATCTGTGACGAAACACGTGTTGGCTGTTCTGCTCTTGACAATAACATGACTGTCATTGATGCACTTTGAATGTTCCTACAATAAAGATTGGATCTGCTACACTAGCAGACCGTCGACGAAAGGCTGTGTAGTGATCTGCGCTTATTAAAATATTAATATCATATGAACAACAGGATTTTCAACAAGCACTTACAGTTACAAAATTATTATTGTTTCTTTTTGATTCGCAGTTTTCAGTTGAAACGGAGTTGATTATCATGTTTTTTATTCTATTTATGATGCAGGTTCACATAAAGAAATATTATGAGTTGTACTGTTTATGTACAAAGGGTTCATTTCAGTTAAAGACACAGGAGACACTTTTTATGTTCATACTTTCAGTGAAGACTCACGTTCACGTGCGGGGATAAAACCATCAAGGAGGATTGAAATAGATGTGTGACTCGCGGAGGTTGGAATGGATGAATGTTACACGGATGATGAGTTGAAGCACAGACGTGCCGTGAAGCTTAAGGGAGAGTAGGCTGTGTCGAGTGGATTCTCTTCCTACAGGAACCACTCAGAGACCGGTGAGTGGTCATGTATTCTTTATTTCAGGTTCTTGCACGTGATTGCAGGCTCGTCTCCTCCCCTACCCTCGCAGTAGAATACTGCCGTCCCCCACTCCCTGACAGGAAGTGATGTCAGTTTGCTGTCCCCTCTGGCCACTGGGTGCAGGATCCTAGTACCCTTTGCACAGGGCATGACATTTCCCCCTTTGTGGAAAGAAAGAAAAAACAGACATAAGAGAAAGAAAGAGATATAGAGATAGAGAGATGGATAGAGAGAGAGAGAGAATGAGAGAGAGAGAGAGAGAGAGAGAGCGAGTCCACCATTACATTTCTTCAATCAGTCTCTTTGGCCTTCTGCTCACTCTCCTTGGGTATGACCCTTCTGTCCCTTCGTTTGGTACCTCTTGTTGTCTCTCGCTATTGTGTGCCAGTCTTCCCATGAGGTCCATGACTTCCTCGCTGTCATTTGTTGTGTTGCTCTTGGACACTGTATCGCCTCCGTCTTCATCCGATTTCTTGAACCCCTTGAAATGTGAGCAATTTCTGGAGATCCGGTAGGGGCCCGATGCAGCTGTTATCATAGGTCCTTTGACATTTATTATTGTTGGTGGTTGATCTGAGAGAGTACTGTCTGATTTTATTGATAATCGTTGGCGCACCAGAACTGAGTCTGCTTGCCTCAGTTGTGATGACGATGCATGTCTCCTGGCGTCTGCATATAGTTTTCTTTTCTTTTTTGCTTCTTCATCTCTTATTGAAATGGTATTGCGTTCTGGTTGCGCTTTTGCCTCGAGCTGGGGCAATCTTGTTCTTCTTGTCCTTCCTAGCACCAGTTCTGCTGGGTATCGTCCCGTGGAGCTGTGAGGGGTGTTGCAGCAGTCTTTTAGTATTCGACAGAGTGCCTGGCCTATGGAGATCTGTGCCATTTTTGCTCTTTGGACTGCTTTGTTGATATTTTCAATGAATCTTTCCACCATGCCCTTTGCTTGTGGCCATAGGGGTGTTATTTTCCGGTGGTGAATGCCCAGGTAGGCCATACATTTGCAAAACTCCTCTCTTGAGAAAGGAGGCCCATTGCCTGTCTTTATTGTTTGTGGGGAGCCCCAGGCTGCAAAAATGTCATCCAGTATCGGCAACGTTGCAGTGGCTGATGTTGCCGAGACATGTCGTACTATGGGAAATCTTGAGTACTCATCAATGGCCACTAGCAAGTAGTTGCCAGTGTCCAATGGCCCATAGAAATCAGCTGCCAATGTGGTCCCCACTGCCCTTGGAAGCTCTAACATCTGTAGATGTTCTGGCTTTCCGGGCCGTCCCGTTATTTGGCATAGCTGACAGTTTAGGATGGTGTCTTCCACCAGTCGATCCAAACCTGGGAACCAAGGGGAATATTACCAACGATTAGCGATATTTATCGCTAACTAGGCTTAGCAACTAATTTTTTATCGCTAAGCATCGCCGGAAAATATCGCTGAGATAACGTGCTATTAGCAACATTTATCTCCAAAGCGATACATTTTCCGGCGATAGCGTGAATATCGCTGAGAATACAGCGATATTCACGCATTAGCGACAAAATGCTCTTAGCCATGTTATCCACCTCCCATTGGATAACATGGCTAAGAAATGGTCTGAGCAGGCGTCAGTTTTTGGAGATATTCACGCTTAGCCTGCCTTGTTCATAGGCGATAGCGACTTTATCGACTGCTTTCAGTCGCTAAAGGGTTGGGTATGCCCACTTTGCATGTCATTAGCGATAAACATCGCTGACATGCAAAGCGGGCCACAAACTGCTCGCTATCACCTAAAAGCTGTCGCTAACATCAGTTAGCGACAGCTGCCTAATAGGGCGATAGAATTATTGCCGCTTAGCGGCCGAAAACGGCGCTAAGTCGGCGATAATTGTGTATCGCCCCCTTGGTAATATGCCCCCATATTCTTTCCCGTAGGATCTTTTTTGTTGCTACTATGCCTCTGTAGGAATCATGTGCCAGGTTTACAGTCTGCTGCCCTAATGCTTTTGGCATCACTATCCTAGGTCCTCTTTACGTTTCTAGAAGTTCCTGTTATATGTTTTGAATGCCAGCATTTCTTCCCTGCTCACTCCTTCTCCCATGGGACTGTTGTTGTTTACGTGTCTCCATAATTGTTGTTGTATTGTTGATTTGACGGCTTGCATTGTGGCATCCCTTATTTCTCGTTCCAGCTCTTCAATTGATATTGGGGTGGGAGTGTTTTGCCTTAACACAAAGTTCAGGTACTCTTCTGCCATGGTGGTAGGATGTCGTGACATGTAGTCAGCTGGGTTGTGTTCCTTTCCCGGCCTGTGCACGATCTTAAAGTCATAGTCCATCAATCGTATTCCCCACGTTTTAATGCGTGGCGGTATCTTTGCGTTAGGATTTCCGTATACTGTCACTAGAGCTTGGGCTCAGTTACAATGGCAAAGGGTTTTCATAGATGAACATGTGGTAGTGTTCACACGCCCATACTACTGCTAGACTTTCCTTCTCTGGTTGTGAGTATGCCCTTTCAATGTCCGATAAGCTCTTGTTCGCATATGCAACAATTTGCCTTGGCAAATCTCTTCCAGACATGTGTTGTGCCAAGATTGCTCCTAACCCTATCGGGCTGGTGTCAACAGTGAGCTCAGTGCATAGCGATGGGTCGAAATAGGCAAGATGATCTACAGCCATTACTGCGTGTCTTATGGCCTCAAACGCCCTGCTGCATTCATGTGTCAAGAGAAATTTCTAACCCTGCTTTGTTAGGCCCCGAAGCGGTGTGCTCACTGTGGCAGAGTCCTTTATGTATTCACCACAGTAGTTTGCTAACCCAGGAAATGACCTCACTTCTGCTACTTCTGTTGTAGACGTAGCTTTTTCCAGTGTTTCTACTTTGCTGGGATCTAGCCTCATTCCCTTTTTTGAAATGATGTATCCAAGAATACTAGTTCCCTTGTCTCTAGTTCACACTTGCCTTCATTTAGGGTCAAGCTTGCTTGTTCCAATTGGTGGCAGACCTCACACGTAGCGCCTTGTTGTGCTCCTCAGCCTATCGACCTAATACCAGGATGTCGTCACTGTAATTCAAACTGTTCTTTACTGTCCTGAATACTTGCTTTATGATCTCTTGAAATATCTCTGCTGCTGATGAAATTCCAAAACATAGTCATTTGTAGTGAAAAATACCCATGTGGGTAGAGAATGTCGTGATGTATCGCGATTGTGGATCAAGCTCCAGTTGATGGTATCCTTTACACAAGTCTAACTTTGAAAATCTGTATGCGCCAGTAAGACAGCTGATCATGTAATTGAAGTGAGGCCCTGGGTGTCTTTCCCTCTCGATTGCCGTGTTTGGTATTCTCATGTCAACACAAATGCGAATCTTTGATGTGTTCTTCTTTGGTACTGCTACTATCGGAGATACCCATGGGGTCAGTCTGTCAGCTGGCTCTATGATGTTGTGCGCCAGTAGGCTTTGTATTTCTTCTTCCACTTGTGGTTGCAGATGTATGGGCACTCTTCAGTGATGCTGAGCCACAGGCTCGACAGCTTCATTGAATTGTAGTGGTATTGTTTGTCTCTTAGTTTGCCCAGTCATTTTAGTATGGCTGGACGTTCCCTCAGTATGTTCTGTCATTCTGACATGTTATAGGTCATTACTAAAAGACCCATCACCTGCGCGGTGACATTGCTTAGGAGACAGGGTGCTGGAATGTCTACTCGTAGTTCATGTACTTCCTCCTTTACTGACATTTCTTTGTATGTGAGTGTCTTTATGAACTTCCCCATGTTCACCACTGGTGTCCTCAAGCTTCAGATGAACACATCAAAAGAGGACGGTGATAGCGTTGGTTTCACTCTCATCTTCTCATACTCTGACATACACATGATGCTGCATGTAGCTCCACTGTCTAGTATGAAGCTTGTGCTATGACTCCCTACCTCAATATTCACCGTCGCTGTTTTCTTTATCTGCTATTTGTCTAAGAGATAAATGTGTTCCATCGTGCGCTCTTCTGTTGGTACCTCTGACATCATATACAGCCGTTCTGCTGCCTCTGGCATGTCTGCTCCATCCGATCCAGCTGAGGGGCTGCGATTCTGCATGTCCATGTGTCGTGCCTACCGGCTTGTCACTGCCCGACGTCTTGCTCGTCTCCCACGCTCACTTTTGTATTGTCCACTCATGCAGATACTCTCGAAATGTTTATTCCTGTAGCATTTCCGGCATTTGTGACCCATCGCCGGGCAGGCGCCAGCATGTGGGAATTCAAGTCCACAGCGATAGCATGTTCTTTCTTGCTTCTGCTTCCAGGGCACGGTGTATTGTCTGGTTTCTTGACGCTCCCAAATACTCGGTTTGATTGTTCCACTATTCTTGCCTTCCCATTTTCCATTTGTCTGCCATGTGTTGCAGCTCTGGCCTCCGCTCGAGCCATGGTCAGCATTTTCTCTTGCGTTGACGGTTCCTTCAGAATTTGTGCGCGGAACTCCACTGACTGACAGCCTTCAATGATGCGCAGTTGTATGGCCTGCTCATGGTCAAATTTGTCAAATTCGCAATATGTAACTAATGGCTTCGCAATATGTAACTAATGGCTTCCGATGTCATGTTTTCTCTTCTGGGGGCCGGCGGACCGGGTAGGCTCCTGGTTCCATTATTCTCGTGACCGGGTGGGCTCCCGTGTCGAGTTTCTTTTTCTGGCAGTTAGTGGACCAGGGTGGGCTCCTGACTCCATTTGAACGTTGTAGAGGCCATGGGCACCGCTTCCGGTGGTGTGGTGCTTGGAAATCCCACCTCGTCTTCGCCAGTTGTAGTGTCTTCCTACAGGAAACATGCAGGGACCGGTGAGTGGTCAAGTATTCTTTATTTCTGGTTCTTGCGCATGCTGTCAGGCACATCTCGCCCCTGTCCTCGCAGTAGCATACTGCTGTCCCCCACTTCCTGACCAGAAGTGGTGTCCGGTTGCTGTCCCCTCTGGCCACTGGGTGCAGGGTCCTAGTGCCCTTTGCCCAGGTCACTACACCGAGTATTTGTCTTTAAAGTAACAGGTACAGGGACATTTTGGGAACATGATTGATGTGAAGGAGGGCGGATGGTTATTCTTCTTGGTTTTTTATTTTGTTAGTTTTGAGAGAGTTTCTTTACAGTGAGGGAAGATGGGGAGCACGGTTTGAATGATGTAGTGCAGTGATTACACGTTTTGTTACAGGGTGGGGCGTGGCCACAGTGAACAAAGGAATATGAGGGGCAGATGGGTGGGGGTTGGATTGAGCGGGGCGGGCAGAAGTGTGTTGATTGCACAGCCGTTGTGGAATATAAGTCGCACTCATGTTTATTTTTAACTTTGCAGTTGCTCCTGATGAAGGGCTGTTTGCGAGCCAAAATGCACGGGGTGTTTTTTAATAAAGAAGCCAGGGGCTGTCGAACACCAAGAGCTGGTGAATAAGGAACTTCTGCTTTGTGAGTTTGCCAAGTGGGCGATTTGTATCTGGGGCTTGCGAGGCTCACCTGCATTGATGTGACTCAATCTGCTGCCACTAGGGCTCCCTTCACAGCACTGAGTGATTATTACAGAGGGAATCTCACAGGATGATTGTAAGGGATTAAGGTGAAGACCAAGTAGGGAAGGGGCCCCAGAGATGTGTATGCTTGAGGCACACAGTCCTAACAGCATGAGCCCACTGCCCGCTTAATTCACAGAATCATGTGATTCTGACAGAGAAATGTTTGAAAACTGTGGAAGGCTGCCAATCCCACCCATAGAGTATTAAACCTCTAACCTGGGGCACAAGGCAGCCCCCTGAGATTCAGGGGGGTCGCAACCCTCCTGGGAGCCCCAACCCTTCAAGGGAGGCCTACTGCTTAGCCAAACGTAGTGAATATTTCTAAGCTATAGAAGACTAGAGCATCAGCCTGCCTGCCTTGGATGCGTGCCTCTGCCTGCCTTGGATGCGTGCCTCTGCCTGCTTTGGGAGCGTGCCTCTGCTCCTGCCTGCCTTGGGTGCGTGCCTCTGCCTGCTTTGGGAGCATGCCTCTGCCTGCTTTGGAAGCCTGCCTCTGGGCTGCCTGCCTTGGGTGCCTGCCTCTGCCTGCTTTAGGAACATGCCTCTGCCTGCTTTGGAAGCGTGCCACTTCTCCTGCCTCCCTTGGGAGTGTGCCTCTGCCTCTGCCTCCCTTGGGAGCGTGCCTCTGTCCTGTCTGCCTTGGGAGCCTGCCTCTTCTCCTGCCTGCCTTGGGAGTGTGCCTCTGCTCCTGCCTGCCTTGGGTGCGTGCCTCTGCCTGCTTTGGTAGCGTGCATCTTCTCCTGCCTCCCTTGGGAGTGTGCCTCTGCCTCTGCCTCCCATGGGGGCGTGCCTCTGTCCTGTCTGCCTTGGGAGCCTGCCTCTTCTCCTGCCTGCCTTGGGAGTGTGCCTCTGACCTGCCTGCCTTGGGAGCGTGCCTCTGCCTGCTTTGAGAGCGTGCCTCTGCCCGCTTTGAGAGGGTGCCTCTTCTCCTGCCTCCCTTGGGAGCGTGCCTCTGCTCCTGCCTCCCTTGGGTGCCTGCCTCTGCCTGCCTTGGGTGCGTGCCTCTGCTCCTGCCTCCCTTGGGAGCATGCCTCTGCTCCTGCCTCCCTTGGGTGCGTGCCTCTTCTCCTGCCTCCCTTGGGAGCATGCCTCTGCTCCTGCCTGCCTTGGGAGCGTGAATCTTCTCCTGCGTGCCTTGGGTGCGGGCCTCTGTCCTGCCTCCCTTGGGTGCATGCCTCTTCTCCTGCCTCCCTTGGGAGCATGCCTCTGCTCCTGCCTGCCTTGGGAGCGTGAATCTTCTCCTGCGTGCCTTGGGTGCGGGCCTCTGTCCTGCCTGCCTTGGCAGCCTGCCTCTGCCTGTTTTGGGAGCGTGCCTCTGTCCTGCCTGCCTTGGGAGCCTGCCTTCGCCTGCTTTGGGAGCATGCCTCTGTCCTGCCTGCCTTGGGAGCCTGCCTCTGCCTGCTTTGGGAGCCTGCCTCTGCCTGTTTTGGGAGCGTGCCTCTTTTCCTGCCTGTTTTGGGAAACGTGCCTCTGTCCTGCCTGCCTTGGGAGCCTGCCTCTGCCTGTTTTGGGAGCGTGCCTCTTTTCCTGCCTGCCTTGGGAAACGTGCCTCTTCTCCTGCCTCCCTTGGGAGCGTGCCTCTTCTCCTGCCTCCCTTGGGAGCGTGCCTCTTCTCCTGCCTCCCTTGGGTGCGTGCCTCTTCTCCTGCCTCCCTTGGGAGCGTGCCTCTTCTCCTGCCTCCCTTGGGAGCGTGCCTCTGCTCCTGCCTGCCTTGGGAGGGTTCCTCTGCCTCTGCCTGCCTTGGCAGCGTGCCTCTTCTCCTGCCGGCCTTGGGTGCGTGCCTCTGTCCTGCCTGCCTTGGGAGCCTGCCTCTGCCTGCTTTGGGTGCGTGCCTCTTCTCCTGCCTGCCTTGGGTGCGTGCCTCTGCCTGCTTTGGGAGCGTGCCTCTGCTTCTGCCTGCCTAGGGAGGGTGCCTCTGTCCTGCCTGCCTTGGGAACCTGCCTCTGACTGCCCTGGGAGCGCACCTCTGCTCCTGCCTGCCTTGGGAGCGTGCCTCTGCTCCTGCCTGCTTTGGGAGCGTGCCTCTGCTCCTGACTGCTTTGGGAGCGTGCCTCTGCCTGCTTTGGGAGCGTGCCTCTTTTCCTGCCTGCCTTGGGAGCCTGCCTCTGCCTGCTTTGGGAGCGCGCCTCTGCTCCTGGCTGCCTTGGGAGCGTGCCTCTTCTCCTGCCTGCCTTGGGTGCGTGCCTCTGCCTGCTTTGGGAGCGTGCCTCTTTTCCTGCCTGCCTCTGCCTGCTTTGGGTGCGTGCCTCTGCTCCTGCCTGCCTAGGGAGCGTGCCTCTGCCTGCCTTTGGAGCGTGCCTCTGTCCTGCCTGCCTTGGGAGCATGCCTCTGTCCTGCCTGCCTCTGCCTGCTTTGGGTGCGTGCCTCTGCTCCTGCCTGCCTTGGGTGCGTGCCTCGGCCTGCCTCAGGAGCGAGCCTCTTCTCCTGCCTGCCTTTGGAGCGTGCCTCTGTCCTGCCTGCCCTGGGAGCGCGCCTCTTCTCCTGCCTGCCTTGGGTGCGAGCCTCTGCTCCTGCCTGCCTTGGGTGCGTGCCTCTTCTAATGCCTGCCTTGGGTGCGTGACTCTGCCTGCTTTGGGAGCGTGCCTCTGCTCCTGCCTGCCTTGGGAGCGTGCCTCTTCTCCTGCCTGCCTTGGGAGCGTGCCTCTGCCTGCCTTGGGAGCGTGCCTCTGCTCCTGCCTGCCTTGGGAGGGTTCCTCTGCCTCTGCCTCCCTTGGGAGAGTGCCTCTGCCTGCTTTGGGAGCGTGCCTCTTCTCCTGCCTCCCTTGGGAGCGTGCCTCTGCCTGCTTTGAGAGCGTGCCTCTTTTCCTGCCTGCCTTTGGAGCGTGCCTCTTCTTCTGCCTGCTTTGGGAGCGTGCCTCTGCCTGCTTTGGGAGCGTGCCTCTTCTCCTGCCTCCCTTGGGAGCGTGCCTCTGCCTGCTTTGGGAGCGTGTCTCTTCTCCTGCCTGCCTTGGGTAAGTGCCTCTGCCTGCTTTGGGAGCGTGCCTCTTCTCCTGCCTCCCTTGGGAGCATGCCTCTGCTTCTGCCTGCTTTGGGAGTGTGCCTCTTCTCCTGCCTGCCTTGGGTGCGTGCCTCTGCCTGCTTTGGGAGCGAGCCTCTTCTCCTGCCTCCCTTGGGAGCATGCCTCTGCTTCTGACTGCTTTCTGAACGTGCCTCTTCTCCTGCCTGCCTTGGGTGCGTGCCTCTGCCTGCTTTGTGAGCGTGCCTCTTTTCCTGCCTGCCTCTGCCTGCTTTGGGTGCGTGCCTCTGCTCCTGCCTGCCTAGGGAGCGTGCCTCTGCCTGCCTTTGGAGCGTGCCTCTGTCCTGCCTGCCTTGGGAGCATGCCTCTGTCCTGCCTGCCTTGGGAGCGTGCCTCTGCTCCTGCCTGCTTTGGGTGCGTGCCTCGGCCTGCCTCAGGAGCGAGCCTCTTCTCCTGCCTGCCTTTGGAGCGTGCCTCTGTCCTGCCTGCCCTGGGAGCGCGCCTCTTCTCCTGCCTGCCTTGGGTGCGGGCCTCTGCCTGCTTTGGGGGCGTGCCTCTGCTCCTGCCTGCCTTGGGTGCGTGCCTCGGCCTGCCTCAGGAGCGAGCCTCTTCTCCTGCCTGCCTTTGGAGCGTGCCTCTGTCCTGCCTGCCCTGGGAGCGCGCCTCTTCTCCTGCCTGCCTTGGGTGCGGGCCTCTGCTCCTGCCTGCCTTGGGTGCGTGCCTCTTCTCCTGCCTGCCTTGGGTGCGTGCCTCTGCCTGCTTTGGGAGCATGCCTCTGCTCCTGCCTGCCTTGGGAGCGTGCCACTTCTCCTGCCTGCCTTGGGAGCGTGCCTCTGCCTGCCTTGGGAGCGTGCCTCTGCTCCTGCCTGCCTTGGGAGGGTTCCTCTGCCTCTGCCTCCCTTGGGAGCGTGCCTCTGCCTGCTTTGGGAGCGTGCCTCTTCTCCTGTCTCCCTTGGGAGCGTGCCTCTGCCTGCTTTGGGAGCGTGCCTCTTCTCCTGCCTGCCTTGGGAGCATGCCTCTGCTCCTGCCTGCCTTGGGAGCGTGCCTCTTCTCCTGCCTGCCTTGGGAGCGTGCCTCTGTCCTGCCTGCCTTGGGAGCGTGCCTCTTCTCCTGCCTACCTTGGGAGCCTGCCTCTGCCTGCCTTGGGAGAGTGCCTCTGCTCCTGCCTGCCTTGGGAGCGTGCGTCTTCGCCTACCTGCTTTGGGAGCCTGCCTCTGCCTGCTTTGGGATTGTGCATCTTCTCCTGCCTGCCTTGGGAGCATGCCTCTTCTCCTGCCTGCTTTGGGAGCCTGCCTCTGCCTGCTTTGGGAGCGTGCCTCTGTCCTGCTGCCTTGGGAGCCTGCCTCTGCCTGGTTTGGGAGCCTGCCTCTGCCTGCTTTGGGAGCGTGCCTCTGCTCCTGCCTGCTTTGGGAGCGTGCCTCTTCTCCTGCCTCCCTTGGGAGCCTGCCTCTGCCTGCCTTGGGAGCGTGCCTCTGCTCCTGCCTGCTTTGGGAGCCTGCCTCTGCCTGCTTTGGGAGTGTGCCTCTGTCCTGCCTGCCTTGCAAGCCTGCCTCTGCCTGCTTTGGGAGTGTGCCTCTTCTCCTGCCTGCCATGGGAGCGCGCCTCTGTCCTGCCTGCCTTGGGAGCCTGCCTCTGCCTGCTTTGGGAGTGTGCCTCTGCTCCTGCCTGCCTTGGGAGCATGCCTCTGCTCCTGCCTGCCTTGGGTGCGTGCCTCTGCCTGCTTTGGGAGCGTGCCTCTGCCCCTGCCTGCCTTGGGTGCCTGCCTCTGCCTGCCTTGGGTGCGGGCCTCTGTCCTGCCTGCTTTGGGAGTGTGCCTCTGCTCCTGCCTCCCTTGGGAGCGTGCCTCTTCTCCTGCCTCCCTTGGGAGCATGCCTCTTCTCCTGCCCCCCTTGGGAGCGTGCCTCTTCTCCTGCCTGCCATGGGAGCGCGTCTCTGTCCTGCCTGCCTTGGGAGCCTGCCTCTGCCTGCTTTGGGAGCGTGCCTCTGCTCCTGCCTGCCTTGGGTGCGTGCCTCTTCTCCTGCCTGCCTTGGGAGTGTGCCTCTGCTCCTGCCTGCCTTGGGTGCGTGCCTCTTCTCCTGCCTGCCTTGGGTGCGTGCCTATGCCTGCTTTGGGAGCGTGCCTCTGCTCCTCCTGGCTTGGGAGCGGGCCTCTTCTCCTGCCTGCCTTGGGAGCGTGCCTCTGCCTGCCTTGGGAGCGTGCCTCTGCCTGCTTTGGGAGCGTGCCTCTTCTCCTGCCTCCCTTGGAAGCGTGCCTCTGCCTGCTTTGGGAGCGTGCCTCTTTTCCTGCCTGCCTTTAGAGCGTGCCTCTTCTTCTGCCTGCTTTGGGAGCGTGCCTCTGCCTGCTTTGGGAGCGTGCCTCTTCTCCTGCCTCCCTTGGGAGCGTGCCTCTGCCTGCTTTGGGAGCGTGCCTCTTCTCCTGCCTGCCTTGGGTAAGTGCCTTTGCCTGCTTTGGGAGCGTGCCTCTTCTCCTGCCTCCCTTGGGAGCATGCCTCTGCTTCTGCCTGCTTTGGGAGTGTGCCTCTTCTCCTGCCTGCCTTGGGTGCGTGCCTCTGCCTGCTTTGGGAGCGAGCCTCTTCTCCTGCCTCCCTTGGGAGCATGCCTCTGCTTCTGCCTGCTTTGGGAACGTGCCTCTTCTCCTGCCTGCCTTGGGTGCGTGCCTCTGCCTGCCTTGGGAGCGTGCCTCTGCTCCTGCCTGCCTTGGGTGCGTGCCTCTGCCTGCCTTGGTAGCGTGCCTCTTCTCCTGCCTGCCTTGGGTGCGTGCCGCTTCTCCTGCCTGCCTTGGGTGCGTGCCTCTGCCTGCCTTGGGGGCGTGCCTCTGCTCCTGCCTGCCTTGGGTGCGTGCCTCTGCTCCAGCATGCCTTGGGTGCGTGCCTCTGCCTGCCTTGGGTGCGTGCCTCTGCTCCTGCCTGCCTTGGGTGCGTGCCTCTGCCTGCCTTGGGTGCGTGCCTCTGCTCCTGCCTGCCTTGGGTGCGTGCCTCTGCTCCAGCCTGCCTTGGGTGCGTGCCTCTGCCTGCCTTGGGTGCGTGCCTCTGCTCCTGCTAGCCTTGGGTGCGTGCCTCTGCCTGCCTTGGGTGCGTGCCTCTGCTCCTGCCTGCCTTGGGTGCGTGCCTCTGCCTGCCTTGGGTGCGTGCCTCTGCTCCAGCCTGCCTTGGGTGCGTGCCTCTGCCTGCCTTGGGTGCATGCCTCTGCTCCTGCCTGCCTTGGGTGCGTGCCTCTGCCTGCCTTGGGAGCGTGCCTCTGCCTCTGTCTGCTTTGGGAGCGTGCCTCTTCTCCTGCCTCCCTTGGGAGCGTGCCTCTTCTCCTGCCTCCCTTGGGAGCGTGCCTCTGCTCCTGCCTGCCTTGGGTGCGTGCCTCTGCCTGCCTTGGGGGCATGCCTCTTCTCCTGCCTCCCTTGGGTGCGTGCCTCTTCTCCTGCCTCCCTTGGGAGCGTGCCTCTGCTCCTGCCTCCCTTGGGCGCGTGCCTCTTCTCCTGCCTCCCTTGGGAGCGTGCCGCTTCTCCTGCCTCCCTTGGGAGCGTGCCTCTGCTCCTGCCTCCCTTGGGTGCGTGCCTCTTCTCCTGCCTCCCTTGGGTGCGTGCCTCTGCTCCTGCCTCCCTTGGGTGCGTGCCTCTGCTCCTGCCTCCCTTGGGAGCGTGCCTCTGCTCCTGCCTCCCTTGGGAGCGTGCCTCTGCTCCTGCCTCCCTTGGGAGCATGCCTCTGCTCCTGCCTGCCTAGGGAGCGTGCCTCTGTCTCTGCCGGCTTAGGGAGCGTGCCTCTGCTCCTGCCTCCCTTGGGAGCATGCCTCTGCTCCTGCCTGCCTAGGGAGCGTGCCTCTGTCCCTGCCGGCTTTGGGAGCGTGCCTCTGCTCCTGCCTCCCTTGGGAGCATGCCTCTGCTCCTGCCTGCCTAGGGAGCGTGCCTCTGTCCCTGCCGGCTTTGGGAGCGTGCCTCTGCTCCTGCCTCCCTTGGGTGCGTGCCTCTGCTCCTGCCTCCCTTGGGTGCGTGCCTCTTCTCCTGCATGCCTTGGGTGCGTGCCTCTGCTCCTGTCTGCCTTGGGAGCATGCCTCTTCTCCTGCCTCCCTTGGGAGCGTGCCTCTTCTCCTGCCTCCCTTGGGAGCGTGCCTCTGCTCCTGCCTCCCTTGGGTGCGTGCCTCTGCTCCTGCCTCCCTTGGGAGCGTGCCTCTGTTCCTGCCTCCCTTGGGAGCGTGCCTCTGCTCCTGCCTCCCTTGGGTGCGTGCCTCTTCTCCTGCCTCCCTTGGGAGCGTGCCTCTGCTCCTGCCTCCCTTGGGCGCGTGCCTCTTCTCCTGCCTCCCTTGGGAGCGTGCCTCTTCTCCTGCCTCCCTTTGGAGCGTGCCTCTGCTCCTGCCTCCCTTGTTTGCGTGCCTCTGCTCCTGCCTGCCTTGGGTGCGTGCCTCTGCTCCTGCCTCCCTTGGGAGCGTGCCTCTGCTCCTGCCTCCCTTGGGAGCGTGCCTCTGCTCCTGCCTCCCTTGGGCGCGTGCCTCTTCTCCTGCCTCCCTTGGGAGCGTGCCTCTGCTCCTGCCTCCCTTGGGAGCGTGCCTCTGCTCCTGCCTCCCTTGGGTGCGTGCCTCTGCTCCTGCCTGCCTTGGGTGCATGCCTCTGCTCCTGCCTCCCTTGGGAGCGTGCCTCTGCTCCTGCCTCCCTTGGGCGCGTGCCTCTTCTCCTGCCTCCCTTGGGAGCGTGCCTCTTCTCCTGCCTCCCTTGGGAGCGTGCCTCTGCTCCTGCCTCCCTTGGGTGCGTGCCTCTGCTCCTGCCTGCCTTGTGTGCGTGCCTCTGTCCTGCCGGCTTTGGGAGTTTGCCTCTGCCTGCTTAGGGAGCGTGCCTCTGCCTGCCTGCTTAGGGAGCGTGCCTCTGCTCCTGCCTCCCTAGGGAGCGTGCCTCTGCTCCTGCCTGCCTAGGGAGCGTGCCTCTGTCCCTGCCTGCTTAGGGAGCGTGCCTCTGCTCCTGCCTCCCTTGGGAGCATGCCTCTGCTCCTGCCTCCCTTGGGTGCGTGCCTCTTCTCCTGCCTCCCTTGGGAGCGTGCCTCTGCTCCTGCCTCCCTTGGGAGCGTGCCTGTGCTCCTGCCTGCCTAGGGAGCGTGCCTCTGTCCCTGCCTGCTTAGGGAGCGTGCCTCTGCTCCTGCCTCCCTAGGGAGCGTGCCTCTGCTCCTGCCTGCCTAGGGAGCGTGCCTCTGTCCCTGCCTGCTTAGGGAGCGTGCCTCTGCTCCTGCCTCCCTTGGGAGCATGCCTCTGCTCCTGCCTGCCTAGGGAGCGTGCCTCTGCCTGCCTTGGTTGGGTGCCTCTGCTGAGTTGCTGGCTGCTCAGCTTTGCAGTGACACACATGCTTATCTGCACACTCTAGTGATTTGAAGTGTGTTCTGCAGGTTTCTTTGCTATTGAACTTGGCAGTGATGCACTCACTCTTGTAGCTTGTATCCACAGATTCACACACGTGTTTATATTCCGGCATCTTATTGTTACATGCATATTTGTAGCCAGAATTAAGGGGCAGATTTACAAGCCCCTTGCGCCACGTTTGCGCCACCGTTGCGTCATTTTTGTGACGCAGTAGCGGCGTAAAAGTTGGGGCCCATTTAACAGACGTTAAATTCCTGAGTTAAGGCAGAGTTAGTGCGATTTAAATTATCGCCATGCCTTCACGATATTTTCCCATATTTTCCCATGTTGTTTTCACAGCCATGCCTACTTTGCATCTCATTATCGATGTGAGGCAAGGCGTGTGAAAAACGGGAGCTAAGTCAAGGAATCATGCACTAGCGTGTCCTTGTAAATAATGCGATAAAAGTATTGCCGCTTTTCACCCCAAAACGTAAGCTAAAGCGGCGATAATTTTATTGTGGCCCCTTTATAATATGCCCCGAGATAAGTAACTACTTCATTTCCCCCAGATGCACGGATGCAGGGCTGTTCCACTGGCAGCTACGCCGATCCATAGCTGGCCGAGTTTCCCCTAGGCTGGGCGTGCCTCCTCTTGTCGCCTTCATTGCAGCATTGTTGGTGCTTTGAGACCAAAGGAGCCAAAGGGGTTTGTGTCTACCAGGATGACATCCTAGTGTTTGGCAGGGACTCTGAAGAACATCATGCTTGCTTTAGAGAAGTGTTGAGAAGATTAACAGACTGAAACCTCACTATAATTCTGTAGAAATGCAAATTTGGTTCAAGAACCATCAATAATTTGGGACTTACAATTTTTGACGAGGAAGTATTTCCTAAAGTAGAGTTAGTGGACGGGATTCTGCACAAGAGCTCACCTTCATCAAGTGAGAAGATAATTACGTTTTGCGGATGATAGGGAACTACGGCAAATTTGTGAAGAATTTGCTGATTTGAGTGTCAGCATGAGGAGTCGGTTAAGGAAGGTGGTTGAGTTTACCTGGGATAACATCTGCGAGAGGGAATTCCTGGTGTTAAAGGAACAGCTCAGTGCAGCTCCTACACTTATACAATGTGATCCGAAGAAGAGATCTGTAACGGGTGCCAGTCTCAAGGACTGGGGACTGTGCTACAACAATTGGGGAAGGACGGCATGAATACTATTGTGTTCATCTCATACAGCTTAAAGGATCCTGAGTCTAGGTACTCAGCTATTGACACAGAGGCCCTTGCTGTGTACTGGGCAGTGAAGAAGCTGAAACAGTTTTTGTGGGGCTCAGACTTTGTAATAAGGACTGATCACAAGACTCTGTCTGAGGTTTTCAAAAAGAAAGGTTTGATTTGGTATCAGGAAGAATCACAAATTGGGTAATTGATCTACAGGAGTATTATTTAGAAATACAATACTTACCAGGTGTAAGAAATCTTAGTAGCCGTGTATGGAGAGAGTGGTGCAAGATTGCTTACCATGTGCACTTAGTGAAAAGTCTAAACAGACAAGAGTGGAGCCAATGGTGGTCAGGGAACGTCCCAACAAATCGTGGAAGGAAATTGCAATGGATATGTTATGTCCAAGCCATGGGCAGGTCAACAGATGTTTATAATAGTTGCACTGGGCATGTTTTCAAGATAGGTTGAGATTATTTTGACAAGTGCTATAGAGAGCAAGTATGTGATCGGGTTCTTGAAGGAACCCATGGTGAGGGAAGGGTTTTTGAACACCATGCTTACGGATAAAGGAGTGCAACTATAATCCAAGAAAATACAAGATTTTCTGAGTAACAGGAATTTAAAGCGTAATAAGTTTGAGTAATATCACCCACAAATGAATGGAATGGTTGAGAGTTTGAATAGGATGCTTAAGGAAATTATCATGTTAGCCAAGTCTAGCTCTTTGAATTGCATGGAGGAAGCAATTAAAAGGATAACAATGTTTAGATTTATCCCACGTTGCAGAACAGGAAAAAATACTTTTGAACTGTTTAGAGGCAGGCTTTCAAATACCTCAATGGAACATGCCTAGGTCAATAATTATGCGTCTGAATTGACGTATGTATGTATGTACTCATTTATAGAGCACAGCGAATCATCCCCAACGGGATCTCTGGGCGCTTCGTGAAATGGGTACTCCTAAGCAGGGCCTACCTAGGACAGCAAGGTCTTTAGCAGCTTCTTAAAACTGGATAACTCGGCACAAGACCGAATATTCTGCGGTAGGTTGTTCCAGTAACTGGGAGTCAGATGGGAAAGGCTCGGCCCCCCATTTTTGCCTTGTTTATTCTTTGTATGCGCAGGAAATTACGATTGCTGGATCTTAGCTGTCGTACAGGTTGGTACCAGGTAAGTTTATTTTTAAGATGGGCAGGGCCTTTCCCCTGCAGTGACCTGAAGACCACGCTGACCATCTTAAAGATAGCTCGTTTATTAACCGGAAGCCAATGCAGTTGGCTAAGGAGGGGGGCAGAGGGGGTACGTGCCGGCTTATTAAGGGCAAGGTGGGCAGCCGTGTTTTGCACCACCTGTGGTTTAGATAGTAAATCGTCCCTTATTCCAGCGAGCAACGAGTTGCCGTAGTCGCCAGGAGTGCCTGGATAAGGGTTTTTCTTGCTGAGAGTAGGATCCAGGGGAAGATCTTCCTAAGCATCCTCATGGTTCCAAAGCAGGTGCCTGACAGTGTCTTCACCTGCTCCTCCATTGATAGTTTATTATCAATCCTGATGCCGAGGTTCTTGGCCCAGTTTTTAGGGGGGCCTCTCCCAGCTCTACAGGCCACCAATCAGGGGACCAGATTTCTTCAGCCTTCTCAAACAGCAATATCTCAGTTTTAGATGAGTTGAGCTGTAAAAGGTTTTCCTCATCCAACTCGCGATGCTAGACATGCAGTTTTTTTATTTTGATTGAGTTGATGTAATGTCCTCCTCAATGGGGACGATCAACTGCGTGTCGTGAGCATACGAGATGGTTTCGATCCCGTACCCTCTGATGATTTCAGCCAGGGGGATCACGTACACATTAAATAGGGTGGGACTCAGGTCAGATCCCTGAGTAACTCCCCTGTCCACCACTATGGTCTGTGACGCAAAAGAGCCTAACTGGATGCTTTGGGTGCGATCGGATAGATAACTGTATCCATTTGAGGGCCAGGCCCTTGACACCAATCCCTCACAGTCTGTCAAGCAGTATCCTATGAGAGAGGGTGTCAAAGGCTGCCGACAGATCAAGAAGGACTAGGATCACCGGAGTTCCCCTGTCCAATGTCAGCCTTATGGTATCCATAACCTCCAGAGATGCAGCCTCCGGGCTATGTGAGGCACGGAAGCCGGACTGGGAAGGATCCAAAAGGATGTTTTGTTCCAGGTAGTGTGATAGCTGTTGGTTGACCAGTGATTCCATTACTTTCGCGCAGCAGGAGAGGAGCGAGATCGGCCTATAGTTTTGTAGGTCAGTAGGGTCCGCTAGCTCCTTTTTAAGCAATGGTTTTACCCGTGCGTTTTTCCACTACCTCGGGAATGTGGCGGTGTCGAGCGAGATGTTGTAGACTTTGGCAAGCACGTCATCTAAGACCAGAATGAGTTCTGACATGGCAGTCGGTGGTGCCGGATCTGATGGAGAGCCTGATTTCACGAGGCTTAACAAGGAGCCCACTAGCTCACTTGCGACATGAGGAAAGGATTCTAACCCAGAAGGAATTAGTGTTTCATGTGGAAGATCTATGGGCGAGTAGCCTCCCACCTGGTCTCCTTCCACCAAATCAAAAGAGTGATAGATTGTATCGATCTTGTGGGTGAAGTACTTGGCTCAGTCGTCACACAACTCCTGAGTGGGGGGTGGCGACAGATTGTTGACCTTCGGATTGGTGAATTCCTTCACGATCTTAAATAGCTCCTTGGAGGAGTTCTTTGCCTCCATGATACGAGAGCCCAGATGTGCTGTTCGTGCTTCATTACAGCTATTAAGATAGGCTCGGTGTGTCCTTCTGTAGAGTTGTTCATCTGGCTCTGCCCTGGACTTCCTCCATTTCCTTTCCATGACCCTACATGTGGCCTTTTCTCTCTTGAGGGTGTCTGAACACCAGGGAGCCGGGGCTACCCTCTCCTGAAATTTGACCTGGTGAGGGGGGCGCTGGTCCTAATGTCACCAAACCTATTCACGTCATCAAGGCCTTCAACAATGCAATCAGATTTCAGGATCATCAACTATGGAACTTCAACAGAGTTGTCTTTTACAAAGACACTTTGAACAATAATAGGATGGAAAATGGGACTGGGTTTGATGAGGGAGTGAAAATAAGGAAATCTGGAGTGAAAATAAGGAAATCTGGAGTGGAAATAAGGAAATCTGGAGTGGAAGTAAGGACATCTGGTAAGTCTGTAAAAACTCAGGATATGTGAACGTGTATGTTTGAGTTATTTTAAAAGGGCCTGTATGACTCTGCTAAACCATCACTATTGCACTTCATGTGCCCGTACAGGTGTTCTTCTTGGTTTAAGTTTTGTATTTAGTTAAAATAATACAGGAACTTTGTTCTGTTTGGTTTGTTAAGAAGGATGAGGTGTGTGGTAGCGGGGTGACTGTCAGATCTGTGCGTTTATGGAACGCCCTGGTGTCACCTGGCATGTCATAACCAGGCGATGGAAAGTGTTGTGGTTTGAGGGATAGGTGACAGGTCACCAGGGAGGCTGCCAGATGGATGGATGGGATCTTCTTCAGAAATAAACTACTCATCCTTTGGTAACCCTGCTCTTCCTCAAGTTATTTATGCGGCAACTTACTTGGGTTCCCACAAGGTTCACATCTGGGTCAGTAGAGTAGGAGTAGATTCAGTACTTAGCAGTACTGCGCTCGCCCCTGTGCCTGGCAGCCTTGTCTTGGCTCAGTTTTACTCAGTTCATACACACAGCTTTTGTCCAATCAGCTTTGTTGCTTTCCTCCCTTCCAGCTCCTCTCAGTGGCTCTTGTCTTTCAGAGTTGCTTCCTGGTTTGTTTATTTGTTGCTCACCTGCTGCTGCTGGCGTTTTCTGCTCCTTGGCATCCAGCGGGGCAGGGCTGGTGTCCTGGTCAACGCCTGGTCTCAGCACTGCCAGTGTCACCCTGCGTCCAGGACGGATACTCCCTGTGACTGTGTGTCTTTCTCCTCTTATTAACTCCTCATTGGTAATGGTTGTGCACAGACCTGTTGGCTTACACCTCACTTCTTCGGAAGTCCCTCCATGTATTATTTATGGTCACAGCTCGCATCAGACCATAACCATGTGCCAACCCCTGATGGGGGTTTGTGGCAACAGAGCGTCTCCACGGGTCTCCTGCGGTCCCTCTTCCCTGGTTCTCCTGCGGTCCCGGTGGTGGAGGCCAGCGATGGAGGCCAGCGATGGAGGCCAGCGATGGAGGCCAGTGATGGAGGTCAGTGATGAAGGCCAGTGATGGAGGTCAGCGATGGAGGTCAGTGATGGAGGCCAGCGATGGAGGTCAGCGATGGAGGCCAGCGATGGAGGCCAGCGATGGAGGCCAGCGATGGAGGCCAGCGATGGAGGCCAGCAATGGAGGCCAGCGATGGAGGACAGTGGTGGAGGCTAGCGATGGAGGCCAGCGATGGAGGCCAGTGATGGAGGCCAGTGATGGAGGTCAGTGATGGAGGCCAGTGATGGAGGTCAGCGATGGAGGCCAGCGATGGAGGCCAGCGATGGAGGTCAGCGATGGGGGCCAGTGTTGGAGTCCAGTGGTGACGCACAGTGGTGGAGGCCAGTGGTGGAGGACAGTGGTGGAGGCTAGTGATGGAGGCCAGTGGTGGAAGCCAGTGATGGGGCTAGGGGTGGGGCCCCGTGGTGGAGGCCAGCGATGGAGGCCAGTGATGGAGGCCAGCGATGAAGGCCAGTGGTGGAGGCCAGTGATGGAGTCCAGTGGTAAAAGCCAGTGATGGGGCCAGGGGTGGGGGCCAGTGGTGGAGACCAGTGGTGGAGGCCAGCGATGAAGGCCAGCGGTGGAGGCCAGTGATGGAGGCCAGTGGTAAAAACCAGTGATGGGGCCAGGGGTGGGGGCCAGTGGTGGAGGCCAGCGGTGGAGGCCAGCGGTGGAGGCCAGTGGTGGAGTCCAGTGGTGAAGCACAGTGGTGGAGGCCAGTGGTGGAGGTCAGTGATGGAGGCCAGTGGTGGAAGCCAGTGATGGGGCCAGGGGTGGGGGCCAGTGGTGGAGGCCAGCGATGGAGGCCAGCGGTGGAGGCCAGTGGTGGAGGCCAGCGATGGAGGCCAGCGGTGGAGGCCAGTGGTGGAGGCTAGTGATGGAGGCCAGTGTTGGAGTCCAGTGGTGAAGCACAGTAGTGGAAGCCAGTGGTGGAGGCCAGCGATGGAGGCCAGAGATGGAGGCCATTGCCACCTACCCTTGGTCTTTGGTGAGGCCCGCTGCCTCTGGGAAAGATCTAGCCCCTAAAGCGAGGCTGTCTCGCTCCATTCGTTCCTTTAGTTGCAGCAGCGCAGGCTTTTGTCCTCCGTCTTCAGTAACTGTCCCAACTCATTGAGGGAAGACAGACAAGATTCCTGACTCTGGTTCCAAATGTTCTCTACACAGTTGTGCAGAGCTTCTGCCGAGTAAGAGGTGAAAACTGGATTAGCCAAAGAGGTAAATTATCCGCTGCTGGGTCAGTTGTCCCATAACCAACTAGTCACTCAAATTCAAAGGTGAGCCTCAACTGTGGAGGGCGTCAATCTGGTCAAAACACATTTCTTTAGGTGATCTCGGTAACTTGGAACCAGCGGGACTGTTCATTGGTGCTCGGCTTGGCCAATCTGATGCTGGAGTAGGGTCTTTATTTTCTGGAAGTAGAGATAGAAAAGGATAGTCATGGAGCCCTTTTCTTAGTGTGAGGTGCACACTCTTGGCCAAGCCTTTTCCACAGTCTCTAGGTAAGTGTTGCCTCCCTCAGGCACCAGGACAGCCTTTTGGATCTGGGTTGGGCCTGGTCAGGAAAGAAGAACAGATCGCTTGTGCTGTTCAGTGATTGTGATTTCAAGGCGGGCACCCCAACCGGCCTTACAAGAGTCCCTGCAGAGGAGGAGGAGGGTGCAGCCCTGCTATCCATGAATCTGGTGGAGCACCATGCAACCATCAGGGCTGCATCAGACGCAATCAAGGGAAGGAGGCCCTGGCTTGGAGTTATGCTTTGGGAGCGGGTGGGGAGTCTCTTCACTGGGGCGGACGTACCTCGCGAGTAGTGATCAGTTGCTACAAACTGTTAGCAGAGCCTTGGCCTAGGCGTTGATGAACAACTTACTAAAGATACAGCACTTGCCAGGAGGCACGCGTCAGGACTCTCTTCCACCAGGAAACACACTGGGTTGGTGAGAATGACAACATGAGGAGCAGGTGGTCTCACGCACACCGTGACCGGGACCCTGACACAGGCAAAGGTCAGGAGATCCCTAGGATATGCAGAGGAGAAGCCGGTCCATCCATCGTCTCACACCATGGAAGGGAAAAGCACAGTGGAGGCAGAATTGAAGGTTGAGACCCAATAGATCAATCAATCAATCAGTGGTTTATAAGCGTGCTACTCAACCGTGAGGGTCTCGAGGGGCTGGGCGGGTAGGAAGATGCTGATGGTGGAGTTGGGAGTGTCTCCGAAGACCCCCGGAGAGTGGCTGTGACTCCATGTGCCTGAAGTAAAGTCACCAGAAGTTGAGCCAATCAGAGGGCTACCTGGAGACACCTGGGAGCCTGCACCAGAGCTCCTGGGCCCGCGGCATTCCTTACTGGAGGGTGGCTCGCGGCACTGTAGCTCTCCTGGGGGCACTGAGGCAGCTAACTGGCCCCGATGCCTATCTGGTGGGCTTGGATGATGAACGAAGCCCTGGCATCCAGGGGTGCACTGTATGGCTCTCCATGGAGTTCATTCTGCGGTGCTCAGTGGAGTCCGGAGGAGCTGACCCAAATGGAGCACGTTCGTCCTTGAGCTGGGCTTCCTTGATACCCGGGTGGTAACGTTGAGTGACCTCTGCTCTGTGCTTTCAAGCAAACTGAGAGAGCAGAGCACCAGGAGAGAGGAGAAGCAAGCGTAGGTTCAGAAGCCGACACCAAGCATTGAAGGATGTGTCATGACAGGATGTGCCTCGCCTGCTCAAGCCCATGAATGTATAATAAGCACAAACTAGGGTGGATACATAATGATTGAAACACCAGGTATGACAAATTTACGCCTCTGCGTTTTGTGTTTTGCGTGGTAGTGACGGCACACCAATTGGGACCTGGTAGCCTATAAGAAGGCAGTTGACTCTTATGGCCAAATAGATGGCCGAAACACATACGTTACATTATGGTATAAAAATTTCTAAAGCGCGTGTAGGCAAGTGAAATGGATATATGAAACATTTATTTCTCGAGTCCTTCAGTTTTGGCAAATTTTAACCATGCCAAAGGGAAGCCACTAAATAAAGGCGAAATCTTTTGGCCATAACTCTTGACATTTTAAATTCACATGGGTCCATGTATTTATCCTGTTTAATATCTCTCAGAACTTCCAAAGCTGGTCCAGTACTTCTAGGTGGTGTTCACCCACACACATGGGGAGAGGACACGTGTCATGAAGCATGGCGCGATGAACAGAGGACGTGGTGTCCTCTTCACTTACCTCTGGATGCCTGCAACTTACCAGGAGATCATTGTTTCACATCTCTACAGAAAACCAGTGCACCGTTACTGTATATTAGCTCGGTATTCACTGCCCACGTAAAGGCAATGAGAGCAGCCGAAGTGTGCAGAGCACAGGCAGCGTCGCGATGCATCTCTTAAAGACAAATCATGATTCGCAGAGCACAGACAGCGTCGCGATGCATCTCCTAAAGACAAATCATGATTCACAGAGCACAGGCAGCGTCGTGATGCATCTCCTAAAGACAAATCATGATTCACAGAGCACAGGCAGCGTCGCGATGCATCTCTTAAAGACAAATCATGATTCGCAGAGCACAGGCAGCGTCGCGATGCATCTCTTAAAGACAAATCATGATTCACAGAGCACAGGCAGCGTCGCGATGCATCTCCTAAAGACAAATCATGATTCACAGAGCACAGGCAGCGTCGCGATGCATCTCTTAAAGACAAATCATGATTCACAGAGCACAGGCAGCGTCGCGATGCATCTCTTAAAGACAAATCATGATTCACAGAGCACAGGCAGCGTCGCGATGCATCTCCTAAAGACAAATCATGATTCGCAGAGCACAGGCAGCGTCGCGATGCATCTCTTAAAGACAAATCATGATTCGCAGAGCACAGGCAGCGTCGCAATGCATCTCTTAAAGACAAATCATGATTCGCAGAGCACAGGCAGCGTCGCAATACCTTTTAAAGACAAATCATGATTCACAGAGCACAGGCAGCGTCGCGATGCATCTCCTGAAGACAAATCATGATTCACAGAGCACAGACAGCGTCGCGATGCATCTCTTAAAGACAAATCATGATTCGCAGAGCACAGACAGCGTCGCGATGCATCTCCTAAAGACAAATCATGATTCGCAGAGCACAGGCAGCGTCGCGATGCATCTCTTAAAGACAAATCATGATTCGCAGAGCACAGGCAGCGTCGCGATGCGTCTCCTAAAGACAAATCATGATTCACAGAGCACAGGCAGCGTCGCGATGCATCTCTTAAAGACAAATCATGATTCGCAGAGCACAGGCAGCGTTGCGATGCATCTCTTAAAGACAAATCATGATTCGCAGAGCACAGGCAGCGTCGCGATGCGTCTCCTAAAGACAAATCATGATTCACAGAGCACAGGCAGCGTCGCGATGCATCTCTTAAAGACAAATCATGATTCGCAGAGCACAGGCAGCGTCGCAATGCATCTCTTAAAGACAAATCATGATTCGCAGAGCACAGGCAGCGTCGCAATACCTTTTAAAGACAAATCATGATTCACAGAGCACAGGCAGCGTCGTGATGCATCTCCTAAAGACAAATCATGATTCACAGAGCACAGACAGCGTCGCGATGCATCTCTTAAAGACAAATCATGATTCGCAGAGCACAGACAGCGTCGCGATGCATCTCTTAAAGACAAATCATGATTCGCATAGCACAGACAGCGTCGCGATGCATCTCCTAAAGACAAATCATGATTCGCAGAGCACAGGCAGCGTCGCAATGCATCTCTTAAAGACAAATCATGATTCGCAGAGCACAGGCAGCGTCGCAATACCTTTTAAAGACAAATCATGATTCACAGAGCACAGGCAGCGTCGTGATGCATCTCCTAAAGACAAATCATGATTCACAGAGCACAGACAGCGTCGCGATGCATCTCTTAAAGACAAATCATGATTCGCAGAGCACAGACAGCGTCGCGATGCATCTCTTAAAGACAAATCATGATTCGCATAGCACAGACAGCGTCGCGATGCATCTCCTAAAGACAAATCATGATTCGCATAGCACAGACAGCGTCGCGATGCATCTCTTAAAGACAAATCATGATTCTCAGAGCACAGGCAGCGTCGCGATGCGTCTCCTAAAGACAAATCATGATTCACAGAGCACAGGCAGCGTCGCGATGCATCTCTTAAAGACAAATCATGATTCACAGAGCACAGGCAGCGTCGCGATGCGTCTCTTAAAGACAAATCATGATTCACAGAGCACAGGCAGCGTCGCGATGCATCTCTTAAAGACAAATCATGATTCACAGAGCACAGGCAGCGTCGCAATACCTTTTAAAGACATAGCACAACTGAGCAGAGCACAGTCACTGTTGCAACGCACCTCTTAGAGACTGTGGGGCACGTTTATGAGATTGCCATGCAGCACAGCGCATCAAGTCCCCTCGCTGAGCTGCGCTGCGTGACAGTGAAAGGACAAGAATGCGCTGTATTTAAGGCAATACGTCACACTCCTGCATTTTCCCCTACGCGGGCGGTCTTTTGGCAGCCTAGCACCAATGCAGGCACGCTCGCACCACAGTGCACCGGCGCCTGCCTGGAAAACAGACTTATTTTTGTGCAGGACGGACACCTTTGTGCACAAAAACAATCCTGAGAGGCAAATCCCCCTTTCTATGTTTGCTGCAGAGTTCAGCGCAGATAGAAGCAGGGAGCGCCGCATCTATCTCCTCTAGTCCAGCCTTTCACATGTGCGCCTCTGTGGCGCATTCCCACGTTTATCAGTTCCTGTAAATCTGGGAATGCATCAAAAACAGTGGGAGTTGCATGGGAACACCCACGCAACGCCCACACAACGCCCACGCAACGCCCACGCAACACCCACGCAACGCCCACGTAACGCCATTCCAGGGCAGAGTAAGGCAACGCAGCGTGTTGCATGCGTTGCTTTGCTCCAGATGTATGAAGACACTCAGTGCAGCTTGATAAATTGCATTTAAGATTCTCATTGTGCATTTACCACATTCCGTGGTGCAAACACGATGCAAACCGGCTCATAAATAGGCCCCTCAGTATGATTTGCAGCGCACACAACATACTGTGATATCGCATCATGCACAGTGCAGCAATGCCACATGGGTCATCAACTTTTTAATCGCTGAAATCAAACAGAATGTTTCCATATCACAGCGCACACAGCATCGCAGCTCATGCAGCATCGCAGCACACGCATCATCGCAGTGCACGCAGCATCGCACGCAGCATCGCAGTGCACACAGCATTGCAGTGCACGCAGCAGCGCAGCACATGCAGCAGCGCAGCTCACGCAGCTCACGCAGCTCACGCAGCATCGCAGCGCAGCACACACAGCATCGCAGTGCACGCAGCATCGCAGTGCACGCAGCATCGCAGCGCACGCAACAGCGCATGCAGCATCGCAGTGCACTCAGCATCGCAGCGCAAACAGCATCGCAGCACACGCAGCGCACACCGCAGCGCAGCGCACACAGCATCGCAGTGCACGCAGCAGCGCATGCAGCATCACAGTACACGCAGCATCGCAGCTGCGCAGCATGGACTTACCTCTGAAGTTCTGTGAATGATAATTTATGATTTCTAAACAGAAGAAGAAAAAGCAAATGTAAGAGGGACAACAATGTACAGAAGGCACTGAGAGCAGAGCTGCCACCCCCCCAAGCCAAGGAGCTCCAGGCTCAACCCCCCAAGCCAAGGAGCTCCAGGCTCAACCCCCCCAAGCCAAGGAGCTCCAGGCTCAACCCCCCCAAGCCAAGGAGCTCCAGGCTCAACCCCCCCAAGCCAAGGAGCTCCAGGCTCAACCCCCCCAAGCCAAGGAGCTCCAGGCTCAACCCCCCAAGCGGAGGAGCTCCAGGCTCAACCCCCCCAAGCCAAGGAGCTCCAGGCTCAACCGCCACAAGCCAAGGAGCTCCAGGCTCAACCCCCCCAAGCCAAGGAGCTCCAGGCTCAACCCCCCCAAGCCAAGGAGCTCCAGGCTCAACCCCCTTGTCTACAGGGAGGGGGCAGGGGGGCATTTATCAAGGCTTTGATCTGCTGCGATGCCAGACAAAGTGACACATTAGTGCTTGGAGCTCCTTCGTATCAAGGGGTAGTCATGGGTGGCACACGGGCATTCACCTGCAACAACCCGTGGCTCTGAATGCAAAGCCCTATCCACCAACAAAGGACGACAGCGCTTTGAGGCAAAATTGGACACTCAACTCTACCTCAAGGTTGCCTCCACTCACGATCTCTCCGTCCTAAGCTCTACTCTGGACTCCATCCAAAACTGGATGTCAACTCATCAACTGATTCTGAATCCCTCCAAAACTGAATTCCTCCTCCTCTCCTCCTCACTCTCTCCTCCCCCGGTTCAATCATGGATGGACCAGATGAATCTACTAAACAATAAACCCATCATTGTCGACAGCGCAAAATCCCTTGGTGTTATTCTCGACAAAAAACTCAATCTAATCTCCCACATCAATTCCATTGCAAAGTCTGCCCGATACCATCTGCGCCTTCTTTGGGGGATTCGTTGCTTCCCCCGGGAGCAGGACCTTAAAACCCTGGTCCAATCGCTGGTCCTCTCCAGATTAGACTACTGCAACTCTCTTCTTACTGGCCTCCCCAAATCCCACCTGTCCCCCCTTAAATCTGTTCTCCATTCAGCAGCTCGTTTCATTTATGGGGCCAAAAGAAGTGACCACATCACACCGATGTTATCCACCCTCCGCTGCCTTCCAATCGAGGCTAGAGCTATCTACAAGACTGCCTGCATCACCCACAACGCCTTGCACTCCTCCTCTCTGTGAGAAGTTAGCCTGGCATATGATGTCCACTATTCTAGTGGGCACCTTGCACCAGTCTAAACGACCCTTATTGATGGTGGTTGTAAAGTCAACCTTATAGACAAGCTATCCTAGTGGTAGCATGGACCAGCAGTCTTAGGCTAAAACTTCAGCGAGCATGTGAAGCAAACTGTTTTACCATATATAATCCCTTGAATATCAAATGAAAGGACACCACACAAGGTATATATCAAATATATATGTATTTATTACTAACACAACCCCTCTGCACTATTTATGAGGTCAGAGATCGAGATACATCACAAGTTACTCAATAAGCATACTATAAGTTGCACAAACTACAGTTCTGCCCTAGGGGCCTCACAAACCATATACTAAGTAAGTGGTATAAGAACCACTTCAGGAATGGTGAATAGGCCTAGGGCCTAGGGAATCGCGGGGCTACACTGAACAGCCAAGTGATTGGAAGTAGGAGGCCCACGGGAGACGCCTGCAGTGTCTAAACACAGTCGCGAGTTACCATAGAGTTATAATGGGAACGTAAAAGTTACAAAGTAGTTGATTAAGGACACTTCCGGATGGACTACGGTAAAACCCTTTTAAACTAGGACACTTCGAGAGTCAACACCAACGGGAGCACCGGAGTACTCGAGTTACCTCACCCAGGGAAGCCGGGTGCATAGGGGTCTTTTCGTGTCGGGTTTCGTCGCTGTTTCCTTTGGAGAGCTGCAAAGAAGTGATGCAGACGACCAGAAGAAAAGTGTCCGGGTGGATCCAAGATGTGAAGAACCTGAAAGCAGAGAGGACAGAGTCTGGGTCACTAGCCAGTGACAGGAAGGAACCAGGAAGGAACCAGGCGATGTCGAGTGATTTCAGGTGAAGAGGTGAAGCTTGTCTCTGCAGCCACGAGGACCAGGAGGCGTCGATGACAACCAAAAGCTAGATTCAAGCTGTCCCACAAAAGATCTGGCTGTGTGCGGTGTCGGTATCCAGATTGGACCCAACAAACCTTGGCAAACGCAATCCACGCAGGAGATGAAGATTGGCTTCGGGTCAGACCAGTAAGATCTGAGGAGCTTCTCCTTTGCAGGGAAGCTGGGCGAGCCTGGAGCAACCAGGCCAGTGGTGTAAATTCAAAGGTTCATCTTCAGGGGGCTCACTAGCCAACTGGCTAGCAACTGGGAAGACGCGCCAAGCTGAAATGCAAGAGCAGGCCCCACGCGGCACTCGTGGAGTGTGGAGGGCTGAGCTTCAGTGCAAATGGCGCTCGGGTCTGGGGATTCTCAAACCCCAATGCACAACTGCGAGGGTGCCTCGGGAGTTGCACTGTTACTAAAGTGCAGGATGTCCAGGGAGTCCGGTCCCACGTCTTTTGTGTCTGCCACGGGTCTCAGCTTTGCTGTGGATGTGGATCGGATTCGGAGAAGTCTGGAAATCTAGTTCCTGAGTAGCTGAGTCTTCGGGTTCCAGCAGGAGCGTCAACAAAGCAGACCGGAAAGTTACTGGTGGTGTCTGTTTGCACAGGGTGGTCACTCCTTGACCACAAGGGAGATGTCTTCAGTCTTCTAGTCGATATAGAATGTTGTAGGTCCAAGAGTTTTGTTTCAGAGTTTCGTTCCAGGATAATCTAAAGTCTCTAGACTCAGCTCCTATCTTTATACTTATCTAAAGGGCTGGATTGCCTGCTAGGTCCCACCTATAGGTGGACCCTGGGAAGGGGGTGGTTACACCCCTTTCCCTTTGTCCAGTTTCGCGCCAGAGCTGGGTTTGGAGTGCCCCAGACAATGGGTTTGAACCGGGCTATGCATGGAGCACCTTGTGTGCCCCAGGCAGTGTCTGGAAAATCATCTTTCCATTCAACCCACCTTGCCCCAATACACTACCGGCTGTCTAGCACCTCTCTCGACAGGAAACCTATTGTCCAGGCCTCCCTCGCTGGAGTTTCCCCCAGCTGCAAGAGGTCAGACTCGTGTCTGTGGCAGCAGCATCTATTTTGAGATGCTGAGGCTCTGTTTAACTTTAACCGGGTAAAGCAGGAACTACATGTCTTCTCCCTCTAGAAGGGGGGAATGCTACCCCCACCGCCAGAACTGGCGAGGGGGTTGTATTCCAAAGTGTTTGACACCTTACATAACATGTTTCAATAAAGTCAAACCAAAGTTAGCATTAACTGCGAGGATCATAATGCACTTAAGAGTATATGGTATGGCTATATCATAGAACAGCTATAAGGACATGATTCTGAAAGTTGCAGAAGGGCTCAGCTCATGCTAGGGCACCTCTCACACAAAGCCAAGCACTCTGCCACCAGGATTGTCAAGGCCTGCCATAGGAGTGACTTATAGGTGCATATGTGTCTATATATAAGGGTAGATATAGATATACTATATCTAAGTAAGGGGTGATTACACAACCTTACCCCAGCTGAGTGATCAGCCTGTGGTGTCAGTTTGGAGGGCCAGCCAGGAGTGGCATAATACATGCTGCAGCCCCTGGTAGGTCTTGGATGCACCTATGCCCTGGGTACCTATGGTACACTATTCAGGGGCTCACAGAGGTGACCCAATATCCAATTTGGTATGTACCTAAAGTACATGGAGTCCATTTTATAGAGAGAACAGATAGCCTGGGGCCCTGAATAGCAGGATCCCAGGCCAACTAAGTCAAAAACCAGCTAAACACTAGGCAAAAAGTTGGGATAACCATATAGTCAGATATCCAGTGGCGGATCGTCCATGGGGGTGTTTGGGCACCGCCCTACTGCTTTCTCGCCGTGTGAGAAGGCAGAAACAAATGGTAGTTATTACCGTAATAACTACCATTTGTTTCTGTCTTCTCGCACGGCAAGAAAGCAGAAGTTAGAGTGGGCGGTGTTACTTGAGGGCAGGGGGGAGCGGCTTTGCCCACTGTTGTTAATACTGTCTGTTTGGGCAGCCTGAGAGGCTGTCCAAACAGACAGTATTAACAACAGTAGGCAAGCCGCTCCCCCCTGCCCTCGAGTAACACCCACTCTCCCTGTCTCTCTGTATGCTGCAGCGTACAGAGAGAAATTACGTGGGTAGGGCAGCTGGCCGAGCCAATCACGGCGCTGGTTGCGGTGGAGGGGAGGGAGGCTGCCTGCAGCCTTCCTGTTGATGAGAGCCCAGACGTCAGACGAATTCAAAATCCAGGACGGCAGGAGTCGGGATTCTGCAGTCTCGGGACTTAAGAAAAGCGGGAAGCCAAAGCCAAGGTAAGTTTTATATAATATTTTACTGGCAGAAAATCCAGGAATTCCCTTCTAGGGTCTCTCGAAATGCTCACGTCAAATGCCTGCACACAATTTCACATACTCCCCAGACTTTACCTTTTCCCCCATAGGCTTCACTCAGTAGACCCCAGATGTTGGACGCTTGCCCCCGATGCCTCACTGCACAGGCTGATATCACCGACATGTCCATCTACACAACACTTTTGGCAAGCATATTAAATTATATTGTCCACAGTCCTGGTAACAGAGCGTGCTGTTGCAGAACATCCACAAGGTCGTTTTCGCTGTCTTTTCCCTAGGCCAGAAGAAAAAAATTTCACCACTAAATGTATCGACCTCACTTTATTACTGGCCAAATTAGTACGTTCAATGCATGTGAAGTCCCCCTTCTCACCCTTGCTGGCGACATGGAGAAAATAAGTTATTAATTGGGCTTGACCGAGGATACAGCCCTCCGTAACAAAGAGGGGAGTGCGAAAGAGACAGATCAGAGAATACTGGGGTACCTTAATTCAGAACTTTACAACAAGCAGCAAAGACGATGTCAGACCGCCCTCGATCTCAGAGTAGGTAGGGCACAGCATACATACTGTTGGACAGGCCTCGTGGCCAGGCTGTCCCCTCCCCGCATGGCGGGTCGCGGACCCCTGCTCCTCCGGCTCCCCGGACAAGAACCACCCCCGCAGCCCGCCGGGGCAACCTCCGGCCCTTCCCCGACGGAACCCTGGCTCCTGAACACCACCGTATCGGCTGGCCCGGGTCCTTTCCAGAACCCCTGTCCCCGGCCCAGCCGCCATTTTGGACACTACTCGACCAGGCCTCGTGGTCTCGGGTCGACCTCGGCCTCGGGCCCAGCCAGGCCCCGACATCGAGGCACCACCATCCACCCAGGGGGTAAAGAGACCACTTGGCAGGTCAATGGGAGAAGGAGTGTCAACGGCTCCCCTCCGCCAGGTGTCGATCGCCCCAGCCTCCCTGGGCGCTGGCTCCACCCCCCTGCTGGGTGTCTGGACTCCCTCATCCCGGACCCCCCGACCTCCAAGTGCGAGGGTCCGGACATCAAAGGGCGCCAGGCCTATAACTGGGGCAGCTCCAGAGCAGGAAGGCAGTTGGATCCTGGAGTCGAGAGACACCGAGACGAACTCATCTTGAAGGCCTGCTGGCGCTGCCGCGGCCCATCCTTTCGTGAACCATCTTGAAGGCCTGCTGGCGCTGCCGCGGCCCATCCTTTCGTGAACCATCTTGAAGGCCTGCTGGCGCTGCCGCGGCTCATCCTTTCTTGAACCATCTTGAAGGCCTGCTGGCGCTGCCGCGGCCCATCCTTTCGTGAACCATCTTGAAGGCCTGCTGGCGCTGCCGCGGCTCATCCTTTCGTGAACCATCCCGAAGGCCTGCTGGCACTGCCGCGGCCCCTACTTGCGAACCATCAGCTCGAGGATTGTGAGCTCCACACCTGCTACCCCCGTACCGGTCCGGTACTGAGACTGTCCCGCTACCCTTCCCCCCAAAGAGACTAGAATTGACAGGGTCCTTGTATCCTGGTCCTGCTGTACCGTCAATTACCTTGCTCTTAAGAAATATAAAAGTGTGAAGAACGCGTCCCTGTGTGGTGTCTATCTGTGGGGGGGGAAGTTACCTGTCTGTACGATTACCGGGGAGGACCCTCACCGGAGGCCTCTCCCCCCTGTACTCGGCCGACCCTCCGGGTCCCCGTCTAACATTGGTGGCCAGCGGCGCGATCCAAGCCGACGCATAATCGTACAGAGAGTAACTCACCCCACGACACACAGCAACCATGACGACAAAGGAGAGTGGAACAACGGAAAAATTTCAGATGGAAAAGCTGGAAGAATACAGCCACAAAGAACTAAAGCAATTTTGCATAGAGCTGGGCTTTGCTACCACGGGACTGAGCACGAAAGATGACCTCAAGCACGCCTTAGAAGCTTGGGTGGAGACGGAAACATCCCCACCCCAAAATCAAAGCCTCGAGACCACCGAAACAAGTACCACCCCTGCAGACGAAAGAAGATCGGGCCTCTCGTCCGAAGAGGCCCGAGAACGGGAGAAAAGCCGGCTCCACGAATTGGAGCTGGCTCGACTCCGCTTAGATGGAGAACTCAAATTGGCAGAGAAAAAAATAACACTCGAACACTTACGGCTCAGGGAAGAACGAGAAGAGAAAAAGAGCCAGAGGGAGCTGGAAGAAAAAAGACTAGCATACGAGCATGAGCGCAACTTGAAGGAGCTAGAAATTCGACGGCAGAACAAAGACCTCGGCTTCTAGGGGCACCCAAGCCCCACTGCTCCGACAGACCCCAAGGTCCACATCCCCAAGGACGTCGTCCGGGAATACTACCGGAACGATGATATCCAGCAATGGTTTAAAGCCTACGAGGTAGCAATGACCTCCCACCGAATTCCACGGAGCGACTGGGGAGCCGGGCTATGGGGTAAATTCGTTAACGAAGGAAGAGACGCCCTGCTGCAACTCCCCGACCACCAGATGACATCCTATGACCACATGAAGGCCGCCCTCCTCACTCGCTATGGGCTCACGCCCGAGATGTACCGGCAGAGATTTCGGGACTGCAAACGGATCCCTGGTACAACTTGGGTGGAGTATGTGAACTTTTTTAGCCGAGCCTTGGAGGGATGGATCAAGGGCAGCCAGGTCACCACCTACGAGCAATTATTCAACCTGATTGTATGGGAGCACCTCTCCAATAATTGCTTTGTCGAACTGAGACAGCACCTCCTTGATAGTAAACTGACCGAACCTCGGAAACTCGCCATCGAAGCAGACCGATGGGAAAGCACCCGAGTCCCTCGAAACTGGCCCAGCGAGCAAAACAGAGCCTCCCAAGGGCCCCACCGGCCACGGGGAGGAGGAGGAGGCCAGGGTCGGGGCCGGGACACCGTCACCGTGCCCTCCACTAGCAACCCCCCGCCCCCGGCCGGAAGAGGTAGCCCTCCAACGCGACCAGGTTTCCGCGCCAACGTTACCTGCCACAAGTGCCAGCGACCCGGCCACTACGCCAATGATCCCAACTGCCCGAAAAATCAGAGTCCCATGAACCGCCAGATCACCGCCGCCGCTCTGGGAGAAGAGCTAGGCCAGGAAGACGCCGAAGAGTACGAGCCGTACCAGCCCGAGTGGGAACCAGCTGCAATGTCCCTGGTCTGTCTAGGAGAGAGGGACATGGTCCCGCGGGCGCCCATCCCCGCCAACACGCAGAAATACAGCCAGTGGGTCACAATCAATGGACGCCGGGCGGAAGCCCTCCGTGACACAGGGGCCAGTGTGACCGCAGTCCGCTGCCACCTGGTGACCCCTGACCAGATCCTACCAAATGTACTTTGTCCAGTGCGGTCGGCAGACAACTCCGAAAGCCTGTGCCAGATGGCCCGCATCCCCTTCGAGTGGGGGGGGGGGGTGTCCGGCATGCTAAAAGTAACTGTCCGCGACGATGCACCGGTGGACTGCCTTCTAGGGAACGACCTCAAAAGCTCCCCCTGGTCAGCCGTTAAACGGAGGGAGCACCTGGGGATGCTTGGTCTCCCTGAATGGGTCTGCATAACGACCCGATCCATGGCCGCCCGCGCCATCCCCCGCCAAGAGGAGCCAGAGTGGCCCGAGCCTCCCCCACTGATTGTCACCGAAGAAACCACCCCTGAGCCTGGTCCTCCGGGGTCCGACAACGAAGAACGGGATCAGCCCCCAGACCTCCCGGAGCTGGCCCAGTGGCGCCAAGAAGGTGGCCCCACTCAGGAACAGTTCCGCCAGGAACAAAGAGCGTGTCCCTCCCTCGAGGGCCTCCGACAACAAGCCATAGCCCAGAGCGCAGGGGATACATCGGGGGCCCACTGGATCTACTGGGACAACGAGCTGCTCTACAGTGAGCAAAAGATCGCCGAACTTGGAGCCAGCCGGGTGCTGGTGGTCCCCCTCCGATTCAGAGACGTCCTATTGAACTTGGCACACGATGTGCTTCTTGCCGGGCACCTGGGGCAGGACAAGACGTACAGCCGCCTGGTGACCCACTTCTACTGGCCGAAGATGCGGAACGATGTAGCGAACCACTGCCGGGCCTGCCCCACCTGCCAGGCCAGCGGGAAAAGCGGTCGAAAACTGAAGGTCCCCCTGCAACCCTTTCCCATCGTCACCACCCCCTTTGAGCGGGTGGGAATAGACATTGTGGGGCCCCTGGAGCCCCGGACAGCACAGGGACACCGGTTCATCCTTGTCCTGGTGGACCATGCCACCCGCTATCCCGAGGCCATACCTCTCCGGACCGTGACGGCGCCCGTGGTGGGCCGAGCCCTGATGGGGATCTTCTCGCGGGTGGGCTTCCCCCGAGAAGTCGTCAGTGACAGGGGCACGAACTTTATCTCCAAGTACATGAAGTCCCTATGGCAACAGTGCGGGGTCACCTACAAATTCACGACCCCCTATCACCCGCAAGGGAACGGACTAGTAGAACGATTCAACCACACCCTCAAAGGGATGATCATGGGCCTGGAAGAACCCTTACGTCGCCAATGGGACGTGCTGCTCCCGTGCCTCCTGTTCGCTTACAGGGAGGTCCCCCAGAAATCCCTGGGCTTCAGCCCGTTCGAACTCTTGTATGGACACCCCGTCCGGGGCCCCCTCAGCCTAGTCAAAGAAGGATGGGAGGTGGCCCCTCAGAAGACTCGCCCTGATGTATACAAGTACCTCTTGACTCTCCGTAACCAGACCCGGCGGTTCAGGGAACTCGCCAAAGCCAACCTCGAAGCCAGCCAAGAGGACATGAAGCGTTGGTATGATCAGAATGCCTCATCCATCGAGTTCGAGCCGGGACAACAGGTCTGGGTGATGTCCCCGGTTGAACCTTGCGCCCTCCAGGACAAAGGGACAGGACCCTTCAAAGTGGTGGAGCGCAAGGGCCCCGTCACCTACCTGGTGGACCTGGAGTCCCCCCGAAACCCCCTGCGGGTCCTCCACGCCAACAGACTCAAGCCCCACTTTGTACGCTCTGAACTTAGCCTCCTGATGGCTACTGACAGTGGGGCTGAAGAAGACTCCGAGCCCCTCCCAGACCTCCTGAAAACGCTCGAGAAAGACGGCTCCGTGGAGGGAGTCCACCTCTCCGAGGCCCTGTCCCAAGCACAACGCCAAGACTGCAGAGAACTGCTTCTACAGTTTGCCGACCTGTTCTCCCTCATCCCTGGGGTCACCCCCTGGTGCCTCCACGACGTTGACCCCGGGGATAGCCCCCCTATCCGACACTGGGCGTACAGGGTGCCTGATCGAGTACGCGCCTGCATCCAGTCGGAAGTCTCCAAGATGCTAGCTCTGGGAGTGATCGAGCCTTCCGACAGCCCCTGGGCCAGCCCCGTCGTGTTGGTCCCCAAGGCCGCCGCCCCGGGCGTCGCCCCCGAGCTCAGGTTCTGTGTAGACTATCGGGGTCTGAACGCCGTCACCAGGACCAACGCTCACCCCCTTCCCCGGGCAGATGAGCTGATCGACCGCATGGGGGCCGCCCGCTACCTGAGCATCTTCGATTTAACAGCGGGCTATTGGCAGATCGGCCTCACTCCAGGTGCCCAGGAGCGATCCGCCTTCTCCACCCCGGACGGCCACTACCACTTCAAGGTGATGCCATTCGGTATGAAAAACGCACCCGCCACCTTCCAGAGACTCGTGAACAAAGTCTTCGCGGGTCTGGAGGAATTCAGCGCCGCCTATTTGGACGATATTGCTGTGTACAGCCGCCACTGGGCAGAACACCTCCACCACCTCCGGGAGGTCCTGAACGCCCCCCGGCAGGCCGGGCTAACCATCAAGGCCAGCAAGTGCCAGATCGGCCAAGGGTCCGTGACCTACCTGGGACACCAGGTGGGAAGTGGCCTGGTGGCCCCCCTCCAGCTCAAGATTGCCGCCATCCAAGCCTGGGAGCCCCCGGTCACCCAGACAGAGGTCCGAGCCTTCCTGGGGCTCACCGGGTACTACCGGCGCTTCGTAAAAGACTATGGCAGCATTGTAGGGCCCCTCACAGAACTCACATCCAAAAAGAACCCCCAGAAAGTCAACTGGACGCCGGAATGTCAGACGGCCTTTGAGAACCTGAAGTCCGCCATGTGCACCGCCCCCGTACACCAAGCCCCCGACTACAGCCGGGAATTCATAGTGCAGACGGACGCCTCAGATCATGGCATAGGGGCCGTCCTCTCCCAACTCAACACCGAGGGGGTCGATCAGCCAGTGGTCTTCATCAGCCGACGCCTGCTGGCCCGAGAACAGCGCTGGAGCACCATCGAGCGGGAGGCCTTCGCCGTAGTATGGGCCCTCAAGAAGCTCCGGCCCTATCTCTTCGGTACCCACTTCCGGGTACAAACAGATCACCGACCCCTGCAATGGCTAATGCAGATGCGGGGAGATAACCCGAAGCTGTTGCGTTGGTCCATCTCCCTGCAGGGAATGGACTTCACTGTGGAGCACCGCCCAGGCCAAGATCACGCCAACGCAAGCGGATGGCTGACTCTCCCTGCCTTCAGCTGGGGGGGACGCATGTTGGACAGGCCTCGTGGCCAGGCTGTCCCCTCCCCGCATGGCGGGTCGCGGACCCCTGCTCCTCCGGCTCCCCAGACAAGAACCACCCCCGCAGCCCGCCGGGGCAACCTCCGGCCCTTCCCCGACGGAACCCTGGCTCCTGAACACCACCGTATCGGCTGGCCCGGGTCCTTTCCAGAACCCCTGTCCCCGGCCCAGCCGCCATTTTGGACAATACTCGACCAGGCCTCGTGGCCTCGGGTCGACCTCGGCCTCGGGCCCAGCCAGGCCCCGACATCGAGGCACCACCATCCACCCAGGGGGTAAAGAGACCACTTGGCAGGTCAATGGGAGAAGGAGTGTCAACGGCTCCCCTCCGCCAGGTGTCGATCGCCCCAGCCTCCCTGGGCGCTGGCTCCACCCCCCTGCTGGGTGTCTGGACTCCCTCATCCCGGACCCCCCGACCTCCAAGTGTGAGGGTCCGGACATCAAAGGGCACCAGGCCTATAACTGGGGCAGCTCCAGAGCAGGAAGGCAGTTGGATCCTGGAGTCGAGAGACACCGAGACGAACTCATCTTGAAGGCCTGCTGGCGCTGCCACTGCCCATCCTTTCGTGAACCATCTTGAAGGCCTGCTGGCGCTGCCGCGGCCCATCCTTTCGTGAACCATCTTGAAGGCCTGCTTGCGCTGCCGCGGCTCATCCTTTCGTGAACCATCCCGAAGGCCTGCTGGCACTGCCGCGGCCCCTACTTGCGAACCATCAGCTCGAGGATTGTGAGCTCCACACCTGCTACCCCCGTACCGGTCCGGTACTGAGACTGTCCCGCTACCCTTCCCCCCAAAGAGACTAGAATTGACAGGGTCCTCGTATCCTGGTCCTGCTGTACCGTCAATTACCTTGCTCTTAAGAAATATAAAAGTGTGAAGAACGCGTCCCTGTGTGGTGTCTATCTGTGGGGGGGGAAGTTACCTGTCTGTACGATTACCGGGGAGGACCCTCACCGGAGGCCTCTCCCCCCTGTACTCGGCCGACCCTCCGGGTCCCCGTCTAACACATACGGGAACCATCTCCTAACAACTGTGGAGAAAGCATTTAAGTCAACAGCCCCCTGCCTCGCCTGTGCCAAGTATTTTCGAAAGCCCTGTTGTTCATCTCCTCCACCCATTCTACCTGACCTAACCCCCTTTTAAAACGTCACGATTAGGGTTCAGCATAGTGTGCACCTCCTCATCTATTTCGTTCTGTATAAGGTCAAGAAAGACTATACTCATCGGTGTGGTGGGTTTCTACGGCAAGGGTGGAAAGGGTTGGTGATTTTTGTTCGAAAGTGTTGGTCTTTGCTGCAGGCATTATTTTTGAGTATCCATGTTTCACTCCTATGTATGTTTGATGTCTTGTCACGAGAATGAGAGTTTTTTATCATACTGACAATACGTTGACATGTATAAGCCTTGTTATGAAAGCTGCTTTTGTATAAAATGTTACAGAATGTAATCCATCCTGGTACCATAGGACATGCTCTTAAGATTGTCAACTGTCTCCTTGTTGTGCTATAAAATATTGAAATTCAAATACTCCCTTACTCCCTTCCTATCCAATCGCACGATCCTGCCTATAAAGGATGCCAAAGCTGCGGCTCTCCAGCTTTCTAACACCTTGGCGGAGGCCGTCGAATATCTTGCCCTGGCTCGGCAACACTACTCGGCCAGGAAGCTACCTTCGGCCCCCTGGTTTTCGGACTTTCTTAGGACCCTTAGACAGGGCTGTAGGAGGCAAGAAAGACTATGGAGATTAAACTTGGACCCCATAGAGAAGGACAAACATAAAACCCTCCTCAAGGGCTATAAAGCGGCAGTGTTGGCTGAAAAGAAGGCGCACTTCTCGAAACTAACTGGCTCACTTACCTCCCCCAGAGATCTGTTCAATATAGTCAACACTTTATCCTTCCTTCAGGCTCCGGACCCCATAATACCCTCCCAAGATCTTTGTGATCGGATTTCCAACTATTTCCATACTAAAATCTTGGATATTTACACTGACTTGGAAACCCTCAACGTCAATCTCAACCCCGTGATCCCGCCTTCATCCGCCGTAACTTTGGAAATTCAAGCCACCGAGCCTTCCACTGGGCTCACCCATTTTTCCCCCCTTAGGCCCGACCACCTTAATGTGCTTTTGGACAGGCTTAACTCCGGATTCCCGCTTGACCCCTGTCCTTTCAAAATCTTGAAAGAATGCAGGCAGGTACTTATGCCCCCTCTCGTGGAGGTAATGAATCTGGCTATTTCTGAAGGGATTTATCCCTCGACGTGGAAAATGGCCATTGTCAAACCACTTCTGAAAAAGCCCACATTGGACCCGGGGACTTTAAAAAACTTCCGTCCCATCTCCCTTCTCCCTGCCCCCGCTAAGCTCTTGGAGGCACACCTTAACCACCACTTGAGTGCCTTCCTCGATAGTTCCAGTTCTTTGGACCCATCTCAGCATGGCTTCCGAAGGGCACACAGCACTGAGTCGGCACTCACTGTTGTCGTCGACAGCATTTGGGCCAAGGTTGATAGCGGTCAAACAACTTTATTGGTGCTGCTTGACCTAACGGCGGCTTTTGATACTCTCTCCCCGTCTATTCTTGCTAGTCGCCTTAGCAGGGTGGGTGTAGACGGTCCCGCACTCAGCCTCCTTACATCCTTCCTTAACCAACGGCAGCAAAGGGTCAAGCTTGGCGACTTCATCGCACCAATCATGCCTGTGAAGTTTGGGGTCCCCCAGGGCTCTTCTTTGAGCCCTACGCTTTTTAACATTCATGTGGCCCCTCTCGCCAGGCTTGTAAGGTCCTTTGGCCTAGAAGTTCTTTCCTACGCCGACGACATACAGATCATGGTCTCCATAACACAATCTGTGGATATTACAGCTCTTAACTTTAAAAACTGTATGGAGGCGGTCGCTGACTGGATGGTCAAGAACTTCCTTAAATTGAATGGGGAGAAGACCGAGGTCCTCATCTTTGGAGCCAAACACGAGACCTGGTCGATGGACTGGTGGCCCCCTGCCCTTGGCATCTGCCCCACGCCCTCCTCCTTTGCCCGCAACTTGGGTGTTATCCTGGACACCACTCTTTCCCTTGAGAAACAGGTCAGCAGGACAGTCTCCACCTGCTGTGGTGCCCTGAGGATTTTAAGAAAAATCACCCACTACCTCTCCCTAGAAGCCCGCCAACAAGTCGCAGTGGCTCTTATAGCCTCCAGGCTGGACTACTGCAATGGACTTTATCTAGGCATTAACATCGGCTTGGCCCAACGCCTTCAGATTGTGCAAAATGCAGCGGCCCGGTTTGTCATGGATGCCCCGAAACACTCTTCAGGTTCGGCTATCAGGAAGAATCTGCACTGGCTTCCCATGCAGGCTAGGATAAACTTTAAGGCCCTGTGCCTTACGCACTATGCCTTGAATGGCACTGGGCCCGAAGACATTCGGTCACTTGTGTCCCCTTATTTCACTTCGCTCCTCCAACAAAAATCTGCTCATTGTCCCTCGAGTATCCAAGGCCAGATGGGGTGGAAGGGCCTTCCGAGCTCTCACCCGAGACTCACCTCCCACCCTCCCTGAGGACCTCAAGGGGCTTGCTTCCCATGCCCTTGTTCGCAAAGCACTCAAGACCTGGCTCTTTCAAGAAGCTTACCAATAACTCGCCCCCATCCCTCTTATGACCAAACAGTTGTACCATCCTAAGCGCCTTGATGCCTTCGGGTTTAGTTGCGCTCTACAAATTTAATTTCATTCATTCAAATTAAAAACTATTGAAAAAAAGGATGTTTACAATTACTAATTTTGCTCGTTTAGTCTTGACTGTACAAACATCCATAGCAGAATTCACCAGTGCTTCTCTTGCAGCAATGAAAGGAAGCAGCTGCCTCACCAGGGCCCTGTGAAGCACAATCACTGTTCTATGATAAATGATCTTTGACTAAAATTGGCGCGATTAACTCTTAAACATTGGTTCACAGCAGCCCAATTAGGGTTATAACATTTCCGTGATTATCATGAACATTGGGAAATGGATTCTGATATTTACAAGGTTGACCAGGGACCGAGGGGCTTGGATGATGACACAGAGCCTTACCACGGGCCGGGCTACTCTTTTACGGGCAGGAGGGCTCATCTGGGTTATTCTTTAGAGGGAAGGAGGGCCTCTGTGGGATGAAATGGGGTATTCTGTTTATAGTCACTGTCTAAATTACTGGATGAAGGGGTGTGTTGGACATGTTGAGGTTTCTTTCACATTCTCCTACTCTCCTAATACGCCTTCCTGTTGACTAGAGCCCAGACATCAGTGCTTGCTTCATTTTCCCCAGAACCTCCATAATGTCAGAATGACTAATCCACAAATGTTTTCACCTCACCACTTTGAAATGTCACCAGCCGCCACTGCAGATATCCACCGTCCTACACTCTCCTCGCTACCTTGCGAATAAACTGAAACTCTCTGGAGGGTCTAGACCATTTCGGAATGTGGTTAATTTACTGCTTGAACCTCCCACTTTCAAGAAAGAAAGATCGATGGCCCAATCCTTTTCTGGCAACGCAGTGAGAATCTGGAACTCACTTCCGCCTCAGCTCCGGACCACCACCTCCTCCCAGGCCTTGAAAAGTGACCTCAAAGTTCTCCTCCTTCAAAGACACTTCCAAAGTTAATTCACGCCCTCTCTATTCCCTCAAGGAAGACCTCCCATTATTGAAAGTTCTTTTCTCCATGACTATGGAAGTGCCTTCCCAGTGTGTTCTTGTGGTTGGAGTGTCTGTCATTTATTGCAGTATTATCCTTCTACCTGTGTTTGGTTCTCTTTTGGAACATGCACACGTCACTTTTCTCTTGTAACACTCTGTTTGCTCCTCTTACATTTTTTTTGCTTTCGATACTTGCACAAGTGCCACCTTTGCCTAAGTAACGTTTGTTCTTGTGCCTGAGGGTCCTCCATTTATTGCAGTATTTTACCTCTATTTGTACTTTGTTCGCTTTTGTAACCTGCACACTTGTCTCTCTTTCCTCCTGTTTTGCACCGTTTGCTCCTCTTGTATTTGTTTGTTCACAGTTGTTATTTTTGCCTCATGTAATGTAATGTTTGCTTTTGTATTTTGTTCACTTGTAATGTTCTCTTGTATCTGTTCTGTTCCTATTGTGAAGCCTCCGACGCCTTCGGGTAAAGTCCCCGCGAGAGAAAAACGCACAAATAAATAAATTAAAAATAAACAGGTCTGTTCTGGTTCAACTGGAGTGTGATCAGAGCCTGGTCTCCAAGAGTGCAGGCAGGAGGTCCAGTTACAGTGGAAGGACCCCAGAGCACAGATGTGCAGAGATCTAGCGCCATCTCGTGGCCGTCAGCAATCATTACAGGCAGGAGGAACAGTTAGTATCAAAGGACCCCAGAGCACAGATGTGCAGACATCTAGCGCCATCTCGTGGCCGTCAGCAATCATTACAGGCAGGAGGAACAGTTAGTATCAAAGGACCCCAGAGCACAGATGTGCAGAGATCTAGCGCCATCTCCTGGCTCTTAGCAATCATTACAGGCAGGAGGAACAGTTGGCACCAAAGGACCCCAGAGCACAGATGTGCAGAGATCTAGCGCCATCCAGTGGCTCTTAGCAATCATTACAGGCAGGAGGAGCAGTTGGCACCAAAGGACCCCAGAGCACAGATGTGCAGACACTCACCTCGCTTGTCAGCCTTGTCATACATGTAGACGTCTACGGAAGAAGAAGAAGAAAGACACGTCACCTCTCGGCCTCTCACATTTTACTACATATTTATCGATTTATTGAGCGATTTATAAAGCGCCAACACGGCCCGAGGGACCAGAGCTCTGCACACACGTTCTTCCTGTTTTATGAAACTTTGCTGTGTAGCGAGGACTCTGAGACGTGATGGAACCACAACCATTGCCGAAAGCTGCCGAGACTAGGGGGCTTACTTATGAGCGCCTGCGTCACTTTTGCGCCACTGGTGCGTCACTTTTTGTGACGCACCGGTGGCGTAAAAAATGCGCCATGTTGCGCCATATTTACGAAGTGATGCATCTAGGTAGATGCGTCACTTTGTAAACCCTTGCGCCAGGTATAATGTATGCAAGGGGGGCGTACCCCTGCAAGAAAGGGTCGTAGACGTGACGCAGTGAAATCTATGAGATTTCGCTGCACCACTTCTAGGACGCCAATGCGTCAAAACCTTACGCCTGCCTCATGGCAGCCGTAAGGGTGAAGAACATTGCTGGAGTTGCGTCAGGCTTCCGACACTACTCCAGCAATGCGTCACTTTTTGCATTGAGAGAAGAGCCTCACAGGAGCCCCACAAGAGCCCCACAGGAGTACCACAGCCGCCTCATAGGAGTACTACAGGAGCACCAGGAGTCCCACAGGAGTCCCACTGGAGCCCCACGAGGTCCACAGCAGCCCCACAGGAATACCACAGGGGCCCCACTGCAGTACCAGAAGAGCAACAGGAGCACCACAGAGTCCCACAGGAGCCCCACAGGAGCCCCACAGGAGCCCCACAAGAGTACCACAGGGGCCCCACAGGAGCCCCACAGGAGCCCCACAGGAGCCCCACAGGAGCCCCACAAGAGTACCACAGGGGCCCCACAGGAGCCCCACAGGAGCCCCACAGGAGCCCCACAGGAGCCCCACAAGAGTACCACAGGAGCCCCACAGGAGCCCCACAGGAGCCCCACAAGAGTACCACAGGGGCCCCACAGGAGCCTCACAGGAGCCTCACTGGAGCCCCACAGGAGTCCCACTGGAGCCCCACACCAGCCCCACAGGAGCCCCACAGGATCCCCACAGGAGCCTCACAGGAGCCCCACTGGTACCCCACTGGAGCCGCACAGGAGCCCCACTGGAGCCCCCCAGGAGCCCCACAAGAGTACCTCAGGAGCCCCACAGGAGCCCCACAGGAGCCCCACTGGTACCCCACTGGAGTCCCACAGGAGCCCCCCAGGAGCCCCACAGGAGCCTCACAGGAGCCCCACTGGAGCCCCCCAGGAGCCCCACAAGAGTACCACAGGAGCCCCACAGGAGCCCCACAGGAGCCCCACAGGAGCCCCACAAGAGTACCACAGGAGCCCCACAGGAGCCCCACAGGAGCCCCACTGGTACCCCACTGGAGTCCCACAGGAGCCCCACAGGAGCCCCACAGGAGCCCCACAGGAGCACCAGGAGCCCCACTGGAGCCCCACTGGAGCCCCACTGGAGTCCCACAGGAGCCCCACAGGAGCCCCACAGGAGCACCAGGAGCCCCACAGGAGCACCAGGAGCCCCACAAGAGTACCACAGGAGCCCCACAGGAGCCTCACAGGAGCCCCACAGGAGCCCCATTGGTACCCCACTGGAGTCCCACAGGAGCCCCCCAGGAGCCCCACTGGAGCCTCACAGGAGCCCCACTGGTACCCCACTGGAGTCCCACAGGAGCCCCACTGGAGCCCCCCAGGAGCCCCACTGGAGTCCCACAGGAGTCCCACAGGAGCCCCACTGGAGCCGCACAGGAGTCCCACAGGAGTCCCACAGGAGCCCCACTGGAGCCGCACAGGAGCCCCACAGGAGCCCCACAGGAGCCCCACAGGAGCCCCACAGGAGCACCAGGAGCCCCACAGGAGTCCCACAGGAGCCCCACTGGAGCCGCACAGGAGTCCCACAGGAGCCCCACTGGAGCCCCACAGGAGCCCCACAGGAGCACCAGGAGCCCCACTGGAGCCACACAGGAGCACCACAGGTGCACCACCATTTATGGTGGGGCTCCCAATGCGCCAAACTCTAAATGAGCCCCTTAACCTTGTGTCTCATTTTTCTGCTCCTGAGAAATGTTTTTCTAGGTCAAACATCGGGTGCTCTGATAGCCAGAAACCGGTCCTCGGAAGCTTGTTTCCGGTCCAGGGAAGACATGGCTTGGCAGTTCGGGCTGGACTGTTCCCATGAGGCACAGGGTCAGACTGATTTGCATATGGCCATGTCTGAACTGGGGTGGCTTGGTGAGCAAAATAACAATGGATTAAACCCAGATCTGTGACTGGGGGTGAATGTTTTGCCATTGTGCAGCATTCTGTCCATCATCTTGTGTATTTTGCTGCTCCTGGGTTTGTTTATATTCAGTTTGCACTTTTTTCTAGTCCCCCTTGGCATCCGAGAGGTGTGTTCGAGTTGGGTGGCAAAAAATTGTTTTGGACGGCTTGTTAATGCCCACAAAGTGTTCCCTTTCTGGATTTCCTCCACTGTCCCTAAAGCCACCCCGGCCCTGGGGCCGTATCTGCCCCCTCCCCACCCCAACCATCCCCTAATGCTGGACAGAAGGGGGGTCTCCATGGCAGTGGGGGGTCTCTCTGGGTCATGTTTTCAGTTTCTAACCAGAATTTGCCCTTTGAGCTGCTTATGGGGTTTTCGCACCTGCATTTAACTTTAGTTTGAAAACCTTCAAGATGGATGCCTGATACCCACACATCACATACTCCTTGGTATGAGCCGGATCCATGCGGGTCCTGCACACTCAAGACTGTTCTTTCTTCAGCCCTTCACGTGTGTTTGAGGTCCCTGATACAGGGTCTGTGTTCAATGTAAAGCTCCGCGCTGAGCAGGCGCTGTGCCAGATACATACATATTTGGAACAAAACCCCTTACCTTGGTAGGACTGGAGATCAGGCGACTCGCTGACTGTGGAGAGAGAAAGAAGGCAGGTGAGGCGTGTGTCGCACATGAGCAGAGTATCATGTACTATATGAAGCATGCGGGTGGGTCACATGTGTGGAATCTCGTCATACATACGCCCTATGGGTGAGTCACATGTGTGGTATCTTGTCATACATACACCCTATGGGTGGATCACGTGTCTGGTATCTTGCCATACATACACCCTATGGGAGGGTCATATGTGTGGTATCTTGTCATACATACACCCTATGGGTGGGTCACATGTGTGGTATCTTGTCATACATACACCCTATGGGTGGGTCACATGTGTGGTATCTCGTCATACATACACCCTATGGGTGGGTCACATGTGTGGTATCTTGTCATACATACACCCTATAGGTGGGTCACATGTGTGGTATCTTGTCATACATACACCCTATGGGTGGGTCACATGTGTGGTATCTCGTCATACATACACCCTATAGGTGGGTCACATGTGTGGTATCTCGTCATACATATACCCTATGGGTGGGTCACATGTGTGGTATCTTGTCATACATACACCCTATGGGAGGGTCATATGTGTGGTATCTTGTCATACATACACCCTATGGGTGGGTCACATGTGTGGTATCTCGTCATACATACACCCTATGGGTGGGTCACATGTGTGGTATCTCGTCATACATACACCCTATGGGTGGGTCACATGTGTGGTATCTCGTCATACATACACCCTATGGGAGGGTCATATGTGTGGTATCTTGTCATACATACACCCTATGGGAGGGTCATATGTGTGGTATCTTGGTGTACATACACCTGTGTAGTGTCTTGCCCTACATACCATTGCAGGATGGTCATGTGTGTGGTGTCTTGTGCTATATAACCCTGTAGGTGGGTCATGTGTGTGGTATCTTACCCTATATAAACCCTGTGGGTGAATCACATGTGTGGTATCTTTCCCTACATGCCCCCTATGGTTGGTTCACATGTCTGGTATTTTGTCCTATACATCCCCGCAGGTGGGTCCCGTGTGTGGTATCTTGTCATACATACACCCTATAGGTGGGTCACATGTGTGGTATCTCGTCATACATACACCCTATAGGTGGGTCACATGTGTGGTATCTCGTCATACATATACCCTATGGGTGGGTCACATGTGTGGTATCTTGTCATACATACACCCTATGGGTGGATCACGTGTCTGGTATCTTGCCATACATACACCCTATGGGAGGGTCATATGTGTGGTATCTTGTCATACATACACCCTATGGGTGGGTCACATGTGTGGTATCTTGTCATACATACACCCTATGGGTGGGTCACATGTGTGGTATCTCGTCATACATACACCCTATGGGTGGGTCACATGTGTGGTATCTTGTCATACATACACCCTATAGGTGGGTCACATGTGTGGTATCTTGTCATACATACACCCTATGGGTGGGTCACATGTGTGGTATCTCGTCATACATACACCCTATAGGTGGGTCACATGTGTGGTATCTCGTCATACATATACCCTATGGGTGGGTCACATGTGTGGTATCTTGTCATACATACACCCTATGGGAGGGTCATATGTGTGGTATCTTGTCATACATACACCCTATGGGTGGGTCACATGTGTGGTATCTCGTCATACATACACCCTATGGGTGGGTCACATGTGTGGTATCTCGTCATACATACACCCTATGGGTGGGTCACATGTGTGGTATCTCGTCATACATACACCCTATGGGAGGGTCATATGTGTGGTATCTTGTCATACATACACCCTATGGGAGGGTCATATGTGTGGTATCTTGGTGTACATACACCTGTGTAGTGTCTTGCCCTACATACCATTGCAGGATGGTCATGTGTGTGGTGTCTTGTGCTATATAACCCTGTAGGTGGGTCATGTGTGTGGTATCTTACCCTATATAAACCCTGTGGGTGAATCACATGTGTGGTATCTTTCCCTACATGCCCCCTATGGTTGGTTCACATGTCTGGTATTTTGTCCTATACATCCCCGCAGGTGGGTCCCGTGTGTGGTATCTTGTCATACATACACCCTATAGGTGGGTCACATGTGTGGTATCTCGTCATACATACACCCTATAGGTGGGTCACATGTGTGGTATCTCGTCATACATATACCCTATGGGTGGGTCACATGTGTGGTATCTTGTCATACATACACCCTATGGGAGGGTCATATGTGTGGTATCTTGTCATACATACACCCTATGGGTGGGTCACATGTGTGGTATCTTGTCATACATACACCCTATGGGTGGGTCACATGTGTGGTATCTCGTCATACATACACCCTATGGGTGGGTCACATGTGTGGTATCTCGTTATACATACACCCTATGGGAGGGTCATATGTGTGGTATCTTGTCATACATACACCCTATGGGTGGGTCACATGTGTGGTATCTTGGTGTACATACACCTGTGTAGTGTCTTGCCCTACATACCATTGCAGGATGGTCATGTGTGTGGTGTCTTGTGCTATATAACCCTGTAGGTGGGTCATGTGTGTGGTATCTTACCCTATATAAACCCTGTGGGTGAATCACATGTGTGGTATCTTTCCCTACATGCCCCCTATGGTTGGTTCACATGTCTGGTATTTTGTCCTATACATCCCCGCAGGTGGGTCCCGTGTGTGGTGTCTTGCTCTACATACCCCCATGGGTAAGTCACATGCGTGGTATTTTGCCCTATATAAACCCTGCGGTGGGTCATGTGTGTGGTATCTTGTCCTATATATTCCTGCAGGTGGGCCACGTGTGATATCTTGTCCTATACTCCTAGGGCGGACCATGAATGTGGTATCTTGTCCTATATAAACCTGGCAGACGGGTCACGTGTGTGGTGTCTTGTCCTATGTACCCCCTATGGGTGGGTCATGCATGTGCTATCTTGTTCTATATACTCTTGCAGGTGGGTCACGTGGGTAGTATTTTGTCCTATATATTCCTGCGGTTGGATCATGTGTCTGGTATCTTGTCCTATATACCCCTGCAGGTTGGTCACATGTGTGGTATCTTGCCCTATATACCACCTATAGGTAGGTCATGTGTGTGGTATCTTGTCCTATATACTCCTGCGGGTGGGTCACATGGGTGGTATATTGTCTTGTATACTCCTGCGGTGTAATGTGTGTGGTAAATTGTCCTATATACCCCTGTGGGTAGGTCATGTGTGTGGTATCTTGTCCTACAAGCCCCAAAGGAGGGCTCACATGTGTGGTATCCTGCCGAAGTTGAATATCAGATGTTTGACCAGAAACATTTACACAGAGGTGCATCACAATGCGTCACTGAAACATTTGCATCCTACGGTAATGTTTCTCTACGTTAGCTACATTTACAGCACATGTGCTGTATGTTGTTGAAAACATTCTATTCTTTTTTATTCTATTCTATTCTATTCTGTTCTGTTCTATTCTATTCTATTCTATTCTTTTCTTTTCTTTTCTATTCTATTTTATTCTATTCTTTTCTATTCTATTCTATTCTTTTCTATTCCATTCTATTCTGTTCTATTCTATTCTTTTCTATTATATTCTATTCTATTCTGTTCTGTTCTATTCTATTCTATTCTTTTCTTTTCTATTCTATTCTATTCTATTCTATTCTCTTCAGTTCTATTCTGTTCTATTCTATTCTATTCTATTCTGTTCTGTTTTTTTGTATTCTATTCTATTCTATTCTATTCTTTTCTATTCTATTCTATTCTATTCTATTCTATTCTATTCTATTCTCTTCTGTTCTATTCTATTCTATTCTATCCTATTATCTCGGATTTATAGAGCACATAGCTACCCATGAGGGCTTCCCGGCGCTAGCTAACACACATGAAACCATCCTGCGAACACTATTCACACAGTCTGGTATTTAGTAGGGTCCAGTGTCTCCGTTCTGCTTCGGGTTGTCTCATGTACAGCAGGAGAGAGTTCCAAAGCCTCGGGCGGTGGAAGCAAAGGGGCGACCTCGGCTCTGACTCTCTGAAGCAAAGGGGCGACCTCGGCTCTGACTCTCTGAAGCAAAGGGGCGACCTCGGCTCTCACTCTCTGAAGCAAAGGGGCGACCTCAGCTCTGACTCTCTGAAGCAAAGGGGCGACCTCGGCTCTACTCTCTGAAGCAAAGGGGCGACCTCGGCTCTCACTCTCTGAAGCCAAAGGGGCGACCTCGGCTCTGACTCTCTGAAGCAAAGGGGCGACCTCGGCTCTGACTCACATAAGCAAAGGGGCGACCTCGGCTCTCACTCTCTGAAGCAAAGGGGCGACCTCAGCTCTGACTCTCTGAAGCCAAGGGCGACCTCGGCTCTCACTCTCTGAAGCAAAGGGGCGACCTCAGCTCTACTCTCTGAAGCAAAGGGCGACCTCGGCTCTACACTCTGAAGCAAAGGGGCGACCTCGGCTCTGACTCTGAAGCCAAAGGGGCGACCTCGGCTCTACTCTCTGAAGCAAAGGGGCAACCTCGGCTCTGACTCTGAAGCCAAAGGGGCGACCTCGGCTCTACTCTCTGATGCAAAGGGGCGACCTCGGCTCTGACTCTCTGAAGCCAAAGGGGCGACCGCAGCTCTGACTCTGAAGCCAAAGGGGCGACCTCGGCTCTACTCTCTGATGCAAAGGGGCGACCTCAGCTCTGACTCTCTGATGCAAAGGGGCAACCTCATCTCTCACTCTCTGAAACCAAAGGAGCGACCTCGGCTCTCACTCTCTGAAACCAAAGGGGCGACCTCGGCTCAACTCTCTGAAGCAAAGGGGCGACCTCAGCTCTGACTCTCTGAAGCCAAAGGGGCGACCTCATCTCTCACTCTCTGAAACCAAAGGGGCGATCTCGGCTCTCACTCTCTGAAACCAAAGGGGCGACCTCGGCTCTGACTCTCTGAAGCAAAGGAGCGACCTCGGCTCTGACTCTGAAGCAAAGGGGTGACCTCGGCTCTATGCTCTGAAGCAAAGGGGCGACCTCGACTCTATGCTCTGAAGCAAAGGGGCGACCTCGGCTCTGACTCTGAAGCAAAGGGGCAACCTCAGCTCTCACTCTCTGAAGCCAAAGGGGCGACCTCGGCTCTGACTCTGAAGCAAAGGGGCGACCTTGGCTCTGACTCGGAAGCAAAGGGGCGACCTCGGCTCTCACTCTCTAAAGCAAAGGGGCGACCTCGGCTCTACTCTCTGAAGCCAAAGGGGCGACCTCATCTCTCACTCTCTGAAACCAAAGGGGCGACCTCGGCTCTCACTCTCTGAAACCAAAGGGGCGACCTCGGCTCAACTCTCTGACACCAAAGGGGCGACCTCGGCTCTGACTCTGAAGCAAAGGGGCGACCTCGGCTCTACGCTCTGAAGCAAAGGGGCGACCTCGGCTCTGACTCTGAAGCAAATGGGCGACCTCGGCTCTGACTCTCTGAAGCAAAGGGGCGGCCTCAGCTCTGACTCTGAAGCAAAGGGGCGACCTTGGCTCTGACTCTGAAGCAAAGGGGCGACCTTGGCTCTCACTCTCTGAAGCCAAAGGGGTGACCACAGCTCTCACTCTGAAGCCAAAGGGGCGACCTCGGCACTACTCTCTGAAGCAAAGGGGCGACCTCAGCTCTACTCTCTGAAGCAAAGGGGCGACCTCGGCTCTACGCTCTGAAGCAAAGGGGCGACCTCGGCTCTGACTCTGAAGCAAAGGGGCGACCTCGGCTCTACTCTCTGAAGCAAAGGGGTGACCTCGGCTCTCACTCTCTGAAGCAAAGGGGCGACCTCGGTTCTACTCTCTGAAGCAAAGGGGCGACCTCGGCTCTACTCTCTGAAGCCAAAGGGGCGACCTCTGCTCTGACTCTGAAGCCAAAGGGGCGACCTCGGCTCTACTCTCTGAAGCCAAAGGGGCGGTGTTGGACTTGGCCCATCTGGCAGGTCCGCCCCTGAGGTTTTGTGCTTATTATATGTGACCGGGGGATGGTGATTCCCCTTCTGAGTGTGTGTGGTGAGAGAGACCTGCCGCCCATAGGAATGCATGGGGGATGTATGTGGCTCTGGTAGTTCCTGATGCGTGGGGCGTGCCGGGCGCTCGTGAGGTTGAATGCTACAAGATGATGTATGCGGCATGCGTGTGGCTAGAAGGGAAGTGCCACTTCTAGACCTTGGTGTGTGTGTGCAGTAGGTGTGCTGGCACCTGATTGGCTGAAGCCGGCTGGGCCTTCCCCCACCAGGCTGGCCCCACCCCCCGGGGGTACGTCCAGTGTCCCTGGCCTGGCCAGTACCAAGAAATTCCTTATAACCAGTTCCAGCTGGTTCTCTCCCTGCCTGCCCCTTTTGGAGACAAAGGGAGCTCCTGTATAAAAGGAGGGTGGGCCCTTTTCTCTCTCTCTTCTTCTTCCTGCTGGTCCTGACTGGAAGCCTGCCAGGGGCGTGCTGCTGGTTGGGCTCAGGGTTGGCTGGCCTCCCTGGGCCCTGCCCTGCCCCTGGACTCTTTGCTGGACTTTGCTGCTTCCCTTCACCCTCTACCGCTCTGGGAGCGCTCTATTTTCCCCCTATAGCGCTGGGAGAGCTGTATCTATTCTCTAGCGCTTGGGGGGCGCTGGATTCATCGAGCCGGTGCCACCCGGCATTTGCCCTGCCCCACGGAGGTGCCAGACGCCCAGCGAGTGCCTACCTCGCCTATCCCCTTGCTTGGCATATTTACGAGGGAGCCTACTCCTCGCTACCTCCCCGAGGCACCGCGGCAGCCCGGAGTCGGCTGTGGAGGCGCTGCACCCGCCTCCCCTTCCAGGGCCGCGCTGCCATTGGCGGCCCCGGAGAAGGCATTGTCACACTGCCATTGGTCCTGGCCGCCGGGACTCCTCCCGCGTCATTGCTGGGCCACGCGGGGATTGGCCCAACCTTGGGGGCGTCCCCACGCGCACCCGGAAGCCCAGGGAACCCGGCCGCCTCGTGAGGGGACCGCACGAAGCAGAAGTAGGACAGGTGGTGGCGGGAGCCAACTCCGCGTGCCTGTATTGTCCCCCAAGGCCGCGAGCCCCCGGAGAGCGAAGAGAGTCCAGCCTAGAACCGGTGAGTGCTGCCGGAGGGGAGGCGGGGCGTCGGAGCACATTGTCGGTGCTCGTCCCTCCCCTCCAGCACGAGCGCACTTGGGCCTGGAGGCCCGCGGGCCCCCCAGTGCTACCGGGTCCCCCGAGGGGGGATCCACCCTGCCCACAGTTCTGGCCCTGAGCCCCGCGAGGCTCCGTCACGGCTCCTGGGGCCCTCAGTGATGCCGGGTCCCCTGAGGGGGGGGCCCCGCCTGCCCACAGTTCTTGCCCCGAGCCCCGAGGAGGCTCCAACGTGTTCCTGACCCTGCCTGGGCCCCGAGAGGCCCCACCACGTGTCCCTGACCCTGCCTGGGCCCCGAGAGGCCCCACCACGTGTCCCTGACCCTGCCGAGCCTGCGAGAGGCTCCACCATTGTCCCCCTGCCCCCGAGCCTGCAGGGCAATGTCCCAGTCCCTCAGCGGCCCAGCACTTCGTGGGCCGCTGCCACGTTTAGGTTTGCCCCGGGCCCCTTGCAGCCCACTCTGGACATCGAGACTCTAAGGCGCCCTCGCCCCAGGAAGGCCATCTGGCCTAGGGGGTGCTACTGACTAATATCAATGTGATGCTGACAATTATTATGTGTTGCCCTGCTGATGGGGGCCTCTGTTGTGTTATGTACCTTGTCCTTGCCCTCCTGAATACCCGATGTCTCATGTATGTGATCCCTGGTCCGAGTGAGTTCTACTGCTAGTTCTAGGAAGCTCCCAGGAGATATGGGTTCTAATGCCAGTCCCATCAGATGCGTATCCCTGGCAGTGGTCCCTTGGCCCTGCCCTGTACCTTTTCCCTGGTGACCCCTGCCGTGCCTTGAGCACCTTGTAAAGTGTATGTTCCTATGTGCCCTGTCTAATACAAAGACTATTTTCATATATACTTCGTGTGGAGTTCCTTTTGTGGGAGGCCTGGGATGTTGCTGTTGGTGGGTGCGTGCGCAAATGCTTCACACATGTCCTCCGAGATAGGCCCGACTGCCCGCGCCGCGTTACCTAGAGGGCGAGCAGGGGTCGACTTTATATAGGAGTGGCGGTCTCTGACTGGCTGTGGCGCAAGCCCTGGCCGGCCGGGGGTCCCGTTTCCTACAGGCGGCCTCGGCTCTGACTCTGAAGCCAAAGGGGCGACCTCGGCTCTACTCTCTGAAGCCAAAGAGGCGACCTCGGCTCTGACTCTGAAGCAAAGGGGCGACCTCAGCTCTGACTCTGAAGCCAAAGGGGCGACCTCGGCTCTCACTCTCTGAAGCAAAGGGGAGACCTCGGCTCTGACTCTCTGAAGCAAAGGGGCGACCTCGGCTCTACTCTCTGAAGCAAAGGGGCGACCTCGGCTCTACGCTCTGAAGCAAAGGGGCGACCTCGGCTCTGACTCTGAAGCAAAGGGGCGACCTCGGCTCTACTCTCTGAAGCCAAAGGGGCGACCTCGGCTCTGACTCTGAAGCAAAGGGGCGACCTCGGCTCTGACTCTGAAGCCAAAGGGGCGACCTCGGCTCTCACTCTCTGAAGCAAAGGGGCGACCTCAGCTCTACTCTCTGAAGCAAAGGCGCGACCTCGGCTCTCACTCTCTGAAGCAAAGGTGCAACCTCAGCTCTACGCTCTGAAGCAAAGGGATGACCTCGGCTCTGACTCTCCGAAGCCAAAGGGGCGACTTCGGCTCTACTCTCTGAAGCAAAGGGGCGACCTCGCCTCTACTCTCTGAAGCAAAAGGGCGACCTCGGCTCTGACTCTGAAGCAAAGGGGTGACGTTGGCTCTGACTCTGAAGCAAAGGGGCAACCTCAGCTCTCACTCTCTGAAGCCAAAGGGGCGACCTCGGCTCTGACTCTGAAGCAAAGGGGCGACCTCGCCTCTCACTCTGTAAAGCAAAGGTGTGACCTCGGCTCTCACTCTCTGAAGCCAAGGGCAACCTCGGCTCTCACTCTCTGAAGCAAAGGGGCGACCTCAGCTCTACTCTCTGAAGCAAAGGGCGACCTCGGCTCTACACTCTGAAGCAAAGGGGCGACCTCGGCTCTGACTCTGAAGCCAAAGGGGCGACCTCGGCTCTACTCTCTGAAGCAAAGGGGCAACCTCGGCTCTGACTCTGAAGCCAAAGGGGCGACCTCGGCTCTACTCTCTGATGCAAAGGGGCGACCTCGGCTCTGACTCTCTGAAGCCAAAGGGGCGACCGCAGCTCTGACTCTGAAGCCAAAGGGGCGACCTCGGCTCTACTCTCTGATGCAAAGGGGCGACCTCAGCTCTGACTCTCTGATGCAAAGGGGCAACCTCATCTCTCACTCTCTGAAACCAAAGGAGCGACCTCGGCTCTCACTCTCTGAAACCAAAGGGGCGACCTCGGCTCAACTCTCTGAAGCAAAGGGGCGACCTCAGCTCTGACTCTCTGAAGCCAAAGGGGCGACCTCATCTCTCACTCTCTGAAACCAAAGGGGCGATCTCGGCTCTCACTCTCTGAAACCAAAGGGGCGACCTCGGCTCTGACTCTCTGAAGCAAAGGAGCGACCTCGGCTCTGACTCTGAAGCAAAGGGGTGACCTCGGCTCTATGCTCTGAAGCAAAGGGGCGACCTCGACTCTATGCTCTGAAGCAAAGGGGCGACCTCGGCTCTGACTCTGAAGCAAAGGGGCAACCTCAGCTCTCACTCTCTGAAGCCAAAGGGGCGACCTCGGCTCTGACTCTGAAGCAAAGGGGCGACCTTGGCTCTGACTCGGAAGCAAAGGGGCGACCTCGGCTCTCACTCTCTAAAGCAAAGGGGCGACCTCGGCTCTACTCTCTGAAGCCAAAGGGGCGACCTCATCTCTCACTCTCTGAAACCAAAGGGGCGACCTCGGCTCTCACTCTCTGAAACCAAAGGGGCGACCTCGGCTCAACTCTCTGACACCAAAGGGGCGACCTCGGCTCTGACTCTGAAGCAAAGGGGCGACCTCGGCTCTACGCTCTGAAGCAAAGGGGCGACCTCGGCTCTGACTCTGAAGCAAATGGGCGACCTCGGCTCTGACTCTCTGAAGCAAAGGGGCGGCCTCAGCTCTGACTCTGAAGCAAAGGGGCGACCTTGGCTCTGACTCTGAAGCAAAGGGGCGACCTTGGCTCTCACTCTCTGAAGCCAAAGGGGTGACCACAGCTCTCACTCTGAAGCCAAAGGGGCGACCTCGGCACTACTCTCTGAAGCAAAGGGGCGACCTCAGCTCTACTCTCTGAAGCAAAGGGGCGACCTCGGCTCTACGCTCTGAAGCAAAGGGGCGACCTCGGCTCTGACTCTGAAGCAAAGGGGCGACCTCGGCTCTCACTCTCTGAAGCAAAGGGGCGACCTCGGTTCTACTCTCTGAAGCAAAGGGGCGACCTCGGCTCTACTCTCTGAAGCCAAAGGGGCGACCTCTGCTCTGACTCTGAAGCCAAAGGGGCGACCTCGGCTCTACTCTCTGAAGCCAAAGGGGCGGTGTTGGACTTGGCCCGTCTGGCAGGTCCGCCCCTGAGGTTTTGTGCTTATTATATGTGACCGGGGGATGGTGATTCCCCTTCTGAGTGTGTGTGGTGAGAGAGACCTGTCGCCCATAGGAATGCATGGGGGATGTATGTGGCTCTGGTAGTTCCTGATGCGTGGGGCGTGCCGGGCGCTCGTGAGGTTGAATGCTACAAGATGATGTATGCGGCATGCGTGTGGCTAGAAGGGAAGTGCCACTTCTAGACCTTGGTGTGTGTGTGCAGTAGGTGTGCTGGCGCCTGATTGGCTGAAGCCGGCTGGGCCTTCCCCCACCAGGCTGGCCCCACCCCCCGGGGGTACGTCCAGTGTCCCTGGCCTGGCCAGTACCAAGAAATTCCTTATAACCAGTTCCAGCTGGTTCTCTCCCTGCCTGCCCCTTTTGGAGACAAAGGGAGCTCCTGTATAAAAGGAGGGTGGGCCCTTTTCTCTCTCTCTTCTTCTTCCTGCTGGTCCTGACTGGAAGCCTGCCAGGGGCGTGCTGCTGGTTGGGCTCAGGGTTGGCTGGCCTCCCTGGGCCCTGCCCTGCCCCTGGACTCTTTGCTGGACTTTGCTGCTTCCCTTCACCCTCTACCGCTCTGGGAGCGCTCTATTTTCCCCCTATAGCGCTGGGAGAGCTGTATCTATTCTCTAGCGCTTGGGGGGCGCTGGATTCATCGAGCCGGTGCCACCCGGCATTTGCCCTGCCCCACGGAGGTGCCAGACGCCCAGCGAGTGCCTACCTCACCTATCCCCTTGCTTGGCATATTTACGAGGGAGCCTACTCCTCGCTACCTCCCCGAGGCACCGCGGCAGCCCGGAGTCGGCTGTGGAGGCGCTGCACCCGCCTCCCCTTCCAGGGCCGCGCTGCCATTGGCGGCCCCGGAGAAGGCATTGTCACACTGCCATTGGTCCTGGCCGCCGGGACTCCTCCCGCGTCATTGCTGGGCCGCGCGGGGATTGGCCCAACCTTGGGGGCGTCCCCACGCGCACCCGGAAGCCCAGGGAACCCGGCCGCCTCGTGAGGGGACCGCACGAAGCAGAAGTAGGACAGGTGGTGGCGGGAGCCAACTCCGCGTGCCTGTATTGTCCCCCAAGGCCGCGAGCCCCCGGAGAGCGAAGAGAGTCCAGCCTAGAACCGGTGAGTGCTGCCGGAGGGGAGGCGGGGCGTCGGAGCACATTGTCGGTGCTCGTCCCTCCCCTCCAGCACGAGCGCACTTGGGCCTGGAGGCCCGCGGGCCCCCCAGTGCTACCGGGTCCCCCGAGGGGGGATCCACCCTGCCCACAGTTCTGGCCCTGAGCCCCGCGAGGCTCCGTCACGGCTCCTGGGGCCCTCAGTGATGCCGGGTCCCCTGAGGGGGGGGCCCCGCCTGCCCACAGTTCTTGCCCCGAGCCCCGAGGAGGCTCCAACGTGTCCCTGACCCTGCCTGGGCCCCGAGAGGCCCCACCACGTGTCCCTGACCCTGCCTGGGCCCCGAGAGGCCCCACCACGTGTCCCTGACCCTGCCGAGCCTGCGAGAGGCTCCACCATTGTCCCCCTGCCCCCGAGCCTGCAGGGCAATGTCCCAGTCCCTCAGCGGCCCAGCACTTCGTGGGCCGCTGCCACGTTTAGGTTTGCCCCGGGCCCCTTGCAGCCCACTCTGGACATCGAGACTCTAAGGCGCCCTCGCCCCAGGAAGGCCATCTGGCCTAGGGGGTGCTACTGACTAATATCAATGTGATGCTGAGAATTATTATGTGTTGCCCTGCTGATGGGGGCCTCTGTTGTGTTATGTACCTTGTCCTTGCCCTCCTGAATACCCGATGTCTCATGTATGTGATCCCTGGTCCGAGTGAGTTCTACTGCTAGTTCTAGGAAGCTCCCAGGAGATATGGGTTCTAATGCCAGTCCCATCAGATGCGTATCCCTGGCAGTGGTCCCTTGGCCCTGCCCTGTACCTTTTCCCTGGTGACCCCTGCCGTGCCTTGAGCACCTTGTAAAGTGTATGTTCCTATGTGCCCTGTCTAATACAAAGACTATTTTCATATATACTTCGTGTGGAGTTCCTTTTGTGGGAGGCCTGGGATGTTGCTGTTGGTGGGTGCGTGCGCAAATGCTTCACACATGTCCTCCGAGATAGGCCCGACTGCCCGCGCCGCGTTACCTAGAGGGCGAGCAGGGGTCGACTTTATATAGGAGTGGCGGTCTCTGACTGGCTGTGGCGCAAGCCCTGGCCGGCCGGGGGTCCCGTTTCCTACAGGCGGCCTCGGCTCTGACTCTGAAGCCAAAGGGGCGACCTCGGCTCTACTCTCTGAAGCCAAAGAGGCGACCTCGGCTCTGACTCTGAAGCAAAGGGGCGACCTCAGCTCTGACTCTGAAGCCAAAGGGGCGACCTCGGCTCTCACTCTCTGAAGCAAAGGGGAGACCTCGGCTCTGACTCTCTGAAGCAAAGGGGCGACCTCGGCTCTACTCTCTGAAGCAAAGGGGCGACCTCGGCTCTACGCTCTGAAGCAAAGGGGCGACCTCGGCTCTGACTCTGAAGCAAAGGGGCGACCTCGGCTCTACTCTCTGAAGCCAAAGGGGCGACCTCGGCTCTGACTCTGAAGCAAAGGGGCGACCTCGGCTCTGACTCTGAAGCCAAAGGGGCGACCTCGGCTCTCACTCTCTGAAGCAAAGGGGCGACCTCAGCTTTACACTCTGAAGCAAAGGGACGACCTCGGCTCTGACTCTCCGAAGCCAAAGGGGCGACCTCGGCTCTACTCTCTGAAGCAAAGGGGCGACCTCAGCTCTACTCTCTGAAGCAAAGGCGCGACCTCGGCTCTCACTCTCTGAAGCAAAGGTGCAACCTCAGCTCTACGCTCTGAAGCAAAGGGACGACCTCGGCTCTGACTCTCCGAAGCCAAAGGGGCGACTTCGGCTCTACTCTCTGAAGCAAAGGGGCGACCTCGCCTCTACTCTCTGAAGCAAAAGGGCGACCTCGGCTCTGACTCTGAAGCAAAGGGGTGACGTTGGCTCTGACTCTGAAGCAAAGGGGCAACCTCAGCTCTCACTCTCTGAAGCCAAAGGGGCGACCTCGGCTCTGACTCTGAAGCAAAGGGGCGACCTCGCCTCTCACTCTGTAAAGCAAAGGTGTGACCTCGGCTCTCACTCTCTGAAGCCAAAGAGGCGACCTCGGCTCTCACTCTCTGAAGCAAAGGGGCGACCTCAGCTCTGACTCTGAAGCCAAAGGGGCGACCTCGGCTCTGACTCTCTGAAGAAAATGCGGCGACCTCGGCACTTCTCTCTGAAGTAAAGGGGCGACCTCGGCTCTACTCTCTGAAGCAAAGGGGCGACCTGTGTGAAAACAGGGATGCGTCACTTTTCTTTGTGCCCTCCTTGCGACATGATGGATGCATCATATTTACTGTATGACGCATCATGTCGCAAGGAGTTACAGATATGTCAGTATTTCTGACGTATCTGTAGGCGCTAAAGTGATGCATTGCTGGTGTGTGTCTGAAAATAGATGCAACTCCAGTAATGTGTCCTTTAACATGGGCAAGCCCCATGTAAAAGGGCCTGCATCAGTCTTACGCCTGCTGTGAGGCAGGTGTAAGATATTGACGCAATGGAGAAGTGTGGCTCAATGGTTAGAGCGGCAGACCCTGATGCAGAGGTCTGGCCTGGGACCAGGGTTCAATTCCCCGCCTCGGCGGGTCTTGGGCTCAAAATTTCACGAACCTGATAATTCTCGCCTCGGTGCCTATTCCAATCATGGAGTCCCACTCTGCAACTCTGGGCAATAGCTTGCTTAATCTCCACAACGGCCCCCACAATGCTAAGGATGCCTGGCCTCCACCTTGGGGGTGCCCGGGAGTGGACATCTCACAGGGAAAAGCCAGGATGGGTTCCACAGCGGTATTCGTACAAGCGCCTTGAGACCCTTGCGGGTGAGTAGTGCGCTATACAAGTATCAATTTACATTTACAATGGCGTCCTAGAAGTGGCGCACTGAGTTCTCATAGATTTCAATACGCCACTTCTACGAGGCTTTTTGCGGGGCAACACCCACCCTGCATACATTATACCTGGTGCAGGTATAATGTGGTGCAGGGGTTCACATAGTGACGCATCTGTCGCTTTGTAAAGAAGGCGCAACATGGCACAATTTTTTTACGCTGCCGCGTCAGCATAAAAGTGAAGCAAGGCCTCATAAATAAGGCCCTTAGAATTTGGACGAATGTTCCTCTGGACTGTCAGGGACTGTTGGACAGGCCTCGTAGCTGGGCCGTCCCCCCCTCCGCACAACAGGGCCCGGACCCCGGCTCTCCCTGAATCCCCAGCAAGAGCCACCCCGGCAACCCCCCGAGGTAATCCACAACCCGTCCACACCGGGACTCCAGCTCCTGAACCCTCCCGTACCGGCTGGCCGGGTCCCCGTCAGCACCATGGCCCCGGCCCGGCAGCCATCTTGTGACACTACAACACGAGGCCACGTGGCCTCGACTCGACCCCAACCCTGGGCCTGGCCCGGCCCCGACATCGAGGCACCAACCTCCACACAGGAGGTAAAGAGACCACTTGGCAGGTCAATGAAAGAAGAAGGCGTCAACGGCTCTCCTCCGCCGGGTGTCGATCACCCCCGGCCTCCCTGGGCACTGGCTCCAACCCCCTGCTGGGTGTCGGGACTCCCTCATTCCGGACCTCCCGACCTCAAGGCACGAGGGTCCGGACATCAAAGGGAACCAGACCTATAACTGGGGCAGCCCCAGACCGGGAAGGCAGTTGTATCCTGGCGTCGAGAGACACCAAGAAGAACTCATCCTTGGCGGACTGCTGGCGCTGCCGCAGCCCTGCTCTGTGAACCCTTCGTCTTGGCCTGCTGGCGCTGCCGCGGCCCTCTGCAACGTGAACCATCATCTTGGCCTGCTGGCGCTGCCGCGGCCCTCTGCAACGTGAACCATCATCTTGGCCTGCTGGCGCTGCCGCGGCCCCCCTGCAACGTGAACCATCATCTTGGCCTGCTGGCGCTGCCGCAGCCCTCTGCCATTTGGACCATCGCCTCGGCCTGCTGGCGCTGCCGCGGCCCGACCTTGCAGACTCCTAAGCTCGAGGATTGTGAGCTTCCCTCCTGCCACCTCCTGTACCGATCCGGTACCAAGACTGTCCCGCTACCCCCTTTCCCTACAGAGTCTAGAATTGAGAGGACCCTCGAGTCCTGAACCTCCTGTACCGCTGATAACCTTGCCGCAAGAACCCTATATAAAGAGTGTTGATCTCATCCTTGTGTGGTGTCTATCTGTGGGGAGGGAAGTGACTTGTCTGTAGGATCGCCGGAGACGGCCCTCATCGGAGGCCTCTCCCCCAGTATTCGGCCGACCCTCTGGGACCCCGTCTAACATTGGTGGCCAGCGGCGCGATCCGAACCTACGCATAATCGTACAGAGGGTCACTCGCCCCACGACACACAACCACCAGGACAACAAAAGAGAGCGGAGCAACGGAAAAATTCCAGATGGAAAAGCTGGAAGAATACAACCACAGAGAACTGAAACACTTTTGCATAGAATTAGGCATTTCAACCACAGGAATGAGCACGAAAGAGGACTTCAAACGAGCCCTGGAATATTGGGCGGAGACGGGTACGACCGTACCCCAAACACGAAGCCACGAGACACCCGAAACAAGCCCCACGCCGACGGAAGAAAGATCGGGTCTCTCCCCAGAAGAGGTCCGGGAACGGGGAAAAAGCAGGCTCCATGAATTAGAGCTGGCACGACTTCGCTTAGATGGAGAGCTCAAATTGGCGGAACAAAAAATAACGTTGGAACACTTACGGCTCCGAGAGGAGCGAGAAGAGAAACAAAGGCAGAGAGAGCTAGAAGAGAAGAAGCTAACCTACGAACATGAGCGCAACCTCAAAGAACTAGAGATTCGGAAGCAGAACAAGGAGCTCGGGGTCCCCGAGCGCACGAACACTCCTGCCCCTGCAGACCCCAAGGTCCACATACCCAAAGATGTCGTCCGAGAGTACTACAAGAACGATGATATCCAGCAATGGTTCAAAGCGTACGAGGTAGCCATGACCTCCCACCGGATTCCCCGGAGCGACTGGGGAGCCGGGTTATGGGGGAGGTTTGTCAACGAAGGGCGAGACGCCCTGCTGCAACTCCCGGACCATCTGATGACATCCTACGACCACATGAAAGCCGCCCTCCTCACTCGATACGGACTCACACCCGAGATGTACCGCCAGCGGTTCCGCGACTGCAAACGGATCCCGGGTACAACTTGGGTGGAGTACGTGAACTTCTTTAGCCGGGCCTTCGAGGGGTGGATCAAGGGCAGCAACGTGACCACCTACGAGCAGCTCTTTGACCTTGTTGTGTGGGAGCACCTTTCTAACAACTGCTTCATCGAACTCAGGCAGCACCTCCTGGACAGTAAACTAACGGAACCTCGGCAACTCGCCGCCGAAGCTTACCGATGGGAAAGCACCCGAGTTGGCCGAAACGGACCCAGCGAACCGCACAGAACTGCCCAAGGGCCCCATCGCCCCCGTGGAGGAGGAGGCCAGGGTCGGGGTAGGGACACCGGCCCGGTGACTCCCGCAAGCAACCCCCAGCCCCCGGCCGGCAGGGGAAACCCCCCGATGCGACCCGGCTTCCGAGCCAACATTACTTGCCACCGATGCCAGCGACCCGGCCACTACGCAAATGATCCCAATTGCCCAAAGAACCCGAACACTTTACCCCGCCAGGTCGCTGCTGCAGCCCTGGGGGAAGAGCAAACCCCAGAAGACCAAGAAGAGTACGAAACCGACCAGCCTGAGTGGGAACCGGCCGCCATGTCCCTGGTTTGCTTAGGGGAACGAGACCTGATCCCTCGGGCCCCCCTTCCCGCCAACACGCAGAAGTACAGCCAGTGGGTCAACATTAATGGCCGCCGGGCTGAAGCCCTCCGCGACACCGGGGCCAGTGTGACCGCGGTCCGCTGCCATCTGGTGGCCCCGGACCAGATCTTGCCGAACATTCTTTGCCCTGTCCGGTCGGCCGACAACTCAGAAAGTCTATGTCAAATGGCCTACGTCCCCTTCGAATGGGGAGGAGTATCAGGGATGCTGAAAGTGACTGTCCGCGATGATGCCCCCGTGGATTGCCTCCTGGGGAACGATCTCGAAAGTTCTCCCTGGGCAGCAGTCGAACGGAGAGAGCACCTGGGGATGCTGGGCCTCCCCGAATGGGTCTGCGCCACGACCCGGTCCATGACCGCCCGTGCCGTTCCCAGTCCAGAGGAACCCGAGTGGCCGGAGCCTCCTCCCGCGATTGTCCCAGAGGAGGCCACCCCAGAAGCAAGTCCCCCGGCCCAAACCGAAGAAGGACCCGGTCGGCTCCCGGACCTCCCCGACCTGGCCCAGTGGCGTCAAGAGGGGGGTCCCACCCAGGAACAATTCCAACAAGAACAAAGAACCTGTCCCTCCCTCGAGGGACTCGGGCAGCAAGCCCTTGCCCAGAGCGCAGGGGACACCTCGGGGGCCCACTGGATCTACTGGGACAATAACCTGCTCTACAGTGAGCAAAGGATTGCAGAACTGGGGGCCAGTCGGGTGCTGGTGGTGCCCCTCCGCTTCAGAGATTTCCTCTTGAACTTAGCCCACGATATACCCCTTGCCGGACACCTGGGACAGGACAAAACGTACAACCGCCTGGTGACCCACTTTTACTGGCCCCGAATGCGAAAAGATGTCACCAACCACTGCAAGGCCTGCCCCACCTGTCAGGCCAGCGGAAAAAGTGGCCGAAAAACCAAAGCACCTTTGCAGCCTTTTCCCGTCGTCACCACCCCGTTCGAACGGGTGGGAATAGACATCGTGGGGCCCCTGGACCCCCGAACCGCCCAAGGACACCGGTTCATCCTGGTCCTGGTGGACCACGCCACCCGCTATCCCGAGGCTATCCCTCTTCGAACCGTGACGGCGCCTGTGGTAGGCCGAGCCCTGATGGGGATCTTCTCCCGGGTGGGCTTTCCCCGGGAGGTCGTCAGCGACAGGGGCACGAACTTCATCTCGAAATACATGAAGTCTCTCTGGCAACAGTGCGGGGTCACCTACAAATTCACGACCCCCTATCACCCACAAGGAAATGGATTGGTCGAGCGGTTTAACCGCACTCTCAAAGGAATGATCATGGGCCTAGAAGAGCCCCTCCGTCGCCAGTGGGACGTGCTACTCCCGTGCCTCCTGTTCGCCTACCGAGAGGTCCCTCAGAAATCCCTAGGCTTCAGCCCATTTGAACTCCTGTACGGGCACCCCGTCCGGGGTCCCCTCAGCCTAGTCAAAGATGGTTGGGAGAGGCCCCCCAGAAAACTCCCCCGGATGTACACAAATACCTCTTGGCCCTTCGCAACCAGACCCGGCGATTCAGGGAGATCGCCAAAGTCAACCTTGAAGCCAGTCAGGAAGACATGAAGAAATAGTATGATCAGCACGCCTCCTCCCTCGAGTTCGAGCCGGGACAGCAGGTCTGGGTGATGTCCCCGGTTGAACCCTGTGCCCTACAGGACAAATGGTCCGGACCCTTCAAGGTGATCGAACGCAAGGGGCCCGTCACCTACTTAATCGACATGGAAACTTCCCGGAACCCCCTACGGGTCCTCCACGCCAACAGACTCAAGCCCAATTTTGTACGCTCAGAACTCAGTCTCCTGATGGCTACCGATAATGGGACGGAAGAAGACTCCGAGCCCCTTCCGGACCTGCTGAGGACCCTCGAGCAGGATGGCTCCGTGGAAGGGGTCAGACTCTCCGAGGCCTTGTCCCCGGAGCAACGCCAGGACTGTCAAGCTCTCCTGACACGGTTCGCATCCTTGTTCTCTCTCACCCCTGGGGTCACCCCCTGGTGCCTTCGCGATGTGGACACCGGGGACAGCCCCCCTATTCGCCACAGGGCGTACCGCGTACCAGATCGGGTGCGCGCCTGCATCCAGACCGAGGTGTCCAAGATGCTGACACTGGGAGTGATCGAGCCCTCAGACAGCCCCTGGGCCAGCCCCGTCGTCCTGGTCCCCAAGGCCGCCGCCCCGGGAGTTGCCCCTGAGCTCTGGTTCTGTGTGGACTACCGGGGACTGAATGCCGTCACCAGGACCGACGCTCACCCTATCCCCCGGGCAGACGAGCTAATTGACCGTATGGGGGCCGCCCGCTACCTGAGCATCTTCGATTTAACAGCGGGCTACTGGCAAATCGGCCTCACCCCCAGGGCCCAAGAACGATCCGCCTTCTCTACCCCGGACGGTCACTACCACTTCAGGGTGATGCCATTCGGCATGAAAAACGCTCCGGCAACATTTCAACGACTCGTGAACCAGGTACTGGCGGGCCTCGAAGGATTCAGCGCCGCCTACCTGGACGACATCGCTGTGTACAGTCACCACTGGACCGACCACCTCCGCCACCTGCGGGAAGTCATACACGCCCTCCAGCAGGCCGGGCTCACCCTCAAGGCCAGCAAATGTCAAGTGGGCCAAGGGTCCGTGACCTACCTAGGACACCAAGTGGGAAGCGGTCTGGTGGCCCCCCTCCAGCTCAAGATCACTGCCATCCAGGCCTGGCAACCCCCTACGACCCAAACCGAGGTCCGGGCCTTCCTGGGGCTCACCGGGTACTACCGGCGATTTGTGAAGGACTATGGCAGCATCGTGGGGCCCCTCACGGAGCTCACATCCAAGAAGAACCCCAAAACAGTCAACTGGACTCCGGACTGCCAATCGGCCTTCGAGAAACTGAAGGCCGCCATGTGCACTGTCCCCGTGCTCCAGGCTCCCGACTACGGCCGGGAATTCATCGTACAGACGGACGCCTCCGATCATGGCGTGGGGGCCGTCCTCTCCCAAGTCAACACCGAGGGAGTCGATCAGCCAGTGGCATTCATCAGCCGACGCCTGCTGGCCCGGGAACACCGCTGGAGCACCATCGAGAGGGAGGCCTTCGCCGTAGTATGGGCCCTCAAGAAGCTCCGGCCCTACCTCTTCGGCACCCACTTTCGGGTGCAGACCGACCACCGACCCCTGCAATGGCTGATGCAGATGCGGGGGGAGAACCCGAAACTGTTGCGCTGGTCCATCTCCTTACAGGGGATGGACTTCACTGTGGAGCATCGTCCAGGCCAGGACCACGCCAACGCAGACGGCCTGTCACGCTTTTTCCGCCTAGGCGAGGAGAGTCCCCAAGAGGATGGCTGACTCTCCCTGCCTTCAACTGGGGGGGACGCATGTTGGACAGGCCTCGTAGCTGGGCCGCCCCCCCTCCGCACAACAGGGCCCGGACCCCGGCTCTCCCTGAATCCCCAGCAAGAGCCACCCCGGCAACCCCCCGAGGTAATCCACAACCCGTCCACACCGGGACTCCAGCTCCTGAACCCTCCCGTACCGGCTGGCCGGGTCCCCGTCAGCACCATGGCCCCGGCCCGGCAGCCATCTTGTGACACTACAACACGAGGCCACGTGGCCTCGACTCGACCCCAACCCTGGGCCTGGCCCGGCCCCGACATCGAGGCACCAACCTCCACACAGGAGGTAAAGAGACCACTTGGCAGGTCAATGAAAGAAGAAGGCGTCAACGGCTCTCCTCCGCCGGGTGTCGATCACCCCCGGCCTCCCTGGGCGCTGGCTCCAACCTCCTGCTGGGTGTCGGGACTCCCTCATTCCGGACCTCCCGACCTCAAGGCGCGAGGGTCCGGACATCAAAGGGAACCAGACCTATAACTGGGGCAGCCCCAGACCGGGAAGGCAGTTGTATCCTGGAGTCGAGAGACACCGAGAAGAACTCATCCTTGGCGGACTGCTGGCGCTGCCGCAGCCCTGCTCTGTGAACCCTTCGTCTTGGCCTGCTGGCGCTGCCGCGGCCCTCTGCAACATGAACCATCATCTTGGCCTGCTGGCGCTGCCGCGGCCCTCTGCAACGTGAACCATCATCTTGGCCTGCTGGCGCTGCCGCGGCCCTCTGCAACGTGAACCCTCATCTTGGCCTGCTGGCGCTGCCGCGGCCCTCTGCAACGTGAACCATCATCTTGGCCTGCTGGCGCTGCCGCGGCCCCCCTGCAACGTGAACCATCATCTTGGCCTGCTGGCGCTGCCGCGGCCCTCTGCCATTTGGACCATCGCCTCGGCCTGCTGGCGCTGCCGCGGCCCGACCTTGCAGACTCCTAAGCTCGAGGATTGTGAGCTTCCCTCCTGCCACCTCCTGTACCGATCCGGTACCAAGACTGTCCCGCTACCCCCTTTCCCTACAGAGACTAGAATTGAGAGGACCCTCGAGTCCTGAACCTCCTGTACCGCTGATAAACCTTGCCGCAAGAACCCTATATAAAGAGTGTTGATCTCATCCTTGTGTGGTGTCTATCTGTGGGGAGGGAAGTGACTTGTCTGTACGATCGCCGGAGACGGCCCTCATCGGAGGCCTCTCCCCCAGTATTCGGCCGACCCTCTGGGTCCCCTTCTAACAGGGACCTAATGAAATGAAATAGTGTATTTAATAAAGCACGCACCTACTCAGACTATAGTGTCCTGGCGCGTGACAGCGGAAGGAAAATGTGCATAAAAGACTCCTCCGTTATTAAAAAGCCAGGGGCCTTATTGTAGGAGAGTAGGGTCTGCTTTCCTATGGTCATTCCATTTTTTTTTGCTTTTTTCTTCACTGATTTTCGACTTAATGTGGCTGTGGGCCTGCTAATCAGACCCACAGCCTGCTGTTCTATCTCTAAATTTCACACCATGTACTTTAGGTACATCACCAATTGGGATTTGGGTCACTCTTATGAGTCCCTGTACAGTGTACTATAGGTACCCAGGGCATAGGTGCACCCAAGGCCTACCAGGGGCTGCAGCATATCTTTTGCCACCCCTGGCTGGCCATCCAAACAGACACAACTGGCTGTTCACACAGCTGGGGCAAGGTTGTGTAATCACCCCTCGCTTAGGTATAGTATTCCTATCCCTACCCTTATACATAAACACATATGCACCTATAAGTCACTCCTATGGCAGGCCTTAACAATCCTGAAGGCAGAGTGCTTTGTTTTATGTGAGAGGGTGCTCTAGCATGAGCTGAGCCTGTCTGCAGCTTTCGCAACCATGTCCTTATAGCTGTTCTAGGATATAGCCATACCATATACTCTTAAGTGCATTATGAACCTCGCGGTTAAATGTTAACTCTGGTTTGGCTTTATCAAAACATGTCGTGTAAGGTGTCATACCCTTTGGAATACTACCCCCTCACCAGTTCTGGCGACGGGGGTAGCATTCCACCCTTCTAGAGGGAGAAGACATGTTGTTCCTACTAATCCCGGTTAAAGTTAACCAGCGCCTCAGCCTCACAAAATGGATGCTGCTGCCACAGACACAAGTCTGACCTCCTGCTGCTGGGAGTCCTTCCAGCGAGGGAGGCCTGGACAAAGGGTTTCCTGTCTTGGGAGGTGCTAGCACTGTTGGACCCGGCCTCATGGCGTGGTCCTACCTCTCCAGCGCGGCGGACCCCAGACGACATCAGCCCTCCACTCCGCCTCGGGCAGCCCCTCCAGCCCAACCATGCACGACCAACATTGCCGGTCCGGTTACCATCCCGGATCAACACTACCGGCCTAGCTCCATCCCAGGCCCATCACGCCCGAACACGAGGCCTTCCCCGACGCCATCTTGGAACCTCCACGTCCGGGGTACGTGGCTTCTGCCCTAGCCCCGGCTCCAGCGAAGCCCCGACATCGAGGCGCCAGGATCCACCCAGGCGGTCGAGTGGCCACTCGACGGATCGCGGAGGAAAGGGGAGTTTCGATGGTCCCCAGCCGTCCCCGGACGCCTGGTATTGATCGCCTCCGGCCTCCCTGGGCGCTGGCTCCACCCCCCTGCTGGGTGTCTGGACACCATCATCCCGGCCCTTCCGTCCCCCAGGCGCGAGGGTCCGGACATCAAAGGACTCCAGCCCTATATCTGGGCCAGCCCCGGAGCAGGACCCCAGTTGTATCCTGGACTGGAAGCCCTGCTGACGCTGTCACGCCCGACACCAGACGAACTCATCCTTCCTGTAACCCGAAGCCATCTTGAGAGCCTGCTGGCGCTGTCGCGGCCTACCTCGCTGAGACCATCTTGAGAGCCTGCTGGCGCTGCCGCGGCCTACCTCGCTGAGACCATCTTGAGAGCCTGCTGGCGCTGCCGCGGCCTACCTCGCTGAGACCATCTTGAGAGCCTGCTGGCGCTGCCGCGGCCTACCTCGCTGAGACCATCTTGAGCGCCTGCTGGCGCTGCCGCGGCCTACCTCGCTGAGACCATCTTGAGAGCCTGCTGGCGCTGCCGCGGCCTACCTCGCTGAAACCATCTTGAGAGCCTGCTGGCGCTGCCGCGGCCCGACCTCTCGGAACCCCCCAGCTCGAGGATTGAGAGCTGTGCGTAGGGTATCCCTTCTTCCACCCAGGTTGAGACTGTCCCGCTACCTTACCCCCCTTTACGAGACTTTACGGATCCCTCGATCTGCCTGTATATACTACCAAGAACCAGCAACCTTTATTATCTTTAAAAGCTTAAGAATTTGACCTCCTGTGTGGTGTCCGTGTGTAGTGTTGTAATTACTCTGCTGTACGATCCTAGCAGAGGACCCTCACCCAGGAGGCCTCTCGGTAACGCTCGGCTACTTCTCGAAGGAGGGGTGGACCTAGGGGTGGTCGTCCAGACATCTTCTACCTCCCCCAGGGTCGCCTTTCTAACATTGGTGGCAAGCGCCGGGACCCGAGCCCACGCAGATCGTACAGAGAGTGATTCACTCACTACAAAGAATAACCCACTACGACCATGAGCACAGAATTCCAGAAAGAGAAAATGGAAGACTACAGTCACAAGGAGCTAAAGCAATTCTGCAAAGGCCTAGGCATCGCTACCACTGGCTTAAGCACCAAAGAAGACTTTAAATTGGCCCTGCAGGCCTGGGTGGACGCCGGCGACGCGCCACCCCCGAGTGAAGATAACCCGGGCCCGAACGGAGGCCCGGAGGCTGAGTCGAACCCAGCGGGAGGGAGACCCGCAAACCCAGACATGGGCCTCTCCCACGAAGACGCCCGAGAACGAGAGAGGAACCGGCTCCACGAGTTGGAGCTCGCTCGACTCAGACAAGAAGGAGAGATCCAGCTGGCAGAAAGGAAGTTAGCCCTCGAGCAGCTACGGCTAGAAGGAGACCTAGAAGAAAGGCAGAGACAAAGAGACCTCGAGGAGAAAAAATTCATGCTCGAGCACGAACGCGGCCTCAAAGAACTGGAAATTAAGGCCAAGACAAACGAGACCGGCACCTCCGGAGGCAAGAACTCACCCCCCCCCGGTGGACACGAAGGTGCACATACCCAAGGATGTCGTCAAAGAGTACTATAAGAACGACGACATCCAACAGTGGTTCAAAGCCTATGAAGTCGCCATGACCGCCCATCGAGTACCCCTCAAGGACTGGGGCGCTGGCCTGTGGGGGAAGTTTATCAACGAAGGGAGAGACGCCCTGCTGGAGCTCCCTGATACCGAGATGACCTCGTACGAGCACATGAAGACCGCCCTCCTCACTCGCTACGGACTCACCCCCGAGATGTACCGGCAGCGATTCCGAGACTGCAAAAAAATCCCCGGTACCACGTGGGTGGAGTACGTAAACTTTTACAGCAGAGCCTTCGAGGGGTGGATCAGAGGCTGTCAGGCCACCACCTACCAGCAATTGGTCGACCTCATTCTATGGGAACATCTGGCCAATAACTGCTTCATTGAACTCCGGCAGCACCTCCTTGACAGCAAACTGACTGAGCCACGAAAGCTCGCTGTCGAGGCGGATAGATGGGTGAGCACCCGAGTTCCCCGGAGTCCGATGGGGGACTACGGCCGGGGATCCCCGGGGAACCACTGACCCCGAGGCGGCGGAGGAGGCCAGAGCCGGGGACGGGACGCACCCCAGGGGTCCTCCCCTACCTCCACGTCGCCATCCCTGGGCCGAAGAGGGGCCCCCCCCAGCCAGACCCGGGCCCCGTCCGAATGTTACGTGCCACAGATGCCAGCGACAGGGCCATTACGCGAATGACCCTCTCTGCCCAATGAACCAGCGACCCGGCACCACCGGTCCCCCAAACCGCCAGATCGCGGCCGCCGCCCTGGGTGAAGAAAGAAGCGAGGAAGAGGACGACAACCACGAGCAGGCCAAATGGGAGCCCGCCGCTATGACCTTAGCATGCCTGGGTACCCACGACCTGATCCCCCGAGACCCGATCCTAGGCAACACCCAGAAATACCGCCAGTGGGTCACCATCAATGGACGCCGGGCCGAAGCCCTCCGGGACACTGGAGCCAGCGTGACGGCAGTCCGCTGCCATCTGGTGACCCCAGAACAGATCCTTCCTAACGTCCTGTGCCCAGTCCGGTCGGCAGACAACTCGGAGACTTTGTGCCAGATGGCCCGCATCCCCTTCGAGTGGGGAGGAGTGTCGGGCATGCTGAAAGTGACTGTCCGAGACGATGCTCCCATGGACTGCCTCCTTGGGAACGACCTGGAAAGTTCCCCCTGGGCCGGCGTCGAACGGAGAGAGCACCTGGGGATGCTAGGCCTTCCCGAGTGGGTCTGTGTGACCACCCGCTCCATGTCCGCCCGAGCCTCCACCCCAACGGAGGAAGCCCCGACCGAGGAGCCGGAGTGGCCCGCACCTCCGCCGCCCGCCGTCCCCGAGGACGCCGACCCCGAACCCGGCCCCCAGGGGCCCGGCCAAGAAGATCTCACCGAGCTCGGCCACCTTCCAGAACTAGCTCAATGGCGCCAAGAAGGTGGCCCCACCCGCGAACAATTCCGGCAGGAACAGAAAACCTGCCCCTCCCTCGAGGGAATCCGACAGCAAGCCGCTACTCAAGCCGCTGGAGCCCCCGCGGGGTCCCACTGGGTCTATTGGGACAACGACCTTCTCTACAGTGAGCAAAAGATTGCCGAACTAGGGGCCAGCCGGGTACTGGTCGTGCCCCTCCAATTCAGATACTTCCTCCTGAACTTAGCACATGATGTGCCCCTCGCCGGGCACCTGGGGCAGGACAAGACTTACAGCCGCCTGGTGACCCATTTCTATTGGCCGAAAATGTGCAACGATGTGCATAACCACTGCAGAACCTGCCCGACCTGTCAAGCCAGCGGGAAGAGCGGGGGGAAAGTCAAAGCCCCGCTCCAGCCGTTTCCCGTGGTGACTACCCCCTTCGAGCTAGTGGGAATAGACATCGTAGGGCCCCTGGACCCTCGCACCTCGCAGGGGCACCGCTTCATCCTCGTCCTGGTGGACCATGCCACCCGCTATCCCGAGGCCATCCCCCTCCGAACCATCACGGCCCCCGTGGTGGGCCGAGCCCTCATGAGCATCTTCTCCCGAGTCGGCTTCCCCCGAGAAGTCGTGAGTGATCGGGGCTCCAACTTTATATCGAAGCATATGCGGTCCCTATGGCAACAGTGCGGGGTCACCTACAAGTTCACCACCCCGTATCACCCCCAAGGAAATGGACTAGTGGAACGGTTTAACAGAACACTGAAGGGGATGATCAAGGGCCTAGAGGAGCCGCTCCGACGCAAATGGGATGTCCTGCTGCCCTGCCTCCTATTCGCCTACCGAGAGGTACCTCAGAAGTCCCTAGAGTTCAGCCCTTTTGAACTATTGTACGGGCACCCGGTCCAGGCCCCCTCAGCCTGGTCAAGGAGGGCTGGGAGACAGCCGTTCGAGATGCCCCACCGGATGTCTACCGATACCTCCTGACGCTTCGCAACCAGACTCGGAAGTTCAGGGAACTTGCCGAGGCCAACCTAGAGGCCAGCCAGGAGGAAATGAAGCGCTGGTATGACCAGAACGCCTCGTCCATCGAGTTCGAGCCAGGCCAGCAGGTCTGGGTCATGTCCCCGGTTGAACCTTGTGCCCTCCAGGACAAAAGGACGGGGCCCTTCAAAGTGGTGGAGCGCAAAAGCCCCGTCACCTATCTGGTGGACATGGAGTCCCCCAGGAACCCCCTCCGGGTTCTACACGCTAACCGGCTCAAGCCGCACTTTGCCCGCACTGAACTAAGTCTGCTGTTAGCGACCGATGACGGAGCTGAAGACGACTCCGAACCTCTGCCAGATCTCATGAGCACCTCCGAGAAAGACGGCTCCATCGAAGGGGTCAGGCTCTCCTCTACCCTGACCCCAGAGCAGCAACAAGACTGCCAGAAGGTGCTGGGACAATTTGTGGATCTGTTTTCCCTCACTCCGGGGGTCACCCGGTGGTGTGTCTACGATGTGGACACCGGAGACAGCCCGCCAGTAAGACACCCAGCTTTCCGAGTGCCCGACCGGGTTCGGGCCTGCATCCAATCAGAAGTGGCCAAGATGTTAGCTCTGGGGGTAGTCGAACCCTCCGACAGTCCATGGGCCAGTCCCGTTGTCCTGGTCCCTAAAGCCGCCACCCCTGGAACAGCTCCGGAACTCCGGTTCTGTGTTGACTACCGGGGACTGAATGCAGTCACCAGGACCGACACCCAACCCATCCCCAGGGCGGATGAACTGATCGATCGCCTGGGGGCCGCCAAATACCTCAGCACCTTCGATCTCACGGCTGGGTATTGGCAGATCGGCCTTACCCCTGGTGCACAAGAGCGATCGGCCTTCTCGACCCCTGATGGCCACTATCACTTCAAAGTGATGCCCTTCGGCATGAAAAACGCCCCGGCCACCTTCCAGAGACTAGTGAACCAGGTGCTGGCCGGGCTAGAGGAATACAGCGCTGCCTATCTAGATGACATTGCTGTGTACAGCCTTCACTGGGATGAGCACCTGACCCACCTCTGGGAGGTCCTGACGGCCCTCTGACGGGCCGGACTCACCATCAAAGCCAGCAAGTGCCAGATAGGCCAGGGGTCCGTGACCTATCTGGGCCACCAAGTGGGGAGCGGCCAAGTAGCTCCCCTCCAACCAAAGATAGACGCCATCCGGGCCTGGGAGCCCCCGGTCACCCAGACCGCCGTCCGAGCCTTCCTGGGGCTCACTGGATATTATCGGCGATTTATAAAGAACTACGGGAGCATTGTGGGGCCCCTCACAGAACTGACCTCAAAGAAACTACCACAGAAGGTGCACTGGACCCCTGCGTGCCAAACAGCCTTCGAGACGCTAAAGACTGCCATGTGCACCGCCCCTGTGCTCCAAGCCCCCGACTACAGCCGAGAGTTTGTGGTCCAAACTGACGCCTCGGAGCACGGCATCGGGGCGGTCCTGTCACAAGTTAACCCCGAAGGGGTCGACCGGCCTGTGGCCTTCATCAGCCGGCGGCTGCTGACAAGAGAACAACGGTGGAGCACCATCGAGAGGGAGGTCTTCGCCGTGGTGTGGGCCCTCAAGAAGCTCCGGCCCTACCTCTTCGGCGCCCACTTCCGAGTCCAGACCGACCACCGGCCCCTGCGGTGGTTGATGCAGATGCGGGGGGAAAACCCGAAACTGCTGCGCTGGTCCATTTCGCTGCAGGGGATGGACTTTACTGTAGAACATCGCCCTTGCAACGACCACGCCAATGCTGACGGCCTGTCCAGATTCTTCCGCCTCGGCGAGGAGAACCCCCAAGAAGATGGGTGACTCTCCCCTGCCTTCAGCTGGGGGGGACGCGTGTAGGACCCGGCCTCATGGCGTGGTCCTACCTCTCCAGCGCGGCGGGCCCCAGACGACATCAGCCCTCCACTCCGCCTCGGGCAGCCCCTCCAGCCCGACCATGCACGACCAACATTGCCGGTCCGGTTACCATCCCGGATCAACACTACCGGCCTAGCTCCATCCCAGGCCCATCACACCTGAACACGAGGCCTTCCCCGACGCCATCTTGGAACCTCCACGTCCGGGGTACGTGGCCTCTGCCCTAGCCCCGGGTCCAGCGAAGCCCTGACATCGAGGCACCAGGATCCACCCAGGCGGTCGAGTGGCCAATCGACGGATCCCGGAGGAAAGGGGAGTTTCGATGGTCCCCAGCCGTCCCCGGACGCCTGGTATCGATCGCCTCCGGCCTCCCTGGGCGCTGGCTCCACCCCCCTGCTGGGTGTCTGGACACCATCATCCCGGCCCCTCCGTCCCCCAGGCGCGAGGGTCCGGACATCAAAGGACTCCAGCCCTATATCTGGGCCAGCCCCGGAGCAGGACCCCAGTTGTATCCTGGACTGGAAGCCCTGCTGACGCTGTCACGGCCGACACCAGACAAACTCATCCTTCCTGTAACCCGAAGCCATCTTGAGAGCCTGCTGGCGCTGCCGCGGCCTACCTCGCTGAGACCATCTTGAGAGCCTGCTGGCGCTGCCGCGGCCTACCTCGCTGAGACCATCTTGAGAGCCTGCTGGCACTGCCGCGGCCTACCTCGCTGAGACCATCTTGAGAGCCTGCTGGCGCTGCCGCGGCCTACCTCGCTGAGACCATCTTGAGAGCCTGCTGGCGCTGCCGCGGCCTACCTCGCTGAGACCATCTTGAGAGCCTGCTGGCGCTGCCGCGGCCTACCTCGCTGAAACCATCTTGAGAGCCTGCTGGCGCTGCCGTGGCCCGACCTCTCGGAACCCCCCAGCTCGAGGATTGAGAGCTGTGCGTAGGGTATCCCTTCTTCCACCCAGGTTGAGACTGTCCCGCTACCTTACCCCCCTTTACGAGACTTTACGGATCCCTCGATCTGCCTGTATATAGTACCAAGAACCAGCAACCTTTATTATCTATAAAAGCTTAAGAATTTGACCTCCTGTGTGGTGTCCGTGTGTAGTGTTGTGATTACTCTGCTGTACGATCCTAGCAGAGGACCCTCACCCAGGAGGCCTCTCGGTAACGCTCGGCTACTTCTCGAAGGAGGGGTGGACCTAGGGGTGGTCGGCCAGACATCTTCTACCTCCCCCGGGGTAGCCTTTCTAACAAGCACCACCCCAGACAGGCCACAGTGTATTGGGGCAGGGAGGGCTGAATGAAATGAGACACTGTCTGGGGCACACAAGGTGTCCCATTCATAGTCCAGTTCAAACTGGTGCTGGGGCCCTCCAGCCCCAGCTCTGGCGCGAAACTGGACAAAGGGAAAGGGGTGTAACCACCACCTTCCTGGGTCCCACCCATAGGAGGGACCTAGCAGGTAATCCAGCCCCTAAATTTGGTATATAGGTAGGAGCTGAGTCCCAAAACTTTAGATTTATCCTGACTGAAACTTTGAAACAAAACTCTGAACCTTCGACGATCTACTTTGCAAGAAGACGACTGAAGAATCTCCCTTGTGGTCAAGGAGTGACCACCCTGCACAAGCAGGCACCATCAAGCGATCACGGTTTGCTTTGTCGACGCTCCTGCCGGAGCCCGAGCACAGAGTCTAACAAGACCCAGATTTCCAGACTTCCAACAGCCCGATCCACAGTCACAGCAGAGCTGAGACCCGTGGAGGCGATGAGAGACGTGGGACTGGCCATCTTGGAAAGCCAGCAAATTGCTTTCCGTGCAACTTCTGAGGTACCCTCGAAGTTGTGCCTTGGGAATTGAGAAGCCCCAGCCCCGAGCACCAACTGCACCGAAGATCAGCCCTCCACACTCCACGAGTTCTGCGTGGGGCCCATCAGCATTTTCCTGCTTGACGTGTCTGTCCGGTCACTTGCCCATTGGCTAGTGGCCTCTGTGATGACGAAACCTTTGATTTTCAATGCTGGTCTGGTTGCTCCAGACTGGCCCTTGCTCCCCTGAAAAGGAGCAGCCCATCAGACCTTGCTGGTCTGATTAAGAAGCCATCTCCGATTCCTGCGTGGGTTGCCTTTACCAAGGCTTGTTGACTCCAATCTAGAAGCCAACACCGTCGACAGCGAGAGCCTTCGTGGGACAGTCTGTATCCAGTGCCTGGTTGTCGTCGACACCTCCTGGTCCACGTGGCTGCAGAGACAAGCTTCACGACATCACCTGATTGCTTTGCGACATCGCCTGGCTCCTTCCTGGTTCCATCCTGGTCACTGGCTAGTGACCCAGACTCTGTCCCCTCTGCTTTCAGGTACTCTTCATCTTCGATCCGCCCTTGGATCCACCCGGACACTTCTCTCCTGGTCGCCTGCAGCATCTTTCTCCAAGGCTCCATAGGAATCAGCGTCGAAACCCGACACACTTTGACACCTATGCACCCGCTTCCTGTGGGTGAGGTAACGCGAGTATTTCAGTACTCCTGTGGGTATTGACTATCCTAGTGTCCTAGTTTTAAGTAGCTTTTCTCCTAGTCCATCCGGAAGTGTCCTAAAATCACTAGTTTCCAATTCTTTCGTTCCCATTCTAACTCTATGGTAACTTGCGTGCGTGTGAAGGCACTGCACGCACATCCCGTGGGCCTCCTACTTCCTATCCTTTGGTAGTACAGTGTAGCCCCAGCGATTCTCCAAGCCCTAGGCCTATCCTTTGTTCGTGACGTGGTTCTTAAACCACTATTTTAGTATATCGTTCGAAGTGCCCCTAGGGCATTACTGTATTTTGTGCAACTTATTGTATTTTAATTAAGTATCTTGTTATGTGCTGGTGCCTCTGACCTCATAAAGAGTTCAGAGGATTGTGTTAGAAATAAATACATATATATTTTGATATACAACCTGTGTGGTGTCCTTTCACTGGATATTAAAGGGGTTACATATGGTAAAACAGCTTGCTTCACATGCCCTCTTGAGTTTAGCGTAAGACTGCTTTTGTCCACGCTACTACTAGGATAGCTGGTCTATAAGGTTGACTTTACAACCATCACCATAAGGGTTGTTTGGACTGGTGCAAGGTGCCCACTAGAATAGTGAACATCATATACCAGGCCAACTTCTCACTTTGGTGTGCAGCGGTTGGGATTTGAGCTTGCTGTTGTTTTACCAATTGTAATCTTTGAGATATCATTTGAAAGTTCACATTAAGGTACCTAGAGGTACATATAAAACAAGACTTAGAATACTTAAGCTCTACTGAACTTAGTTGTTGTAGACCAAAGGGCCTAGCACACCCTGACTACAACTCCTAGGGAGGTTTAGTATGAAAACACTTAGTGTAGGTAGGTGCACACACCACACCTCACTAGATCATGTCTACCACAGCTGAGCCAAGTGTGCCTCTACCTGTGGGGAGTGACCCGCCAAGGGCACCTACAAGATATGAAATACTCAACTTCCAAGAGCTGAGACACTTGTGTACCACAAGGAGGTTGAAACAGGGTTCCAGCCCTACCCTTCAGCACCTGATGGAAATCCTAGAAGAGTATGAAACCCGTAAGGCATCTGGCTCAGGTCCTTTTTTAAAAAAAATTATATTTACTTTTTCCATGTTGTACACACTTTATACATTATACATTTTTCAGCATTAATACTTCATGCTTCATAGCAAAATAAACTATTTTTACAAGATATACAAGCTTTTCGTTACACATTTCCACAAGCAGTGTTTATAAAGTTCTTACTTAACCACAATTAAACCTTAAGCCCTTCTTGGGTCTACCTGCGACCCAAATCCTTCCTTCCAAATACTTATGGGTTGCCATATTCTTAGGCCTAATGTCCTTCCCCTTTTCCCTTTTCGTGCATAGATATTCTTCTCCATATTATACGCATTCAAGAGATTAGCCGGCCAGGTTTGCAGTGCCGGTGGGTTCCCGTCAAGCCAGGCCCTTGCTAAGGTCAATCTACATACTGACATTGCCACAAACAGAAATTCCTGATGTGTGTCAGCCCCTTCCAAACCCAGACCTAGGATTATTCTAGCTGGGCTAAGATTAATTTGAATCCCTAGGGATCTATCTAGAAAACCCTCGATGTCCCTTATTAGCGTATGTAGTTGAGGGCATGTAGCAAACATGTGAATACTATCTGCTTCACTAGCGTTGCATCGGGGGCAATTTATACCAGTGCTCCGTCCCCATTTGTCTATCTTGGCAGGGGTATGATATAACGAATACAGAGTTTTATAGTGTTGTGACTGCATGGAGGATGAGCACAGTATAGTACGGCCCAGGTCCAATGATTTTTTAAACCACCCTGCGTCCACGCTAAGTTTTTCCGCCCATTTATTGCCCACCTTTCCTAAGTCATCAGTTTTCCCTTTAACCAAACAGGCATAAAAAGACCTAATGGTGCGATCCCCCAAAAATCTAATTTTTTCCAGTATCTCATTCCTGCCTACTCCCACAGACCCCGCTGCTTTATCATTAAAGAAACTCCTGACCTGGAGATACTTGAAAAAATCTCTATTATTAATACCGTATTTAGTTCTTAAATCTGCAAACTGTACGATCCCCTCTGTATCAAATAAGTCCCCGATCTGGATGATTCCACTGTTTGCCCATTCAAACATTGCTTCACCTGCAAAGATTGCTTGAGGAAACGACCTGTTTCTAAAGAGTCTAGTGTATCTATTATACTTCCCAATTTTACTTCTTTTCAAAAAGGCAGTCCATATCTTAACAGCAGTTGAGACCGTCTTGAACCTTGTTCTTTTAAAGTAGCCATAGTCAATACAATTTAGAAAACAGTTTCCTGCATCTGTCCCTAGGACCGTAGCATACACTTTCGTAGACAGATTATTAACTCTTTCATCCAGGCCATTTCCTCCTATTAACCCTTGCATGTACTGTAGAGCAGCTGCCATATAGTATAACCTGAAGTCCGGTGCACCCCACCCCCCCTTTCTCTTGGGAGCGTCATATATTTATATGCCCTACGCGTCTTTCCATGGGCCCAGATGAATCTGTTGCATAATGTCTCTAATGTATTAAACCAACTATTCTCAAAGAATAAAGGAATCGATCTAAAAAAATAAAGAAATTTGGGGAGAATCAGCATCTTAATAACGTTAGTGCAACCCATCAGTGAGAGGTGTAAGTTATTCATCCTTGTTAGATCTATCTTTACTCTTGACATCAGAGGAGCCATGTTTATCTCTACCACCCTATCCAGATTTGCTGATATAGCCACCCCCGAGTACATGGCTGAACCAACTACCCTCGCGTCATTACACCCTGAATATCTATTTTCAACAATCTGTGTCTTGGGTTTGTTCAATGTATATCCCGAGATTTGACCAAAGCGTTCCGCCTCTGCCTCAATTTCCCTAATGGCAGTGGAGGGGTTGGGTGTCAAAATAGCGATGTCATCCGCATATGCAAGAGTTTTATTTGCAAAGCCGTTTATATTCATCGGATCAATCTGTGGATTCTGTTCCAGCCTGCGCAAATAGGGATCCAGGTATAACGCAAACAACAGGGGGGCTCAGGTCCTACAGGGAATACAGATGAGGCCCTGCCCTCAGTAGAGGATACCACTGACCCTACTATCATAGAAAATGAGGATGCGGTGGAGGCAGAGGACTCTGAAGATTGGGTGGGTAGACAAGGCCAGGTTCGGGTTAGGAGACTCAGCCAGGCCAACTTAAGCCTATTTGGGGCTGAGAATGGGACAGCCCCATTCAGGCCTTCAAGTGGGTTTAACCAGAGGTATAGAGGGACAGATCTCACTCAGGTGAATCTCTCCACTCCAATGGCTCTAGCGGTTCTCAGAGGGGAATTAATTCCTCTCAAAGGAGAGAACATGAGGCCAGGATGAGGGAAGTCCAACTCAGAATATAGAGGGAAGAACTTGCCCTAGCCCAAGCAAAACTTGCTTTGGCAAGGGAGCAAAAGTTAAGTGGATTAGATTTCACTGGTGGCAGCAATATCCCTAAGGATAGAGACAGGTCCTATGACAATAGACACCTGAGAAAGATTGTGCCCCCTACAAAGTTGGGGATGACATCCACAAATGGATAACTGCTTTGGAGAGGGCCTGCATGGTACAGCAGGTTCCCCAAAATCAGTGGGTAGCAATCTTGTGGCTCTCCTTTTCAGAAAAAGGAAGAGACAAGCTCCTCACAGTTAGTGATGATGATGCTAACAATTACACTGTCCTGAAGAGTGCTCTAATTGATGGGTTTGGCTTAACCACTGAACAGTACAGGTTGATGTTCAGAGATACCCGGAAGACACAGACTGAGGCTGGAATGATTTTGTTGATTGTGCCACTAACGCTCTGGAAGGTTGGTTACTGGGAAGTAAAGTTAAGGACTATACAGGATTGTATAATTTAATAATGAGAGAACAAATCCTTAATAATTGTCAGAACCAGTTGTTGCACCAACACCTGATTGACTCAGATCTGACCTCTCCCCAAGAATTGGGAAAGAAAGCAGGCAAATGGGTCAGAACCAGGGTTAAGCAGAAGCCCCAGAACCAAGGTGGAGATCAGAAAAAGGCAGACCCGAAAGGTGGGGATCAGAAACCAAAAGACCTGAAATCTTCATCAGGCCCCCAAAATTCTAATGAAGGGGGGGTCCCAAACTTCTAAGAAGAAGAAGAAAGAAGGTCCAAAGAAACCTTGGTGTAATTATTGTAAATCTGCCTCTCATTGGTTTAGTGAGGGCACCAGGAAAGGTTTTTCCTTAGCTATTTCTCCTGAGGCACAGCCGGGAGCAGGGACAACTGAGAGCATTTTAAAATTGTATGATTGCACTTTGTAATTGGTTTTTAAAAAGGGACTTGAAGCGCTATCTCCCCGCACAGCGAGCAAAACGCTGACGCGGGCGGGTGGTTTGACAAGATTGCACGCCATTGGCTGGAACCAAAAGCCACATCCACTGACACCAGACACGCCCCTTTTCCACAGACCCTACTACTATAAAGGATGAGTATGTGCCGGAAGCGCAGCGGACGAGCGCAGCGGGCGCGACGATTGCGCGCCGAAGGCGCGCTTAAGGCAAGCTCGTCTGCGCTCGTCCGCGCCGAGACCGGGCACAGGGCAACCCCCCCTGGTCGACCATCCCCGGACCTTGAGGCCTACACATACAGCAGGGAAGCACTCATGCTGTTGGACCCACTGGCCGGTAGAGCCACCTGTCCACGACTACCTCCAAACTTAATATCTGAGGATAAGAACCACTGCCCTAACTGCTTAGGGCGCCTACCACATATTAATCCCCTTCCACTTGAATTACTATCTAAATTCTGTCAGTACTCAGACATCAGGCGTACCCCGCTAAAGCACGCTGGGTGTGAGCATACCACCAAGGGAGAACTAGTTAGTGGACTACTAAACGTCCGATCCCTCCCGAAACATGCCACCGGTATACAGCTACTGATCGAATCCCACAACCTGGACATTCTATTCTTAACTGAGACATGGACAACAGTGGGAATGGAATCAGAGCTAGAGCCGGCATGTCCAGAAGGATATAAGATTGTTCATAAACCCAGGACCAAGGGAAAAGGGGGAGGAATAGGTATAATCTTTAGGGAGGAGTTAAATGTTACTACATTGGACATCGACACTATCTCATGTGCAGAAGTTCTTGGGATTTCAATGAAACATGACTCAGGCCATTGCCTTACGAGCTTAATCTGCTATAGAACACCGGGACATATTAACGTAACACAACAACAGGAACTGATTACCGTTATCAACAATATGTCAACTTCACATAGCAGACTACTGGTACTGGGAGATTTCAACCTATGGGATAACGACCAATTACATACAGCCTTTCATAATATCACGCAATCGTGTGACAATCTGGGCTTGAAACAATGGTCAACTACCCCCACACACAGACAAGGTAATGTATTAGACCTAATATTTGCTGCAGAAGACCTAATCTCCATGGGAACAACATTACCAGTAGACTGGTCAGACCACCATCTCCTACTGTTTAACATTCATACCTCGGTCAATACTGGACCAAAAAACACGCAGACTAGGACCTTCATCAGCCGTGACTGGAAGGGTCTGCTAAAAAGGAAAGAAGAAGGGATGATCGACTTCAGTCAAGCAGGAAATTCGTTCAATTCAGAGAACGATATAACCACAAATTATCATTTACTATGTAAAGAGGTAACTACTAAGCTCGACGACACCGTACCATTAAAAGCAATTAGAAAAAGAGGAAAACCCTCAGCGCCCTGGTATACGGTCAAACTGAAAGAACTGAAAATCGCCTGCAAAAAAGCAGAGAGGTATTGGAGGAAAAACTACCTAGAGCAGGAGAAATTGATCTGGAGACAGACAATAGCAAAGTATAAAAAAGAGATCTTAGCTAAAGCGAACTACTTCGCAGACCTAATACTAAACAGCTCAAACAAATCTCGTGACACTTTTAGGATAATCAAAGAACTGTCTCATCCTGAGTGTGCAAAGAGTCAAATCAAGCCCTCACAGGAACTTTGCGATGGTTTGGCCTCCTTCTTTCTGCACAAAATCACCAAAATCATCGAGGGTATGAAGGACCCCCACACTCCTCCAGTGAAGGATAACAGTAACACTGAGAATAGGGAGAAGTATGAAGGCAATATTAGATGCTCCACCTCAAAGCCCATCTTGGAAAAGTTTGAGACCCCGACAGAACAAGAATTCACAAAAACAGCCCTTAATATTACATCAGGATCCCCCCTGGACCCTTTACCTCACAAAATAGTAAAGGAATTCAGGGATGAACTCTTCCCAGTCCTGCGGCAGCTGTGCAACCAATCCTTGACTACAGGCACGGTGCCAAAGGATTGGAAACTGGCGGTTGTTACCCCCCTATTGAAGAAACCAAACCTAGATCCAAACTGCTACAAAAACTACCGACCCATATCGCTCCTGCCGGATATATGACGGTACCACGCGTACTTTTACAACGCGTACCGTTACAACGCTACTTTTACCACGCAAGTCGTTACAACGACTTGCGTGGAGGGGCGCTGGATAGTACATTTTTTAATTTACTAGTCCAACTCCAGTCCCCGTGGACTCTAGGGAAAGGAGTTGGATAGTAAATTAATCTATTTACTATCCTGGAGCGCCCCCCAGCGCAAGTCGTTGTATCGACTTGCGTGGTAAAAGTAGCGTGGTAACGGTACCGCGTTGTAAAAAATGCGTGGTTACCGTTGTATACCCTCCTGCCATACCCAGTTAAGATCATGGAGAGGCTTGTCAGCAGGTCATTAGCTCTCTTCCTGGAAACTAACAACATCCTTCAAGAAGAGCAATTCGGTTTCAGACCAGCCCATGGAACCGAACCAGCTCTGCTGACGGTCTTGGACGACCTACGATTGAGGGCGGACAGGGGAGAATCAGCAATGTGAATCTTGCTAGACCTGTCCGCCGCGTTCGATACGGTGAGTCACGACATTCTTCTGGCAAGACTAAAAAGCATTGGAGTTGGGGGAGCAGCGCTCGACTGGTTTCAATCATACTTGACGGACAGATGGCAGGCAGTAACAATCCCCCCGTACCAGTCTGAGTTTGTTACAGTCCCACACGGGGTCCCACAGGGGTCGGCAATTAGCCCGATACTTTTTAGTATATATATGCAACCCCTGTTGGGCATCATCAAGACTCATGGCATCAGCGTGATCAACTATGCGGACGACACGCAACTGATAATCTCTCTTGATGGGACACATGCAAACTCTTGAAACCTTTCACACCTGCATGTTGGAAATGTCATCCTGGCTAAACCAGAATTCACTACAATTCAATAGTGACAAAACCGAAATACTACACTGCAAAGTTGGTAAAATCACTAGAAGTCTACCCATGGACTACTGCCCTCTGGAGCCAGGAGAGTCACTGACCCCAGTTAAATCAGTGAGGAACCTTGGAGTCAGCTTCAATGACAGCCTGAGCCTAGAGACCAATGTTAATAAGCAGGTGAGTAGCTGCTTCGCCTTAATGCGAGGACTTCGAAAGCTACTACCTCTTTTACCATCACAGGTCAGAGCTTCCATAGTCAGGAGCACTATTCTAAGCCGCCTGGATTACTGCAACGCTCTGCTACTGGAATCCCCTGCCTATCTGATCTCCAGACTTCAGAGCATCCAGGCGGCCGCAGCAAAATTGGCACTCTCCCGAGAGCGAAGATCCTCTACCACCCGCGCTCTGGCCGACTTACACTGGTTACCTATACATCAGAGGATTCTCTTTAAATCCCTATGCACGGTGTTTAAGGCAGTGCATGGGCTGGGCCCCCGACCACTTCAAAATAAATTCAAGTGGTACGAACCCACTCGGTCCCTCCGCTCTTCCTCATCCAATCTTATCACAATACCCAGGATTAGGAAAGCCACTTGCGGAGGCAGGGCCTTCAGCATAGCAGCAGCTCACCTGTGGAACAGACTACCTACTGAAATCAGGAAAACGGGTGATCTGATGGCCTTTCGGAAAAAAGTGAAAACGTGGCTCTTCCCAAAAAGCTAACCCCACTCATGATACTCCCTCATGCCCACGATGCACAGTGTTAATTAGCTATGTAAACTCAGCGCCAGGATGCCCGTAGGGTTACAGAAGCGCTCTATAAATAATATAAATAAAATAAATAAGCCCCTACCACTGCAGCCCCTAAGGCACCTGCACCCCCTAGTACAGTCAGCAGTGGTAGTTCCCAACCCAAGGCTATAGGGTGGATTCTGGCCTAGTCAGGATACCAACCCAGGCTGTTCTTGTCTGTAATGTGGACAGGGCTATGTCCTCTACTGTGAGTCCCAGTACCCTGGGCAAGTACAGGCAGACGCCTTTAATCAATGACAAAGTGGCTCAGGCCTACAGGGACACATGTGCCAGTGTCACCATGGGGACGCCTAACTTTGTGAACCCTGGACAGATTGTACTGGGTGATAATTACCTGGTGACCAATGCTGGCAACGTCACTACTACACATAGTGTGGCAGTTTTTAACTTCTCCTGGGGAGGGGCAACTGGCCTCAAAAGAGTTGTGGTAAGTGCAGACCTCCCAGTTGAATGTCTTTTGGGCAATGATCTTGAGAACTCAGTCTGGTCAGAAGTGGAGTATAGGACTCATGCAGAGATGTTAGGTATCTCAGCTCATGTCCTTGCTGTGACCAGGTCACAGGCCAAAAAGTGCCAAACTGAACAGGCCCTGGAGCCTGAAATGATGGACCAGTTGCCATCCAAGAGAAAGAGCAGTAGGGTTAAGGCAGCGCCTTCCCCCTTGCCTCAGAGTGAGGACCAGCCTTCCAAGGAAGCTGACTGTGAGACCCAAGGAGGAACTGTCCTAGAAGAGCTTGAGCCTGATCAGGTTGAGTTTCTGGGCTCAGGGGGACCCTCAAGGGCAGACTTGAGGCAGGCGCAGTTGGATTGCCCTTCCCTTGAACCCCTCAGACAGAAAGCTGCTGCTGAGGCTGCTGGGAATGCTACAGGTGCCCATAGAGTGTATTGGGATGAAGGGCTCTTGTATTCAGAGGCTAGAGACCCCAAGCCCGCTGCTACCAGGAGGTTGGTCATACCTTTGGCATTCAGGGGCTTCCTTCCTACATTAGCCCATGATATTCCCCTTGCAGGACACTTAGGCCAGAACAAGACTTGGGACAGGCTTGTCCCTCACTTTCACTGGCCTCATATATCAGAAGACACCAAGGAGTTTTGTCGCTCCTGTGTCACCTGCCAAACCAGTGGCAAAGCAGGTGGCACAACAAAGGCCCCCCTCATACCACTGCCTGTGGTGGGGGTGCCCTTTGAAAGAGTGGGGATTGACATTGTTGGACCAATGGACCCCCCAACAGCATCTGGGCGCAGATTTATCCTGGTGGTAGTGGATCATGCCACCAGGTATCCAGAAGCTATTCCCCTTAGGACCACAACAGCACCTGTTGTGGCAAGAGCCCTCCTGGGAGTTTTCTCAAGAGTGGCACAGGAGCAAAGGGCAGTAACACAGGAGCAGAGGGCAGTGCCACAGGAGCAGAGGACAGTAACACAGGAGCAGAGGGCAGTGCCCCAGGAGCAGAGGGCAGTAACACAGGACCAGAGGGCAGTGCCCCAGGAGCAGAGGGCAGTGCCACAGGAGCAGAGGGCAGTAACACAGGAGCAGAGGGCAGTGCCATAGGAGCAGAGGGCAGTAACACAGGAGCAGAGGGCAGTGCCCCAGGAGCAGAGGGCAGTGCCACAGGAGCAGAGGGCAGTGCCACAGGATCAGAGGGCAATGCCACAGGATCAGAGGGCAGTACCACAGGACCAGCAGGCAGTGCCACAGGAGCAGAGGGCAGTACCACAGGAGCAGAGGGCAGTACCACAGGAGCAGAAGGCAGTGCCACAGGAGCAGAGGGCAGTAACACAGGAGCAGAGGACAGTGCCACAGGAGCAGAGGGCAGTAACACAGGAGCAGAGGGCAGTGCCCCAGGAGCAGAGGGCTGTGCCACAGGAGCAAAGGGCAGTGTGACAGGAGGGGAGGGCAGTGCCACAGGAGCAGAGGGCAGTGCCAAAGGAGCAGAGGGCATCACCACAGGAGCAGAGGGCAGTGCCACAGGAGCAGAGGGCAGTAACACAGGAGCAGAGGGCAGTGCCACAGGAGCAGAGGGCAGTAACACAGGAGCAGTGGACAGTGCCACAGGACCAGAGGCCAGTAACACAGGAGCAGAGGGCAGTGCCAGAGCAGCAGAGGGCAGGAGCAGTGGGCAGTGCCACAGGAGCAGAAGGCAGTTCCACAGGAGCAGAGGACAGTACCACAGGAGCCAAAGGCAGTGCCGCAGGAGCAGAGGGCAGTGCCACAGGAGCAGAAGGCAGTTCCACAGGAGCTGTGGGCAGTAACACAGGAGCCAAAGGCAGTGCCGCAGAAGCAGAGGACAGTACCACAGTGTTAGAAGGGGCGATCCCAGGGGGGCCAAGATATGCTCTCCCGACCACTCCGTGACCCACCTCTCCCAAGAATATTGCCGAGTCTTAACGTGAGGTCCTCGCCGGGGAGGACTTCGAGTCTAGGATCGTACACACTGAGCTCACACCACACTTATGAACGGACACCACACCGTGGATTTCAGTAAGCAAGTTCTTTATCACACAGTAGAGATTTAGGCAAAATGAACACGTATTTACAAGTGATCGAGGGATAGTAAAGTCTCAGTGGTAAGGAGGAGGGAAGCGGGACAGTCTCAATATTAGGCCAGTGCGAAGCGTACCCTGCACACAGCTCTCAATCCTTGAGCCGGGGGATACAGAAGATGGCGATAGTTCAGGCTGCTCCACTCACTTCTTCTCGAACCAGGTCTTGTTGGTAGCGTCGATGGTCCCGCCAGACCAGAGTACTCCTCGAGCCGCGACGAGGTCAGCAGGGCTCGATCCGGAGTGAACAGAGAGTCTGTCAGTTCTTGAGGAGCCGCGAGCCGTGTTCAACGAATGTCCTTAGAGTTCAAGGATGAGCTGCGATGAGGTCAGCAGGGCTCCGAGGTTCCAGTTCCTACTTCACGAGGATGAGCCTCGACAGCGTCTGCAGGGCTCGATTAGTTAGAAGTTTCAGTCTTCTCCCCAAGGGTTGAGCCGTGATCAGATCAGCAGGGCTCTCTTGTCCAGGATACAACTGCCCGCTAGTTCTTGGACGGGCCTTGATATAGCGCAGTGGCCCTTTGATGTCCGGACCCTCGCAGGCGGGGATCTCCTGCCTCGGGGCTGGTCGTTGGAGTGTTCCGTCTGTTGGCTCTTTGATCCTTTAGAAGATGTGTCCGGGAATTCCCAGACGCCCAGCAGGGGCTGGAGCCAGCTCTCGGGGAGGCTAAAGGTGTGATCGAAACCAACCCACAGGGGAAGGCCAGAGGTGTGAGAGAAACCAGTCTCCCAGGGGAGGCCAGAGGTGCAATCGAAACTCCTTGTCTTAACTCACTCAGGAAGCCCTCTATCCCCCAGCCGGGCATGCCGGGGTCAGGCAAGGCCTAGAGAGTCAGGGACCTCGGGAAGGGTAATGGCGGCCGGGGGGCCCTGTGGGTTGATGCAGGTTCTGGGCACCCGGTACCGGGAAGAGGGATGGCGGAATGCGGGGATGGTCGGGTGGTAGGGTCGTGTAGGGAGCGGGGCGGACAGGGGACGGGACGACCAGGGGTTACTGGGTGCGAAGCTAGGCTAACGGGGTGCTGAGGAATGGAGGGAACCACGCCACGAGGCCAGGTCCAACACACAGGAGCAGAGGGCAGTAACACAGGAGCTGAGGGCAGTACCACATGAGCAGAGGGCAGTACCACAGGAGCAGAAGGCAGTGCCACAGGAGCAGAGGGCAGTGTGACAGGAGCAGAGGGCACTGCCACTGGAGCAGAGGGCAGTACCAAATGAGCAGAGGGCAGTGCCACGGGAGCAGAGGGCAGAACCACAGGAGCAAAGGGAAGTTCCACAGGAGCGAAGGGCAGTAATACAGGAGCAGAGGGCAGTAACACAGGAGCAGAGGGCACTGCCACAGGAGCAGAGGGCAGTGCCAAAGGAGCAGAGGGCGGTGCCAAAGGAGCAGAGGGCAGTGCAACGGGAGCAGAGGGCAGTACCCCAGGAGCAGAAGGCAGTGCCATAGGAGCAGAGGGAAGTACCACAGGAGCAGAGGGCAGTACCACAGGAGCAGAGGGCAGTGCCACAGGAGCAGAGGGCAGTGCCAAAAGAGAAGAGGGCAGCACCACAGGAGCAAAGGGCAGTGCCACAGGAGCAGAGGGCAGTGCCACAGGAGCAGAGGGCAGTAACACAGGAGCAGAAGGCAGTTCCACTGGAGCAGAGGGCAGTGCCACGGGAGCAGAGGGCAGTGTGACAGGAGCAGAGGGCACTGCCACAGGAGCAGAGAGCAGTGCCAAAGGAGCAGAGGGCAGTGTCATGGGAGCAGAGGGCAGTACCACAGGAGCAGAAGGCAGTGCCACAGGAGCAGATGGAAATACCACAGGAGCAGAAGGCAGTTCCACAGGAGCAGAGGGCAGTAACACAAGAGCAGAGGACAGTAACATAGGAGCAGAGGGCAGTGCCACAGGAGCAAAGGACAGGGTGACAGGAGCAGAGGGCACTGCCGCAGGAGCAGAGGGCAGTACCACAGGAGCAGAAGGAAGTACCACTGGAGCAGAGCAGTGCCACAGGAGCAAAGGGCCCTTGACAGGAGCAGAGGGCAGTGCCAAAGTAGCAGAGGTCAGCATCACAGGAGCAGAGGGCAGTGCCACAGGATCGGAGGGGACTAACACAGGAGCAGAGAGCAGTGCCACAGGAGCAAAGGGCAGTAATACAGGAGCAGAAGGCAGTTCCACAGGAGCAGAGGGCAGTAACACAGGAGCACAGGGCAGTGCCACAGGAGCAAAGGGCAGTGCCAAAGGAGCAGAGGACAGTAACAAAGGAACAGAGAGCAGTAACACAGGAGCAGAGGGCAGTGCCACAGGAGCAAAAGGCAGTGCCAAAGGAGCAGAGGGCAGTAACACAGGAGCAGAAGGCAGTTCCACAGGATCAGACGGCAGTAACACAGGAGCAGAGGGAAGTGCCACATGAGCAGGGGGCAGTAACACAGGAGCAGAGGGCAGTGCCAAAGGAGCAGAGGGCAGCACCACAGGAGCAGAGGGCAGCACCACAGGAGCAGAGGGCAGTAACACAGGAGCAGAGGGCAGCACCACAGGAGCAGAGGGCAGTACCACAGGAGCAGAGGGCAGTAACACAGGAGCAGAGGGCAGTGTCACAGGAGCAGAGGGCAGTGCCACAGGAGCAGAGGGCAGCACCACAGGAGCAGAGGGCATTGGATGCGGGTCAAACGGCGGCACTGGTACTATTAGATCTCAGTGCCGCCTTTGACACTGTCTCCCATGCAATTCTTCTGCAGCGTCTGGGAGAAGCGGGCATCAAGGGCGTGGCGCTGGAATGGTTTCGATCGTTTCTCTCTGATCGTACCTTCCGGGTCTCCACGCCTCCTTTTGAGTTTAAACCCCATGGTATCGAACAGGGAGTTCCGCAGGGATCAGCATTGAGCCCCACGCTCTTCAATCTTTACGTGCAGCTGCTGGCTGCTGTCGCCAAGCGTTGGGACCTTACAATGGTGTCTTACACTGACGACACGCAGCTTGCGGTTGCACTTAGTGGGGACTCCGATACTGTGGCGGCTAAGTTTTGTGAGGGTCTCAGTGCGGTGGCTGGATGGATGATGGCTAACTATTGATTGTGGGCAAACAGAGCAGCCTCTGGGGCGATGAGTGGTGGCCAGCTGATCTTGGCCCCACTCCGATCCCGGTTGATGAGGTGAAAAATCTAGGCATTTGGCTAGATTCTATGCTCAGTTTCTCTTGTCATACCAAGAAAATAGCTGCGACCTGCTTTGGTTATCTACGGGGGCTCAGACCGGTGCTGAAATTTTTTGATGCCCCGACTCGCCAATTGATTATTCAGGCAGTCATATTGTCTAGGCTCGACTATGCGAGCTCGTTGCTACTTGGGGCCAATCAGGCTGAAATTATGAGATTGCAGTGCGTTCAGAACGCGGCAGCTAGGGCTTTAGTCGGTCTCCCTAGATTCTGCTCTGCTAGAAGCACTATTACCAAGCTTCACTGGCTGCCTGTGCCTCAGAGGATAGAATTCAAGACTCTATGTCTTGTTTTTAAGATATTAAAACTTGCCTCTCCCCAGATATTGGAACATCTCATTCTTCCTTATACCCCCCCCGTCTGCTGAGATCCTGTGGACAAAATTTAGCTGTAGTCCCTCGTTTTCTAAGGAGTAGATCTGGCGGTCGATCTTTTAGAGTGCTTGCCCCTAAACTCTGGAACTCTCTCCCTGCCCATTTGCGTGCCCTTGATGACCTTTTGACATTCAGGAAAGCCGTAAAAACTTATATCTTCCAAAATAGCTGTTAATTCTTCTTATTCTGGATTTTTCCTTTTGCTCGGTGTGTGTTGTGTTTCTTTCCAGGCGCAGCGCCGGGACGCCTCTTAGCTGGGGCAGCTGTGCGCTTAAAAATGGAGTTAACATAACATAACATAACCACAGGAGCAAAGGGCAGTGCCACAGGAGCAGAGGGCAGTGCCACAGGAGCAGAGGCCAGTGCCACAGGAGCAGAGGGCAGTGCCACAGGAGCAGAGCGCAGTGCCACAGGAGCAGAGGGCAGTGCCACAGGAGCAGAGGGCAGTGCCACAGGAGCAGAGGGCAGTGCCACAGGAGCAGAGGGCAGTGCCACAGGAGCAGAGGGCAGTACCAGAGGTTTTCACAGTATCAGATCACATTGCTCCACACAAAGGCGTTGGCACAGGATTTAGACCTTTTACAGCATTCACATCTAGCCAGGCTGGCCCATCCGGTTTGCTCTGGTTTCTTAGTCATCCAGTGATCGTAAAATGTGCCTCCTCAAGATACGATCAGGACTTCAAGGAGCCCATGTGTTCACGGAATGAACGCACACGTCCATAACCTGTCCGGTTTCAGATGTAAGCGGTTGAATAGATGTGCTTTGGGAATCAAGCTCCCTCCTGCCTGCACTTCATGTGCCTGTGTCTGCATGTCTACTCGTCATGTGCCTGTGACTGCATGTCTGCTCTTCATGTGCCTGTGACTGCATGCCTGCTCTTCATCTGCCTGTGACTGCATGCCTGCTCTTCATCTGCCTGTGACTGCATGTCTGCTCTTCATCTGCCTGTGACTGCATGTCTGCTCTTCATCTGCCTGTGACTGCATGTCTGCTCTTCATCTGCCTGTGACTGCATGTCTGTTCTTCATCAGCCTGTGACTGCATGTCTGCTCTTCATCTGCCTGTGACTGCATGTCTGCTCTTCACGTCCCTGTGACTGCATGTCTGCTCTTCATGTGCCTGTGTCTGCATGTCTGCTCTACATCAGCCTGTGACTGCATGTCTGCTCTTCATCTGCCTGTGACTGCATGCCTGCTCTTCATCTGCCTGTGACTGCATGTCTGCTCTTCATGTGCCTTTGACTGCATGTCTGCTCTTCATGTGCCTGTGACTGCATGTCTGCTCTTCATCTGCCTGTGACTGCATGTCTGTTCTTCATCAGCCTGTGACTGCATGTCTGCTCTTCATCTGCCTGTGACTGCATGACTGCTCTTCATGTGCCTGTGACTGCATGTATGCTCTTCATGTGCCTGTGACTTCATGTCTGCTCTTCATGTGCCTGTGTCTGCATGTCTGCTCTTCATGTGCCTGTGACTGCATGTCTGCTCTTCATGTGCCTGTGACTGCATGTCTGCTCTTCATCTGCCTGTGACTGCATGTCTGCTCTTCATGTGCCTGTGGCTGCTTGTCTGCTCTTCATGTGACTGCTTGTCTGCTCTTCATGTGCCTGTGTCTGCATGGTTGCTCTTCATGTGCCTGTGACTGCATGTCTGCTCTTCACATGCCTGTGACTGCATGCCTGCTCTTCACATGCCTGTCACTGCATGTCTGCTATTCACATGCCTGTGACTGCATGTCTGCTCTTCCATGCCTGTGACTGCATGTCTGCTCTTCATCTGCTTGTGACTGCATGCCTGCTCTTCACATGCCTGTGACTGCATGCCTGCTCTTCATCTGCCTGTGACTGCATGTCTGCTCTTCACGTCCCTGTGACTGCATGTCTGCTCTTCACGTCCCTGTGACTGCATGTCTGCTCTTCACATGCCTATGACTGCATGCCTGCTCTTCACATGCCTGTGACTGCATGTCTGCTCTTCATCTGCCTGTGACTGCATGTCTGCTCTTCATCAGCCTGTGACTGCATGAATGCTCTTCATCTGCCTGTGACTGCATGTCTGCTCTTCACGTCCCTGTGACTGCATGTCTGCTCTTCATCTGCCTGTGACTGCATGTCTGCTCTTCATCTGCCTGTGACTGCATGTCTGCTCTTCATCTGCCTGTGACTGCATCATGTGACTGCATGTCTGCTCTTCATCTGCCTGTGACTGCATGTCTGCTCTTCATGTGCCTGTGTCTGCATGTCTGCTCTTCATGTGCCTGTGTCTGCATGTCTGCTCTTCACATGCCTGTGACTGCATGTCTGCTCTTCACATGCCTGTGACTGCATGTCTGCTCTTCATCTGCCTGTGACTGCATGTCTGCTCTTCACGTCCCTGTGACTGTATGTCTGCTCTTCATCTGCCTGTGACTGCATGTCTGCTCTTCATCGGCCTGTGACTGCATGTCTGCTCTTCATGTGCCTGTGACTGCTTGTCTGCTCTTCATGTGCCTGTGTCTGCATGTCTGCTCTTCATGTGCCTGTGACTGCATGTCTGCTCTTCACATGCCCGTGACTGCATGCCTGCTCTTCACATGCCTGTCACTGCATGTCTGCTATTCACATGCCTGTGACTGCATGTCTGCTCTTCACATGCCTGTGACTGCATGTCTGCTCTTCATCGGCTTGTGACTGCATGTCTGCTCTTCACATGCCTGTGACTGCATGTCTGCTCTTCATCTGCCTGTGACTGCATGTCTGCTCTTCACGTCCCTGTGACTGCATGTCTGCTCTTCGCGTCCCTGTGACTGCATGTCTGCTCTTCACATGCCTGTGACTGCATGCCTGCTCTTCACATGCCTGTGACTGCATGTCTGCTCTTCATGTGCCTGTGACTGCATGTCTGCTCTTCATGTGCCTGTGTCTGCATGCCTGCTCTTCATCTGCCTGTGACTGCATGTCTGCTCTTCATCTGCCCGTGTCTGCATGTCTGCTTTTCATCTGCCTGTGACTGCATGTCTGCTCTTCATCTGCCTGAGTCTGCATGTCTGCTCTTCATCAGCCTGTGACTGCATGTCTGCTCTTCATCTGTCTGTGACTGCATGTCTGCTCCTCATCTGCCTGTGACTGCATGTCTGCTCTTCATGTGCCTGTGACTGCATGTCTGCTCTTCATCAGCCTGTGACTGCATGTCTGCTCTTCATCTGCCTGTGACTGCATGTCTGCTCTTCACGTCCCTGTGACTGCATGTCTGCTCTTCATCTGCCTGTGACTGCATGTCTGCTCTTCATCAGCCTGTGACTGCATGTCTGCTCTTCATCTGCCCGTGACTGCATGTCTGCTCTTCATCTGCCTGTGACTGCATCATGTGACTGCATGTCTGCTCTTCATCTGCCTGTGACTGCATGTCTGCTCTTCATGTGCCTGTGTCTGCATGTCTGCTCTTCATATGCCTGTGTCTGCATGTCTGCTCCTCATCTGTCTGTGACTGCATGTCTGCTCTTCATCTGCCTGTGACTGCATGTCTGCTCTTCATCTGCCCGTGTCTGCATGTCTGCTTTTCATCTGCCTGTGACTGCATGTCTGCTCTTCATGTGCCTGTGTCTGCATGTCTGCTCTTCATGTGGCTGTGTCTGCATGTCTGCTCTTCATGTGCCTGTGTCTGCATGTCTGCTCTTCATGTGGCTGTGACTGCATGTCTGCTCTTCATCTGCCTGTGACTGCATGCCTGCTCTTTACATGCCTGTGTCTGCATGTCTGCTCTTCATCAGCCTGTGACTGCATGTATGCTCTTCATGTGCCTGTGACTGCATGTCTGCTCTTCATGTGCCTGTGTCTGCATGCCTGCTCTTCATGTGCCTTTGTCGGCATGTCTGCTCTTCATGTGCCTGTGACTGCATGTCTGCTCTTCACATGCCTGTGACTGCATGCCAGCTCTTCACATGCCTGTCACTGCATGTCTGCTCTTCACATGCCTGTGACTGCATGTCTGCTCTTCACATGCCTGTGACTGCATGTCTGCTCTTCATCAGCCTGTGACTGCATGCCTGCTCTTTACATGCCTGTGACTGCATGTCTGCTCTTCATCTGCCTGTGACTGCATGTATGCTCTTCATCTGCCTGTGACAGCATGTCTGCTATTCACGTTCCTGTGACTGTATGTCTGCTCTTCATCTGCATGTGACTGCATGTCTGCTCTTCATCTGCCTGTGACTGCATGTCTGCTCCTCATCTGCCTGTGACTGCATCCTGTGACTCCATGTCTGCTCTTCATCTGCCTGTGACTGCATGCCAGCTCTTCACATGCCTGTCACTGCATGTCTGCTCTTCACATGCCTGTGACTGCATGTCTGCTCTTCACATGCCTGTGACTGCATGTCTGCTCTTCATCAGCCTGTGACTGCATGCCTGCTCTTTACATGCCTGTGACTGCATGTCTGCTCTTCATCTGCCTGTGACTGCATGTATGCTCTTCATCTGCCTGTGACAGCATGTCTGCTATTCACGTTCCTGTGACTGTATGTCTGCTCTTCATCTGCACGTGACTGCATGTCTGCTCTTCATCTGCCTGTGACTGCATGTCTGCTCCTCATCTGCCTGTGACTGCATCCTGTGACTCCATGTCTGCTCTTCATCTGCCTGTGTCTGCATGTCTGCTCTTCATGTGCCTGTGTCTGCATGTCTGCTCTTCATGTGCCTGTGACTGCATGTCTGCTCTTCACATGCCTGTGACTGCATGCCTGCTCTTCACATGCCTGTCACTGCATGTCTGCTCTTCACATGCCTGTGACTGCATGTCTGCTCTTCACGTCCCTGTGACTGCATGTCTGCTCTTCACATGCCTGTGACTGCATGCCTGCTCTTCACATGCCTGTGACTGCATGTCTGCTCTTCATGTGCCTGTGACTGCATGTCTGCTCTTCATCAGCCTGTGACTGCATGTATGCTCTTCATCTGCCTGTGACTGCATGTCTGCTCTTCATCTGCCTGTGACTGCATGTCTGCTCTTCATCTGTCTGTGACTGCATGTCTGCTCTTCATCTGCCTGTGACTGCATGTCTGCTCTTCATGTGCCTGTGTCTGCATGTCTGCTCTTCATGTGCCTATGTCTGCATGTCTGCTCCTCATGTGACTGTGTCTGCATGTCTGCTCTTCATGTGCCTGTGTCTGCATGTCTGCTCTTCACGTGCCTGCGTCTGCATGTCTGCTCCTCATCTGTCTGTGACTGCATGTCTGCTCTTCATGTGCCTGTGTCTGCATGTCTGCTCTTCATGTGCCTGTCACTGCATGTCTGCTCTTCACATGCCTGTGACTGCATGACTGCTCTTCACATGCCTGTCACTGCATGTCTGCTCTTCACATGCCTGTGACTGCATGTCTGCTCTTCACGTCCCTGTGACTGCATGTCTGCTCTTCACATGCCTGTGACTGCATGCCTGCTCTTCACATGCCTGTGACTGCATGCCTGCTCTTCACATGCCTGTGACTGCATGTCTGCTCTTCATGTGCCTGTGACTGCATGTCTGCTCTTCATCAGCCTGCATGTATGCTCTTCATCTGCCTGTGACTGCATATCTGCTCTTCACGTCCCTGTGACTGCATGTCTGCTCTTCATCTGCCTGTGACTGCATGTCTGCTCTTCATCTGTCTGTGACTGCATGTCTGCTCTTCATCTGCCTGTGACTGCATGTCTGCTCTTCATGTGCCTGTGTCTGCATGTCTGCTCTTCATGTGCCTATGTCTGCATGTCTGCTCTTCATCTGCCTGTGACGGCATGTCTGCTCTTCGTCTGCCTGTGACTGCATGTCTGCTCTTCATCTGCCTGTGACTGCATGTCTGCTCTTCATGTGCCTGTGACTGCATGCGAGCTCTTCACATGCCTGTGACTGCATGTCTGCTCTTCATGTGCCTGTGACTGCATGCGTGCTCTTCACATGCCTGTGACTGCATGCCTGCTCCTCAGCTGTCTGTGTCTGCATGTGTGCTCTTCATGCGCCTGTGACTGCATGTCTGCTCTTCACATGCCTGTGACTGCATGTCTGCTCTTCATCTGCCTGTGACTGCATGTCTGCTCTTCACGTCCCTGTGACTGCATGTCTGCTTTTCACATGCCTGTGCCTGCATGCCTGCTCTTCACATGCCTGTGACTGCATGTCTGCTCTTCATCAGCCTGTGACTGCATGTATGCTCTTCATGTGCCTGTGACTGCATGTCTGCTCTTCACATGCCTGTGACTGCATGTCTGCTCTTCATCTGCCTGTGACTGCATGCCTACTCTTCACATGCCTGTGACTGCATGTCTGCTCTTCATCTGCCTGTGACTGCATGTCTGCTCTTCACGTCCCTGTGACTGCATGTCTGCTCTTCATGTGCCTGTGACTGCATGTATGCTCTTCATGTGCCTGTGACTGCATGTCTGCTCTTCATGTGCCTGTGACTGCATGTCTGCTCTTCACATGCCTGTGACTGCATGCCTGCTCTTCACATGCCTGTGACTGCATGCCTGCTCTTCATATGCCTGTGACTGCATGTCTGCTCTTCATCAGCCTGTGACTGCATGTCTGCTCTTCATGTGCCTGTGACTGCATGTATGCTCTTCATGTGCCTGTGACTGCATGTCTGCTCTTCATGTGCCTGTGACTGCATGTCTGCTCTTCACATGCCTGTGACTGCATGCCTGCTCTTCACATGCCTGTGACTGCATGCCTGCTCTTCATATGCCTGTGACTGCATGTCTGCTCTTCATGTGCCTGTGACTGCATGCCTGCTTACGTTGGTTAACGCGGCGCCTTGAACCTGCTTGCTCCAGTCTTCTCGCCCCATGCAACCCTGGATCCCTTGATCACTTACCCACATCCGCTTCGGCCCCTGCAGAGACGGAAGGAAGCAGAGGTCAGAAGTCAGGTTTACACTTGACAAATTAACATGTGAAAAACATACTTTTGGGGATGGCTGTTGTGTGGCAAGGGGGGGGCTGGGAATAAATTGTGCAAAGGACGCCATCAGGCCATTTACGGTGGCGTGGTGACGCGTCTGATAGGCGCTGCTCCACCCTTCAGGTATGGCGTAGGCAGCAGAGTGGGGGCAGTGATCATCCCTGGAGGGCGGTGGAACCCTTCACTTCCTGGGTGAAGGTTGTAAGAAGGGTCTCTTCAGGGGTTCACAAGAGATGAAAGTGTTTTGGGTCTTTGTGGGCATCCGACGGCGGAGGATCCATCCCAGGCGCTGACCGCCCTCGGTCGACTCTACAGGGATCCACTGGGATTGTCCTGCAGGTTTCCTGGGATCCACTGGATCCCTAAATCTTGAACCCCTTGCCAGGTCTGGTGGCTCAGTGGGCTAATGCGTCCACACAGGGGCTGTGTTCGACCTCATGGTCACAGGTTCACAATCCAGGCGGGGACACTCAGCCTTTCATCCTTCTGAAAACGAGTACCATTGAGCCGGGTAACAATAAACATCTGATATTCAGCACCAAGATACCCTCCTGGGTGAATGCGCGCTTCACAATTCACGTTAGGTTTGGTTGTAGAGGATGATTTGTTTATCTCTAGCATCCTTCGATGCTCAAAGGTTTCCTGGGATGAACACGGCTAGAGTCAAAAGGAGACCCCGATCTGAGATTGTTGCCACAGGGAAGGGTTTGAGTCTCTCACAGATGAGAAGGCACCTGGAGGTCACCTGGAGGTCAAAGGGTGGCTGTTCCAGAGTGTCGAGGTCTGCGTCAGAAGGACCTGCCGCCTTCCATGGTCGTCAGGCCGCGGGAGCTTTCTTCACGCAGGGTCTGAGACGGCGGGCAGTCCTGTAGGGCTGGGTGTGGGATCTAAGGCAGGTTGGACCCCAACCCAACAAGGCCTTCTGGACAAGGCACAGGGATTGGGGGATGGATCGCCTCCCATGGGGCCCTAGAGAAGGCTTCGGAGACCCCCCGGCTGGTGGCGCCTGGGAGCCTGTTCAGAAGTCTTTGTTCATTGGCCTGATCAAGAGCCAGGCGCCCAATCAGGGCCCTGGCGTTTACCTGTCCAACCAAAAGCACAAGAGAATAGGGTATCCGTGGAGCGTACATTTACCCCAGAGAATCTTATAGTGACTGTGAGAGATGATAAATAATTATTATCCATCTCACAGTGACCAGGGGACATATCAGCAAGGGCCAGCGATAATTATCGCTCAGCGCGCTTAGTGCGAGGATAATTATCGCCGGTTGTCGCAGGATTTTATCGCTGAGATAGCGTGCTATCAGCAACGCTTATCTCCAAAGCGATAAAATTCCATGCACAAGCTGCCAAATGTGTGATTATGGCTGGAACTCCAGCGATAATCGCACAAACATAGGCAATAGCTTGTTGATAGGGCAGGGCAGACTTAGCCATATTATCCACCTTCCATTGGATATATATCATAGCTAAGTCCGATTAAAAGCAGGCGTAAGGAAAGTAGCGTTAAGCCCGGTTAGCGCTACTTTTCTTATTGCTATGCATGCTAGCTCCCTCGCTCTCAGTCTTACTCCCTCTAGCTCCCTCTCTCTCTCTGTCTTACTCTCTCGGTCTTACTCCCTCTAGCTTACTCTCTCTAGCTCCCTGAAGAATGATCGCCGCTTTTCATCCAAAAACAGACGCTAAAGCGGCAATAATTCTATTGCGAGACCTTGATGATTTGCCCCCAAATTTGTACGGACCTAAGAGCCTGAACTAGAGTTTGGCAGACGGAGTAATACCCGTCAGGATGGTGGAGAATATTACCTCCACCATCCGAAGAGTACTCAGTCCACCAGACTATTTGTCCCTCGGATGGACGGGAAAAAAGGCACTACGCAGTCCACCCTAAATAGAGCAGGCGGTGCAAGCTCCTCCCCGTTTCTGCACCATCTCCATCGGGGCGTCGGAGGAAGAGTTCCATCTACAGAGCCTTTTGGGGACCGTGGACTAAATACTTCAGATCCGCCTGTCTCTAACTGAGGCGGCTCGGCTGAGTGGTTGGTGGTCAGGGAGCTCTGTTCCATTTATGACCGAGTATCCTCTCTGCCACACCAAGAAATCTCAATTTTCCACAGATCACAAATCTGCCCTGAGGATGTGGACACTATTTCCAGTAAAATGTGATTTCTGAACATTCAATATTGTTTGGGGCTGGCTCTCAAGATGAGGTTAAATAGGTTTTTCCTAGTTGTACACACAGAAGAATGTGAATGAGAGGTATTTATTAAATATATGTGGGGCAGAGTTTTGGCGGGAAGCTGTACGTCATGAATGCTGAATGCTGAAGAGATGGAAAGTTAGCAAGAAGCGACTTCAAGAATCGAGCAGGCCCGTGCCACTGTGGAGACACGCGGCATCTCTTTCACTCACATCCAGGACACATCTCCCTCCCCCGCCAGGACTCACCTTTTATGTACTCGATGAAGTAGCCCAGAACCACTGTGGAGACACAAGGCAGCGTCGTCAGCTGGGTCTGTGGTGCAGGGTTGTTACTTCATGCACAAGACATTCTGGTGGTGCGAGGGTGAGTGCTCAAAGCCCCCCTGCAGCAGAAACACCCAGCATGCCCCCCAAGTAACCTCAAACCTCTGGACAACCGACATCTGTGCATCCTGGGGTGAGCGGCGGAAATATTGAGCAGTTTTTCTGGACTCCCACTGTGAAATAATGTCCCACTGCACCCCTTTGGACTCCAACTTGTAAATAAAGCCCACTGCACATCTGGACTCCCACTGTAGACTAAAGCCCCACTGCACATCTGGACTCCCACTGTAGATTAAAGCCCCACTGCACACCTGGACCCCCACTGTAGACTAAAGCCCCACTGCACATCTGGATTCCCACTGTAGAATAAAACCCCACTGCACATCTGGAATCCCACTGTAGAATAAAGCCCCACTGCACTTCTGGACTCCCACTGTAGAATAAAACACCACTGCACATCTGGACACCCACTGTAGAATATACCACCACTGCACGTCTGGACTCCCACTGTAGAATAAAGCCCCACTGCACATCTGGACTCCCACTGTAGAATGAAGCCCCACTGCACATCTGGCCCCCCACTGTAGAATAAAACTCCACTGCACATCTGGACTCCCACTGTTGAATAAAATACCACTGCACATCTGGACTCCCACTGTAGAATAAAACACCAATGCATATCTGGACTCCCACTAGAATGAAGCCCCACTGCACATCTGGACTCCCACTGTAGAATGAAGTCTCACTGCAATTCTGGACTCCCACTGTAGACTAAAACCCCACTTCACATCTGGACTCTCACTATAGACTAAAGCCCCACTGTACATCTGGACTCCCACTGTAGATTAAAGCCCTCCTGCACACCTGGACTCCCTCTGTAGAATAAAGCACCACTGCACATCTGGACTCCCACTGTAGAATAAAGCCCTACTGCACATCTGGACTCCCACTGTAGAATAAAGCCCCACTGCACATCTGGACTCCCACTGTAGAATGAAGCCCCACTGCACATCTGGACTCCCACTGTAGAATAAAACACCACTGCACATCTGGACTCCCACTGTAGAATAAAATACCACTGCACATCTGGACTCCCACTGTAGAATAAAACACCAGTGCACATCTGGACTCCCACTGTAGAATGAAGCCCCACTGCACATATGGACTCCAACTGTAGAATAAAACCCCACTGCACATCTGGACTCTCACTATAGACTAAAGCCCGACTGTACATCTGGACTACCACTGTAGATTAAAGCCCTACTGCACATCTGGACTTCCACTGTAGATTAAAGCCCCACTATAGTTTTGTGCTCCCCCTGTGCAATACTGTCCCACTGTACTAGCGGACACCAATTTCACTTTCAAATGCTTTATTTAGAAAGTCAAGTCCATTTAAGAGCCAGAGCATATAGCTGTATTATTTTTTTTTTTAAAGGGTTCGGCAAGCAGCAGCTTCACAATCATTCATATTCAGACAATTCATGTAAAAGGGATGGTTTAAAACACTATTTTGATAAAAGACATATAGGAGCATATTATCAAGGACGGTGTTAGAAATTATCGCCGCTTTAGCGGCAGAAAACTGCAGCTGAAGCACAGATAATGGGCTTCATAATATGCCCTGGTGAATTCCCATAGAAGTCCATGTTCTGGTCTGAACACAGCTCTCTGAGCGGTTCAGGAGGGGTGAACACGGCCCTCTGTGAGCGGTTCAGGAGGGGTGAACACGGCCCTCTGTGAGCGGTTCAGGAGGGGTGAACATGGCCCTCTGTGCGCGGTTCACGAGGTGTGAACACAGCCCTCTGTGAGCGGTTCAGGGGGTCTGAACACAGCCCTCGGTGAGCAGTTCAGGAGGGGTGAACATGGCCCTCTGTGAGCGGTTCAGGAGGGGTGAATATGGCCCTCTGTGAGCGGTTCAGGAGGTGTGAATATGGCCCTCTGTGAGCGGTTCAGGAGGGGTGAACACAGCCCTCTGTGCGCGGTTCAGGGGGTCTGAACACAGCCCTCTGTGAGCGGTTCAGGAGGGGTGAACAGGGCCCTCTGTGAGCGTTTCAGGAGGGGTGAACATGGCCCTCTGTGAGCGGTTCGGGAGGGGTGAACATGGCCCTCTGTGAGCGGTTCAGGAGGGGTGAACATGGCCCTCTGTGCGCGGTTCAGGAGGGGTGAACATGGCCCTCTGTGCGCGGTTCACGAGGTGTGAACACAGCCCTCTGTGAGCGGTTCAGGGGGTCTGAACACAGCTCTGTGAGCGGTTCAGGAGGGGTGAACACAGCCCTCTGTGAGCGGTTCAGGAGGTGTGAACACAGCCCTCTGTGAGCGGTTCAGGAGGGGTGAACATGGCCCTCTGTGAGCGGTTCAGGGGGTCTGAACACAGCTCTGTGAGCGGTTCAGGAGGGGTGAACACAGCCCTCTGTGAGCGGTTCAGGAGGGGTGAACATGGCCCTCTGTGAGCGGTTCAGGAGGGGTGAACATGGCCCTCTGTGAGCGGTTCAGGAGGGGTGAACATGGCCCTCTGAGCGCGGTTCAGGAGGGGTGAACATGGCCCTCTGTGAGCGGTTCAGGAGGGGTGAACACGGCCCTCTGTGAGCGGTTCAGGAGGGGTGAACATGGCCCTCTGTGCGCGGTTCAGGAGGGGTGAACATGGCCCTCTGTGAGCGGTTCAGGAGGTGTGAACATGGCCCTCTGTGCGCGGTTCAGGGGGTCTGAACACGGCCCTCTGTGAGCGGTTCAGGAGGGGTGAACACGGCCCTCTGTGAGCGGTTCAGGAGGGGTGAACATGGCCCTCTGTGCGCGGTTCAGGAGGGGTGAACATGGCCCTCTGTGAGCGGTTCAGGAGGTGTGAACATGGCCCTCTGTGCGCGGTTCAGGGGGTCTGAACACGGCCCTCTGTGAGCGGTTCAGGAGGGGTGAACACGGCCCTCTGTGAGCGGTTCAGGAGGGGTGAACATGGCCCTCTGTGCGCGGTTCACGAGGTGTGAACACAGCCCTCTGTGAGCGGTTCAGGGGGTCTGAACACAGCTCTGTGAGCGGTTCAGGAGGGGTGAACACGGCCCTCTGTGAGCGGTTCAGGAGGGGTGAACATGGCCCTCTGTGCGCGGTTCACGAGGTGTGAACACAGCCCTCTGTGAGCGGTTCAGGGGGTCTGAACACAGCTCTGTGAGCGGTTCAGGAGGGGTGAACACAGCCCTCTGTGAGCGGTTCAGGAGGGGTGAACATGGCCCTCTGTGAGCGGTTCAGGAGGGGTGAACATGGCCCTCTGTGAGCGGTTCAGGAGGGGTGAACATGGCCCTCTGAGCGCGGTTCAGGAGGGGTGAACATGGCCCTCTGTGAGCGGTTCAGGAGGGGTGAACACGGCCCTCTGTGAGTGGTTCAGGAGGGGTGAACATGGCCCTCTGTGCGCGGTTCACGAGGTGTGAACACAGCCCTCTGTGAGCGGTTCAGGGGGTCTGAACACAGCTCTGTGAGCGGTTCAGGAGGGGTGAACACAGCCCTCTGTGAGCGGTTCAGGAGGGGTGAACATGGCCCTCTGTGCGCGGTACAGGAGGGGTGAACATGGCCCTCTGTGCGCGGTTCAGGAGGGGTGAACATGGCCCTCTGAGCGCGGTTCAGGAGGGGTGAACATGGCACTCTGTGCGCGGTTCAGGAGGGGTGAACATGGCCCTCTGAGCGCGGTTCAGGAGGGGTGAACACAGCCCTCTGTGAGCGGTTCAGGAGGGGTGAACATGGCCCTCTGTGCGCGGTACAGGAGGGGTGAACATGGCCCTCTGTGCGCGGTTCAGGAGGGGTGAACATGGCCCTCTGAGCGCGGTTCAGGAGGGGTGAACATGGCACTCTGCGCGGTTCAGGAGGGGTGAACATGGCCCTCTGAGCGCGGTTCAGGAGGGGTGAACATGGCCTTCTGTGAGCTGTTCAGAAAGGATGTATGACATCTCAACGCATGCTTTTACATCGCATGCCTTTACAACGCGGTATTTACAACGAATACCTTTACATTGCATAGTGCTTTGGGGCGCTGGATAGTGAATAGTTTAATTTACTATTCCAACTCCAGTCCCCATGGATAGTAGGGAAGGTGTTGGATAGTAAATTAAACTTATTCCCTATCCTAGAGCGCCCCCCAGCGCAATGCGTTGTAATGGTTTGCGTTGTAAAAGTTGCGTCGTAAAGGCACTGCGTGGTAAAAGTTGCATTGTAAAGGATGTTTCCCGTTCAGGAGGGGTGAACACAGCCCTCGGTGAGCAGTTCAGGAGGGGTGAACACGGCCCTCTGTGAGCTGTTCAGGAGGTGTGAACATGGCCCTCTGTGCGCGGTACAGGAGGGGTGAACATGGCCCTCTGTGAGCTGTTCAGGAGGTGTGAACACGGCCCTCTGTGAGCTGTTCAGGAGGTGTGAACATGGCCCTCTGTGAGCGGTTCAGGAGGTGTGAACATGGCCCTCTGTGCGCGGGTCAGGAGGGGTGAACATGGCCCTCTGTGAGCGGTTCAGGAGGGGTGAACATGGCCCTCTGTGAGCGGTTCAGGAGGTGTGAACATGGCCCTCTGTGCGCGGGTCAGGAGGGGTGAACATGGCCCTCTGTGAGCTGTTCAGGAGGTGTGAACATGGCCCTCTGTGAGCGGTTCAGGAGGTGTGAACATGGCCCTCTGTGCGCGGGTCAGGAGGGGTGAACATGGCCCTCTGTGAGCTGTTCAGGAGGTGTGAACATGGCCCTCTGTGAGCGGTTCAGGAGGTGTGAACATGGCCCTCTGTGCGCGGGTCAGGAGGGGTGAACATGGCCCTCTGTGCGCGGTTCAGGAGGTGTGAACACAGCCCTCTGTGAGCGGGTCAGGAGGGGTGAACATGGCCCTCTGTGCGCGGTTCAGGAGGTGTGAACACAGCCCTCTGTGCGCGGTTCAGGAGGTGTGAACATGGCCCTCTGTGCGCGGGTCAGGAGGGGTGAACATGGCCCTCTGTGCGCGGTTCAGGAGGTGTGAACACAGCCCTCTGTGAGCGGGTCATGAGGGGTGAACATGGCCCTCTGTGCGCGGTTCAGGAGGTGTGAACATGGCCCTCTGTGCGCGGTTCAGGAGGTGTGAACATGGCCCTCTGTGAGCGGTTCAGGAGGGGTGAACATGGCCCTCTGTGCGCGGTTCAGGAGGTGTGAACACAGCCCTCTGTGAGCGGTTCAGGGGGTCTGAACACAGCCCTCGTGAGCAGTTCAGGAGGGGTGAACATGGCCCTCTGTGAGCGGTTCAGGAGGGGTGAATATGGCCCTCTGTGAGCGTTTCAGGAGGGGTGAACACAGCCCTCTGTGCGCGGTTCAGGGGGTCTGAACACAGCCCTCGGTGAGCAGTTCAGGAGGGGTGAACATGGCCCTCTGTGAGCGTTTCAGGAGGGGTGAACATGGCCCTCTGTGCGCGGGTCAGGAGGTGTGAACATGGCCCTCTGTGCGCGGTTCAGGAGGGGTGAACACGGCCCTCTGTGCGCGGGTCAGGAGGGGTGAACATGGCCCTCTGTGAGCGTTTCAGGAGGGGTGAACATGGCCCTCTGTGAGCGGTTCAGGAGGTGTGAACATGGCCCTCTGTGCGCGGTTCAGGAGGTGTGAACATGGCCCTCTGTGAGCGGTTCAGGAGGTGTGAACACAGCCCTCTGTGAGCGGTTCAGGAGGGGTGAACATGGCCCTCTGTGAGCGGTTCAGGAGGTGTGAACACAGCCCTCTGTGAGCGGTTCAGGAGGGGTGAACACGGCCCTCTGTGAGCAATTCGGGAGGGGTGAACATGGCCCTATGTGAGCAGTTCAGGGAGACAACCCAAACCCTGGGAAAGCTCTGTCATATAGTTACTCATTGCCTATATACTGTGTTAAGTTAGCATGAGCGTATTAAATGTTTAAACGCCATTTTTCCTTTTGCTGCTTCTGCACACGACACATAATTGTTGTTTTAGCTTTCAGCCTAGTAGAGCGTTGTGATTTACTCGAGAATAATATGTTATTGCTCTGATATTAGCTTTGCTTGGTAAACTGTGTCTGTACAGTGAGTGCTGAAACCTTCAAGGATAACTCGACACAGTGTTGTTGTGAGGTCTGATCTTCGCACCTTCCTAGACATAACATACATGCAAGCGGCCAAGTTCTGGCTTTAGGCACGTTTGATATTGCACCACACAGAGCACACGACACACACTTGATGGTGCCTCGCATGCAGAGAGCTGGTGGAAGATGATGTGATCCCCTACCACTAGGATCTTGAGGTATGGGGCCGCCCTGCTAAAACCCAAAGAGACCTTCTTAGATATAATATAATATACTAGATAGGGAAGGTGAGAATTAGGTGTTATTAACCCCTATTCATTTTAGCATGTTGTCACCTTTTGCATTCTATGGACTAGTAAATATGCTGATAACTTTGCTTCTTATAATATGTTTGCTTGTATTATCTAAGATAGTGCGTTTGAGAACACTGTATTAGTAAATAAAAATTTCAAATGTGCACGCGTCCTCATTTACTCCACGTTCTGGTTTGAAATGATTGTATAACAAAAGAGTGTTCATGTATTCCACGTGACCTGAGGTATTCTAAGTTCATGTACTAGTTTGTCTAAACATTGGGAGTTTGTAATAACCAATGAGACACTGTAGCTAGCTCGGTAAGGGGATTTTGGGTACTAAGGTGAGTTTTGGCACACCCTAATTCACTGAGGTTCCAAGTCTCTATGCACAGTTCTGCTACATGGCGCCCATACGTTGGTGGTCTTATTTCATGACGCTTGAGTAGTACATCATTCAATCCTTAACCCGTTCACTGTTGTTTCCGGAAGACGGTGGTGTCGGAAATAACCTACCTATTGATGTAAATAGGTCTTTTCAAGTTTGAATCTTTCTAAAACGGTTTCCTTGAATTACTGCCCAGTTGTGCTACAAAGTTTACTTTGTTATTTTTCCTTTTTGTATCGCTATGGCCGCGGTGGACATTCCGCAGCATAGTCGCATTGCGGTGCGCAATCATTTGCAACATTATAATGTTCCCGTGGATGGCATGGCCGTGATAATGGCGGTGAGCGCGGAAGTAGCTTACCCTTATGAAATCTTTTACTCGTGAGTGACCTTCCCAGCTGTGGACGCAACTTCAGGTGTGTTCCATACATACACTCCCGCCGCTGTGCCGAATGAATATACTCCGTATAGGGCACAGGAGGTACCTATTGATACTTGGCAGCATCACGTTCTGTCCCCCACTCTTTGACATCTCCGAGGTTAGGTCCTTTGTCCATCCCAGGCGCAAATTGGCCTGTTTTGGCTGGATTTACTCCTCATCCTCAGCACGGCAATTGTACCGTTGTTGAGCTACGGAGGCTACATGTAGTCTATATTAGCGTTATTCGAGCGTTAGTACAATACATAACCCGCAATCTCCTGAGCGGGGCCCCGGGTGGTGCGGCGCCTCAAGCAGGACAGGGCGGTATGAAGCTCAGTCCCGTGATGGTCAATGCTGTGATGGGCAGGCGTCCCCAGGAGAAGGATGATTTCCCTTTCTGGCTTGCCGAGAAGTTTGACCAGCTTGAGGCAGTATTTCCTAACACGACTCCTAGTGAGAAACACAGGATTCTGACAATAAGTTTACCTAAAGACTTAGCCCCTGAAATCAGTGACTGTGAGACCTGGGGTAGAACATTTGCGGTGGTCTATGCGAGGTGTTACGGCACTCCGTCTATGGCTGTCCTGCCAACGGTCATTAAGCGTGTTCGGGATGAGCACGGACATGAGGCTGCGGTTGAATTGGGTATGCGACTGCGTGGCACCTTTGATGTGGTTTGCGATCTCATTCTTGCTAATGTCAAGGGGGATGCGGTGAACTTTCAGGTAGCTAATGGTTTGAGTGCGCTTCCCGATGCCGAGAAACCCCGACAGTTAGCGAGGATTATTGTGGCGGCTTATAAAACCGTGGGCCGCAATAGTAGGGGTCTCAAGCCTTTTTTGACTAAAGAGAAAACGCAAACCCAAGGGCAGAAGTCTGACACTGACGTTCAGCCCAAGTCCAAAAAACAAAATTGGCCTAAAAAACAAAAACAGGGAAAGCAACAGCAACAGAAACAGGAGTCTCGTCCTGCTTCTCTATTGCCTGTGCCCACAGAACGTATTTATGACTTGCGCGATCGCGCGAAGATAAAATCACCTGATCGATTTCAGGTTTCTGATCAACGCTCTCCTCGTTCTTTTCAGGAGTCATCGGCCTCGGCGACCGGTGGTGGAGTTTCAAAAGAAGAAAGTCGCCGCTTTAACAGCGAGATATGCCACAGATAGTGAGAATGCGGCTTCGGAATCTGACATGGGCTCTGACCTTGCTGGACAGCGCGGCGGAGATTACCATAATACGGGAGGCCCTGCGTCCACTACTGAAGGTGACAGCGACTGACCGTTATGTTGTAGTTGAAACAGCTGACACTACAGTTGCTCCCCCTGACAGACTTTTTGAAATAGTCCTTCTAATCGAATCTAATCTTCAGGCCATCCAAAATCAGGCGGCCCGCCTCATTCTTCGCCTTCCCAAATCTTCCCACATTACCCCCGCACTTAAGTCCCTTCATTGGCTCCCTGTGCACCACCGATCTTTTTTTAAATTGGCCTGTCTGGCTTTTCGGGCGCACACCCACTCAGCTCCCCTCTTTATCAGTTCTATGATCACTCCTTACGTCCCTAGCCGCACTCTCCGTTCCTCTTCTCTCTCCCTTTTGCACGTCCTCCGCTTCCGCAAATCCAGAACAGGGGGCACCCTTTTTTCGGTTCTGGCCCCCCCGGTTCTGGAATAGTCTTCCTCTCTTCATTCGTTCCATTCCCATTTATACCCATTTCCGTAAAGCCCTGAAAACATTCCTGTTTTCCCAGGCATTCCCTTGCTAGCTCCCTCGGATCCCCCCGTTGAGTCAGGTCTAGTCCCCAGCGCCAGGAAGCCGCTTGGCCGCAGTGCGCTTTATTAAGTTTCTTTTTTCATTTCATTTCATTCATCGAAGGTGACATACAGCGTACCATAAAAGGGGTATTTTGGGAAAATCTTACAACCACTTATGACATTTTGTTAGCGGAGGCTGACTGGCCCCCACCTTTTGTACTCGCAGCTCCGCGAGGGGAGGAGGTAATCCTCCCCAGTTTCGCGCACACAGTCTCTAAGGAGCATGCGCTGAATTTTGCAGAAGAGTGGGCTAAAGCGCTGGCGCCGGCTCTGTACCGTACGCACTGTCGTTGGGATACATTTTCCCCACACCACGAGATTCCTTTGCGGTCTCAGCCGCAGCCTCAACCTCAGTACCCCATTAGACGTGAAGCTAAAGCTTCCGTTGCAGAAATCCTTGAACAATTGGAATATCAAGGTGTGATCGAAACATGTGTGTCACCGATGAATAACCCTCTTTTTACTGTGACCAAGCCGGAGGGTTCTTATCGTTTGGTATTGGATTACTGGCATTTAAACTCGCATTGCCGTACCTGTGCAGTACAGAATACTCACGGCTCTGCCTTGGTGGATAGTCTTGTGCGAAAGCGGTTTAAGACCACGCTTGACCTATCCAACGGTTTTTATGCCCACCACTTGGCTGGACTGAGTTCCCAATGGACCTCCTTTACTTGCGGCGGTGTGCAAAAACAATTTCGACGTTTACCTATGGGCTATAAGAATAGTCCTGGGATTTTTACTGCCCGCATAGTCTCTCTTCTAGAGAGAGTCGACCCAGATGCATGCTCGTATGTGGATGATATTTATCTCACAGCCGACGAACTTTGGGAGCATCTGTGTCGTGTTGACCGCTTAATTTGTAGCTTTGCAGACATGGGTTACAAATTCAATTTTGCAAAATCGCACATTGCAGAGTATACAGTGTTGTTCCTGGGCTATGAGCTCAACAATAAAGGTAGAGGTTTGGCTCCTCACTTCCTGGAGAAATGCGCACAACTGCGCGCTCTGACAACTCTGAGAAAATTACAGTCTTTACTGGGTTTTTTGAATTTCGGGAGAACATACATTCCGGAATAGGCCCAGCGTATCAAGCCTTTGTATGCTTTGATACAACCAACTTTTACCAAATCATGCTGGCTGCCTGAGCACTCAGCTATACTGCAATCATTGCAGGCTGATCTGCTCGCTTCTAAATTTTTGCTGACTTGTGACAACCACACCAACCTGGTGATAAGAATCATCCCTGGGACGGTGGGTTTCACTTACCTGACTTTTAATGAAGGAGACACTGTACCTATTGCTTACAAGTCACACTTGTACACTTCGGCTGAAATGTGATTTTCCACTGGGGAGAAAGTTTTGATGGCTGTACAGATGGCGATTCTTAAGGAACGTGCTCTGTCACAGGGAAAACGCATGTTGGTTGTTACCCCGTGTGCTACTTTGGAGGCAGTTACGAAAGCCAGTGTACCGAATTCTAAAGCTTTGCACCCTCGGTGGATACAATGGGCTGCGTCATTGACGTCCCCGGATGTCAAGTTTATTTTTGACACCTCCTTGCGGTCGCAGGAGTACTTACAGTATGAATTTGTTCATCCGGCTCCTTTAGCTATGCGACCTTTGGAGGATTTCCATTGCATCATTTACACTGATGGTTCGGCGCAGGTGGCGCATGGCTCTAAACACGCCTGCGTTTCCGCATGCACCATTGTGGTCGGGGCCATGGTGAACGATGAGTTCAAGTCCAGAGTCGTGCACATGCAGACTCTAGGGGACTGCACCGCACAATTGGCATAGCTTCGGGCTCTGATGCTTGCATTGGAGTACGCAGATCCTAGTGTGACGACTCTTATTGTGAGTGATTCCTATTACTGTGTCCATTCTTACAATGAAAACTTATTCTTTTGGATTCAAAATTACTTTTGTGATTCCAAGGGTAGCACAATAAAACATAAAATTATCTGGGTTCGAATGGCTGAGCTTAAAGAGCAGTTGCCACTTGTGTTTGTAATTCATACTCTTGGCCATCAGCGTGTTGGTGTTCACGCTGTGGGTAACTCGCTTGCTGATGAGGCGACGAAATCAGCGGTATCGACATATTTAGTTGCAGCAGTTACACGCTCCAAAAGTAAGATTGATGATGATAGCTTGGCGGCGGTTGCTGCCACTGAGAAGGGAGGTAAATATCCTGCGGGGTTCCCTTCGAAGTACACATACCACTTAAGTCCCGATAAGGTTCCTTATGTGAAAATTCCTGAAATTGGGGAGCGGTTGATTCCCAACTCGGACCACAGGAATACATTGATCACAGCGGCACATGAAGGTGTTGCGTCTGCGCATGCGGGCGTCTTGGCCACTGTATCTCAGTTACAACAGCGTTTCTGGTGGCGGGGACTGTACAAACAGACGCGCGATTATGTCCTTCAATGTGACATTTGCCAGCAGATTAAGCCTTCAACTGCTGCGCGTCTGCCACAGACACAGTTGTACATATCTAATAAACCACTAGGATGTGTTTATTTAGATCACTGCGGTCCTTTTTCTTCTGATACTGCATATAAGTATATCTTAGTCGCAGTTGATTCATGCACATGCTTTGTCTGGGTCTGGCCTCACCAGCGCTGATTCACGGACTGTCATAAGAGATTTGCGCGTCTTTGTAGGGATTTTTGCCTGTGGTACCTTCCATTCGGATCAGGGCCCTGCTTTCGCCTCTAAGGCGTATAAGGATGCCATGATATCGATGGGGGTCCAAGTCAAGTTTTCGTCTCCATACAGACCTGAGGGTAATAGTGTAGTGGAACAAATGAACCGTGACTTAAAGCAGTCATTGATAGCTCGAGTTATAGGCACTGGCAGGAACTGGCTGGCCCATCTCAATGGCGTGCAGCGTGCTCTTAATAATCTCCCTAGAAGGTCTCTGGGTGGCGGACCCCATACGAAATGCTCTTTGGTATCAAGATGTATGTCCCGGACCTTGACGGTCTAGACTGCGTGGCCCAAGCCACAGCCTTTGACGTAGATGAACATTGCAATGTTTTACAAGATCTACAAAAGACCAGAGACAGTCTTGCAAAGGAACATTTGCCCTCCACATCGGATGATGCGTTGCAGATCCTGGTAGTTGGCTGGCTACCCCAAGTTGGAGAACTGGTTCGAGAGAAGATCGATAACAAGAAAGAATTTGGTCCTTCGTATCGAGCTCCGGTTCCTGTGCTTGGCGTGAAGGGCACAAGAACAGTCATTTTACCACCACTTCCAGGTCGTAAGGAAAACAGGTTTATCTCAATTGACAATGTCAAGATACACAGAGGGGCCGATTCTTCTTAGTATCACACCGGCTGTCTCCTGTCCTTCGATTGTGAGAAATTCTGTTTTGGCCACTGCTTCTAATCCTGAGCCAGAGGTGGCCATCGAGATGCCTACAATTTCCAGGCCTTTATTAAGTACTTTGCCTGGTACTAACGTTGATGAACTTGATTACCCTTACCCAACTGACTTATCTATGCCTGATTTGCAGACTCGTTTGGCCACAGAGTCCAGATTTTCTTTTGACACTGTTTTGACACTGTTTCGCGTATCTCAAAAAAGCCCTCATGTTTTGCAATATATGCCAGTTTTTAAAAAACACTTTTTGATTCACCCTTGGACATATATTTGGTTGGTACTTTTTTCAATTTACCTTTTTATGTCAATTAGTTTTGTGTTTTATTTTTTCCGAATCGTCAATGGACACTATGTCGAAGAAAGAACATGCATTCGACATTTGAATGGAACTTTGGCTCCCCTTTCTTCCTCACATTCTGCCCACAGAATGAAGAGAGACTTGACATTTGTTAATATCACTGCTTGGCCTGTCCTTGATGGGATTGTGTGGGATGCTGTTAAATTTCAAATCCATGGCCCTACTGAGGTTGTTAATGTCCCTATTGTGCTCAGGGTAAACGTGGGAGATGTAGTAAAACAAAACATACGTTCTGATGATTGGGATGTTCAGGCCGTAGAGGCATTGTTTTCTGATTTGAAATATTATGCTGCCTTTGATGCTGAAGATTTGTACTTAGAATCTGCTAATTACGGTGAATTATTTTGCTTCCAACATTTTGGCAACCATTATCTGCATAAAAGTAATTCCAGAAGGAGTGCTGTAAATTATACACAGTGGGAGCATTGTCCTGCTCCTCTTAAAGGCAGTTTGAATACCTTTTTGAGAAAGTACACTTATTTTACTGACTTTATTCAGTCCAAACCCGCTTCATTTTATTTTAAAATGACAGAAAAGTCCATGTCCAAGGTTAGACTTACCGATACTAAGTTATTGTACTCGAAGTCCTTTCTAGACAAGCTGGCTGTTGGCGGCTACGAGTTATGGAGGGAAATAATTGACCTTAAATCTGCTTGGGGTTCTAAAAGTTGGCAGGTACAAGGCACTGAGGCTTCGCACCGTGCATGTCTCATCCCAAATCATATGTGGTTTTTAAATTCTACCATTTCACAGACCACATGCTTTGGATTGGCTACTTCTAAAAAATTAAATACTCCTTCCTTCCCTGATTTAGAGGAATATACTGGTTGGGATAATGTTACACAATTTTCCATTAGGGAATTGCAATCCCTGTTGCTGAATTTGTCCTTTAACATATCCAGTTTGAACCCCAAAGGTTGGCTAATGTGGCACAGAAGTACTGATTCATGCCAACGTCGTTTTCTGGGTTTAGCTGATGGTTTTACTCAGGTTAGGACTGATCCCCGTTTTGAAACTGACCATTCTGTCACCACTTATTCAGTAGGGAAATTATGTCAGAGTTGGCTCAAACATTCTACCTTGGCATCGGTTAAACTGCATCTATCCAAGCTGACTGATGATGCGGATTTAAACGATTTCATAAGAGGCCCGGCTAGTGGTAGATCGAAAAGATGGATATATGCGATTTACAATGAAATCTGGAAAACATCACAGATTGAGGTGGCTAAACGCCTTCGAGCTATTGATCAAGCTAATTTAGAAAAAGTGCTTGCAGTGGTAGATAATAGCATTAACCTGCTTTCTTCCCGCATTTACACGTTAGATAATATTGTGTCTTCTGTTGTTGCTATTGTGCAAAATGAAGTGTCTGTGTTATATCATGGTCAAAATCAATTGCGTTCCATTATGCAATTTGCGTGGACCCTGCAGACGCTTAAGTCTGGGAAAGTGCCTTGGAATTACATGAAGGTCTCCTCCCTTTTTGCTCCTTTTAATTTGACTGACAAGCAGCGCTTACTTTCAATGAGGGATGCATCCTTTTCCATGTTACACATTGAAAGGCTGGAGTCTTTACCGTGTTCTGTGGCAGAAGCCACTGCAGCAACGAGGCTTATCCATGGCTTAATCACATTACCATTTGCCTTGTTTAAATTTACAAATTGTATGCGATATATTGCAATAGGCCGATACGAACCACTGGGTAGTTCTTTTCTACATGAAGCCTGGTCGCTTCCCTATACTTACAGATGCCTCAAGGATGGGAAAGAAGTATATCTTAAAGGTGAAGAGTGCACAGAGACACCAGATCACTCATTAATGTGTAGACATATTCAATTACATGGTTCTTGCAACCAAGAACAGCCAAATTTAGCCTGTGTTTTGAAAGGTACTCCCGTTCCCGCAATCGTCCCCACTTTCACATTACTGGCAAACGGCAGTTATTTACGTTTAAATAATGAAGATTGTTGTGGGTTAATTAGAGGTATTGCTTATGTGGTTACAGTGTCTGAACGTGTAGTTTGTTGCAAAAACGTTCTGTATCCTCCTCCACATGGGAACTCGGATGTTTCCATCTGGCCGTGGATTCCAACCTTGACGGCAGAGTTCAATGGAATGAGTAGAATAAGAGCCCTTTTGTCTCATGAAGAAGTGGCCCTGAGCTCAGCTCGTGAAACATTTGTCCTTCTTGTCGCCAACACCTGCACAGAGGTGCAGGCGCTATTAAATACTGACTTGCCATTGCATTTCAGCGAGCTAATTCATTCAATATTTAACGCGTCCTCCACTTCTGGCCTCGCACACTTTTTTAAGCTAGTTAGCAGTGGTCTTGTAACTTCATTTGAAAAGATATTTGGAGTCATCCCTGCTTTCTTTCATTCAATATTTTCAAGCGTGTTTGGTGGATTTCCTGTTTTGCTGGCGTTGGCTGCAGGCGTTCTGGTGATATTTTGTTTTATTAGAAATGGATGCCCATCCTGTGTTACATGACGCACAGCGCCACCTGGCACTGTTTCGCAACAGGATGCTTGAATACTATGGCTCGCTCCCGCTTGCCACCTTAAGCGCAGCATATGGATTATCGTTTCGATTTTCCTATTTCACATGTGTCCAGCCTGTGTATCATTGCCTGAGCTGCGATTTCGAGTGGGCCCTTGATTTGTGTCTCTGCAAGACAGTGTCTCCTGATGTGGATTTTAATCGACTGATGAGTCCCTTAGTTGCTCATGAGTTGGTTTGTTCTGACAAAAGGATTATGGCCTTGGCAGCGATGCATGGACTAATGGGTCATTGGAACATACTCGCAGCAGCGCAAGATTTCTTGGCACACAGTTTTATTGAGAACCTACGAGTTGTCCTCTGATGATGCTAGAGGCTCCGGTACTTGAAGAGCACGTATGTTCTTTCCCGCTATTAAATTGGATGGCTGAACTGTTTTCGGATGATGACAGTGACTTTCCGCTGGAGGCTGTTGCTGCCTATTTTGCATATTCAGTCCTGGCCTGAAGGCTTTCAAGGTCTTTGATGACATACCGTTATTAGTTAACAAATTTGGTTGGAAATTATGTGGACATTTTTTACCACCCAGACCTATTGACTTGAGTAAAAGTGAGCAACAATTTGGCAAGTTGGAATTTTTTTTTAAATTGGCTGCCGAAAACATGTTTTTGTGCCTAGTCTAAATTTGTCCTGAATGCTCGTTCTTGAACTCTGCTTTCATGATGGTCCCCTTGCCTTATCTTATCTTATCTTATCCGTGCTCGGATCATGGGGGGATGTCATATAGTTACTCACTGCTTATATACTGTGTTAAGTTAGCATGAGCTTATTAAATGTTTAAACACCATTTTACCTTTTGCTGCTTCTGCACACGACACATAATTGTTGTTTTAGCTTTCAGCCTAGTAGAGCGTTGTGATTTACTCGAGAATAATATGTTATTGCTCTGATATCAACTTTGCTTGGTAAACTGTGTCTGTACAGTGAGTGCTGAAACCTTCAAGGATAACTCGACACAGTGTTGTTGTGAGGTCTGATCTTCGCACCTTCCTAGACATAACATACATGCAAGCGGCCAAGTTCTGGCTTTAGGCACGTTTGATATTGCACCACACAGAGCACACGACACACACTTGATGGTGCCTCGCATGCAGAGAGCTGGTGGAAGATGATGTGATCCCCTACCACTAGGATCTTGAGGTATGGGGCCGCACTGCTAAAACCCAAAGAGACCTTCTTAGATATAATATAATATACTAGATAGGGAGGGTGAGAATTAGGTGTTATTAACCCCTATTCATTTCAGCGATTTAGCATGTTGTCACCTTTTGCATTCTATGGACTAGTAAATATGCTGATAACTTTGCTTCTTATAATATGTTTGCTTGTATTATCTAAGATACTGCGTTTGAGAACACTGCATTAGTAAATAAATATTTCAAATATGCACGTGTCCTCTTTTACTCCACGTTCTGGTTTGAAATGATTGTATAACGAAAGAGTGTTCATGTATTCCACGTGACCTGAGGTATTCTAAGTTCATGTTCTGGACTGTCTAAACATTGGGGGTTTGTTATGACCAATGAGACACTGTAGCTAGCTCGGTAAGGGGATTTTGGGTACTAAGGTGAGTTTTGGCACACCCTAATTCACTGAGGTTCCAAGTCTCTATGCACAGTTCTGTAGGAGAACGGAATCCCTGCTACACTTCTGTCCCATATGCAGCGCTGGAATGAGCTTGGCAGTAACTTATTTAAACAACAACTCAAAGGAGAACTGTTTGTATTGTATTGTATATTAAACTTATATAGTGCAAAAAACTGTCACCCTACGGGTATCCTGGCACGGCGACTAATCCAGATGATCCTGGCAAGACAGATAGCCTATTTGCAAGCTTTGCAGGGCCCATTTTACTCATCCCTAGGGAAAAGCCAGGTATTTAATCTTTTTCTGAACGGAAGATGAGAGTTGGTTTGTCTGATATTCAGAGGCAAATCATTTAAGAGGTGTGAGGCTGCTACACCAAATGCTCTGCCCCCCCCATCCTGGTATTCTTGAATCTAGTAGTAGTTACCAGGAGGAGCAAAGATTTCTCCCAGGATTATACCAGGTTAATTTCTCCTCAATAGGCAGTGGCCCAGACCATGTTCTGCTCTAAACCCAATGCAGAATTGGATTCTCTCCTTGAGGGACAGCCAATGTAGGTCTTTTAAAGCTGCAGTCGTTGAAGACCTGCACATCTCACAAACGATGTACGGCAGGACCCCTCTCATAGGAGGAAACCCCACAGCTGCACCACATCACTCACATCTTACAACGGGGCACCTCTCTTACGATGATGCTCCACTGGACTCACATCTTACAACAACTGCATGACAGGACACCTCGCTTACTATAATGACCCACTGCTCACCTGAGTCCCTCTCTTGGGATATGTATTTCCTGTCAACCCTCCCAGGAGGAAACTCCAGTGGACAGGAACCACTGGTTTCTGCAGCTCCAGTCGCTGTAAGGGTTTGAACCCAGCTGGATGTCTGCCAGCAGTTTTGGGTGTTCTGTGCACTTTTTATTTAGCCTGTGTTTTTCCAGCTGGGATCATTTACACAGTGCGGTGCCTAAAACGAACTATGCTACATTTGTATCGAACAGAAACCAGATGGAACTGGTCACCTGGAAATGCCAGAGCCACCCCACATGGTTCACTTCCGGCATTGTCTATGTTTTGGTTTTCTGTTACTTTACTGCATGAAGGTGTCTCCTTCAGACAAACACCCATCCCTTTGAAGCAAGATCTATGATGGGTAAATCTTCATACATACATGCTCCAGGTATGTAAAATCAATGCATCCTACATACATTCTTCTTACGTACATATGTGCATACATGTTGAAACATACACATGCATACTTAGATTACCTGAATGCACACACATGCACATATATATAATACTTTCACACACACATGTATACATACCTGAATGCTTGCATAAATACTTCTGTACGTGCACACGCATAAATACACAAATGGATACCTTAATACATACTTGTATACATTCTCTCACACACACATATAAATACATACATGGATACATGCCTACGTACTTGTATACATTCACACCGACACATGAATACAGACATAAAGACGAGCATCACCAACTGGATAAAGAACAACTGCCTGCAGCTGAACACAGACAAGACGGAAGTACTGATCTTTAGCAACAGCAGCGACTCCTGGTGGCCATCAGACCTCGGACCCGCACCCCCTCCCTCTGAACACACCAGAAACCTCAGAATCATTATTGACAGCAAACTCACCCTGAAATCATAGATTAACGCTGTCTCCTCCGCCTGCTTCCTCACTCTGCACATGCTACATAAGATCTTCAAGTTGCTACACCCACACTCGAGACGCACCGTGACACAAGCCCTCATCACCAGCTGACTGGACCACTGCAATGCGCCTTACGTAGGACTTATCGCACACCTCCTACAGAGACGTCAGACCATACAGAACGCCGCAGCCAGACTCATCCTTGGCATTCCCCGACAAACACACATCACACCCCACCATAAGCAACTCCACTGGTATTCAAGCATGCATGATTGCATGGTCACGCCACGACGCAAACCGTTGCATTTTTTTGTGGTGTGAGCATATACGTATGTATTCAAGCATGCATACATGTATGCTCGCGCCATGAAGTGAATTGTTGCATTTTCTGTCACATTTCCACCTAGGAGGTCATGTTCTCTCTCTCTTCCCATAAAAAACATGTACTTCACAAATCAGTTCGAAGCAAATGATTGGCATGCAGAGGTGCCAAGATCAACCACTCACGTCTGTAACTGTTCATGTTTCCTGGTCGGGTCACTAGAAAGAAGAAAAAATGGTGAGAAGTTTCTTGGATTGCCCCAGTGACCAGTACTCATGTTCGAGCTGTGTTCGATGAATCTTCAGCATGTTGACTGGTGCAGTAGCCAAGATTGACATATGCGCAATAGCCATACTTGATGTATATTCTGAGTAGATATTGTCTAATGTATCCTAATAGGAACCATGTGATTTATGCTCTGTGTAGATGATGATGCTTTAGCTCTGTTTGATGCCTGTGCTATATATACATATACATTATCAGTGACCTTGGAACTAGGGAGCCAGGTTAGCGTCCCGGCTTGTGATTCTGAGAAAATTATTTAATCTCCCCTCCCCCCAAAAAAGTATAATGTAATCTGGTGCTCCTATACAGTGCTCTAATATCCTTGGGCTAAGTGTGTGCTATAAACAACTGCAATAACAGAGTATTTTCTTTATATATACTGATTTATTAGTTCTGTTTGAAATAAATTGTGTATGCACCCGTACATCAGCACTGCTTCAGAGTGGTTGTGTAAGTATGTATACACACACACACACACACACACACACACACACACATAGATGCATAATATGTTCTGTCTCTACAGTAGTTAAATGTCAAGGTATTTGTAGAGCGCACTGCCACCAAGCGGTTTCCTGGCGCTATTACTCATACCGCTGTGAAACCCTTCCTGGCTTTCCCTGTGAAGTGTCCACTCCTGGGCACCCCCAGGGTGAAGCCAGGCATCCTTAGCGCTGTTGGGGCCGGTGTGGAGATTAAGCAAGCTATTGCCCAGAGTTGCAGCGTGGGACCCATGATTAGAATAGGCACCGAGGCGAGAATTGTCAGGTCCAAGGAAATTGAGCCACAGACCCGCCGAGGTGGGGATTGAACCCTGGTCCCTGGCCAGAACTCTGCATCAGGGTCTGCCACTCTAACCATTGAGCCACACTCCTCCAGTTGTGTTTGACATATATTGCGTGTATACACCCATTCATTCGCTTCTTGACATATTTTTGTGTGAATATTTGATTTTGGTTTTAAAGATGTGCACCCCTACCCTGAGTAACTCACATGTAGTTGTCACTGACATCCTCATTTGTGTCATGACAATCATGTATGTCACTGTGGCCAAGGCTGTATGAACATTCCTAAACCCAGTGCGAGCTTGCAGAAATGACCCAAGCTTGCCTTCCTCGGACACGGGGTACTCTCCGTGCCCTGGGACGGAGCCGCTGAGCGGTAATGGCAGCTGTTTCCAATCTGTACCCCTGGATAAGCCTTTTTCCTGCACTTGAAGAGTGAGACGCCTTCAAAATTCAGTCCAGGATATTTCCACTATCATGATAAACCCAGAACATGCCCTGATATCCATGAGTGAGTGTTGTATGCGTTGGGAAGGGGAGTTTTATGAGAGTCCGGCGTCACTTTTGCCCCAATGTTACTTGTGTGATGCGGTGCTCTCATTTCGATTCATGAAGCCATGTAAAGACACCCTGGTGGCTTTGAATGGCCTCATAAATCTTGAGTCAGACGACGCAACGCAAGTCGCTACCTCGCCTTCCTCTGCATCATGGAGTCGTTCCATGGGCGTTGCAGTGGGTTTCCACACGCAACACCCATGGAGTTTGACGGTGCCCCACATTTACAAAATCATGTTAACCTGGGGAGGCGCCAAACCATTACACCTCCCCAGGCAAGGCGTAACGAGGAGAACTATCTTTATTTCTCCTTGTTTCTTCCTCTTTTTATGTGTGTTGCATTCAGCAGAACACACAGAATGAGGGAAAGCCTATTAGGATTATTTTTTGTGTAGGAAGGTGTTCCTTACTAGACAGAACCAATCCTGCCGACAACACAGGCACCCTTGCACTGTAGTGAAAGGGTGCCTACCTTGGCGCTAATCAACCGTAATGGCTCCAGCGAGGGGGAAGGACAAGAACGTGTACTGTTGCATAAATAAGGTGCCTTGCTGCAACTCCCATGCCAACATCCCATAAATGAGGGCCTTGGCGCATATGTGGTGACTGCAGTGCAACCCCATGTTGAATGTAGCTGTGTTATTGTGAAGTAACCGGATTCTGTTGGATAGCATCTGGTAAAGCTTGACTCAAGATGGAGGTTGAGCCACAAGATGGCGGCTGAGCCACAAGATGGAGGTTGAGACACAAGATGGAGGTTGAGCCACAAGATGGCGGCTGAGCCACAGGATGGAGGATGAGCAACAGCCTCCCCAGACTGGCACACTTTATCGCTGCGATTCCTCATTTAAGGTTCAATCCCAGACAGTAGGTGTGGCAGGATTTAGAGAGGGCTGCAGTAGGGAAGCAGCAGTGACCTTTGTAGCAGAGGCCTCTGACTGTCTCTTCTTGAACACCACCTTTCGGCTTGATGGAAGTTGTAAGTAGGCAGAGAAAGTCGTGTGCTGTGTTGTGCAGAGATCATGTCCTGTTTGTTTGCCGCTCCCAAAAGTGCTGCGCCCAAAGGCTGACAGTTTACAGCTGCAAGGCCTTCAAGGGGGCTTGTGCTCATGTGTCAGTGCTCCAGTGAGAGACTCCTCTTGACACTAATGCTGGAGAAGCCTTCACCAGATGGACGGAGAGCTGAAACTTTTCAACCACTCACGCCCATTCACAGATCTGGGTAAAATCCATTGCTCTTTTGCTCACTTCGCCACTCCTGTTTGGACCCAGCCATATGTAAAACAGTCTCAACCCTGCTCCTCAGTGAGCAAAAGAACAATGGATTAAACCCAGATCTCCTGACTGTGGTTCAGTGGTTGCAAAGTGTCAGCGCTCCATCCATCACCTCCTTGTGTTTGCCCTAAATTGGCAGGGTAGGCACAGAGGTGGGTCCCCTGTTAACTTTTCCTCTGGATTTAGGATAGCCAGGCTGATGAGGGGTCATACCTTGAAATCTTCACCTGTGAGATTATACAGAGCCGGCACCTGTGAGATTATACTGAGTCTGCACCTGTGAGATTATACAGAGTAGGCACCTGTGAGATTATACTGAACTTGCACCTGTGAGATTATACTGAGCCTGCACACGTGAGATTATACTGAGTTTGCACCCGTGAGATTATACTGAGCCTGCACCCGTGACATTATACTGAGCCTGCACCCGTGAGATTATACTGAGCCTGCACCTGTGAGATTATCCTGAGCCTGCACCTGTGAGATTACACTGAGCCCGCACCTGTAACATTATCCTGAGCCTGCACCAGTGAGATTATACTGAGCCTGCACCTAGGAGATTATGCTGAGCCTCCACCTGTGAGATTATACTGAGCCTGCACCTGTGAGATTATACTGAGCCTGCACCTGTGAGATTATACTGAGCCTGCACCTGTGGGATTATACTGAGCCTGCACCTGTGAGATTATACTGAGCCTGCACCTGTGAGATTATACTGAGCCTGCACCTGTGAGATTATACTGAGTTTGCACCTGTGAGATTATCCTGAGTTTGCACCTGTGAGATTATACTGAGTTTGCACCTGTGAGATTATACTGAGCCTGCACCTGTGAGATTATACTGAGCCTGCACCTGTGAGATTATACTGAGCCTGCACCTGTGAGATTATACTGAGTTTGCACCTGTGAGATTATACTGAGCCTGCACACGTGAGATTATACTGAGTTTGCACCTGTGAGATTATACTGAGTTTGCACCTGTGAGATTATACTGAGCCTGCACACGTGAGATTATACTGAGTTTGCACCTGTGAGATTATCCTGAGTTTGCACACGTGAGATTATAATGAGCCTGCACCTGTGAGATTATCCTGAGTTTGCACCTGTGAGATTATACTGAGTTTGCACCTGTGAGATTATACTGAGCCGGCACCTGTGAGATTATACTGAGTTTGCACCTGTGAGATTATACTGAGTTTGCGCCTGTGAGATTATACTGAGCCTGCACACGTGAGATTATACTGAGTTTGCACTTGTGAGATTATCCTGAGTTTGCACCTGTGAGATTATACTGAGTCTGCACACGTGAGATTATACTGAGTCTGCACATGTGAGTTTATACTGAGCTTGACATGCTTTCACCTATTTTCCGTGTAGTGGCTGTCAAAGAACTTTGTTAGCACAAGTATGTTCCTTTGTGTTGCATTTGATGTCAGTTTGATAAAGGTCTCTTTCTTATATATATGAAAAGAAATGAACTGAATGATCAGTATTGCGTGCTGTATGGTGATTGTTGATCTCTGAGTCTCTACCCCCAAACTACCTTCCTGAGAAGCCCTGGAGAGCTTGCCCCACTTCCCTGAGAGTCAAGGGCAGAAGGGGTGGACTTGGTGCTCAGGCTGCAGTGCCCGAGAGGGTCAACAATGGCAGGCGTCCTCAACCACCACCGTGGTGGCCCGGTAACATGTGGTGGCCCGTTGGGCCCTTCGTGTTGTGACACTCGTAAATCAGCTCTGTTTGACGTACGTGTTGGTGTATACCTATCCTCTAGCTTGCTTTGGCACATGTTGTGTGTATACATATGCATTAGTTGACTGATGCTTGTTGAATACATTTGATACAAGTTTGGGGTCCTGGCCCTTGTCGGACCTACTATCCTAAGCCTCCCATAGTGCTCTACAGGTCACGCTACGCGTGTTATGTAATCATACCACCCAAGTGCATGAAAATGGAAAAATGGATCTACGAGTCATTAATTAATACAACTTTTGGGTTATTTTTAGGAACACTTTAGTTAAAGCTTGGTTCTGGCAGTTGTGGTCACACGCGTCCTGTTTTGCAATGTTTCTGCTCCTGTCTGCAGGCCATGTGTGTTTGCTTATATTTTATTTGAGCATCATCTAGAGTTGTAGGTATTGGTTGGGTGACAGGGGGGTCTTGCTCAGCCGCAGCAGTTATAACTTTCAAAGCTCTGAGTGTTTCTCGCCTCTGACGATCCTCTTTCTAGTGATAGTTACCATTGGAGAACTCGATGTAGCGCCGCAGAGTCTCTGGGGAGAGAAAACATGGAGGTGAGACCTGTGTACATTTCATTTGACATCAGAGGTCATGGCTGTATGTTTGCAGCTGCAAGCAGGGGGCACAGGGAGAAGCCGAGGTCATGTGTACAAGCAGGGGGTCAAGGGGACAAGCAGAGGTCATATGTACAAGCAGGGGGTCAAGGGGACAAGCAGGGGTCACGGGGACAAGCAGAGGTCATATGTACAATCAAGGGTCACGGGGCAAGCGGAGGTCATATGTACAATCAAGGGTCACGGGGCAAGCGGAGGTCATGTGTACAAGCAAGGGTCACGGGGCAAGCAGAGGTCATGTGTACAATCAAGGGTCACAGGGCAAGCGGAGGTCATGTGTACAAGCAAGGGTCACGGGGCAAGCAGAGGTCATGTGTACAAGCAGGGGGTCAAGGGGACAAGCGGGGGTCAAGGGGACAAGCAGGGGTCAAGGGGACAAGCCAAGTTCATGTGTACAAGCAAGGGTCACGGGGCAAGCGGAGGTCATGTGTACAATCAAGGGTCACGGGGCAAGCAGAGGTCATGTGTACAAGCAGGGGGTCAAGGGGACAAGCGGGGTCAAGGGGACAAGCAGGGGTCATGGGGACAAGCTGAGATCATGTGTACAAGCAGGGGGTCACGGGGCAAGCGGAGGTCAGGTGTACAAGCAGGGGGTCAAGGGGACAAGCGGAGGTCATATGTACAAGCAAGGGTCATGGGGCAAGCGGAGGTCATGTGTATAATCAAGGGTCACGGGGCAAGCGGAGGTCAGGTGTACAAGCAGGGGGTCAAGGGGACAAGCGGGGGTCCAGGGGACAAGCAGGGGTCACGGGGACAAGCCAAGATCATGTGTACAAGCAAGGCTCAAGGGAACAAGTGGAGGTCATGTGTACAAGCAGGGGGTCAAGGGGACAAGCGGAGGTTATGTGTACAAGCAAGGGGTCACAGGGACAATCGGAGATCAAAGGAGCAGGCGGAGGTCATGTGTACAAGCAAGGGCTGTTTGTGCAAGTGGGGGTGGTGGATGCAAGCAGGGGTCATGGTTCAGGGAGAATACAAGGAGGTACAAGCAGGGTTAGTGAGTGCAATTAGGGTCATTTGTACAACCGGAGTCACAGGTACACCTAGGGTCATTGGCATAAGTATGGGACATGGTTTCAAGCAAGGGCCTGTTGCCCAAGCTGGAGTCATGGGTTCAAGCAAGGGTTTTTGGGTACAGTCAGGGGTGACAGGGACAGACAGGCGTAATGTGTACAAGCAGGGGTTGCGGGGTCAAACAGGGGTCATGGGCACAAGCAGGGATTGCGAGTACAATCAGGGGTTGCGGGCACAAGCAGGGGTTGCAGATGCAAGCAAGAATTACAGAAACAAGCAGGGGTTGCAGGTACAATCATGAGTTGCAGGTACACGCAGGAGGTGTGGTTAGAAGGAGAGGCTATGGGTAAAAGCAGAAGTAACAGGTACAAGCAGGAGTTGTAGATACAAGAAGGGGTTGTGGGTGCATTGACAGGAAGACCCAACTTTCGGTTCTATGAGTATCAAACTAGTTCATGATATTTTCTCACACCCCGCAAGTCAGTCAGATGAACAGGGCCTTATCTCGTCCTTTATCTTATTCTGTGTTATTTGCACCACTACAAACACAACCCCCCCACAATGCATGTGTAGATTCATACACTGAGGTGTATCCCCAAGTAGCGCCTTGCGTGGGTCTCTCCAAACTCCTGTTTGTGCACGAATTGGAAATGTAGTTGAATAATTGTATACCATAATTAACTTGACTATCCATCAAAGGAATTCATTAACTCCCCCTCTGGACACCTTAATGTCAGCATCACCACTCAAAGGACAGTGATCAGAACTTTGATGAGTAGCGGTGAGCAAAAATCAGTTATTGAAGGCTTTGTGGTGGGCGGGCTCACATTCATCCGTTCATCAATCCTACTCACATTCATCATTCTACTCACATTCATCATTAGACTCACATCAACCATTCTACTCACATTCATCATTAGACTCACATTCATCATTAGACTCACATCAACCATTCTACTCACATTCATCCGTTCATCAATTCTACTCACATTCATCCATTCTGCTCACATCATCCATTCTACTCACATTCATCATTCTACTCACATTCATCCATTCTACTCACATTCATCATTCTACTCACATTCATCCATTCTACTCACATTCATCATTCTACTCACATTCATCCATTCTACTCTCATTCATCATTCTACTCACATTCATCCATTCTACTCACATTCATCATTCTACTCACATTCATCCATTCTACTCACATTCATCATTCTACTCACATTCATCCATTCTACTCACATTCATCCATTCTACTCATATTCATCCATTCCACTCACATTCATCCAGTCTACTCACATCCACCCATTCTACTCACATTCATCCATTCTACCCACATTCATCATTCTACTCACATTCATCATTCTACTCACATTCATCCGTTCTACTCACATTCATCATTCTACTCACATTCATCATTCTACTCACATTCATCATTCTACTCACATTCATCATTCTACTCACATTCATCATTCTACTCACATTCATCCGTTCTACTCACATTCATCCATTCATCAATTCTACTCACATTCATCCATTCTACCCACATTCATCATTCTACTCACATTCATCATTCTACTCACATTCATCCGTTCTACTCACATTCATCCATTCATCAATTCTACTCACATTCATCCATTCTACCCACATTCATCATTCTACTCGCATTCATCATTCTACTCATATTCATCATTCTATTCATATTCATCAATTCTACTCACATTCATCCATTCTACTCATATTCATCCATTCTACTCACATTCATCCATTCTACTCATATTCACCCATTCTACTCACATTCATCCATTCTACTCACATTCATCCATTCTACTCACATTCATCATTCTACTCACATTCATCATTCTACTCATATTCATCAATTCTACTCACATTCATCATTCTACTCACATTCATCCATTCTACTCACATTCATCATTCTATTCACATTCATCCATTCTACTCACATTCATCATTCTACTCATATTCATCAATTCTACTCACATTCATCATTCTACTCACATTCATCCATTCTACTCACATTCATCCATTCTACTCACATTCATCATTCTACTCACATTCATCATTCTACTCATATTCATCAATTCTACTCACATTCATCATTCTACTCACATTCATCAATTCTACTCACATTCATCATTCTACTCACATTCATCATTCTACTCATATTCATCCATTCTACTCACATTCATCATTCTACTCACATTCATCCATTCTACTCACATTCATCATTCTATTCACATTCATCATTCTACTCACATTCATCCATTCTACTCACATTCATCATTCTACTCACATTCATCCATTCTACTCACATTCATCATTCTACTCACATTCATCATTCTACTCGCATTCATCATTCTACTCATATTCATCAATTCTACTCACATTCATCATTCTACTCACATTCATCCATTCTACTCACATTCATCCATTCTACTCACATTCATCATTCTACTCACATTCATCATTCTACTCACATTCATCAATTCTACTCACATCATCCATTCTACTCACATTCATCATTCTACTCACATTCATCAATTCTACTCACATTCATCATTCTACTCACATTCATCCATTCTACTCACATTCATCATTCTACTCACATTCATCCATTCTACTCACATTCATCATTCTACTCACATTCATCCATTCTACTCACATTCATGCATTCTACTCACATTCATCATTCTACTCACATTCATCATTCTACTCATATTCATCATTCTACTCACATTCATCATTCTACTCACATTCATCAATTCTACACACAGTCATCATTCTACTCACATTCATCCATTCTACTCACATTCATCCATTCTACTCACATTCATCATTCTACTCACATTCATCATTCTACTCATATTCATCAATTCTACTCACATTCATCATTCTACTCACATTCATCCATTCTACTCCCATTCATCATTCTATTCACATTCATCATTCTACTCACATTCATCCATTCTACTCACATTCATCATTCTACTCACATTCATCCATTCTACTCACATTCATCATTCTACTCACATTCATCCATTCTACTCACATTCATCATTCTACTCACATTCATCATTCTACTCGCATTCATCATTCTACTCATATTCATCAATTCTACTCACATTCATCATTCTACTCACATTCATCATTCTACTCATATTCATCAATTCTACTCACATTCATCATTAGACTCACATTCATCATTAGACTCACATCAACCATTCTACTCACATTCATCCGTTCATCAATTCTACTCACATTCATCCATTCTGCTCACATCATCCATTCTACTCACATTCATCATTCTACTCACATTCACCATTCTACTCACATTCATCATTCTACTCACATTCATCATTCTACTCACATTCATCCATTCTACTCACATTCATCATTCTACTCACATTCATCCATTCTACTCTCATTCATCATTCTACTCACATTCATCCATTCTACTCACATTCATCATTCTACTCACATTCATCCATTCTACTCACATTCATCATTCTACTCACATTCATCCATTCTACTCACATTCATCCATTCTACTCATATTCATCCATTCTACTCACATTCATCCATTCTACTCACATTCACCCATTCTACTCACATTCATCCATTCTACCCACATTCATCATTCTACTCGCATTCATCATTCTACTCACATTCATCATTCTATTCCACATTCATCATTCTACTCACATTCATCCGTTCTACTCACATTCATCCATTCATCAATTCTACTCACATTCATCCATTCTACCCACATTCATCATTCTACTCGCATTCATCATTCTACTCATATTCATCATTCTATTCATATTCATCAATTCTACTCACATTCATCCATTCTACTCACATTCATCCATTCTACTCATATTCATCCATTCTACTCACATTCATCCATTCTACTCACATTCATCCATTCTACTCACATTCATCCATTCTACTCACATTCATCATTCTACTCACATTCATCATTCTACTCATATTCATCAATTCTACTCACATTCATCATTCTACTCACATTCATCCATTCTACTCACATTCATCATTCTATTCACATTCATCCATTCTACTCACATTCATCATTCTACTCATATTCATCAATTCTACTCACATTCATCATTCTACTCACATTCATCCATTCTACTCACATTCATCCATTCTACTCACATTCATCATTCTACTCACATTCATCATTCTACTCATATTCATCAATTCTACTCACATTCATCATTCTACTCACATTCATCAATTCTACTCACATTCATCATTCTACTCACATTCATCCATTCTACTCACATTCATCCATTCTACTCACATTCATCCATTCTACTCACATTCATCATTCTACTCACATTCATAATTCTACTCATATTCATCAATTCTACTCACATTCATCCATTCTACTCACATTCATCATTCTATTCACATTCATCATTCTACTCACATTCATCCATTCTACTCACATTCATCATTCTACTCACATTCATCCATTCTACTCACATTCATCATTCTACTCACATTCATCATTCTACTCGCATTCATCATTCTACTCATATTCATCAATTCTACTCACATTCATCATTCTACTCACATTCATCATTCTACTCATATTCATCAATTCTACTCACATTCATCATTCTACTCACATTCATCAATTCTACTCACATCATCCATTCTACTCACATTCATCATTCTACTCACATTCATCAATTCTACTCACATTCATCATTCTACTCACATTCATCCATTCAACTCACATTCATCATTCTACTCACATTCATCCATTCTACTCACATTCATCATTCTACTCACATTCATCCATTCTACTCACATTCATGCATTCTACTCACATTCATCATTCTACTCACATTCATCATTCTACTCATATTCATCAATTCTACTCACATTCATCATTCTACTCACATTCATCAATTCTACTCACATTCATCATTCTACTCACATTCATCCATTCTACTCGCATTCATCATTCTACTCATATTCATCAATTCTACTCACATTCATCATTCTACTCACATTCATCATTCTACTCATATTCATCAATTCTACTCACATTCATCATTCTACTCACATTCATCAATTCTACTCACATCATCCATTCTACTCACATTCATCATTCTACTCACATTCATCAATTCTACTCACATTCATCATTCTACTCACATTCATCCATTCTACTCACATTCATCATTCTACTCACATTCATCCATTCTACTCACATTCATCATTCTACTCATATTCATCAATTCTACTCACATTCATCATTCTACTCACATTCATCATTCTACTCACATTCATCATTCTACTCACATTCATCCATTCTACTCACATTCATCATTCTACTCACATTCATCATTCTACTCACATTCATCATTCTACTCATATTCATCAATTCTACTCACATTCATCATTCTACTCACATTCATCCATTCTACTCACATTCATCATTCTATTCACATTCATCATTCTACTCACATTCATCCATTCTACTCACATTCATCATTCTACTCACATTCATCCATTCTACTCACATTCATCATTCTACTCACTTTCATCATTCTACTCGCATTCATCATTCTACTCATATTCATCAATTCTACTCACATTCATCATTCTACTCACATTCATCATTCTACTCACATTCATCATTCTACTCACATTCATCAATTCTACTCACATCATCCATTCTACTCACATTCATCATTCTACTCACATTCATCCATTCTACTCACATTCATCATTCTACTCACATTCATCCATTCTACTCACATTCATCCATACTACTCACATTCATCATTCTACTCACATTCATCCATTCTACTCACATTCATCCATTCTACTCACATTCATCCATTCATCAATTCTGCTCACATCATCAGTGAGTCCCTCTTGAGTAAGACGATGGATGGACACTAACAAGGACATTTCTCCATCCTCTTCCACCTGAGATTGAACCAGCACAGAGCTGAGTTGCTTTGGGCGAGAGGCTGTTTGGACACTAACAAGGTTATGTTGACGCGTGAGACAAGGCTTCAAACAGGAGTGGAGTTTGAGACTCCGGGGCCCGCTGTAGGTCTGATGCAGAAGCCTTGTGACCTTCAATGGAGATGGGATGGGTCCAAGGTGAGGGTGACCCTGCCTCCTCAATGCTCGAAACTCCCATTAGATTTGTTGGTATTAGTAGCAGCCCACCCAGCGTTGGTGGCATCGGGTGGAATGCTAGCCAGGGCTTGAAGGTCCCTCGGTTGTTTGAAATGAGCACACCTTCCTGCAGGACCTGCACGAGCTGATGTGGGTCATGTGGGGGCTTCTGATGTCCAGAGGAGCCAGCCTGTCTTGCCAAAGGAGGTCCTTAGATGATCCCTCTCCTTGCCCGGCCTCCTTGCACACATCAAGGCTTTCTCCATCACCCTCATCCGATGCTGAAGATGTCCTCCTCTTGATGTAAAAGGACATATGTTGGGATTGAGATGTTTATTGCAGGTGGCGCGGGGGATGCTTCTGGACATCGCTCTCCCTCTCGCCGTGCATTCTGTGGCTGGGACTCTTCAAGCGGATCATTTATGCGCCGCTGCCTGTTGGTCATGGACCTGAGGGGAGGCCCAGACATGAGACCTGAAGCGTCTACGGCCTCATCCCTCCTACACCTCAATAACATTCCTTTACCTGGGTCTGCGGCAACAGGAAAAATAAGGGTTTGAGCAACGTTGAGTATCCGTGTCACTGTCAAAAAGGTCAAGCTTTGATCCAGGGTCACATCCTCTGGAGTGTTACATCGAGGAAGTTGTGACCTGGCCCCTGGTAGATTGAACATTGATTAGAGGTGTGCACACCTTGATACACCTGGATCAGACACAGCCACAGCCCCATGAACCATCACATCCACCCCTGGCCCATGACACATGCAGGGAGCTTCTCACCAAGACCCTCAAGCTGCACACACTTGTCAAAGCTTCTCTGACTTATCTCAGCCCCCCCCCTCCATGGGCTGAAGAAAGGATTGCTTTAACACCAGAGCCCCATAAAAAAACATGCCTCTAGGGGAACAAATGTTAAATTATTAAAACTACCATTTACACTATAAATCATATTTTAACAATCTGCGTTGTCCTCTTGAATCTAAAACACCATGATGGAAAGACCAGAGCGCCTCTTACCATTGAAGGGTTCTCCCACCGAGGGCTTGCTCTCTAGAGAGAAGGAGAGAGTCAGGTCAGGGGCTCCGAGGAGCACACTTTGTTTGTGTTATTTTTACATCAGTTTTATGACATACCACAGCTAAACCCCAACCTGTGCAGAGATCTGTACCACAAAGGTTCTCTGTGAGGACAGGGAGGGCTGTACAACACCTGGACAGTGCTGCCAATGTAACACATTGTGGACAGGAGGAGGGCAAGCGAGAGACACATACATCTGAAAACAGCAGTCGTGGATCCGAAGGTGTCCTACAAGATATATATGTGGTAGTGGGTTCACAACACTGAAGTAGGATGGAGTTATCTGAAGTAAAATAAAGAATAAATATGTGAAAAAGACTCAAGTCCTATGTTGTGGGCAAGGAGCCCTCAGAGTGAACGGGAGCAGGACGCAGAGAGATGAAGGTGGGAGCAGCTCCAGTCAAAGGGCGCCAGCAAGGAACGCGGGCGACACCTCAGACTGAAGATCTAGTGCATTGAGGACCCTGAATGCTCCACCCTTTGCACGTGGGTGGGACCCTGCTCCTCCCTTCGTGCATGGGTGGACCCTACTCCACACTTGGTGCATGGGTGGGTCCCTGCTCCACCCTTCATGCATCGGTGGGACCCTGCTCCAACCTTTGCACGTGGGTGGGACCCTGCTATAATAATAATAATAATCCACACTTGTATAGCGCACAATCACCCGTTAGGGTCTCTAGGCGCTGGGGGCCGTCGGGAAGATTAAGCAAGCTATTGCCCAGAGTCGCATGGTGCTGGGCTAACCTGCCACCGGAGCCGGGGATCGAACCCTGATCCCCAGATTCCAGCGTCAGTCGCCCTGGCCGCGGCGCCACACCTCTCCCTCTGCTCCTCCCTTCGTGCATGGGTGGACCCTACTCCACACTTGGTGCATGGGTGGGACCCTGCTCCACCCTCCGTGCGTCGGTGGGACCCTGCTCCAACCTTTGCACGTGGGTGGGACCCTGCTCCACCCTTTGTGTGTGGGTGGGACCCTGCTCCACCCTTTGTGTGTGGGTGGGACCCTGCTCCTCCCTTCGTGTGTGGGTGGGACCCTGCTCCTCCCTTCGTGCGTCGGTGGGACCCTGCTCCAACCTTTGCATGTGGGTGGGATCCTGCTCCACCCTTTGTGTGTGAGTGGGACCCTGCTCCACCCTTTGTGTGTGGGTGGAACCCTGCTCCTCTCTTCGTGTGTGGGTGGGACCCTGCTCCTCCCTTCGTGCGTCGGTGGGACCCTGCTCCAACCTTTGCATGTGGGTGGGACCCTGCTCCACCCTTTGTGTGTGGGGGACCCTGCTCCTCCCTTCACGCGTGGGTGGGACCCTGCTCCACCCTTTGTGTGTGGGGGGACCCTGCTCCTCACTTCGTGCGTGGGTGGGACCCTGCTCCACCCTTTGTGTGTGGGTGGGACCCTGCTCCTCCCTTCGCGCGTGGGTGGGACCCTGCTCCACCCTTTGTGCATGGGTGGGACCCTGCTCCACCCTTCGCGCGTGGGTGGGACCCTGCTCCACCCTCTGCGCGTGGGTGGGACCCTGCTCCACCCTTCTCAAGCAGGAGGTGCCCGCCCTGGGCTGTATTCTTATGCTCGCGCTGTTTGATGGATCAACTTACTCATGTCAAACACTCGAGTAAGCTAACATACCTGCTGTACCCTTAAAGGATCCTTTTTACTATGCAGTTGTACTTAATATGAATACAAAAACTCACCTCTTTTGTATAAAACCAGTTAACCCTGATAGGACCTCATCATTACTGCATGTTCCTCACCCCTCACCAGCCGTGGGGCCCGACTTACCAAGATGGCCATCTAGAGTCCGGCGGAGGTGGCCGCACTGGCAGCCGTGCCAACCTTCTGGAGTGCCAGGGATCCACCTCATATAGGGTCAAATCGATTGCGATGGTGGAGCCTTAGATGGCATCACTCTTAAAGGTCCTTGGCCCAGTTGCCTGTCCAGGAGAAGACCCCGCTGAATATAGGGTCAGGCTTTCCTAATGGATTTTGTTTGCGGATCCAACATGCAAGTCATGGTGGAGCTGGGAAAGGAAACAATGGAAGGTCCCAATGCACCAGCAAAAACTCCCCATGTGTGAGGGTCATTGGTGTATTGTTTTTAAACACAAATTGACACTTTTTGTGAAACAAAAAATATGGGTCAAGTCAAAAAATAATGGGGCACATTTATCAAAAGGTTGTGTCACCTTTGTGCCACACTGTGGGGCACAAAAGGACGCAACCCTTAGATGTGATTTATCAAGCCACCAGTGCCAATCGCTGCATTGCGTTACTTTGCCTGGGGAAGGTGTCCCATGAATGGAGCGTGGGTATTCCCACGCTTCCACCTATGGATTTTGGTGCATTCCCAGATTTATCATTACTGGTAAACCGGGAATGCATCAAAAACCTACAGCAGGTGAGGTGTATCCCCCTGGCCAATATCGTCAAAACATCATATGTTCATCACGGGTGCAAGGTGGCCTTGCGTGGCGTGATAAATCTAATTTAAGAGTTGCGTTGCTCTTGCACCCCATTGCATGGCGCAAGGACGACGCCACTCTTTGATAACTTTGGCCCCAAAAGTGCATGTGTTGAGAGGGAGCAACACAGACATGCAGGAAGTGAACTGAGGGGCATACCTATCAATATATCATGCAGCGCATCAGTCACCTTGCTATGCTGCGTCTTAGGGAAAGGGCAGGAATGTGCTTTACTTCACATCGTGTGGCTCGTTCTGCCTTTTCCCAGCGCTGGTGCACAATGTGCTGCTTAGCACCAAAGCAAGAACTGGTGCACCATGGTGCAAGGGTGCCGCCGTTGTTAGCAAATTGTTGTTGTGCAGTAAGGGGCACCTTAGTACACAAAAACAATCCTCTGATGCATTCTCCGCTTTCCTAAAGTTTCTTTGTTACACCACACCTGGGAATGTGTATAATTTTGACGCATTCCCAGGTCTCATGGTAAATCACCTTGTACATTGCAGTATCATTAACATATTGGTCCTGAAGAAGACAAGGACTATTTGATCCCCTTTATTGCTGAAACATGTTGACCTACATACCAACTGAGCGGTTATTTGTTTAAAACTGCTCCTTGCTGCTTTGTTTTTAATATTGGAGGATTGAGTAAAAATAATAAAATATGTGTTGCTACTTCACCCAATTTTAATACACATTCTTTCACATTCACATGCACTGCAATTCTGTCACCCACGAATAGAGACAAATAGTTAACATCACACGGACCGCACAGTGGGCTATTTGTTGATGAAGGACATTCCATTCAGTCCTCATATATCACTCATAGCTCACAGAGAGGAAGGTCCTTAAGGAGTCCCAAATGATGAAGGGCGGTATCGAGTGGTGACTGATGGGTATCCTTATTCTCTAGGGATATGTCAGGACTAGTCAATTTAACTTCTGTTCTTCACTTTGTTAAGTTACTCAGATTGCATCATATAAGGTATTAGGTTTGGTTTCACTTAGACCCATAGACACTCATGTGTTTGTTACAAAATCTGTGAATGCACCAAAACCCATGGATGAATGCGTGTAAACACCCACGCTCCTCCCATGGAACCCCTCCCTGGGGCAGAGTAACACAACACCGCGTTTTGCACTGCGTTGCATTACTCTGGAGTTATCTAGTCACTCAGGGCAACGCAAGGGGCCCTGCACTGCTTGATAAATCGCATCTAAAAGGTTGTGTTTCTTTTGCACCCCATTTCTTGGTGCAAAAATGACGCAACCCTTTGATAAATATGGCCCTGAATGTGCATGTGTTGAAGTATGGAGCAATACACTCATGCAGTAAGTGAACTGAGAGTCATGCAGCACGTCGAGCCACCTTGCTGCGCTGCGTGACCGGGAAAGGGCAGGAATGCACTGAATTGACCATTACACGGTGCATCGCTATCTTTCCTTGCACTGGTTCACACTGTGCTGCCTGGCGCCAGCTGAGGCACCCTTGCAAACTGGTGGAACGCTGCCTGGGTTGTAAGCAGGATTGTGTTCATGCAGGTTTGCTTGTTGAGGTGTCCCTTCCTGCACAAAAACAATCCTGCTTACAAAGCTAGCACCCAGAGGCATTTCCATCTTTCGATGTGTGCTGCAGAATGCATCTCACGTAGAAAGAGGAAAGATCGTGGATAAACGAAGATGTTTCTCCTTGTTATACCTCTCCTGGGGATGGGCAACATTTTGGCACTTTCCCAGGTCCATCAATCAAACAGGGATGACAGGGGGAGAAAAGGCAATATAGGGCAGCCCCCCACTCAACAGCTATGAAACAAAAAGCCCTAATCAGCCTGCATGGTTAAAGTCACAAAGCCCTGTAACTATTGGGGCCATATCTTTTATTGGCTCACCTAGGTAAAATTAATCAATGTTGTGTTACAGGTCAGACCATACCTTAAAACGTAAAAAACTGTGTACAGCTACACCCACAAAGAAAATATGTGAGAAAGCAAGGAAAGTACCTCACGGACGTAACACCCGAGGGGGTTCCCGGTTTGGTAATTACCGGTATACCCACTTCTCATCATCGGTTACTTTCCTTGCTGAGAGGATGAAGTGTGTGCAAAAAAGATGTGCACAGGAGAGAATCGATAGAGACAGATAAGGAGTGTACACATCCACAACCTTGTAGGAAAGAAAAAGGTGTTTAGAAAGAAATACCAAGTGCCTACACCCAACAACCAACAAATATAAAACAAGTGAGGTTTGGCTGGCTGGGTCGATTTTATTCTGGTGCTGCCAAACTTCACTATTAAAAAATGGTTAGGTTAATACCATTAATTCATTGTAACTGGACCGACATGTTTAATTGCCTTGTCATTGGCAACTTCGTCAGGGTACGTAGTTGGGTCTCAATTCTCAATCCTCCGTATTTTAGTGAGGACCTTTTGCTCGACTGTGGTAATCGTACCATCGAGCATCAAAAGACAACGTGTCAAAGATCACGTGTCCGTCGTGGAAACTCCTTGAAGTGAGTACTTTCCCAGGTCCACCAGTATTTATAAATCTGGCAATGCGCCACAATCCATGGGTGGTAACGCAACGACACGATTTGTGCTGCAAGACTCCAGATTTGTCAAGTCACTCAGGGACACGCAACACAGCTGTGAGTAGCATGATCAATCTAACTTAAGATTTGCGTTGCTCTTGCACCCCGTTGCGTGGCACAAGGATTACAGAATTCATTGATTAATTAGGCCCTGAAAGTGCATGTGTTGACAGGGAGCAACACACACATACAGGAAGTGAACTGAAAATGCATGTGTTGAAAGAGAAAGTGACACACCCATGCAGGGAGTGAGCTGCATGTGTGTGTGGAGAGGGATCAACACACCCATGCAGGGAGTGAGCTGAATGTATGTGTGGAGAGGGATCAACACACACATGCAGGGAGTGAGCTGAATGTATGTGTGGAGAGGGATCAACACACACATGCAGGGAGTGAGCTGAATGTGTGTGTGGAGAGGGATCAACACACACATGCAGGGAGTGAGCTGAATGTGTGTGTGGAGAGGGATCAACACACCCATACAGGGAGTGAGCTGCATGTTCATGAGTTGCAAGATGGCGCACAGGCTTGGCTTTCAAGCAGTCTTGTGGAGATGTCCACACAGTGAACACCATCCAAAGGACCATACAAGCCGCACTGTGAAAGTGCTCCTTAAATAATGTTGAAGACAGCTATTTCATATCACAGTTGAGTGCGACATCTAAAAATGCAATGACGCAAATGTGTTATTAGAAAACGAGGACCTGTTGGTGCTTTTACTTAGAGCATGAACACAGAGGTAACATTCAACGGGGAGGCCCAGCCGGTCTCAGCAGTTTGTATTTCTGATAAAAAAAGTGCGGACTTACCTCTGTAGAAAATGGAGCTTTCTGTGGAGACAAGAAAAGGCAGCGACACGTGTCAGCCACATGTTGTACAGTAATTTAACACAGAACTTCTTTTATTGTTAATAGTCTTAAACTTTCTTCGCTCCTAGACATGTCGCAGATCCGTTTTGCTGGTATTACACACATGCACATATCCAGGCCACACTGTTGAACAGCAAGAGCAGTGCTTAATTTGAGTCGGTGGGACCTTACTTTTCATCATCAGACTTTGACACAGAACAAGGGAGAGAAAGGCAGAAACGAGGGGGAGAAGGATGAAGAGAAGGAACCTGCAAGGCTGAGGTCAAAGGGCAGGGAGTGGGAGAGGGTGGATGAGGGCATGAGGTGGAATCAAGGCAACGTTGGTTGAAATGCGTGTTTTCAAAACGAAAATATGTGTATATTCAAAACTAATGCACTGATGTTTGGAGAAACGTATTACTAATAGTAAATTGCTGCTATGGTTGTTATGTTTTACCCATGAAGAGGCAATCCACTTTGACAATGCATCCTTTACATTACTGCTTGGATCCGTGCCTCGCGCACTTACACTGCTGGTAATCTTGCATAAGACGGCCACTAATGTAAACTTAACGTGGTCAGTATTAAAAATCTAATTATATAAGTAGCTGCGATGACTTTCATTGAACATAAGTAGCTTTCTCTACAGAAAAGGTTGGCGACCCCTGGTTTACATATTGCCATTTGAGGAAGGGAATCCCGCCCTTATGGTCAGGGATTCAAGAGCATGGCCCCTTGGTGATGTGTCCGCCTAGAACTTGGGTACTTACAAACTTTCTCTCGGGGACCAAGTTTACAGTGTGGTTTGTGGCCGAGGGCTGCACCGGTGGGGGTGGGGTCAGTGGGGGAGGGGCGGTGTAGGAACTGGGGTCACCAGTTCCCCGGGGGTAGCCTGGCACGAGCAGGTAGGCACCCGAAAGCTTAGGTGTTAAGTGACTACACAGCACGCGCAACCACTAAGACAATAAAATGCACGCAATGACTGACGCCACTCCAGTGAGTTTTATTAAAAATCAAATAACTTTTATATAAGATTAAGGTTCAGGAGTGGAAAATCCCAGTATCAATTACTCATCAACGCATTTCATCAGAGGGGAGTAAAGGGAGCAGTTCAATTATCAATGTAGCATATTGCAAAAAACATTTCAGGAAGGTATTAGCATTTCATTAGTTAACAATAAACTTTTCATGAAAGAATTAGCTTGGACAACCAGCTCATCAGGCAAGGATGGGCATATCCTGTAGCAAGAGGCCACAGGTCTTCAGGTAAGTACCTGTTCAGTAGGCAAATCAATTAACTTTTCACCAAGCAAGTGTGAACATTTCATTAACCTCCCTTGCAAGAGTAAACATTTCCTTCAGCAGGAATAAGCAGTGCATTAAAGGAGGACAAAACATTTAATTAAATGTAGAAACTTTCCTTAGCCGTAGCATTAGGTTAGAATAACTCTTTCCCTGTATCTGTAAAACGTTCAACAGTTAGGAAGAACCACCTCCTAGGCATAGGTACCACCGTTTCTTAATCAAGACTAAACGTCTCCTCGATCAGCATTAAACCTTTCAGTAGGTATAACCCAGTATGTCATCAGGTAAGTTGACACATTGCCTCCAGCATGGGTAAAATATTTCATTAATAAACAACCCCTGCAGCATAGCACTTTTAGGCATCTGGGCAACTGTTCTTTGGATAGGATAAACATTTCATGAAGCCCGCCCCTGCAAAGAATTAATTAAAGAATCACTTGAGTACAGTTCATGTAGAGCCACCGCTATTCACCGGCAGGCATTCAGGGGATGCAGCGCCAAACAGGAGCCTAAACATCTCATTTAAGGTAGAACCTTCAATTAGCTGGAGTGAAACGTTTCATTAGTCTGGCTAAACCATACATAAGGCTAAGAGTAGAACATTCCCCTTTGCAGGGAAAAAACATTTCATTGACCGTAGGTAGGGTCTCTCATTAAGCCTAGGTAGAGCTTCTCATTACAGAGAGTTGGCCCGTGCACCAGGAAACAGTAAGCATTTCAACGAACATCAGGCAACATCACATTATGTAAGGCCAACATTTCATTAGGCAAAACCCAAACATTTCCTAATCAGGAGTAAACAGGTCATTGAAGGTAAACCATCCCCTTAGCAGAAGTAAACCATTGCATTACTCCATTGAACATTCCATTAGAGAATACACGCTGCATTACTCAGCCATAAACATTGAAGGGGAGTAACCATATCATTGAGCCGCAAGGAACATTTCAAGGCTCTCCTCAAGCAGGGATAAACCTTACCTTAAATCTAGATAAACTTTGGGGGCCTGGGGACCAGTAAAGCAGTGGTACATGAGCAAAGATACATTGCCTCCGTGAACAATAAGTAACGTTCATCCGGGCCTAGCGTTGCTTGATAGTCAACTCTATTACTCTCAGGCCCCAGAGGCGTCTTTCGGGGCTCTGGCCCAGTTCCAGGACTTAAATGGGCCGTTTGGGGCCAACGGGGCCATGGCAACAGTTTTCCCCAGGGGAGGGTGAACTCAGGGCCTCCCCGGGGTTATCTTTACTGTAAGTCAGGCCCCCCAAATGTTCCAGCAGGGCTCCTGCCCAGGTCAACCACTTCAGCTATACAACTGGGGCCAACGAGGCCCTATGGCAGTTTCCCAAGAGGAGGGGCGGTCGCGGGGTTTCCTTTCTGCACCTTGGAGGCCCGCCCCCCCTTCCCTTAGGATTACCTGCAATCATCGGCCTCTGAGGCCCTTGCGGACATTCCCCGGCATGTGTAGGGGGCCGGTCCAGGCCTTCCCTGGGGCTGCGCCGGCAGGTGGGGGCTACTCGGGGCCTTCGATGCAGCGGTGAAGGCCCCGCGTTGTCTACAGACAAGCCCCGGTCCTCCCAATGGCTCCGGGGGCAGGGGATCACTTGACGCAGGCCCGGGCAAGGCGCGCCCGCAGCCGCCAATGACAGGGCGGCCTGCGGGGCGCGGCTTCAAGGCCCAATCACAGCATGGCGGGGGCGTAGACTGTGACGCGCCCCGTCACGTGATGCCGGGCTCCGGCTTCAGGCCTCATGCGGCCTGACAGGATTTCGCGGCGGCCTACCTCAGGCACCGGGGGCCGCCGCGTGGATTCCTCACTCTTGGGCCGGCTGACGGCCCCTCCTCCGCTCACTCTTTCGGGCCTGGCGCGGCCCACGGCACACGGCACACAGCGGCGGTCCTCTCCTGGCATAGGGGGGCTGCCGGGGGCAAAAGACGGCAGTGTCGGCACCTCTACAGGGCAGCGCCGGTGAGTCCCCCACTCTCAGGCAGCACTTCGCGGGCACAGCAGCACTTTGGGGGCAAGTACAGCACTCGGGGGCACAGCGTGCAAAGGCTTCGGCGCTTGGCAATTACAGCGCTAGGAAGGCTACAGCACCCCTGACAGTCCAGCACTTGAGGGGAAAACCCAGCGCTCTTCTGGCTCAGCAGTTCTGGGGTCGACAGCGCTGGGCAGTTCAGTCAGCTGTGATAAATTAGGCAGTTCAGTGGGCTAGCGCTAGGCAGAGATAGCGCTTAGCAGTCACTTCAGTGGGGCCCTTTCCTCGAGACAGGACAGCAATTCAGCCAATTCAGTCAGGGGGAGTTAGGCAGGAGCAGCACAGTCCAGTACCTGGTTGATCCCCCAGCAGTCCTGTGGTAATTGGAAGGTGTTCTTTTTGGCGCTTGATGGTTCTGCCGCCCTTGTAAATAGCAGTTTCTTGTTTCTTGAAGGGGGGGGTTGAGTTGAGGGCTGCTGGCAGGTTTCCTCAGCAGGTCACTGTAGATGGTCCCTGGGTTCCCCTCCTGCCGGGCCAGATCTGTGGGTTAGTTCAGGGTACCTCACTCAGCTTAAGAGGCAGCACCTAAGTCCTGTCACTCCCAGTGGCATAAGTCCCTGACTAGGCCGTACCGCCTAAATCTCCTGCGTGGGTCCCCCAGGTCAGTGATGCCCCAACTGACTGGAAAGTTTCCCTCCCTTTCCTTTTATAGGCCCAGGCCAGGTGACCACCCTCTAAGGCGGCAAAACTAAGCTCCGCCCCTATTCTAGAAGGTGCCAGGAGCTTCCCTACTCTAACTGTGGGCAGGAAAGGCAGGCTGGAATGGCAACAATGTATGGGGTCCCTGCCAACTCCTGGCAACTAGAATGCGCCTTAACAAGACCATGCTGCAGTAGCAGGGGTCAGTGGCAGCCATGTTGAGGGTAGAGGGCACCTGCACCTAGCATGGATTTTAACATTACCCAGGGCATTACAACCGCACAGGGCCTATACAACTACATTACAAGGGGACATCCTGAATTCGGGGAAGCGAAAAGCAAAAAATTGTAAGGAAAAGGGCCAAGTCCAACAGGCGGGTTATAGCAAAAAAGAAAACTGTGACCATGAGGTTGAACACAGGCCCATGCAGCGACGCCTTCGTCCACTGAGCCACCAGACCTGGCATGTATATGTGTGTGTGTGTATATGTGTGTGTGTATGTATGTGTGTGTATATGTATATATACATATGCATATATATATTCACTGAAAAAACCATAGGTTTCAGCCACGTTATAGTTAGGAATTAGCATTTAAAAACCTTAGAAATTCACTGAAAAAAACATAGGTTTCACACACGTTATAGTTAGGAATTAGCATTTAAAAAACCTTAGAAATTCACTGAAAAACACATAGGTTTCACCCATGTTATAGTTAGCTGGACATTTCTCTCATACAAAACCATTGAAATTCCCACGTTATAGTTAGTTCAGCTAACTATAACTTGCGCACCCGCAATGCACTGCTGATGACATCACATATTACATCACTCATGACATGGTCAGTGACATCACTCATGACATCACTGATGACATCATCCAGTGAATGTGTGTCTTTCTGAAAAATAAATATATTTTATATATCTATATCTAAACGTCGATTGAACAATAAATGGGTAAATAAGTGTCTAAATGGATGTTTTCTTTTGTAAAAATGATTGCATAACTGACTTATTAAGTGTATCTTAGTGAATACAGGTATTAGTGAGTAATGTTTAAATATGTAAATATCTGTATCAGTGTCTCACTTTGTCTTTAAGTGGCTGCATTGGTTGGTGAGCATCTACATGAGTGTGTATATGGGTTATTAGTTTGTTTTTTGAGTATCAGAATGAGTCTCTGTATGGTTTGGTGAGGGATATTACTTAGCACATAGATGCATCAATGAGTGACTCACTGTTTGTATGTGTTTTGAAAACAACATGTGTGCAGCACTGTATGGGTGGATGAGTGTGTATATGGGTGTGTTAGTGAGTGAATGACTGTCTCAATAGTATCTTAATGAGTAACTAAATATGGTTTAATCTAGTATATGCCAGTATTCATGTATATAAATGATTGTAAATGACAGTGACAGATTGGAAGAGTTCCTGTATAAATAAGTATGTGTTTCCATACCTGATTGTTTGTGTACGTTTCTGTAGAAATAAGTGTAGTGGTGTGTGTAGACCTATATATGCAAGTAAATGGATATTTGATAGTTTATTTCCATGTGTGAGTATGTGTGTGAATAACTCTATGTATAAGTGTAGGTGTGTAAGAGGATGTATACGTGCATGAGTACATATGATGAGTGAGTACATGTATGAGTGACTATATACAACTACTGCTGAATGAGTGAATGTTTATGTAGATGCTGGAATTACTAAATAAGTTGTTCTAACTGGTATTGGTATCTCAATTTTTTTGAAAATGTTAATTCCTATTTTTGAATGTGTGTATCAAAGGTAATATTAGGGTGAGAGGAGGTCTGCCACTCTTTCACAAGGATCATGTCATCAGTGATGTCATGAGTGATGTCATTTGAGATTTCATCAGTGATGTCATAAGTGATGTCACTGACTATGTCATGAGTGATGTAATATGTGATGTCATCAGCAGTGCATTGCGGGTGCGCGAGTTATAGTTAGCTGAACTAACTATAACGGGGGAATTTCAATGGTTTTGTATGAGAGAAATGTCCAGCTAACTATAACATGGGTGAAACCTATGGTTTTTTCAGTGAATTTCTAAGGTTTTTTAAATGCTAATTCCCAACTATAACGTGTGTGAAACCTATGGTTTTTTCAGTGAATTTCTAAGGTTTTTTAAAGGCTTATTCCTAACTATAACGTGGCTGAAACCTATAGTTTTTTTCATTGAATTTCTAAAGTTTTTTAAATGCTAATTCCTGACTATAACGTACCTGAAACCTATGTTTTTTTTAGTGAATATATATATGCACTGGAAAACTAAACACCCACTTCCTTTACAAAGAAATGGAAAGTTTGCATCTCTACAACCTCTCTAATTATTCAAGTTTTTCATCTTCCACTCAATCTACACATCATCCACACATGCACACATCTAATTGCTGCATTCCTTAACTGTGATTATCAACTATTCTTCTATTTTATATTCATATTCAAAGTGCAAGCCCTTTATCGAGCCTTTTTGTTGTAACTACTGTTCCAGGAATTCTGCTCATACACAGAACTGTGCATAAAGACTTAGGACCTCAGTGAATTACGGTGTTCCAAAACCCACCTTACTACACAAACAACCTACCAGACTAGCAATCAGTGACTCATTGGTTCTTCGCCTTAGAACAGTGTTTCCCAAACTGTGGTCCGTGGACCCCCACGAGTCCCTCACACATTCCAGGGAGTCCGCAGGCAGCAGTTTTAAAAGCACTGCAAAGTATCTTGTTTAATTAGCAGTTTTCAAAGAACAATACAAATGTCAAAATAACAACAGTGATTGATTTCCCTGCTGGAGAGACATGAGAGTTTTGTCCAGTGACAGCTGTGACTGAACTAATGTAACACAGAGGGTTAATATGCCTACTGCAAAGAAGTGTACCATACATTTTAAAAAACAGTATTTGATATGCATCGGTCAGTGGGTTACTGCTTTTGTCACACAGATTCTTTTGTTACACTGCAGTTCATAAGTGACAATCGTAATCTAGCACAGTGCCCAAAAAACTGTCATCAAACAACTGCTTGCAAACTGCAAGGTACAAGTTAGTGACATGCTTTTTTTCAGTCTTTCAGTATTCTGATGCTTCTAAAAAGGTTTATTTGGGTGGAAATAAATTTTTATTGTTAAAGTCAAAGCTCACCACTGTGTTATGTTCTGTCTGAATCCTGAGTTTGTGCTTCTCCAGACCAGCACTCCTTAAGTTTGTGCTTCTCCAGACCAGCACTCCTTAAGTTTGTGCTTCTCCAGATCAGCCTCCTTGGCTTAACAACACACTGTACTACTTCAGAAACGCAAGGCCGCACCAAATTTACAAGAATATGGTGCAGCCCTGCGTTTCGCCTGCACTGGCGCTACATTTAATAGGGGAAGATTGTTTATGTGTAGGAAGGTCCCCCTTCCTGGTTATAAACAATATTGAAATGTCATTTTGTCACTTCTATGTGTACTGCTTAATGCATCACACATGGAAGTTACAAAATGTCTTTTTTTTAAAGATTGTTTATGTGCAGGAAGGCTCGCCTTCCTAAACATAAACAATCCAAGGCGTTTTACAAAAACGAGGAGAAATTAAGCATTTCTCATTGTTTCGCCAAGTTAAGACCAGGTTTTCCCTGGCCTTAATTTTGGCGCTGCTTCCCATTTACGCTGCTTTTGTAAATAGGCGGCAGTGTCAAAATCAATGGGTGTCGCAGAGGAAACGCCCACCACAATACGCACTGCCCACCCCTTTCACCCTATGCATTACGTCAAAGGGAGTCTTATTTACAAGGGACCGTTAAGCCACGTTAAGTGGCTTAACGCTGCCTTGTAAATAAGGCAAAGCCCCTATCACCACAGAAAACTCTCAGAAAGTGATGTTCCCATGGTGATAGGGGCTTGTAAATATGCCACTAAAATCATTAGTAAATTGAGTATTTGTTTTGTGTGCACATATGTGTTAATTTTTTCCGAATTACTATTTTAATGTTTGAAATTTAAATCATACAAATTGCTTGGGGGTCCCCAGCTTCCAGTGGTGACTCTATGGGGGGTCCTCAGAAGTAAAAAGTTTGGGAACCACTGCCCTACAACAAAAACACCAATGACTCGTCAACCCAGAACATGCCACTTAGATTACATGAAGTAAGGTGGATAACAAGAGCACTCTTTCATTATAGTCTTATACCAGTCCAATACAAGATGTAAATAAAGAAACGTGCAACTTTGAAATGTTTATTTCTAATGCCAACATCTCATGCACAGCACCTTAGATAATGCAACCAAACATATTATCACAAACAAGGTTGTCGGCATTGTTACTATTCTATAAGATACAAACGGAAAAAGCATCCTATAACTCTAAAGGTAAACACATTTAAAATATACCTACATTTCACCCTCCCTACCTAGCAGATTAGTTTATAACTACAGAAAGTCTCATAGGATTACATGGTCAGACCCATACCTCTGGTACTCAGCAGTAATGGATCACATTCAGTGCTCCACAAACTATCAAGTCATGAATGTTCTCCAACTGTGTGTAACTTTGCCTCCACAATGGATTATGAAACGCGCAAGTATCAGAGGTGGCCACAGCTCCATATGTATTATAGCTCGAACGTGCGAGGATCATTCTGAATAACAGACACAGTATTCAAGATAACCTTGATGTTCCGTGCCCTCACTATACACACAAAACTAGCGAGGCACTTTACAAATCTAGCATACCAAATTATTCTCAGATAAAACAAAATACTCAGCCTTCTCTAAACAATATCACAAGTATGTGTCACATGCAAAGCAGAGCAGGAAAGCAAAAATAGCGTGTAAGCTTCTAATAAACCCATGCTAACTTAACAGGGTGTGAGTGCAAGCCTCAGCCCCACGGCACCCTTTCTTCATCAAAGCACGTGATATAAACGTGGGCCACTTAGAAATGCACACTCCAAGACTAAAAACCAGAGTCAAGTTGACATTTCCAAAAAAAAGTTATTCGCTCTTTGATAAAAAGCAGTAACTAAATAATAAAGAATAGGTAGAAAAATCAAACAGTCTTATTCCACCAGCGTATAAGCACAGTATGTAGCAACAGCCTCCAACAGGAAGTCATTGTTCTCATCTGAAAACATTTCAGCCATCCAATTCAATAGTGGGAATGAACATACATGTTCCTCAACGACCGGAGCCTCTATCACCATCGGAGGAAAACTCGGGTCATCTTCAATGTAACTGTGTGCCAAGAACTCAAGCGCAGCTGCAAAAACATTCCAACGTCCCATTCTTCCATGTGTCGCTGCTAAGGCCATAATCCCGCCGCCAGAACAGAGCAAGTCATGAACCACTAAGGGGCTCATCAACTGGTCATAATACGCGTTGGGAGACACCGTACTGCAGAGACACAAATCCAGGGCCCAGTCGAAATCACAACTCAGGCAATGGAAGACAGGCTGAACGCATGTGAAAAAGGAGAATGGAAATGATAATCCATAAGCTGCACTCAACGTTGCAAGAGGCAGCGCGCCATAGTAACTAAGCATTCGGTTGCGGACCAGCAACAACCGAGAAATATTGTCGTCTGCTGCAAGATGTGCATCCATTTTTAAGTAAACAAATTAATACAAGCACACTGGCAACTAATGTGACCATTAAGCACAATTCACCAAAGATGCTGCAAAAAATGCAATGAAAAAACACCGACAAGACACCAAATATACTTTCTACAGAAGTTACAAGACCAATTCTTATAATTTAAAAAAAGTAAGCTAACCCCCTACTCGAGGACGCATTAAAGATAGTCTAAATTAACTCCCTAAAACTCCACGGCACGTCTGTATTTAACAAAGCATACTCTTCTGTGGGGGTGTTTGCTACATGAAGGACAAATGTTTCTCTAGCAGATGTAAGAGCGACCTCTTTTTGAGACAATAGCGCTCTTATTCGGCTCATTTGGTTGACTCTTCTTTCAAGGTCAGAATCGACAGCCAGATGGAAACATCCAGCTTCCCATGCAGAGGAGTTAACACAACTTTTTTTTAATCAAACCACACGCTCAGTTACCGTAATCATGTAAGCATTGCCTAACATCGCACAATAAGACACACAGCTGAATCGGATCTCCAATGAGTGACCACTTCTAACTAATCTCATAGCATGCTCTCATTTAAAAGTGAGAGAGTGATGATCACACCATAGTTTCTACTGCTAATCCTTCTCAGCATACGCTACGAATACGATAAAACGTTGATAATTTTAACACCGGTCCTTGATAATATGCCCCGAATTTCATAACGCGCTCTGCATCGCAAAATGCCATGCAGGGCACGGAACGAAGCAGCATATTATGAACAACATAAGGCGATACATTATCGCCGCTTTTATCGACAGAAAACTGCAGATAAAGTGGCAATAATGGGCTTGATAATAGGCCCTTGTAAATTCCCATAGCAGCCTAGGTTCTGGTGTTAACCTGGGCTGCTATGGAAATTCACAAGAGCATATTATGAAAACCATTATCACCGCTTTATCGGCAGTTTCCTGCCGATAAAAGCGGCGATAACGGATCACCCTATGTTGTTGATAATGTGGCCCGAAATTCGTTTTATTAATTTAATTGTTTACTTACCTACAATCATCCAGATTCTGTTCTTTATCACCCCCCCACCCTGCCCCCTCCCCCGCTCCGCCTGTCTCACCGCAACTCCCTCCAGGGGCCGCGTCTGGGCTTGATAATATGCCCTTGTTAATTCCCATAGAAGCCCATGTTAACACCAGAACATGGGCATATATGAGAATTAACAAGGGCGTATTATCAAGACCATTTTCGCCGTTTTATCGTCAGTTTCCTGCCCATAAAACGTCGATAATTTTAACACCGGTCCTTCATAATATGCCCGTCAGTGCCATATTATCAGTAAAGGGCGATACATTATTGCCGCTTTTAGCAGCAGGAAACTGCCGATAAAGCGGCGATAATGGGCTTGATAATAGGCCCTTGTAAATTCCCATAGCAACCCAGGTTCTAGTATTTACCTGGGCTTCTACTGCAATTCACACGGATATATTATCATGCCCATTATCGCTGCTTTATTGGCAGTTTCCTGCCGATAAAAGCGACCATAATATATCGCCTTTTGTTGATAATATGGACCATTGCTCTTTTTCTAACCAGTAAACTTAGGTGCATATTATCAAGGACCGGTGTTAAAATTATCGCCGTTTTATTGGCAGGAAACTGCCGATAAAACGCCGATAATGAGCTTCATAATACGGCCTTGTTATTTCCCATAGAAGCCCATGTTAACACCAGAACATAGGCTTCTATGGGAATTAAAAAGGACGTATTATCAAGCCCACCCTCCCAACATTAATAAAAAACTCCAGACAATGCAGGTACCTGGAGCTGGAAGGTCATTTTGCAAATCACCGCCGCAAAAGGTGGCGTTCCCCTCGACGTGTACGGTGAGAGAGGGAGGGAGAGCTCAAAACATATTTTTTTTTTTAAAAAGACCCTAGGGATGCCGCTCCCTGAGACTGCAGGGAGTAGGACCGTAACCCCCCCCGCATACTTCAAAATAAAACCAGAGAAGTGCCATTCCCCAGTGCTCCGAGCACCTTACAAGCCCCCATATTGCAGAAAAATTGCCCCTGTAATTTGCCCCCGGGACCTAATGAATAAAACGGACTTCTACTTTTTTTTCACCTTTTCCACCGCGTACAAGAACTGCACGAGTACCCCGCCATTTAAAAAAATAATAATAATTGAGCCTAAGATCCATGTACCACCCTTTGACCAAGACTATAGGCTCAGAATGTTTCTACCCTGCCCCCTTTCCTTATTTCTCAACTTTGTTTTACTGTTTTTTCTTGTGACTCTGCTCTCCCGACAAACAACATGGCTGCCAACACTTCCTGGTTTGAGGTATTGACAGCCAATCAGCATGCAGCTCCTGCTCGTAATTGTAGGTATTTACATGCGCGTACGCCGCAATTTTTCTTTAATAAAAATAAAATAAATAATATCGCCTAAACATCCATGTACGACCCCCTGAGCAAGCCTAGAGGGTCAGAATGTCTCTACCCTACCCCCTTCCCTTATTTCTCAACTTTGTTTTACTGTTTTCTTGTGACTCGGTTCTAGCGAGGCACAAGATGGCCACCAACACTTCCTGGTTTCAAGTGTTGACAGACAGTTCACAACCAATTAGCATGCAGCTCGCGCTCGTAATTGAACAGATTTCAGTACGCGTACTGAACTTCGACTCTAGATATCGCTATGATTTTACTTGCAATTTTCTCAGAAACTACTGAACGGATTTACACCATTTAATAAAAAGCACAATCTGCGAACCGAACTCTACCTCTCTGCCAAATTTGGTGTAATTCCGTGCAGCCGTTCGGGCTGTAGCCCTGGGTAAAGGTCCCTATGGAAAATTGCATGGGGAAAACACATTTTGGGACCCCCCTTTTTTCTCTGCCCCCACTTGACGAATCACCCCCAAACATTCAGGGAATAAGCAGAACCGAGCAGGCCATTTTCTTGGAGAAATTCACGAAGATTCGTCCACCGGCGCCAAAGGTATTGCAAATAGAATGTTGTGGATTTCCTATGGAAACTAGGTCCTAACTATAACTACCTACTGGCGACCCCCAGTAGGTAATGTATGTATGTGTATGTGTATGTATATATATATATATATATATATATATATATATATATATATATATATATATATATATATATATATATATATATATATATATATATATATATATATATATATATTACCTACTGGCGGTCGCCAGTAGGTATATATAGTTAGGATTTTTTCTCTATGGGATTTTTGAAAATTCTATGTCTAATAACTTTGGCATTTGTGGACGGAATTGGCTGAAATTTTCAGGAAAATGGAACATTTTGTTTCTGAGCAGCAACTGAAAATCTGGGGGGGGTTTGTCAAGGGGGGGCTGAGAAAAAAGGGGGGTCCCAAAACGTGTTTTTCCCATGTTAATTTCCATAGGGCGGTTGGCCTCACTTTTAGCCCGAACGGCTGAATGGATTTCCACGAAACTTGGCAAAATTGTAGATATTGTTTGCCCGATGTGCCTTTGCTAGGTCTCAAGATATGTGCTCCTGTGAATTTTGAGTAAATTAGTTTAAAAAAAGATATATATCTAGAGCCGCGCCCCGGTGCGCGTACCGGGGAGCGCTCCAGGCGCGCCACGCGACTTGCGCACGGCAAGCTGATTGGTTCTCGGGTGTCTGTAAACATTCGAAACAGTCCGCAGCGGCCGCCATCTTGTGTCTCGGTAGGATTGAGACACAAGAGGTGGCAAAAATCAAAGGGGGAAATGAGCAAAAGGGGGCAGGGTACACCCCCCTGATCCCCTAGTTTTGATGTGGGGGCCATAAAAGGGTCCCGCGGGTAAAAAAATAAATTTAAAAAAATTCGATTTTCTCGGGGGGAGCGCCAGGTACGCGCACCGGGGAGCGTACGGGGGAGCGTACCATGGAGATAAAAAATGACACTTTAAAAAAAAAAAAATAGCATTTTTTTATAAATTGGAGGTAGTTCTGAAAATAACTTTTTTTTGTTTTTGTTGTTTTATATTTTTTTAGACTTTTTAAAACGATTTTATATTTTTTTGGGATTTTTGTCAGGGGAAAAACAAAAACAGGGATTCCAAAACTGCTCAACAGGAGCAAAAAAATGTGAAAATTTAGGGACTGGCAGGGCAGCGGTGTTGCTGTTTCTTTATGGCAATGAGTTCAACACTCTGCTCCCCATAGCAGAGCAGTTCGTCACACTCCGTGCACAGAAATTTGATGCCTGCAAACACCGGCTGAATGTTAGGGACCATTCTTCCACGGGGTGGTCCCGAAGGTGTTGCTCCACCAGTGGAGGTGCTGCCGCCATCTGTGGGTAAATTCCGTGCCAGCTCTCTGACACTCTCCCTGGCAAAGTTGTTAGGGTGTCTTCTTTTCACATGCCTGATTAAATTAGCATTTCCAAAACTATATTTTTTCAAAGGATTGCCTCTGGATAAAGTACTACCACATATTTTGCAGGTTACTTTTGGAGCGTTGACTTTTTTTTGTCCTTCAGGGATGTCATAGAATTTCCAGATGAAATGGGTTTTTTTCTTCTGCTGAGGAGGGTCCTCATCTAAAAATCCGTCGGAATCACTGCTGGATGACTCTCTTGCAGCCATTGCTGTAGATCAGAAAAGTAGGAAATGAACACAGTACACAGAACAGCTCTTGCTCTCTCCAAGTACAAAGCAATAGTGAGAGAAATGGGTGGGTTTCACACAATTTGGAAAAAAAAAAGTTATGAACCAATGAAAAGTGTTATTTTAAAGTCACATGGTTTGACGCGCTTACGCTACGCGCCCCGGGGCGCGTCCCGGGGCGTGTTTCGTAAGCGCATCAGGGCGTTTACGTTGCGCGATCGTATGCGCTTCCGGGTGCGCTTACGCGGTGCGTCATAAGACGCATCTCGCGGCTACGCGATACGTGTCTTATGACGCAAGGCGTGGCGGCTACGCAATACGTCACGATGTTGTTTTCGTTCGCGGCAATAGCGCTATCGGGACGCTCATCAGTACGCGCCCCGGGGCGCGCCGTAAGATTGCGCTTACCCGTGCGTTCACTGGTCCGCGCCCCGGGAGCGCACCAAAAAGAATTTAAAAAAAAAATGACATAATTATACAATATAAAATTCGATTTAAAATTTATTATTTTTAAAAACTATAAACATTTGCTATTAAAAAACCTATGAAATTCACTGAAAAAAACATAGGTTATAGACCATATATAGTTAGGAATTAGCATTTACAAAACCTTGAAAATTCACTGAAAAAACCATAGGTTATAGACCATATATAGTTAGGAATTAGCATTTACAAAACCTTATTTTACTCACACAAAACCATTGAAATTCCATATATAGTTAGTTGCACTAACTATATATCGCGCACCCGCAATCCACTGCTGATGATGTCACATATTACATCATTCATGACATGGTCAGTGACATCACTGATGACATCACTGATGACATCTCAAATGACATCACTGATGACATCACTGATGACAACATCCAGTGACTGTATGTTTCTGTAAAGTTAAAATATGTCTTACATATTGAAGAATGAGTGGATGTATAAGTGTCTGGATGAAGGATTTAGTAGGTGCATGACTGACTGTATAAGTGAGTGATTAAATGTGTCTCACTGAGTGCATGGGTTAGTGACTAAACTGTTTTAAATTGTGCATCATTGTGTCTGTTGTTCTGTAATCTGATGCATGTGTTGATCAGTAGCTATATGAGTAACTATATGGGTTATTGATTGGTTGCCCAAGTATTTGTATGGGAGACTGAGTGTGTGTGTGGGTGGCTGGGAGGTGTATGACTCTGTGCATAGATGTGTGAGCAGTTGATTTACTAGATGTATGGGTTCAAAAGTGCATGTGGAAACAGCTGTATGGGCGGTTGACTGTGTGCATGAGTGTATTGGTGAGTGAATGGATATCTCAGTGCTACATGTCAAAGTAAGTACATATGTAAAACACAGTACATGTGAGAGTTGACATATATAAATAACTGTGCACAAGAGCCAGTGAATGTGTGAGTGGCTGTATGGATCATTGTGAACTTGTATCAGGGATTGTATAACAGAGTAAATATGTGTTATTATATGTTTCAATAAGTAAGGTGTGTATAACTATATAGTTGATGAAATGGAGGTGTGATTGATTCTTTGCATGACTGACTAGGTGTGTGAGTAACTCCATGGATGAGTGACAGTCTGTGAGTGTCTGTTTACACTGAGTGTATCTAAGGTTATATTAGAGTCTGAAGAGGTTCATCGTATCATCACATGAATGATGTCATCAGTGATGTGATCAGTAATGTCAAATGAGATGTCATCAGTGATGTCATTTGAGATGTCATCAGTGATGTCATCAGTGATGTCACTGACCATGTCATGAATGATGTAATATGTGACATGATCAGCAGTGGATTGCGGGTGCGCGATATATAGTTAGTGCAACTAACTATATATGGAATTTCAATGGTTTTGTGTGAGTAAAATAAGGTTTTGTAAATGCTAATTCCTAACTATATATGGTCTATAACCTATGGTTTTTTCAGTGAATATATATATATATATATATAAATATATATATATATAATATATATTCTTCCCTCTGTCTCTCTCTGTCTCTGTCTCTCTCTCTCTCTCTCTCTCTCTCTCTCTCTCTCTCTCTGTCTCCCTCTGTCTCCTCCCGCCTCCCTCCCTCTGTCTCCCTCCCTCTGTCTGTCTCCCTCTGTCTTCCTTGGTCTTCCTCTCACTGTCTCCCTCCCTCTGTCTCCCTCCCACTGTCTCCCTCCCTCTGTCTTCCTCCCTTTATCTCCTTCCCTCTTTCTCCCTCTGTGTCCCCCTGACTCCCTCCCCCTGACTCTCTGTCTTCCTGTCTCCCTGTCTCTGCCTGTCTTTGTCTCTCTGTCTGTCTCCCTGTCTCTCTTTCTCTGCCTCCCTGTCTCTGTTTCCCTGTCTCTGCCTGTCTATCTCTGTCTCCCTGTCTCCATCTCTCTGCCCCCCTGTCTCTGTCTCTGTCTCCCTGTCTCTGTCTCCCTGTCTCTGCCTGTCTCTGTCTCTCTGTCTCTGTATCTGTCTCCCTGTCTATGTCTCCCTGTCTCCCTGACTCTTTATCTCTGTCTCCCTGTCTCTCTCTGTCTCCCTGTCTCTGTATCCCTGTCTCTGTCTGTCTCTGTCTCCCTGTCTCTGCCTGTCTCTGTCTCTCTGTCTCTGTATCTGTCTCCCTGACTCTTTATCTCTGTCTCCCTGTCTCTCTCTGTCTCCCTGTCTCTGCCTCATCTGTCTGTCCCTGTCCCAGCTCTCACTCCCTTCTGCCCTCCGTCACCCTCTGTCACCCCCCCTCGTGTGTGTCAGCCCAGGCTGAGGCAGCTTCCCGGGCACCCCCCCTCAATCTCCCTCCCCCTCCCCCCCACCGAGCACTTCACAGGTCTTTAAAAGACCATTTACATGTTAATGAGCTTTGTTGTATGTCAACTCTTCTTCGCACCCCTGCATCTCCACTCAAAGCCTCATTCATATGTAAATGGTCTTTAAAAGAATCACCCGGCCCCCATAGAGCAGAGTTTGCTGACATTCTTAAAAAAGGAAAACCACAGGTACAATGTCTGCAAGGTCCGCAGGCTGCCAAGGAAGGCTTGCCGGGCCGCTGGCGGCCCGCGGGCAGTACTATGAGTACCTGTGGCCTAGAATGTCCCTACCACGGCATCTGTTTGAAGGGTTTCTAAAGAGTGCTTGGATTTACATTTACAATTTCATATCTGTGCTTTCCCAGATTCCCCATGAAGGTGCAGCTGCGTTGAATTGACAAACTTGGGGATCTGATTCTAGCATAGCCTGTTTGTACTGAGAGGGATGTGATACCAGGGTAGTCTGCTTGTAGTGTGAGTGATGTGATACCAGGGTAGTCTGCTTGTAGTGTGAGTGATGTGATACCAGTGTAGTCTGCTTGTAGTGAGAGGGATGTGGTATCAGTGTAGTCTGCTTGTAGTGAGAGTGATGTGGTATCAGTGTACTCTGCTTGTAGTGTGAGTGATGTGATATCAGTGTAGTCTGCTTGTAGTGAGAGTGATGTGGTATCAGTGTAGTCTGCTTGTAGTGAGAGGGATGTGGCACCAGTGTAGTCTGCTTGTAGTGTGAGTGATATGGTACCAGTGTCCTCTGCTTGTAGTGTGTAACGCCCTGGACGTCTCAGGATCGTTTAACAGACACGATAATGAGGACGCACCCACTTGGGTATGGTTTAGTTATTTTAATGAAGGCATAACTAATACAATGAGTAAACAAAAGATATAGTCACTGGAATCCTCCAGACTTTCTACGTTGCCAACCCACAGCACGGATGGTCCTAACCGTCCTCTGCAAATACGCTGCTCCCAACGTACGCCAACAGAGGGCAGGTGTGCAATGGCCGACAATGCCATTCGATAGGCTGTGGTGGGCACGTAGATGGATGGGTAGAACAGAGGAGTCAGGGAAACACCCAGCCGGGGTCTCTACCTGGAGGGAGCAGCCGCTCAACCTCTTCCTCTTACTCTACCGGGACGCGTCGTCACCTCCTGGTGATGCGTCACCGATTCCCAAAGCAAAGTAAGATAACGGGACCGAGAGCAGCCGCTCGATCGATCCTGTGGACTTCCTAATCTGTAACGCGGCAAACACCTCCCGGAGTGCGTTACAGCTGGTTGTCCCCGTATCTCGGGTCGGGCTGGGAGTTACGACTCCTACCAGCGCAAGCACCAATGTGCCTAAACTCAGCCGAGTCAAGGCGAAGCTCAAAGGTAGTCCGGTAGAGCTTCCGGGTCAGGAACAGTTTACTTTTGGACAAGACACGGCCCAGGGAGATTGACTCGACCTACCTCCGTTCTTGCCGGACTGGAGCACCACTCCGGAACGCAGCTCTTCACGAATCAGGTACTTCGGTGAAAACACAATATCCGACAGCGGTGTACCTCCAGGTTCCTCCCTTTATAGGGTGTGTTTCCTAGAGTTATGTAACGGCTCTCCCGTTTACATAACCTCTCAACCGCTAAGCATCCTGGGATTTGTAGTCCGTCTTCGCTGGTTACCGGTTTCCACCCCCCCGCATAACGGGAATTCTTGACAGTACATCCTCCCTCTCAGCGGCTCCCCACTGGGCCAGCGCTGGCAGGAAAACGTCGATGAAACAAGGAGACCAAGCGTGGAGCATGAACCCCTTCAGTCGGTTCCCATGATTTCTCCTCCGGGCCATAGCCTTTCCACGCAACCAGGTACCACAACTTGCCCCTACGCCATTTGGACGCCAGTATGCCCGATACTTCATACTCCACCTCCGACTCCACGCATACCGGCCTAGGTGTTCCAGACTGCTTGGAGGATGCTGGTTTGAGCAATGACACATGGAAGACAGGGTGTATGCGCAACGACTGGGGCAAGCGCACCTTCACGGTCACGGGACCCATACTCTTGGTTATTCGATAGGGGCCCATGTACTTGGGATGGAACACACTGTTTTTACAAAACCTCATGTTTCTTGTGGAAATCCAGAGGAAGTCTCCAGTGCGGTACAGTGGCCCGGGCCGTCTCTTCCTGTCTGCCGTAGCCTTGTACCTTTTCTTGGCCTCGATCAGGACAACCCTGGAGCGCAGCAACGTGTCTTTAATGTGTGCCACCCTGTCTGCCGTGGCGGGAATCTTGTCCTCTTTGAAAGGATGTAGAAAAGGCAAGAACCTGGGATGGTGGCCATAGTTACTGTAGAACGGAGATGATTGGGTGGAGCTGTGAGTGGCGTTGTTGTACGCTATCTCCGCTACCCATAGCAAGTCGACCCATTCCTCCCTACCCTGGTCCACAAAACAGCGCAGATATTGTTTGAGCGTTTGGTTCAGGCGCTCGGTTTGGCCGTCCGTTTGCAGGTGGTAGCTGGTGGACAGGGCTGTTTTGACGTGTAGCGCCGTGCACCACGTTTTCCAGAATTGCGCAGTAAATTGCGATCCACGGTCCGACACAATCACCCCAGGTAATCCATGCAGTCGTACCACATTCTTTAGGAGTAGGGACGCCAATTCCCCTGCTGTAGGGACTTTTTTTCAGGGGATGAAGTTTACTTTTGGACAAGACACGGCCCAGGGAGATTGACTCGACCTTCGTCAAGTAGTCCACTACCACCAGTATCGCTGTCATCCCTTGGTCTACCGGTAGACCCACCACGAAGTCCAGTGATATGCTATTCCATGGTCTATCCGGGGTTGGAAGCGGATGGAGTAGCCCTTGGGTTCGGCCGTGGTCGGCCTTCATGGTAGCACACGTAGGACACTCTTGTCCCCACCTCCTGACATCCACTCTCATGGTTGGCCACCAGAAATTCCGTCCCATGCTAGCCACCGTTTTTTCAAAGCCCAAATGACCGGCACATGGAGAGTCATGGCACCAGACGAATGCTTGTTTCCTTAGCCTAGGCGTGGGTATCAGTAGGCACCTGCCTTTCAGGGGTATACCATCCCTTACCTGCCATTCTTTGTGACTGAGGAGCCACCTCCGCCATGCGAATGACCTGATCCCTCTCTGGATTCCCCTCAGGAACGTATCCGGCTGGATAACTCCCAATACCATTCGCGGGGAAATGATGGAATGCTCGGTAGCAGGCAACGGTTCCCTAACAGCAGATTGACGTGACAGGGCGTCTGCTTTTCGGTTTTCCGTCCCAGGCCGATACGTGATGCGGAAGTCGAACCCTGCAAAGAAGATCATCCACCTCAACTGCCTGGGGGACAGATGTCTTGTGGCCGTCATGAACTGTAGGTTCCGATGGTCAGTATACACCGAAACCACATGTCTTGCCCCCTTTAACCAATGCCTCCATTCGGCGAAGGCGTCCTTGATCACTAGAAGCTCCTTCTCCGCAATATGATAATTGCGTTCGGCGTCGTTGAGTTTGCGGGACATGTACGCAACAGGATGAAGCACCCCTGTGTCGTGGTTGCGTTGGGACAGGATAGCACCCAGTGCCACATCCGACGCGTCTGCTTCCACCACGTAGGGGAGATCCGGATCGGGGTGAGCCAACACCGGGGCTTTACCAAAGGCGCCTTTCAGGTCCTCAAAGGCTGCGTTTGCTTCCGGGGACCAGACAAAGACCTTGGACTTCCTTAGTAGCTGTGTGATCGGGGCCACCAATCCTGAGAATCCATCGATAAACCGTCTGTAGAAGTTGGCGAAGCCAATGAAACTTTGGACGTCCTTCACGTTTTGAGGCACCGGCCATTCTTTCACCGCCTTGATCTTGCGTTCTGCCATTTCCTGTCCATCCGGACTCAGCATCACTCCGAGGAATTCCACGGATGTGACGTGGAAGTCACACTTGCTGAGTTTGCAAAACAGCATGTTCTCCCTCAGCTTTTGGAGCACAGATTTGACGTGGTGTACGTGCTCCTCCACGCTGGACGAATAGATGAGGATGTCGTCGATATATACGACTACGTAAATATCCATCACCTCTCGGAAGACCTCATTCAGAAAGTACTGAAAGGCTGCCGGGGCGTTGCACAGGCTGAACGGCATGACGAGGTACTCAAAAAGGCCGAACCTGGTCTTAAAGGCGGTCTTCCACTCGTCTCCATCCCTCATGCGCACTAGATGGTATGCCCCCCTTCAGATCCAGCTTGGTGTAGATACGAGCTTTCTTGACCTGTTCCAAAAGTACACTGATGAGAGGCAAAGGGTAACGATTTTTGATGGTTATCGCATTGAGCTCCCTGAAGTCCACACAGGCTCTCAGCTCCCCGTTAGCCTTTGGGATGAAGAAAAGTGGCGAGGCGGCCGGAGACTTGGACGGGCGGATGAATCCTAGCTTGAGGAGTTTATCCAGGTACTCCCGGAGATGTACATTTTCAGGCTCCGTCAGGGCATACAGCCGGCCACTGGGAACGCTCGCCCCTGGCACCAGGTCGATCTGGCAGTCAAACCGTCTATGTGGTGGTAGCACTTCCGCCTTCACCTCATCGAATACATCCACAAAACTGCGATAAGCCTGGGGGAGTGCCACGTCTTTCTCTGCCGCTGTAGCCACCGTCTGTCTCCCGCTCTCTTCTGCGTCAAGCGAGTCCGGTTGTATTCCACAATGCAGGGTGTAATACGGCGACGTCATTTCGATGCGATGCGTTGGCTAATCCACAGAGGGGTTGTGCTTCTGTAGCCACGGCAATCCCAATATGACACCGTATTGGGGTGCTCGGATGATGTTAAAATCAATTTGTTCCAAATGGTTCCTTCCGTATCTTACCAGAAGGACCCACGTGTGCTGCCCGATGGGCCCCGTCACCAATCGCCTTCCGTCTACAGCATAGACGTCTTCGGGTACGGCTTTGGGAAGAAGCACCAGCCCGAGCCTGCATGCCTCGTTGTAGTCCATAAACATGCCAGTGGCCCCTGAATCCACCATGGCCACAACGGGTATCCACTGGTCTAGCACTCCTACGTGCACCGTGAGAAACAGGTGTCGTTGTCCCTTAGTGACCGAGTTGGAAAGTGAAGGGATGGATGCGTGACTCCGAGATGCCCCTTCTGTAGTCCGGGAGTCCTCTAGTTATCCGCCGGGACATCCACCACGGCTGTTACCGACCGATGGGTCCGATAACGGGACGTCTTAGGTTTGGCAGGGCATTCACGTACGTAGTGGCCTTTTTTGCCACAATACAGACACAATCCTTGTTTACGGCGTGACTCTTTCTCCGTGGCTGTGAGGCTCGCTCGTATGGCGTTAATGTCCATGGGTTCTCCCTTGGATGCGCTGGAGTTTTCGGGACTTCCCACCGTCACATATGATGGAAGGGCTTTTCCTTTTCTCCCATGATCCCCCTTTCTTTCGTTTAGCCTATGTTCCAACCGTAACACCAGGTTGATAAGGCCTTCACATGTCTTGGGTTGAGGGTCGATATGAGCCACTGCATCCTTGAGCTCATCGCACAGCCCTTGATGGAAGAGCGCCGTTTGTTTAGCAACAGGCCACTTGGTTTCCGCAACCAACCTACGGAACGCGTTGAGATACTGTACCAGGTCGTTTGATCCTTGTCTTAACTCGAGCATTTCACGGTCCGCCGTGTACGAGTCTGCCCTTCGGTCGAACATCTTCAGGAATTCCTCGCGGAAAGCACCCCAGTCACACAAGATGGGGTCGTCCCTGCTCACCAGTGGTACGGCCCACTGTGCCGCGTTTCCAGCCAAATAGGAAATAAGGAACGCCACCCGGGCCTGACTCGTGGGGAATGCCTTTGGTTTGCACGATGAATGCAGCGCCACTTGTGTGAGGAATACCTGCACAGTGTTGGGGTCCCCACTGTATCTCTCTGGTGTTGCAACGGGCATCTCCACTATGACCGCAGGGTTTTGCTTCGTGAGAGAGGCACTGGGCATGAGCGGGTCCAACTGTATAGCATCCAGTCTGGCTTTTACATCAGCGGTTTCTTGTCTAGAGGCCGCCAACTCTATTTGTACGGCCGCTAACGCAGCCAGCACGTCATCAAGTGTTGCCATGTCTGTTTATCGACCAGGAGACAGTTATAGTTTATGGACGGTCGGATATTTTGTAACGCCCTGGACGTCTCAGGATCGTTTAACAGACACGATAATGAGGACGCACCCACTTGGGTATGGTTTAGTTATTTTAATGAAGGCATAACTAATACAATGAGTAAACAAAAGATATAGTCACTGGAATCCTCCAGACTTTCTACGTTGCCAACCCACAGCACGAATGGTCCTAACCGTCCTCTGCAAATACGCTGCTCCCAACTAGCAATAGCTATCAGTGGCTGAGTTGGTACTGCCATTTTTAAGAGGTGTTATCAAATAATAACACCACCGCGTCTGTCCTAGATATAGTAATACTAGCAGACCAAGAGAATCACTTTCCTGTAGCTGCCGTGTGGTTGGAGAAAAAAAGCGCCTAAAGCTACTGAGTGATTGGAGAAAAAAGCGCCGAAGTTGCCCTAGCGCCGCTATCCTGAAAGCGCTATTTGGCAGCGCTATTTTGAACAACTGCTCGCGTTTCACGCTTCGCGGGAAACACTCGCCTGAGGGAGATAGTAGGCGTTTGGACTGAAACAAACACCAGTGCCCAGAAGCCACCTGGGACAGGAACAAGTCCCCGCCACGCCCCCCTCACCTGCCTTCAATAGCGCTGGAAGTCCGCTGTGGAGCAGAGAATCACTTTCCTGTAGCTGCCGTGTGGTTGGAGAAAAAAAGCGCCTAAAGCTACTGAGTGATTGGAGAAAAAAGCGCCGAAGTTGCCCTAGCGCCGCTATCCTGAAAGCGCTATTTGGCAGCGCTATTTTGAACAACTGCTCGCATTTCCCGCTTCGCGGGAAACACTCGCCTGAGGGAGATAGTAGGCGTTTGGACTGAAACAAACACCAGTGCCCAGAAGCCACCTGGGACAGGAACAAGTCCCCGCCACGCCCCCCTCATCTGCCTTCAATAGCGCTGGAAGTCCGCTGTGGAGCGGAGAATCACTTTCCTGTAGCTGCCGTGTGGTTGGAGAAAAAAAGCGCCTAAAGCTACTGAGTGATTGGAGAAAAAAGCGCCGAAGTTGCCCTAGCGCCGCTATCCTGAAAGCGCTATTTGGCAGCGCTATTTTGAACAACTGCTCGCGTTTCACGCTTCGCGGGAAACACTCGCCTGAGGGAGATAGTAGGCGTTTGGACTGAAACAAACACCAGTGCCCAGAAGCCACCTGGGACAGGAACAAGTCCCCGCCACGCCCCCCTCACCTGCCTTCAATAGCGCTGGAAGTCCGCTGTGGAGCAGAGAATCACTTTCCTGTAGCTGCCGTGTGGTTGGAGAAAAAAAGCGCCTAAAGCTACTGAGTGATTGGAGAAAAAAGCGCCGAAGTTGCCCTAGCGCCGCTATCCTGAAAGCGCTATTTGGCAGCGCTATTTTGAACAACTGCTCGCATTTCCCGCTTCGCGGGAAACACTCGCCTGAGGGAGATAGTAGGCGTTTGGACTGAAACAAACACCAGTGCCCAGAAGCCACCTGGGACAGGAACAAGTCCCCGCCACGCCCCCCTCATCTGCCTTCAATAGCGCTGGAAGTCCGCTGTGGAGCGGAGAATCACTTTCCTGTAGCTGCCGTGTGGTTGGAGAAAAAAAGCGCCTAAAGCTACTGAGTGATTGGAGAAAAAAGCGCCGAAGTTGCCCTAGCGCCGCTATCCTGAAAGCGCTATTTGGCAGCGCTATTTTGAACAACTGCTCGCGTTTCCCGCTTCGCGGGAAACACTCACCTGAGGGAGATAGTAGGCGTTTGGACTGAAACAAACACCAGTGCCAGAAGCCACCTGGGACAGGAACAAGTCCCCTCCACGCCCCCCTCACCTGCCTTCAATAGCGCTGGAAGTCCGCGCATCACAGGACGCGCGCGGGCGGCGCCGGGCTAATCCCGGGCAAAGGGCGGGCCCTCTGTGGCCCCCAGTGGCCGAGGTAGGCCGGGCTGGGCCCCGGTATTTACATTCTTCATTTTGTTTTAGTTTATCATTGTATATGTTTGTATGAAAACACGCAGATTGGTTTTCTGCTACGAAAAACGCTATCTGCCTGTACGAGCGTTACCCTCTCGCCCTGTGGATTCATATTTTATTAATTGTGTGTTTATATTCGGGACTGTGAATCCTGCTGTAGGGTTAGAGTATTCTCAGGCATTATGACGGCAAAGAAATTACGTTCTGGGAAAGTCTTAGGGGAGAAGTCATGTATAACATCAGGATCCATTCCCCTGAGAAAAAAGCACGAAAATAGCTTACAATTGAAAGGTCAGATGCAGTTGGTACAAATTTGGGAAAAAACTGTGAATAAATCCCTAGAAGTCCCAACTATAACTGATGTAGATACATTACCACAATCACAACTGCAATCTAATGTGGAGAAAGATCTCAATCTAGACCCAACGACGGAAACAAATAAGCCTTTTCAGAGTCAGTCAAATGAAGTAATCCTCCCAACATATACATTAAATGGAGATGATTTTGATCCCATGTTAATAAATCCGCAAGTACTTCATCACAACACTCCTAAGGGAAGAGAAAACGTGGAGGAAGACATGGGTGATGCATCTATTTCTACCAGTATCGATCTTGAACTCTGTGGTCGCTATATGGACAAGAGATCTTTGACTCAGCTTGCGGACAGTAAAACACCAATTAGAGCAACGCCATCAGGACTGCTGCTATACAGCAGCACTCCTTCTATCAAATCCAATGACAATCTTTCAATGCAGAGTGATTTGAAATCTCCACAATTTAATCTATCGGGGATCTGCTCTTTTACTCCATCTAGCTATCCAAAAAATGAGAAACCAATCTCTGAGTCTTTGATAGCACTTGAGCAAATTCTGTCCTCTATATTACTCTTACTTGGTAAATTTGCTGTGAGTTCCGACTGTATTCTGACTTCAGTTACCGAGATATTGAAGGCACTGCTGGCTAAAAATGTTGAGAATGTGATTATTCCTCCTACTGAACCTGTTGTTCAAAAAGTCGTAGATAACACTAATGTTCTGGGGGAAAATACACCGTTGGGAATGTCCATAAAGGTTGATATTCATAAGCCCCCTGAGACCCCTACCCCATCTTCCTTTATACAGAGAAAAGATTTTGAGCTTACTGTGAAGGAAGAAAGTCTGGTAGAGGTATTACAAACGGGTGGAAATGAACTCTTTCCCATCTTTATCCAGGAAAAAAAAGAACCGGAAGGAACTTTGAAGACTAATAAAACTACAAAAGTAAAATCTAAAGGGAAAAACAGGAAGGTGCTACGTAAATACAAAAAGAAAAGACCGAGGCAAATCATTTTCCAAAAACATATAATACCTGAAGTGCCTGATGCTATAGAAAGTGGAGATAATTCACTATCGGATATTTCGTCAAAGAGGTAGTGGAGTGTATCACTAACAATGTATTGGTGGGTACCCCTGTTGAAGCTACTATGAATGGGGTAGTTCCATGCTCTGTGGTAAATGTTCTTGAACCCCTAGCATTAATTGTTGAAGATATTGGAAAAACGCCGATAGTAGCAAAGGTACTTAATCCATCTGCACCCACTTTTCGGCCTCAACCTGATGTAGCTAGGAGCTCAATTATTCAGCCAGTAAAAAGTCCTATTATATACGTGGATACTTTGGCATTGGATTTTCTCCCGTTATTTGATCTAGACCTAAAATTGAACAGATCTTGGTTGCTTAACTGCTTTAAAGAGATTGAAAGTTTAAAACTAATTTTATCAAATGATATTGATTTAGTCTTACCAATAAGATCAGTAAATGGGCAACGAACAAGGGTAAAATTTTACTCTAAAATAATTGCTAATCTTGTTTTTCAACAAGCGGAAGTTTTTCAATGTAGAGGAATTGACGTGTTACCTTATGTTAATAGCGTTCTGTGTAATCCCTCTAGAGAAAGAAATACAAAGTTGGTTTCTAGGCAGGATGATTCCTCTACCTGCAATAAAGACCTAAAAATCTGGGTCTCTAGAGGCAAACGAATGGTCTCTCAGGTACTCCCATTAACTGACAACATAGATATTCCTCTAACAGAAGACAATCAGATGTGGAACTGGTTACCAGGAGTTTTATCAAATAATACATCGAATAACCCACGACTATTTCAACATCTTTAACATTCATTTAAAAATTGTCTCTTGGAATGCTGCTGGCTTGTATAATTGCCCAGAGAAACTTGATTTCTTACTTTCTTTAAATGCAGATGTGCTATGTATCCAGGAAACATGGTGTAAAAATCTCCCATATGGAGGGAAAGATTATTTTGTCCTGGAGGCCCCTGCAACTCCTTCTAAAAAAGGACATGCAAAAGGTGGAATTGCCTGTTTGCTATCTAACTCTTTACAGTGGCAATTCTCCCACTACACGGACACTAGTAATCTTTTCCAATCTATAACTATTAATAATCTAACCTCAGTGGGTAGACGGTCTTCGTTTATAATTTTAAATGCATATATTCCCCCCGAAGATACTTTTAACACAGTTCTAAAGCGAATGTTTTCCTATGTCAAACAATTACTAGAGGTTGATCGCCCCCCCTATATATTACTGGTGGGTGACTTAAATAGCAAAGTGTCTAATTTAACTTTAGACATGTTTAGAAACAAATCTAAGGAAGAAATATACAATATACCTCAAGCACTTTTGCCTACTAAAATAAAAACTAATAAAAGAGGTAAGATTCTCCTTGAGGAACTTAGTCACTTAGAGGGGCTTATCGTAAACGGTAGGATGCCCTCTGATATGCCCGCTAACTATACACACGGATCATTTAGGGGTGAATCTATATTGGATTACGCAATTACGGACTACGATACGTTCTCTTTTATTAAAGATATGGTGATCTCTCACTCTTCCTTGAGTGACCATAAAATGATTAACATAACTGTCTCATTAATTCCCCCAGAAACCAATTCCTGGTCCTTAAAGAACAGAGGTCTTTCTATTAATTGTAAGTCAGGTAGATGTTTTTGGGGATCTACCAATATGAAGGATGTACAAAATATTCTTGCCCAAACTTTACTAGAATTAGATCATTGGCAAGGTATGGAATTTCTACATCTCGAAAATTTTATCAAAAAAGTCATCAGGATAGCTAAGAAAACGGGAAATCCTAAAAAGTTACACTTCTCTCCTAGCTTATTACTAATACTAAATAAGGAGATAAATAAACTCGTTAGGAAACAATACCTTAATAGAACTGGGGAAAATGACCGTCAGTTAGCCTTATTAAAAAGAAGGAGGGTTAGATTGAGATCTAAGCTAAAAAGAGAAAAAGAAGACTCTCTATGGATAAAGTTAAGAGAGGCTTCGACTCAAAATAAATCTAGAGATTTCTGGTCCATAATAAGGAAAGGATGTGGTTCAATAACAACTCCCACTCCAATCTCTATTGCGGAAGATGTCTGGACTCTATTTGTGACTACCTTATATGCACCCAGTGGTGCAGTGGGGGATACATGGGATCCAGGCCCAAATAGAGAGCATAAAATAGAACTCCCTACCGAGAAATCCATAGCTACCGTGATAAAGAGTATGCGCTCTTCCGGAGCTATGGGTCCGGACGAACTGCCCATGTCAATAATTAAGCAAGATGTTACCACTTGGAGTAGGATTCTTCTTCCAGTATTTCAAGCATGCTTTACATCAAGAACAGTCCCCGACTCTTGGAGGGGAAGTATACTAATCCCCATATTTAAAAAGGGTGATCGGGATAAGCCCTCTAACTATCGTCTAATAGCTTTACTGGACTCAATAGGAAAATTTTTCGCTAAATGTCTTTTAATGTTAATAACGGAATGGGCAGAATTAAATAGTATTTTACCCATGGAACAAACAGGATTTCGTAAAGAGCATGGAACTCTAGATAACTTGACATTATTACAGGTGATTATGGACAAATATGCACGTGTTCGAGGTGGTGGCATATACGCAGCATTTATAGATTTCTCCACGGCGTTTGACAAGGTGGACCGTCCAACGCTGTGGAGAAAGCTGACTGTATTGGGTATGCCAGGATATCTACTCGAATTAGTTAGGTCTCTACACTCGAACACATGGTGTAAGGTGCTACAAGGTGGAGAAAGGGGTCTCTCTCAATCTATCCCCTCTCAGAATGGGCTAAAACAAGGGTGTATATTGGCGCCTATATTGTTTTCTTTATATACGGCCAACCTACCATCCTCCATTGCAGCTTGTGAGGGATTAGCTCCGACAATTGGAGGGTCAGCTATATCGGTCCTAATGTATGCGGATGATATACTTGTTTTAGATTTGACCCCGAAGGGTTTATCTAATCGTCTACATGCATTGAACCAATTTGCTGAAGCACATTACATGAAAATTAATATATCGAAAAGTAAAATCATGTGCATTTTTGGCAAGAAAAAATGTAGGTCTGGAAGTTATAATTGGGCTATTGGCGGACAAAAACTCGAGGTGGTTAAAACCTATACCTTCTTAGGCAAAATAATATCAGCAAATCTTAGTGAGAATCCCCATATCGAACATAACTCACGTAAAGCGCTGGCCCATGGTACGGGGTTATGTTCCTTGTACAACGCTACCGGGAAGAGACACTTCTCCCTCTTTCTGGATGTATTTAGAGCGAAAATTCCTGCAACTCTATTATATGGAATTGAATTAGTGGAGTTGAAACAATGGGGATTTCTGCAAAAAATGGAAGGAAAGGTATTAAGAAAAATCTCTTCTCTTAACACAGCATGCTCTATATCCTCATGCAGGCTGGAATTCGGACTCCCAGTGTAGTCTGCTTGTAGTTTGAGAGATGTGGTACCAGTGTAGTCTGCTTGTAGTGAGAGTGATGTGGTATCAGTGTAGTCTGCTTGTAGTGAGAGTGATGTGGTATCAGTGTAGTCTGCTTGTAGTGAGAGTGATGTGGTATCAGTGTACTCTGCTTATAGTGTGAGTGATGTGATATCAGTGTAGTCTGCTTGTAGTGAGAGTGATATGGTACCAGTGTCCTCTGCTTGTAGTGTGAGTGATGTGGTATCAGTGTAGTCTGCTTGTAGTGAGAGTGATGTGGTACCAGTGTAGTCTGCTTGTACTGAGAGGGATGTGATACCAGTGTAGTCTGCTTGTAGTGAGAGTGATATGGTATCAGTGTCCTCTGCTTGTAGTGAGAGGGATGTGGAACCAGTGTAGTCTGCTTGTAGTGTGAGTGATATGGTACCAGTGTCCTCTGCTTGTAGTGTGAGTGATGTGATATCAGTGTAGTCTGCTTGTAGTTAGAGTTATGTGATACCAGTGTAGTCTGCTTGTGGTGTGAGTGATATGATACCAGTGTAGTCTGCTTGTAGTGAGAGTGATAAGGTACCAGTGTAGTCTGCCTGTAGTGAGAGTGATGTGGTATCCGTGTAGTCTGCTTGTAGTGAGAGTGATGTGGTATCAGTGTAGTCTGCTTGTAGTGAGAGTGATGTGATATCAGTGTAGTCTGCTCGTAGTGAGAGTGATATGGTATCAGTGTAGTCTGCTTGAAGTGAGAGTGATGTGGTATCAGTGTAGTCTGCTTGTAGTGAGAGTGATGTGGTATCAGTGTAGTCTGCTTGTAGTGAGAGTGATATGGTACCAGTGTAGTCTGCTTGTAGTGAGAGTGATGTGGTATCAGTGTAGTCTGCTTGTAGTGAGAGTGATATGGTACCAGTGTAGTCTGCTTGTAGTGAGAGTGATGTGGTATCAGTGTAGTCTGCTTGTAGTGAGAGTGATGTGGTATCAGTGTAGTCTGCTCGTAGTGAGAGTGATATGGTACCAGTGTAGTCTGCTTGTAGTGAGAGTGATGTGGTATCAGTGTAGTCTGCTTGTAGTGAGAGTGATATGGTACCAGTGTCCTCTGCTTGTAGTGTGAGTGATGTGATATCAGTGTAGTCTGCTTGTACTGAGAGGGATGTGATATCAGTGTAGTCTGCTTGTAGTGAGAGTGATATGGTACCAGTGTAGTCTGCTTGTAGTGAGAGTGATGTGGTATCAGTGTAGTCTGCTTGTAGTGAGAGTGATGTGGTATCAGTGTAGTCTGCTCGTAGTGAGAGTGATATGGTACCAGTGTAGTCTGCTTGTAGTGAGAGTGATGTGGTATCAGTGTAGTCTGCTTGTAGTGAGAGTGATGTGGTATCAGTGTAGTCTGCTTGTAGTGAGAGTGATGTGGTATCAGTGTAGTCTGCTTGAAGTGAGAGTGATGTGGTATCAGTGTAGTCTGCTTGTAGTGAGAGTGATGTGGTATCAGTGTAGTCTGCTTGTAGTGAGAGTGATATGGTACCAGTGTAGTCTGCTTGTAGTGAGAGTGATGTGGTATCAGTGTAGTCTGCTTGTAGTGAGAGTGATGTGGTATCAGTGTAGTCTGCTTGTAGTGAGAGTGATGTGGTACCAGTGTAGTCTGCTTGTAGTGAGAGTGATGTGGTATCAGTGTAGTCTGCTTGTAGTGAGAGTGATATGGTACCAGTGTCCTCTGCTTGTAGTGTGAGTGATGTGATATCAGTGTAGTCTGCTTGTACTGAGAGGGATGTGATATCAGTGTAGTCTGCTTGTAGTGAGAGTGATATGGTACCAGTGTAGTCTGCTCGTAGTGAGAGTGATATGGTACCAGTGTAGTCTGCTTGTAGTGAGAGTGATGTGGTATCAGTGTAGTCTGCTCGTAGTGAGAGTGATATGGTACCAGTGTAGTCTGCTTGTAGTGAGAGTGATGTGATATCAGTGTAGTCTGCTTGTAGTGAGAGTGATGTGGTATCAGTGTAGTCTGCTTGTAGTGAGAGTGATGTGGTATCAGTGTAGTCTGCTTGTAGTGAGAGTGATGTGATACCAGTGTAGTCTGCTTGTAGTGAGAGTGATATGGTACCAGTGTAGTCTGCTTGTAGTGAGAGTGATGTGATATCAGTGTAGTCTGCTTGTAGTGAGAGTGATATGGTACCAGTGTCCTCTGCTTGTAGTGTGAGTGATGTGATATCAGTGTAGTCTGCTTGTACTGAGAGGGATGTGATATCAGTGTAGTCTGCTTGTAGTGAGAGTGATATGGTACCAGTGTAGTCTGCTCGTAGTGAGAGTGATATGGTACCAGTGTAGTCTGCTTGTAGTGAGAGTGATGTGGTATCAGTGTAGTCTGCTCGTAGTGAGAGTGATATGGTACCAGTGTAGTCTGCTTGTAGTGAGAGTGATGTGATATCAGTGTAGTCTGCTTGTAGTGAGAGTGATGTGGTATCAGTGTAGTCTGCTTGTAGTGAGAGTGATGTGGTATCAGTGTAGTCTGCTTGTAGTGAGAGTGATGTGATACCAGTGTAGTCTGCTTGTAGTGAGAGTGATATGGTACCAGTGTAGTCTGCTTGTAGTGAGAGTGATGTGATATCAGTGTAGTCTGCTTGTAGTGAGAGTGATGTGGTATCAGTGTAGTCTGCTTGTAGTGAGAGTGATATGGTACCAGTGTAGTCTGCTTGTAGTGAGAGTGATGTGGTACCAGTGTAGTCTTCTTGAAGTGAGAGTGATGTGGTATCAGTGTAGTCTGCTTGTAGTGAGAGTGATGTGGTATCAGTGTAGTCTGCTTGTAGTGAGAGTTATGTGGTACCAGTGTAGTCTGCTTGTAGTGTGAGTGATGTGGTACCAGTGTAGTCTGCTTGTAGTGAGAGTGATGTGGTATCAGTGTAGTCTGCTTGTAGTGAGAGTGATGTGGTATCAGTGTAGTCTTCTTGAAGTGAGAGTGATGTGGTATCAGTGTAGTCTGCTTGTAGTGAGAGTGATGTGGTATCAGTGTAGTCTGCTTGTAGTGAGAGTGATGTGATACCAGTGTACTCTGCTTGTAGTGAGAGTGATGTGGTATCAGTGTAGTCTGCATGTAGTAAAGGTGACTTGGTACCAGTGTATTCTCCTTGCACTGAGAATGATCTGCTTCTAGTACTATAGTACTCTGGTTGGAGTGAGAGTGACCTGACACCAGAATAGTCTTATTGAACTGAGATTAATGTTTGTAGGAAGCTGGGTCTCACTAGAGAACACCAAAAGGAAATACACTATGCAGAGAGTCCAGCAAATCCCGAAATGCTACACAGAGCATAAAAACAGATCCTTCTAATGCTCTCTTTTGTGGTAGTGTGGGTGAGCAGTTAGGCTTGACAGAGGGTAGTGTTAATCATTTGTTGTACTCACATAGGCAATAAAAGAGACACTCACTCAAGAATAAATCTGTGACCAATTAATAAAAATACTACTGATTTTTAAAGAATTTTTTAAGACCAAGATGACTCTTTCTAACGTAAGTAAAGAATCAAAGTTCGGAAAATATATCACTTTTCATGTGCAACTATGCACCATAGGAAACAATAGTGAAAAAGCAGAAAAATGTATAGAAAATCAGGAAATGCTTTAACGAAGTTCACCTTCTCGATTTAGGTCGATGTTGGGACCAGGTCCAAAGTTCCAGCAGGAGAAGCTCGGGAACATCCTGGACCGGGCAGGAGCAGAGTGCTTAGGGTCTTGGAAACTGGTGCTCAAAGACGATGAAGGCCACTTGAAAAAAATACTGAACAGGTGGGTTTAAAGGTAAAGGGCCTTGGGACCCCTGGGTAACAACAGGTTAGTCAATGCCTGGGCCAGTGCAGAGCACAGGTCAGCTGGGCATTGTGCGTCTTTAGGTCCTCGCGGTCAGGAGCTGACAACTTTGAGAGGTAATCTCGGGACAGCTGGGCCACTCAGGAAGTGGGTGTCAGGTGTCTCAAGATCCCATGACAAGTGCCTTGGGAGTCCGGAGTGGACTCTTCTTCAAGTTTTTTACTGTTGGAAGTCCGTAATCCCGGGTATTGGTATGCTACAGCTCCGGTAGGTCCTGGTGCCTCCAAACTTGGTGAGGAGACAGATATGACCCACCGGAGCTGTTGTACCTCTTCGTACTTCGGTGCTCAGTCAAGGTCGTTGGGGAGCAGAAAGTCAACAAACCAGACAACACCAGATCTGTTCCTGTGGTGTGCAGAGGAGTGATAACTTCACTCCAATGCAGCTTCTTGGCAATTTCCCAAAGGTCTTAGGTGCTCTAGAGTTCTTGGAGTCCTTTCAGATACCGGATGACACAGCAGGCAGTGATTATCGAGTCCTTGGTGCAACTTGCAAGGGTTGGTGCCTTTTTCTCCTGCAGCGGGGCTTCAGTTGTCATGCAGTGGGTCTTCTTCGGCCCAATGAATCTGATCTTCAGGTCTCGGGTACCAGCTAAATACTGAATTTAGGGACGTTACAAGGGGAGACAGGTAATAGCCAATGGGCTATCTATCTTTAGGGTCTCTATACACTTTAGTGACCCCCTCCCTGTGGGATTGGGCACTACCCGTGTTCTGATTAGAGGTTTTCCCAACATATCAAGATGGTGGAATTTCAGCAGAGGGGTTCAGGGTGGTGCAGGCTAAGGGGGGAACCCTCCTTATCATCTAACTAATATTCCCGCCTTTCCTCCTGCCAAAAGTTGAGCAGGAAAAGGGGTTTGGCATTTCCTAAACCAGGGGGTTCCGGGGTGGGATTTTAAAGGCGTCATTGCCTTTGACTTCCCGTCTGGGATGGCCATCTTGTCCTGGGGGATGCGTGAAACACCCAGCCCAGGGTAGGCATTCTTTCTGTCTTTTGAGAGCGCTGGCTGTCACCCCATGTGATCCAAAACAAGTCTGGTGGTGGCAGGCAGGTGACAACTGGCCGGACACCCCCCTAATGTCTGGTTAGGTTTCAGGAGACCCTCTAAAAGGGTCTTTGTGTGGATTTATTAATACATTAACACTGGCATCAGTGAGGACTTATTAATGCAGGATGTTTGGTACTAAACATCGTAGGCATCAGTGAATCCATCATGGAGCTAGGACACATGTGTTGACAAGTATCCAGCCCAAATACTCTTCATGGCTTCACTATTCACTTACAAAAACACAGAATGGACTGGACATTGCAGGGGCATGTCTGCCCCTCATAGCTGAAGTTGTGCCATTAGTGGTACAGTGTTTAGGAAACAGATTTGGGGCTGAGAACCTGGCTAGCAGGAACCTAGTGCACTTACAGTTTGAAATCACATAAGGCAAAAAGTGGGGCTAAATATGCAAAAAGAGACACTTTCTCACAACAAGGTATTCCAATTACAGCGAGATTGAGGTGCTCCCACCGTAGTCTACTTTTAGTTAGAGTGAAGTGGCACCAGTATAGCCTGCTTGTACTGATTGGGGTGATGTGATACACATATGTCTGCTTGTACTGATTGGGGGGATACCCAGCATAGTCTGCTTGTAGTGACAGTGATGTGAAACACATACGTCTGGTTGTACTGAGAGTAATTAGATACCAATGTATTCTCCATGTACTGAGAATGTTGTGATATCAGCAAGTTATGTGGTACTAGTGAACGTACAGAGAGTGATGTGATAGAAGCATAGTCTACAGTGAGAGGGGTGTGATATCAGTGTAGTCTGCTTGTAGTTACAGTGGTGAGGTACTGGTGGCCTTTTACCTGGGCTGTGAGGAGTGGTCTGCGTTGTAGTGCGTTGTAGTGCCCCCATAGGCATTGGTTAGGCAACTGTGAGTTCCTATTTTGACTTACTCCTGAGTCTAGACAATGTCTGCTCTGGTGGCGCCCTGCTGCAGTATGTTACGTGGTGCAATAAGAGGAGGGGTCACTACAGAGGTGTGGCCAAAGAAGCATACCTAATGATCATTTACTAGAGGTGTCGACTATGTAATTAAGGTGTGGCCTAAAGCATGTGAACTAGAACCTAAGTGGCCTCTATTTGTGAGCCTCTTTGTGTGTTCCACACCATGGGCCCCGTATACCTCAACAACCGCCTCTCGTTCTACACCCCCACCCGCCAGCTCCGGTCCACCAGCCTCGCCCTCACCACCGTCCCACAGATTCGCAGAACCACCACCGGTGGAAGATCCTTCTCCTACCTGGCAGCCAGACATGGAACTCCCTCCCCGCACACCTACGACTGACCCAAGACCATCTCGCCTTCAGGAAACAACTCAAGACCGGGTTATTCGAGCAATAGCGGCACCTCCCCCCCCTCCCTACAGCGCCTTGAGACCCTCATGTGTGAGTAGAGCGCTCTACAAATGTATTGATTGATTGATTGATTTTTTATTGTTGAATTCAAACATATCACTCGACAATGCACCCATTCGTTTTGGCAATGTTTGTTAGCACTGATTTTTTTTAAATAACAATAATGAAATCATTATAAATAATTAGAATTAGAAATGAAAATGTTTCTAATTCTGAGAACATTTGATTTTGTAATTCTCAAAGTGGAGTATTGGGACTTAAACAGGTCTTTTAGAAGTCCGCGGGTGGTTCTGAGTGTCTCAGCCACTGCCACTCTCCCGTTCAAAGCACTTCAGACCCAAACACAGCACTCTCGGTGAGACCACGGGACCAGGGCACAGTACTCTCTGTTAGACCACGGGACCTGGACACAGTACTCTCGGTGAGACCACAGGACCTGGTCACAGCACTCTCGGTGAGACCACGGAACCAGGACACAGCACTCTCGGTGAGACCACGGAACCAGGACACAGCACTCTCGGTGAGACGACGGGACCTGGACACAGTACTCTCGGTGAGACCACGGAACCAGGACACAGCACTCTCGGTGAGACCACGGGGCGAGGACACAGTACTCTCGGTGAGACCATGGGACCTGGACACAGCACTCTCGGTGAGACCACGGGACCAGGGCACAGCACTCTCGGTGAGACCACGGGACCAGGACAAGTACTCTCGGTGAGACCACGGGACCTGGACACAGTACTCTCAGTGAGACCACGGGACCTGGTCACAGCACTCTCGGTGAGACCACGGAACCTGGACACAGTACTCTCGGTGAGACCATGGGACCTGGTCACAGCACTCTCGGTGAGACCACGGGACCTGGACACAGTACTCTCGGTGAGACCATGGGACCTGGACACAGCACTCTCGGTGAGACCACGGGACCTGGACACAGTACTCTCGGTGAGACCATGGGACCTGGACACAGCACTCTCGGTGAGACCACGGGACCTGGACACAGTACTCTCGGTGAGACCACGGGACCTGGACACAGTACTCTCGGTGAGACCACGGGGCCAGGGCACAGTACTCGGTGAGACCACAGGACCTAGTCACAGCACTCTCGGTGAGACCACGGAACCTGGACACAGTAATCTCTGTGAGGCCACGGGACCTGTACACAGTGCTCTAGGTGAGACCACGGGGCATAGACACAATTCTCTCAGGGGTATATTCACAAGAACGTGCTAAACATCACCAAAAAATGCTAACGCACCATTACACATCGCAGCCGATCGTGGGAAAACATCCCCGTGTTAACGTGGAATTCACAACAAGGCGGTAGCATACAATAGGCTGCCCAAACCGCTGCCAATGTCTGCAATACAGCCACCCCGATGGAGATAAAAACACAAACCACAACAGAAAACAACGTGCGAAGAGCCCATCCGCGATGAGGAAAGCAGGGATAATCACCGCCAGGCCTGCAACACACACAGCAGGCGGGAATAAACACAACAAAAGACTGAAGAAAAGAAACAATCCAAACAGAAAACTACAGCCAAGCACAATGAAGGCAACCCGAGCCAGCATACAACCCCACAAGCCCCACTGGCAACAGACCATTGTTCCCAGGGAGCCAGAGAGTCGGTGACACACACATTGGCATACAAATAAAGGCATAACACAGTTGGAGACAAGTGAAAGAGCGGAAACTTTATCAACAAGTGCGTGTCAGTACGGCCAAGAGAAGTGCCACGATATGCAGACCAATGCAGCAGAAAGTCTGAACGAGGAACGTAGGAAAGAGCCCATTACCACCTCGGGGGAGGCCATCACCAACACAAGTCAGTGCCAACCTGCGTTGGTTGTCCGCGCATGGATCATGAGTTCAGGCCAATGCAGCCATGTCCACTGTCGACTTGGGACATTTGACCAGATCCCCAACATGCAACCAGGCATCGGGACACATGCAATGGGTCACTTCCAGTTGTTGCTGCAGGTACCTTGTCACTCGTCCATGAACGTGAGTGCAGCTGCGTAGGCCAACAGCTCCAATGAGTGATCGTCATCTACCACATCTGACATGTCGTCGACATAATCCATCAGCTGACCCAGACAGATGTGCTGACTCCAACCACTGGCTCCAATGTGCACCAAAGCCTAATTGGGTAATGGCTCAATGTGCTCACTGCACACAAGGACTTGTGCAATCTCCCAGGTCCAGTGTCCAGCCTGCATGCCAAACATCCATGCATGCCATAAACGGGCATCAAGGTGACACTCCTGGTCGTGGGCCAACAGAGGACACACACACACGTCATAATCCAGGTCAGCTACCTTTACGTTGGAGAGGCAGACATCCATGGACCACTCGAATATGCACGAGCGACAATGCAACACATACTGAACGCAGGTGACGTCCGCAAGGCTGAATCTCAGCTGGTAACTGATCTGCAAGACTGCCAATGGCAGTGCCCTCAGTACATGCAGCAGATGTGCAAGGTACAGGTCCACGTGACTGGATCTGAGCATGTGTCCTGGATGGTCTGCTATTGCCTCAGTGGCTCTGCTAGAAGTGGCACTGACTTGCCCTGCGCCAGTCCCGTGGATGAAATGGCACTGCTCGGTGCAATGAGCAGTGTCGGTGTGCAATGGGTGCAGGCCCAGAGTGGGGTGGGAGTACATGTGAAGGCCATTTCACGCACGGCAACTACGACCAAGGACTACTGCATGTGGGATGTGTACACAATGGTCTCACTTTGGGCAGTGCGTAGTGTGGGAGTCGCAAGCAAATACTATTGTATCTGTCAGGGGGTGATGGCCACATGCCAATTCCTGCTCGGAGCTGCAGATGAGCCACCGCCTGATAGTCCACACAAAGGATCTTTTATCCCTACAGTAACCTCATAATATGTAAGCATACAGGAGATGCACAGGGCCTGGCGTGGGTGTGGTGGGATGTCTGTGACTCTGGGAACACCGTGACCCTGGCCTTTGAAGGTTTGCAGCCACAGGAGTATAGGCCAATGGACCAGACAGGGCGGACCCAGGTGTACAGCCCATGGCTGGCTGTGATCGCGCTGCAAAGAGGACAGGCCACCGACTCATGCATCCGCAGGGGTGATACACATAACACTTGGCATGTATGTGCCAAGACCCCAAGCGGTCTTGCGCAGCTACATGTCCCTGTACATGCGGGCCTGACCCCCTGGTGCATGCTACATTGCAACATCAACTACTGTGGCCCTGGTGGCAACTACACCCCAACCTAGAGACACACTTACCGCACTTCCAGCCCAGGGCCAGGTCCGATTCATGCCCTGCTTCCCCTGCCGATTCAGCACACCCCTGCACTAAGCTGACGTACGCTGGACCAGCACACACTGCTTGTGCCTGCAGGGGGGAACACTGTGATGTTTCAGGGCCCATGCCAATCATGCTTACACAATGACCACACGGACACACTTGCTCAGATGGTATAAATAGCTATGTGCACGTGTGCATGGCCACCTTTATTAGCAGGCACACATACTGAGTGACACCTGTGTTGGATGTATGTGGGGTGTGTGCACACCAGCAGGCAAGGGCTGCCTGGTGCAGTCAGAAATCAACAACAGTTTACATCGCAAAGGACACAACCATTCAAAATTAAAGGCCCCATGACTTGCGCTGCACAGAGTTAGTGGCCCCAGATGCACAGTGGCCTGCATGGGCCTACTACCAAGGGATGTTGACTTGCGGGGCACTGGGGCATGGACACGAGTGCAGAGCAGGTTTCCATAGATGTAAAAGGAGCGTGTCGCGGAGTGTCTCGGTGGACAGTGGAAGGTGTACCCCCAGGGCATGATGCAGAGTGCGGGACCACGCTGAAACAGTCACTATGGTGGAGATGAATGGAACAGACACATGTCGGACACCAAGTCCGGTCCAGCCTGATGGAGATGCCGGAAACCACCAGGCCATGAACTCAGACGCCACCAAGTTCCAACCAGATAGTGCCCATGACTCATTGCGTACAGAGTTAGTGACACCAGTGCTGTAAGGGGATGCCGCCTTTGATGAGGCGTGTCCAATGCTGTGGACTCCTACATCTTACCCAAGACATAGTTCAACATGTCTGACCTACTGGACCACAGGGTAGGCCTGATGCAGCGGGCAGCACGGGACATTCACCGAGTGTCACCAGCTTCAGTTGGATAGCCCCACCGGCCTGCGTAGTTCAGGTTCAGTGGCACCATGGGACGCGGACTTGCGATGAACAGGGCTGACGGCATCAGGTCAGTTGTTGATAGTGTTCGAACACCTCCTTGACTCTGATCCGGCTTTCATCCGGATTTTGCCGCATTTTCCTCTTACTCCTCTCCATGCATTCACTGGTGTGGACTCTGCCATTCATGATTCGTGACTGAGTGCTGGATGTGGGACCGTCTGTTCTGCAAGGTAGGCCTCAGCCCTCATTCACGTGTGGCTGGCTGGTGTAGAACAGGATTAGTGGCACCTCGTGTGGCCGGCTTGCCATATGGAATTATGCCTCTCTGATCAAGGGTGACAGGTGCTGTGGCCGCTGGCACGGACTTCGGGTCACTGCCATTCAGCACTCAGGACACGGTTTCACATGTGGCACCTACTGGGCAGAAGCAGAGGTCGCGGGACTGGTGCTTGGAGCTTGCACCTGCACGTGGTGAGCCCTCTTTGACACAAGCAGGTGTAGGCAGGTGAGTGGAGCCTTATTGGTGCGCTGGGGCAGGCATGACGGGTCTAGGGACCGGCAGCCCGGGGTGCTGCAGGCACTCAGGGACGCAGGCCCTGCCGCGCTTGGCACAGGACTTTTGGTGGGCTTAGAGGCGCCGCCCTGGCTGACGCATGGTCCATTCTGAATGAGAACCAAGTCCAGTGCGACAGGCTTTTTGCTCACACCCAAACGCAGGCCTGGCATACGCAGGTCTGACCCACTATGCATGCGCATGCAGGGGGGGATGTAACGTGCGACATTTCCGCATTCTTCCCCTCAGCCTGTGGGCACATGGTAGCATCCACTGGCCACTACAGTCGATGCACCAGAAGTTGTTAGCCACATGTTCATTTCCGTGGTTTGCACTCTGTGGTCTGTCCGGCACCTCGTTGCCACACCTGGCATTGGGCAGATTCACATTCTTTAGTCACTTGCTGCTCTCGCACATGCCTGCTCCATGCCTCTCCTCACATCCTACTATTGTGTGTCTAGGTAGCATGCGGTGGCTGGGTTGTGGGCATGGCAAGGCCGGATTCCCAATGGAGTCATGTTTTCATGTCTGGTCGGTTGCATTTTGTGGGTCATGTTGGATGTAGTTGTGTTGTGTGCCCATTGGCAGTGTCATGAGCTACATGACTGTACTCTCGTTGAGGCCACGACACTGGTCACAGTACTCTCTGTGAGGTCACAGGACCTGGACACAGTACTCTCGTTGAGGCCATGGGGCCTGGACACAGTACTCTCTGTGAGGCTGTTGTATGTCGATTTAGATTCCATATGAATTTTCCCGATTCATGCCCTTATATAGGCATACAAACCCAGTCCTTGTTTAGGTATAGTCCATGCTACCCAAATACAGTTATGACTACTTCCATCCGTTCATGTACGTCACAACGATTTCTTGGAAAACCAGCTTAAGCAGTTAGGGACTTCCCCTTGCTTGGATATTGATTTCCCCAAGAACTTATTTATTATGCATGAACATCTATTCCTTAGAGGTTCATTCATGACGTTCATATGCCCGACTTTACTTCAATACTCGCATTCCTAAACACCTTCAAGGTATAAATATACCTTCCCTTGCTATGGCAAAGAACGGTGTGGTTCGGTGCAGTTCGACTACCTACTTGCACGACTAACCTACTTGCACGACGGAGCTCACTACAGCAAGTGCCGAAGGAAGCCAACTCTCCAGCTGACGCGCTGACCAGAAGCTGTCATCCTCCTGCCAGGAATCCAGCTCCAGTGTTTCTGACTCGCCTTGCGAGTGTTGGGAAATCTAGTCCTGAGAAAGAGATACCAACCTCTATCATTCTAAGGTATGGAGCTGATTGGAACCTAGAGAAACCTTTGGCCATTCTTGGCAAAACTAAACTAGAGCTAAAGACAGCACCTACTTCTTCCCTCATACTAGACATAGGTTAGGTACACTGGGGTAGGCGTCTTTTAGAAGCACCAGTTGAGTATTTTAGCCTGTGTTATTTATGTATGTATTTTTATATATGTCATAGCAACAGACAACGCTATGACAGTATTATTTTATATTACTTTTTACGCTGTACGCATTATACTTTGCATTCCGTCTAACGATTGTAGCAGTTCACCTCTCTTGCATGAGAAAGAAGACTGTTCAATAAACCCCTTTTATTGAAATGCCTGTCTCTCTATTTCTATGCAACTCTGTAAAAACGAAGCATGCACGATTGACTGAGTAAAATAGTTATCTATTGTTTCCACGACTCTGAAGATATGTTTCGGTTTTAGGGGAAACAAAGTTGTCATGTTTATGCGGTTGTCAGGAACTAATCCCTTCTTGTTTTACTCGAGAAAGTTTCTAGTGACCTCTGAGTTAGCTGGCACACACAATTAAGTTTAGTATACTCGATAGAGACATATTGACCTCAGTCCTTTGTCAAATATATAGTGTATATTATTCCAATGCGCAGAGCCTATTGGGAATATAGGAACTACACTACATGGCACCCAACGGTTCGGTAAGGCACTAATTTAACACTAGATACTAAAGTAACTCAGCCGTGCTTTTCTCAGAGACCCCTTTTTCCCTTAATACTCCAAGAGACGTCTGGAGTGGGTAAGGGATGATACACCCGCGTTCGTGACTCGTCAGAGTGCACGTTTTTCTGACTTTGCGACACTCCCCCTGATGAAGAGCATCGTTTGAAATGCATAGGGCACACATTTATGAATGATGTGTACAGACATTGCTTCTTTGAAACCGCAGCAATGCAGTGATTTGTTTTGAATTTATTCAGTAGTTAATTTCACTTTTTGAAGACTGGTTTAAAATAAACCATCTACTAATGGAAAACATTTGAGATTACTTTTTGATTTCATATTACCAAGCGCGCTCTTGTGTCCCGGGAGGATTCGAGATTCATCTTACACTGTGTAAGATCCTTTTTTTGATTGTACGTTGCAGTGCCTCACAGTCAGGAGGCGAACATCTCGACATCCCCATACCCTGATTAACTCACAATGGATCATTGAGTATTTTTGTATTAAAAAACGGAGTGCTGTGGTCCCTTTATACATAAGGGATAATATCCGCCATAACTGAGTAGGACGAAAACTCCTATGCATAAGCTTTTTGGTTTGTTCAACGTGGAAGGATACAGTGTTCCAAAATATTGTGCACCTTATCTTTGTTTCCTTGACACTTGCTCTGCAATTTTCATTTCACAATGACAGTAAACAAGGACCACAACTCGACTGGAGCTGCAGGCTTAAACGCCAGACCAGCTTTTAACTTAACAGGTTTCCAAGAAACTGATGAGAATGATGTAATAATTCCTCCAAATTTAAGGAAAGCCATCACTATAAAACTTATAAAACATACCCTATCATCAAGAGGTGGTAGAGCAGTTTTTGTGATAGAGGCACATAAATATCACCAGACAGAGGTATTCTATTTGTAGATAGTCCTCCCTGATGCAAATCCAGTAACACCTGCTCTACAAAGAAGATGATCCACCAGAGGAATATATTCCTTTCGAGAATATTGAAATTCCTCTCACATACCAGGAGCATGAGCTCTGGTTTAAAAGCGCCCTAAAACATTTAAATCATATTATCAGGCTCGGTCCACTAGGTAGACCAGGAGCCACATGGCCGGTTTTAGCCAACCATACACCTCATCCCGACATCGAAGACATGTCAAATAATGAACTACTGCCTCAACTCAAAGAGCTAATCAAAATCTATAGACAATTGGTTCAATATGTCATGCGGACTCTCACAGTCCAACCTGCAGTAGTTATTCCACAACATACCTCTAACCAGGGGAATACACTAAAAATTACACCACAGACTTTACATTCAGTCATAGGTAAATTACCTGCAAAGCGAGAACAAATTCCATTCTGGATAGCTAAAAAAACTACTAAAATCAAAGCAGTATTTCCTAATACTACCCTTCATGAGAAACACAGGATTTTAACAATCTGTTGACCAATGGGGATCACACCACATCTGGAGGATTGAACCACACGGGGTACAGTCTCTGCTGCTATCTACACTAAAACACATGTTGCTCTGTCGATGGCGGTAATACCTAAAGTCCTGAAACAGATTCAAAATGAATACGGGGAAGAGCCTGCTTTAAATTTGGGTATGAAACTACTAAAAGTTTCAAGCGGGTCTCAGCAATAATATTAGCTAATATTAAAGGTGAAGCAGCATCAGTGGCGATCCGCCAGAAATGAAGGTAATTTGATGTAACTGGGCAAAAACAAGAACTAGCCAGAATAATTGAAAAATCCTATGAAGAACTAGGGAGAGACAGTTTAGGTGGAAAACCAGTTGAATCACAACTGTCTAAAAGTCCTGAAAAGGTCTTTAATAAAAACACTCCTACTCCTTCTAAAAAGAAGTGGGAAAATAGCAAACAAATTTCTAAAGAGAAGCGTTCTCACTCCAGAGGTAGGTCTCCTCAAAAGGAGCCCTCTGAAAGGAGGTATAACCTCAGGAATAGGAATCATTTGAGAAAACCTGATAGATAGTAAGATTCTGATACATGTTCCTCTCGTACCTTTCAGACTTCGTCTCAGAAATCCGAAAGAAGAGGACGATCATAAAACAAAGAAGAACGCATGAAGTCCAAAGACGATCAACACGTTCAGAAAAACAAGAAACTTCAATTCGCCAAAATGAAGGTAGCAGGTCGAAAAATCAGACATGCCGAGGATCTTGAGGACACAATTCAAGAACGGAGAATGGGCTCAAACAATGTTGGACATTGCAGCAGAAGTCACAATAGCTCGCCAGAACCGTAAGGATATTCTGGAGACAGTGGACTTGAATGAATATATCCAAGTTGAAACTGCAGATACCAGGGTTAGCTCTCCACATAAGTTATATGAAATAACACTCCAATTGGGGGGAGACATACCAAGAAAAGTGAGAGCACTGTTTTGGGAGCGACTTTCTAAGGGTTATGACATTCGTCTAGCTGAACAAGACTGGCCACCAGAATTTGTCAGGGAGTGCCCACATGGCGAGGACATCATTATGCCAGCCTTCTCCAACCATATTCCAATTAATTTAAAATACACTTATGCCAGGAAATGGGCAATAGCCCATGCACCAGCATTATACAAAAATCATGTGGGATGGGATGAGGACTCTCCTCACCATAAAATCCAGTTAAAAAATCAACCAACTGCACAAAGGCAGTACCCAGTAAAGCAAGAAGCTAAAAAACAGGTCAGGGAGATCTTAGATCAACTTGAAAAACAGGGGGTGATTGAAACATGCACCTCATCAATGAACATTCCTTTGTTTCCTCTATCCAAACCAGACAATACATATTATCTAGTATTGGATTACAGACATCTAAAATCTTGTTGCAAAACATTTGCAGCACAAAGTGCACATAGTACGGCATTAATGAATAACATTGTGCGTAAAAAACCAAGGATTCAAGAATAGTCCAGGGTTATTTTCAGCTAGGGTAACAGAATTACTACAAATCTATGATGACGAGGCATTGTCATACGTCGATGATAGCTATCTAACAGATGATGACTTGGATAGGCACTTGAACAGAGTGAACACCATTATACTTAGATTCGCCTCTGAAGGGTATAAATTCAATTTTAAGAAATCGAGAATTGCCCAGCTCAACATCCTTTTTCTAGGATATGAGTTATCAAGTGAAGGCAAAAGCCTGGCAGCCAACTTTTTAGAAAAGTGTGCGCTGCTCCAATCTCCAAAAACGCTGTCGAACTTAGAGTTAATTCTAGGTTTTCTGAATTTTGGAAGAACATACCTTCTAAATTATGCAGAAATGGTTAAACCTCTCTAAGAATTAATCAAACCTGATTTTATAACAGTAAATTGGACACAAAAACAGACAGAAAGTTTGCGTTCATTGCAAACAGATATGTTGGCAACTAAACATTTACAAAAACGCGTGAACGTACGCAACTTAGTGATCTGATCATTCTTGGACAATGCTGATTTATGTACTTAACTTTTAACGAAGGTGAAAAAGTACCAATCACATAAAAATCACACTTGTGCACACAAGCAGAAAGGAAATTCACTTCTACAGAAAGAATTCTGACAGCTGTTCAAACTGCTGTAGCAATAGAAAGAGGCCTAGCACAGGGAAAACACATTATGGTTGTAACACCTGTACCTGCCTTAGAAGCAGTGACAAAAGATAGCATTCCTAATGCTAAAGCTTTACGTCCGAAATGGATACAATGGGTTAATTCTCTTACTGCAACTGATGTTGAATACATTTTTGATCCTTATTTGAAAACACAAGCATTTCTATAATATGAACAGGAATGTCCTCTGCCTACTGAAATTCTCCCTCTTGACCAGTATGAACGTATAATTTACACTGACAGATCAGCTCAACCCGCTACAAGGGGTAAACAAGCATATAGTGCGGCGTGCGCGATCATTAAAGGTCGTTGATGCAATGGCAAATTTAAACCAATGGTCACTAAAACTCAATCCTTAGGAGATTGTACAGCTCAGCGAGCTGAACTACAAGCATTCAAGATGGCACTTAATACGGATCGTGAATTCCCCACACTCATAGTGTGCAATTCGTTTTATTGTGTTCAATCTTACAATGAATACTTGCAAAACTGGCTTCAAAACGGTTTCAAAGATACAAAAGGTGGTACAATCAAGCATAAAATGCTTTGGGAACAAGTAGTTCAGTTACGCGAAGGACTACAAAACACTCACGTGATACACACACTGAGTCATCAATGTGATGGCGTTCACGTTGAAGGGAATTCATTGGCTGATGAAGCCGCGAAGGCAGCTGTGCAAACGGCTTCCGTAGCTGCAATCACTCGTTCAAAAATGAAAATAGACAGTGAAATAATGCTGGCTGTCAATGCCTCAAGCAGAGACAGTGGTAAAACATTACCTTAAGGGTTTCCAATCAAATACTCATATATAACTGCGACGAACAATGTTCCATTTGCTTGAATTCCTAGAGTTGGGGATAGGGTAATTCCAAACATGGAACATAGATTAGGACTAATCCTAGCAGCACATGAAGGGCTCGCCTCTGTACATGCATTTGTTTCTGCCACGGTATCATTATTAAAACAGAGATATTGGTGGCCAAGAATGAGGAAACAAACCAGAAAGTACGTTATGGATTGTGAAATATGCCAAAAAATGAAAGTATCTACTGTGAAACATCCTGCGCAGACGCCCCTGTTAACTTCAGAGAAACCATTAGCTTGCCTTTACCTGGACCACTGCGGTCTCTTACAAAGGGCTGGAAACTATAAATATATCATGGTCACAGTGGATTCGTGTTCAAGTTTCATTTGGATGTGGCCTCAGCGCTCGGCTGACGCTCAAACTGTTATAAAAGATTTGCGAGTCTTTATCGGAATATACGCAATCGGCACGCTGCATTCTGACCAGGGTCCTGCGTTTAGCTCTTGAGCTTACAAAGAGGCCATGGCCAATTTGGGCGTTGCATTGCGGTATTCTAGTCCATTCCATCCTGAGGGAAATTAGGTAGTGGAGAGAAAAAACCCGGACATAAATCAACCTATAACAGCTAGGGTATTAGGTTCGGGTGACGGGTGGGTCAAACATCTAATAAGTGCCCAACATAGTCTTAACAACTTGCCAAGAAGTTCTCTAGGGGGTATCACTCCATATGAGGTCCTGTTTGGGACAAGAATGTTGGTCGCGGACCTTGACTGTCAGACATCAGTGGTGGACCAGAAAAAATGTGATATCAAGATCGTTTGGCTGTTTTACAGGACTTAAATGAACTAAGAACGAAACAAAGCAACGTGTTCCTGAAGCCAACCACCACTGGGGAAAAAACGACCGTCCCAGCAAGGCCTGTCTGGAACCCAAAGCTTGGTGATCTAGTCAGAGAAAAGATCACGGAAAAGACAGGTCTTACAGATAACCAGTACCTGTCCTAGCAATCCACGGATCAAGAACAGTTTTGCTGCCGCCCCTTGCTGGTAAAAAGAAGAACAGGTCTGTGTCCATTGACCTGATTAAACCACATTATGTGGCTGATACTAAGCAGTAGGCCAAGTGGGCTCCGACCAAGTAGCAGATGCACTCCTCCAGCTACTAGCCAAGAGGCACAAACTGAGAAACTCATCACCTTTGAGGAATCTGCAGTTCGAAAAGAAGGACTATGCAACAAAGCTATGGAACTTGTGCCTCTTGAGACCCAAATAACAGTTTGTCATGAAATACCTGTCTACAACGAAGTAGCACCTGTCTACAATGAAGTAAGTGATCAAGTGGTTCCATCGATTTCAGCGACTCCTGATGCAATCCCTACAATTGACAGAACTGCCTCTGACTATTTCATTAACTTTGATATGTTTTCTGAGGATCCCAGTGAACCTGAAACAACACCAGCAAAAAGAACTTTCAAAGAACAAGCAACTGACCTTTTTCATCACCTGGAAAAAACACATCTAGTTTCACCATGGATTGAACTTTGGATTGTGTTGGGTGTACTTTTTCTTCTACTTTGGTTAGCTCTGGTAATAACTCTGGGTATGCTGATGAATGGAAGATATGTCAAAATGGACACAGCAAGTAAGAACGTCAACTTACTCCTAAAGCCACACAAATCATCCCATTGTGAACAAAGAGACTTGTCATCAGTGAACATCACAGCCATTCCTGTACCTGGTGGTATAGCTTGGGAAAAAACGGATTATGACATTTTTGGCCATCGGAGCTGTTGAAGATTCCACACTTATTTAAGATTTCATTAAATGACTTTGTTTCATCTCGTACCTTTTCTGATGATTGGGACCTAGAGACTGTTAATAATATGATGTCAGACCTAGAAATGTCTGCAGTATTTAATGATGTCAGACCTAGAAATGTCTGCAGTATTTACAAATCATGAATATTTAGAAGGTTCATCAAACTATGAACAAATGTATTGTTATAATCATTATGGTCATAACTGCTTGCGCAGATCAACAATGCTTAGAAATGTATTCATGTATAACCAATACAATAGCTCAAAAACTTTTGAGATGAAATTTCCGTACTTTTCAGGGTTAAATGTATCAAATGCAGAATCTTTTTACTTTAAAAATGTAAACAAAATAGGAATGAAAAGTATGTGAACAAACACCAAACAGATTTATTCTGTGGCCTTTTATGCCCAACTGTTTAAACTAGGTTTCGACTTTTGGAAATACAGCCATGAGACAAAAACTGTCTGGGGTACAAAAGATTGGCAGGTAGAGGGTGTGGAAGCTATGTTTAGAGCCTGTATCATCCCTGAGCAAATTATGTTTTTGAATGACACTCTCCAACAGACATCTTGCCTTGGGTTAGCCAAGATCAAAGACATGAACAATCCGTCCATACCTACACCTACACCTACAACTGATAGCAATAATACTTTAGAGGGTGAGGTCGACGTGCATACTATTTTGCTTTAAAACAGAACAGATCCAGATTGGAAAAAATGGTTAATCTGGCCCACAGACTGTCAAGATAGATTCCTGAAAAAATCACAAGGTTTCACATTCAATAGGCCAGACCTAAGATATGTTCAAAGACAGCATCCCGGAATAGTAACAAGATACAGAGTAGGGAAGCTGTGCCTTGATTGGCTACAAAGATCTACACTTAAGGATGTAAAACAACACTTATCTTTACTTAAAGATGGTGCTGATCTTAGGGAATTCTTGCTAGGACCAAGAAAACTGCGTCAAAAACTTTTTATATATGCCGGTATCTATGCTGCTTATAATGAAGCATGGAAGATTACGCAAGCAGAGACTGCAGAAAGAATATGAGAAATTGATCGTATTAATTTAGAGAAAACTCTCTCCGTGGTGGACAATGGGTTAAAGACTCTGTCGTCCAGGGAATATTCAATGGACAGCATAGTGTCTTCTGCCATAGACATCATGAAACAGGACTTGGTCATGTTGCAGCATGGTCTGTCCCAATTACGTTCTATCATGCTATTAGGCTGGACGTTGCAAAACCTTAGTTCAGGCTTTGTGCCTTGGCGTTTAATCAATACTACGTCACTGTTTTCAGAATTCAATCTCACTTATAAGCAGATCAAACTGGCACAGAGGGGAGCAGACTATACGGTGCTGAGCATTGAAAAACTGGAAAGATTGCTATTTATGGTAGCAGAGAAACCAGCTACTGAATGGATAATACATGGAACAATCACTCTGCCAGTTGCAATTTTCCATTTTCAGTATTGCCTAAAGCACATACGATCAGGCACATATGAAAGGTTGGGTAAAGAATACATCAAGACATCCTGGGAATTACCATACACACACAGATGTTGGAGTGGGGGACTTGAAGTGTTTCTGAGCGGTTCAAACTGTGAAAACGCACTAAGCGGTTCTCTCCTTTGTCCAGGTATGAACTTACACGGGGTCTGCGATGGTTCCTCTAACAGTTTATCCTGCCACCTGCAAGGTTCACCAGCTGCGGTGATTGATCCAATTTTTGGACAACTTTAAAATGGAAGTTACCTCATGTTGAACGATCACAGCTGCTGTGGCATGTTGTCAGGTCACTTGCTGTATGCAAGTATTGTTTCCAAAAACCAAGACAGACAGGGAGTCACCTTTATGGCCTTCACTGATCATCTCTTCTATATGAATTGACACTTTAAGCAGAAAAAATAAATATTTTGCATAAAACTGTGCCACTGACCTCGGCCAAAGAAACTTATGATCTACAAGTTGCAAGGACTTCTGCCGATATACATGACCTCTTAACTACAAACTGCCCTATACATTTCATGGAAATGTTAAATCGTATCTTAAACATGTCTGATATGAGCGGTATTGTACATCTATTTAAGAACGTATGTTCCGGACTGTTAGCACCTTTTCAAGCAGTCCTCAGAATATTTCCAAATTCCGTGCACTCTGTGTTTTGCGGACTGCCCCTCCTTTTGGGACTCATTACAGGGATACTATTTTTGCTCCTTCTGCTAGGATATGGCAAGCCAAGTCACCAGCGCTACTCCAAGAACCATAGAGAGACCTCTATTGGAGATGAAGTGTCGTGAGCACATCGTCTAAATTTTGGGATTAACTCGTCTATGGGAATTGAATACCACATGGTTTCTGTCATTTAGACCAATCTGGCAAGATTGCATCTTACCTGTTCTACGCTGCCTGCTATGCGGAGAAGAATGCGTGTTAGACACATGTCTTATACTCCCATCAGTCATGCCAACGGATGTTGATACTTTGCTGGACCCAGTAATGGCCCATGTACAATGTTGTCCCCAGCGGCTATAAATTCTGATGACGGCATTCATTGAGATCTTAAAGACGCAAAATGCTGATGCTGAGGTATGAGAGGAAACTACAGGCATGCAGGTAACATCCGATTCAAACATTGCTAATGCGAACAATGCTGACGGCGATGCTTCACATCTATGTGCGGTTAGTCTTCTAGACGACGTAATCCGACTATCACCTACAATGATAGATGATTTTTTTACAGAGTTAGAAGATTTCATGTTTTCTCCAAGCACTAGCGCTGACAATTGAGTTCGGCACACAGTGTCCTGAGAGACTTTGAATTTGACCTTAATTATTTCAAAACAAGAGACTAACTTTGGAACTTTTTCGTATGATTAATTTTTTTATCCAAATTTGTATTTCTTGGCACAAGTAATCTGCTTAAAGTAGAACTATTCATCGCGAACAAGAATTCTTTGAATACGTCCAGTGACAATCTTTGACTCTTGTCCACAAAACAAACAGTTTTATGTAAACCTGACATGAAATGGTATCGGCCTTTTTTTCTTCTGTATTTATGAACCATTTCATAAATGTATAGTTTCATGATTCATTCAGTTAGCATTCAAATGTCAAAATACATGCTTAGAATGAAACATTGCTTTAATGTGTACAGCACCAAAGCAATAGTTTGAATACATTATTTAAAATGGATTTGAAACATGCTTTTAGCACTTCATGTGTAGATATGATTTAGATATGTGTAAACATGTTTAGAATTTAGTAACGTCGTACATAAGAAAGTGAAGTGGGTGTTGTATGTCGATTTAGATTCCGTATGAATTTTCCCGATTCATGCCTTTATATAGGTACAATTCACATTGCCGTTATATAGGCATAGAAATCCAGTCCTTATTTAGGCATAGTCCATGCTACCCAAATACAGGCATGGCTACTTCCTTCCGTTCATCTACGTCACAACGATTTCCTGGAAATCCAGGGGCATTTTACCAAGGGTCATTATCGCCGCTTTAGCAGGACTTTTTCCCTCTAAAGCGGCGATAATTTTATCGCCCTATTACCAAGCTGTCGCTAACACCAGTTAGCGACAGCTTGTAGGCGATAGCGGGAATTTTGGGGCCCGCTTTGCATGTCAGCGATAATTATCGCTAATGACATGCAAAGTGGGCGTGCCAAAATGTCAGCGACTGACAACAGTCGCTGCAATCGCTATCGCCTATGATCAACACAGGAGTAGTTTTGGTAATATTCGCGCTAAGCGCGAACATCTCCAAAAGCTAACGCCTGCCCTGACCAGTTCTTAACCATGTTATCCAATGAGAGGTGGATAACATGGCTAAGAGCATTGTCACGGAAATGCCTGAGTATCGCTGTATTGACAGCGATATTCACGCATTTCGCCTGTTTTTTATCGCTCCTGAGATAAACCTTTCTGATAGCAAGGTATCTCAGCGATAAAAACAGGTGATCGCTAGTTGTTGGTAATATGCCCCCCAGACTCTTAAGCCGTTAGGGACTTCCACTTGCTTGGATATTGATTTCTCCAAGAACTCATTTATTATGCATGAACATCTATTCCTTAGGGGTTCATTCATGATGTTCATATGCCCGACTTTACGTCAATACTCGCATTCCTAAACACCTTCAAGGTATAAATATACCTTCGCTTGCTATGGCAAAGCACGGTGGGGTATGGTGCAATTCGACTACTTACTTGCTCAATGCAGCTCGCTACATCAAGTGCCGAAGGAAGCCAACTCTCCAGCTGACGCACTGATCAGAAGTTGTCATCCTCCTGCAGAGAATCCAGCTCCAGTGTTTCTGACTCCCCTTGCGAGGTGTTGGGAAATCGAGTCCCGAGAAAGAGATACCAACCTCTATCATTCTAAGGTATGGAGCTGATTAGAACCTAGAGAAACCTTTGACAATTCTTGGCAAAACTAAACTATAGCTACAGCACCTACTTCTTCCCTCATACTAGATCTAGGTTAGTTACATTGGGGTAGGCGTAGTTTAGAAGCACCAGTTGAGTATTTTAGCCTGTGTATTTATGTATGTATTTGTATATATGTCATAGCAACAGATAATACTATTACAGTATTATTTTATATTACTGTTTACACTGTACGCATTATACTTCGCATTCTGGCTAACAATTGTAGCACTTCACCTCTCTTGCATGAAAAAGAAGACTGTTCAATAAACCCCTGTTTTATTGATACGCCTGTCTCTCTATTTCTGTGCAAACTCTGTAGAAACTAAGCATGCACAATTGACTGAGTGAAATAGTTATCTATTGTTTCCACAACTCTGAAGATATTGTTCCGGTTCTAGGGGAAACAAACTTGTCATGTATATGCGGTTGTCAGAGACTAATCCCTTCTTGTTTACTCAAGAAAGTTTCTAGTGACCTCTGAGTTAGCTGGCACACACAATTAAGTTTAGTATACTCGATAGAGACATATTGACCTCAGTCCTATGTCAAATCTATAGTGTATATTATTTAAATGCGCTGAGCCAATTGGGAATATAGGAACTACATTACAAGGCCACAGGACCTGGACACAGTACTCTCATTGAGGCCACGGGGCCTGGTTATAGTACTCTCAATGAGGCCACAGGACCTTGTAGGAGGCTGGTTTGGTATATGGTGCACACGTATTCAAGTATTGCACCCTGCACCAATTCAGACAACCCTTATGGTGTGTTTAGTGGTTTAGAGAACCTTAGAAAGCTCTCTAAGTGGTAGCTGTGGAGATCAGCCTTCAGGCTTAGTCTAGGAGGAGTGTAAAGCAGCTTGTTTCCCCAGTATCTGATCTTATAGTGCAGTTTAAGTGAAAAAGAACCAGACAGTGTAGTTATAAAAATAGTTTTTTGAGACACTCAATAACCCAATGCAATATCTCCTACCCGGTGATATAATTACAATACGCACAATACTTTGGTAATACGAAAGGTAATTAGCATGAAAATTCAGTGGGCTCCAGGGGTAGACCCAAAATATATGGGTCAGCGGACTGGAGAGGTGTGGCTCACTGGTTAGAGGCGGCAGACCCGGAAGCAGAGAACGGCCCGGGACCAGGGTTCAATTCCCGACGCGGCAGGGTCGTGGACCAGGGTCAGCGGACTCGACAACTCTCGCCTCGGTGCCTACTCTAACCAGGGATCACACTCGGCAACTCTGGGCATTAAGCTTGCCTCATCTCTACAACGGCCCCCCACAGACGCCGGGGATGCCTGGTTTCACCTTGGAGATACCCAGAAGGGACCATCTCACAGGGAAAGTCAGGACGGGTTCCCCAGCGGTCTTCAGCACCGGGACGCTCTCGGGCAGCTGTGCGCTTTACAAGTCCAACACATTTACATTTACATATATACAAAAATAGTGGAATGCGACTAGCGAACAAAGTCGGGAGTGGACACAGAAAACTTAGACGTGGTGGGGGACCAAGGAACCACCCGAGGTAGGGACTTAGGAACCCCACAGAGGCCGTGTCCTTAGTGGATACATGATGGAGTGCTCAAGGTAAGTCAATGCCGAAGTCACGGTTGGAATTCTTAGGAAAAAGGACCCTTCCCAGAGTACTTGGAAGTCAGCCTGTGGAAGATGAACGGTGTGAGAGTCACTCCACCGTAGACCTCAATGGAGGACTTCAATCAAGATGATGCTGGCGAAGAAGCTGGAAGTGTGCGGTGGAATCCAAGCCTGAAATCAAGAAGAGTAGTACCTGCAAGCAGAGGGGACAGAGTCTAGGTCACTAAGGAGTAACCAGGGGCACAGGAGTTGTGTGCCCACCAATGTCAGCTGTTGCAGGGAAGTTAACAGGCCTTTGTGTCTGCAGCTAAGTGGACCAGGTGATGCTGATGGCAACCAGGAATGGTGTATGAGCTGCCCCATGTCGGATGTCGATATCCCGGGGTTCGGTGTCCCGCGGGAGCACCAACAGACCTTTGCAATGGCAACAATCTCCAAAAACGCTGTCGAACTTAGAGTTAATTCTAGGTTTTCTGAATTTTGGAAGAACATACCTTCTAAATTATGCAGAAATGGTTAAACCTCTCTAAGAATTAATCAAACCTGATTTTATAACAGTAAATTGGACACAAAAACAGACAGAAAGTTTGCGTTCATTGCAAACAGATATGTTGGCAACTAAACATTTACAAAAACGCGTGAACGTACGCAACTTAGTGATCTGATCATTCTTGGACAATGCTGATTTATGTACTTAACTTTTAACGAAGGTGAAAAAGTACCAATCACATAAAAATCACACTTGTGCACACAAGCAGAAAGGAAATTCACTTCTACAGAAAGAATTCTGACAGCTGTTCAAACTGCTGTAGCAATAGAAAGAGGCCTAGCACAGGGAAAACACATTATGGTTGTAACACCTGTACCTGCCTTAGAAGCAGTGACAAAAGATAGCATTCCTAATGCTAAAGCTTTACGTCCGAAATGGATACAATGGGTTAATTCTCTTACTGCAACTGATGTTGAATACATTTTAGATCCTTATTTGAAAACACAAGCATTTCTATAATATGAACAGGAATGTCCTCTGCCTACTGAAATTCTCCCTCTTGACCAGTATGAACGTATAATTTACACTGACAGATCAGCTCAACCCGCTACAAGGGGTAAACAAGCATATAGTGCGGCGTGCGCGATCATTAAAGGTCGTTGATGCAATGGCAAATTTAAACCAATGGTCACTAAAACTCAATCCTCAGGAGATTGTACAGCTCAGCGAGCTGAACTACAAGCATTCAAGATGGCACTTAATACGGATCGTGAATTCCCCACACTCATAGTGTGCAATTCGTTTTATTGTGTTCAATCTTACAATGAATACTTGCAAAACTGGCTTCAAAACGGTTTCAAAGATGCAAAAGGTGGTACAATCAAGCATAAAATGCTTTGGGAACAAGTAGTTCAGTTACGCGAAGGACTACAAAACACTCACGTGATACACACACTGAGTCATCAATGTGATGGCGTTCACGTTGAAGGGAATTCATTGGCTGATGAAGCCGCGAAGGCAGCTGTGCAAACGGCTTCCGTAGCTGCAATCACTCGTTCAAAAATGAAAATAGACAGTGAAATAATGCTGGCTGTCAATGCCTCAAGCAGAGACAGTGGTAAAACATTACCTTAAGGGTTTCCAATCAAATACTCATATATAACTGCGACGAACAATGTTCCATTTGCTTGAATTCCTAGAGTTGGGGATAGGGTAATTCCAAACATGGAACATAGATTAGGACTAATCCTAGCAGCACATGAAGGGCTCGCCTCTGTACATGCATTTGTTTCTGCCACGGTATCATTATTAAAACAGAGATATTGGTGGCCAAGAATGAGGAAACAAACCAGAAAGTACGTTATGGATTGTGAAATATGCCAAAAAATGAAAGTATCTACTGTGAAACATCCTGCGCAGACGCCCCTGTTAACTTCAGAGAAACCATTAGCTTGCCTTTACCTGGACCACTGCGGTCTCTTACAAAGGGCTGGAAACTATAAATATATCATGGTCACAGTGGATTCGTGTTCAAGTTTCATTTGGATGTGGCCTCAGCGCTCGGCTGACGCTCAAACTGTTATAAAAGATTTGCGAGTCTTTATCGGAATATACGCAATCGGCACGCTGCATTCTGACCAGGGTCCTGCGTTTAGCTCTTGAGCTTACAAAGAGGCCATGGCCAATTTGGGCGTTGCATTGCGGTATTCTAGTCCATTCCATCCTGAGGGAAATTAGGTAGTGGAGAGAAAAAACCCGGACATAAATCAACCTATAACAGCTAGGGTATTAGGTTCGGGTGACGGGTGGGTCAAACATCTAATAAGTGCCCAACATAGTCTTAACAACTTGCCAAGAAGTTCTCTAGGGGGTATCACTCCATATGAGGTCCTATTTGGGACAAGAATGTTGGTCGCGGACCTTGACTGTCAGACATCAGTGGTGGACCAGAAAAAATGTGATATCAAGATCGTTTGGCTGTTTTACAGGACTTAAATGAACTAAGAACGAAACAAAGCAACGTGTTCCTGAAGCCAACCACCACTGGGGAAAAAACGACCGTCCCAGCAAGGCCTGTCTGGAACCCAAAGCTTGGTGATCTAGTCAGAGAAAAGATCACGGAAAAGACAGGTCTTACAGATAACCAGTACCTGTCCTAGCAATCCACGGATCAAGAACAGTTTTGCTGCCGCCCCTTGCTGGTAAAAAGAAGAACAGGTCTGTGTCCATTGACCTGATTAAACCACATTATGTGGCTGATACTAAGCAGTAGGCCAAGTGGGCTCCGACCAAGTAGCAGATGCACTCCTCCAGCTACTAGCCAAGAGGCACAAACTGAGAAACTCATCACCTTTGAGGAATCTGCAGTTCGAAAAGAAGGACTATGCAACAAAGCTATGGAACTTGTGCCTCTTGAGACCCAAATAACAGTTTGTCATGAAATACCTGTCTACAACGAAGTAGCACCTGTCTACAATGAAGTAAGTGATCAAGTGGTTCCATCGATTTCAGCGACTCCTGATGCAATCCCTACAATTGACAGAACTGCCGCTGACTATTTCATTAACTTTGATACGTTTTCTGAGGATCCCAGTGAACCTGAAACAACACCAGCAAAAAGAACTTTCAAAGAACAAGCAACTGACCTTTTTCATCACCTGGAAAAAACACATCTAGTTTCACCATGGATTGAACTTTGGATTGTGTTGGGTGTACTTTTTCTTCTACTTTGGTTAGCTCTGGTAATAACTCTGGGTATGCTGATGAATGGAAGATATGTCAAAATGGACACAGCAAGTAAGAACGTCAACTTACTCCTAAAGCCACACAAATCATCCCATTGTGAACAAAGAGACTTGTCATCAGTGAACATCACAGCCATTCCTGTACCTGGTGGTATAGCTTGGGAAAAAACGGATTATGACATTTTTGGCCATCGGAGCTGTTGAAGATTCCACACTTATTTAAGATTTCATTAAATGACTTTGTTTCATCTCGTACCTTTTCTGATGATTGGGACCTAGAGACTGTTAATAATATGATGTCAGACCTAGAAATGTCTGCAGTATTTAATGATGTCAGACCTAGAAATGTCTGCAGTATTTACAAATCATGAATATTTAGAAGGTTCATCAAACTATGAACAAATGTATTGTTATAATCATTATGGTCATAACTGCTTGCGCAGATCAACAATGCTTAGAAATGTATTAATGTATAACCAATACAATAGCTCAAAAACTTTTGAGATGAAATTTCCGTACTTTTCAGGGTTAAATGTATCAAATGCAGAATCGTTTTACTTTAAAAATGTAAACAAAATAGGAATGAAAAGTATGTGAACAAACACCAAACAGATTTATTCTGTGGCCTTTTATGCCCAACTGTTTAAACTAGGTTTCGACTTTTGGAAATACAGCCATGAGACAAAAACTGTCTGGGGTACAAAAGATTGGCAGGTAGAGGGTGTGGAAGCTATGTTTAGAGCCTGTATCATCCCTGAGCAAATTATGTTTTTGAATGACACTCTCCAACAGACATCTTGCCTTGGGTTAGCCAAGATCAAAGACATGAACAATCCGTCCATACCTACACCTACACCTACAACTGATAGCAATAATACTTTAGAGGGTGAGGTCGACGTGCATACTATTTTGCTTTAAAACAGAACAGATCCAGATTGGAAAAAATGGTTAATCTGGCCCACAGACTGTCAAGATAGATTCCTGAAAAAATCACAAGGTTTCACATTCAATAGGCCAGACCTAAGATATGTTCAAAGACAGCATCCCGGAATAGTAACAAGATACAGAGTAGGGAAGCTGTGCCTTGATTGGCTACAAAGATCTACACTTAAGGATGTAAAACAACACTTATCTTTACTTAAAGATGGTGCTGATCTTAGGGAATTCTTGCTAGGACCAAGAAAACTGCGTCAAAAACTTTTTATATATGCCGGTATCTATGCTGCTTATAATGAAGCATGGAAGATTACGCAAGCAGAGACTGCAGAAAGAATATGAGAAATTGATCGTATTAATTTAGAGAAAACTCTCTCCGTGGTGGACAATGGGTTAAAGACTCTGTCGTCCAGGGAATATTCAATGGACAGCATAGTGTCTTCTGCCATAGACATCATGAAACAGGACTTGGTCATGTTGCAGCATGGTCTGTCCCAATTACGTTCTATCATGCTATTAGGCTGGACGTTGCAAAACCTTAGTTCAGGCTTTGTGCCTTGGCGTTTAATCAATACTACGTCACTGTTTTCAGAATTCAATCTCACTTATAAGCAGATCAAACTGGCACAGAGGGGAGCAGACTATACGGTGCTGAGCATTGAAAAACTGGAAAGATTGCTATTTATGGTAGCAGAGAAACCAGCTACTGAATGGATAATACATGGAACAATCACTCTGCCAGTTGCAATTTTCCATTTTCAGTATTGCCTAAAGCACATACGATCAGGCACATATGAAAGGTTGGGTAAAGAATACATCAAGACATCCTGGGAATTACCATACACACACAGATGTTGGAGTGGGGGACTTGAAGTGTTTCTGAGCGGTTCAAACTGTGAAAACGCACTAAGCGGTTCTCTCCTTTGTCCAGGTATGAACTTACACGGGGTCTGCGATGGTTCCTCTAACAGTTTATCCTGCCACCTGCAAGGTTCACCAGCTGCGGTGATTGATCCAATTTTTGGACAACTTTAAAATGGAAGTTACCTCATGTTGAACAATCACAGCTGCTGTGGCATGTTGTCAGGTCACTTGCTGTATGCAAGTATTGTTTCCGAAAACCAAGACAGACAGGGAGTCACCTTTATGGCCTTCACTGATCATCTCTTCTATATGAATTGACACTTTAAGCAGAAAAAATAAATATTTTGCATAAAACTGTGCCACTGACCTCGGCCAAAGAAACTTATGATCTACAAGTTGCAAGGACTTCTGCCGATATACATGACCTCTTAACTACAAACTGCCCTATACATTTCATGGAAATGTTAAATCGTATCTTAAACATGTCTGATATGAGCGGTATTGTACATCTATTTAAGAACGTATATTCCGGACTGTTAGCACCTTTTCAAGCAGTCCTCAGAATATTTCCAAATTCCGTGCACTCTGTGTTTTGCGGACTGCCCCTCCTTTTGGGACTCATTACAGGGATACTATTTTTGCTCCTTCTGCTAGGATATGGCAAGCCAAGTCACCAGCGCTACTCCAAGAACCATAGAGAGACCTCTATTGAAGATGAAGTGTCGTGAGCACATCGTCCAAATTTTGGGATTAACTCGTCTATGGGAATTGAATACCACATGGTTTCTGTCATTTAGACCAATCTGGCAAGATTGCATCTTACCTGTTCTACGCTGCCTGCTATGCGGAGAAGAATGCGTGTTAGACACATGTCTTATACTCCCATCAGTCATGCCAACGGATGTTGATACTTTGCTGGACCCAGTAATGGCCCATGTACAATGTTGTCCCCAGCGGCTATAAATTCTGATGACGGCATTCATTGAGATCTTAAAGACGCAAAATGCTGATGCTGAGGTATGAGAGGAAACTACAGGCATGCAGGTAACATCCGATTCAAACATTGCTAATGCGAACAATGCTGACGGCGATGCTTCACATCTATGTGCGGTTAGTCTTCTAGACGACGTAATCCAACTATCACCTACAATGATAGATGATTTTTTTACAGAGTTAGAAGATTTCATGTTTTCTCCAAGCACTAGCGCTGACAATTGAGTTCGGCACACAGTGTCCTGAGAGACTTTGAATTTGACCTTAATTATTTCAAAACAAGAGACTAACTTTGGAACTTTTTCGTATGATTAATTTTTTTATCCAAATTTGTATTTCTTGGCACAAGTAATCTGCTTAAAGTAGAACTATTCATCGCGAACAAGAATTCTTTGAATACGTCCAGTGACAATCTTTGACTCTTGTCCACAAAACAAACAGTTTTATGTAAACCTGACATGACATGGTATCGGCCTTTTTTTCTTCTGTATTTATGAACCATTTCATAAATGTATAGTTTCATGATTCATTCAGTTAGCATTCAAATGTCAAAATACATGCTTAGAATGAAACATTGCTTTAATGTGTACAGCACCAAAGCAATAGTTTGAATACATTATTTAAAATGGATTTGAAACATGCTTTTAGCACTTCATGTGTAGATATGATTTAGATATGTGTAAACATGTTTATAATTTAGTAACGTCGTACATAAGAAAGTGAAGTGGGTGTTGTATGTCGATTTAGATTCCGTATGAATTTTCCCGATTCATGCCTTTATATAGGTACAATTCACATTGCCGTTATATAGGCATAGAAATCCAGTCCTTATTTAGGCATAGTCCATGCTACCCAAATACAGGCATGGCTACTTCCTTCCGTTCATCTACGTCACAACGATTTCCTGGAAATCCAGGGGCATTTTACCAAGGGTCATTATCGCCGCTTTAGCAGGACTTTTTCCCTCTAAAGCGGCGATAATTTTATCGCCCTATTACCAAGCTGTCGCTAACACCAGTTAGCGACAGCTTGTAGGCGATAGCGGGAATTTTGGGGCCCGCTTTGCATGTCAGCGATAATTATCGCTAATGACATGCAAAGTGGGCGTGCCAAAATGTCAGCGACTGACAACAGTCGCTGCAATCGCTATCGCCTATGATCAACACAGGAGTAGTTTTGGTAATATTCGCGCTAAGCGCGAACATCTCCAAAAGCTAACGCCTGCCCTGACCAGTTCTTAGCCATGTTATCCAATGAGAGGTGGATAACATGGCTAAGAGCATTGTCACGGAAATGCCTGAGTATCGCTGTATTGACAGCGATATTCACGCATTTCGCCTGTTTTTTATCGCTCCTGAGATAAACCTTTCTGATAGCAAGGTATCTCAGCGATAAAAACAGGTGATCGCTAGTTGTTGGTAATATGCCCCCCAGACTCTTAAGCCGTTAGGGACTTCCACTTGATTGGATATTGATTTCTCCAAGAACTCATTTATTATGCATGAACATCTATTCCTTAGGGGTTCATTCATGACGTTCATATGCCCGACTTTACGTCAATACTCGCATTCCTAAACACCTTCAAGGTATAAATATACCTTCGCTTGCTATGGCAAAGCACGGTGGGGTATGGTGCAATTCGACTACTTACTTGCTCAATGCAGCTCGCTACATCAAGTGCCGAAGGGAGCCAACTCTCCAGCTGACGCACTGATCAGAAGTTGTCATCCTCCTGCAGAGAATCCAGCTCCAGTGTTTCTGACTCCCCTTGCGAGGTGTTGGGAAATCGAGTCCCGAGAAAGAGATACCAACCTCTATCATTCTAAGGTATGGAGCTGATTAGAACCTAGAGAAACCTTTGACAATTCTTGGCAAAACTAAACTATAGCTACAGCACCTACTTCTTACCTCATACTAGATCTAGGTTAGTTACATTGGGGTAGGCGTAGTTTAGAAGCACCAGTTGAGTATTTTAGCCTGTGTATTTATGTATGTATTTGTATATATGTCATAGCAACAGATAATACTATTACAGTATTATTTTATATTACTGTTTACACTGTACGCATTATACTTCGCATTCTGGCTAACAATTGTAGCACTTCACCTCTCTTGCATGAAAAAGAAGACTGTTCAATAAACCCCTGTTTTATTGATACGCCTGTCTCTCTATTTCTGTGCAAACTCTGTAGAAACTAAGCATGCACAATTGACTGAGTGAAATAGTTATCTATTGTTTCCACAACTCTGAAGATATTGTTCCGGTTCTAGGGGAAACAAACTTGTCATGTATATGCGGTTGTCAGAGACTAATCCCTTCTTGTTTACTCAAGAAAGTTTCTAGTGACCTCTGAGTTAGCTGGCACACACAATTAAGTTTAGTATACTCGATAGAGACATATTGACCTCAGTCCTATGTCAAATCTATAGTGTATATTATTTAAATGCGCTGAGCCAATTGGGAATATAGGAACTACATTACAAGGCCACAGGACCTGGACACAGTACTCTCATTGAGGCCACGGGGCCTGGTTATAGTACTCTCAATGAGGCCACAGGACCTTGTAGGAGGCTGGTTTGGTATATGGTGCACACGTATTCAAGTATTGCACCCTGCACCAATTCAGACAACCCTTATGGTGTGTTTAGTGGTTTAGAGAACCTTAGAAAGCTCTCTAAGTGGTAGCTGTGGAGATCAGCCTTCAGGCTTAGTCTAGGAGGAGTGTAAAGCAGCTTGTTTCCCCAGTATCTGATCTTATAGCCCTGATCTCTTGACTGGGTGAGAGTACTCTGCTTAATTCAGAGACTCTGTCCATCACCACCCCTTGTTGTAAATATTTTTGTCCACCTTAAGCGTGGAAGGGTATACTCAGATGTGAGTCCCTTGCTCATCGCACCATCAGGATTCAAGCAAGCCGGGCCGAAGACGGCTGTAATGCCAGAAACCGGTCCCCGGAAGCTTGTTTCCTTCCCAGTGTAAGAATTGGCTTTTGTAGTCTGGTCTGCCCTGTTCCCATGATGCACTGGGCCAGGGACAGACTAATTTGCATACAGCCAGGTTCTGAAACTGGGATGGTGCAATGAGCTAAAAAACGGTGTTGGATCTAGCCCTGATCTCTTGACTGGGTGAGAGTACTCTGCTTAATTCAGAGACTCTGTCCATCACCACCCCTTGTTGTAAATACCCAGAAGGGACCATCTCACAGGGAAAGTCAGGACGGGTTCCCCAGCGGTCTTCAGCACCGGGACGCTCACGGGCAGCTGTGCGCTTTACAAGTCCAACACATTTACATTTACATGTATACAAAAATAGTGGAATGCGACTAGCGAACAAAGTCGGGAGTGGACACAGAAAACTTAGACGTGGTGGGGGACCAAGGAACCACCCGAGGTAGGGACTTAGGAACCCCACAGAGGCCGTGTCCTTAGTGGATACATGATGGAGTGCTCAAGGTAAGTCAATGCCGAAGTCACGGTTGGAATTCTTAGGAAAAAGGACCCTTCCCAGAGTACTTGGAAGTCAGCCTGTGGAAGATGAACGGTGTGAGAGTCACTCCACCGTAGACCTCAATGGAGGACTTCAATCAAGATGATGCTGGCGAAGAAGCTGGAAGTGTGCGGTGGAATCCAAGCCTGAAATCAAGAAGAGTAGTACCTGCAAGCAGAGGGGACAGAGTCTAGGTCACTAAGGAGTAACCAGGGGCACAGGAGTTGTGTGCCCACCAATGTCAGCTGTTGCAGGGAAGTTAACAGGCCTTTGTGTCTGCAGCTAAGTGGACCAGGTGATGCTGATGGCAACCAGGAATGGTGTATGAGCTGCCCCATGTCGGATGTCGATATCCCGGGGTTCGGTGTCCCGCGGGAGCACCAACAGACCTTTGCAATGGCAACAAGTGGAGGAATACCAAAAGGAATGGTACAGGGACCAGCAAGGTCCAAGAGACTCACCATGTTCAAGTAAGTCAGGGTAGGACTCCAGCATACAGAGGAGCCTCTCAAATGAAAGAAGAACCTCAACAGTGCCTGAAAATCTTTGGAGAGAAAAGTCGCCCAGCGGACAAGGTGCACAGGAACTCGGTTCCGGTGGTGTCGACAAGGGATCCTAGCCTCAGACTCGGTCTGAAGAGAGTTCATGCCTCGATGAAGTTGTAGAACCGTCACCTGTGTTACCGACCTCGTCTGAGACCAGGATCAGCAATCAGTCAGCTTGTGTTACGGTGCCTGCAGATGCAGGGGAGTGACTCCTTCACTCCCAGTGAGATTCCTTCGGGTGTATTTGGATGTCCACAGGCCCTGGATGGAACTTGTATGGAGCACGGACATTGATGGTGCAACAGGCTTGCAGAACGTAGCGATCAGGAGCAGACAGAGTCTTCCCAGTTACAGTCTCTGTTCCAAAGGTGAAATCTGCTTCTGTAGTCCGGCAGGGTCTACACAACTCGGTCAGAATGTCCAGGCATTTGTAGAGGATGTAGAGTTTCATCTGAATTGAATCCACGACTAATCTGAGGGCCCACCCTCAGGTAAGCCCTTAAGTCCCGAAAGGAAAGGGTTGGCATGATCCAGGGGCTGCAGAGGAGGGGCTGGACAGTGGGGAGGATACTCCCATGTCCTTTGTCCCGTTTTGCCAGAGCAGGAACCAATGGCTCCCTGCTCCCTAAACTGGTTTGAGCTGAGCTATTCAAGGAGGGCACCAAATTTGCCCTCAAGTAGACTGAGTGGTGCTGGCAAGCGCTCCCACCCTGTCCCAATACACTGAACCCTGTCTGGGAGGTGGTCACACCTATTGTTCAGCCTTCCCCTGCTCGAGCTTGGCTAAGCAGCAGGAGGGCAGAATCATGTCTCAGGCCGGCAGCAGCCCTAGCTTGCTATCAGGTTCTGGAAGGCCGGTGCCGGGGCTTTACAGTGCATGGAATCATATCCCCCACACCGTTTACAGTGTGGGAGTATGATTCTAACATGTTTGATACCAAACATGACAGGGTTCGTTACATCCAGTTTAGAGTTAGCCATCGCGGCATGACGCATGGCCACTCTCTGTATCATAATGGCTGATGGACTGACACCCGGGAAAATGGACTCCGAAGGTTGCAGGGGTGTTCTGCTCATGCAGGGGCACCCTCACACTTAGAACCAAGCACCCTGCCTCTAGGAGTGAAAGGCCTGCTAGGGGGATGACTTAAAGTTTTTAAGTGCAAAGATGTTAGAGATACGGCAACTTATATCTTTCTTGAGGGGTGCAAGCACCATCTCAGAGGCTGCAACGGCAGGCCTGAAGTCAGAGTTTGGAGGGTCCTTTTTGGGTGGCGAAATACAAGCTGTCGCTCCATGGGGGATCCCAGGTGTACTAGGCCCTAGGTACCTTAGTGCCGTACACTAGGGACTTACTAGGGTACACCAGCAGCCAATTGAGGAATGTACCAAGGTACTCCCCGTAGCAAATTTAGGGAGGAAGCACAGTGACTGGGGTCCTGGTTAACAGGATCTCAGTCAGACTTGCCAGAAAAACAGTATGACACCAGCAAAGATTGGGGTAACCATTAAAGCAGATCCTACTTTACTACAAACCTGGACACAGTACTCTTGGTGAGGCCACGGGACCTGGACACAGTACTCCTGGTGAGGCCACGGGACCTGGACACAGTACTCCTGGTGAGGCCACGTGACCAGGACACAGTACTCCTGGCGAGGCCACGGGACCTGGACACAGTACTCATGGTGAGGCAACGGGACCTGGACACAGTACTCTTGGTGAGGCCACGGGACCTGGACACAGTACTCCTGGCGAGGCCACGGGACCTGGACACAGTACTCCTGGCGAGGCCACGGGACCTGGACACAGTACTCCTGGCGAGGCCACGGGACCTGGACACAGTACTCCTGGTGAGGCCACGGGACCTGGACACAGTACTCTTGGTGAGGCCACGGGACCTGGACACAGTACTCTTGGTGAGGCCACGGGACCTGGACACAGTACTCTCTGTGAGGCCACGGGACCTGGACACAGTACTCCTGGTGAGGCCACGGGACCTGGACACAGAACTCTTGGTGAGGCCACGGGACCTGGACACAGTACTCTTGGTGAGGCCACGGGACCAGGACACAGTACTCTTGGTGAGGCCACGGGACCTGCACACAGTACTCTTGGTGAGGCCACGGGACCTGGACACAGTGCTCCTGGCGAGGCCACGAGACCTGGACACAGTACTCCTGGTGAGGCCACGGGACCTGGACACAGAACTCTTGGTGAGGCCACGGGACCTGGACACAGTACTCTTGGTGAGGCCACGGGACCTGGACACAGTACTCCTGGTGAGGCCACGGGACCTGGACACAGTACTCTTGGTGAGGCCACGGGACCAGGACACAGTACTCTTGGTGAGGCCACGGGACCTGCACACAGTACTCTTGGTGAGGCCACGGGACCTGGACACAGAACTCTTGGTGAGGCCACGGGACCTGGACACAGTACTCTTGGTGAGGCCACGGGACCTGGACACAGTACTCCTGGTGAGGCCACGGGACCTGGACACAGTACTCTTGGTGAGGCCACGGGACCTGGACACAGTACTCATGGTGAGGCAACGGGACCTGGACACAGTACTCATAGCCATATATAGCTTTATTCTGAATCATAAAAAACATCCATAAAAGTAGTTGTACAGAAGAAGTAAAAAAATAAAAACATGCATCCAATTCATTTCACTTTCTAGTAATAAATTACAGTTATGAGCAATGTAAACATGAATCTTATTAAAAAGGTATAATTTTCATCTGTCACTGTGCATTACTTTAGAAACATTCCCTGGGTTTTGCCTTATATTCCTATAGGGATACCGTTGTACCTTATTTTTATATTCGCTTCAACATTACTCTTTCTCCCACAGATTGCCTATACCCTGTGCATATGTTCTGTTTATCATGACCTAAGTGATGACAAATGCAAAAGCAACAGGTGATGGACAGAATACAGAACAATGTCATACATTCTCCCAGTACAGAGATCTGGGCCTAAATCCATAGTTTGTTTGCTCACCATGCCATTCCAGTTTGAAACCAGTCATTTGCAAATCAGTCTTGACCCTGTGCCCCATTAGAACAGTCCAGCCAGGACTGGAAGCAAGCATCCTAGGACCGGTTACGGGTTTTCAGCCCTAATCAGCCAGGATAGCTTGATTCCAGTGGCATGGAGAGCACAGGACTCACGTCTAAGCATACCCGCCCCACTCGGGGTGACAAATGCAAAAACAACAGTTGATGGACAGAATGCAGAACAATGTCATACATTCACCCCAGTACAGAGATCTGGGCCTAAATCCATCGTTTTTTTGCTCACCATGCCATTCCAGTTTGAACCCAGCCATATGCATTTTCTGTTCACCCTATGTGGGAAGGGTATGCCCAGACGTGGGCCCCGTGCTCACTACGCCACTGGAGTCAAGCTATCCTGGTTGATGACGGCTGATAGCCAGAAATCGGTCCTAGGATGCTTGATTCCGGTCCAGGGAAGACATGGCTTGGCAGTTCAGGCCGGACTGTTCCCATGAGGCACAGGGTCAAGACTGATTTGCATATGGCCATGTCTGAACTGGGGTGGCGTGGTGAGCAAAATAACTATGGATTAAACCCAGATCTGTGACTGGGCGTAAATATTTTACCAATGTGGAACATTCTGTCCATCATCTTGTGTGTTTTGCTAAGTGATGGCAAGCAGTATATTTTTTCTAGCATAAAAAGCAGCCCATAGAAAATATGTAATTCCATAGCATCTCTAATGTTGGCAGCGATTGTAAAAACAGGTATGCAGGACGACATTGGGCAAAAGACAAATTTTTAATAAAAGGAAGGACATACCTCTTCCTATATACAGTAAAACATTTACAAAAGAGTACCACGTGCATTGTACTCTGGGCATCCTGTCATCACAAGGGCAATTTGGGAGGTTTAAAGATCAATTGTTCATAGTGGGGAAGGTAATTAGTCTGCGGAACATATCTAGTCTTAAATACAGTACAGCAACCCTATGAAGGGCATTTACAACAGTTTTGAGATATGGCTGTATATTAAAAGTAATTAAAATTAATAGTTTTTTTAAAACACTAAGGGGCTCATTAGGATGGCGGGCGGACTTTGTCCGCCCGCCACCCTAACAGAGAACAGGACCGCCCGCCATAAGGGCGAGGGTCCCTTAGGGGGAATTAGGATGTGCCCGCCACTGTGGCGGGCACGTCCTCCATGTCTTGCATTGTGGCGGGCGGTGCACTCTGCACCGCCCCCCACAATGCAAAACAATCGTGCACGCATTTGCATGTGCAAAGCGGCAGGCACCGCGCGGTGCCTGCCGCTTTGCATATGCAAATATGGGGGGGTCCTCCCCCTACACCGCAGCAAACACCGCCTGCCTTTCCGTGGCGGCATTGCCGCCGCGGAAAGGCACCTTTAAGTGGCCATTGTAATATGGCTGGCGGTGTCCATTGGACACTGCCACCATATTATTCCATTACCGCCGCGGTCACCTTGCGACCGCGGCGGTAAAGCGGCGGACGGTCTTTCCGTCTGCCGTGCTCCCCCCGCCATCCTAATACGGCGGGGGGATCCGGGCATAGGTGTCAGGCGGATTGCCTCCACCAGGCCGGCGGTGGCTACCGCCAGCTGGCGAAGGCAATCCGCCCGACATTATAATGGGCCGCTAAGTTTAAGGAGTTCAGTAAACAATTTAAGGGTTTCCCGATGCGCCATTGCTTCTCCTTTTAGCATTTTTCTGCTGATCATACCTAGTGATTCTGGTTTTTCAAAATATTCAGGGTGAGCCATGTCACAAAAGAGACGCTGGATATACGCCAACCATACAATAAAATGCTGATTTAAGACAGTCACAATCATTGCTTGATCAAGATCTGTGTGGTCTGAGGTCCAGATTTTATGCCACAACATAATTGGTTCTAGCTTAAACATGTCTGCGACAAAAGGGGAGCCAAGTTCAGTAAGGGATACATATACTGAAGTACTCTTGAGGATTGTTAAAAGTTATCTAAAAAAATATTTTTCTTTTAATTGCACCGCTTCGCATTTCTTGTATCCCCCATTTGCCTGCACCATATAGTGCTATGGTAATGCACTTTGCTTTATAAATCTTCAAAATCCTCTCGGGGGTTTTAGCCCAATCATGATGCAAAGATTCTGAGAGCCCAACAAGCCTTACTAAATGATTTCTTTCTATTGGCGATGCCCTGTTCCATGAGCTGTCTTTGTCAAGTAGGACCCTAGATAGGAAAAGGAGTCAGTGAACCCAATCTTTGGTCCAGTTCTTGCTATATCCCTAGATTTTGTGTTACTCTTCCGATACTTCATGATGTAGGTTTTGGTTGGTTCACTTGGAGGCCCAGTTCCTTCATATAATCGACAAAGCTAGTGAGTAGCAACTGTAAGGCCAATGGGGCGCGGGCCATGAGGACTGCATCGCCGGCATGAAGGAGGGCTGGGACAGGGTGCGTACCTATTTGTGGAAGATCTTTTGTAACTGTCACTAACTCCTCCCCCACACTGTCAATGTATAGTGAAAACAGGAAAGGGGCTAGGACGCATCCCTGTCTCACCCCTCTCTCCAAGCCGAAAGTTTCTGTGTATTCTCCTCTGGCACCGTACCTAACCTTAGCTCTGCACTCCATATATAGGTCTCTCAAGAAGCTGATAATCGACATCTCCACCCCCATGTCTTCCAGTTTTGACCAGAGCTTGTCATGTATTACACAGTCTTAAGCCGATGAGAGATCTACAAATGCTAGATAGAGCGTCCCCTTTCTGATCTTTACATGTTTCCCAATTAAGATACCTAGGTTAAGACTCTGCTCTATCGTCCCATTCCCAGTACGGAAGCCGTATTGGAGGTCTGACAGTTTCTGGTGTAATCCTGTCCAGTTTTGTAATCTCTCTAGGATTTTGCGTTCCGCAATCTTGGCTAGAGAGTCGATCAGAGAGATTGGCCTGTAGCAAGCGGGATTCAGACGGTCTCCCTTTTTGTAAATAGGGACAGTGATTGATTCTCCCCCCACGATGGCAAAATACCTGCAGTGTGTGTGGCCCTCAATACTATGGTCAATAGCAGTCCCCACCGAGCGATGTTACCTTTATACAAATCTCCTGGGATGGCGTCAGGTCCTGGCGCGTTGCGGTTTTTACTTGCTTCTATTGCTTTGGTAGCTTCTTCCAAGGAAAACGGGGCAATAAACGCGGTAAGACAGGGGTTTACCTCCTTATATCTAGGGAATCCCCTGACCTGAGTATTCATCATTGGGGGTGCAGTGTAAATGCTAGAAAAATGCTGAATCCACTCATCTTCTAGTCTTGCTAGCTCAATTCTAGGGGGCTCGTCTGCACTCCAAGGGGATTAATTAACTACCTCAAGAAGGCTCTTTCATCATGAGTATCTCTTGCCTGCTGTGATGTTTCCCAGGCAGTCTCTTTGAGATACAATGTCCTTCTCTGCTCTGCCTGTTTGTATTCTACCCTATGTTGGTGAACCTCTCTAGGGCTTCTCTGTGTTTTTTGTAATGGCTTCTTCAGATGTTTTTGACCTTTGTACATGAGACATCAAACCAGCCCTTCCCCCTTCTTTGTTCTGCTGTTGTTGATGGAGAGACTCAACTTTACCCTCTGGATGTAGTATGGAAAGCTGTGATCCTTTCATGAGGGGACTGGTATCAGGCAAGCATAGATCGAAGACTTCTTTATTATCACTTATCAGTTGTTTAAGGAATTCTTCCGGGGTAACCTGAGTCCAGCGTAAACTATAACCATGACGCTGCACTACTTCAATTCTTTCTGTCTGCTCAAAGATCTTGTCGTGCCCTGGTTTAAACGGTTCAGAAGATAACTGTAAGCTCAGGGGAAAATGGTTGTGTAATAATCCAGGAAAAGCTTGATTTTCTAAAAGGTTTATTGATCAGCACAGCATCAAATCCTAGCACAGCAGTATCCAGGTTACAACTGACAAACCGTGCAGAATGCTGCATGAGCAAAGCTCTGTTCAGAATATGGAATGTATAAAGAAACATAACATGTCACATGCAGTTAAAGAGACAGGATTAAAAGGTTACATAATAATACAACTATTACAGAATATAACAGGTTGCTTAATGAAATCGAGTGGGTACAGAAGTGAAAGCTAAGGGGCCCGATTTACACAAGTAATCTGAGACAAAATCCTAACTTTACGACTTTTGGTATTCATAAAAGGAATTTAGTGGTAGTAAAGTTAAGATTCCTAACTTTACTACTATTAAATAACTTTTGTGAATACCAAAAGTCCTACAGTTAGGATTTTGTCTCCGATTACTTTTGTGAATCGGGCCCACGGCCAGCAAATGGATTTGACAATAAAACATGATCTATAATGCTATCATTTGTTCTCCCGTTAGAAGTATTCTTTTGAATAGCACAGGGCGTTGAAATCTCATTTGCAAATGTCAAATCAAATTTAAACACCACTTCGTTGAAAAACAGTATGTCGCTGGCAAAAATTGGGGGTAACCATGAAAGCAGATCCGACTGTCCTACAGACCTGGACACAGTACTGTAGGCGAGGCCACAGGGCCTGGACACAGTACTGTAGGCGAGGCCTCCAAAACTGGAAACAGTGCCCTCGGTGCAGGTACTAGACCTGGACACAGCCGTCTTGGCCAGGCCACAAGACTTGAACGTGGCCTCAATAATGATTTGTAACCTTTAGGTTGTGAACCACCCACACCAGTCACCCCCCACACCGGTCATCCCCACACCAGTCACCCCCCACACCAGTCACCCCCACACCAGTCAACCCCCACACCAGTCACCCCCCACACCAGTCACCCCCCACACCAGTCACCCACACCAGTCACCCCCCACACCAGTCGCCCCCCACACCAGTCACCCCCACACCAGTCACCCCCACACCAGTCACCCCCACACCAGTCACCCCCCACACCAGTCACCCCCACACCAGTCACCCCCACACCAGTCACCCCCACACCAGTCACCCCCACACCAGTCACCCCCCACACCAGTCACCCCCACACCAGTCACCCCCCACACCAGTCACCCCCCACACCAGTCACCCCCACACCAGTCACCCCCCACACCAGTCACCCCCACACCAGTCACCCCCCACACCAGTCACCCCCACACCAGTCACCCCCACACCAGTCACCCCCCACACCAGTCACCCCCCACACCAGTCACCCCCACACCAGTTAACCCCCCACACCAGTCACCCCCCACACCAGTCACCCCCCACACCAGTCACCCCCCACACCAGTCTCCCCCACACCAGTCCCCCCCACACCAGTCACCCCCCACACCAGTCACCCCCACACCAGTCACCCCCACACCAGTCACCCCCCACACTAGTCACCCCCCACACCAGTCTCCCCCACACCAGTCCCCCCCACACCAGTCGCCCCCCACATTTCCTGGGGTGTCTGCTCAGCCTTTCAGGAGGTTCTGATGAAACAAATGTACATTGAAAACCAGCAGCTTGGATATCTGCATCTGTTATTTTTATAAAAAGCATGAAGACGAGCGCCTAGAGGCGGCTGCGTGGAAAGCGCTATACACATGGAAACACCGTCATCTGCAATGAAACAATTACCTGTGTAGCCTTCTGGGTCCAGGTGTTGAAGCTCTAAAGAGAGAATAATGAAAGCATTATTTATATGAGAGACAGAGAGAGAGAGACAGAGAGAGAGAGCGAGAGAGAGAGAGAGAGAGGGAGAGGGAGAGAGGGAGAGAGAGAGAGAAGGAGAGAGAGGGAGAGAGAGAGAGAGAGAGAGAGAGAGACAGAGACAGACAGACAGACAGAGAGAGACCGGTGACCTCAAGAGGGGCCCCTGCTGCTCTTCCAGGCCCTGCCCGGTGACCTCAAGAGGGGCCCCTGCTGCTCTTCCAGGCCCTGCCCGGGGACCTCAAGAGGGGCCCCTGCTGCTCTTCCAGGCCCTGACCGGTGACCTCAAGAGTGGCCCCTGCTGCTGACCCAGGCACTGACCAGTGACCTCAAGAGGGGCCCCTGCTGCCTCGTTGAATTCACCACCATCAGCAGGGGCTTCAGATTTCTCTCCACCCACGTCCAGGGCGTTTCTTAGCAAAGGCCGGGTCTGCCTTGGCATCTGCCGTGTGCCAGGGTCAAGCTCTACCCTAAGGGAGGGAGCTTGGTGAAAGGTCCAGAGGTGAACAACCCCCCCCCCCACCCCTCACCAGGAACCCAGCAGCAGTCGAGAGAGTGGAAGAAGGATACAGGAGGCAGTCCATAGGGACAGGACTGTGCAGGGCAGTGACCCGGGGAGGGACTGTGAAGGGGAGTGACCCGGGGAGGGACTGTGAAGGGGAGTGACCCGGGAGGGACTGTGAAGGGGAGTGACCCAGGGAGGGACTGGGAAGGAGAGTCACCCGGGGAGAGACTGTGAAGGGGAGTGACCCGGGGAGAGACTGTGAAGGGGAGTGACCCGGGGAGGGACTGTGAAGGGGAGTGACCCGGGGAGGGACTGGGAAGGGGAGTGACCCAGGGAGGGACTGGGAAGGGGAGTGAACCGGGGAGTGACTGGGAAGGGGAGTGACCCGGGGAGGGACTGTGAAGGGCAGTGAACCGGGGAGGGACTGGGAAGGGGAGTGACCCGGGGAGGGACTGTGAAGGGGAGTGACCCGGGGAGGGACTGGGAAGGGGAGTGACCCAGGGAGGGACTGGGAAGGGCAGTGAACCGGGGAGGGACTGTGAAGGGCAGTGAACCGGGGAGGGACTGGGAAGGGGAGTGACCAGGGGAGGGACTGGGAAGGGGAGTGACCAGGGTAGGGACTGGGAAGGGGAGTGACCCGGGGAGGGACTGGGAAGGGGAGTGACCCGGGGGGGGACTGTGAAGGGGAGTGACCCGGGGAGGGACTGGGAAGGGGAGTGACCCGGGGAGGGACTGTGAAGGGGAGTGACCCGGGGAGGGACTGTGAAGGGGAGTGACCCTTGAAGGGACTGGGAAGGGGAGTGACCCGGGGAGGGACTGTGAAGGGCAGGGACCCGGGGAGGGACTGGGAAGGGGAGTGACCTGGGGAGGGACTGTGAAGGAAATGACCCGGGGGGGGACTGGGAAGGGGAGTGACCCAGGGAGGGACTCCTGGAAGGAAGATATCAGGAGTGAAGGGTGGTGATGACAGCTGAGGGGGGGGTGTGGACGTAAGCATCTTGACAATGCGCAAGCAAGGGGCCTTCTGCATAAAAAACATGCCAAGGGAATAAAAACCAAAGTGTGTCGTCACTGCCACCTCTCTTCTTTTTTTCACATCCACAAAAAGCTGTGGACTGATACCAAGGCTAATGGGAACCCCTAATGCCAGCACCTACAGCTCACTGAGCCACAGTTACCAGTGGCTGACAGCTGCCGTGCAGAGACCTATGTGTGTGTTTAGAGGGAGGAGTGAGAGCGAGTGGGGAAGAGAGAAACATTAGTGGGGGAGGCAAGAGAGGAAGGAAGAGAAACGTAAGAGGATGAGTCAAGAGAGAGGTGGGGAGAGGAAGGTACAATGAGATGCAGAGAGGGCGATTGAAAGAGAGAGAAAGAAAAACAGAGTGAAAGAAAGAAGAAAGAGATAGAAGAATGAACGGGGCTAGTGAACAAGGAAACACTCAAAGAACCGCGGGCCGGACACATCACCAAACACCTATAGGTCCTATGTGGTAAGCAGTTGTATTAGCATAATGTGGGGTCCTCTGGGCCATAATAGGCACTGACCGGTGACCTCAAGAGGGGCCCCTGCTGCTCATCCAGGGGCCACACCACAGTTTGAAGAAGGGAAACATATCTTTGAAATCCTGCTGGTACTCGTGCAGTGATGGCGCGATCGGTATTACAGAAGGAGCCGAGCAAGCAGCTGCAGCTACACAGGGGGGGCAGATTTCTCACTGAGTTGCATCGCCCTTGTGCCACGCAAGGAGGTGCAAGCGCAACGCAACCACGAAGTCAGATTAATCGAGGCACTCAAGGCCACGTTGCAGGGCCCAGCACGCCATGATAAATCCAGAGTAACGCAACACAGTGCAAGTCGCTGCATCACCGGCCCCTGGCGGCGGTCCATGGGTGGAGGGGAGTGTTCCCATGCATCCACCCTTGGATTTTGGCACAGTCCCAGATTTGCCATTCACCATAGACCTGAGAATGCGTCAAAAGGCTACACATCCCCAAAACTGATTTGCATATGGCTGGGTCTGAACCGAGGAGGTGAAGTGAGCTAAAGAACGATGATGGATTCAACACAGATCAGTTGACGGGGGTGAGTGTCTGAAAAGTTTCAGTGCTCCGTCCATCATCTCCTTGTTTGCTTTGTTTGCCCTAAGTTGGCAGGGTATGCCCAGACGTGGGTCCCTTGCTCACTTTGCCACTGAATTCAAGCTAGTCTGGTTGGTGAAGGGTGTTACCCAGAAACCAGTCCCAGGATGCTTGTTTCCGGTTCAGGGAAGACCTGGCTTGGGTGTTTGGGCTGGACTGTTCCCATGATGCACAGGGTCGAGACTGATTTGCATAAGGCTGGGTCTGAACCGAGGTGGCGTAGTGAGCTAAAGAACGGTGATGGATTCAACCCAGATCTGTGATTGGGGCGAGTGTCTGAAAAGTTTCAGGGCTCCGCCCATCATCTCCTTGTGTTTGCTTTGACTGCTTATGTAATAGTCATAGAAGAGCACCCCAGGGACACTTAGCAGGGACTGCCTAGTGACACTCAGCGGGGACCGCCCAGGGACATGCAGTGGGGGCTGCCCCAGGGACACTCAATGGAGATCACCCCAGTGACACTCAGCAGGGACTGCCTAGTGACACTCAGTGGGAACCGCTCCAGTGACACTCATGGTAGACTGAACCAGTGACAATCAGCGGGGACCGTGCCAGTGACACTCAGTACATACCGCTGCAGTGACACTCATGGCAGACGCCCCAGTGACACTGAGTGGGGACTACCCAGGGACATTCAGAGGGGGCTATCCCAGTGCATACCGCTGCAGTGACACTCATGGCAGATGGCCCCAGTGACACTGAGTGGGGACTACCCATTGACATTCAGAGGGGGCTATCCCAGTGCATACCGCTGCAGTGACACTCATGGCAGACGCCCCAGTGACACTGAGTGGGGACTACCCAGGGACATTCAGAGGGGGCCATCCCAGTGCACACCGCTGCAGTGACACTCATGGCAGACGCCCCAGTGACACTGAGTGGGGACTACCCAGGGACATTCAGAGGGGGCTATCCCAGTGCATACCGCTGCAGTGACACTCATGGCAGACGGCCCCAGTGACACTGAGTGGGGACTACCCAGGGACATGCAGTGGGGGCTGCCCCAGGGACACTCAATGGAGATCACCCCAGTGACACTCAGCAGGGACTGCTCAAGTGACGCTATCAAAGTGACAATCAGGGGAGACTCATGGCAGACCACCCCAGTTACAGTCAGTGGGGACCACCCAGTGACACTCAGCAGGGAGTGAACCAGTGACACTCTGTGCAGACACTCAGTGGCTACCACTGCAGTGGCACTAATGGGAACCACCATGTGACACTCACTGGAGAACTCTCCACAGACACTCATGGGAGACTGCCACACTGACACTCACCGCCTCAGTTACACTCACTGAAGACAGTCCCAGTTACACTCACTGGAAACCTGCCTAATGACATTCACTATAGCCCGCATCACTGACACTCCCTGGAGTCCTCTCCACTGACACTCACCGCAGGCAACCCTTGTGACACAGACTAGTGTTAGCCCACTCTCTTTTCCTGACCGTAGGACTCTGCGCACTTTCCCACTGCACTGCAGAGAGAAAGTGTGCATGCCCTTCCTACACGCGCCAAGAGAGGGTGCTTACTTGATTGGTTTAGGTGTCGTTCCTGTGAGTACACGGTAAAAAGGTACAGGCTACTGGGGGGATGCTGCACCGACTGTGCCACCCTCCGGGATAGCCTATCAAATATGTCTCATGCTTAGGTTTGCCTGGCTCACTCCATTGCCAATCGTGAGGGGGGTCATTCACTTCCACCACACTAGGGTAGTTAAGGGGCAGGGTAGGTGCATCTGTGAGTGCACTGCCCGGGTAGGGACGAACCCCCATGTGAGTTTCCAAACCTAGGGTGTCGGCTCTCCCCATGGAGGACATTTCCCAGGTGTGGCACATTCCCTTATTGTGACCCTAGGGGCTGGAGCACTTTCCCACTGTAAGGGCAGTGTTGAAGTGTGTGTGCCCTTTCTACATATGTTAGGGAGTGGTGCTCATACATGCTTTCTAAACATAGATCAAGTCTGCCAGTGCAGGCCGCTGTATGTGCGCACTCGCACCTAGGGTGGCGGTAACCCGGTGCCTGGCCTGCCATTGCAGGGTGATGTGTGCACTTGCACCTATGATGTTTTAAAACCTGTGTCCAGCCTGATGGGGGCCCATTTGCACCGACGGTGTCTGAATATGTGACCGGTCTGCCATTGCAGGCTCAGGTGCGCACTGGCACCAATGGTGTTCTAAACACATGTCCGGCTTGCCATTGCAGGCTGGTGTGCACATTGGCCCAAAGTCTGTTTCTACATACGTGACCATCCAGATATGGCAAACTGGTGTGCGTGTTGCTTCACTAGTTGTTCTGAACACGTCCAGCCTAGCCTTGCCGGATGGTGTGCGCTTTGCACTGATGGTGTCTCTACATACGTGGCCAGCCTGCCATTGCAGACTGGTGTGCAAGTTGCACCATTGGTGTTTCTGAGCAGGTGTCAAGCTTGCCATTGTGGGCTGGGGTGTACACTTGCACCAATGGTGTCTTGAAATACATGTATAGCCTGCCATTGCAGGCTTGTGTGCGCTTTGTACCAATGGTGTCCCTAAATACGTGCCCAACCTTACATTGCAGATAGGTATGAGCGTTGCACTGAGGTCTGTCTAAACATGGGTCCAGCTCGCCATGGCTGGCTGGGGGTCATGCTGGCACCAATGGTGCCTCTATATACGTGTCCAGCCTGCCATTGCAGGCTGGTACTTCAGGGTGCAATAGTGGATTGCATTGTAGCAGCCTCATTATGTTTCATATCATTGGATTCGCAGTGACAATCCCTTTCCAGTGGAAAAGGTGTCTTTGTCATGGTTCGCTGAGAAATGCCACCATTTAAATATGGGAATTTATCCGCTCTAAATCTCTTTTGTGTGCCTTTCTGCTTGGCGTGGGTGTAAAGCTACAAATAGTGCCTGGAGACGGAATTGCCTTGAAATGAGCCCTGAAGTCTTGCCCGCTTTAAAGGTGTGTGTCCTCCACATTGTGGGGACATTGGCACACATAAGAATCTTGTTGATGGTGGGCGGATTCATCGGTTGCAGGATTTAGAGTGGCCTGCTTCATCGATTGTGCTGCACATCTCTGGTGTGACATGCTGACTGCATGCTTATTGCTTGCAGAGTCTGATTCACAGCTTGCAACCCTCAGACATGGGGGCACAACTGTAGTAATGCCTCATTCTACCTTGTGGTGCATTGAGGAACTTGTGCCTTTCTGTGTGACCGCAACTGTCTGGTGCGCCCAATATCAACATGCATCGGACGTTGTGGAGCCCCGAAGTCTTGCCCGCATCAAAGGTGTGTGGCCTCCACGGTTGCAGAATCCAGACTGGCCCGCTTCGTTGATCGTGCTGCACCTCTCTCGTGCGACACACCAACTGCATGCTTATTGCTTGCAGTGTCTGATTCTCCGGTTGCAACCCTTGGAGGTGGGGGCACAACCATAGTAGTGCCTCATTCTACCTTGTGATGCATTGCTAAACTTGTGCCTTTGTGTGTGACCGGAACTGTCTGGGGCAACCAATATCAATGTGCACGGACGTTGTGCCCCATTTCTAGGAAGGTACGAAATGTGCAACTCATAGTTGTGTGTGACTGGTATACACTGGTGTGACTTGTATCATTACGCACAAGATGTTGTGCCCGGATTGTCTGGTGCAACCAATATCACCATGCACTGGACGTTGTGCCTCATTTTCAGGGAGGTACAGATTTTGCAACTCTTCGTTGTGTTGGCCGGCATGGACTGGTCCAACCCATATCATCGTGCACCAAAACATCTTGAGTGGCTGCCAAACTCCCTTTGATGACTGCCTCCTAATTAATCCTGCTACCTATCCCCACCTGCTTTTCTTGGACCCTGACTAAAAGAGGCTTTAGCCAATTCATTTGTGTGTGAGGGTGTTTTTTACCGATCTTTCTGATATCTGTTGCGCTACGTATCAGTGCGGGGTAAGTGTATGTAAGTGGGAGTCACAGTAGGTGAACCGACTGTGATTTATGACACTTCCTGGTGGTTTGTCTTATAGGTTGATTTCATGTTGGAAAAGCATTTGGTTTGACATTGGTTTTACCCATGCAGCCTCGACCTGCGATACTGCTAAAAATTGGTATAATTTTGCGTATGTGCATATTTCTGATATTGTTGTCACCCAAGGTGCACCCTCTACCTGATATTGACTTACAATAATTGCTAGGGTGGGACTGGGGTGGACATCATATTGCACCGCTGCTGGGAGGTGCAGAATAGGATCTTTTCCAAGTGTGCATTTACTGATGTTATTCTAACACGACTGGGCCTAGTAGTGCTAGAAATAATTCCAAATTTGATTTATGCACAGAAAAACTTGATGTTCCTGTTGTGCTGATTATTGTGTGTGTGTGAATACAAAGGATATTTAGATAAATCCTGTGTGAAGTCTCTTTTGTGATGCACAGGTATTTACTGTCAGTGAGTGCTGTGCCAATGCTTTACCCATAACCTCTGTGGTAAGCCTGACTGCTCAATTCCAAGCTGCCCATGGGTGAGCGCAGGTTATACAGTGTGTGTACTCACACGCCCCTGACAGGAGAGGTACGTTCTGCCTGGCTGGGGGATTGCCTCAGTCAACCAGAAAAGTGCCCCTTGAAACAATGCTTCGCTGACACTCACAGGAAACAGCCCCAATGACACTCACTGCCTCAGTTATACTCAGTGGAGACCGCCCTAGTTACACTCATTGGAGACCGCCCCACTGACGCTCACTGCAAATTGGCCCAGTAACAGTCACCTGTGAGTAATGCATGAGAGGCAGAATGGACTGCAGGCAACAATGACACATGTCAGAGACCCGCCCAACAACAGCCCGAAGACTCTGCAGTGACACTCACCTTCGGCAGACACCATTCCTCCACAGATGCACAGAAGAAAAAGCATTGCTGTCTCTTGTGAACCCATAGTGACAAGCCTGGAGACATAAACAAACAACATCGTCAATTTTATCACTGGAGTATACAGGGCATTAAAGGAAATAAAAAAATTAATAAATATATATATATATATATATATATATATAGCGGGCAGAAACCAATCTTACCCGGTGGCGCGCCACTTTGAAGCAATGCATAACAGTGACCCTAACGGTCTTCAGTATTATTTAGTGGATACGATCTTGCCATCGAAACGGGGAGGTGATGGGGAAGGCAAGCTATGCCTTTTAGAAACGAGGTATATTTTGGAAATGAATAGTAAAAGTCCGGCTGGACTAAATGACCGGGAGGACTTATATACCTGTTTAAAAGAACTGTGAAACTCTGTCAACACTGCATTTACCTATATTAGTTCTGTATATTTTGTATTATAATGTGTGACGTTTCCCTTTTTGTGAGTTGGGTATTGAAAGTCGCACCTGGTTATGTTCTGGTTAGGGTTGCTGAGTATACCCTGGTTAATGTGTTAGATTGATCTTGACACAGCCATTGAATAACCACATGGATCATTTAAATACTCTGGAATCCACAACTTCCATCCCTTCTGTGAAAAGTCCTTTTAAAACAATGTAACAAGATTTTTTTGTTTGAAATTAGTTATACAGCACGAGCACTTTATATTATTTTGGCTTTGCACATATTTCACAGCTGCTTTAAAGGGTCCCCATACTTACTAAGATTAAAAAGCAATATTGGCATATCTGCAAAAACTGGTTAAATCGTTTTGGTGTAATGACACAGGAGGTATTATACAAGTCGACCAATTATTACATATTAGCTAAATAAGATTACATAAATGGATTATCAATTGCCACAAAATATTTATACATGATAAATTTTAATGTGAACATATGTATATAAAGGTTGTGCTTTTATATAGAAGTTAAGAGATATATATATATTTTTATATGTATTTTTTTTATATTTTTGATACTTTTGATAAACATATAATGAGTGTCTTTTTTGATAATACTTTGTATATAGATGATTGATTTTACAAATCATGTATAGATGTAACTAATTATGTACAGAGAGTGAAAATTAATTTCTACATATTGTCGATAAACATGTTGAGACACATGGGATTGAAGTTAATGGGCACTTGCCCTCAATTCTGTTTTTGATTTAACATGGTATATATGCACTGGTCACTTTAAATACAAGCATGATATGCCGCGCCTACATTTGGGAGTATTTAAAACCCTTTTTTGTTTCAATTCACGTCATGTGATCAAGCCTCGTTTGGGAGGTGAAACGCGTTATGGCGGATGGCTGGTGTAATTGAATGAATAAATAAATCACCGGAGAAAATTGCACGAAAATTTGGGCTTACTCTCGTTATTCCTTCTGGAGAAGAGATATGGTGAATGGCGTTTTCGTTTTTTATATATATAGTGGACGTATCTTGACCTTTGGTAGAAAATATGATGCGGCTATCAAGCAATTCAAGCAACTGGCGGGACAACAACGTAATGTGACAGTCTCTGAATCCGGATCAGAAAATTATTCGGACTTTGATGAAAGTCTTGATACAAGTGGGCGGAGCTTGCTTTCCTTTAAACCCATGGAGGAGTATGATTTTTTACAGTCGGCTCAGACTTTGAGGGGGAGACCACCAAACCTGGTTTACGGAAGAGGACGAGGAGGAAGCGCAAGAGGAAAGCAACAAGGCGTGGGGGGAAGCAACACAAGAGGAGGAACGTCGCGTGGGAAAATGCAGCGACACAACAAGCAACAATGATGGGTGAGCAAAACTTGACCATTATTAACATCTCTCCCCACACCCTAACTGAGGCTGAAAAATCGGTTTTGGAGTTGGGCTTGACTTTCTGCCCCACAGCCAACTTCGATTACAGCCAAACAAGGATTGACATGTTCCTCTTTGTCCGTAAATTGAAACTTATGAAAATGTTTGAAATGAAAAAGAAACGTGCATTAGAACAGAGAAGTAATGGTAACATTTGCAGCACACAATTGTCTAAAACATTACAAATACGAGATGTTGACAGCTTAGCGAGTGCATTTGAACTATGTGGGGAAGATGTAAATGGTTTGGATGATGAAGAAATTCTTAACAGGATGGGACTAACATTGAGTGGCAGGAATACTACTAAGCACAGGCCCAAATCCACCTTTAACCCCATCACACCCCATGACAACCTGGAAACCTTTCATGATGTGGTGAACAGGGACTTACTTATCTTATGGGAGAGAACCAAGAATAGACATGCCCACAACCTTAGCCCACAGCAGAGGGAAGCTCTAAAAACATTAAACAGTGATAAGAGCTATATAATCAAACCCTCAGACAAGGGAGGCAATGTTGTTTTGTGGGACATTAACCTATACAAACAGGAAGCCCGCAAACAACTGGAGCTGTCAGGTAATTACAGGAAGGCGAATAGGGAGGAATACACCCTGAGCATTTCAACATATCATGATAAGCTGAGGGCCTGGAGGGACAGAGACCTGCTGTCCGAATCAGAGTTTAGATTCCTTCATGTACTTCATCCCATTACACCCTGTTTTTACATGTTACCTAAGGTCCACAAGGACAGAAGTGAACCCCCAGGAAGGCCAATAGTATCTGCAAATGGGAGCCTTCTTGAAAACACTTCTATTTTTCTTGACACGTTTCTTTCTCCTTATGTGTTAAATCTCCCCTCCTACTGCAGAGATAGTACTGATTTCATCTCTAAGATTGAGGGTATCAGATGGGAGGACAGTTACTGCATGGTCACCATCGACGTGGTTTCTCTGTACACGTGTATTAAACACAGTGATGGTGTCAATGCTTGTAGACACTACATGAGGGACCGGTCGATTTTCTATTTGAACCAAACTGAAATGCTTTTAGATATGTTGAAATTTTGCTTAACTAACAATTTCTTTCTGTTCGACAACATCTGGTACAAACAACAAGTTGGGACTGCTATGGGGAGTTGTTTTGCTCCTAGCTTTGCCTGTATGCTAATGGGATGGTGGGAGGAACAGATCCTGTGGTCTGAACACAATGTTGACACAACCCGTCACATTGTGTTCTACACCAGATATATAGATGATATCTTTATGATCTGGGATGGGTCAAGAACAGACCTGAACAGATTTCTCCTAGACAACAACAAGAATGACGTGAATCTTAGATTTACGAGCAAGATAGATCCTGTGGAGATGGACTTCCTAGATGTCACAGTCAGGGTGAAAGAAGGGGAAATCGTTACAGACCTATACAGGAAACCCACCTCAGGAAATAGCATCTTGCATGCGAAGAGCCACCACCCTAACAGTTTAAAGGATAGCATCCCATATGGCGAGATCCTAAGGGCCAGGAGAAATTGTAGCAATGATGAAAACTTTGAAAAGGCACAAGGGAGCATGATCCAGAGGTTCAGAGCCAGGGGCTATTCAGAACAGACACTCATAAAAGCCAAAAATCAGGTGAAAACTAGAAACAGGGCGTCACTTTTAACCAAAAAGGTTAGCAAACCACCTGAGTCTTCTGGCTCTAGCAATGTCAGGATGATAACATCTTTCAATGTTGAGGCAGCTAGCATACGAGGTATCCTAAAGAAACATTGGCACATAGTACAAAGTGATCCAGTAATTGGGAAATTGACTAACAGTTCACCGCAGGTTACTTACAGGAAGGCACGTTCCCTGCAAAATATGCTGGTCAGAAGTAACTTTGAGAGCCCAGGGAAGAGTAAACACTGGCTCAAAGAGCAAAAAGGCTTTTATAAATGTGGAAAATGCAAAGCCTGTGCAACCAGTCGCAATGTGAAAACCTATGTACTGCCCACGGGTAGAACGGAGAGTATCACGAAATTTATGAACTGTAACACTGATCACTGTGTGTATGTAATTATGTGTCCTTGCTCGAAATTCTATGTAGGCAGTACCATCTTTCCTATAAAGAAGAGGATCCTTGAGCACATGCGTGCTATCAGAAATGTAGATCTATCCTATGCAACTGCTAGACACTGGCTTCGAGTTCATAACAGTGATGTTAACCAGTTTTCCTTTTTTGGCATTGACAGGATCCCAGCAAACCCCAGAGGGGGAAACCGCCTTAAACAGCTACGTATCCTGGAATCCCGATATATCATTCACCTCGACTCTATGAACCCCTTTGGTCTGAACGAAGACGAAGAACTGCATGTGCATATTGGCTAAGACCATATGTTGAGCCCATTTTCTACTATGCACAAGTTCTTGAATGATCCTGTTCCCCCTCCTGTTACCATGTCTTTTTCCCCCTTCTCTGGTACATGTGTTTGTCTTCCCCTCCCTCACTAAACCTGTTCAGAGAGGGCTCTCTCTGACACAGGTCGGTAAACAACATCTGTACCCCTAGAACTCATGGGCGCAAAGCCCCTTTACCAATCCCAATCTGTCTGAAATGTCTGGTTCTGTATTATGTTACGAACCCATTATATATATTGATCTGTCCCTTTTCCAAATGTGGGTACTGATGATAATACCAATGATTTTAATTTTTCTCACACTCACACCATTGTGCTTGTTCATGTCATACCTGGCTAGGTAGATTTTAGACAACACAGGGTTCACTTTCACTATCACCACAGGGCTGAAAGAGGTATTTCAGTCCTTCACCCTTTATTTTGGTTCGCTTGTTAAGTTGAGGTGGCATTCTTCTCTTATATAGTGTCGGATACTCCGGTTATATTATTGAGACATTGCCTGTTCTTACCTTAGCTAGGGAGTAGGTCGTGCTGCCTAATATGTTAAGAACTACCCAGGCAGTCAAATGAGGAATATTGACATTATGATTTGGCCACTTGGCCGTGACGTTTAATTCATAAAAATTCTCAAAATTCTTTTACATTGTGGAGAATGTGGCCACTTGGCCGTGATAACATGACAAGGTATTATGTAAAATCTTGAAGATCCTGTTTGCAAAAAAAATTTTTGAATAGGATTTCCACTCTACACTGTACAGTGCATAACTATAATTTATATTACAATGATTGAATCTAATTTAATTTAAATTTTATGAATTTGCATATGTATACGGCGAACATGTCAAAAACAGTACTTAACCCATGTTTTGTAAACTTTGGTAAAGTCTGTCTTCTACCCTCATGGTAGTTCTTATCATTTGTAGTTCTTGTAAATAGAGCAGTCCTACCTCTATTTCTTGGTAATTATGTGAAACACTTTATGCATAAAATGGTGAACACATTTGATTTTGGTTGGCTTTGGAAGAAGACCGTTTGGTCGAAACGCGTCGCCATTAAACATCTTTAAAAACACAGACCCTGGAGTGCGAGTCTTCTTGTGTGACTGCAGCGCGGATGTTAGCTGTCAGCCCTTTCGAAAATATATATATATATATATATATATATATATATATATATATATATATACTGAAAAAACCATAGGTTTTAGGGCTGTTATAGTTAGCTGGAAATTTCACTCGCACAAAACCATTGAATAGTTAGTTCTACTAACTATAACTCGCGCGCCTGCATCCACTGCTGATGATGTCACCTATTACATCACTCATGACATGGTCAGTGACATCACTGATGACATCTCAAATGACATCACTGATGACATCATCCAGTGAAAGTGAAAAGTGAAAAGAAAATTTATAAAGCGCGGTGGTTACCCTGAGGCGTCCCAGCTCTACAGACTGTGCAAGCTGGATACAGGGAAGTTTAGTCAGGGTAAGAGAAAAGTACAGTTTTAATAAAATATTTACAGCTTTAAAAACGTCTTACCAGCAAAATATACAGTAAAGCAGGAGGGAAAGATAGGAGAGCACCCGGCTTCCGCCTCAGGGGAGAATGAGCAAATGTCTCAGTTCCAGTGAATGTGGTTTGGTTTGATATTTAAATATGTATTATTATATAAATAGCAATCTGCATTGAAGAATGAGTGGATGCATTAGTGTCTGGATAAAGGATTTACTAGCTGTGTGATTGACTGTTTAAGTGACTAATTTAAAGTGTCTCACTAAATATATGAGTTAGTGCCTAAATTGTGTGAATCGCTCTCTAGTAGCAACCTCAAATTCTTGGGATGTCTCCCTGGGCACAAGTGTAAAATGCTGTTTACACAGCCAATTTCAAAAGAAAAAATTCTCTTTCTCTCTTCAAGTTTGTTGTTTAACTTCTTTTAACGTATTGTATTCTCACATATATCTTCATGGGTTATACGTGGCACTCCATATCCCACAATGCATTGCTTTTACATCTGGCCCTCATAGTATTGCTTCTTACCAATGCATTTTGGCATGAGCCTTCATCAGGGGAGTATCTAAAGAACGAATTAAACATAATATATTCTTGCTGAGCCATACCCCCAAAGTATTTTCACCACCTTGTGATAGGTGATTAAGTGCTGTAAAGAAAAGTTCTAAATGTTTATTCTGTGCGCTTTCTAGGATGAGGTTAAACATGATCTTCTAGTGATTAATCAAAAAGGCTTCTCTTTATCACTGTGCTCTTGGTGTGGTGTGCATTAAACTAAGTTCGGCGCTCTGTGACGTTAATATTCCTGGTGCTCCCGTCTTTTAAATGTTGCGTGTTAGCGCATATTTACTCGCGGTTAATTTACTAACGGACAGTTTACAAAAAGGAAACCATGCGTATGGCTACTCTAACATTCGATTATGTCTTACCGGTTTCCTGAGGGCAGGGCAGTTATCTCCTTCTCTGCTCGCGAGTACGGATGCCCGTGTCAATTAAAGCATAAACATATGTCGTTACATACTTTCTGTTATTCGTAGCGTGAGTGTTTGTTTCTATGGGTCAATAAAGATGTGAAAAAAGCCTTAATGTTAGAAGATAGAGATCACGGTTTCTACCACCATCTAGAAGACGGTTGATTAATTACAGACCATACTGCTATATTGCGATACTTTTAATGAAGTAATAGAGAAAAAATTTAACAAGTTGTGAAAACATTAAAACAATAAAAAGAAACATATATGTATACAGTCACAGGAAATTGCGTTCTGTGTGCTATGTCCATATTGATTCGTATGTATTATATTTGCCTGCTGATAGGCACCCATCCCCAGGCCTATTATGGCCCCAGGGACTTCATCCCCAGGAGCTGGCCTGCCTCTTTTTTTTTTATTATAGTTTTTATTATAAGGGGAGGGGGGCCGTGTGGCTCCCCTCCTGGGCCACTTGTAGCCCCGGGGACCCCATCACCCGGGGCTGGCCCTCTTCATTGTGGACCGTGGGGGTTCCCCACTCCCACCACGGTCCCAGCCGGCTCCCCACCTCCTGCGGGAGCCGGCATTGCTTTTCCACATGGGGAGCAGCTAACATGCTGCTCCCCATGTGGAAAAGCAATCTGCTTTGCTTCATTGAAGCAAGAGTAGGTTTCCCTGCTCTCGCTTCAATGAAGCAAAGCAGTTTGCAATGACAGGGTTGGAGCTGCGAGGCTCCTGCCCTGTCATTGCAAATGGCAGTGTCCCGGGGTGGGCACCCTGGGACAGTGCAGGAGCTGGCCCTGTGGGGTGGCGGTCCCCAGGGCCATCAAGGGCTCCAGGAGGGGGGCCGTGTGGCCCCCTCCCAACATTTGAAAAGCCCCGGGGATGGTGGTCCAACTTAGTGCCCCAGAGAGGTGGCGGTCCCTGTGGCATGTGGGGGGGCTCAACACAGGTTTCTTCATTTAAACAAAAAGCCCGAGGGGGGGCGGTCCCCGGGGCTGCGGGGGGCCAAGATCCCCTGCATATATTAGCAAAAAGCCCCAGGTGGTGACGGTCCCTTGGGGGGGCCTTTGAGCCCCCCACCCACTGATGTTAAAAGCCCCAGGGGTGGCGGTCCCTGGGGCTGGGATTGGCTATGAGCCCCACACAATTTTTAATAAATTCCCCATCGGGTGGCGGTCCTCGGGTTGGGGGTGCCGCTTAGGGCCCCCCACCTAAATTATTTCATTGCCCCCAGGATTTGGCCACCCCGGGGGCTACTAACCAATATAGCGCGTGTGCCTGCGCTTAGTTTATTTTCCCATCGGCAAGATCCACGCACCCTGCGCAGATTTTGCCAATTTTAAAAAAAGAAAAACAATTTGGGGCCGTGGAGGTCCTTGTGGGACACCCTGAGCTGGCCTAGGGGTCATGGTGTTTCTACCCTGCCCCATTTTCATGTTTTTCAAGTTTTTCTCTTTTTTTATTTAGGTTTCTTGTGCCTCAGTCCTACCGAGGCACAATATGGCTGATAACACTTGCTGGTTTAGAGTGTTGACAGCCAGCTGGCATACAGCTCGTGCTTGGCAGGGTGCGCGGATCCTGTGTGGCCATAGATACATATGGACTTTTAATTGTAATTTTCTCAGGAACTATTGAACGGATTTACAACATTTATGCAAAAGGCATGAGTCTGAACCAAGGACTACCTCTATGCCAAATTTGGTGTAATTAAGTTCAGCAGTTCGGGCTGTATATGCGATGAACAGTTCCTATGGAAAATTGCATGGTGAAAACATGTTTTGGGACCCCCTTTTTCTCGGCCCCCGCTTCAGGAATCTTTCACAAGACTTTCAGGATAGGAGCAGACCGGAGCAGGCCATTAGTTTTGAAAATTTCATGAAGATTCGTCAACTGGCGCCAAAGTTGTTCCAAATAGAATGTTGTGGATTTCCTATGAAAAATAGGTCCTAACTATAACTACAGTAAAATGATGTTCTCTAATCTGGCATTTTATCAATCAACAGTGAACGTAATTTTGCTGTAGACCCCGCTGCACGAAGTATGTTAGTGAGTGGGCTCCTCACCAAGGGCAACCTGGTTTCTTGGATTGTTTAGCGGCTGTGTCCTAGCCGCGAGGATGCACTGCCGCAATAGAGCGGACCTGCAGTGTCGGGAGAACCCGGGGCTGCATTTGGGACGGTAACTTTCAGCAGCGCGTATTGTACCATTACAGAAGATATGGCTTTTTATTCTGACAATTACCCACTGGGGAAGATAAAGTCATTATTTTTCATACACAGCGGCGCCCACAAGGTTTTAATTACAAAAGTTTGGACTGGTAGTACAACAATGCAACATCGCATACGTCATAGACGGTGGGTGATCCTGCCGATGTGGGCGTGACTGTTTGAAAGCAGGTGTTCCACACATCTAGTTGCTGCGTATTGTGTGTTAAGGCTTGTGAACAAGGATTTGTCTCCGAAACGCGTAAAGCCTGCTGATTGATAACATTCCAGTTTAGATAACGTAATTTTGCTGTAGACCCCGCTGCACAAAGTTTGTTGCCGAATGGGCTCCTCACCAAGGGTAACCTGGTTTCTTGGATTGTTTAGCGGCTGTGCCCTAGCCGCGAGGATGCACTGCCGCAATGGAGCAGACCAGCAGTGTCGGGAGAACCCGGTGCTGCATTTGGGACGGTACCTTTCAGCAGCGCGTGTTGTGCTATTACAGAAGATTTGGCTTTCCTATCAGACATTTACCCACTGGGGAAGATAAAGACAATATTTTTCATACAGAGCGGCACCCACAAGGGTTTAATTACAAAATTTTGGACTGCTAGTACCACAATGCAACAGCGTATACGTCATAGAAGGCGGGTGATTCTGCCGATGTGGGTGTGACTGTTGGTTATTAAAAGGCAGGTATTCCACACTTCTAGTTGCTGCGTATTGTTTGTTAAGGCTTGTGAACAAGGATTTGTCTCCGAAATGTGTAAAGCTTGCTGATTGATAAAATGCCAGATTAGAGAACGTAATTTTGCTGTAGACGCCGCTGCACGAAGTATGTTACCGAGTGGGCTCCTCACCAAGGGTAACCTGGTTTCTTGGATTGTTTAGCCTCTCTGCCCTTGCTGCTAGGATGCACTGCCGCAATGGAGCGGACCTGTAGAGCCAGGAGAACCGGGTGCTGCATTTGGAACGGTAACTTTCAGCAGCGCGTGTTGTACTATTACAGAAGATTTGGCTTTCCTATCTGACATTTACCCACTGGGGAAGATAAAGAAATATTTTTTCATACACAGCGGCGCCCACAAGGGTTTAATTACAAAAGTTTGGACTGCTAGTCCCACAATGCAACAGCGTATACGTCATAGAAGGTGGGTGATCCTGCCGATGTGGGCGTGACTGTTGGTTATTAAAAAGCAGGTGTCCCACACTTCTAGTTGTTGCGTATTGTTTGTTACGGCTTGTGAACAAGGATTTGTCTCTGAAACGCGTAAAGCCTGCTGATTGATAAAATGCCAGATTAGAGAACGTAATTTTACTGTGGACCCCGCTGCACGAAGTATGTTAACGATTGGGCTCCTCACCATGGGCAACCTGGTTTCTTGGACATATATATATGGTGAGCAAGGCGACAGGATCGCCGAAACGCATCGGATCGCGGCACCCTTGACACTGCAAATGATATAATAAAAGAAAAACTTTGCTGCACAGATTACCGGATTGGTGTCCATTTTTCTTCTTCGGAGTGCTGTTCACACGGTGCCTCAAGGGAGTGTTGGCGTATATATATATATATATATATATATATCCATCACAAAGGTTGCCTGGAATGAGAGAGCCCACGCAGGAGTGTACAGATCACCACATCTTTAATGGAAAAACGGCATTTGGAAACAGCGCAGAGGTGTCTTGCTGAAAGTCAGTCCTGTGCCCGACGCGTTTCATGCTTACGAGCATTTCATCAGGGGCTCGCAGGTTTGAACAGGAATCACAGGTGGCAGCTGTTTAAAGGCACCATGTATTTCATTGTCCCGCCCAGATGGGCGTGGCCACGACCGTGGCCTTCTGGATCTTGTTGTGCCAAATAATTTTAACTCCAGTGAGCCGCTGCAACCAGGCTCCAAATATCAATAAAATAAATGCCCAAGTGGGTAGCAAAGGCTTGCCTCTCGCCGCTTCTCGTGCTCCAAATGTTGAACCAAGGGTCTCTCCTGTCCACATGTTGCAGCGTTTAGGGCGTAGCAACTGGGCTGTTAAACAACAGCGGGGCTTCACTCGCAGCTCAGGCTGCGCTGCTACATATCCATCACAAAGGTTGCCTGGAATGAGAGAGCCCACGCAGGAGTGTACAGATCACCACATCTTTAATGGAAAAACGGCATTTGGAAACAGCGCAGAGGTGTCTTGCTGAAAGTCAGTCCTGTGCCCGACGCGTTTCATGCTTACGAGCATTTCATCAGGGGCTCGCAGGTTTGAACAGGAATCACAGGTGGCAGCTGTTTAAAGGCACCATGTATTTCATTGTCCCACCCAGATGGGCGTGGCCACGACCGTGGCCTTCTGGATCTTGTTGTGCCAAATAATTTTTACTCCAGTGAGCCGCTGCAACCAGGCTCCAAATATCAATAAAATAAATGCCCAAGTGGGTAGCAAAGGCTTGCCTCTCGCCGCTTCTCGTGCTCCAAATGTTGAACCAAGGGTCTCTACTGTCCACATGTTGCAGCGTTTAGGGCGTAGCAACTGGGCTGTTAAACAACAGCGGGGCTTCACTCGCAGCTCAGGCTGCGCTGCTACATATCCATCACAAAGGTTGCCTGGAATGAGAGAGCCCACGCAGGAGTGTACAGATCACCACATCTTTAATGGAAAAACGGCATTTGGAAACAGCGCAGAGGTGTCTTGCTGAAAGTCAGTCCTGTGCCCGACGCGTTTCATGCTTACGAGCATTTCATCAGGGGCTCGCAGGTTTGAACAGGAATCACAGGTGGCAGCTGTTTAAAGGCACCATGTATTTCATTGTCCCGCCCAGATGGGCGTGGCCACGACCGTGGCCTTCTGGATCTTGTTGTGCCAAATAATTTTAACTCCAGTGAGCCGCTGCAACCAGGCTCCAAATATCAATAAAATAAATGCCCACTTGGCTTGGCACCAGGCTCCAAATATCAATAAAATAAATGCCCACTTGGGCATTTATTTTATTGATATTTGGAGCCTGGTTGCAGCGGCTCACTGGAGTTAAAATTATTTGGCACAACAAGATCCAGAAGGCCACGGTCGTGGCCACGCCCATCTGGGCGGGACAATGAAATACATGGTGCCTTTAAACAGCTGCCACCTGTGATTCCTGTTCAAACCTGCGAGCCCCTGATGAAATGCTCGTAAGCATGAAACGCGTCGGGCACAGGACTGACTTTCAGCAAGACACCTCTGCGCTGTTTCCAAATGCCGTTTTTCCATTAAAGATGTGGTGATCTGTACACTCCTGCGTGGGCTCTCTCATTCCAGGCAACCTTTGTGATGGATATGTAGCAGCGCAGCCTGAGCTGCGAGTGAAGCCCCGCTGTTGTTTAACAGCCCAGTTGCTACGCCCTAAACGCTGCAACATGTGGACAGGAGAGACCCTTGGTTCAACATTTGGAGCACGAGAAGCGGCGAGAGGCAAGCCTTTGCTACCCACTTGGGCATTTATTTTATTGATATTTGGAGCCTGGTTGCAGCGGCTCACTGGAGTTAAAATTATTTGGCACAACAAGATCCAGAAGGCCACGGTCGTGGCCACGCCCATCTGGGCGGGACAATGAAATACATGGTGCCTTTAAACAGCTGCCACCTGTGATTCCTGTTCAAACCTGCGAGCCCCTGATGAAATGCTCGTAAGCATGAAACGCGTCGGGCACAGGACTGACTTTCAGCAAGACACCTCTGCGCTGTTTCCAAATGCCGTTTTTCCATTAAAGATGTGGTGATCTGTACACTCCTGCGTGGGCTCTCTCATTCCAGGCAACCTTTGTGATGGATATGTAGCAGCGCAGCCTGAGCTGCGAGTGAAGCCCCGCTGTTGTTTAACAGCCCAGTTGCTACGCCCTAAACGCTGCAACATGTGGACAGGAGAGACCCTTGGTTCAACATTTGGAGCACGAGAAGCGGCGAGAGGCAAGCCTTTGCTACCCACTTGGGCATTTATTTTATTGATATTTGGAGCCTGGTTGCAGCGGCTCACTGGAGTTAAAATTATTTGGCACAACAAGATCCAGAAGGCCACGGTCGTGGCCACGCCCATCTGGGCGGGACAATGAAATACATGGTGCCTTTAAACAGCTGCCACCTGTGATTCCTGTTCAAACCTGCGAGCCCCTGATGAAATGCTCGTAAGCATGAAACGCGTCGGGCACAGGACTGACTTTCAGCAAGACACCTCTGCGCTGTTTCCAAATGCCGTTTTTCCATTAAAGATGTGGTGATCTGTACACTCCTGCGTGGGCTCTCTCATTCCAGGCAACCTTTGTGATGGATATGTAGCAGCGCAGCCTGAGCTGCGAGTGAAGCCCCGCTGTTGTTTAACAGCCCAGTTGCTACGCCCTAAACGCTGCAACATGTGGACAGGAGAGACCCTTGGTTCAACATTTGGAGCACGAGAAGCGGCGAGAGGCAAGCCTTTGCTACCCACTTGGGCATTTATTTTATTGATATTTGGAGCCTGGTTGCAGCGGCTCACTGGAGTTAAAATTATTTGGCACAACAAGATCCAGAAGGCCACGGTCGTGGCCACGCCCATCTGGGCGGGACAATGAAATACATGGTGCCTTTAAACAGCTGCCACCTGTGATTCCTGTTCAAACCTGCGAGCCCCTGATGAAATGCTCGTAAGCATGAAACGCGTCGGGCACAGGACTGACTTTCAGCAAGACACCTCTGCGCTGTTTCCAAATGCCGTTTTTCCATTAAAGATGTGGTGATCTGTACACTCCTGCGTGGGCTCTCTCATTCCAGGCAACCTTTGTGATGGATATGTAGCAGCGCAGCCTGAGCTGCGAGTGAAGCCCCGCTGTTGTTTAACAGCCCAGTTGCTACGCCCTAAACGCTGCAACATGTGGACAGGGGAGACCCTTGGTTCAACATTTGGAGCACGAGAAGCGGCGAGAGGCAAGCCTTTGCTACCCACTTGGGCATTTATTTTATTGATATTTGGAGCCTGGTTGCAGCGGCTCACTGGAGTTAAAATTATTTGGCACAACAAGATCCAGAAGGCCACGGTCGTGGCCACGCCCATCTGGGCGGGACAATGAAATACATGGTGCCTTTAAACAGCTGCCACCTGTGATTCCTGTTCAAACCTGCGAGCCCCTGATGAAATACTCGTAAGCATGAAACGCGTCGGGCACAGGACTGACTTTCAGCAAGACACCTCTGCGCTGTTTCCAAATGCCGTTTTTCCATTAAAGATGTGGTGATCTGTACACTCCTGCGTGGGCTCTCTCATTCCAGGCAACCTTTGTGATGGATATGTAGCAGCGCAGCCTGAGCTGTGAGTGAAGCCCCGCTGTTGTTTAACAGCCCAGTTGCTACGCCCTAAACGCTGCAACATGTGGACAGGAGAGACCCTTGGTTCAACATTTGGAGCACGAGAAGCGGCGAGAGGCAAGCCTTTGCTACCCACTTGGGCATTTATTTTATTGATATTTGGAGCCTGGTTGCAGCGGCTCACTGGAGTTAAAATTATTTGGCACAACAAGATCCAGAAGGCCACGGTTGTGGCCACGCCCATCTGGGCGGGACAATAAAATACATGGTGCCTTTAAACAGCTGCCACCTGTGATTCCTGTTCAAACCTGCGAGCCCCTGATGAAATGCTCGTAAGCATGAAACGCGTCGGGCACAGGACTGACTTTCAGCAAGACACCTCTGCGCTGTTTCCAAATGCCGTTTTTCCATTAAAGATGTGGTGATCTGTACGCTCCTGCATGGGCTCTCTCATTCCAGGCAACCTTTGTGATGGATATATATATATATATATATATATATATATATATATATATATATATATATATATATATATACTCCGAATCACCTCTCATACAAAGAAGTTCACCTGGACACTCAGCGCTTGATAATAATCCTTTATTTCGACAAGAGAAAAGTCACAACGCGTTTCACCAGTATGGCTTGATCACGCTCGTCAGGCCGACAACAACAGCCATTTTTAAAATCCCAAAACACACCCTAAGTGCAGATCATGTGACAAACAGTGTAGGCATGGAGGACATCTTTGTTGAGTCAATTACCTAACTTAACAGTGTAATGCATCGAGAATATTTCAATATACACAACTTATGCTGTATTTTGCTGCATAAATATTAATCCTCATTTAATAATTATAGCGTATTTGATTCTATAATTTGTAGAAAATACATTTCAATATTGTTCAAGTTTTTGATTATTTACACTTAATTCAGATATACCGACAGACAGTGTTCATATTATACCGATATCAAAAGTATTAACATAGTGACATTTGATACGGGGTGATTCGATGATTGGCATAATGTACATACAATCCCTTTGATAATTGGATATTTCCAAATTCATCATCACAGAACCTGTATTCTGATAGGTTTTAGCCCCACAAACATAAATTTTGCCCAAGTGGGCTGGTCGGTGTATTCATCATATTTACATATTTACAATATTTACAATATTCGGATCACGCCCCAGTGGGCCCTCAATATTGTATAATTGAAATATTACTAATACCAATACGATAATTCATATGGTTCCACATAAAGTTCTTGTCCCAATGGGCATAATGTTCCAGAACCAGACCTCAAAGCAGGTAAATGTCATCCCGATGATTTCATACGAACTGTCACCTAGTTCTCCAATGCCATCTAAAAAGATTAAAATATTAAAATCAAAACAGACGGCTGACTTAACATCCTACATGTTATAATATATTGTACATTTCTCATTCATGTAGGTGAACTGATAATTCTTCACTCATATTTAACCCCATCGGGGACAGGCATTGGAAATCAATGATGTACTTAGATTCGAGTTTTCTTAAAGATAACTCATAGTTATCTCCTCTTACTCCCAGGTCAACACAATGTATAACCACCATATGCATCATGGTTTTATCCTGCATGTGTGTGTCAAAGAAATGTCTAGCAATGGGGTATTGTTTGTTGTGGGAGCAGATAGCCCGCAGGTGTTCTAGCACTCTTTTTTTGGCCTCATGTATGGTGCTACCCACATATCATTTGTTACATGGACAGGTGAACTTCTTTGTATGAGAGGTGATTCGGAGTAAATATTGAGGTCTGCCGGTGACCTGACCTGGACCGCTCGTGACAGCTGCAACGCTCGTACTGGCATTGGTGGAGTGTTTTTAAGTGGAAGAGAGCTGCAGCTGACCTCCTGTGTGTGCGGACACCGTTTGTGTGGACTGTAGAATTACAGCCCGAAGAACGACCGAAAACAACACCGTGAATTGAAGGGTGTAGACGAACGGCGTATCTACCTACGAAATATACATTTGTGGTGGTGGCTGGACGTGCATTTCCTAAAAGAAAGCCGGTGAGTGGGAGACACTTACAGGGATTTTGAGAAGGGTTTGTGCGAGTCCTGTTAATCTGCCGTATTTAACGTAAATCACCCGGGTGACGGAGAGCGTGTGTGGGCTTACAAACAATTACAAGCCACGACACGCGCACAGCGTTTGCTTGCCTATACGGAACAACATGGCAGGAGACTTAGATGCTCGTCGTAAACAGACGGCTGATGAACTATTCTTCACAGATACAGGATATCATGGAGGATGTACAAATTTCGGCGAATATCACTTTGGAAGTAACTTTACAAACCAAATTAAATATGTTGGAAAGACTTTATAAAAAGGAACTCTCCAAGTGGTGGGAGGCGGAGCCCCTTCAAAGATATATTGAAGTTAAAAGGGTCCCTAGAGGTCTTAGAATTTTTACCATTCCAACCTATGAGAATCCCGATCAGGATATGCTAGAGGAATGGTCGGACAACTTTGCAGCCTGTTCTAATATCATGATGAAAATCCTTGCGAAATATGCTCTTAAGGATCGTGCCAAACTTTTGATAGAAATTGAAAAACTTCTGGCGGACATTGGTTCTATCATGTCTAAAGAAGCACTGGATGAACATTTGAAAAATCTGGCAATAAAAATGGAGAAGCTGGAACAAGAAGTAACGGCAAAAAAACGATGGAAATTCATTCGTGATTTCAAAGATTATCAATCGGGGCGGACCCTAACATTCCAGAAAAAATATGATCACCTTTTTGATAAAAAAACGGGGATGGCGATTGTGAATCCTACCAAAATGGGAGTTCGGCCTGAAGTGGTGGAAAGTGACATATTGGATGGAAATATTTCAGAGTGCTCTGTCTCTTCCAAAACTGGAACAATTCAGGAATCTGTGACAGATCCAAAAAAGAAGCCAAATTTGTTGTTACAATTCCAAATGATGAGTCAAAACAGGACAGAAACATTTCAGGAAGGGGGGAATCAAAGAGGTCGAGGTCGTACAAACAGAGGAGGAACCAACACAACAAACAGGCAAAAAAGAGGAGGCACAAACGCCGCACAAGCTCCAATGGGAATGGCAACAAGGAGCAAAAACCAGAAATGAGTATGACTGTCGTCAACCTTTCACAGCGGATCCTGACAAAGGAGGAGAGAGAAACCTTAACACGGGACTTGTCATTTTTCCCTTCCCAGAATTTAAACTTTGCACAAACACATATTGACCTCTTTCTATTCTCACGAAAACTTAAATTGAAGAAATGGTTCTGCACGAAACCGAAAGATAAAGGAACTGTGAGTAATACTAATTTTCTTAGCAATCTTGATGTGAATGATGTGGAATTATTACATGAACTACATATGGGAGAGACCGATCCAGACAATGTACCTGAAAGGGATACGTGGGGAACTGATTATGATATTAATCCAGGTTCAAAGTTCAAACCTAAATCTGTATTTTTGCCAGCAATACAATGTGACGCTATTGACGTATTTGAAAAAGGGGTTTTAAATGACTTGCTAAAAATACGTTATAAGAAGACATCGAATTCTAACAAAAACTTGTCATCTAGCCAATATAATGCCATGGAATCACTCAGGTCTGACAATGAAATTGTCATACGACAATCTGACAATGGGGGGAATGTCGTTGTTCTTGATAAACACAAAGACCTCTCTGAAGGATTCAGACAATTAAATGATGAAAGATGTTACTGCAAATGCAACAAAGATACACTATTGGAATCTTATACTCTTTTCAGAGAGTTACTGTTGGAATGGAGGGAGCAAGGGTTGATAGAATGGGAGGAATATCAGTATTTATACTGTGCCCATCCCAAGATACCAATCTTATATCTTCTCCCAAAATTACACAAAGACCAATCCAACCCACCGGGACGTCCCATAGTATCTTCTATAGGATCACTGTTGGAAAACACATCTAGATACATCGCTCATTATTTAAGACCTTTTGTGATTGCATTACCATCGTACATTAGGGACACTACTCACTTTTTGAGTATCATCAATGAGATTCATTGGGAGACTAACTTCACTCTAGTAACTCTGGATGTGAGTAGTCTCTACGCCAGCATTCAACACAACCTGGGTCTGGAAGCAGTGAGACACTTTTTGAAGACCAGGTCGATTTCTTGACTATACCATTCACAAATGATTGTGGCAATGATAGAATTCTGTCTAAATAACAATTCTTTTTATTTTGATGATGTCATGTACCGGCAGTCACAGGGCACGGCCATGGGGACCTGCTTCCTCCCCAGCTATGCGAATCTTTTCATGGGCTGGTGGAGGAGCAGGTCGTCAGGTAGATGGCTGAATTTGACAATGTAGCCCTGTGGCTGCGGTACATTGACGACATCTTTTTTATTTGGAATGGTGATGCCACTTCAGCGAAGCAATTTGTTGACAAATTAAATATGAATTGTCTCAATTTGCAACTGACAGAACATATCAGTCAAGACAATATGGAATTTCTGGATGTTAAAGTGGAAGTGAAAAATAACATACTGACCACGAAATTATTCAGAAAGAGTACAGCAGGCAACAGCATTCTAAGAGCCTCAAGTTGCCATCCGAGAAACTTAGTGTACAGTATTCCGTACGGCGAATTATTACGCGCCAGGAGAAATTGTAGTACACAGGAGGGGTTTGGGGGAGAAAAGGAGATTATATGTCAGCGATTCTTGAGCCGTGGCTATAGTAAGCATGTGATTGACAAAGCGGTACAACGTGTTAGTACGAAAACCAGGGAGGAACTGTTGCACCCAAGAGAGAGAAAAGATGAGTCAGATACCATTAGATTCATAACTACATTCTCAGGACAATCATACGAAGTCCGTAGAATTCTCAAAAAACATTGGCATGTTCTGAGCACAGATGAACATCTGAAAAGGTATCTCAATGAGAATCCACAGATTACGTTCGGAAAAGGGAGAACCTTACGGGACGAACTAAGCCAGGATTATGTCACCAAACTTGGTAAAAAGGACTAGAAAGCCCGTGTGGGTTTTAAACACTGTGGGAAGTGCAAAGCGTGCAAGCACAGTCATGACTGTAAAGTTCTAACTATTCCTGGAACGACCAGAGAATTTGTTATTCGAAAACTTCTTACGTGCAACACCCCCCACAGTGTTTATGTACTAATATGTCCATGTAACAAATGGTATGTGGGTAGCACCAAACATGAGGCCAAAAAAAGAGTGCTAGAACACCTGCGGGCTATCCGCTCCCACAACAAACAATACCCCATTGCTAGACATTTCTTTGACATACACATGCAGGATGAAACCATGATGCGTATAGTGGTTATAGATTGTGTTGACCTGGGAGTAAGAGGAGGTAACTATGAGTTATCATTAAGAAAACTCGAATCTAAGTACATCATTGATTGCCTATGCCTGTCCCCGATGGGGTTAAATATGAGTGAAGAATTATCAGTTCACCTACATGAATGAGAAATGTACAATATATTATAACATGTAGGATGTTAAGTCAGCCGTCTGTTTTGATTTTAATATTTTCATCTTTTTAGATGGCATTGGAGAACTAGGTGACAGTTCGTATGAAATCATCGGGATGGCATTTACCTGCTTTGAGGTCTGGTTCTGGAACATTATGCCCATTGGGACAAGAACTTTATGTGGAACCATATGAATTATCGTATTGGTATTAGTAATATTTCAATTATACAATATTGAGGGCCCACTGGGGCGTGATCCGAATATTGTAAATATTGTAAATATGTAAATATGATGAATACACCGACCCGCCCACTTGGGAAAAATTTAGAATACAGGTTCTGTGAGGATGAATTTGGAAATACCCAATTATCAAAGGGATTGTATGTACATTATGCTGATCATCGAATCACCCTGTATCAAATGTCACTATGTTAATACTTTTGATATCGGTATAATATGAACACCGTCTGTCGGTATATCTGAATTAAGTGTAAATAATCAAAAACTTGAACAACATTGAAATGTATTTTCTACAAATTATAGTATCAAATACGCTATAATTATTAAATGAGGATTAATATATATGCAGCAAAATACAGCATAAGTTGTGTATATTGAAATATTCTCGATGCATTAGACTGTTCAGTTAGGTAATTGACTCGACGAAGATGTCCTCCATGCCTACACTGTTTGTCACATGATCTGCACTTAGGGTGTGTTTTGGGATTTCAAAAATGGCTGTTGTTGTCGGCCTGACGAGCGTGATCAAGCCGTAATTGTGAAACGCGTCGTGACTTTTCTCTTGTCGAAATAAAGGATTATTAGCAAGCGCTGAGTGTCCAGGTGAACTTCTTTGTATGAGAGGTGATTCGGAGTATATATATATATATATATATATATATATATATATATATATATATATATATATATATATATATCCATCACAAAGGTTGCCTGGAATGAGAGAGCCCATGCAGGAGCGTACAGATCACCACATCTTTAATGGAAAAACGGCATTTATTTCGACAAGAGAAAAGTCACAACGCGTTTCACCAGTATGGCTTGATCACGCTCGTCAGGCCGACAACAACAGCCATTTTTAAAATCCCAAAACACACCCTAAGTGCAGATCATGTGACAAACAGTGTAGGCATGGAGGACATCTTTGTTGAGTCAATTACCTAACTTAACAGTGTAATGCATCGAGAATATTTCAATATACACAACTTATGCTGTATTTTGCTGCATAAATATTAATCCTCATTTAATAATTATAGCGTATTTGATTCTATAATTTGTAGAAAATACATTTCAATATTGTTCAAGTTTTTGATTATTTACACTTAATTCAGATATACCGACAGACAGTGTTCATATTATACCGATATCAAAAGTATTAACATAGTGACATTTGATACGGGGTGATTCGATGATTGGCATAATGTACATACAATCCCTTTGATAATTGGATATTTCCAAATTCATCATCACAGAACCTGTATTCTGATAGGTTTTAGCCCCACAAACATAAATTTTGCCCAAGTGGGCTGGTCGGTGTATTCATCATATTTACATATTTACAATATTTACAATATTCGGATCACGCCCCAGTGGGCCCTCAATATTGTATAATTGAAATATTACTAATACCAATACGATAATTCATATGGTTCCACATAAAGTTCTTGTCCCAATGGGCATAATGTTCCAGAACCAGACCTCAAAGCAGGTAAATGTCATCCCGATGATTTCATACGAACTGTCACCTAGTTCTCCAATGCCATCTAAAAAGATTAAAATATTAAAATCAAAACAGACGGCTGACTTAACATCCTACATGTTATAATATATTGTACATTTCTCATTCATGTAGGTGAACTGATAATTCTTCACTCATATTTAACCCCATCGGGGACAGGCATTGGAAATCAATGATGTACTTAGATTCGAGTTTTCTTAAAGATAACTCATAGTTATCTCCTCTTACTCCCAGGTCAACACAATGTATAACCACCATATGCATCATGGTTTTATCCTGCATGTGTGTGTCAAAGAAATGTCTAGCAATGGGGTATTGTTTGTTGTGGGAGCAGATAGCCCGCAGGTGTTCTAGCACTCTTTTTTTGGCCTCATGTATGGTGCTACCCACATATCATTTGTTACATGGACAGGTGAACTTCTTTGTATGAGAGGTGATTCGGAGTAAATATTGAGGTCTGCCGGTGACCTGACCTGGACCGCTCGTGACAGCTGCAACTCTCGTACTGGCATTGGTGGAGTGTTTTATATATATATATATATATATATATATATGCCACAAAAGATTCTTCAAGATAAAAGAACCGGAGAGACACAGCGGGGAATGTAGGATGGGTCTTTATTCCAACGGAGCTCTGGCATGACGCGTTTCGGTGTAATACCTTCCTCAGATGCCAGCCCCAGCTACAGTTCAAAACGCCAAAATAGTCTTTGTTATATGTCCTTACGTACTGCCTGGATTGGCTGTTCAGGTGGGCGGGGTTGGATTCACGAACAGCACCGCAGCAGCGTTGGCTAACTACAGGTACCAGCATGCCCTATACACGACTTGCAGGTAAGTGATTCCACCCCAGTCCTAGTGTCCCGAGTGGGGTCCTGAGTTCTTATGGACGAGGAATGTTCTTGTGGCATATATATATATATATATATATATATATATATATATATATATATATATATATATATATATATATATATATATATATATATATTACCTACTGGCGGTCGCCAGTAGATATATATAGTTAGGATTTTTTTGAATAGGGATTTCTGAAAATTCTATGTTGAATAACTTTGGCGTTGATGGACGGAATTGGCTGAAATGTTCAGGAAAATGGCACATTTTGTTTCTGAGCGTCCCCTGAAAGTTTGGGGGGGTTTCGTCAAGCAGGGGCCGAGAAAAAAGGGGGGTCCCAAAACGTGTTTTTAACATTGAGTTTTCCATAGGGCGGTTGGACTCACTTTTAGCTCGAACGGCTGAATGGATTTCTATGAAACTTGGCAAAATTGTAGAGACTGTTTGCCCGATGTGCCTTTGCTAGGTCTCAAGATATGTGCTCCAGTGGAGTTTGAGAAATTAACGTTAAAAAAAATATATATATCTGTGACAGCGTCCCGGTTAGCGCCCCGGTTCGCGTACCAGACGCGTAACGAAACTTCGCGAGGAGAAGCGGATTGGCTCTCCGGTGACTCTCAACATTCTAAACAGTCCGGAGCGGCCGCCATCTTGTCTCTCGGTAGGATCGAGAGACAAGAGGTGGAAATAAACGAAGGGGGAAATGAATGAAAGGGGCAAGGTAGACTCCTCCTGACCCCCTAGGATTGATGTGGGGGCTATTAAAGGGCCCCGTGGGGCAAAAAAATAAAATACATTTTTTTTTCGATTTTTCGCGGTGGAAGCGCTACCCGGTACGCGAACCGGGTAGCTCACCGGTAGCGTAACGGGAGTCCGCCATCTTGTGTTTCGGGCGAATTTAGTCACAAGATGGAGGATAAACAATGTTGGGAATGGGTATAAGGGGGCACGGGAGACATATCCTGACCCCCTAGGTTTTCTGAGGGTGGCTGAGGAGGCCCATATATGTAAAAAAAAAATCCTTTTTTTTTTCTTCAAATTTTCGCACGGTTAGCGCCAGGTCCGCGCACCGGGTAGCGTTCCGGAAAGCGTAACAAGGGGAAAACCAAGGGAAATAGTAAAATAATATTTTAGAGTGCTTTGAGGTAGGGTAGCTCTGAATAGAGCTGTTGTGTTGTGTGGGTGATGTAAGTACCAACATGTAGGTACCAATGAAGAGTCTAAAATTCAATGTACACCGTCTCCTCTGTAGATATTTTGTATGTTCTAATATGGGTTATGTAAATGTAAATGTGTGGAAAAGCACTTTATGCTTTAAAGCAATTGTATTTTTGAACTGATTGTTCTTTCCTCTTAGTCCTCCTCTTTGTTTTTTTCCCCCACACTCTTCTTCAGCATGATAGTTGATAAATTCGTTCCCTCAAAAAATTTATATACATAAAAAAATTATATTAAATACATATAAAATATATTTTTCCTTTAAAAGAAGAATACATTTTACAGCTTTTGATATTTACAGTGATGTCATCAGTGATGTCATTTGAGATGTCATCAGTGTTGTCATCAGTGATGTCACTGACCATGTCATGAATGATGTAATATGTGACATGATCAGCAGTGGATTGCGGGTGCGCGATATATAGTTAGTGCAACTAACTATATATGCGAATTTCAATGGTTTTGTGTGAGTAAAATAAGGTTTTGTAAATGCTAATTCCTAACTATATATGGTCTATAACCTATGGTCTTTCAGTGAATTTTCAAGGTTTTGTAAATGCTAATTCCTAACTATATATGGTCTATAACCTATGGTTTTGTCAGATAATTTTTTAAGGTTTTTATATATATATATATCTCGCTTCAAACTCCACAGTGCTCGTTCCCAGCAAAGAAAACGGAGAAAACGGACACCAAAAATTTCTTCAGTTGCAGGTTAAATATTTATTTTCTTTTTCTTATTTTAAAGTGCAAAGTGCTGTGCCATCTAGAAAAACGCGTATGGTGTTTTTCTGGATGGCACAGCACTTTGCCGCCTTGCTCACCGGTATTAATCAATGAATTCCCCTCTTACATTTTAAAAATCAGAATTCAACTTGGTCATCACAATTGCTTAGTCGAAATAGGAAAGGTCATTTCAAATAACATAGCCTCGATAATTTCGAGAAAACAGACTCTATTTGTTCAACTCCTTACATTTCAAATTACAAATACCAGAATATATCATGCATTGGCAAACATAATGATATAACTTCCGATTTCTTTTTAATTTCTGCACAAAACGCTGAAAAGAGTTTAAACCCCTCATTCGAAATTGTAAATCTATTGGTCTAATCATTTCCAATGCAATTCATAAAAATCTCTAAATATTGCTATTGCCCTTTCTGACTCCTCACAGGGGTCTGGCGATTTAACTGTTTCTCTCTCTCTTTTTTTCATTTTTTTTGCCTTACTGAGAAATTTGTTTCTGTTTCTGTCGACTACCAATAAAGTGCTTGTGCTCAAGTGCATAAACTGAATAGTGCAAAAACAGAAGAAACCCCTGATAGGGGTTTCATTTTATTGAATGATTGAATATCATTGTCGGGGCAGGGTACAGGGCAGGGCTGGTCAACAAAAATAATTATTTCCTTTCTCATGATTGTTGACCAGATATATATATATATATATACATATATTCACTGAAAAAACCATAGGTTTCACACCAGTTATAGTTAGCTGGACATTTGACTCATACAAAACCATTGAAATTCCCCCGTTATAGTTAGTTGTACTCACTATAACTCACGTGCCCGCAATCCACTTCTGATGATGTCACATATTACATTATTCATGACATGGTCAGTGACATCACTGATGACATCACTGATGACATCTCAAATGACATCACTGATGACATCACTGATGACGTCATCCATGTGACAATGAAATACACCTCATCACACACTAGTATAATATTTCTTCAATCACTGTAAAATAGAAAGTGCCATATTTCAAACCATTGACACACCAATAGTCATTTCTAAACACCCATTCAGTGATTCATACATCTATACACACATCTAATCACTTACCTATAGATTCAGAGTTATATGCAGTGAATAAATAACAGAACACTATCAAATACACTTATACGCCTATTTCAACTTACACACCAGCACACAATGAATTCACTTATAAAGATAACCTTCTGAGTTATGCAAACAATTGATTATACTTACATTTACTCATCTACACACTTATACAAACACCACTTCATCTATTTATATAAATAGTAACTCACACTTAGTGTGTTATAAAATCACTATTACAAGTATACAGTTATCCATATACTGACTCATACAATCACTAAGTCTTAAGCACACTTAATTAGATATAACTGTCACATACACTTCCTTTTTTCAAGTTTAATGGAGATGTACCATTGAGAGAAATATTTCATCACCAACACACCCATAAACATATACACTCACTGAAAAAACTGTTATAACATGTAATCTTAACCTCATATACCTACTGAATGAACTATTCACACATTTTTGATCAATCACACACCCCCCACCAAACCACATAGACATTCATTTACCCATACAAATACTCAGTTAAGAAACCAATAACAAATATAGTCTTTAACATACCAATTAAGACAAAGCAATAAAGACTTTCACACAGTTTAGTAACTACACATTATATATAGTGAGACTCTACAAATTAGTCAAGGAAACCATCAATGACACTGTTACTAAATCCACCATTCACACATTTATATTTATATATCCACTCATTCTTCAAGGTAAAGTAGTGTATTTATAATACATATTTAAATATCAAAGCAAACCACATTCACTGGATGATATCATCAGTGAGGTCATTTGAGATGTCATCGGTGATGTCATCAGTGATGTCACTGACCATGTCATGAATGATGTAATATGTGACATCATCAGCAGTGGATTGCGGGCGCGCGAGTTATAGTGAGTACAACTAACTATAACGGGGGATTTTCAATGGCTGTGTATGAGTAAAATGTCCAGCTAACTATAACTGGTGTGAAACCTATGGTTTTTACAGTGAATTTCTAAGGTTTTTAAAATGCTAATTCCTAACTATAACGTGTGTGAAACCTATGTTTTTTAGTGCATTTCAAAGGTTTTTTAAATGCTAATTCCTAACTATAACGTGTGTGAAACCTATGGTTTTTTCAGGGAATTTCAAAGGTTTTTTAAATGCTAATTCCTAACTATAATGTGTGGGAAACCTATGGTTTTATCAGTGAATTTCAAAGGTTTTTTAAATGCTAATTTTAAAATGTATCAATTATTGTCTTTTTTGTGTTATTATACAAATGTTCTATATTTTTAACAATACTAAAATTTTAATTTTGACTAATTATTATGTACAAATTTTTGATTTTATAAAATAATTCTGGCCTTATTTTTTTTTTGGCGCGTTTTTTAAGGTGCGCTGTGCACTGTGGTGGCAATGACCTAGGCACTTTGACTGGGGTAGGTCTGGAAATGCTTTTAAAGGACACCTTTGGGCAATTGATGTCACTTTTTCCACAAACTGCCTTTGTATATTCCAATACATGCCAAAGGCAAAAATGGAACTGGTCCAACCAATACTGTCCACAGATTGAGAAAGCAAGGAAACATTTGAATAAGTCTGTTTCTGCTTTCCTCAGAGACTATGGTATGGGTTCTATATACCACAACAACTTGCGTTACAACTTGCAAGGCATTTATAGAGGAGACGGTGTACATTTCACAGATGGGGGAAACAGAGTCTTCCTCTTGAACTTTAGACTCTGCATCGGTACTTACTTGTAGGTACAAAAAATACTCAATGAACACAACGGCTCTTTTTAGAGCCAACCAACATCTAAACACTGAAACTTGTTATTTAACTTTTTTTTGGTATTTTTTTTCGACGTGCGGGCACCATGCGCGCACCTCGCGTTTAAAAAAAAGAAAATAATGTTTTTTTTATCCTTGGGGGTTCTTTAGGGACCCCTGAAAAGGCCTAGGGGGTCACGGAGTCTCTACCCTGCCCCCTTTTCACGTTCTCCACTTTTGTTTTTGACTCTCTTCTGCCTCGGGGGTGCGTGCAGCGTGTGCGCACCTCACACATTTTTTTTTTAATGTTTTTTTTGCCCTTCGGGGTCCTTAAGGGACCCCCTGAGAAGGCCTAGGGGGTCAGGCAGTCTCTACCCTGTCCCCTTTTCACGTTCTCCACTTTTGTTTTTGAACTTCTTCTGCCTCGGGGGTGCATGCACCGTGAGCGCACCCCACGATTTAATAAAAACATATATATACATTTTTTGGCCTTCAGGGTCCTTCAGGGACCCCCTGAGAAGGCCTAGGGGGTCAGGGAGTCTCTACCCTGCCCCCTTTTCACGTTCTCCACTTTTGTTTTTGACTCTCTTCTGCCTCGGGGGTACGTGCAACGTGTGCGCACCTCACGATTTTTATTTTTTTAAAATGTTTTTTTTGCCCTTCAGGGTCTTTCAGGGACCCCCTGAGAAGGCCTAGGGGGTCAGGGAGTCTCTACCCTGTCCCCTTTTCACGTTCTCCACTTTTGTTTTTGACTCTCTTCTGCCTCGTTGGTGTGTGCACCGTGAGCGCACCCCACGATTTAAAAAAATATATATTTTTTTTTTGGCTTCAGGGTCCTTCAGGGACCCCCTGAGAAGGCCTATGGGGTCAGGGAGTCTCTACCCTGCCCCCTTTTCACGTTCTCCACTTTTGTTTTTGGCTCTCTTCTGCCTCAGAGTGACAAAATGGCGTCCAACACTTCCTGGTTTCCGCCAATTGGAATGTTGACAGACGTCTAACAGCAAATCAGAATTCCGCTCGCGCACACCCGATTCGTGCCCGGTGCGCGCACGGGTGCGGGCACGGTGCGTGCTTCTAGATATATATATTTTTTCTCTTAATTTTCTCAGGAACTACTGGATGGATTTACACCACTTGAGCTAAAGCATGATCTGCGAATCAGACTCTATCATTTTGCCAAATTTCTTGTAATTCCGTTCAGCCGTTCGGGCTGTAGCCGTGTCTAATCGTCCTATGGAAAATAACATGGGGAAAACACGTTTTGGGACCCCCCTTTTTTCTCAGCTCCCACTTGACGAATCCCCCCAAAACTTTCAGGGAAGGGGCAGAGCAGGACATCTTCTTTGAGAAATTCGCGAAGATTCATCAACCGGCGACAAAGTTATTCCCAATAAAATTTTGCGGATTTCCTATGGAAACAAGGTCCTAACTATAACTACCTACTGGCGACCGCCAGTAGGTAATATATATATACATAGATAGATATATAGAATATATTACCTACTGGCGGTCGCCAGTAGGTAGTTATAGTTAGGATCGTTTTCCATAGGAAATCCGCAACATTCTATTGGGAATAACTTTGGCACCCAATGAGGGATCTGCCTGTAATTTTCCTTAACTTTGCCTCGCTGCGCTCCGCTCCTTTCCTGAAAGTTTTGGGGGGATTCGTCAAGCGGGGGCCGAGATAAAAGGGGGGTCCCAAAACGTGTTTTCCCCATGTTAATTTCCATAGGGCGGTTGGACTCACTTTTAGCCCGAACGGCTGAATGGATTTCCACCAAACTTGGAAAAATTGTAGGGACTGGTACCCCGATGTGCCTTTGCTATGTCTCAAGATATATGTTCCAGTGGTTTTTACAAAAATTAACTTTGAAAAAATATATATTGGGCTACATTGGGCTATATATATGTTAGAGCCCAAATGTAGCCCAATGTAGCCCAATGTAGCCCAATGTAGCCCAAAGATGGCCACCAGAGAAAAAAAAACCAAATGTAGCCCAAATATCAGCCAGATGTAGCCCAACTATAGCCCAATGACAGAATGTCCCAGAGTGTTCTAAAGAACAACTAGAGCGCTAACAGTCTTACTTATGACAAAAGTATGGCACACCTGAAGTCATCTTGATTGGAATAAAGTGTTAACACTTAAAACATTTAATTTGCAAAGGAACAAAATGAGGGGGTTCATTTTGCCATAGAAATTATGATTAGTGCTGAAGAAAGAAAAATTAGGGCGCATTTTGAGTGACTTCTCAAATCCTTTTATATTTCATTAAAAAAATTCTGATATGCAGTCTCCAAAGATGGCCACCAGAGACAAAAGAGCCCAAATGTAGCCCAAATATCAGCCAGATGTAGCCCAACTATAGCCCAATGACAGAATGTCCCAGAGTGTTCTAAAGAACAACTAGAACGCTAACAGTCTTACTTATGACAAAAGTATGGCACACCTGAAGTCATCTTGATTGGAATAAAGTGGTAACACTTAATACATTTAATTTGAAAAGGAACAAAATGAGGGGTTTCATTTTGCCATAGAAATTTTATTTATATATATATATATATATATATATATATATATATATGAGGTACGTGAAGCTCCTGCTACGCAATGAACAAAACAGCAAGACTGTCAGGCAGCAAACAGGAACAGCGAGACCCAGAGAAGGTGCAAATGTTTTTATTGAAATTTAGCCCAGTACCAGTCCGCCATGACGCGTTTCGGCTAAAGATAGCCTTGATCACATGACAAGCGTCAAGAGGGCTGATCACCCTTTTAAAGTGCAAGCAGTGCCATCACATGTGATAGGAATAGAAAACATACTATTGAAGTTTCCATGTTGTTACATTATCCATATTTCGACATAAATGTCAGAATTACACATATTTACAAATCAATAATAGTCACAGCATGTTGGGTATATAACAAAATTAATTATTTAACCAAACTGTGCTATCCTTAACCACTAGATATATAATTGATAGAGCCAACATGGCAACGGCTACATCCAACTTTTAAAATATTATAAAAGTTAAAAGCCACTTAAATAGTTATATACAATAAAATATAATATAACCAATAAAACTACCAAACTCTGTATAAATCATATTGCAAATTAAGACTACATTGTCATGAGCTCCTAATTGCTTCAAATCATGCCCAAGTGGGCTGCTAGTTTTAAGGGCCAGTTGTAATTGATGTACATGTGCAAAAATTAGATGTTTGTATACACATGGTGATGGCAATATAAAGTGCTCCCAAAGTTGTGATAACAATATCAAATTGCTAGTGAATTAAAATGGTCATGGAGAGTTACAGGGACATATTTTCACATTAAAATAGAATTTCATGAGTCACATATCAAATAGTAAAGATTAAAACCACCAGTACAGGTACACGGTATGAACAAAGGAAGCAATGCATTACAACGATTGAATAGCATAAGGTAAATGCAATAGTACTTAGAGATAAGTGTGGCAATCCTCCCCAATATTAAGACCTTGCGGTGCCTTAAGATATATATATTCACTGAAAAAAACCATAGGTTTCACACCAGTTATAGTTAGGAATTAGCATTTAAAAAACCTATTAAATTCACTGAAAAAACCATAGGTTTCACACCAGTTATAGTTAGGTGGAAATTTTACTCGCATAAAACCATTGAAATTCCCACGTTATAGTTAGTTGAACTCACTATAACTTGCGCGTGCAATGCACTGCTGATGACGTCACATATTACATCACTCATGACATGGTCAGTGACATCACTCATGACATCACTGATGACATCTCAAATGACATCACTGATGACATCATCCAGTGAATGTGTATCTTTCTGAAAATTAAATATTTTTTATAGATGTATATCTAAAGGTTGATGGAAGAATAAATGGGTAAATAAATGTCTAAATGGATGTTTTTTGTGTAAAATTGATTGGTTAACTGACTTATTAAATGTATCTTAGTGAATACATATATTAGCGAGTAATGTTTAAATATTTAAATATCTGTGTCTCACTTTGTGTATAAGTGGCTGCATGGGTTGGTGAGTAGCTACATGAGTGTGTATATGGGTTATTAGTTGTTTTTTTGAGTATCAGTATCAGTGTCTGTATGGTTCGGTGGGGGATATTACTTAGAGCACAGATGCATGAATGAGTGACTCACTATTTGTATGTATTTTGAAGACAGCATGTGTGCAAGACTGTATGGGTGGATGATTGTGTGTATGGGTGGGTTAGTGAGTATGTGTTTTTATAATTGATTGTTTAAGAGAGTAAATATGTTTCCGTTTCTGTAGAAGTATGTGTAGTGGTGTGTATATAGCAGTATAATCAATTAAATGGTTTTTTGATAGTTTATTTGCATGTGTGAATTTGTGTGTGAGTAACTATATGGATGAGTATTAGTGTGTAACAGAATGTATAGGTGTATGAGTACATATGATGAGTAAGTACATGCATGAGTGACTATATAGAACTGTTGGTGAATGAGTGGATGTGTATGTAGATGTTGGAATTACCTAATAAGTTGTTGTAATTGGTATTGGTTTCTCCTTTTTTAAGAAAATGTTAGTTTCTATTTTTGAATGTGTGTGTCAAAGGTTATTTTATGCTGATAGGAGGTCTGCCACTTTGTCACAAGGATGTTGTCATCAGTGATGTCATTTGAGGGTGTCATCAGTGATGTCATGAGTGATGTCACTGACCATGTCATGAGTGATGTAATATGTGACGTCATCAGCAGTGCATTGCACGCGCAAGTTATAGTGAGTCCAACTAACTATAACGTGGGAATTTCAATGGTTTTATGCGAGTAAAATTTCCACCTAACTATAACCGGTGTGAAACCTTTGGTTTTTTCAGTGAATATATATATATATATATATATATATATATATATATTTCACCAAAGCGTCCAAGACTCAGCGTGCTCTTTTCAGAGTTGGTGCGCCTGACAAGGCTGGACAAGCCTTGCATCAATTCTTCCACCAATTTTCAAAACAGGCAGCACTCTCACAGTTTTGGGCAGAATAACGGTTTATTCCATCTTTTGCAGTGCCATGAAATCCCCTCCACCAACGCGTTTCACCCTGTGGGCTTGATCACGGTACAATGTATTGTAAGTCCCTTTACTGTTTCTATGTTATATACCCAAGCATCATGCTGCACATTATGATGCATTCTGGGTCAGGTAGTTGATGAAACATATAACCCAATTGTGATATGCCAAAAGTGTGTTTTTTTCCTTTAAAAAGTGAATTATAAAAAATAATAAATAATAAATAATAAATAGAAATAATTTTCTGTTCTTGGTCTTATTATTTTTCCATTTAACTTGTTTGTGCCACAGTGTCATGTTTTTCTAAATTTCCATATCTCTGACATCCTTAGGACTTTTGGCTCATCGCAATATGGCTTTTATTTTTATGCAGTCTGTTGAACATTTTTACTCAGTTTACCTTTCTGAGCTACCCCTTTCTCTCAGCTTTGTAATAGTCTCAGTGACTTTACATCTTGTATTACTAATTACAACACAAAAGTCCATGTTGGTTGTTTTCATGACTAGTGCATGTTATCCGGGACGTCACAATTATGTTCTGACAACCGCATGTACTTTAGGTTCAGTGCCTATCAAACCCTTTATCCTTTCATTTCTGCCTTCTCATCCTTTGTTTTGTTAAATTTTTGTTGTTTACAGTCAGATCTTTGTTATGGTTTATTTTTTCTTTTCTGGCCATCTCTTATCTTTTCATTCCTCCTTTAGAGGTGTACGTACATTTCTTCATCCCCGTTCAATCCTGTTGGGAATTTTGTTCTGAATCTGATGATTAGCTTCGACTCCAATCTTCGCAATCTCAGGGTTCGGTTTCCCCCCCTCTCACTGATAGGTATCGTCGCCAGTCCAAAATAACTCATGTCCTTCCAAGTTTTTCCTCCATGGGTTAGCATGTGTTTTGACATGGCATATGTCAGATCTTTATTCTGAATTGCCCTTGTATGTTCCAAGATTCTTTTCTTTAACGGGCAGATCGTGCTGCCAATGTAACACTTGCCACATTGGCATTCCAGGCTGTAGACCACATGTGTGGTATTGCATGTAATGGTGTCTTCGATGTTAAAGATCTTCCCTTGAGGGTCTAGGATGCTTCTTGTATTTTTGCCAATTTTACAAGCTTTACATTGACTACATTTTGTAAAGCCTTTTTGCAGTCCTTGAAGCCATGTCTCGGGACGTTTATTTACAAAGTGACTGTTCACCAATTTGTCAAATAAAGATGGAGCACACACTTTTGGCATATCACAAATGGGTTATATGTTTCATAAACTACCTGACCCAGAATGCATCATAATGTGCAGTATGATGTTCGGGTATATAACATAGAAACAGTAAAGGGACTTACAATACATTGTACCTTGATCAAGCCCAGCAGGGTGAAACGCGTTGGTGGAGGGGATTTTATGGCACTGCAAAAGATGGAATAAACCGTTATTCTGCCCAAAAATGTGAGAGTGCTGCCTGTTATTGAAAATTGGTGGAAGGATATATATATATATATATATATATATATATATATATATATATATATATATATATATATATATATATATATATATATATATATATTCACAGAAAAATCATAGGTTTCAGCCACGTTATAGTTAGGAATTATCATTTAAAAAACCTTAGAAATTCACTGAAAAAAACATAAGTTTCAGCCACATTATAGTTAGGAATTAGCATTTAATGTGTGTCTTTCTGAAAAATAAATATTTTTTATATATGTATATCTAAAGATCAATGGAAGAATAAATGGGTAAATAAGTGTCCAGATGGATGTTTTTTTTGTAAAAATTATTGTATAACTGACTTATTAAGTGTATCTTTGTAAATACATGTATTAGCGAGAAAAGTTTAAATATGTAAATATCTGTATCAGTGTCTCACTTTGTGTATAAGTGTCTGCATGGGTTGGTGAGTAGCTACATGAGTGTCTATATGGGTTATTAGTTTGTTTTTTGAGTATCAGTATGAGTGTCTGTATGGTTTGGTGGGGGGTATTACTTAGCGCATAGATGCATGAATGAGTGACTCACTGCTTGTATGTGTTTTGGAGACAGCATGTGTGCAGGACTGTATGGGTGGATGAGTGTGTGTATGGGTGTGTTAGTGAGTGAATGACTGTCTCAATAGTATCTTTATGAGTAACTACATATGTTTTAAACTAGTATATGTGAGTATTGATGTATATAAGTGAGTATATGTGAGAGTGAGAGATTGGAAGAGTTCCTCTCTGTCATATACCTTAACACCCGCTCCCTGGTCAAGCACCAGCTAGACATCTTCTTGCTGCTCAAATCTGAGCAACCTGATTTTCTGTTGCTCACCGAAACTTGGTGGTCCCAGGAATCCTCCCCTGACATCCTAGCTGCCCCCCCTCTGACTACATCATCATTCAAGGGAATCGCCCTCAGGGGAAAATGGGCGGAGGAGTGGCTATCATCACCCGCCATGACTGCAAATACTCCACGCTCCCCCCCTTGCCCTACCCTCGGTGGACAATCTAGTGCTCAAACTTGAATGCAAATCGATCACGGAACCTCTAGTATGTGTCCTGCTTGATAGGCCCCCCGAAAGGATGCCCCTGTTCCCTCATTCCCTGGGCGAACAGGTTGCACACTTAGTCACCACTCATGGGAAGGTCATGCTTATTGGTGACTTCAACTACTGGGCCATTGACCCTTCGGGTGGCCCTCAATCGATCAAACTCAGTGAGTTACTCTCGGGGCTCAATCTGGTGCAACAAGTGAGAACGGCCACCCATATCAAGGGTCACACTCTTGACCAGATCTGGTCCGTTAATATAGCCATGTCGCCTGTGTCTGTACTCCCATGCACTTGGTCTGACCACTATGTTCACCATCTTTGACAATTTTTCGGTCAAATCGTCCTGCCCTGGAGGAGGCACTTACAGAAATTGGAAGATATGCGACAAAACATCCTTCCATAGCTCTCTCACTAACTCCCTCCCCCCTCTCAACCCCTTTATCAACCGTGCTGACGAACAGCTCACCGGCTGGCTGCTTGCCACTAGTAACAAATTTGCGCCCCTTAAGAAAGCACGTGCCCCCCGTCGCCATGACGCTCATAAGTGGTTTTCTGACAAGTTAAAAACTCACAAACTAGGCCTAAGGCAACTTGAAAGAACCTGGAGACGCAAGTACCTTCCAGAAGACAAACGCCTTTATATCAACTCATTAAAGATCTATAAAAAATCCATCTTGACCGCCAAAGCCGCATACTTTCCTCCAAAATGTTGTCCACCTCTAACCGCACTAAAGAGATCTTTTCTATAGTAAATGAGTTGTCCAATCCTGACAGAGTCTCCGTCAGACCCGTCCCTTCACAAACGTTCTGCAACTCCTTAAACTCTTTCTTTACCGAGAAAATTGCACTGATTAAGGCTAGCATCCCGCCTTGCAATAACCCCCCGCCTTGTCCCACCGTGGTCCAAAACCACACCACCTTCTCGCAATTTCCCCAGCATCACCGAGCTTGCCCTCTTGGACCTACTCTCTAAAGTCAAGTCAGGCTCTCCCATGGATTGCTGCCCTTCCAGCATCCTGAAAGAAATCTTCCCTTCCCTGCACTCCATCTTCTGAACCAATCACTTTCCCAGGGTATTGTCCCTGCCTCCTTTAAGGAAGCCATTGTCACTCCTCTTTTAAAAAAGCCCGGGGCTGACCCCCACCTGTTAACTAATTACCGCCCTATCTCCCTCTTACCCTACCTTGCCAAGGTTCTGGAAACGCATGTCACGAGATGTTATTGGTTTTTATTGTTATTGGTTTTTATTGTGCGCACAGCTACTCCAGCTAAGGAGCGTCCTGGCGCATTTGACAAGGAAGTGCATAAAAAACATAACACAACTAAAAAGAGAACCAGAGAAGACCCCTCTAAAATACACAACACAGGCTAGGGGTTAAAAACTAAAACAGGAAAGTTTTCAAGGCTTTCCTAAAAGCCATAAGATCCTCTAACATGTCTCACTGAGTTTCTAGAAGACTCTGAATTTCTTGACCCTAACCAAGCTGGGTTCCGCCCGGCTCATTCCACCGAGGCGGTGATCCTCACAGTCCTAGACTCTCTTCGTGACAAGGTTGACTCCGGCTGTTCGCAGGCCCTTGTACTGTTAGACCTCTCCGCGGCCTTTGACACGGTCGATCATAATCTTTTGGTCGATCGTGTCAGAGACGCAGGAATCACGGGACCCGCCCTGGGCTGGATTATCTCCTTTTTGGAGAATCAATCCCAGGCAGTCAGCACCGCACCCTTTACAGTGCCCAGAATGAGCATCTCCTGTGGGGTCCCTCAGGGTTCCTCACTCTCTCCCTTGTTATTTAACCTGTATCTTCTTCCCCTCATCTGAGCTCTGAGAGAATGTGAAGTCTGCACCTTCAACTATGCAGACGACTTCCAACTTATCTTCCCCATTAGTAACTCTCCAGAGGCCGTTCTCACTTTTCAGTCCACTATACGGTTCATCAGTCAGTGGTTGAACAGTAATCATTTCAAGCTCAATCCGGATAAGACAGAGCTTGTTCTTACCGGGGGTATCACCAAGAGCCCCTGGGGCCCTCATTTTTGGCCCAAGGAACTTGGCCAAGCTCCTTCTCCATCGTCCACGGCCAAAAGCTTAGGGGTCATTATCAGCCAAGACCTCACAATGAAGGCCCAGATCAGCTCAGTGATCTCTACCTGTTTTTTCCAACTTAGGAAAATAAAAAAAGATCTGCAGGTTCCTCACCCATGAAGCACGAATCCAGGTGATTCTTGCCATGATCATGTCCCATGTTGATTATGCCAATTCTCTTTACCATGGCATTCCCATCTATCTTTCCAAACGCCTACAAATGTTCCAGAACCAGGCGGCTCACCTGATTACTCGCCACCCCAGACATCTCCATATCACCCCCCTCTTGAAACAACTGCATTGGCTACCTATAATCCAGCGCTGTGCCTTTAAGGTTGGTTGCCTCATTTACAAGGCCCTCAATGGGAAAAGTCCAAAATTTGTGAATAAACTGATTCACAGACACGCTCCCTCCCGCAACCTGCGCTCAGTCCACAAACTATTGCTATCGTCACCTTCCTACAGGCTAAATCGCACTGGTGGTGCCAGCTTTGCTGTCCTGGCGCCCATGTTCTGGAACTCTCTCCCTTCCGACATACGCTTCTGTGACACTCTTCTTAAATTCAGAAGCTGTCTTAAAACCTGGCTATTTCGCCAAGCCTTCTAATTTTGCACTCGAACCTGGGCTCTGAAGACATGGTAGCGCCAAGAAACCTCCTCGGTGTATGTGCGCTTTATAAATGTATTTTAACATAACATAACATATAAATAAGTATGTGTTTCTATAAGTGATTGTTTAAGAGAGTAGGTAGGTGTACGTTTCTGTAGAAGTAACTGTAGTGGAGTGTGTATAGTTGTATATGCAAGTAAATGGATGTTTATTTGCATGTGTGAGTATGTGTGTGAGTAACTCTATGAATGAGTGTCGGTGTGTAACAGGATGTATAGGTGTATGAGTACATATGATGAGTGAGTACATGTATGAGTGACTATATAGAACTGTTGGTGAATGAGTGGATGTGTATGTAGATGTTGGAATTACTGAATAGGTTGTTGTAATTGGTATTGGTATCTCCATTTTTTTGAAAATTTTAGTTTCTATTTTTTAATGTGTGTATCAAGGGTTATATTACGCTGAGAGGAGGTCTGCCACTCTTTCACAATGATGATGTCATCAGTGATGTCATTTGAGATGGCATCAGTGATGTCATGAGTGATGTCACTGACCATGTCATGAGTGATGTAATATGTGACGTCATCAGCAGTGCATTGCGTACGCGCGAGTTATAGTTAGCTGAACTAACTATACTGGGGGAATTTCAATGGTTTTGTATGAATGAAATATCCAGTTAACTATAACATACGTGAAACCTATGTTTTTTTCAGTGAATTTCTAAGGTTTTTTAACCCCTTCCGCGCTAAGCGTTTTACCGCTGTGCGCTGAAGATTCGCAATTACCGCGTTACATGACGAGCTCAGCTCGTCATGAGCGTACGACAGGCGTACCTCATGACGAGCTGAGCTCGTCATGAGCGTGGAAGGGGTTACATGCTAATTCCTAACTATAATGTGGCTGAAACCTATGGTTTTTCCAGTGAATTTCAAATGTTTTTTAAATGCTAATTCCGAACTATACCGTGGCTGAAACCTATGATTTTTCAGTGAATTTCAAAGGTTTTGTAAATGATAATTTTTAAATGTATTAATTGTTATAGTTTTTGTACTAATTTACTACATTGTTTTAAAGTATTTATTTTTAGATATTTTATTTTTTTAATCACATTACATATTTTTATTATAATTTGAAAAAAAATGTTTTTAAAAATGTTGAAATTGCAATATTTTTTTATTTTATATTTTTTAAATGTATATATATTTTATATAGCAGGCAATGATATCCTATGGAAGGAAATTCAAGTTACTGGTAAGTACAGTTACATTTACTTTTCAGGAACAGTAGTGAGCTGAACGATGCAGCACTGAGGTCTCTCCTGATAACAGATAATTAAATCGGAATTCGTAGTTCGGCTGATTTTTGAGGAATTTTTTACATTTCCAAAACTCCACACTTGGAAAATTTTCCAAGTGAAACCAGTCAATGTTACCCTATTGAAGGAAATTCAAGTTACTGTAACTATGATTAGAATTACTTTTCAGGATCAGTAGTGGGCTGAGTAGTGGGCTGGAAGATGCAGCACTGATGTCTCTGCTGATCACAGGTGAGTATATCGGAATTCGTAGTTCGGCTGATTTTTGAGGAATTTTTTAAACTTCCAAAACTCCACACTTCGAAAAATTTCCAAGTGAAACCAGTCAAAGTTAGCCTATGGAAGGAAATTCAAGTTACTGTAACTACGATTAGAATTAATTTTCAGGATCAGTAGTGGGCTGAAAGATGCAGCACTGAGGTCTCTCGTGATAACAGGTGAGTAAATTGGAATTCGTAGTTCGGCTGATTTTTGAGGAATTTTTTAAACTTCAAAAACTCCACACTTAGAAAAATTTCCAAATGAAACCAGTCAATGTTAGCCTATGGAAGGAAATTCAAGTTACTGTAAGTATGGTTAGAATTACTTTTCAGGATCAGTAGTGGGCTGAGTAGTGGGCTGAAAGATGCAGCACTGAGGTCTCTCCTGATAACAGGTGAGTAAATCGGAATTCGTAGTTCGGCTGATTTTTGAGGAATTTTTTAAACTTCCAAAACTCCACACTTCGAAAAATTTCCAAGTGAAACCAGTCAATGTTAGCCTATGAAAGGAAATTTAAGTTACTGTAAGTATGGTTAGAATTACTTTTCAGAATCAGTAGTGGGCTGAAAGATGCAGCACTGATGTCTCTGCTGATAACAGGTAAATATATCGGAATTCGTAGTTCGGCTGATTTTAGAGGGATTTTTTAAAGTTCCAAAACTCCACACTTAGAAAAATTTCCAAGTGAAACCAGTCAATGTTAGCCTATGGAAGGAAATTCAAGTTACTGTAAGTATGGTTAGAATTACTTTTCAGGATCAGTAGTGCGCTCAAAGAGGCAGCACTGATGTCTCTTGTAATAACAGGTGAGTAAATCGGAATTCGTAGTTCGACTGATTTTAGAGGAATATGTTGCTCAATATTGAAGGAAGGGGGCGGGGCCTAAGGTAACATGTGTGCAAACACGCCCTGTGACGCGTTTTAGGTTGGGGAATTAATTCCTCTTCAATCCTGAGGTCCCCTGTGAGCCGGCTAGCCCACCAGGCACCTCCAGTATGCGCCAAGGAGCTGTGTTGCAGAGAGGTGTTCAGAGGGCACGCCCCCTTTACAAAACTATGTAACACAGCTCCGTGGCACTTACTGGAGATACCTGTTGGACTAGTTGCCTCCTAGGGGACCTCTGGATTGAAGAGGAATTAATTCCCCAACTTAAAACGCGCCACAGGGCATGTTTGCACTCACATCACCTCAAGCCCCGCCCCCTACCTTCACCACTGTGCAAACGCGCCCCGTAGCATGTTATAAGTTGGGGGATTAAGTCCCCTTGCATACTGAGGGTCCCTGGGGGCCAACTAGCTCACCAGAAACCTCCAGTATATGGCAGGGAGCTGCGTTGCAGACAGGTGTAAAAAGGGGCGTGGCCTCATTGCACCTCTCTACAACGCAGCCCCCTGACGCGTTTGCAGGGGGGGAACTAATTCCCCTTGCATACTGGGGGTCCCTGGGGGCCAACTAGCCCACCAGGAAGCTCCAGTATGCGCAAGGGGGCTGCGTTGCAGAGAGGTTTTATGAGGCCACGCCCCTTTTTACATCTCTCTGCAACACAGCGTCCTGGCGCATACTGGAGGATCCTGGTGGGCAAGTTGGCCCCCAGGGACCCCCAGTAGGCCGTGTGTCCCCCTCCCTTGATCACATTTCCCCCCAGGGAGGTGGCTGACCCCAGGGCAGTGGGGAAGTCCCTACAACTTCCCCTGCATTACTTAATATAAAAAAAAACTGTGTGCCCTGGGGAGGTGGTGGCTCCTGGATCAGGAGAGGTCTGCGAGGCCTCCAAATGGTGCCTTAATGAGCACTGGGGAAGTGACGGTCTGCAGGGCAGGGGGATGTCCGTGAGGTCCTCCCACATAATTCAAAATACCCACAGGGAATTGGCGGCCCCTGGGGAGCTGGCGGCCCCCGGGGGTTGATAAGCCCTTGAGTGGTGCCCATGCACCCCCTCCTATATTTATCATATGCCCCTGGGACCTGACCTGGGGTTATTTTAAAGCAAGCATGGGAGCCCACGCTTGTTTTTAAAAAAAATTAATTTGGACAGATCCACTGTTTTAAAAAAATATTTAGCTTTTACCCTCTACGAGGTGCCTGAAGGACCCCCTCCCTATATCTGGGAGGGGGTCAGGGCCTATTTTTCAATTTTTTTCTGGAAATCGGCTTGACGCAGAGTACCAAGATGGCTGTCAACACTTCCTGGTTGAAATGTTGGCATCCAATAACATTTTATTAGGACTTGTGTTCTCAGATCTCTATATTATTAAAGATTTTAGGAGAGAAACACACCACTGCGGCCATTACCTTCCCTTAAGTGAGTAATGTCATACAGTGTCACGCAGTCATGCAGTGTCATGCAGTGTCATGCAGTCATGCTTTGTCATGCAGTGGTTAAAGTCATATAGCGTCACTGTTGGACAGGCCGCATGTTCGAGCTGTACCCCCTCCCCGCAATGGGACCAGGACCCTGGCTCTCCCTGCATCCCCAGCCAGAGTCCACCAACGACCACCCGAAGTACCCTGCAATCCCTCCACTACAAGACACCAGCTCCGGACCCCGCTGGCCCGGGTCACCATCTACCCCACGACATCGACCCGGCCGCCATCTTGGGGCGCTGCAGCACGAGGCCACGTGGCCTCAACTCGACCCTCACCCTGGGCCCGGCCGGGCCCGACATCGAGGCACCAACCTCCCCCCAGGAGGCAGAGTGATCACTTGGCGAGTCAATGGGAGAAGGAATCGTCAACGGCTCTCCTCCGCCAGGTGTCGATCACCCCAGGCCGCCTGGGCGCTGGCTCCACCCCCCTGCTGGGTGTCTGGACTCCCTCATCCCGGACCTCCCGGCCCCCAGGCGCGAGGGTCCGGACATCAAAGGGGACCAGACCTATAACTGGGGCAGGACCAGACCAGGAAGGCAGTTGTATCCTGGAGTCGAGAGACCCGAGAAGAACTCATCCGTGACTTGGCCTGCTGGCGCTGCCGCGGCCCTCTGCCTCGTGAAACCATCGTCTTGGCCTGCTGGCGCTGCCGCGGCCCTCTGCCTCGTGAAACCATCGTTTTGGCCTGCTGGCGCTGCCGCGGCCCTCTGCCTCGTGAAACCATCGTCTTGGCCTGCTGGCGCTGCCGCGGCCCTCTGCCTCGTGAAACCATCGTCTTGGCCTGCTGGCGCTGCCGCGGCCCTCTGCCTCGTGAAACCATCGTCTTGGCCTGCTGGCGCTGCCGCGGCCCTCTGCCTCGTGAAACCATCGTCTTGGCCTGCTGGCGCTGCCGCGGCCCTCTGCCTCGTGAAACCATCTTGGCCTGCTGGCGTTGCCGCGGCCCTCTGCTTTATGAGACTATCACCTTGGCCTGCTGGCGCTGCCGCGGCCCAATCCACAGACCCTCCAGCTCGAGGATTGTGAGCTCGCCTTTTACCACCACCTGTACCGATCCGGTACTAAGACTGTCCCGCTACCCCCTTTCCCTACAGAGACTAGAAGTGAGAGGACCCCCGGGTCCAAGTTATCCTGTATCGCTGATATCCTTGCCTTAAGAACCTTATATAAAGCCTTGAACTCGACTTGGTGTGGTGCCTGTTTGTGGGGAGGGAGGGTACTTGTCTGTACGATCGCCGGAGACGGTCCCCCTCGGGGATCTCTCCCTCGGTATCCGGCCGACCCTCAGGGTCCCCGTCTAACATTGGTGGCCAGCGACGGGATCCGAACCTACGCATAATCGTACAGAAAGTCACTCGCCCCACCACACACAACAACCATGTCAATAGAGAGCGGAACAACGGAAAAATTTCAGATGGAAAAATTGGAAGACTACAACCACCGGGAACTGAAGCAATATTGCATAGAACTTGGACTTCCAACCACAGGTCTTAGCACAAAGGAAGACTTCAAACGAGCCCTAGAAGCTTGGGCAGAAACGGGTACGGCCGTACCCCGAACACAAACAACCGAAACGAGCCCCGCACCAACTAAAGAAAGAACGGATCTCTCCCTGGAAGAGATCCGAGAAAGAGAAAAAACCAGACTCCACGAATTAGAACTTGCCCGACTTCGCTTGGATGGGGAACTCAAGCTGGCAGAACAAAAAATAACCCTGGAACACTTACGACTCAGGGAAGAGCGGGAAGACAAGCAAAGACAGAGGGAGCTAGAGGAAAAGAGACTAGAATACGAACATGAGCGCAATCTCAAAGCACTGGAGATTCAGAAACAGAATAAAGACCTCGGGCTCCCCGAACGACCGACCCCGTCGGCCTCGACCGAACCCAAGGTTCACATCCCCAAAGATGTCATCCGGGAATACCACAAGAACGATGATATCCAGCAGTGGTTTAAAGCCTATGAGGTGGCAATGACCTCCCACCGGATTCCCCGAAGCGATTGGGGAGCCGGATTATGGGGGAGGTTTGTCAACGAAGGGCGGGACGCCCTGCTGCAACTCCCGGACCAGCTGATGACCTCCTACGACCACATGAAGGCCGCCCTCCTCACTCGATACGGGCTCACACCTGAGATGTACCGCCAACGGTTCCGCGACTGCAAACGGATTCCGGGTACAACTTGGGTGGAGTACGTGAACTTTTTTAGCCGAGCCTTCGAGGGGTGGATCAAGGGCAACAAAGTAACCACCTACGACCAACTCTTTGACCTTATCGTATGGGAACACCTGTCGAACAACTGCTTCGTGGAGCTCCGGCAACACCTCCTGGACAGCAAGCTAACCGACCCTCGACAACTCGCCGCCGAAGCCGACCGGTGGGAAAGCACCCGAGTTGGCCGGAGCGCACCCAGCGAAGTATCCAGATCGTATCGCCCCCGAGGGGGAGGAGGAAGTCAGGGTCGGGGGAGAGACCCCGGCCCCTCGTCACCCACCAGAAACCCCTCGACCCCGGTTGGCCGGGGAAGCCCTGCCGTCCGGACCGGTTTCCGGGCCAACATTACGTGCCACCGGTGCCAGCGACCCGGCCACTACGCCAGTGATCCCAACTGCCCAAAGAATCCGAACACTACTCCCCGCCAAGTTGCAGCGGCGGCCCTAGGGGAAGAAATAATCCCGGAAGACCAAGAGGAGTACGAGACCGATCCCTCTGAATGGGCACCCGCCGCCATGGCACTGGTCTGCTTAGGGGAGAGAGACATGATTCCGCGGGCCCCCCTTCCCGCCAACACACAGAAGTACGGTCAATGGGTCAACATCAATGGCCGCCGGGCGGAAGCCCTCCGCGACACCGGGGCCAGTGTAACGGCGGTCCGACGCCACCTCGTCACTCCAGACCAAATCTTGCCGAACATTCTTTGCCCTGTTCGATCAGCCGACAACTCCGAAAGCCTATGCCACATGGCCTGCGTCCCCTTCGAGTGGGGAGGAGTAACAGGGATGTTAAAAGTAACTGTCCGCGACGATGCCCCCGTGGACTGCCTCCTAGGAAACGACCTTGAAAGCTCTCCCTGGGCAGCTGTCGAACGGAGGGAGCACCTGGGGATGCTTGGCCTCCCCGAATGGGTCTGCGTCACGACCCGGTCCATGACCGCCCGCGCGGTCCCCAGCCCAGAAGAGCCCGAGTGGCCAGAACCTCCTCCCGCGCTCATCCCAGAGGAGGCCGCCCCAGAAGCCATTCCCTTGGCCCAAACCGAAGAAGGACCCGACCAGCTTCGGGACGTCCCTGACCTGGCACAATGGCGGCAGGAGGGAGGCCCCACGCAGGAACAATTCCGGGCCGAGCAACAAACCTGTCCTTCTCTCGAAGGACTCCGGCAGCAAGCCCTGGCCCAGAGCACCGGGGATACCTCGGGGGCCCACTGGATCTACTGGGACCAAGACCTGCTCTACAGCGAGCAGAAAATTGCAGAACTAGGGGCCAGTCGGGTGCTGGTGGTGCCCCTTCGCTTCCGAGACTTCCTCCTGAACTTAGCCCACGATGTCCCCCTTGCCGGACACCTGGGGCAGGATAAAACCTACGACCGCCTGGTGACCCATTTTTTCTGGCCCCACATGCGGAAGGATGTCACCAACCACTGCAAGGCCTGCCCCACCTGCCAGGCCAGCGGAAAAAGTGGCCGAAAAATCAAAGCACCATTACAACCCTTTCCTGTCGTCACCACCCCGTTTGAACGAGTGGGAATAGACATTGTGGGGCCCCTCGACCCTCGAACAGCCCAAGGACACCGGTTCATCCTGGTCCTGGTAGACCACGCCACCCGCTATCCCGAGGCCATCCCTCTTCGGACTGTGACGGCCCCCGTGGTGGGCCGGGCCCTGATGGGGATCTTCTCCCGGGTGGGGGTCCCCCGGGAGGTCGTCAGTGACAGGGGCACGAACTTTATCTCCAGATATATGAAGTCCCTCTGGCAGCAATGCGGGGTCACCTACAAATTCACGACCCCCTATCACCCGCAAGGAAACGGACTGGTCGAGAGATTCAACCGCACCCTCAAGGGGATGATTATGGGTCTAGAAGAACCCCTTCGACGCCAGTGGGACGTACTGCTGCCATGCCTCCTGTTTGCCTATCGGGAGGTCCCGCAGAAGTCCCTCGGCTTCAGCCCCTTTGAACTACTGTACGGACACCCCGTCCGGGGCCCCCTCAGCCTAGTCAAGGAAGGTTGGGAGCAGCCTCCCCAGAAAACTCCCCCGGACATCTACCGGTATCTCCTGGCTCTCCGCAACCAGACCCGGCGGTTCCGAGACACCGCCAAAGCCAACCTCGAGGCCAGTCAGGAGGACATGAAGAGGTGGTACGATCAGCACACGTCCTCCATTGAGTTCGAACCTGGACAACAGGTCTGGGTGATGTCCCCGGTTGAGCCCTGTGCCCTCCAAGACAGATGGTCCGGGCCCTTCAAGGTAATCGAACGCAAGGGGCCCGTCACCTATTTAATCGACATGGAGACTGCCCGGAACCCCCTACGGGTCCTCCATGCCAACAGGCTCAAACCCCATTTTGTGCGATCCGAACTCAGCCTCCTAATGGCTACCGATACTGGGACAGAAGAAGACTCCGAACCCCTTCCGGACTTACTGAGGGCCTTCGAGCAGGATGGCTCAGTGGAAGGGGTCCAGCTCTCCGAGGCCCTGTCCCCGGAGCAACGCCAAGACTGCCAAACGCTCCTGAGGCAGTTCGCCTCCCTGTTCTCCCTCACCCCCGGAGTCACCCCCTGGTGCCTCCACGATGTGGACACCGGGGACAGCCCTCCTATTCGACACCGAGCATACCGCGTACCAGACCGGGTACGAGCCTGCATCCAGACCGAGGTGTCCAAGATGCTGACCCTAGGAGTGATCGAACCCTCAGACAGTCCCTGGGCGAGCCCAGTCGTCCTGGTTCCCAAGGCAGCTGCCCCGGGCATTGCCCCTGAGCTCCGGTTCTGCGTGGACTATCGAGGGCTGAATGCAGTTACCCGGACCGACGCTCATCCCATCCCCCGGGCAGACGAGCTAATTGACCGGATGGGGGCCGCCCGCTACCTGAGCATCTTCGACTTAACAGCGGGCTACTGGCAAATCGGCCTCACCCCTAGGGCCCAAGAACGATCCGCCTTCTCTACCCCAGACGGGCACTACCACTTTAAAGTCATGCCCTTCGGCATGAAAAACGCCCCGGCAACGTTCCAACGGCTGGTAAACCAGGTACTGGCGGGCCTGGAAGACTTCAGCGCCGCCTACCTGGACGACATTGCTGTGTACAGCCACCAGTGGACCGACCACCTCCGCCACCTGCGGGAGGTTCTACTCGCCCTCCAGCAAGCCGGGCTCACCATCAAGGCCAGCAAGTGCCAAGTTGGCCAAGGGTCCGTGACCTACCTGGGACACCAAGTGGGAAGAGGGCTGGTGGCCCCTCTCCAACTCAAGATTGCTGCCATCCAGGCCTGGCAACCCCCTACGAGCCAAACGGAGGTCCGGGCCTTCCTGGGGCTCACCGGATACTACCGGCGGTTCGTGAAGGACTATGGCAGCATCGTGGGGCCCCTCACAGAGCTCACCTCCAAAAAGAGCCCCAAAACCGTCAACTGGACCCCGGGCTGCCAATCAGCCTTCGAGAAGCTAAAGACCGCCATGTGCACGGCCCCCGTGCTCCAGGCTCCCGACTACAGCCGGGAATTCATTGTGCAGACGGACGCCTCCGATCATGGTGTGGGGGCCGTCCTCTCCCAACTCAACGCCGAAGGGGTCGACCATCCGGTGGTCTTCATCAGCAGGCGCCTCTTGCCCCGAGAACAGCGCTGGAGCACCATTGAGAGGGAGGCCTTCGCCGTAGTCTGGGCACTCAAGAAGCTCCGGCCATACCTCTTCGGCACCCACTTCCGGGTGCAAACAGACCACCGACCCCTGCAATGGCTGATGCAAATGCGGGGGGAGAACCCGAAGCTGTTGCGCTGGTCCATCTCCCTGCAGGGGATGGACTTCACGGTGGAACATCGTCCAGGCCAGGACCACGCCAACGCCGACGGCCTGTCACGCTTTTTCCGCCTCAGCGAGGAGAGTCCCCAGGAAGATGGCTGACTCTCCCCGCCTTCAGCTGGGGGGACGCATGTTGGACAGGCCGCATGTTCGAGCTGTACCCCCTCCCCGCAATGGGACCAGGACCCTGGCTCTCCCTGCATCCCCAGCCAGAGTCCACCAACGACCACCCGAAGTACCCTGCAATCCCTCCACTACAAGACACCAGCTCCGGACCCCGCTGGCCCGGGTCACCATCTACCCCACGACATCGACCCGGCCGCCATCTTGGGGCGCTGCAGCACGAGGCCACGTGGCCTCAACTCGACCCTCACCCTGGGCCCGGCCGGGCCCGACATCGAGGCACCAACCTCCCCCCAGGAGGCAGAGTGACCACTTGGCGAGTCAATGGGAGAAGGAATCGTCAACGGCTCTCCTCCGCCAGGTGTCGATCACCCCAGGCCGCCTGGGCGCTGGCTCCACCCCCCTGCTGGGTGTCTGGACTCCCTCATCCCGGACCTCCCGGCCCCCAGGCGCGAGGGTCCGGACATCAAAGGGGACCAGACCTATAACTGGGGCAGGACCAGACCAGGAAGGCAGTTGTATCCTGGAGTCGAGAGACCCGAGAAGAACTCATCCGTGACTTGGCCTGCTGGCGCTGCCGCGGCCCTCTGCCTCGTGAAACCATCGTCTTGGCCTGCTGGCGCTGCCGCGGCCCTCTGCCTCGTGAAACCATCGTTTTGGCCTGCTGGCGCTGCCGCGGCCCTCTGCCTCGTGAAACCATCGTCTTGGCCTGCTGGCGCTGCCGCGGCCCTCTGCCTCGTGAAACCATCGTCTTGGCCTGCTGGCGCTGCCGCGGCCCTCTGCCTCGTGAAACCATCGTCTTGGCCTGCTGGCGCTGCCGCGGCCCTCTGCCTCGTGAAACCATCGTCTTGGCCTGCTGGCGCTGCCGCGGCCCTCTGCCTCGTGAAACCATCTTGGCCTGCTGGCGTTGCCGCGGCCCTCTGCTTTATGAGACTATCACCTTGGCCTGCTGGCGCTGCCGCGGCCCAATCCACAGACCCTCCAGCTCGAGGATTGTGAGCTCGCCTTTTACCACCACCTGTACCGATCCGGTACTAAGACTGTCCCGCTACCCCCTTTCCCTACAGAGACTAGAAGTGAGAGGACCCCCGGGTCCAAGTTATCCTGTATCGCTGATATCCTTGCCTTAAGAACCTTATATAAAGCCTTGAACTCGACTTGGTGTGGTGCCTGTTTGTGGGGAGGGAGGGTACTTGTCTGTACGATCGCCGGAGACGGTCCCCCTCGGGGATCTCTCCCTCGGTATCCGGCCGACCCTCAGGGTCCCCGTCTAACAGTCACACAGTCATGCAGTGAGTAAAGTCATGCAGTGTCATGCAGTCATGCAGTGGAATGCAGTGAGTAAAGCCATGCAGTGTCATGCAATCATGCAATGGCATGCAGTGTCACGCATTCATGCAGTGGCATGCAGTGTCACGCATTCATGCAGTGGCATGCAGTGTCAAGCAGAATCATGCAGTCATGCAGTCATGCAGTGAGTAAAGTCATACAGTGTCACGCAGTCATGCAGTGGTATGCAGTGTCATGCAGTAATGCAGTGAGTAAAGTCATACAGTGTCACGCAGTCATGCAGTGTCATGCAGAATCATGCAGTCATGCAGTCATGCAGTGAGTAAAGTCATACAGTGTCACGTAGTCATGCAGTGTCATGCAGAATCATGCAGTCATGCAGTCATGCAGTGAGTAAAGTCATACAGTGTCACACAGTCATGCAGTGTCATGCAGAATCATGCAGTCATGCAGTCATGCAGTGAGTAAAGTCATACAGTGTCACGCAGTCATGCAGTGGTATGCAGTGTCATGCAGTCATGCAGTGAGTAAAGTCATACAGTGTCACGCAGTCATGCAGTGTCATGCAGAATCATGCAGTCATGCAGTCATGCAGAGAGTAAAGTCATACAGTGTCACGCAGTCATGCAGTGTCATGCAGAATCATGCAGTCATGCAGTCATGCAGTGAGTAAAGTCATACAGTGTCACGCAGTCATGCAGTGTCATGCAGAATCATGCAGTCATGCAGTCATGCAGTGAGTAAAGTCATATAGTGTCACACAGTCATGCAGTGAGTAAAGTCATGCAGTGTCATGCAGTCATGCAGTGGAATGCAGTGAGTAAAGTCATGCAGTGTCACGCATTCATGCAGTGGCATGCAGTGTCATGCAAAATCATGCAGTCATGCAGTGAGTAAAGTCATGCAGTGTCACACAGTCATGCAGTGGTATGCAGTGCCATGCAGTCATGCAGTGAGTAAAGTCATGCAGTGTCATGCAGTCATGCAGTGCGTAAAGTCAGACAGTGTCACAGTCATACAGTGCGTAAAGTCATACATTGTCACTCAGTCATGCAGTGTGTAAAGGCACTATGCAGTGGTATGCAGTGTCATGCAGTAATGCACGGAGTAAAGTCATGCAGTGTCATGCAGTCATGCAGTGCGTAAAGTCAGACAGTGTCACAGTCATACAGTGCGTAAAGTCATACATTGTCACTCAGTCATGCAGTGCGTAAAGGCACACAGTGTCATGCAGTTATGCAGTGCGCAAAGTCATTTAATTTAACTCGGTATTTCTCTTTTAGTACTTTATTTTAGATAGCACAGCTCAAAAACTGAAAGAGGAAAATCTTGTTCTCTATTTTCAACCTGCACTATCCGAAAAAAGTATTAACTCAAAGAGATATTGGCTTAAATTAATTCATTTATGCACTGCAGGCCTATAAAAAGGTGCCAGCAAAGCCCCGATGAGGCGTCCCCTTTGAGAAGCCATGAAAACCTACTTGTAAAATACGTTCATTAATAAAGCACTAAAACATAGAATCATTGTATCAACATCTCAGCTGTTACTACTTTAAAAAAATCTATATAATACTTTCTGACATATATTTAAAAACAAGCATATAACACATTCTGACATATATTTTAAAAGCAAGCATTTCATTTCTTTACCAAATAAAATACATTTATTTTGAAATATGAGTCTTTTCTTTGGTGAGGTTTGCAAGCCCAAACCAGTGCTTTCTCTGCAGCACAAAGTATCAGAGATGATCTCACCTGGTGCCATATGAAGAGCTCGAAGTAAGGGCCGCTTTGTCGTTTAATGTACTCGCACTGAGGGGGTTCTGGTCACTGGTGACGTACTCACACTGAATTTAAAGTGACCCGTGTCTGCAGAGAGCAGGGACCTCCCACCATCAGCAAACACTGCCCTCAGCCCTTGCCAGGTGTCCAGGCTGCAGACACTGTCCCAAGGATGGACAGTGACAGCTGCTCAGCTTCCCTCAGCCCTTGTCACGTGTCCAGGCTGCAGACACTGTCCCAAGGATGGACAGTGACAGCTGCTCAGCTTCCCTCACCCCTTGTCAGGTGTCCAGGCTGCAGACACTGTCCCAAGGATGGACAGTGACAGCTGCTCAGCTTCCCTCAGCCCTTGTCAGGTGTCCAGGCTGCAGACACTGTCCCAAGGATGGACAGTGACAGCTGCTCAGCTTCCCTCAGCCCTTGTCAGGTGTCCAGGCTGCAGACACTGTCCCAAGGATGGACAGTGACAGCTGCTCAGCTTTCCTCAGCCCTTGTCAGGTGTCCAGGCTGCAGACACTGTCCCAAGGATGGACAGTGACAGCTGCTCAGCTTTCCTCAGCCCTTGTCAGGTGTCCAGGCTGCAGGCACTGTCCCAAGGATGGACAGTGACAGCTGCTCAGCTGCCCTCAGCCCTTGTCAGGTGTCCAGGCAGCAGGCACTGTCCCAAGGATGGACAGGGACAGCTGCTCAGCTTCCCTCAGCCCTTGTCAGGTGTCCAGGCTGCAGACACTGTCCCAAGGATGGACAGTGACAGCTGCTCAGCTTCCCTCAGCCCTTGTCACGTGTCCAGGCTGCAGACACTGTCCCAAGGATGGACAGTGACAGCTGCTCAGCTTCCCTCAGCCCTTGTCAGGTGTCCAGGCTGCAGACACTGTCCCAAGGATGGACAGTGACAGCTGCTCAGCTTCCCTCACCCCTTGTCAGGTGTCCAGGCTGCAGACACTGTCCCAAGGATGGACAGGGACAGCTGCTCAGCTTCCCTCAGCCCTTGTCAGGTGTCCAGGCTGCAGGCACTGTCCCAAGGATGGACAGTGACAGCTGCTCAGCTGCCCTCAGCCCTTGTCAGGTGTCCAGGCTGCAGACACTGTCCCAAGGATGGACAGTGACAGCTGCTCAGCTTCCCTCATCCCTTGTCAGGTGTCCAGGCTGCAGACACTGTCCCAAGGATGGACAGTGACAGCTGCTCAGCTTCCGTCAGCCCTTGTCAGGTGTCCAGGCTGCAGACACTGTCCCAAGGATGGACAGGGACAGCTGCTCAGCTTCCCTCAGCCCTTGTCAGGTGTCCAGGCTGCAGACACTGTCCCAAGGATGGACAGGGACAGCTGCTCAGCTTCCCTCATCCCTTGTCAGGTGTCCAGGCTGCAGGCACTGTCCCAAGGATGGACAGTGACAGCTGCTCAGCTTCCCTCATCCCTTGTCAGGTGTCCAGGCTGCAGACACTGTCCCAAGGATGGACAGTGACAGCTGCTCAGCTTCCCTCAGCCCTTGTCAGGTGTCCAGGCTGCAGGCACTGTCCCAAGGATGGACAGTGACAGCTGCTCAGCTTCCCTCAGCCCTTGTCAGGTGTCCAGGCTGCAGACACTGTCCCAAGGATGGACAGTGACAGCTGCTCAGCTTTCCTCAGCCCTTGTCAGGTGTCCAGGCTGCAGGCACTGTCCCAAGGATGGACAGTGACAGCTGCTCAGCTGCCCTCAGCCCTTGTCAGGTGTCCAGGCTGCAGACACTGTCCCAAGGATGGACAGGGACAGCTGCTCAGCTGCCCTCAGCCCTTGTCAGGTGTCCAGGCTGCAGGCACTGTCCCAAGGATGGACAGTGACAGCTGCTCAGCTTCCCTCAGCCCTTGTCAGGTGTCCAGGCTGCAGACACTGTCCCAAGGATGGACAGTGACAGCTGCTCAGCTTCCCTCAGCCCTTGTCAGGTGTCCAGGCTGCAGACACTGTCCCAAGGATGGACAGTGACAGCTGCTCAGCTTCCCTCAGCCCTTGTCAGGTGTCCAGGCTGCAGACACTGTCCCAAGGATGGACAGTGACAGCTGCTCAGCTTTCCTCAGCCCTTGTCAGGTGTCCAGGCTGCAGACACTGTCCCAAGGATGGACAGGGACAGCTGCTCAGCTGCCCTCAGCCCTTGTCAGGTGTCCAGGCTGCAGACACTGTCCCAAGGATGGACAGGGACAGCTGCTCAGCTTCCCTCAGCCCTTGTCAGGTGTCCAGGCTGCAGACACTGTCCCAAGGATGGACAGTGACAGCTGCTCAGCTTCCCTCACCGCTTGTCAGGTGTCCAGGCTGCAGACACTGTCCCAAGGATGGACAGTGACAGCTGCTCAGCTTTCCTCAGCCCTTGTCAGGTGTCCCGGCTGCAGACACTGTCCCAAGGATGGACAGTGACAGCTGCTCAGCTTCCCTCAGCCCTTGTCAGGTGTCCAGGCTGCAGACACTGTCCCAAGGATGGACAGTGACAGCTGCTCAGCTTCCCTCAGCCCTTGTCAGGTGTCCAGGCTGCAGACACTGTCCCAAGGATGGACAGTGACAGCTGCTCAGCTTCCGTCAGCCCTTGTCAGGTGTCCAGGCTGCAGACACTGTCCCAAGGATGGACAGGGACAGCTGCTCAGCTTCCCTCAGCCCTTGTCAGGTGTCCAGGCTGCAGACACTGTCCCAAGGATGGACAGTGACAGCTGCTCAGCTTCCCTCATCCCTTGTCAGGTGTCCAGGCTGCAGACACTGTCCCAAGGATGGACAGTGACAGCTGCTCAGCTTCCCTCAGCCCTTGTCAGGTGTCCAGGCTGCAGACACTGTCCCAAGGATGGACAGTGACAGCTGCTCAGCTTCCGTCAGCCCTTGTCAGGTGTCCAGGCTGCAGACACTGTCCCAAGGATGGACAGTGACAGCTGCTCAGCTGCCCTCAGCCCTTGTCAGGTGTCCAGGCTGCAGACACTGTCCCAAGGATGGACAGTGACAGCTGCTCAGCTTCCCTCATCCCTTGTCAGGTGTCCAGGCTGCAGACACTGTCCCAAGGATGGACAGTGACAGCTGCTCAGCTTCCGTCAGCCCTTGTCAGGTGTCCAGGCTGCAGACACTGTCCCAAGGATGGACAGGGACAGCTGCTCAGCTTCCCTCAGCCCTTGTCAGGTGTCCAGGCTGCAGACACTGTCCCAAGGATGGACAGGGACAGCTGCTCAGCTGCCCTCAGCCCTTGTCAGGTGTCCAGGCTGCAGACACTGTCCCAAGGATGGACAGGGACAGCTGCTCAGCTTCCCTCAGCCCTTGTCAGGTGTCCAGGCTGCAGACACTGTCCCAAGGATGGACAGTGACAGCTGCCCAGCTTTCCTCAGCCCTTGTCAGGTGTCCAGGCTGCAGGCACTGTCCCAAGGATGGACAGTGACAGCTGCTCAGCTGCCCTCAGCCCTTGTCAGGTGTCCAGGCTGCAGACACTGTCCCAATGATGGACAGTGACAGCTGCTCAGCTGCCCTCAGCCCTTGTCAGGTGTCCAGGCTGCAGACACTGTCCCAAGGATGGACAGGGACAGCTGCTCAGCTTCCCTCAGCCCTTGTCAGGTGTCCAGGCTGCAGACACTGTCCCAAGGATGGACAGTGACAGCTGCTCAGCTTTCCTCAGCCCTTGTCAGGTGTCCAGGCTACAGGCACTGTCCCAAGGATGGACAGTGACAGCTGCTCAGCTTCCCTCAGCCCTTGCCAGGTGTCCAGGCTACAGGCACTGTCCCAAGGATGGACAGTGACAGCTGCTCAGCTTCCCTCAGCCCTTGCCAGGTGTCCAGGCTACAGGCACTGTCCCAAGGATGGACAGTGACAGCTGCTCAGCTTTCCTCAGCCCTTGTCAGGTGTCCAGGCTACAGGCACTGTCCCAAGGATGGACAGTGACAGCTGCTCAGCTTCCCTCAGCCCTTGCCAGGTGTCCAGGCTACAGGCACTGTCCCAAGGATGGACAGTGACAGCTGCTCAGCTTTCCTCAGCCCTTGTCAGGTGTCCAGGCTGCAGGCACTGTCCCAAGGATGGACAGTGACAGCTGCTCAGCTTTCCTCAGCCCTTGTCAGGTGTCCAGGCTACAGGCACTGTCCCAAGGATGGACAGTGACAGCTGCTCAGCTTCCCTCAGCCCTTGCCAGGTGTCCAGGCTACAGGCACTGTCCCAAGGATGGACAGTGACAGCTGCTCAGCTTCCCTCAGCCCTTGTCAGGTGTCCAGGCTACAGGCACTGTCCCAAGGATGGACAGTGACAGCTGCTCAGCTTCCCTCAGCCCTTGTCAGGTGTCCAGGCTACAGGCACTGTCCCAAGGATGGACAGTGACAGCTGCTCAGCTTCCCTCAGCCCTTGCCAGGTGTCCAGGCTACAGGCACTGTCCCAAGGATGGACAGTGACAGCTGCTCAGCTTCCCTCAGCCCTTGCCAGGTGTCCAGGCTGCAGACACTGGGAGCGGCTGAATGATGCCTTTCAGGGTCTCACTATGCGCACTTACAAATACCTCTTCACACTGGTGGCGCGAAGGACTTTGCTGAGCGCAGAGCAACTCCCTGCTTTTTGTGACAAAAAGTCCTAGTGCTGGAATGGCTACCGATTAGGGTTAGTCTGTCCCTTGAAGCTGACGGGCTTTGGGAGACGGTCAGTGCTACGTGGAGAAGAGCAGGGGCTGCTGGGAAAATGAATACTAAATGAGCCCAGTTTACTAATCTGTAGCCCAACAAACTCTGCTCTTCTCCTCAATCCCTGTCACCTGGAACAAGGAAAGAGCAAGTAATGGAATGTAAGGCATAGTATGTCTGCACTGTAAAAGTATGTACTGTGTGGTATGTATGTACTGTAATGTTATGTACAGTATGGCATATATGTTCTGTAATGGATTGCACTGTATAGTACGTATGCACTGTACTGGTATGTACTGCATGGTATGTATGTACTGTAATGGTATATACTGTATGGTATGTATGTACTGTAATGACATTCTGTAAGGTGTGTATGTACAGCAAGCACATGTTATCATAGAGTGCACTGCATGTAGTGATAAAGTAATAGGTATTTAGGGTCACTATGTTGTAGCAAAGAAGTTGGTGCATTGTGAGATGTTCAGCGTACAGTGAGAGCGCTTGGGTTCAGCGCTCTTGTTCAGTGAGGGGGCCTGAATACAGTGAGGGGTTCTGGGTATAGTGAGAGTGCTTGGATGCCGTGTGAGGGTCTGTGTACAATGAGAGGGTCTGCGAATAAAGTGAGAGCGCTTGGGTACAGTGAGAGGGCCTGGGTACAGAGAGAGGGTCTGGGTACAGTTAGATGGTCTATGAACAGTGCTTAATTTGAGCTGGGGCTTTCTGGTGCTCAGCACCAGCACCTAATCTTCAGCACCGGCACTTATAGCACCAGTAAATGACACTTTAATTTTCAAAGCACATGATTTTCTCCAGAACCACAAGAATTTTGAGCCATGCCGAGACTCAAGTCAAGTCAAGAAATACTTTATTCGGTTCAATTTACAAAAACCATAAAAATACACAAGCATGAAAAACTGGTCCACAAGTCAACAGTGATAAAATACAGCGTAAAAAGGAAGGGAGCACCCATTGAGATATGCAACACATAATGAAAAAAGTTTAAAAACAACAATATATATGGCAATCAAAGAAAAATTCATTATGAGAAAATTTAAAAAGACTTGATTCAGGTAACAATGGTCGGCATTAGTGAGGGGTCATCTAGGACCAGGTGATCTTTTTGCTAAGTCTCACCGCTATGGTTAAAAATGTAGCCACGTTATAAATTTCCCATTTTCAGCTAAGAGTTGAACGTACAACAAAGCTGGCTTGACTTGCCTGAAACCTTTCCCTTTTAACAAGGGTATGATGACCTTTTTCCTAATGCCTTTAAAGTGCTCACAGAAGAACAGAAAGTGAACAGTATCCATAATCGAACAACCGTCACATTTGCACAGATCTAGGTCTGTACCCCTGGTCCAGCCAGGGCGGCCAGAAATTAGTAGGTGAATCTTGTTCAATCGGAACTTAGTTAGAAGATACCTGTGGTTGGAGTTGTTAACAACCTTAAGGTAAAGTTCCGGATCGTGGCCAGAGGAAACAATCAATTGATGGGTCCTGACAGAGGGCTTTAACAGCTCCCTGCCTTCTCTGTCCATTCCTCTGGTCAACAGAAAAGTGTTTTTGACCCATTTCAAATCACCTTTCACCAGACTCGAAGGTTTGTTAAACAATTCAGGCCGACCCAACTTCTCGCACATCTGTTGTACATATTTCAACCAAGGGATTTTTTCCCAGTGATCTAGCATTAGGCAGTCTTTTAAAATTTCATGGTTCACTTCAAGCTCTAGGTTAAGCCAGACTGATATCCATTTTAAAATGGGAGCCATGGCAATTCTATCCTCCAAATAGTCCACGCCGCATTCCTGGTGGACAATGAAGCTAGCCGTGGATCTTGGGAGGGAAAGAAGCGTTTTAAAAAAATTATCTTCCGTAACCTGAAGCGATGTAGCTGACCTGAAGCCCCACAAGTCAGCACCATACATAGCGATGGCGGTACATTTGGCAGCATATACTTTTAAAACTGCCTCAATGGGCTTCACCCCTAATTTACGTGAAAAGCCCAGCACCGCAGAAATGGAGCGTGCCAGGGCTGTTTTTTTCTCCAATATTTGTGGGTGCCACGTAGAGCATTCATCAAATACAACCCCCAAATAGGGAAATCTGGGGACTCTTGACAATTTATGCCCATTGCAGTACAATGACATCACATTATTTTTGGCCTTCACTTTATGGCCCACCACCATGACATGGGATTTGCCAAAGTTAATACTTAAATCAAGATTATTCATAAAAACATAAAAAGAGTTCAACAGGCATTGAAGTCCCACTGCAGTTCTAGCTAGGAGAGCGTCGTCGTCCGCGTACAGTAAGGCTGGCAGTAGGTATTTCCCTGCCCTCGGGATGTCCTTACACGCTGCGCCCAGGACTCTACCCAAGTCATTTATATACAGTGTAAAGAGCAGGGGAGCAAGAATGCATCCCTGCCTTACACCATTAATAATGCAAATTTTATCCGTGCAGTTCCCCTTTCTGTCGTAACGGACCGTAGCAGTAAGGTTCCTATGGAGGTCAGCTAGGAAGTACACAATATTTGGATCTATTCCAATGTTAAGGAGCTGGCCCCACAACTTGGATCTGTTTACTCGGTCGAATGCCGAGGACAGATCCATGAAGGCAATATACAAAGATCCTTGCTTAACTAAAGTGTACTTCCCGATAAGCAGTTGTAAATTTAAGCTTTGGTCAATGGTACTGCGCCCCTTTCTGAAACCGTACTGTAGAGGAGAAAGAGTATTAGTCTCCTCTAGCCAATGGGTCAGTTTGCCTAGGACCACTCTCCCTAAGACCTTGACCGCAGAGTCAATGAGGGATATAGGTCGGTAATTGCCAGGGTCACCCCTATCCCCTTTTTTGTAGATAGGGACAATTACCGACTGAGTCCATGACTCTGGAATGCCTGTCCTAGAAACTCTATTAAAAACATTCGCTAAGACTTTGGACCAAAATAAAATGTCAACTTTAAAAAGATCCGAGGGAACGCCATCTGGTCCAGGAGCTTTATTACTGGTCATCATACCAATGGCCACGGCCACCTCTTCCTCGTTCACGGTCAATGTATAAGGCAATTGGGGGAATGCAATCATGCCTTCTACCCCCAAGGACTCTTGTTCGTAAACGGACCTAAAGTGCGAGTGCCATTTGTCTTCTTGGATTCCACAATCCAATTCATTGTTACTCGGATCTGAAAAATAGGGTTGATTAACCACAGCCCAGAACTTGGCGCTATTTTTCAATACATCGATTGAGGTCAGGTCGGCCCAGGCATCCTCTCTGATGTCACGCCGCCTTCTTTCAATGGCAGTCGTATATTCTTTCCTGAGAGTGGCCACGAGCAATCTATCTACTGGTTTGGACTTGAGTGCTACCTTAAGTTTATGGTTAGCCGCTGAGCAGTTCTTGTCGAACCAGCCTTCCTTCCCTTGTGTTCTACCTTTACCCTGACATGTCAGGTGTGAGAGAATATCGAGGCAAACCTTTTTATACGCCTCCACTACTTGACTGTCCCCAGCCTGGTCATCCATACATAGCTTTAAATCCTCCCTACTGCTAAGGCAGAGGTTACAGAAAAACTCTTCTGGAATTAGCTTACACCATTTAATTCTGCGTGCTTGGTCAGTCGACCGCATATCCTGTTTGTCTACCAAATTTGGATGGCTTTCCTTGGTAACGATTATGTTCTTAGCTTTTAATACAACAGGATTGTGGTCACTGAAGTGGGACCGCACAAACCAAATAGCTACTAATTTGGGCTCCACAACTACTACTAAGAAAGATGTAATCAATCACAGAGCCGCTACCGTGGCCTGTAAACGTGGGGATATCCTCATCACACCCATTTGGGAGTATTAACCCATTTTCGGCCAACAATGATTCTAAGAAAATGCCCTGCTCTGAATGTTCGAAATGGATGTTTTCCTCATCCGGGGCACCAAATAACACATTTGGGGGGCATTTATCCTGACAACAATGGACATTAAAATCTCCCATTTACAAGATGATACATTCATACTTTATGGACTCTTTAAAATTTACCAAGAAGGAACTTAACATCATCAGGTTACTGACTGGGCTGTCTCTATCAAAAGAATTATAAAAATGTATAACCAAAACATTATAATGACCCCTATGAGTAATTAAAACTGCAAGACAATAAGGACAGCCAGTAGCTATTTGCGTGTATATACCCGAGATTTTAGCAGAGATCAAAATAACCAGTCCCCCTCTGGCCCGCCCCCGCATTGATCCGACAGCCGGTAGGGAGAAAGTGGTAAAACCATCCACTGTCAGTATATTTTGAGTGTCCCAGGTCTCCTGTATAGATATTATGTCCATGGAACCTATAAAGTCCCGCCAAATCGGATCATCCACTTTATTCTTGAGACCCGCAATGTTCCATGTTGCCAGGGTAATCTCCCGTCTGCCCGGTGCCTCATCTGTTTTTTTGCACAATGGGGCCCCACCTTCGACGCCCTCGTCAAAGGTTGGAGTTAGATGTGACACCCGCATATCCAAAATACTATTTTCCTTTTGCAAGGGGGTGGGGGGAATATTAAACCTCTGTGTCAGTGGTGAGCCCTGTGTTTGTCAATCGACCCAATCCAAGGTTGGCAGACATTCATATCGATTAGCAGTTGGGCAGTTAAAATAATTATCATACCCATTTATAGTCTGATGGTAATGATATGGATGACTATTCTGAGGCCCCGTGACAAATGGCAATGGTCTGCCTCTTCTTCTCCCAACCAAATTCCATTCCTCATCAACACCCTTATCCCAGCCATAAGGTTGCGCCTCCCATGGGGGATTAAACCTCTGTCTGGCTTTTTGCTCATGTGGGCCCCTTAACCAACTCCATCTTTTATCTACTTGATTCCCAGGTAGGTAGAAATAAGAAAGAGGCCTAGCAGTAACAGTACTTGCTTGAAAGCAAGAGGTTCCTCTACAAAAGTGACCACGATACAATCCCCTTGTAAGTTTTTTCTATTCCCGCCCACCCATGGGGTTCTCTCCACCATTAAAATATTGCTTGGAATATTCGGCGGTAGGGGATGATTTTTAGAGAGCCAATGGCACACTTTATTTTTCAGAGCCTGGTAGGATTCTACTTCAGAAGGTGAAGTTTCCGTGACTCCAGTAAGAATCACTACATAAGGGCAGGCTTCAGGGGGAAGATGGATGTTTCTTCGGGCCGCTGCCTTGACTCTTGGGGCCGGGTCCGGGTTTGGAGTCGGGGGTGTGGGATCAATAGATTTGACTTGGGGAGTTGTCTTAGGTTGAGTTGAGTTCACTGTTTGTTTAAGATCAGGGATCTTTATTTTAGCGTCTCCCAAGTTTAAGGTATTGCTAGGGTTCTTGGGAACGTTATTATTGACCACAGTGACACTTTTACCAGCCAAAGATGGCTTATTAACTGTATTTGCCCGATGTGGTGCCTTGGTATTCAGGTTAAAGCTTGGGGCACTTATATCCTTGTGAATGTTTTTCAATACAGTTTCTAAGCAACGTAGCCTAACCTCTATGGGTTCGAGTAGGGCTTTTAACATATTAAAGATGTTATTGTTTACCATGCTTAGCCCACTCCTATCCTGGGTACATTTGGCTAAATTATTGACTTCCCCACTTAGTTCCAGAATTTCCTCCAGACTATTGTCTATGATGGTATCATCTGGGAGACTTAGTGGCAAGCCTATTTGTGTCGAATGCACCCCCCCAATGTCATTTGCACAGACTGCTGAGTTATTGATCACAGTTACCGGTTCTAAGATGGTTTCGTCCCGGGTGTGAGCAGTCTGTGCTTTCTTCTCTTTATCGGTGGTGGATTTACTAGCCCTTTGTTTAGGGATTGCCCCCTCTTTCAAACCCCTTTGATTTGTGGCACTGACCAAAGATGGATTACCTAGCTCATTACTGTCTGAGCCACTCTCTATCAAAAGGTTAAGATTAGGGGTGGCCTCCAAGTCCTGTTGTGAACTTGAGACGTCAAGATCCCCAGCATTATGTATCATCGCAAGAGTATTGGGACGGGACTCGCTATTGGGCGTACGTGCCTGGGCAATGAGACCTAGAGAAGATCTCTTAGCCCTTGCTAGATCTTGGGACACCCTCCTGTCCATTAATACAATCCCCTCGTCAATTAAAGCATTTGTGCGAACGATAAAATCGTCCAGAGTACTAGTTAATTTTTTCGCTCCTGCAACAGCCATGCTTCTGGTCTCCCGACGATTCATAACAGACCCCACTGGTAGTCGCAAATAACAGTTACAAATATTAACACTGTGATAACAGGCCCATATGATTGGCACTTAACAATGAAGATCGAAGTAACAACCCTGTTGCTTGAAGTAAGATATATACAAGCTTACTGTTTTCTATGTCCAAATGTTTCTGGGCTGAAGGTGATCGAGTAGGGGTTGTGGCCCAGGCCAGGCTCCTCGGGCCTCCTCGGGCCACAGAGGGCCCGCCCTTTGCCCGGGCTTAGCCCCGGGCGCTCCCGCGCGCTCCCGCGCAGCGTGGAACTCTAGTACTTATGAGCTAAGGACGTAAGACCGTGAGAGTGGAGGTGGGGCGGGGCGGTCAGGGAGAGCGGGGCCAGGTGACTCGGCCACTGGAACACCGGGACTCCTGGGAAAGTGAGTCCCGGTTTCACGCTCACAGCCCTGCAGCCAAGAGCACACCCCACAGGAACAACTGCAGCCAAAGGGTTAATGACACAGAACGAAGCGGGACCCGCGGAGCGGGTACCGCGAGGCGTGGGTCCGAAGTCCGAAGTCCTTGGTCCTTGTGGATAGCAGCAACAGCAGGTAGATAAAAACAGAAGGCGTCCCCTAAAAACAGAAGGCGTCCCCCGAGACTCAAACCCCGTTCCCCAGCTCAGAAATCGGCAGCTCTAGCCATTAGGCCAAGTCCTCTTCAGAATGGTAAGTGTTGGGGCTCTAGTCAGGAGGCAGTTTTCACCAGCAAATTTTATTTGACAAATTAACCACTGTCTACGAATATTGGGAGAGCGCTCGGGCACAGTGAGAGTGTCTGGGTACAGTGAGAGGTTCTGGGTAAAGTGAGTGGTCCTGGGTTCAGTGTGAGGGTCTGTGTACAGTGAGAGGGTCTGTGTACAGTGAGTGGTCCTGGGTTCAGTGAGAGGTTCTGGGTTCAGTGAGAGGTTCTGGGTACAGTGAGAGGTTCTGGGTACAGTGAGAGGGTCTGTGTACAGTGAGAGGTTCTGGGTACAGTGAGTGGTCCTGGGTTCAGTGAGTGGTCCTGGGTTCAGTGAGAGGGCCTGGGTTCAGTGAGTGGTCCTGGGTTCAGTGAGAGGGTCTGGGTTCAGTGAGAGGGTCTGGGTTCAGTGAGAGGGTCTGGGTTCAGTGAGAGGGTCTGGGTTCAGTGTGAGGGCCTGGGTTCAGTGTGAGGGCCTGGGTTCAGTGAGAGGGCCTGGGTTCAGTGAGTGGTCCTGGGTTCAGTGAGAGGGTCTGGGTACAGTGAGTGGTCCTGGGTTCAGTGTGAGGGTCTGGGTTCAGTGAGAGGTTCTGGGTACAGTGAGAGGTTCTGGGTACAGTGAGAGGGTCTGTGTACAGTGAGAGGTTCTGGGTACAGTGAGTGGTCCTGGGTTCAGTGAGTGGTCCTGGGTTCAGTGAGAGGGCCTGGGTTCAGTGAGTGGTCCTGGGTTCAGTGAGAGGGTCTGGGTTCAGTGAGAGGGTCTGGGTTCAGTGAGAGGGTCTGGGTTCAGTGAGAGGGCCTGGGTTCAGTGTGAGGGCCTGGGTTCAGTGAGTGGTCCTGGGTTCAGTGAGAGGGTCTGGGTTCAGTGAGAGGGTCTGGGTTCAGTGAGAGGGTCTGGGTTCAGTGTGAGGGCCTGGGTTCAGTGAGTGGTCCTGGGTTCAGTGTGAGGGCCTGGGTTCAGTGAGTGATCCTGGGTTCAGTGTGAGGGCCTGGGTTCAGTGAGTGGTCCTGGGTTCAGTGTGAGGGCCTGGGTTCAGTGAGTGGTCCTGGGTTCAGTGTGAGGGCCTGGGTTCAGTGAGAGGGCCTGGGTTCAGTGAGAGGGCCTGGGTTCAGTGTGAGGGCCTGGGTTCAGTGAGAGGGCCTGGGTTCAGTGAGTGGTCCTGGGTTCAGTGAGAGGGCCTGGGTTCAGTGTGAGGGCCTGGGTTCAGTGAGTGGTTCTGGGTACAGTGAGAGGGTCTGGGTACAGTGAGAGGGTCTGGGTTCAGTGAGAGGGTCTGGGTTCAGTGAGAGGGTCTGGGTTCAGTGAGTGGTTCTGGGTTCAGTGTGAGGGCCTGGGTACAGTGAGAGGGTCTGGGTTAAGTGAGAGGGTCTGGGTTCAGTGAGAGGGTCTGGGTTCAGTGAGAGGGTCTGGGTTCAGTGAGTGGTTCTGGGTTCAGTGTGAGGGCCTGGGTTCAGTGTGAGGGTCTGGGTTCAGTGAGAGGGTCTGGGTTCAGTGTGAGGGTCTGTGTACAGTGAGAGGGTCTGTGTACAGTGAGAGGGTCTGGGTTCAGTGAGAGGGTCTGGGTTCAGTGTGAGGGTCTGGGTTCAGTGAGAGGGTCTGGGTTCAGTGAGTGGTCCTGGGTTCAGTGAGAGGGTCTGTGTACAGTGAGAGGGTCTGTGTACAGTGAGAGGGTCTGGGTTCAGTGAGTGGTCCTGGGTTCAGTGAGAGGGTCTGTGTACAGTGAGAGGGTCTGGGTTCAGTGAGAGGGTCTGGGTTCAGTGAGTGGTTCTGGGTTCAGTGTGAAGGCCTGGGTTCAGTGTGAGGGTCTGGGTTCAGTGAGAGGGTCTGGGTTCAGTGAGTGCTCCTGGGTTCAGTGAGAGGGTCTGGGTTCAGTGAGTGGTCCTGGGTTCAGTGAGAGGGTCTGGGTTCAGTGAGTGGTTCTGGGTTCAGTGTGAAGGCCTGGGTTCAGTGTGAGGGTCTGGGTTCAGTGAGAGGGTCTGGGTTCAGTGTGAGGGTCTGTGTACAGTGAGAGGGTCTGGGTTCAGTGAGAGGGTCTGGGTTCAGTGAGAGGGTCTGGGTTCAGTGAGAGGGTCTGGGTTCAGTGAGAGGGTCTGGGTTCAGTGAGTGGTTCTGGGTTCAGTGTGAGGGCCTGGGTACAGTGAGAGGGTCTGGGTTCAGTGAGAGGGTCTGGGTTCAGTGTGAGGGTCTGTGTACAGTGAGAGGGTCTGGGTTCAGTGAGAGGGTCTGGGTTCAGTGAGAGGGTCTGGGTTCAGTGTGAGGGTCTGGGTTCAGTGAGAGGGTCTGGCTACAGTGAGAGGTCTGGGTTCAGTGAGAGGGTCTGGGTTCAGTGAGTGGTCCTGGGTTCAGTGAGAGGTCCTGGGTTCAGTGAGTGGTCCTGGGTTCAGTGAGTGGTCCTGGGTTCAGTGAGAGGTCTGGGTTCAGTGAGAGGGTCTGGGTTCAGTGAGAGGGTCTGGGTTCAGTGAGAGGGTCTGGGTTCAGTGTGAGGGCCTGGGTTCAGTGAGAGGGTCTGGGTTCAGTGTGAGGGCCTGGGTTCAGTGAGAGGGTCTGGGTTCAGTGAGTGGTCCTGGGTTCAGTGTGAGGGCCTGGGTTCAGTGAGAGGGTCTGTGTACAGTGTGAGGGCCTGGGTTCAGTGTGAGGGCCTGGGTTCAGTGAGAGGGTCTGGGTTCAGTGAGAGGGCCTGGGTACAGTGAGTGGTCCTGGGTTCAGTGAGTGGTCCTGGGCTCAGTGAGTGGTCCTGGGTTCAGTGTGAGGGTCTGGGTTCAGTGAGTGGTCCTGGGTTCAGTGAGAGGGTCTGGGTTCAGTGAGTGGTCCTGGGTTCAGTGAGAGGGTCTGGGTTCAGTGAGTGGTCCTGGGTTCAGTGAGAGGGTCTGGGTTCAGTGAGAGGGTCTGGGTTCAGTGAGTGGTTCTGGGTACAGTGTGAGGGCCTGGGTTCAGTGAGAGGGCCTGGGTTCAGTGAGAGGGTCTGGGTTCAGTGAGAGGGTCTGGGTTCAGTGTGAGGGCCTGGGTTCAGTGTGAGGGTCTGGGTTCAGTGAGAGGGTCTGGGTTCAGTGAGTGGTCCTGGGTTCAGTGACAGGGCCTGGGTACAGTGAGAGTGTCTGGGTTCAGTGAGAGGGCCTGGGTTCAGTGAGTGGTCCTGGGTTCAGTGTGAGGGTCTGGGTTCAGTGAGAGGGTCTGTGTACAGTGAGTGGTCCTGGGTTCAGTGTGAGGGTCTGTGTACAGTGAGAGGGTCTGGGTTCAGTGAGAGGGTCTGGGTTCAGTGAGAGGGTCTGGGTTCAATGAGAGGGTCTGGGTTCAGTGAGTGGTCCTGGGTTCAGTGAGTGGTCCTGGGTTCAGTGTGAGGGTCTGTGTACAGTGAGAGGGTCTGGGTTCAGTGTGAGGGCCTGGGTTCAGTGAGAGGGTCTGGGTTCAGTGTGAGGGCCTGGGTTCAGTGAGAGGGTCTGGGTTCAGTGTGAGGGCCTGGGTTCAGTGAGAGGGTCTGGGTTCAGTGTGAGGGCCTGGGTTCAGTGTGAGGGTCTGGGTTCAGTGAGTGGTCCTGGGTTCAGTGTGAGGGTCTGGGTTCAGTGAGAGGGTCTGGGTTCAGTGAGAGGGTCTGGGTTCAGTGTGAGGGTCTGGGTACAGTGAGAGGGTCTGCATACAGTGAGTGGTCCTGGGTTCAGTGAGTGGTCCTGGGTTCAGTGAGAGGGTCTGGGTTCAGTGAGTGGTCCTGGGTTCAGTGAGAGGGTCTGGGTTCAGTGTGAGGGCCTGGGTTCAGTGTGAGGGTCTGTGTACAGTGAGAGGGTCTGTGTACAGTGAGAGGGTCTGTGTACAGTGAGAGGGTCTGGGTTCAGTGTGAGGGCCTGGGTTCAGTGTGAGGGTCTGTGTACAGTGAGAGGGTCTGTGTACAGTGAGAGGGTCTGGGTTCAGTGTGAGGGCCTGGGTTCAGTGTGAGGGTCTGGGTTCAGTGAGTGGTCCTGGGTTCAGTGAGTGGGTCTGTGTACAGTGAGAGGGTCTGTGTACAGTGAGAGGGTCTGGGTTCAGTGTGAGGGCCTGGGTTCAGTGAGAGGGTCTGTGTACAGTGAGAGGGTCTGGGTTCAGTGTGAGGGTCTGTGTACAGTGAGAGGGTCTGTGTACAGTGAGAGGGTCTGGGTTCAGTGTGAGGGCCTGGGTTCAGTGAGTGGTCCTGGGTTCAGTGTGAGGGCCTGGGTTCAGTGTGAGGGTCTGGGTTCAGTGTGAGGGTCTGTGTACAGTGTGAGGGTCTGGGTTCAGTGTGAGGGTCTGGGTTCAGTGAGAGGGTCTGGGTTCAGTGAGTGGTCCTGGGTTCAGTGTGAGGGCCTGGGTTCAGTGAGAGGGTCTGGGTTCAGTGAGAGGGTCTGGGTTCAGTGTGAGGGTCTGTGTACAGTGAGAGGGTCTGGGTTCAGTGAGAGGGTCTGGGTTCAGTGAGTGGTCCTGGGTTCAGTGAGTGGTCCTGGGTTCAGTGTGAGGGCCTGGGTTCAGTGTGAGGGTCTGGGTTCAGTGTGAGGGTCTGGGTTCAGTGAGAGGGTCTGGGTTCAGTGAGAGGGTCTGGGTTCAGTGAGAGGGTCTGGGTTCAGTGAGTGGTCCTGGGTTCAGTGAGAGGGTCTGGGTTCAGTGTGAGGGTCTGTGTACAGTGAGAGGGTCTGGGTTCAGTGTGAGGGCCTGGGTTCAGTGAGTGGTCCTGGGTTCAGTGTGAGGGCCTGGGTTCAGTGTGAGGGTCTGGGTTCAGTGTGAGGGTCTGTGTACAGTGTGAGGGTCTGGGTTCAGTGTGAGGGTCTGGGTTCAGTGAGAGGGTCTGGGTTCAGTGAGTGGTCCTGGGTTCAGTGTGAGGGCCTGGGTTCAGTGAGAGGGTCTGGGTTCAGTGAGAGGGTCTGGGTTCAGTGTGAGGGTCTGGGTTCAGTGAGTGGTCCTGGGTTCAGTGAGTGGTCCTGGGTTCAGTGAGTGGTCCTGGGTTCAGTGAGAGGGTCTGGGTTCAGTGTGAGGGTCTGGGTTCAGTGAGAGTGTCTGGGTTCAGTGAGTGGTCCTGGGTTCAGTGAGTGGGCCTGGGTTCAGTGTGAGGGTCTGGGTTCAGTGAGAGGGTCTGGTTTCAGTGAGAGGGTCTGGGTTCAGTGAGAGGGTCTGGGTACAGTGAGAGGGTCTGGGTTCAGTGAGAGGGTCTGGGTTCAGTGAGAGGGTCTGGGTTCAGTGAGTGGTCCTGGGTTCAGTGTGAGGGTCTGGGTTCAGTGAGAGGGTCTGGGTTCAGTGTGAGGGTCTGGGTTCAGTGAGAGTGTCTGGGTTCAGTGAGTGGTCCTGGGTTCAGTGAGTGGTCCTGGGTTCAGTGTGAGGGTCTGGGTTCAGTGAGAGGGTCTGGTTCAGTGAGAGGGTCTGGGTTCAGTGAGAGGGTCTGGGTTCAGTGTGAGGGTCTGGGTTCAGTGTGAGGGTCTGGGTTCAGTGAGAGTGTCTGGGTTCAGTGAGTGGTCCTGGGTTCAGTGAGTGGTCCTGGGTTCAGTGTGAGGGTCTGGGTTCAGTGAGAGGGTCTGGTTCAGTGAGAGGGTCTGGGTTCAGTGAGAGGGTCTGGGTTCAGTGTGAGGGTCTGGGTTCAGTGAGTGGTCCTGGGTTCAGTGAGAGGGTCTGGGTTCAGTGAGTGGTCCTGGGTTCAGTGAGAGGGTCTGGGTTCAGTGAGAGTGTCTGGGTTCAGTGAGTGGTCCTGGGTTCAGTGAGAGGGTCTGGGTTCAGTGTGAGGGCCTGGGTTCAGTGAGAGGGTCTGTGTACAGTGAGAGGGTCTGGGTTCAGTGTGAGGGTCTGTGTACAGTGAGAGGGTCTGTGTACAGTGAGAGGGTCTGGGTTCAGTGTGAGGGCCTGGGTTCAGTGAGTGGTCCTGGGTTCAGTGTGAGGGCCTGGGTTCAGTGTGAGGGTCTGGGTTCAGTGTGAGGGTCTGTGTACAGTGTGAGGGTCTGGGTTCAGTGTGAGGGTCTGGGTTCAGTGAGAGGGTCTGGGTTCAGTGAGTGGTCCTGGGTTCAGTGTGAGGGCCTGGGTTCAGTGAGAGGGTCTGGGTTCAGTGAGAGGGTCTGGGTTCAGTGTGAGGGTCTGTGTACAGTGAGAGGGTCTGGGTTCAGTGAGAGGGTCTGGGTTCAGTGAGTGGTCCTGGGTTCAGTGAGTGGTCCTGGGTTCAGTGTGAGGGCCTGGGTTCAGTGTGAGGGTCTGGGTTCAGTGTGAGGGTCTGGGTTCAGTGAGAGGGTCTGGGTTCAGTGAGAGGGTCTGGGTTCAGTGAGAGGGTCTGGGTTCAGTGAGTGGTCCTGGGTTCAGTGAGAGGGTCTGGGTTCAGTGTGAGGGTCTGTGTACAGTGAGAGGGTCTGGGTTCAGTGTGAGGGCCTGGGTTCAGTGAGTGGTCCTGGGTTCAGTGTGAGGGCCTGGGTTCAGTGTGAGGGTCTGGGTTCAGTGTGAGGGTCTGTGTACAGTGTGAGGGTCTGGGTTCAGTGTGAGGGTCTGGGTTCAGTGAGAGGGTCTGGGTTCAGTGAGTGGTCCTGGGTTCAGTGTGAGGGCCTGGGTTCAGTGAGAGGGTCTGGGTTCAGTGAGAGGGTCTGGGTTCAGTGTGAGGGTCTGGGTTCAGTGAGTGGTCCTGGGTTCAGTGAGTGGTCCTGGGTTCAGTGAGTGGTCCTGGGTTCAGTGAGAGGGTCTGGGTTCAGTGTGAGGGTCTGGGTTCAGTGAGAGTGTCTGGGTTCAGTGAGTGGTCCTGGGTTCAGTGAGTGGGCCTGGGTTCAGTGTGAGGGTCTGGGTTCAGTGAGAGGGTCTGGTTTCAGTGAGAGGGTCTGGGTTCAGTGAGAGGGTCTGGGTACAGTGAGAGGGTCTGGGTTCAGTGAGAGGGTCTGGGTTCAGTGAGAGGGTCTGGGTTCAGTGAGTGGTCCTGGGTTCAGTGTGAGGGTCTGGGTTCAGTGAGAGGGTCTGGGTTCAGTGTGAGGGTCTGGGTTCAGTGAGAGTGTCTGGGTTCAGTGAGTGGTCCTGGGTTCAGTGAGTGGTCCTGGGTTCAGTGTGAGGGTCTGGGTTCAGTGAGAGGGTCTGGTTCAGTGAGAGGGTCTGGGTTCAGTGAGAGGGTCTGGGTTCAGTGTGAGGGTCTGGGTTCAGTGTGAGGGTCTGGGTTCAGTGAGAGTGTCTGGGTTCAGTGAGTGGTCCTGGGTTCAGTGAGTGGTCCTGGGTTCAGTGTGAGGGTCTGGGTTCAGTGAGAGGGTCTGGTTCAGTGAGAGGGTCTGGGTTCAGTGAGAGGGTCTGGGTTCAGTGTGAGGGTCTGGGTTCAGTGAGTGGTCCTGGGTTCAGTGAGAGGGTCTGGGTTCAGTGAGTGGTCCTGGGTTCAGTGAGAGGGTCTGGGTTCAGTGAGAGTGTCTGGGTTCAGTGAGTGGTCCTGGGTTCAGTGAGAGGGTCTGGGTTCAGTGAGAGGGTCTGGGTTCAGTGTGAGGGTCTGGGTTCAGTGTGAGGGTCTGGGTTCAGTGAGAGTGTCTGGGTTCAGTGAGTGGTCCTGGGTTCAGTGAGTGGTCCTGGGTTCAGTGTGAGGGTCTGGGTTCAGTGAGAGGGTCTGGTTCAGTGAGAGGGTCTGGGTTCAGTGAGAGGGTCTGGGTTCAGTGTGAGGGTCTGGGTTCAGTGAGTGGTCCTGGGTTCAGTGAGAGGGTCTGGGTTCAGTGAGTGGTCCTGGGTTCAGTGAGAGGGTCTGGGTTCAGTGAGAGTGTCTGGGTTCAGTGAGTGGTCCTGGGTTCAGTGAGAGGGTCTGGGTTCAGTGTGAGGGCCTGGGTTCAGTGAGAGGGTCTGGGTTCAGTGTGAGGGTCTGGGTTCAGTGAGTGGTCCTGGGTTCAGTGAGAGTGTCTGGGTTCAGTGAGTGGTCCTGGGTTCAGTGTGAGGGTCTGGGTTCAGTGTGAGGGTCTGGGTTCAGTGAGAGTGTCTGGGTTCAGTGTGAGGGTCTGGGTTCAGTGTGAGGGTCTGGGTTCAGTGTGAGGGTCTGTGTACAGTGAGAGTGTCTACAAGCTAACCGACAGTTTACCTTCTTCATGTTCTACATACACATCTAAAACATTGATTTTGTGATGGTCACTAGATATGGTAAAGTTAAACTCATGGGTTCTGTGGTTAAGCCACTTTTTTAGCTGACGGATTCACTAATGGGGTCCACTTCAATTCTGGCGCTCGGGCCACTTTTCTGTCCCAGCCCGACCCTGACAAGGGCTATGATCATCCCTGAGAGGTGGAAGTCTCAGGGGCCCCTCATATTGTGGCCCGCACCCCATTCACCCCAAGACCGCTGAGTATCTGTGCGATATGGGGTACTCAGGGCCCCCTTCATTCTGCCATCGATGAGTTCAGGGTCCTTGAACCCTAAATGTCAGAAAGGAGAGGATTGGTTTTCACACCCTCAACTGATGAAGGATGGGGGGTCCTATGGAGACAGTCTTGGGGTGCGCAGCGGCTAGAGGCGAGGGCTGCCCGTGTAATGGACCTGTTGTCAGGGGTTAAAGGTGAGGCTGCACGAGTGATGGACCTGTCTGTTGTCTAGGGTTAAAGGTCAAGACTGCATGCCTGATGGACCTGTTGTCGGGGGTTAAAGGTGAGGACGCGTGACGCGTGATGGATATCTTATCAGGGGTTAAAGGTGAGAACTGCACATGAGATTGAATTATTTTCTTAGGTTAAAGGTCAAAACTGTGCAGTGATGGACTCATTATCTAGGGTTAAAGGTGAAGGGTGCCCCAATGACTGTTCTACTATCAAGGGTGAAAGGTGAAAACCACTCCCTCCAGTGATAGCGCTGTTTTTAGGGGTTAAAGGTGAAAACTGCCCAGTGATAGACTTATTGTCTGGGGTTAAAGGTTAGGGACGCCCTAATGAAGCAATTTGTTTCAGGGGTTCAAGGTGAATACTATCATGGCTGACTCTGAGGCCCCAGACCTCTGCCCTGGGCTCACCCTGAGACACTCTGATATATAGTATATAGAAATGACTCACCTGTCTGTGAATGTTGGCCGGTGCCTTCTAGTGGTGCTCGGACAGGAAGTGCCTGTGCTCTGAAGTCCATCCTGTACCTTATATACACCACAGCAGAGCTGGCAGGAGATCAGACACACCCGGGGGAGGTCCCATGCAAGTAAACGTCAGTGCTGGCAGAGTTACTCAGCCCTGCCCACCTGCCTTCCCCACCCTAACCTGTGCCACCTGGCCTCCCTCCCAAGGCGCCAGGGCAGACAGCGCGTCATCGGCAGAGGGCAGGATCCTGGTGCCTCTGGCGGATACTGGGGAGGGGGAGGTACTGGGCACAGAGGCTTCTGATGAATTACTTCTATGGCCCCCCTGCACATAAGGTGGTCATGGCAAACAGCCCAGTCCTACACTTCCCCCTCTGCTCACAGTGCCTACCTGTACCTCTGCAGGAGGGGTCAGTGACATGGCCGAGCCTAACCCTCTGTCTATCTGCAGAAGGAACAAAGCAGGGCTTAATTTGAGCTGCTGGTTATAGGTGGGAGTCATCGGCGCTCATTTTTGGGGCCCAGGACATATTATTATATATTCCTCTGTTTTAAGACCCTCTACAACTCTGTCGGAACGGTCAGTGTGAGAAACAGGGCATCTGATGCAGTGCCCCCACCCACTTTTTGCCTGGCTTTTGATGCAACTTTGACTGAGATGTCCTGGGGCCCTGCTAACCAGGTTCCCAGTACCAGTGTTCTTTCTCTAAAACTATAACACAATTTTGCACAACTTCAGTTACCCCTGTAAGTCCCAGGTAAGTGTTACCCCGAGTACCTAAGGCATGGGTACTAAAGAGGGCCCTCTGGGGCTGCAGCACTGATTGTGCCACCCCAGGGCCACCTCACCGAGACGATGCACTCTTGCATTGCAGGCCGCGGGTCTTGGTGCAGGGAAATCCGAAGAGTTGACATGGCACAAAGCCCTGTGTGCCACGCCTCCCGTACACTGCATTTGATATAGGTAAGTCACCCCTACAGTAGGCCTTTAGCCCTATAGCGCCAGGACGCCCTTGGGCAACAGGGCGCTCTACAAATATCTTTAATATTAACATTAACATTAACATTAACATTACGGCAGTATGCACCAGATCCTGTGTGTGGGCATATCAATGTGAGCATCTATGCCCCTACAATGTTCAGTCCATTCTGTGATTTTGTAAGTGAATAGGGAAACCTTAAAGAGTACATGGGCTGGATACTTGTCGACACACGTTTCCAGCTCCATGATGGCTTCACTGATTTCTAAGATGTTTGCTACCAAAATTCCTGTCTGAATAAATCCTCTCTGATGCCAGTGTTGGATTTATTAATACATGCACACAGGAGGCCCTTTTGGAGGGTCCCCTGAAACCTAACCAGACGCTAGTGGGGTCTCTGGCAAGTTTTCACCAGCCTGCCGCCACCAGACAAGTTTCTGACCTCATGGGGTGAGAGACAGCGCTCTCAGAAGACAGAAACAAGACTGGCTCGGGGCAGGGGTGTTTCACACTCTCACCAGGACAGGATGGCCTTCTCAGGCGGGAAGCTTCAAAGGCAAAGCTGTCTTTGAAACCCAACCCAGGAACCCCCGGATAGTGGGGGATGCCACTTCCCTTTTCCTGCTCAACTTACTGGGGAGGAAAGGTGGGGTACCCAAGGTGAACCCATCTCCTGAAATACTAACATCTTGCAATGTTGAGAAACCCCCCAATCAGGGCTAGGTTAGTGACATTTCCCCAAAGAAGTCATCACTAGAATGTGTAGACACCCTACATATCAGTAGGCCATTGGCTACTACCTGTCTCCCCCTGTAAATGCCCCTAAATTCAGTATTTAGGTGGCTCCCTAAGACCTTGAATTCAGATGCCACGGACCAAAAAAGACAAGGGAAGGGAGAGGATGTGGCTTAATGGCTAGAGTGAAGCTGTTGAGCCATGTTTGAGTCTAGGCTGGGACGCTCAACATTCCGTGATTCTGGGCAAATCACTTAATCTCCCTTTGCCTACAAAAAATTAATGTGTCCATGTGTAACGTAGCACTCTGATTCCTTTGTGTCGACTTTACGCTATATAAAACTATAAAATTAAAAAAGACATGCTGCTGACCCAGGAAAGGAGCCCTGCTACAGAAGAAACCGGCACCAAACCCTGCCAATGCATAACACCTGACACCTGTGCAGCCTCCAAGAACCCCTGTGCTCTGCCAGCCTTCGCCAATTGCATGGGACCTCCTTTTGGATTAGTGGTACTTATCCCCGGCACACCGCCGGTGAAGACGGCCGGAGTGAAGACTGGAAGGTACTGCGTTGACATGTTTCACCTCGCCACACAAAACTGGCAGCAGCCAAGGCTCGTTGGTCACTAGTCCGGTAACGGATCCCTTGAACGCACATCAAAACTTATAAAAAATTCTTCAACCATTCACCATTCTTCCATTCTTTTCACTTTCACATTCCCTTCATACTGTATTCACATTCATTTACTACACCCCCAGCATTCACCCATAAGAAAAACTTTAAACTTCCTTTTTAGACTTTTTTCAAAAAAACCTTTTAAATACAAGCCATAGAACTCTATTTTACACCATAGATGTTTGGAAAGTTAAAATTGTTAGACTGAATGGTTGAAGAATTTTTTATTGAAAAAGTTTTGATGTGCAACATGTAAAGATTTGAAAATGTGTAGAATTGTTTACATTTGAATTTTGATATGTGAAAATATTTAAACAAAAGATTCATTTCAGACTGAAAAGGTGGTCTAAGGCATATATTGTTGGACTTTCAATAAGGTTGTTCTAGAGTAAAAGAGTTGGAATCAGGTAGCAGTATTGGCATGTGTGTAATTTTTTATTAAATTGAGGCTTGGCCTTACTGTTGGGAGCCCAAACCCAGTGGTGTTTTCACTCCCTGTAAGAAGGCAAGGAGATCTGTGTCCACGCTCAGTACCAGAGCCCGGAGGACACTAGGAGACCTCCACAGAGATACCACTGTCTACAGCATTCTCCCATCCCTGCCGAGCCCCACAGGAGCACACAGCTGTATCCTGCATCTTGGAGTGTCCTAGGGATAGTGTTCTGTCTGAGCGCATACGCTGTGCAGACATGTCCTGAGGACTCAGTGCCCAATCTGATGCCAGAATGTTATCTTTACTCTGTGTTCTGTACGCCTGCTACTCTGCCAGTTACTGCTCAGGAACAGCTTGTCCTTCTAAACTATCTTGTGTTGGGCAGGAACTCACAGACAGTACGGGCTACCCCCTCGGGCAGCATCTTTTCCTCTTAGCCCCTGGCAACCTTTAGTGTCAGGAACACCTTGACCTTCAGAAGTCAGTTGTTTTGGCCACATGTTCACTCCCAGGACAGAGTATGCGCTTGGTCGCTCTCTGTGCTCTGTGTGGCAGCAGCGTTTCCTACTGCCCCCCACGGACCGTCGGTGGCACGAGCACCTCTCCAAAAATCCACACTTTGTTACCTTGGGTGAAGGGCTGTGGCAGCCATTTTGTTTAGTGCTCAGATCTTCGTAATGCTTCTCAAGGCGCCTCTGATTCCCTTATCAATGGTTATAGAAGTGGTAAAGGATTCATGCATTAAGGAAAAGACCCAGGCTTGAGGCCAGGCTGCAAAGATGCTGCAGGGTAATACTGGGATGTAAGATGAGCCACAAGAGAGAGGCCTTGTCCCAGGGAGAGGCTCGCTTCATTCCTAGTGTATCATTGTGATCTTGTGGCAGACACTAGCATGGCTTGGATTTGTATACCTGCTGGCTGAGCATGTCCAGTGTAGCTTCTCCAATTCCACAATAAATCTCAACGATGGCGACGCTTTAAAGCAGGTAAAAGATCTGGGAAAGTGCATTTTCCATATGAATTCTCCTAAAAAAATTCAAGTAAATTTCAAATTAATGAATGAATTTCAAACTAGCACTTTAAACGGGCAGGTGCTGTCAGGTAATGATTACCGGCACTTCTTTGGTTTTAAAGGAGAGTGCCTGCACTTCTCAGTAGAGGTCCAGTACTTTTAATGGGAGAGAACTGACACTTCTAAGCAGTAAGCATCGATTCTGGAATACTGAGTACCTATACATCTATATTTCCATTTCAAGCACCGCTGCAAATGAAATCAATGTGAACACACAGCGTCAACAAATCACTGTAAACAAGTCGCCTCGCAGCTGTGGCACCAGCAAGCAATTAAGGTGAGTGATGCTCCCCATCCACCTTTGGCTGACCCAGGACCATCTCTCCTTCAGGAAACAGCTCAAGACCTGGCTGCTCCAGCAGTGACGGACCCCTCCCCCCAGCACCTTGAGACCCTCCCGGGTGAGTAGCGCGCTATACAAATGCCATGATTGATTGATTGATTGATTGATTGATGCAAGTTTAACAATAAAATAATACATCTGTAGCTGGAAAAGATGCAACTATTATTTCTGTTTATAAATTGCTTAGGGGCTGATTCACAGAACCAACTTAAGACAAAATCCTAAACGTACTACTTTTGGTATTCACAGAAGTTAGGATTTTGTCTTAAGTTTGTCTCAAGTTTGTCTTAAGTCTGTCTTAAGTCTGTTTTAAGACAACCTCCTAACTTAAGTCTGTCTTAAGTTTGTCTTAAGACAAACTTAAGGCAAAATCCTAACTTCTGTGAATACCAAAAGTAGTAAGTTTAGGATTTTGTCTTAAGTTAGTTCTGTGAATCGGGCCCTCAGTTAACTTAAAGTGTTACAGTGAGAGATGACATACATTGCATTAAAAACACAACACTAAACAAATCTGGGTTTTCTCTCTGACTTCAATGTCTGTGTCATTTATGACATGTTCTCAAGTCTAGAAGTTACACATAGAAGCACCCAACATATGACTGGGCCCAGGACAGCACACATTCCTAGGGGAGCTCTGGTGCAGCAGGACAGCACCTGGGCACACACCTGAACGGGAAACATCCTTTACAACGCAACTTTTACCACGCAGTGCCTTTACGACACAACTATTACAACACATGTCATTACAACGCATAGCGCTGGGGGGCACTCTAGGATAGGGAATAGATTTAATTTACTATCCAACACCTTCCCTACTATCCACGGGGACTGGAGTTGGAATAGTAAATTAAACTATTCACTATCCAGCACCCCTAAGCGCTATGCATTGTAAAGGCATGCGTTGTAAAAACTGCGTTGTAAAGGCATGCCTGGTAAAAGCATGCGTTGTAATGTCATACATCCCACCCGAACAACACAGTTGTGGAAGTTACTGGTGTAACAAGGAGACAGTACAGAGTCACAGCTGTGCTGGGCACCCTGGCACACCTGGAGCCTGCCCGGATTGGGCAAGGAGGGGGGAAATCCATGGCAGAGTCGTACCCTGCCCTCGATGTGAAGGTTCCCGCCATTCTATCACAAGGACACCCGCTCTGTTCCAGGACTCTGCGTGCTCCCAGCCCCTCAGGCCTGAGATGGTCCTGATAGTGGGTCAGCGTGCTCCAGAGATGTGTATCCTCACAGCAGTCTCCAGTCTGTCTGCACAGCACTCTGAGCACCTGCATCCGGGACACCCTTGCAAGACCAGCCCCAGAGCGGCTCGCTAGACTGCTGAGATGGCTCAGTGTGTTAAACAATTAATGCTCAATTACAATGAGGTAAAACTGAATTTATATATGGAGACAGAACAGCTTGGATACATTGATGTAACCATCAAACATCAGACAGCAGCTACCCTTACTGAAGAATATTAGGAATATACTCCAAAGATAGCTATCCAAAGCCATAATTAGCTGAAAAAACACCAGAAACAACAAATACACACAGCGATAATTAGATGAATAAACTTCTCAGACAGCAACGACACGGAACGATTGCAGGAAAGTAGGATCTGCTTCTTATGGTTATCCCCACTTTTTGCTTGATGTTACGCTCTTTGAGGCAGATTTATGAGCCCCTTCTGCCACTTTTGCGCCGCCGTTGCGTCACTTCTGTGACAAAGCAGCGGCTTAAACCATGCGCCACGCTGCGCCCTATTTACAACGTGCCTCATCTAGGAAGATGTGTAAGGAGCTCATAATCCTTCCAGTCACCACCACCCTTCATGTTTTTAATCCTGCCTGGAGGGTCCAGGAATAAACTTAATGCATAGCGACACCTCCGAGCTGGTATTAATTCACACTGCACTTCCACTTCCGGTGATCCCAGTCGATTTATATATTTTGCTTTTATGTGCTGTGTCTTGTCTTCCCCTTCCCTATTGCTGCACCCCAGGTGTTGGGTTGCGCAGGGGTGTTTTAAAGCAGCCCTATGATGAAGCATGTCACACAATTGTGTGAGTGAGGGCAGTATTTGGACACATAGCACGTGCCACCACACCTAGAGATATTTTGTCACCCTCTGCTCCTTTTGGTGTGTTTAAGTTGTTCCATTGAAGGGACAACACTGATTTCCTTGAGCTCCCCTGCTTTCTCCAGGCTTGCCCTGACTACCCTTGCTGTGCTGAGTCCCCTGGTCCTTGCTGGGCCAGACTGTGACCTTCCTTGACCTTCATCGTGGGTTGCCGCTGCCAAGGCTTTTTGGTGCTCCAGCCGTACACTGACCCCTCAGCACTCAACATCCTTTGTGGGACAACTCGCATCCGGCTCCTGGTCATCCTCGTGGCTGCAGAGTCAAGGTATCCCTCTTCGCACCTGAAGCACCCGACATTGGTGGACATTCATCTACTGAGCCCCTGCTCACTCCTGAGTGACCCAGACTCTGTCCCCTCTGCTTTCAGGTTCCTTCCTTCAAGAATACAACTGTGGGTTCCACTGGACACTTTTCTTCTTCCCAGCAGTGGCATTTCTTTGAAGGCTCCCATTAAGAATGAATGGGTATGCCCAGATGTGGGTCCCTCGCTCACTTTGCCACTGGATTCAAGCTAGCCTGGCTGATAAGGGCTGTTTGTCTGAAACCGGTCCCAGGATGCTTGTTTCCAGTCCAGGGAAGACATGGCTTGGCAGTTAGGGTTGAACTGTTCCCATGAGACACAGGGTCGAGTCTGATTTGCATATGCCTGTATCTGAACTGGGGTGGTGAAGTGAGCTAAAGAAAGATGATGGATTCAACCCAGATATGTGACTGGCGGTGAGTATCTGAAAAGTTTCAGTTCTCCGTCCATCATCTCCTTGTGTTTGCTTTGTTCGCCCTAAGTTGTCAGGGTACGCCCAGACGTGGGTCCCTTCCTTACTTTGCTACTGGATGCAAGCTAGCCTGGCCGATGAGGGCTTTTACCCCAAAACCGGTCTTAGGATGCTGTTTCCGGTCCAGGGAAGACATGGCTTGGCAGTTCGGGTTGAACTGTTCCCATGAGGCACAGAGTCAAGTCTGATTTGCAAATAGCTGTGTCTGAACTTGGGTGGTGAAGTGAGCTAAAGAATGATGATGGATTCAAACCAAATCTGTGACTGGGGGTGAGTGTCTGAAAGGTTTCAGCTCTCCGTCCATCATTTCTTTGTGTTTCCCATTGAGAACAACAGAGGCTTTTGACACCACCTCGACCCTATGCACCCGGCTTCCCTGGCATAGGTAGCACACAGTACTTCAGTATCCACAGGTAGGGTGGCTCTCCAACCTTCTATGTTCCAAAGGGTTTCTTTGTAATCCTCTGGGAAGGTTCCTTAAACACTAAAACTGCAACAGCGAGTCTCCCTTTAAATTGTACATAGCATGCAGTCGTGTTCTCACACTGCACCCGTCCTCCGTGGGGTCCCTACTAACTCACCTTGGGTGGTTCCTGGGGGTCCCAGCGATTCTACAACCTCTAGACACTGTCTTGACTTGAGTCGTGGTTCTTATACCACTATTTTAGTATATGATTTGGTCTCCCCTGGAGCCCACTGTGTATTAGTGTTACTTACGTTTGTTTCTGTGCTACAGTATTGTGTGCTTTATGTTTATCTGCTTGTAGCAGATACTGTGAGGTATTTAAAGTATGTTATATTAATAAATACATATTTTTATAACTACCGTGTGGTTTCGCCTTTTATTTAACCGATACATTAAGTTAACATTCTGGTAAAACAAGCTGCTTAACATTCACTCAAGACTAAGCCTGAAAGCTGCTCTCCACAGCTACCACTTGGAGAGCTTTCTAAGGGTATCTTTGACCTCTTAAATCACCATAAGGGTTGTTTGGACTGGTGCCAGGTGTCAACTTTAATTAGTGGACATCATATACCAGGCCAGCTTCTCACACACATTGAGATAATTAGATGAATAAACACCTCACACAGCAGTTACACAGAGCAATGATCAGATGGCTGAACACCTCAGAAAGCAATTACACAGAGCGATAATTAGATGAATAAACACCTCAGTCAGCAGTTACACATTGAGATAATTAGTAACCCCGAGCGGAGACCTCTGCTCCACCCCTGGAGTATACGGAGATTTGCCTACTCTGCATTCTGCGGAGAACGCGGGGTAGGCAAATCTCTGCACACTCTGTGGTGGAGCAGAGTTGGCCAGCCCTCGCCTCCCACTACCCTATTAACAATTGATTAAAACTTCAATAAAAAGACTTTAAAGTAAATAAAAACTACTTACCGTGGCTACGGCATCCCTGAGCTGCCCTCCTCCTCTTCATCACCGTCTCTTGGAAAAATGCGCATGCGCGGGCGCTTGCGCAGTTTTTGCAGAGCCGGTAATGAAGAGGAGACACCTGGGAACGCCGCAGCCAAGGTAAGTGGTTTTTATTTACTTTAAAGTCTTTTTATTGAAATAGTAATACATTGGTAATGGGGGGGTGGGAGGCGGGTGGCGTAGTGGAGCTCAACGGAGTTTGTTCTGAACTCCGTGGCCCTCTGCGTAGCCTGCCATGCCCACTACACCCACTACACCCGGGGTTAATTAAATGAATACACGTCAGACACCACTTACAAAGAGTAATAATCAGATGAATGAACACCTCAGACAGCAGCTACACAGAGCGATCATTTGATGAATAAACCCCACAGACAGCAGTTGCACACAGTAATATTTAGATGAATAGTTACACATGGCAATAATTCGATAAATAAACACTTCAGACAGCAGTAGCACACGACGATAATTAGATGAATTAGCACTTTAAACAGCAGTTATACAGAGGGATATTTAGATAAATAAACAACTCAGGCAGCAGCTACACATGGCAATAAATAGATGAACAAACACCTCAGACAACTATATTGGGGTCCAAGATGGCCGGGTGCTGGAGCTCACGATGGTGGTTGAGTACTCTGACCAGACTCCTCTTCTCCGGGCCCGAAGCCACTTTAGGTCCAAGAGCGGACGGGCATGCCCTCCCTGAGGTCTGCTAGAGGACTCACTCCTCAGGGTTTCTTCCCTCATCAGCTAGAAACGTGAGAAGTACAACGCCTGCCAAGATAACATAACATAACGTATATTTGTAAAGCGCATGTTCACCCCAACCGGGGTATCTTGGTGCTGAATAACAGATGTTTAGTGTTACCCAACTCAATTGCGCTCATTTTGTCGACCTCAGATGGATGAAAGGATGAGTGGACCCACCGGGATTTGAACCTGTGGCCATGAAGTCAAACAAAGGCCCCTGCAATGGATGCATTAGTCCACTGCTCCACCAGACCCGGATGGCAGTGCCAGCACTCCTTGGCACTAGCAGAGGGGATGCTGCCCAAAGCGGGTCTAGCAGAGGACCTCCATCACGACCCTGATGATTTACAACGTGACCCACACCAAGAGTTAGGAGCAGCAGTGTACCGGAATCGCACACCCGCGCCTCCCAGCGGATGAAGAGTGCTGTGGCGAAAGACCGGAGAAGTGAGAGAGGGCCAAAGAGTTAGGGGTGTCCCAGGGGAGAGTGAATGGATGTCACTGCTTGACAGCTGGTCCTAGGGGCCTTGTCAAAACTGTCGCGACATGCACTTGCCAGGCCTCCAAAAGAAACAAAAATAAAAGCAAGAAAGATCCATGTGACTTTTGGTCTTCCACGATGACCTGCGGGTAGGGGGTTGACAGTTTAAAATACATACTGATTAGAGGAAACAAATACAGGAGCATATCACCAAGCCCCTATCGCCACCACAACATCACTTTTTGTGACGTTGTGGTGGTGATAGGGTCAGCTCCCTATTATCAAGGCAGCATTAAGCCACTTAAGGTAGCTTAACCTGTTCCGTGCTCATGACAGCTCCCGGCCATAATGAGTCCCGGTAGTCATGTGCTCATGACGGCCGGGAGCTGTGCGAACGTTGTCGCTCTGCCCACACATGATTAATTCCCCGCCAGTGCGGGCAAATTAATCAGTGGGCAGAGTTCGGACGGCTCGCAGCTGTCATGAGCACACGCCTACTGTGACTCATGATGGCGGGGAGCCGTCAAGAGCACTGCAGCATTGCGCCCCCCCCGCTTTGCGGCGAAATTCACACCGCGGCAATGGGGTTTCGTGCTGTCTTCATAATAGTGCCCGTTTCTTGCTGAACTTAGCATGAAAGGGCATGCAGTGGGTGTCGTGGTGGGTGTTCCACCGCAAGACCCATTGAAGTCGACACTCCCACCTATTATCAAGGGTGGCGATAATAGGTAACAGCCCCGAACTTAAGACCAAGAAAATCCTGGTCTTAAGATGGCGAAAAGAGGATAAATGCTTTATTTCTTCTCTTTTTTTGCTTTTTCCATGTGTGCCGCCTTGCGCAGCATACATGGAAAAAGCAAAATGCTAAGGTGTGTTTATGTACAGGAAGGTATCCCTTTTTAGGTCTCGCAAGAGCCAGCGCATGCGCTGCTCTGGCGAGAAATTTAGTAGCTGGTTTTAAAAGTGTTATCCTTGCCGGCCACCAGCTTGCTAATACGCGCACAAGCGCGCACAACGTGCACAGCTGCCATCTGGCTTTCTGTAATGGCTCATTAAGCCTTAAAGTGCACACGTGATTCCCCTCTCCTACCCCCTCCCACTCCATCCTCGTCAGCTCTTCACGCAGCCATTGCTTGTTTTTCTATCAGCGCGGGTTTGTATTTGCCCCTCAAAGCAAAGATTTGTCTACTAAGAGCAACAGGCAATGACGACTACTGGTTACAAATGACAGTCAACCATTGCCCGAGCTGTGAACTCCCACTACCGGTCTTCTAAACGTCCCGTTTTTTTCCTTAAAGCGTATAAACTGTGCTGTAAATGCCACCTCCACTTCAAAAGGGCCACAACCGTGGTTTTTGCTTTGCTTCCCCCTCCTCACCTCCACGTAGCTTTTACTTGTAAATGATGTCCGGTATACAGCTATCAGCTAACTAGATGATCTCCCCCGTTGGTTTGGTTCCCCACTACGGAGCTTATGCGAAGGGGGAGATAATTCCGATGGGGAGATTAAAACAACGGAACTCTGCATGCACTTGTTTGAAATCCCAGTGATGCTTTTATGACGGTGCAGTACAATTGACCTCTGTATCCACCATTGTACAAAAATTGTCCATTCAGAAATAATTTTAATTTGTGTTATCTTCCTCCAAACCTGGCGCCCCTTTGCTCTAATTTATCATAACTTCCCGGCTCTTTCAGTCTCCATTTTCTCAGGTGCAAATGTCCCCTCCCTGCTCTTTCACGTATTTCTAGAGTGATCTCCCTCATCACTTTGGTGCGCTTTCATTCAGTCCTATGTTCACTGTCTTTTGTCTGCTCAGTTTCAGTGTACGTACTTTCTCGCTAAGCCATTCCAGACGCTGCTTCGGTATCATTATGAAGTGCTATTTCATGGTCCCCCATCTGCTCTTTATTTGAAGATGTTGTTCGCTTTTATTTCATGTCACTCTTCTGCTTGCTCTCTTACTTTCACATGCAAAGTATTTCCTTCAGTGCCAGGGACTTAGTATGGTAATGCATGCTATGTGAAACGATACTTTTGCTTTCAGCCAATGTTATTTTTAAGTTGCGGATGACCTGCAACCCCCCACGCCCCACCCACACCAGTCCATCCAAAAATGTTTTATGAACACCTTAATGGTTACAAAATGGGTACTAACAGTAAACAAGCATTGGCATAGCCAATAGGTTTCGCTTTTGGGAGTTAGTTATCCATCACAATATCCTTGGTACAACAACATCAACTGTTGCATGGCTAAACACTTATAAGGTCCTAAAGGTGAGACCTATTGGGCTATGCCAATGCTTGTTTAAAAATGCCATTTTGTTACGTACCTGTGAGCTGCATGAAGCAGCAAAAACATAAGTTACAAACTGGCATTTCAGGTTGGTTTATGTGCAGGAAGGGGCACCTTCCTGTACATAAACAAGCCTTCCTGCTCGCAGATACCCTTGCATTCTGGTGCATGAGTGCCTGCGTTGGCGCTAAATTGTAAAACTTAGCGCCATCGCAAGGGGAAACGCAAGGCTGCACCACATCCTTGATAATATGGTGCAGCCTTGCATTTCTGAAGTGGCAGAGAGAGGCGTTAAGCCAAGAAGGTTAACACTGAGCTCCACCACTTCCTTGATAATATGCCTGTTGGGTCTTAATGTTTTTTTTATTAATGTGTGTATTTACAAATGTAATGTTTCTTTAATTAATGTGTGTATGTACAAATGTAGCACATGCCACCATGATGTACGTTCCATCCTGGAATGGTGGCATGTGGAAGGTTTTATGATCAGTTACTGTTGCTGTCCCTTTGGCCGGTCGTTTCAATGGATCTTTCTGCATGGAAATTAAATATTAGAAGATAATTGGAGTCATCTACTTCTTTTCATTGGCGACGAGGATGGGATAACAACCCTAGACCGGCGCAGAACTCTTTCTTAAAGGTCATCACCTTTTGACAGCACTTGTAATTCTATGTCAGGACAGGAGGCTCTGATTATGCTTATTCTCATTTCTTTAATAGAAATGCTCAGCAGCCAATAAACAGTAAAAAACTACAGTACCCATGAACACCAGGGTAACAACCATAGAGACCATAGTATAAAAGGCCCTATAGACTGTCTCTCTTCCTCTTTCTTTGCTGCTCCGCAGCCAGTTAAGTGCTTTTTTTTATTCTTACTAGTTATATGTGAATTTGCTACTTGTAAAGTCTCTTATTTGCTGTTCTTTCTTAGCGCTTCTACTTGCGCTTTATTTCTTCTGGTTATCAGCTGTATTTTGTACATTTCTTGCTCGTTACTTGCTTTTAGCTGGTGTACTACATGGCGCTTTAACTCGCGATTCGCTTGCGTACACGGCACATTCATTACCTTGCAGCTTTGCCGCGGTGTCTACTTTGCCGCGTCTGTGTGCTTTCTTTCGGGGAGCGTGGACGCACCTCCCTTTAGACCGGGCGCCTATTGCCCGCATCTCTGCCTGTGGAGCGTGAGACCAGGATTTGGAGGCTCGCGCTGGGCGCGCGAACTCTTCTCTGACTATCCTGAGGCGGCCATTACCGCTCATGTGCGGCGGCCATTTTTTACCGGCCTTATTTACATTTCCTCAAAACGCCGGGAGTTAGAAGGTCGTTTTACATGGCAGTGCCCACAGCCTCAGGAGATTAACCCCTTTTACGCTTTTTGCTTATTAAATAGCATTGGGCTGTACAACGAGCATAGGCTTTGCCTAGAGTGCGTTTTTTTTGGTAACAGCAAGCCCTCCCTCCACATTTTAATAATTACTGTGTGCAGGTTTGCCTGTGTTGTTGGCTTGCTGTGGGGTTTTTGTCACTCCCCCTGCATTGTGCCTTTGGCCTCATTTATTTCCGTCATCTTGTGGGCATTTAATTTACACGCTGTGTAACAATGGCAGATTATTATGATGACGAGAACTAAAACTATGAGGACGATACCTCTGGCTCCTTCGAGCATCATTTAGTAGAAGCTTTGGATCAGGGTGTGCAACACTCAGTGACTACGGCACTTCTGCGTGCCATTAATCCTTTAAAACGCCATTTAAGCCAGTATGCGCAACAGCAAGGTTGGTTGCCTACTTCACGTAAGTCTTCTGAGTCCCCTGTCAACCCTCACAAGTCTGACTTTCAACGGTTGGCTAAAAGTCTGGCGTCTGATAAATCAAAGTCTGCTGTGTGTGCGACATCTTCCGCCCCTCCTCCTACAGATACCAACGATACACATTCCTCTACATCTTCGGATCATGATGATCCTCCCGTTAGGAAGAAGGTGTGTAAGGAGCATTTTGTGGATGCCCCCACGCATCCTCCCGTCCTAACTTTTGACCCTTCGGATATTGTTCATCCCCACTCAACTTCTTGGCTGCCCTCCCCTGCTGTTGCAGAGTATGTTCAAATGCACATACACCAACCTTTTCGAAAAGGAGGTTGTGGTACTGAAAATTTTGGACCTGTGTCAAAAACATCGTCGTATCATGACGATTTTGGTACCAGCAGACCGAGAATGACGAGTACACTACATACTCTAATTTTCGTCGTATTTGGGCGGCGAAGTCACCATTAAATCAGGGACTCCGTCCTGAACCCTCGGGTTCCATTTTGTATACGGCATCCATTTTGCGGTTGCCCTCACATAGGCCGGTGACTAAGGCCAAAAACGAGTCTGAAGGACACGTACACCTTCGCTGACTCCTGCCCGACCTGGGCAAGCTGACTCCACTGCCCAAGGCAAAACCTGTTCGGTCAGTTCCTCTCCCAGTGGCCGATTGAGATAGTATCAAGGCACAACATGCCATAAACCCTTCATCGCACACAAACCCTTCCTAATCTTACACACACCTGCCTCTGTTTCTTTCTTTATGACTTGCTTTACAAGGAGGAGGCACCCGTTTTTATTGGGGTTTCGTCGATATCTGATGAAAATACTGGGCCTTGCCGGGTAATTGATTGTGGGCTGAACAAACTGAAATATGGGCTTGTCATCATGACTCTGCTTTTTCTTTGTATTGAAAATATGTGAATGGTCAACTGTAAAATAAGGAATGTTTGCCTGAAGCATAAAATTTTGTATAAAAAGAGAAGGCTGGCTTTGTAAGATTGAGCAGTCTCCTGAGAATATACACCGTGTTGTACTTCTAGGACGCCTGTTACTTGGTTGCAGCCAATAAACTCGATCCTTGACTTCACCTAGAAGACTCTGAGTTTCTGTAGTCTAGAACAGGAAGGACCCGAAGTCCTAGGGTGTACCCCTGGCACCGCTGGGTTCTGAAAAACCCAGCACTTCAGTTGGCGCCCAACGTGGGGCGATTTCAGCGGTACCGGTCCAAGCCAGAGGTTCATGAGGAGCTTCGTGTGAAAATTCTGGAGGAAGGCCGCCACTTCATCGACCCCTGCATGTCGACGTGGTCCGAAAGTCTTTGCTGCGAGGTTCCCCGCTTCCCGACGGCTACGAAGGACTGCTGCCCTGACTATCACCCTGTTTTGGACCCTTGATGATTTGTAGAGCAAAACGATAGACGAGTCTTCTGGTGACGTCATCGATACCTCAGTTAAGTATAAGTGGAGCGTCTCCCAGTCCTTAGTTCTTAGTTTGGGTATCCCCTTGGGATCTTTGATTTGGAACTTGCAAGTACCAAAGCCGAGGGACTCGTGTATTCACGAGACTATCGTATTCGATAATCCTTTGAAGTTTTGAAGCTAGACTAGAGAGCGAAGATGCCTGGTCTTAGCAGACTTGGAAACTTGGTTTGTCTTGGTTGTAATAGGGATTCCCGATTGGAGGACTCGTGTCCGGTTCCTCCGATTGGAACTTCGACCTATGAATTGTATGTGAAACATGGCGTAGGCCCCATCACATATAATGAAATATGGATCCGATACACCAGAAAAGATGGTGTTTTAAAATGGCCCCAATATGGTATCTTTGACACGGAAATCCTAGATACTCTAGAGGTTAGACTTTTTAAGAAGAAAGCCCGGCCGGCGATGTTTGACTCTTTCCGCCTATGGCATAAGGAAGCCAAACAAAAAGAAATCAAATTAGCAAAAAGAAATAAGAGAGAAAGGGGTATCTCGATAATGCAAGCTGCTACGCAGTATAAAGACAACGAAGAAGAACAGGAAAGTGAGCAGTTGCACAGGCAACGTAAAATGGCGATCGATAAATGTTACCCAGTTTTGCCGCCTCTTCAGCAAGATGCAGCAAAAGAACTTGAAAAAGACCCCCTAATGTCACACTAATTGAGTTCGCCACCCCCCTATGCGCAGAGTGATACTGCACCTCCGCAACCTTTAGTTGTGCAACCTCCGGTTGTTGTGCCTCAGATTCTTCCACAGCCGCCAGCTCCTCTTCAGTTGGCTCCTACTCCTACAGCGCAGCCTCCTCAAGGGCCGCCGACTTTGCTACCTGCTCTATTTGTACTTCCTACGATCTTGCCTACTGTATCGACTACCCTTTCTGGTATTCTTCCTGATACCGCCTCTACGTCTGCATCTGCGTCTATCCTGCCTCACTCTGTTTTTCCTCCTGTTCTCTCGTCTACTTCTCCTTCTGTTCGACAGAGAATGACTGACACTGTCGCTAGTCTTCTGTATCCTCTATTTGGGGCAACAAGTATGACCCCTTTTTCAACGCACAAACAGTTGCGCAGTCAACTGCCCGGCTCTAGCGAGCAGGAAACATTGGATTATTTAGCACATAAATGGGTTACTGACCCGACAAGATATGAGCTAGAGTCTGTTATGGATGTCTTCTATCAGTGGGAAGCACCAAAGCAGAGGTACGTTTTTGATCAAATGTGTACTTTCCTTAGTGAAGATTTAGAAGAGAATGATTTGGAGCCCAACCCGCCTGAGTTATGTCATGTATGGTACGAGTTTGGAAAAGGCACAATTGTGGGTTCAGATGTTAAGAAAGCAGTCGCGACATTGTTATAGCTTAGGAGTGGAACTATTTCTCAACAGTTGTTTGAGTCTGATTTTTCTGTTAAAAGGAAAGCGAGACAATATCCGATGAGAGAAGTACCCCCAGTTTGGAAAGAAGGGGATCTACAAGCTAACCCACCTATTCAGCCTCATTTTCAGCGTGTTTGGGTACATGTTCCATGGAAGCGCGCTGAAGTATTGGCCCTTAAACAGACATTGCCTGATCCCCGTAAAAATCCTGCAGGGTATTACAAGGAATTGACACAGACTGCAAGCTCTTGCATTATGAATTTAGCGGATATAGACATGTTGTTTGGAAATGTTGTTCCACAGCCTTTATGGGGAAAGATTCGTCATGCGGATCATGATCAGGAGTTAGGTGATACATGGGTTAATATTGCTGCTGATGATGGCAGACAAGTTGGTGGTGCTAAACCAGAACCTTTAGTGGCAGACCGCCCTGGTAGGATAATTACTTAAATGAAGACTTTAATGCCTGCGATGCGAGTGAATTGGGACAAATTGTCTGTGTGTAAGCAGAAGAAAGATGAGACCGTGTCTGATTTCTTCACCAGGTTCGAAGAAACGTTTATCGACCACAGTGGTCAAGATATGAGTACAGAAGGTGGTCAACGGTTGTTTGTTGACAAGTTCGTGCATAATTTGCTTCCCGAGTTGTGTAAGAAGTTAAAAGATTCAGAAAGTTCGTGGGCCGTTTCCTCTTCAGCACAGATATTGGCTACTGCGCAGTAGTACGAAAATAGGGACAAAGATGAAAAGGATAGGGCAGACAAGAAAACAAAAGAGTTAAAAACAAAGGTCCATTTACAACAAGCATATCCGCCACGTGGTGGTCAGAGTAACTATCAGCAACCTCAACAGTTTCAGAGGAACTCGCAAAGGTTCGAGTATCCTCAACAGCGTGTTCCTGTAGGCCCCAACCAGTGTTCATATTGTAAAGAAGAGGGTCATTTCAAGTATAGTTGTCCTATTTTGTTACAGCGTATGAATGGTACTTCTGGTGCAAGAGGTCGAGGTGTTCCACAAGCGCCTAGAGGGAGAGGACGTGGAAATTTCCCCCAGAACGCGCGCCCATTTCCACCCCAGAATTCAATGAATAGTTTTGATCAGCAGAGTAGCGCGTCTGGTAGGACGCCTCAGTACTATGCTGATGACTACTATGCAGAAGATGAGAATATGGAAGGTAATGATTACTAGGACAGCCATGGACAAAGAGAGGGAGTTGTTTCAGTTCCAGTAGATCAGAGTGGACCTTACGTTGAGGTGATTACATCAGGTGTGTCAGAGCCTTTACTGTTGGATACTGGTGCTACAAAGAGTTCCATTATGCACTCTAAACTCCCTGGTGCACCTTTGTCTGGCGAAATGAATGTTTCAGTAGGTTTTTCTGGTGCCCCGGTTAGATACCCGATTTCTAGTCCTATATCTCTTTCTGTTGGACCTTGTGAATTCGAAGCACCCCTTATTCTGACAACAGGTTGCGGTGAAAACTTGTTAGGATTGGACCTGTTGAAGAGATTGTATGCGACATTGTATTGCTCTCCTTTGGGAGGACAACTTACACTAGGTAAGAAAGTAGTCTCACCAATGTATTTGTCAAAGGATAAACTTCCGACAGAATTGTCGCTTCTTCCTGATATTCTTTGGGCTACTGGTCCTAACGATGTGGGTCTTTTGGAAATACCGCCATATGTTCTGACATTGAAAGCCAATGTTAAAATGCCACGAATTCCCCAATATAAAATCTCTAGTGAAGGTGAAAAAGCGTTGCTAGCGATCATTTATGATTTGATCGAAAAAGATGTAATTGAAGAGACAAGAGGCAACGTTTGCAATAGTCCTGTTCTGCCTGTTTTGAAGCGTACTGACCCTTCTCAGCCACCCGTTTACAGATTTGTGATTGATCTTAGAGAAGTGAACAAAATCGTTGTGCCACTATTTCCAGTTGTTCCTGATATCACTGCCCTATTGACTATGATTCCAGCTTCCGCGACCTGGTTCTCGGTGATTGACTTGAAGAATGCGTTCTTCAGCATCAAGATTGCCGAGGAGAGTAGGGATATTTTCGGCTTCAGTTTAGGAGGCCGAAGCTTCCGCTTCAAACGCGCCCCCCAGGGCTACTGTGAAAGTCCATCAATATATAGTCAAGCTTTAAAAACACAGCTTGATACGATTGTCTTACCCGATGGCGCTACATTTATTCAGTATGTTGATGATTTGCTTGTTGCTGCAGATACTGAGAAAATCTGTAAAGAAGCCACGTTGTCGTTGTTGCGTCATTTGTCTGATTTACATCACAAAGTGTCTCTTTCCAAATTGCAATAATGTCGACAAGAAGTGACCTACTTAGGTCATCTCTTATTGAAGGAGGGAAGGAAACTAACCCCAGAAAGAATTCAGGCAATAGCAAAATTGAGTGTGCCCAGGACACAGAGAGAAGTGCGTGCTTTCTTGGGCATTACAAAGTATGTTATGTGGTATATAAATAAATAATACCGGATCTATTTTTGACTGGACATAGTAATAACAGATAGCTCAATAAATAAGAGTCAAGATTCGAGGTAGTAGGAGTTTGCAGGTTTAATACAGCATAAGGACAGGAACAGGACAACCTGCACAGGACTAGGATGGCAGCGCTGCCGGGGGCAGGATCGGAATCGGCGGATCGGCGTAATATTTAATAACAGTGCACAAGCATATATACTAAAACAGTTGCATTACAATACATACAATAGGCGGAGCAGTGGGTGTGGTCAATAGCAGTCGCGAAAGATAAGGGTGAAAGTAGGTGTAACAAGAGGCGTGTACATAGACATGTGATGTAAACGTAACAGAATATGTCATAAATGGGGCGGAAACATGGAGGGGGCTACCTAAGGAGCCGGGACCTCTAACCTAGTGGTGCGCGCAAACTGACAATGACGTGTTACTAGGAGAAGCTGGGGGCTATGACTTCTGCGCTAGGAGCAGAGACTGAAGTCTGGAGAGTCAGGGCGACATGTACCTAAACACTATCTAGTATCTGATGTTTAGAGAACATGTTGATAGAATCCAAAAGTTATCGGGGTAAAGGCTAACAGACACTAAGACTGGTGCATGCATTATTCTACATGTAGTGCGTGTTGAAGAATATTAAATGACCATTAATACAGTATTTCTCTTACATGGAGACGTAAAGGCTAGACGATGACTGAAACTATTGATGCGATTCAGTAGCTTAGGAATGCAGAGAAGGAGGGCTGGACTGATAACTAGAATCATAACATACTCTTGGCAGACTGGCAGGCAGAGCCAGGCCGAGCCGGGCACTGTGAGGCAGGAAGTAAGTGAAAGGTCAGGAACACAGGTGGGGGCTGTATCGCTCCTCAGCGAGGGCTCAGGAGACAGGAGCTGAATCTGGTATCCGGGCCCTTTTGAGGCCTAGAAACGGGGACTTTTCAATGAAATAACGTGCACACTGAGAAACGTGGCAACGTAACTTTACATAGGACTAATACTCGTAGCTTTCACGAGAACTGGAAACTGGCATACTAGAGATGGACACAACTGTAATTGCGTCTTTAATCGATCATGGGGAATACATATGCATATTAATCATGCACATACAACATAGGATGGGGAACACGTAGGGACACAGAACATGGCAAAATTTACTTTTCCACATTCCCTCCTTGTCACTACGTTTCCATCAGGAAACATCAATATTCATGATACCATCTATCATTTCATATAGTATCATTTGCTCGTCTCGAATTTTCTTGGAACTGGATTTAGAACGGGACTTGGGACTAGGAATGCAAGAGGTAGCACAAATGCCGCAAATCGCAGGGCCACATTGTATACAGAGGCAGCAACTGAATGTGATCGCTACTGTAATACCTAGAAAGGACAACACTTTCCATCCCCAGGCGGAAATTATATTCCAGAACCAACCGGACCATGTCCAGGTGCCTGGATTTTGGTGTAACAGATGGGCAATTTTATGGAGTCTGGTTATAGCTGAATAAACAGACGGCGCGTTATTAGGAATGAAAATGCAGCAACTAGATCCGATGACTCTACATGCCCCGCCCCTATCGGCCAGTATGACGTCAAGGACGAGACGATTCTGGAGCACGACAATTCTCATAAAAGATTGCTCTTCGGTTAAATTACCTAGAGCAGAGGTAGTCTCAATCACTACTGCTTCAAGGGTTCTGGTTAATCTACGTATCAGTTTACTATTCACGACAGTACCTAAGTAGGGAAAGACACCTTTATTGATATCTATGTATTGTTCTAGAGCAGTTTCAGTATAATCGACAATCGGGAGGTCTCTCTTGTGTCTAGTATGTACTAGGTGGGAATTCCTATGATAGTCAGGTGGGGCTAGAAAAACTGGTGGCAGTAGGAAGGCAATGTAACAGGTTCCCTCCCAATCGAGGGGCAGACGAACATATGCGGTCTGACCACAAACAAAATAAGAATGACGTGAAGCTTTGAAAATAGATTTCCTGCTGTCACTTTTAAACATGTCAGAAACCGGTCTAACCGTTTCACCTAGGGGAGGACTTAGACAATCAAACTGGCTGACTTATTTTACTAGACCTTAATTTCGACTTATACTCCTGCTGCGGAGTTTTCTCTAACAGGGGGGGTTTTGCATCATTGTCTTTTGCGGGACAATCCTTGAGAATAGTACTTTGGCAGTCTTTAAAATCCTCGGAAATGTTCTTGGAAACAGTCTTTAGTCCATAAAATTTCTTTACGTGAGACAGATGGACCCACCCCTTCCTGCCTTCCAGCTTGACGGCAGTACGGGTGGCCAGGAGGACCTGCTTTGGCTCCTTCCAGCGAGGCTCCAGCGGACTTGAACGATCAAAGTTCCTTACAAGAACCAGACTTCCGGGAACGATTTCATGCGGTGCCACCTCGGTATTGTCTGGAAATGCGGCGGCAACCTGTGAACGACAAGAGTGTAGGGCAGACATCAAGGAAGCTAGGTAATCTGTCAGCATATTACTTGAAACATCTGTAATACTTTGGGGTCTAGGTGTACCCCACATATTAGGGGGGCGGCCAAAAACGACCTCGTACGGGGACAGACCTGATCTGGAATGTGCGACCATGCGCATATAAAACAGAGCGACTGGCAGAGCTACTAGCCAGTCCACACCTTTCTCTTTACAGACTTTGGCAATACGGATTTTTAGGGTCTGGTTATGTCTCTCTACGAGACCGGCTGCTTCAGGATGGCGTACACAATGGAACTTCCACTGGTACCCTAACAAAAGGGAAACGTGTTTCATCAATTCAGATGAGAATGGCTGGCCGTTATCAGAATATACGACCCTTGGGAGTCCATAGCGGGGGAAGAATTCACGAACCAACTGCTTGGCAGTGGTCGCGGCTGTGTAATCTGGGACTGGATATGTTTCTGTCCACCTGGACAAAGCGCATACAACTACAAGGACATACTTGAAACCTCGACATCGCTCCATCTGAATATAATCCATCTGGAGGACTTCAAAAGGGTGGTCAGGGGGCTGGAATCCACCTTGTTCCACCGGGACACTTTTACCTGGATTAAACTGGCAACATATCATACAGGTACGGACTTTCTGCTTGGCTGCAGCTCGTAAATGCTTGTTGAACCAAATGTTCTGGATACTGTCTAACAAAGCTTTTTCTCCTAAGTGTGCTGGACTATGTGCGGTATTGATAATGACTTGAACCATAGAGTCGGGGAGAAACCATGTGGCTCTACCCTTCATTACCCATTCCTGATCTGTCTGGACCCCTCCTTGTTCGGACCATTTCTTGATTTCATCGGGAGTAGCATGTAACTGGATATCTATGACATCTTGAGTGGGGTCCTTAACTGTCATACAAGTAGTCTGTTCTAGAATGGATGTCGGTGTCTTGTTAACTGGTATATCTGATGTCTGTGCTGTAAGCTTGGCTGTGCGATCTGCTAGATCATTACCCTGGGAAATAGTGTCAGTCACCTTCGTGTGTGCTTTGCACTTCATGATAGCGATAGATGTCGGTAAGTGTATAGCATCTAACAGAGCTTGAATAAGGAGACCATGCTGAATCTTGGTTCCATGAGAAGTCATGAAACCTCTCTCCTGCCAGAGCACTCCAAAGTCGTGTACGACTCCAAATGCGTAGCGTGAATCTGTATAAACATTAACTTTCAGGTTCTTGGCGTGTATGCAGGCTTGTGTCAGAGCAACTAGCTCTGCTGCTTGAGCAGACAGGGTGTCAATACAATGTGTTTCTATAACTTCAGTGTCAGTAGTCACTGCATACGGGGCTACTAGTTCTCCTGTACTTGTTCTCATACATGAACCATCCACATAAAGTGTCAGATCAGGATCTGGTAATGGAATATCTGTCAGATCTTGTCTTGGCTTAGTCATAGTATTAACTACTTCCACACAGTTGTGTGTGGCAGGATTTGAATTAACTGACGGTAACAGTGTAGCAGGATTTAGAACGTTGCAGCGTCTGATTTCTATGTGTGGCTGGAACAGTGTTAGTTCATAACCTGTCAAACGTGCAATTGTCAAGTGCTGAGTCTGTGTTCGGTTTAAAAGAACTTCCACGGAGTGTGGAACTTGTACTGTCAGAGAGTGTCCTAATACTATGGAATCACTTTGTCTGATAGCTAGTGCTGTGGCTGCAACTGACTTGAGGCACGCAGGCAGAGCCTGGGCTACAGGATCTAATGTGCTCGAAAAATAAGCACAGGGCTTGTATTGTCCTGCTTGATCTTGTGTGAGAACAGATAATGCTGTACCATCACGTTCTGTAACAAAAAGTGTAAAAGGCTTACTGTAGTTCGGTGTAGCTAGAACAGGAGCTTGGCATAGAGCTTTCTTTAGCTCATTGAAACTAAGTGTATGTTCAGATGTCCAAGGGAGGACAGTCGATACGGCTGCCTCCTGTGTCGTTAACTGTATCAGTGGCTTAGCTAGAAATGCATACTGAGGAATCCATTGTCTGCAATAAGAAGTAAGGCCGATAAAAGCACGTACCTCCTTCTGTGTCTTGGGCTGAGGAAGACTCGCTATTAACTGGATACGGTCTGGTGTCAACTGCCTACCCCACTTGGACAGTAAGTGGCCTAAGTAGATCACTTGCTGGACACAGAATTGAAGCTTCGAAGGGGACACCTTGTGTCCCATCTCGGCTAGGAAATACAAGACTGTAAGTGATGCTCGCTCGCAAGCACGTTCAGAACGGGCTGTAATCAGTAGATCATCGACATACTGGAGCAGGGCAGTGTCAGCTGGCATGTGAATGTTGTCTAGTTGTCTCTTAAGTGCTTGACTATAAATACTAGGACTTTCTGTAAAACCTTGAGGAGCTCGTGTGAATTTATAGCTCCTTCCATTTAAGCAAAAACCGAAAAGGTACTGGCTGTCTGGATGAATGGGGACACTGAAAAACGCGTTCTTGAGGTCTATGACTGTGAAAAATGTGGCTTCGGAATCAATGGCTGTCAATAGGGAAGAGATATCTGGGACAACTGGGTACTGGGGAATAATACATTTATTGAGTTCTCGAAGGTCAATCACTAATCGATATACTGGGGGTGCATTTGGATCAGTACGTTTCATGACTGGAATAATCAGAGAATTACATACATTGGAGTCAGTCTCTACAACTACTCCTTGAGCAATGAGCTCGTCAATAATTTTGGATAAGGCTGCTACAGCCTCAGGTGGCAATCTGTACTGTCTGATTCGTGGTAACACTACACCTGGTTTGAGAGTCACACGATGGGGTGTGATTTGCATGAAACCAACATCAGTTGGACCTTGCGCCCATAGATGCTGCGGAACATTTGACAATCTTGGATCAAAATCTCGTAATACATAGTGACCCTTGAAGTCACGTAAAAACAACCGTATTCCCTCTGGGGAGCAGCAAATAACTGCACCTAATTCTTTCAGTGTCTTAATGCCTAACAGATTTTCTGGACATGACTTCGTAAGTAATAGATCAGTAGTACGGGACAATGGACCTACGTCTAGAGTAACTGGCTTAGATATCTCGTTTACAATAGGCTTTCCTGAAAATCCAAGGGAAACATTTCTAGAGCCTGAGAGCGGAGCCCCTGGAACCTCGGCGTGACTTATGGTAGTCCTACTTGCCCCTGTATCAATCAGAAACTTTCTGTCTTTCCCTAATACTTGACTATAAATATAGGGACCTTCTTGATCTACAGGAATCTCGATGAGAGGCAAGCCTACCTCCCTCTCTAGGCTGTTTCATGAATACTGTTGGTACTCTGGATACTCTGCCTGAGCATACTGGTACATCTGCTGTGTAACATGCTGTGTTGCAGCAATAGGCTGCGGTGCTGGAACTGTCTGTTGTGCATTCTGTGGCTGAGAAGTCTGTGAAACTTGTTCTTGTCTAGGCGGACGTGGTCTTTCTTTAGTTTTACCGGTAGCTATATTATGTTTCAGAACTGCACGCTCGTTTATGAAATGACCTGGCTGTTTACAATAATTGCATGTCCCTTTAACGGGAGCTGCAGGATGACTGGCTTGATTCGGACCCCTCTTCTGACTGTCTTGTGGAACAGATTGTGCAACTAGTACTTTCAGTTTCGTGTCTTTCATACGTCTTCTCTCGTGATCTTGCTCTTCTCTGATTCTATTCTGGTGGTACTGGAGCATCTGTAACATCTGGGACGGGGTACTAGCTTGCCATGTACTTTCGACTTTTAAAACTCGATTCTTAACTTGTGGACTTGAATTCTCGACTAATTTAGTAACAAAAAGATGAGGGTATGACTCGCTACTCGTCTTCAAGCCACTGTTTATAATGAAACATTTTTCAAATCTAGAATAAAAATCACTAGTGTCTTCGTCTTGTTTCTGTTTACAGGCTGAGATTGCATCCCAGTCTTCCTTTTTAGTGGCTAACAATCTGGGCAAAACTTGTATTAACAGTTCTGGTAATTCTTTACATTTCTCTCCAAGACCGGTACCTGGTACTCGTATCTTATCTTCAGCTTCTAGAACTGCCCAATCGATCTTTTTCTCTCCCACCTCCCATTCTTTTTCCTTGAGTTTTTCGTATACCCCTGCGGGCAACAGGACCTTTAGCATTTTAATAATATCTGGATACGTATATTCTCCCATACGGAGCATGTCCTTTAACTCTCGGTGGAACCCTGCTGGATCTTTGTCGTGACAGGGAATTAATTTCTTCATCTCTAAGAGTTCCATCTTTGTAATCGGGGTGTAAACAAATACTCGTTGCATTTCACCATCTGCTGTCCTGACTGGGTGTACTTCTCGTAACGGATTCTGTCTATCTATGTAAAACGGTTTACTTTCTGGAGGTGAGACATGAACAAAATGCGGGTTCAAAAACATACTATATTTATGACGCTGTTCTAGAATGACACTAATTAAATCGGTACCTAAACCTTTCCCATCTATACTGGAGTAACTCGTTCAGGACATCATGTAACGGACCTGGATCAGAATGTTGACCCTCATACAATGTGATGAGGTGCTGAATCATATACATACCCACCAGTCGCTGTTCGGCTGGGGGCAGTTTCAGAAACATTTGTGCCACTATTTCGTCTGGAAAAGTGGTAGAATCAGTAGTCCATCGGACTGCTGATCGGGCTAGTTCTTGTTCATGCATAGTACTTAACTCACTATAACCAATTCGTGATTTCAAAATGTGATCGGTAGCTTGAAATACTTGTTCTAGAGAGCCTTGTTCTGGTGCTGGATGATGAAAGATTTTCTTGTGTTCCAAACGTGAATGGCGGTCTGGAAATCTAGATCTACCTACATACGCTATTCTGGCGGTATTCTCGTCCTCTACCTCTTCTGTAGGAGAGTCATTCTCTTTCTCGCTTACTTGTGCTGTTTTACGTTGTTCGTGTAACCTTATTATTTCCTTACGAATTTTCTTGTTCATACTCTCTATACTACTGATGGTTCTGTGCTTACCCTCGGCTATATTATCACTCCACCTTGTCAGGGTTCTCATTTCTGTCGGATCTTTGGACGGGTAATCTTGTTCCCTTATTAAACAATTAATCAGAAACTTTAATATCATGAGCTGGATCTCAGCTTTCCTTTGAGACATGGTTTCGCCAATACTTTCTGGATCATCCCCTGTACGGATGAAACGATATATTCTGTCTAGATCTTCTTTCATATCCGGTAGGGTGTCCAAATACCCGGTCACCCGTCTTACACGTATGGAATATATAACCGTACTATCATCGCCTGCGACTGGATCATAGCGGCATTCAGTAAGAGCTCGTCGGATTTCTGCAACGGACTTATATTTAGGCGTACGCTGTAACGCACGTTCATGTAACTCGACTAACGTTACACGTTGGTGTGGCGGCGGGGTACCAGGAGGACCTCCTCCTGCGGCCCCTAAACTAGAATCGTCGACTGATACTCTTCGTGCTGGCGCGGCGGGAAATTGTAATGTGGGCTGGACCGGGGGTACCGTAGCAGATACTGCAACAGGTGCCCTGGTGACTGGAGGAGCAGGATTTACATTATTTACAGGAGCTGGTGGAACAGGATTTGCATATTCTGGGACTGTGTCGTCCAAATAGGACGAGAGAAAAATATCAGCTGCGGTCGGTTTGTGACGTAGCTTGGTCGGAACTAACGGTGGCGGAAAATTACTGGATGCCTCCGGGGTTGCTTTTGGCAAGCCCTCGGCAAGAAGAGGATACATACCCTTAATGAGGGCATTCCTCTGTCTGTCTGACTGTTCGGTTTTAACTCGCTCACCTATCTCGATTAATTCCCTTTCTTGGGCTCTTTCTATGGATTCTCTACTTAATTCTGACTTTCTGATTTCTTTTTCGGTTCTCTTATGAGATTCTTTGCGCCATAACTCGATGGCATCTTTCTGTGACTGTCTGGCTTTCTTTTTCCATAATGCTTCTTCTACTCGCATGATGCACTCGGCATCCCACGTACCTGATACGGGCCATTTATACTTTTCTTCTAACTCTTTGGTGTACTCCACCCATAAATCTAGATATAATATGGCACTTATGCCATGCTTTTGATACATAAAATGACCTGGACTGTCCCTAGGCGGGACAGGAACTGCTTCTTCTAACAGACCTTTTCTAGTTTTTAACTGACGTAGTTTGGAAAACAAAGGCATGACTGGACTGTAATCTAGACACAATACAATACACAATGAACACGATAATTACACCACTTTCATTCCACGACATTAAAATACATGAATGACATTTTAAAATAACAGTCTTGACAAAATACTACCTGGAATACTGAAAACAGGATACATGAATTTTCTCGAGAACAGAACTGACTAGAACAGAAACTAAATGCACTGCTAAAACAGTACGAAACTTACCGGTCTCATAAAGAGACACGTCAGGACCCGCATCCACCGGAGTGGACACTTCGTGTTGGGTCTGTGTACCACCAAAACCCACGGACCAGAGTCAATTAGATTGACCCTGTCTAGATACTACCCCAGCAACGGTACTCACCGGGCAGCAAGAACGGAAGGCCTCGGACTGGACTGCTTCGACGCCGGACGGACGAACTTCGGACTTCAGTTACGGGTGGGCCTCCGGATACCTCGGACCTTGGACTCTCGGCTTGGGCTCTGGTCGGGACTCGCCGCGTTCCTCCACCGCCTCGTCTGGATGCTGGACCGCAACCTCCGTCTCCTCCGTGGGCCTGAGGGATACTTGAAGCAGAAATATCTGCCGGTGCGCAGAAGAGTTCCGTCACGGCTGCAGAGGGTCAGGGGGCATACGTGGCTTCACCGGCGCGTGGGGAAAGGGCAAGTCCCTATTCGGGCGCCATTATGTGGTATATAAATAAATAATACCGGATCTATTTTTGACTGGACATAGTAATAACAGATAGCTCAATAAATAAGAGTCAAGATTCGAGGTAGTAGGAGTTTGCAGGTTTAATACAGCATAAGGACAGGAACAGGACAACCTGCACAGGACTAGGATGGCAGCGCTGCCGGGGGCAGGATCGGAATCGGCGGATCGGCGTAATATTTAATAACAGTGCACAAGCATATATACTAAAACAGTTGCATTACAATACATACAATAGGCGGAGCAGTGGGTGTGGTCAATAGCAGTCGCGAAAGATAAGGGTGAAAGTAGGTGTAACAAGAGGCGTGAACATAGACATGTGATGTAAACGTAACAGAATATGTCATAAATGGGGCGGAAACATGGAGGGGGCTACCTAAGGAGCCGGGACCTCTAACCTAGTGGTGCGCGCAAACTGACAATGACGTGTTACTAGGAGAAGCTGGGGGCTATGACTTCTGTGCTAGGAGCAGAGACTGAAGTCTGGAGAGTCAGGGCGACATGTACCTAAACACTATCTAGTATCTGATGTTTAGAGAACATGTTGATAGAATCCAAAAGTTATCGGGGTAAAGGCTAACAGACACTAAGACTGGTGCATGCATTATTCTACATGTAGTGCGTGTTGAAGAATATTAAATGACCATTAATACAGTATTTCTCTTACATGGAGACGTAAAGGCTAGACGATGACTGAAACTATTGATGCGATTCAGTAGCTTAGGAATGCAGAGAAGGAGGGCTGGACTTATAACTAGAATCATAACATACTCTTGGCAGACTGGCAGGCAGAGCCAGGCCGAGCCGGGCACTGTGAGGCAGGAAGTAAGTGAAAGGTCAGGAACACAGGTGGGGGCTGTATCGCTCCTCAGCGAGGGCTCAGGAGACAGGAGCTGAATCTGGTATCCGGGCCCTTTTGAGGCCTAGAAACGGGGACTTTTCAATGAAATAACGTGCACACTGAGAAACGTGGCAACGTAACTTTACATAGGACTAATACTCGTAGCTTTCACGAGAACTGGAAACTGGCATACTAGAGATGGACACAACTGTAATTGCGTCTTTAATCGATCATGGGGAATACATATGCATATTAATCATGCACATACAACATAGGATGGGGAACACGTAGGGACACAGAACATGGCAAAGTTTACTTTTCCACATTCAAAAGTAAATTTTGCCATGTTCTGTGTCCCTACGTGTTCCCCATCCTATGTTGTATGTGCATGATTAATATGCATATGTATTCCCCATGATCGATTAAAGACGCAATTACAGTTGTGTCCATCTCTAGTATGCCAGTTTCCAGTTCTCGTGAAAGCTACGAGTATTAGTCCTATGTAAAGTTACGTTGCCACGTTTCTCAGTGTGCACGTTATTTCATTGAAAAGTCCCCGTTTCTAGGCCTCAAAAGGGCCCGGATACCAGATTCAGCTCCTGTCTCCTGAGCCCTCGCTGAGGAGCGATACAGCCCCCACCTGTGTTCCTGACCTTTCACTTACTTCCTGCCTCACAGTGCCCGGCTCGGCCTGGCTCTGCCTGCCAGTCTGCCAAGAGTATGTTATGATTCTAGTTATCAGTCCAGCCCTCCTTCTCTGCATTCCTAAGCTACTGAATCGCATCAATAGTTTCAGTCATCGTCTAGCCTTTACGTCTCCATGTAAGAGAAATACTGTATTAATGGTCATTTAATATTCTTCAACACGCACTACATGTAGAATAATGCATGCACCAGTCTTAGTGTCTGTTAGCCTTTACCCCGATAACTTTTGGATTCTATCAACATGTTCTCTAAACATCAGATACTAGATAGTGTTTAGGTACATGTCGCCCTGACTCTCCAGACTTCAGTCTCTGCTCCTAGCGCAGAAGTCATAGCCCCCAACTTCTCCTAGTAACACGTCATTGTCAGTTTGCGCGCACCACTAGGTTAGAGGTCCCGGCTCCTTAGGTAGCCCCCTCCATGTTTCCGCCCCATTTATGACATATTCTGTTACGTTTACATCACATGTCTATGTTCACGCCTCTTGTTACACCTACTTTCACCCTTATCTTTCGCGACTGCTATTGACCACACCCACTGCTCCGCCTATTGTATGTATTGTAATGCAACTGTTTTAGTATATATGCTTGTGCACTGTTATTAAATATTACGCCGATCCGCCGATTCCGATCCTGCCCCCGGCAGCGCTGCCATCCTAGTCCTGTGCAGGTTGTCCTGTTCCTGTCCTTATGCTGTATTAAACCTGCAAACTCCTACTACCTCGAATCTTGACTCTTATTTATTGAGCTATCTGTTATTACTATGTCCAGTCAAAAATAGATCCGGTATTATTTATTTATATACCACATAATGGCGCCCGAACAGGGACTTGCCCTTTCCCCACGCGCCGGTGAAGCCACGTATGCTCCCTGACCCTCTGCAGTCGTGACGGAACTCTTCTGCGCACCGGCAGATATTTCTGCTTCAAGTATCCCTCAGGCCCACGGAGGAGACGGAGGTTGCGGTCCAGCATCCAGACGAGGCGGTGGAGGAACGCGGCGAGTCCCGACCAGAGCCCAAGCCGAGAGTCCAAGGTCCGAGGTATCCGGAGGCCCACCCGTAACTGAAGTCCGAAGTTCGTCCGTCCGGCGTCGAAGCAGTCCAGTCCGAGGCCTTCCGTTCTTGCTGCCCGGTGAGTACCGTTGCTGGGGTAGTATCTAGACAGGGTCAATCTAATTGACTCTGGTCCGTGGGTTTTGGTGGTACACAGACCCAACACGAAGTGTCCACTCCGGTGGATGCGGGTCCTGACGTGTCTCTTTATGAGATCGGTAAGTTTCGTACTGTTTTAGCAGTGCATTTAGTTTCTGTTCTAGTCAGTTCTGTTCTCGAGAAAATTCATGTATCCTGTTTTCAGTATTCCAGGTAGTATTTTGTCAAGACTGTTATTTTAAAATGTCATTCATGTATTTTAATGTCGTGGAATGAAAGTGGTGTAATTATCGTGTTCATTGTGTATTGTATTGTGTTTAGATTACAGTCCAGTCATGCCTTTGTTTTCCAAACTACGTCAGTTAAAAACTAGAAAAGGTCTGTTAGAAGAAGCAGTTCCTGTCCCGCCTAGGGACAGTCCAGGTCATTTTATGTATCAAAAGCATGGCATAAGTGCCATATTATATCTAGATTTATGGGTGGAGTACACCAAAGAGTTAGAAGAAAAGTATAAATGGCCCGTATCAGGTACGTGGGATGCCGAGTGCATCATGCGAGTAGAAGAAGCATTATGGAAAAAGAAAGCCAGACAGTCACAGAAAGATGCCATCGAGTTATGGCGCAAACAATCTCATAAGAGAACCGAAAAAGAAATCAGAAAGTCAGAATTAAGTAGAGAATCCATAGAAAGAGCCCAAGAAAGGGAATTAATCGAGATAGGTGAGCGAGTTAAAACCGAACAGTCAGACAGACAGAGGAATGCCCTCATTAAGGGTATGTATCCTCTTCTTGCCGAGGGCTTGCCAAAAGCAACCCCGGAGGCATCCAGTAATTTTCCGCCACCGTTAGTTCCGACCAAGCTACGTCACAAACCGACCGCAGCTGATATTTTTCTCTCGTCCTATTTAGACGACACAGTCCCAGAATATGCAAATCCTGTTCCACCAGCTCCTGTAAATAATGTAAATCCTGCTCCTCCAGTCACCAGGGCACCTGTTGCAGTATCTGCTACGGTACCCCCGGTCCAGCCCACATTACAATTTCCCGCCGCGCCAGCACGAAGAGTATCAGTCGACGATTCTAGTTTAGGGGCCGCAGGAGGAGGTCCTCCTGGTACCCCGCCGCCACACCAACGTGTAACGTTAGTCGAGTTACATGAACGTGCGTTACAGCGTACGCCTAAATATAAGTCCGTTGCAGAAATCCGACGAGCTCTTACTGAATGCCGCTATGATCCAGTCGCAGGCGATGATAGTACGGTTATATATTCCATACGTGTAAGACGGGTGACCGGGTATTTGGACACCCTACCGGATATGAAAGAAGATCTAGACAGAATATATCGTTTCATCCGTACAGGGGATGATCCAGAAAGTATTGGCGAAACCATGTCTCAAAGGAAAGCTGAGATCCAGCTCATGATATTAAAGTTTCTGATTAATTGTTTAATAAGGGAACAAGATTACCCGTCCAAAGATCCGACAGAAATGAGAACCCTGACAAGGTGGAGTGATAATATAGCCGAGGGTAAGCACAGAACCATCAGTAGTATAGAGAGTATGTACAAGAAAATTCGTAAGGAAATAATAAGGTTACACGAACAACGTAAAACAGCACAAGTAAGCGAGAAAGAGAATGACTCTCCTACAGAAGAGGTAGAGGACGAGAATACCGCCAGAATAGCGTATGTAGGTAGATCTAGATTTCCAGACCGCCATTCACGTTTGGAACACAAGAAAATCTTTCATCATCCAGCACCAGAACAAGGCTCTCTAGAACAAGTATTTCAAGCTACCGATCACATTTTGAAATCACGAATTGGTTATAGTGAGTTAAGTACTATGCATGAACAAGAACTAGCCCGATCAGCAGTCCGATGGACTACTGATTCTACCACTTTTCCAGACGAAATAGTGGCACAAATGTTTCTGAAACTGCCCCCAGCCGAACAGCGACTGGTGGGTATGTATATGATTCAGCACCTCATCACATTGTATGAGGGTCAACATTCTGATCCAGGTCCGTTACACGATGTCCTGAACGAGTTACTCCAGTATAGATGGAAAGGTTTAGGTACCGATTTAATTAGTGTCATTCTAGAACAGCGTCATAAATATAGTATGTTTTTGAACCCGCATTTTGTTCATGTCTCACCTCCAGAAAGTAAACCGTTTTACATAGATAGACAGAATCCGTTACGAGAAGTACACCCAGTCAGGACAGCAGATGGTGAAATGCAACGAGTATTTGTTTACACCCCGATTACAAAGATGGAACTCTTAGAGATGAAGAAATTAATTCCCTGTCACGACAAAGATCCAGCAGGGTTCCACCGAGAGTTAAAGGACATGCTCCGTATGGGAGAATATACGTATCCAGATATTATTAAAATGCTAAAGGTCCTGTTGCCCGCAGGGGTATACGAAAAACTCAAGGAAAAAGAATGGGAGGTGGGAGAGAAAAAGATCGATTGGGCAGTTCTAGAAGCTGAAGATAAGATACGAGTACCAGGTACCGGTCTTGGAGAGAAATGTAAAGAATTACCAGAACTGTTAATACAAGTTTTGCCCAGATTGTTAGCCACTAAAAAGGAAGACTGGGATGCAATCTCAGCCTGTAAACAGAAACAAGACGAAGACACTAGTGATTTTTATTCTAGATTTGAAAAATGTTTCATTATAAACAGTGGCTTGAAGACGAGTAGCGAGTCATACCCTCATCTTTTTGTTACTAAATTAGTCGAGAATTCAAGTCCACAAGTTAAGAATCGAGTTTTAAAAGTCGAAAGTACATGGCAAGCTAGTACCCCGTCCCAGATGTTACAGATGCTCCAGTACCACCAGAATAGAATCAGAGAAGAGCAAGATCACGAGAGAAGACGTATGAAAGACACGAAACTGAAAGTACTAGTTGCACAATCTGTTCCACAAGACAGTCAGAAGAGGGGTTCGAATCAAGCCAGTCATCCTGCAGCTCCCGTTAAAGGGACATGCAATTATTGTAAACAGCCAGGTCATTTCATAAACGAGTGTGCAGTTCTGAAACATAATATAGCTACCGGTAAAACTAAAGAAAGACCACGTCCGCCTAGACAAGAACAAGTTTCACAGACTTCTCAGCCACAGAATGCACAACAGACAGTTCCAGCACCGCAGCCTATTGCTGCAACACAGCATGTTACACAGCAGATGTACCAGTATGCTCAGGCAGAGTATCCAGAGTACCAACAGTATTCATGAAACAGCCTAGAGAGGGAGGTAGGCTTGCCTCTCATCGAGATTCCTGTAGATCAAGAAGGTCCCTATATTCATAGTCAAGTATTAGGGAAAGACAGAAAGTTTCTGATTGATACAGGGGCAAGTAGGACTACCATAAGTCACGCCGAGGTTCCAGGGGCTCCGCTCTCAGGCTCTAGAAATGTTTCCCTTGGATTTTCAGGAAAGCCTATTGTAAACGAGATATCTAAGCCAGTTACTCTAGACGTAGGTCCATTGTCCCGTACTACTGATCTATTACTTACGAAGTCATGTCCAGAAAATCTGTTAGGCATTAAGACACTGAAAGAATTAGGTGCAGTTATTTGCTGCTCCCGAGAGGGAATACGGTTGTTTTTACGTGACTTCACGGGTCACTATGTATTACGAGATTTTGATCCAAGATTGTCAAATGTTCCGCAGCATCTATGGGCGCAAGGTCCAACTGATGTTGGTTTCATGCAAATCACACCCCATCGTGTGACTCTCAAACCAGGTGTAGTGTTACCACGAATCAGACAGTACAGATTGCCACCTGAGGCTGTAGCAGCCTTATCCAAAATTATTGACAAGCTCATTGCTCAAGGAGTAGTTGTAGAGACTGACTCCAATGTATGTAATTCTCCGATTATTCCAGTCATGAAACGTACTGATCCAAATGCACCCCCAGTATATCGATTAGTGATTGACCTTCGAGAACTCAATAAATGTATTATTCCCCAGTACCCAGTTGTCCCAGATATCTCTTCCCTATTGACAGCCATTGATTCCGAAGCCACATTTTTCACAGTCATAGACCTCAAGAACGCGTTTTTCAGTGTCCCCATTCATCCAGACAGCCAGTACCTTTTCGGTTTTTGCTTAAATGGAAGGAGCTATAAATTCACACGAGCTCCTCAAGGTTTTACAGAAAGTCCTAGTATTTATAGTCAAGCACTTAAGAGACAACTAGACAACATTCACATGCCAGCTGACACTGCCCTGCTCCAGTATGTCGATGATCTACTGATTACAGCCCGTTCTGAACGTGCTTGCGAGCGAGCATCACTTACAGTCTTGTATTTCCTAGCCGAGATGGGACACAAGGTGTCCCCTTCGAAGCTTCAATTCTGTGTCCAGCAAGTGATCTACTTAGGCCACTTACTGTCCAAGTGGGGTAGGCAGTTGACACCAGACCGTATCCAGTTAATAGCGAGTCTTCCTCAGCCCAAGACACAGAAGGAGGTACGTGCTTTTATCGGCCTTACTTCTTATTGCAGACAATGGATTCCTCAGTATGCATTTCTAGCTAAGCCACTGATACAGTTAACGACACAGGAGGCAGCCGTATCGACTGTCCTCCCTTGGACATCTGAACATACACTTAGTTTCAATGAGCTAAAGAAAGCTCTATGCCAAGCTCCTGTTCTAGCTACACCGAACTACAGTAAGCCTTTTACACTTTTTGTTACAGAACGTGATGGTACAGCATTATCTGTTCTCACACAAGATCAAGCAGGACAATACAAGCCCTGTGCTTATTTTTCGAGCACATTAGATCCTGTAGCCCAGGCTCTGCCTGCGTGCCTCAAGTCAGTTGCAGCCACAGCACTAGCTATCAGACAAAGTGATTCCATAGTATTAGGACACTCTCTGACAGTACAAGTTCCACACTCCGTGGAAGTTCTTTTAAACCGAACACAGACTCAGCACTTGACAATTGCACGTTTGACAGGTTATGAACTAACACTGTTCCAGCCACACATAGAAATCAGACGCTGCAACGTTCTAAATCCTGCTACACTGTTACCGTCAGTTAATTCAAATCCTGCCACACACGACTGTGTGGAAGTAGTTAATACTATGACTAAGCCAAGACAAGATCTGACAGATATTCCAATACCAGATCCTGATCTGACACTTTATGTGGATGGTTCATGTATGAGAACAAGTACAGGAGAACTAGTAGCCGCGTATGCAGTGACTACTGACACTGAAGTTATAGAAACACATTGTATTGACACCCTGTCTGCTCAAGCAGCAGAGCTAGTTGCTCTGACACAAGCCTGCATACACGCCAAGAACCTGAAAGTTAATGTTTATACAGATTCACGCTACGCATTTGGAGTCGTACACGACTTTGGAGTGCTCTGGCAGGAGAGAGGTTTCATGACTTCTCATGGAACCAAGATTCAGCATGGTCTCCTTATTCAAGCTCTGTTAGATGCTATACACTTACCGACATCTATCGCTATCATGAAGTGCAAAGCACACACGAAGGTTACTGACACTATTTCCCAGGGTAATGATCTAGCAGATCGCACAGCCAAGCTTACAGCACAGACATCAGATATACCAGTTAACAAGACACCGACATCCATTCTAGAACAGACTACTTGTATGACAGTTAAGGACCCCACTCAAGATGTCATAGATATCCAGTTACATGCTACTCCCGATGAAATCAAGAAATGGTCCGAACAAGGAGGGGTCCAGACAGATCAGGGATGGGTAATGAAGGGTAGAGCCACATGGTTTCTCCCCGACTCTATGGTTCAAGTCATTATCAATACCGCACATAGTCCAGCACACTTAGGAGAAAAAGCTATGTTAGACAGTATCCAGAACATTTGGTTCAACAAGCATTTACGAGCTGCAGCCAAGCAGAAAGTCCGTACCTGTATGATATGTTGCCAGTTTAATCCAGGTAAAAGTGTCCCGGTGGAACAAGGTGGATTCCAGCCCCCTGACCACCCTTTTGAAGTCCTCCAGATGGATTATATTCAGATGGAGCGATGTCGAGGTTTCAAGTATGTCCTTGTAGTTGTATGCGCTTTGTCCAGGTGGACAGAAGCATATCCAGTCCCAGATTACACAGCCGCGACCACTGCCAAGCAGTTGGTTCGTGAATTCTTCCCCCGCTATGGACTCCCAAGGGTCGTATATTCTGATAACGGCCAGCCATTCTCATCTGAATTGATGAAACACGTTTCCCTTTTGTTAGGGTACCAGTGGAAGTTCCATTGTGTACGCCATCCTGAAGCAGCCGGTCTCGTAGAGAGACATAACCAGACCCTAAAAATCCGTATTGCCAAAGTCTGTAAAGAGAAAGGTGTGGACTGGCTAGTAGCTCTGCCAGTCGCTCTGTTTTATATGCGCATGGTCGCACATTCCAGATCAGGTCTGTCCCCGTACGAGGTCGTTTTTGGCCGCCCCCCTAATATGTGGGGTACACCTAGACCCCGAAGTATTACAGATGTTTCAAGTAATATGCTGACAGATTACCTAGCTTCCTTGATGTCTGCCCTACACTCTTGTCGTTCACAGGTTGCCGCCGCATTTCCAGACAATACCGAGGTGGCACCGCATGAAATCGTTCCCGGAAGTCTGGTTCTTGTAAGGAACTTTGATCGTTCAAGTCCGCTGGAGCCTCGCTGGAAGGAGCCAAAGCAGGTCCTCCTGGCCACCCGTACTGCCGTCAAGCTGGAAGGCAGGAAGGGGTGGGTCCATCTGTCTCACGTAAAGAAATTTTATGGACTAAAGACTGTTTCCAAGAACATTTCCGAGGATTTTAAAGACTGCCAAAGTACTATTCTCAAGGATTGTCCCGCAAAAGACAATGATGCAAAACCCCCCCTGTTAGAGAAAACTCCGCAGCAGGAGTATAAGTCGAAATTAAGGTCTAGTAAAATAAGTCAGCCAGTTTGATTGTCTAAGTCCTCCCCTAGGTGAAACGGTTAGACCGGTTTCTGACATGTATAAAATAGACCCCCATAGAGAGAGAGTTAGTGAGAACTCTAAAAGTTGCATTATTATTTTATGTTTCCTGCTATATCTCAGCCTTATGATTACCTGCACGAGTTATGCATTTTATTTATGTTTTCCAATTTCTCATGTAAATAAGTCTTCTAATGCTACAGTAGAACACACGTTTAGTGATCTGCCTCCTCATGAACTCTCTTATCGTCTTGCTATGCGAAATAATTCCTTTATCCGCATGTTACATTATTCACACCAGACCAGCAATGCCAACAATTGTTGGGTGTGTGGTCGACTCCCCCCTTTCCAGACACCGAAGGGAGTTCTGCCACTTTTTCCTTATCCATTTTCACATACTGGTTCGTGTGGAGCATGGTCCACGTTAACATTATCCTCAAATGATATGTCCTTCCTGAACAGTACATGTTTTCCAGGCAAGCAAGGTCTTCCCCACAGAACAGGGTTAGATCTAGAAAATGAAGTTTATAATTTGGGTAATTATTCTTCGAATTTTATGGTCTTGAATGTTCAGTCTGATACTACTCCAGTCTTACCTGCTATGTCAGTATTACCAGTCAAAGGCGAATTATGTGTCAGAAATAATGGTTCCGTACATGTAGGACATAGTGATTGTACTACTATTGTCAAGTATAGTGACAGCAGGAAATCTATTTTCAAAGCTTCACGTCATTCTTATTTTGTTTGTGGTCAGACCGCATATGTTCGTCTGCCCCTCGATTGGGAGGGAACCTGTTACATTGCCTTCCTACTGCCACCAGTTTTTCTAGCCCCACCTGACTATCATAGGAATTCCCACCTAGTACATACTAGACACAAGAGAGACCTCCCGATTGTCGATTATACTGAAACTGCTCTAGAACAATACATAGATATCAATAAAGGTGTCTTTCCCTACTTAGGTACTGTCGTGAATAGTAAACTGATACGTAGATTAACCAGAACCCTTGAAGCAGTAGTGATTGAGACTACCTCTGCTCTAGGTAATTTAACCGAAGAGCAATCTTTTATGAGAATTGTCGTGCTCCAGAATCGTCTCGTCCTTGACGTCATACTGGCCGATAGGGGCGGGGCATGTAGAGTCATCGGATCTAGTTGCTGCATTTTCATTCCTAATAACGCGCCGTCTGTTTATTCAGCTATAACCAGACTCCATAAAATTGCCCATCTGTTACACCAAAATCCAGGCACCTGGACATGGTCCGGTTGGTTCTGGAATATAATTTCCGCCTGGGGATGGAAAGTGTTGTCCTTTCTAGGTATTACAGTAGCGATCACATTCAGTTGCTGCCTCTGTATACAATGTGGCCCTGCGATTTGCGGCATTTGTGCTACCTCTTGTATTCCTAGTCCCAAGTCCCGTTCTAAATCCAGTTCCAAGAAAATTCGAGACGAGCAAATGATACTATATGAAATGATAGATGGTATCATGAATATTGATGTGTCCTGATGGAAACGTAGTGACAAGGAGGGAATGTGGAAAAGTAAATTTTGCCATGTTCTGTGTCCCTACGTGTTCCCCATCCTATGTTGTATGTGCATGATTAATATGCATATGTATTCCCCATGATCGATTAAAGACGCAATTACAGTTGTGTCCATCTCTAGTATGCCAGTTTCCAGTTCTCGTGAAAGCTACGAGTATTAGTCCTATGTAAAGTTACGTTGCCACGTTTCTCAGTGTGCACGTTATTTCATTGAAAAGTCCCCGTTTCTAGGCCTCAAAAGGGCCCGGATACCAGATTCAGCTCCTGTCTCCTGAGCCCTCGCTGAGGAGCGATACAGCCCCCACCTGTGTTCCTGACCTTTCACTTACTTCCTGCCTCACAGTGCCCGGCTCGGCCTGGCTCTGCCTGCCAGTCTGCCAAGAGTATGTTATGATTCTAGTTATCAGTCCAGCCCTCCTTCTCTGCATTCCTAAGCTACTGAATCGCATCAATAGTTTCAGTCATCGTCTAGCCTTTACGTCTCCATGTAAGAGAAATACTGTATTAATGGTCATTTAATATTCTTCAACACGCACTACATGTAGAATAATGCATGCACCAGTCTTAGTGTCTGTTAGCCTTTACCCCGATAACTTTTGGATTCTATCAACATGTTCTCTAAACATCAGATACTAGATAGTGTTTAGGTACATGTCGCCCTGACTCTCCAGACTTCAGTCTCTGCTCCTAGCGCAGAAGTCATAGCCCCCAGCTTCTCCTAGTAACACGTCATTGTCAGTTTGCGCGCACCACTAGGTTAGAGGTCCCGGCTCCTTAGGTAGCCCCCTCCATGTTTCCGCCCCATTTATGACATATTCTGTTACGTTTACATCACATGTCTATGTTCACGCCTCTTGTTACACCTACTTTCACCCTTATCTTTCGCGACTGCTATTGACCACACCCACTGCTCCGCCTATTGTATGTATTGTAATGCAACTGTTTTAGTATATATGCTTGTGCACTGTTATTAAATATTACGCCGATCCGCCGATTCCGATCCTGCCCCCGGCAGCGCTGCCATCCTAGTCCTGTGCAGGTTGTCCTGTTCCTGTCCTTATGCTGTATTAAACCTGCAAACTCCTACTACCTCGAATCTTGACTCTTATTTATTGAGCTATCTGTTATTACTATGTCCAGTCAAAAATAGATCCGGTATTATTTATTTATATACCACATAATGGCGCCCGAATATAAATATAAATAAATAATACCGGATCTATTTTTGACTGGACACTGTGTATTTTTGACCGGGCACTGTGAGGCAGGAAGTAAGTGAAAGGTCAGGAACACAGGTGGGGGCTGTATCGCTCCTCAGCGAGGGCTCAGGAGACAGGAGCTGAATCTGGTATCCGGGCCCTTTTGAGGCCTAGAAACGGGGACTTTTCAATGAAATAACGTGCACACTGAGAAACGTGGCAACGTAACTTTACATAGGACTAATACTCGTAGCTTTCACGAGAACTGGAAACTGGCATACTAGAGATGGACACAACTGTAATTGCGTCTTTAATCGATCATGGGGAATACATATGCATATTAATCATGCACATACAACATAGGATGGGGAACACGTAGGGACACAGAACATGGCAAAATTTACTTTTCCACATTCCCTCCTTGTCACTACGTTTCCATCAGGAAACATCAATATTCATGATACCATCTATCATTTCATATAGTATCATTTGCTCGTCTCGAATTTTCTTGGAACTGGATTTAGAACGGGACTTGGGACTAGGAATACAAGAGGTAGCACAAATGCCGCAAATCGCAGGGCCACATTGTATACAGAGGCAGCAACTGAATGTGATCGCTACTGTAATACCTAGAAAGGACAACACTTTCCATCCCCAGGCGGAAATTATATTCCAGAACCAACCGGACCATGTCCAGGTGCCTGGATTTTGGTGTAACAGATGGGCAATTTTATGGAGTCTGGTTATAGCTGAATAAACAGACGGCGCGTTATTAGGAATGAAAATGCAGCAACTAGATCCGATGACTCAACATGCCCCGCCCCTATCGGCCAGTATGACGTCAAGGACGAGACGATTCTGGAGCACGACAATTCTCATAAAAGATTGCTCTTCGGTTAAATTACCTAGAGCAGAGGTAGTCTCAATCACTACTGCTTCAAGGGTTCTGGTTAATCTACGTATCAGTTTACTATTCACGACAGTACCTAAGTAGGGAAAGACACCTTTATTGATATCTATGTATTGTTCTAGAGCAGTTTCAGTATAATCGACAATCGGGAGGTCTCTCTTGTGTCTAGTATGTACTAGGTGGGAATTCCTATGATAGTCAGGTGGGGCTAGAAAAACTGGTGGCAGTAGGAAGGCAATGTAACAGGTTCCCTCCCAATCGAGGGGCAGACGAACATATGCGGTCTGACCACAAACAAAATAAGAATGACGTGAAGCTTTGAAAATAGATTTCCTGCTGTCACTATACTTGACAATAGTAGTACAATCACTATGTCCTACATGTACGGAACCATTATTTCTGACACATAATTCGCCTTTGACTGGTAATACTGACATAGCAGGTAAGACTGGAGTAGTATCAGACTGAACATTCAAGACCATAAAATTCGAAGAATAATTACCCAAATTATAAACTTCATTTTCTAGATCTAACCCTGTTCTGTGGGGAAAACCTTGCTTGCCTGGAAAACATGTACTGTTCAGGAAGGACATATCATTTGAGGATAATGTTAACGTGGACCATGCTCCACACGAACCAGTATGTGAAAATGGATAAGGAAAAAGTGGCAGAACTCCCTTCGGTGTCTGGAAAGGGGGGAGTCGACCACACACCCAACAATTGGTGGCATTGCTGGTCTGGTGTGAATAATGTAACATGCGGATAAAGGAATTATTTCGCATAGCAAGACGATAAGAGAGTTCATGAGGAGGCAGATCACTAAACGTGTGTTCTACTGTAGCATTAGAAGACTTATTTACATGAGAAATTGGAAAACATAAATAAAATGCATAACTCGTGCAGGTAATCATAAGGCTGAGATATAGCAGGAAACATAAAATAATAATGCAACTTTTAGAGTTCTCACTAACTCTCTCTCTATGGGGGTCTATTTTATACATGTCAGAAACCGGTCTAACCGTTTCACCTAGGGGAGGACTTAGACAATCAAACTGGCTGACTTATTTTACTAGACCTTAATTTCGACTTATACTCCTGCTGCGGAGTTTTCTCTAACAGGGGGGGTTTTGCATCATTGTCTTTTGCGGGACAATCCTTGAGAATAGTACTTTGGCAGTCTTTAAAATCCTCGGAAATGTTCTTGGAAACAGTCTTTAGTCCATAAAATTTCTTTACGTGAGACAGATGGACCCACCCCTTCCTGCCTTCCAGCTTGACGGCAGTACGGGTGGCCAGGAGGACCTGCTTTGGCTCCTTCCAGCGAGGCTCCAGCGGACTTGAACGATCAAAGTTACTTACAAGAACCAGACTTCCGGGAACGATTTCATGCGGTGCCACCTCGGTATTGTCTGGAAATGCGGCGGCAACCTGTGAACGACAAGAGTGTAGGGCAGACATCAAGGAAGCTAGGTAATCTGTCAGCATATTACTTGAAACATCTGTAATACTTCGGGGTCTAGGTGTACCCCACATATTAGGGGGGCGGCCAAAAACGACCTCGTACGGGGACAGACCTGATCTGGAATGTGCGACCATGCGCATATAAAACAGAGCGACTGGCAGAGCTACTAGCCAGTCCACACCTTTCTCTTTACAGACTTTGGCAATACGGATTTTTAGGGTCTGGTTATGTCTCTCTACGAGACCGGCTGCTTCAGGATGGCGTACACAATGGAACTTCCACTGGTACCCTAACAAAAGGGAAACGTGTTTCATCAATTCAGATGAGAATGGCTGGCCGTTATCAGAATATACGACCCTTGGGAGTCCATAGCGGGGGAAGAATTCACGAACCAACTGCTTGGCAGTGGTCGCGGCTGTGTAATCTGGGACTGGATATGCTTCTGTCCACCTGGACAAAGCGCATACAACTACAAGGACATACTTGAAACCTCAACATCGCTCCATCTGAATATAATCCATCTGGAGGACTTCAAAAGGGTGGTCAGGGGGCTGGAATCCACCTTGTTCCACCGGGACACTTTTACCTGGATTAAACTGGCAACATATCATACAGGTACGGACTTTCTGCTTGGCTGCAGCTCATAAATGCTTGTTGAACCAAATGTTCTGGATACTGTCTAACATAGCTTTTTCTCCTAAGTGTGCTGGACTATGTGCGGTATTGATAATGACTTGAACCATAGAGTCGGGGAGAAACCATGTGGCTCTACCCTTCATTACCCATCCCTGATCTGTCTGGACCCCTCCTTGTTCGGACCATTTCTTGATTTCATCGGGAGTAGCATGTAACTGGATATCTATGACATCTTGAGTGGGGTCCTTAACTGTCATACAAGTAGTCTGTTCTAGAATGGATGTCGGTGTCTTGTTAACTGGTATATCTGATGTCTGTGCTGTAAGCTTGGCTGTGCGATCTGCTAGATCATTACCCTGGGAAATAGTGTCAGTAACCTTCGTGTGTGCTTTGCACTTCATGATAGCGATAGATGTCGGTAAGTGTATAGCATCTAACAGAGCTTGAATAAGGAGACCATGCTGAATCTTGGTTCCATGAGAAGTCATGAAACCTCTCTCCTGCCATAGCACTCCAAAGTCGTGTACGACTCCAAATGCGTAGCGTGAATCTGTATAAACATTAACTTTCAGGTTCTTGGCGTGTATGCAGGCTTGTGTCAGAGCAACTAGCTCTGCTGCTTGAGCAGACAGGGTGTCAATACAATGTGTTTCTATAACTTCAGTGTCAGTAGTCACTGCATACGCGGCTACTAGTTCTCCTGTACTTGTTCTCATACATGAACCATCCACATAAAGTGTCAGATCAGGATCTGGTAATGGAATATCTGTCAGATCTTGTCTTGGCTTAGTCATAGTATTAACTACTTCCACACAGTTGTGTGTGGCAGGATTTGAATTAACTGACGGTAACAGTGTAGCAGGATTTAGAACGTTGCAGCGTCTGATTTCTATGTGTGGCTGGAACAGTGTTAGTTCATAACCTGTCAAACGTGCAATTGTCAAGTGCTGAGTCTGTGTTCGGTTTAAAAGAACTTCCACGGAGTGTGGAACTTGTACTGTCAGAGAGTGTCCTAATACTATGGAATCACTTTGTCTGATAGCTAGTGCTGTGGCTGCAACTGACTTGAGGCACGCAGGCAGAGCCTGGGCTACAGGATCTAATGTGCTCGAAAAATAAGCACAGGGCTTGTATTGTCCTGCTTGATCTTGTGTGAGAACAGATAATGCTGTACCATCACGTTCTGTAACAAAAAGTGTAAAAGGCTTACTGTAGTTCGGTGTAGCTAGAACAGGAGCTTGGCATAGAGCTTTCTTTAGCTCATTGAAACTAAGTGTATGTTCAGATGTCCAAGGGAGGACAGTCGATACGGCTGCCTCCTGTGTCGTTAACTGTATCAGTGGCTTAGCTAGAAATGCATACTGAGGAATCCATTGTCTGCAATAAGAAGTAAGGCCGATAAAAGCACGTACCTCCTTCTGTGTCTTGGGCTGAGGAAGACTCGCTATTAACTGGATACGGTCTGGTGTCAACTGCCTACCCCACTTGGACAGTAAGTGGCCTAAGTAGATCACTTGCTGGACACAGAATTGAAGCTTCGAAGGGGACAGCTTGTGTCCCATCTCGGTTAGGAAATACAAGACTGTAAGTGATGCTCGCTCGCAAGCACGTTCAGAACGGGCTGTAATCAGTAGATCATCGACATACTGGAGCAGGGCAGTGTCAGCTGGCATGTGAATGTTGTCTAGTTGTCTCTTAAGTGCTTGACTATAAATACTAGGACTTTCTGTAAAACCTTGAGGAGCTCGTGTGAATTTATAGCTCCTTCCATTTAAGCAAAAACCGAAAAGGTACTGGCTGTCTGGATGAATGGGGACACTGAAAAACGCGTTCTTGAGGTCTATGACTGTGAAAAATGTGGCTTCGGAATCAATGGCTGTCAATAGGGAAGAGATATCTGGGACAACTGGGTACTGGGGAATAATACATTTATTGAGTTCTCGAAGGTCAATCACTAATCGATATACTGGGGGTGCATTTGGATCAGTACGTTTCATGACTGGAATAATCGGAGAATTACATACATTGGAGTCAGTCTCTACAACTACTCCTTGAGCAATGAGCTTGTCAATAATTTTGGATAAGGCTGCTACAGCCTCAGGTGGCAATCTGTACTGTCTGATTCGTGGTAACACTACACCTGGTTTGAGAGTCACACGATGGGGTGTGATTTGCATGAAACCAACATCAGTTGGACCTTGCGCCCATAGATGCTGCGGAACATTTGACAATCTTGGATCAAAATCTCGTAATACATAGTGACCCTTGAAGTCACGTAAAAACAACCGTATTCCCTCTGGGGAGCAGCAAATAACTGCACCTAATTCTTTCAGTGTCTTAATGCCTAACAGATTTTCTGGACATGACTTCGTAAGTAATAGATCAGTAGTACGGGACAATGGACCTACGTCTAGAGTAACTGGCTTAGATATCTCGTTTACAATAGGCTTTCCTGAAAATCCAAGGGAAACATTTCTAGAGCCTGAGAGCGGAGCCCCTGGAACCTCGGCGTGACTTATGGTAGTCCTACTTGCCCCTGTATCAATCAGAAACTTTCTGTCTTTCCCTAATACTTGACTATGAATATAGGGACCTTCTTGATCTACAGGAATCTCGATGAGAGGCAAGCCTACCTCCCTCTCTAGGCTGTTTCATGAATACTGTTGGTACTCTGGATACTCTGCCTGAGCATACTGGTACATCTGCTGTGTAACATGCTGTGTTGCAGCAATAGGCTGCGGTGCTGGAACTGTCTGTTGTGCATTCTGTGGCTGAGAAGTCTGTGAAACTTGTTCTTGTCTAGGCGGACGTGGTCTTTCTTTAGTTTTACCGGTAGCTATATTATGTTTCAGAACTGCACACTCGTTTATGAAATGACCTGGCTGTTTACAATAATTGCATGTCCCTTTAACGGGAGCTGCAGGATGACTGGCTTGATTCGGACCCCTCTTCTGACTGTCTTGTGGAACAGATTGTGCAACTAGTACTTTCAGTTTCGTGTCTTTCATACGTCTTCTCTCGTGATCTTGCTCTTCTCTGATTCTATTCTGGTGGTACTGGAGCATCTGTAACATCTGGGACGGGGTACTAGCTTGCCATGTACTTTCGACTTTTAAAACTCGATTCTTAACTTGTGGACTTGAATTCTCGACTAATATAGTAACAAAAAGATGAGGGTATGACTCGCTACTCGTCTTCAAGCCACTGTTTATAATGAAACATTTTTCAAATCTAGAATAAAAATCACTAGTGTCTTCGTCTTGTTTCTGTTTACAGGCTGAGATTGCATCCCAGTCTTCCTTTTTAGTGGCTAACAATCTGGGCAAAACTTGTATTAACAGTTCTGGTAATTCTTTACATTTCTCTCCAAGACCGGTACCTGGTACTCGTATCTTATCTTCAGCTTCTAGAACTGCCCAATCGATCTTTTTCTCTCCCACCTCCCATTCTTTTTCCTTGAGTTTTTCGTATACCCCTGCGGGCAACAGGACCTTTAGCATTTTAATAATATCTGGATACGTATATTCTCCCATACGGAGCATGTCCTTTAACTCTCGGTGGAACCCTGCTGGATCTTTGTCGTGACAGGGAATTAATTTCTTCATCTCTAAGAGTTCCATCTTTGTAATCGGGGTGTAAACAAATACTCGTTGCATTTCACCATCTGCTGTCCTGACTGGGTGTACTTCTCGTAACGGATTCTGTCTATCTATGTAAAACGGTTTACTTTCTGGAGGTGAGACATGAACAAAATGCGGGTTCAAAAACATACTATATTTATGACGCTGTTCTAGAATGACACTAATTAAACCGGTACCTAAACCTTTCCATCTATACTGGAGTAACTCGTTCAGGACATCATGTAACGGACCTGGATCAGAATGTTGACCCTCATACAATGTGATGAGGTGCTGAATCATATACATACCCACCAGTCGCTGTTCGGCTGGGGGCAGTTTCAGAAACATTTGTGCCACTATTTCGTCTGGAAAAGTGGTAGAATCAGTAGTCCATCGGACTGCTGATCGGGCTAGTTCTTGTTCATGCATAGTACTTAACTCACTATAACCAATTCGTGATTTCAAAATGTGATCGGTAGCTTGAAATACTTGTTCTAGAGAGCCTTGTTCTGGTGCTGGATGATGAAAGATTTTCTTGTGTTCCAAACGTGAATGGCGGTCTGGAAATCTAGATCTACCTACATACGCTATTCTGGCGGTATTCTCGTCCTCTACCTCTTCTGTAGGAGAGTCATTCTCTTTCTCGCTTACTTGTGCTGTTTTACGTTGTTCGTGTAACCTTATTATTTCCTTACGAATTTTCTTGTACATACTCTCTATACTACTGATGGTTCTGTGCTTACCCTCGGCTATATTATCACTCCACCTTGTCAGGGTTCTCATTTCTGTCGGATCTTTGGACGGGTAATCTTGTTCCCTTATTAAACAATTAATCAGAAACTTTAATATCATGAGCTGGATCTCAGCTTTCCTTTGAGACATGGTTTCGCCAATACTTTCTGGATCATCCCCTGTACGGATGAAACGATATATTCTGTCTAGATCTTCTTTCATATCCGGTAGGGTGTCCAAATACCCGGTCACCCGTCTTACACGTATGGAATATATAACCGTACTATCATCGCCTGCGACTGGATCATAGCGGCATTCAGTAAGAGCTCGTCGGATTTCTGCAACGGACTTATATTTAGGCGTACGCTGTAACGCACGTTCATGTAACTCGACTAACGTTACACGTTGGTGTGGCGGCGGGGTACCAGGAGGACCTCCTCCTGCGGCCCCTAAACTAGAATCGTCGACTGATACTCTTCGTGCTGGCGCGGCGGGAAATTGTAATGTGGGCTGGACCGGGGGTACCGTAGCAGATACTGCAACAGGTGCCCTGGTGACTGGAGGAGCAGGATTTACATTATTTACAGGAGCTGGTGGAACAGGATTTGCATATTCTGGGACTGTGTCGTCCAAATAGGACGAGAGAAAAATATCAGCTGCGGTCGGTTTGTGACGTAGCTTGGTCGGAACTAACGGTGGCGGAAAATTACTGGATGCCTCCGGGGTTGCTTTTGGCAAGCCCTCGGCAAGAAGAGGATACATACCCTTAATGAGGGCATTCCTCTGTGTGTCTGACTGTTCGGTTTTAACTCGCTCACCTATCTCGATTAATTCCCTTTCTTGGGCTCTTTCTATGGATTCTCTACTTAATTCTGACTTTCTGATTTCTTTTTCGGTTCTCTTATGAGATTCTTTGCGCCATAACTCGATGGCATCTTTCTGTGACTGTCTGGCTTTCTTTTTCCATAATGCTTCTTCTACTCGCATGATGCACTCGGCATCCCACGTACCTGATACGGGCCATTTATACTTTTCTTCTAACTCTTTGGTGTACTCCACCCATAAATCTAGATATAATATGGCACTTATGCCATGCTTTTGATACATAAAATGACCTGGACTGTCCCTAGGCGGGACAGGAACTGCTTCTTCTAACAGACCTTTTCTAGTTTTTAACTGACGTAGTTTGGAAAACAAAGGCATGACTGGACTGTAATCTAGACACAATACAATACACAATGAACACGATAATTACACCACTTTCATTCCACGACATTAAAATACATGAATGACATTTTAAAATAACAGTCTTGACAAAATACTACCTGGAATACTGAAAACAGGATACATGAATTTTCTCGAGAACAGAACTGACTAGAACAGAAACTAAATGCACTGCTAAAACAGTACGAAACTTACCGGTCTCATAAAGAGACACGTCAGGACCCGCATCCACCGGAGTGGACACTTCGTGTTGGGTCTGTGTACCACCAAAACCCACGGACCAGAGTCAATTAGATTGACCCTGTCTAGATACTACCCCAGCAACGGTACTCACCGGGCAGCAAGAACGGAAGGCCTCGGACTGGACTGCTTCGACGCCGGACGGACGAACTTCGGACTTCAGTTACGGGTGGGCCTCCGGATACCTCGGACCTTGGACTCTCGGCTTGGGCTCTGGTCGGGACTCGCCGCGTTCCTCCACCGCCTCGTCTGGATGCTGGACCGCAACCTCCGTCTCCTCCGTGGGCCTGAGGGATACTTGAAGCAGAAATATCTGCCGGTGCGCAGAAGAGTTCCGTCACGGCTGCAGAGGGTCAGGGGGCATACGTGGCTTCACCGGCGCGTGGGGAAAGGGCAAGTCCCTATTCGGGCGCCATTATGTGGTATATAAATAAATAATACCGGATCTATTTTTGACTGGACATAGTAATAACAGATAGCTCAATAAATAAGAGTCAAGATTCGAGGTAGTAGGAGTTTGCAGGTTTAATACAGCATAAGGACAGGAACAGGACAACCTGCACAGGACTAGGATGGCAGCGCTGCCGGGGGCAGGATCGGAATCGGCGGATCGGCGTAATATTTAATAACAGTGCACAAGCATATATACTAAAACAGTTGCATTACAATACATACAATAGGCGGAGCAGTGGGTGTGGTCAATAGCAGTCGCGAAAGATAAGGGTGAAAGTAGGTGTAACAAGAGGCGTGAACATAGACATGTGATGTAAACGTAACAGAATATGTCATAAATGGGGCGGAAACATGGAGGGGGCTACCTAAGGAGCCGGGACCTCTAACCTAGTGGTGCGCGCAAACTGACAATGACGTGTTACTAGGAGAAGCTGGGGGCTATGACTTCTGCGCTAGGAGCAGAGACTGAAGTCTGGAGAGTCAGGGCGACATGTACCTAAACACTATCTAGTATCTGATGTTTAGAGAACATGTTGATAGAATCCAAAAGTTATCGGGGTAAAGGCTAACAGACACTAAGACTGGTGCATGCATTATTCTACATGTAGTGCGTGTTGAAGAATATTAAATGACCATTAATACAGTATTTCTCTTACATGGAGACGTAAAGGCTAGACGATGACTGAAACTATTGATGCGATTCAGTAGCTTAGGAATGTAGAGAAGGAGGGCTGGACTGATAACTAGAATCATAACATACTCTTGGCAGACTGGCAGGCAGAGCCAGGCCGAGCCGGGCACTGTGAGGCAGGAAGTAAGTGAAAGGTCAGGAACACAGGTGGGGGCTGTATCGCTCCTCAGCGAGGGCTCAGGAGACAGGAGCTGAATCTGGTATCCGGGCCCTTTTGAGGCCTAGAAACGGGGACTTTTCAATGAAATAACGTGCACACTGAGAAACGTGGCAACGTAACTTTACATAGGACTAATACTCGTAGCTTTCACGAGAACTGGAAACTGGCATACTAGAGATGGACACAACTGTAATTGCGTCTTTAATCGATCATGGGGAATACATATGCATATTAATCATGCACATACAACATAGGATGGGGAACATGTAGGGACACAGAACATGGCAAAATTTACTTTTCCACACAATGGATACCGAATTTTTCTTTGTTGGCCAAACCTTTGGTGGCATTAACTTGTAAAGATACACCGAATCCCCTCCCATGGTCTGAAGAGTGTCAGAAAAGTTTTTCCGTATTGCGCAATGCACTATGTTCGGCTCCTGTGTTGGGTACCCCCGACTACAGTAAGCCCTTTACATTTTATGTCCACGAGAAAGAAGGTTGTGCATTGTCAGTGTTGACACAGTTGTCAACTTTGGACCCGGTAGCTAAAGCATTGCCAAGTTGCTTAAAAGCCACAGCGGCAGCAGCTGTTTCTATTCGGCAGTCTGCTGGTTTAGTGATGAATAATACATTGGTTGTGATGGTTCCACATGCAGTGGACACGTTGTTAAATAGGACCAAGACACAGCACTTAACTAGTGCTCGATTGTCAGGTTATGAGTTGACACTTTTAGCGAGTCATATACACATAAAGAGATGCAACACATTGAATCCAGCTACGTTGTTGCCAATTGTAGCAGAGACAGATGCTTCTGAACAGCATGATTGTTTTCTCAGAACAGAAGAAGAAACGAAAGGGAGAATAGACCTTCAGGACACTCCTCTTGTGAAGTGTGCTGGTACCTTATGGGTGGATGGTTCATGCTTCAAGCTTCCGAATGGTGATACGACTGCGGCATATGCTGTTACGACTTTGCATACGATCGTTGAAGCTGCACGTGTCCCACATAATTCAGCTCAAGCAGCAGAGTTGATTGCACTTACAAGAGCGTGTGTGTTATCAAAAGGAATGAAAGTGACCATATATACTGACAGCCAGTATGCATTCGGTGTGGCCCATAGTTTTGGACGATTGTGGAAAGAACGTGGGTTCCTGACTTCGCATGGAGCTAAGATACAGCATGGTCAGTTGGTGAATGAGCTTCTCGAGTCACTTACGTTGCCCTTGCAAGTTGCGATTGTAAAATGCAGTGCACACAAGAAGGTGACTGATGATGTTGGTCGTGGAAATGCATTTGCTGATGTAAATTGTAAATGTAAATGTAAATTGATACTTGTATAGCGCACTACTCACCCGCAAGGGTCTCAAGGCGCTTGTACGAATACCGCTGTGGAACCCATCCTGGCTTTCCCTGTGAGGTGTTCCCTCCTGGGCACCCCCAAGGTGGAGGCCAGGCATCCTTAGCGTTGTGGGGGTCGTTGTGGAGATTGAGCAAGCTATTGCCCAGAGTTGCAGAGTGGGACTCCATGATTGGAATAGGCACCAAGGCGAGAATTATCAGGTCCGTGGAATTTTTGAGCCCAAGACCCGCCGAGGCGGGGAATTGAACCCTGGTCCTGGGCTAGACCTCTGCATCAGGGTCTGCCACTCTAACCATTGAGCCACACTTCTCTGAAGTCGCAAAAGAAACAGCGAGGGATGTGATGAGCCGAATGTATGTTGCAGGCCCTGCAAGATGGGTTGGTGATATTGGAATGTGTGAAGACACGATAGAGAGTGTGAAGTCTATTCAAGCTGAAGCTACGGAGAAAGAATTGAGTGTGTGGAGAGAGAGTACGGGTAAATTGGATACAAATGGTTGTTGGGTTGAATTGTCAGAGCATCAGCGATGGTTGTTACCCGATGCGTATGTGCTTGCAGTAGTTACAATGGCCCATGGAATGGCTGACATCAGTGTGAAAGGGATTTGTAAGTTGTTGGCTCCAGTATGGCAAAATGCTGGAATTCCCAAGTGTGCAGAGAATGTGGTCAAAAATTGTATGGTGTGTCTGAAATACAATCCTGGTAGGGGAACCCCAACTCCAGCTGGTCATTTTGCGCCTCCAACGTATCCGTTCGAGGCTTTGCAGCTAGATTTCATCCACATGGAAAGGTGCAACAATTTGAAATACGTACTCGTTGTTGTTTGTGCCTTTTCGAGATGGGTAGAAGCATACCCCCTGAAGGACAACACTGCCTTGTCCACAGCTAAAGCCCTTGTCAAAGATTTTTTCCCCAGATTTGGAATGCCGAGAATGGTCTGGAGTGACAATGGGAGTGAATTTGTAGGACGAGTGATGAAGAAAGTATGTGAAGGGCTAGGCATCCAACAGAAATTCCACGCTGCAAATCACCCCCAATCAGCTGGACTAGTAGAATGCTACAATGGCACATTAAAGCTGAACCTGGCCAAAATCCAAGCGAGCTCTGGTCTTAATTGGCCTGACGCTCTGCCTTTAGCACTCCTATCAACAAGAATGACTGTGCATTCGCGAGTGGGACTTAGTGCTTATGAAATAGTATTCGGCCGTCCGGCCAACATATGATGAGTGCCAAGGCCGACAAAATTCAGTGAGATCGAACACCCTGTACTGCTTGACTAATTGTATGAATTGACGGCTAAATTGCGTGTTTTACACCAACAGGTTCACGACACTCTGCCTCAGGTCTCTGAAGCTCCAGGACATCATATCGATCCTGGATCCTGGGTGCTGGTCAAGAATTTCCAGCGAACAAAGATTGACCAGCCCCGTTGGACCGGCCCCCACCTAGTTCTTCTCTCAACAAGATCAGCCGTTCAAGTGGAAGGGAAGAAGAACTGGTTCCATGGCGTACACTGCAAGAGGGTCCCTTTGCCTTTGCCGTACGACCGGTGGGTCCAGAAGGGTGTTGCTGACTCTGAGACTGAGACTGTGCCTCGTTTTCTGCCTTTCAGTGATGCACGCATAAAAGGAACAATTTCTGAACAGGAAAGTGACAATCTTTTGCAAGAAGCTGTGCCACCGTCAATTCGATTAGACACTACGGAGCCTGAACTCCTGTTTCAGGACCAGACAGAACCTGGGAAGAAACGCTATAATCTGAGGCCAAGAACTATGAACTAATACATTTTTTTTCCTTTTCTTTGCCTAAAATTTTGAAAGTGCAGCTCTCTCATCTGAGAAACTTTTTTATTTTTGTTTTTCGAACCACCATCCGGGTTCAGCTGTAGGGTCGCGGTTGCCCAAGTCTTTGGAGTGCAGCTGAAGACGTTAGGTCGACAGTTCTGGTTGGTCTAAGGGAGTTGCCCTGGACTGACAGAAGCATTCCTTAGCATAGAACACCCTACCATCGCGAGCAGCATTTAGAGAGGATGGAGTTTTTCGAGATGGAGAGACCTGCCAAAGAGATGAGCCTTAAAGCTAAAATATGTAGAATGATGACCAAGAAAAGCTTTTTGATATTATGCTTTTTCATGTTGTTCAGTGTAATGATGTTTTTAATAGGATATGTTTTATTCTCTTTTCAAGTGACATTTGCACCCACTACATCGCCTATACCTCCTCCTCCTACTGTTTCCTCGCATTCTTTCCACCCTTTTCCTGAACATGAGTCTGTTAGGAGATTAGAGTTCGTTAATAACTCCTTCGTTCAGCTTTTGCACCAACACCAACTAGTAATGAACACGACTAACTATTGGGTGTGTGGTCTTATGCCTCACACAACGGATAAAGGTATCCCTTATCTGGTCCTGCCTTTTAGCCATAATGGTTCTGTGTGGGCATACAGAACAATGTTCATCTACGCACATGAAGTCTACCCCCTACGTTCTGAAAAGGACAATCCTAAAAATAGTGCTCGAGTTAAGGGTATAGTAGATATGATTAGGGAAGATATATCCTATGAGACTATCCCGGGAGATGAGACACTAGTATATATAGGATGGAACGTGACCGGATATGGAGTTACTCTGAGTGAGAAACAGCAAGCTAAGAGATCTTCTCCGATTTGGATTGTACCCCATCAGGGTCACTTATGTCTGCAAGGTAATGGCAAGAATCCCAGAGCTCAGTTAGGGAAGAGTACCTGCACTGAAACGGTTTATCCTCTATGTCCCCCCGCAGAAGTTTGTGCTCTGCTGTGCAGCGATTGTCAGTGGTTCTTCTCTTCCGCAGAACTCACTTGGGGGGCATCTCTCTTTCCGTTTAAGCAGCAGAAGCCTGGAACTCCCTCCCTTTGGAGTTACGGAATATTCAGGATACTAGGTTGTTCAAGAAGCAATTAAAGACCTTACTTTTTAACTTAGCCTATTAATCTCAGATTTTGCTTTCACGCCCAGCGCCCACGCTGGGACACCCCTGAGTATCTCTGTGCAATATAAATGCATTATAACATGACATAACATAACATACTACCTGCAGGGGCAACTCTACTTAAGAAACTCCAGAAGGAATGCAGGGCCTGCCAAGAATAGATATCTCTTTTTTCTATTCTCAATATTCTTTTGACTATACATTAATGCAAAAACATCATATTTAGCTGTTTCTACTGAAATATCAGGATTTGAGGAAGATTTTAACATGGCCAAAATGGGCCAGCCGAGTCCCATTCGTGCACCTGTTGTGATGGAAAGGTGGTCCAAGATAGATCTCAGGTGGGAAACAGGGAGAAGAAGGGAAGGAGGACACCAGAGGCGCTGGTCCCTCCCTCAACCATCACTTGGTACCCTTATAATACAAAGCTATGTTGCTTAAGGTAAATGGTGTTTGAATATAGTCTGGTGCTGAATAGTAAAATTATCCCTTTCTCGCTGCAGAGGAGAGCCCGGCTCGAGGGAGTCACGAGTAAGTACGTAGTAGAGCAACGCAGAAGGCTTTATCTATCTGCTACCGCGTCAGCCGCATCACTAGGCTTCACTACAGACACAACCCTACTCATCATCAATCGCATCACTAGGTTTCACTACAGACACAACCCCACTCTTCGTTAGCCACATCACTGGGTTTCACTACAGACACGAACCTACTCTTCGTCAGCCTCATCACTAGGTTTCACTACAGACACAACCCTACTCTTCATCAGCCGCATCAATAGGTTTCACTACAGACATAACCCTACTCTTCATCAGCCACATCACTAGGTTTTACTACAGACACAACCCTACTCTTCATCAGCCGCATCACTAGACCTCCCCAAAGAGATGAAGCAATACTGAAGGCAGAAAAGATCCTCCACATTTTCACTGCACCAGCGATGCCCTGAAATTGGCACAAAAAGACAGCACAGTTCCCTCCCTCACACTGCCTCAAGATGGAGTCGCCAGTGATCCAAGAAAGGCAAGAGGAGAGTCGCACACTCCACATGGGATGCCGCCACCCTAACGGACATTCCAACGCCATGCACACATGGCTGGCCGCCATGCACACATGGCTGGCCGCCACTGTAGCACTGCAAGCATGGAGCATGTCACTCACAGTGACCAACTCCGCCAAGCATGCCCGAAGCGAAGCAGGATCGAGCGCCACGACAGCGCAGCTTCAAGGCGCAAGCACAACACCCTTGAGTAAAGTGAAGAGGTGCACCGCGAAATCCCTGAGAGGGGATGGTGCCCGTGAAAGGCAGGAAAGAGGAAGAAGCAAGTCCTACCGACAGGACTGACCTGTGACAGGTCCTCAGAAAAGTGAAGACCATCCCAAGAACTGGACGCGACCAGCAAGATGTCACATCCAAGTGAGGACCTGGTTGGAAGGAGGAAGAGAGAGTGGCAGGATGCCAATCCGCAAAGGAAGAAAGAACAGTGGCACAACGCCATAGGTCAGACAACCACCACAGGCACACAAGATGGAATGGAGAAGAGCGACCGGATAAGAAACTCGTGCCAGCACGGGAGAAGGTGTTCATCAACACAAGCCAGACACTGGGGTGCAGAGACATCACTGGAGACAGCTTTGCTGGAGGACCAACTGTAAGCCACTTGAAAGCGCGATCTGCGTCCAGGCCCCACGCTTCGCAGTTTGACCGTCCTCTCTCCTGTCACCAGATGCTTGGTATCGATAGCACCACACCTAGCAAGTGCACCTGCTGGAAGGCAACTGCAAGTGGCCACGAAGTCCCTCTAGTACTCCTCACTCCACAAGGTCACCCAAAGCAAGAGAGGAGCCGCTTGTTGCCCAAATAGGGAAAATCACAGTTTTTGTCATCGTCATCCAGGTGCATCATCACCAAGGAGCAGCACACCACCAGAGTGGATCCAAACACTTCAGACAACTGAAGTTCAACAAGGCTAGCCACCCAGGAACCTTCTGTGTGCCCCGTCAACTTGAAGCCTGCGAAAGTAGAGCATAGCCGACCATTGGAATATCCACCCTTGGGGTTACTCAAGGTTTGCCGTGGCCCTGTTGGGAGTTCTGCAAGAGTCCTACAAAAGGCCCGCACAGCCCACGCGGTCACGTGGCAAACCAGGGGCAAGGGCCTCAATGGAGTTCCTGTGAGAGGGGAATCCAAATAGGAGAGATGCGTCGGCAGCAGCTCCACAAGAGTCATGGGAAGCATGGAGGTCACAGTCGAAGACTGGTCACCCAAGGACCATCAGAGGAAGGCACAGAACTTGAGTCCTGACGGTGAGAACATCTAGACCGAGACACCGCCCTCTGCTGCTACATGAGCGACTTGGCTGTGGACCTGTTGGCAGTTCCTCAGCGAAGCCTTCGTGCGGCCTACACGAAGCCCGCACAGTGCACACAGTCCCTTGACAGCCGGGCAGGAAGTCCCTCCAGGAGGTTCCAGTGAGAGAGGAATCCAGGCTAGAGAGGCAAGTCTGAAGTTGCCCAGCTGTCAGGAGCCAGAAGGACCATCAAGCACGTCGCCTCCAAGGAAAGGCCTCATACAGAGGGATCATCCTCAAGAGCTGTAGGTTTTTTGTCCACCGGAACCTGAGCGCCTGCGAGATTTCCAGAGTGGACTCCACCACTGCTCCAGATGGACCAATACTGGAACCTTGTAAATAGACTCCAACACCGTGAGACTAGGCCAGTCTTAAGTACATCGCCAAGGCGGACTAAAGCATTCGGATCATGCGGTCCAAAGCTCCAGCACTGCCTGGCTGACAGCCTGAAGAGACTCATTTGGGGCTATGTGTTGTTGATTTGTTTTCTTGATGGTTGGACTTTTGTTTGATTCTTTACATTAAAGTTTGGGAGGGATGTAGGGTCCGGCTGGACACATTCTAGCGTTTCACCTTGTTAAACACACACTAACACCCACCCATCACAGGCGTCACCAGTCAGGTGACCCTGTTAATAAAAGGGGCCGGGTGCACGTGCCCTGGGCCAGTTCCAGTACCCGAGCATGCTGTGTGGTCATTGATACAGCATGTGGGCCTAGGGCCCCAAACGCCACAGGTGTCTCATCTTTGCATTACTGAATGTGTGACTAATGCATTTTAGTGCAGTGATGCGGCCACTAGCACTAAAATGTGTTAGTCTTACCCCTGTTGTATGGTACTTGGCAGGGCTGCCTGCTCCATTCCACAGAACCACGTAGGGCATTGGTACCTGCCTGGCTGGAATAATTGTATTTACGACCAGCAGGCGCGGAGGGACAGATGAGACACAGAACCCCTAGACGTGATCCTCTTGGGTAATTGGTCATAAGAATGCGCATTTGTCAGACAGTGTACAGCACGCTGTCTCCCCCGCTCTGCAGCGAGCTCGCTACATGAATGAAGCTCTATGCAGAATATGCTTAGGGGTGGTCAGCGGCCGCTATAAATGCGTGACAAATGCATTTTAGTGCAGTGGTGTGGACAACAGCACTAAAATACCGGCCGTTTGTTGTTTTAGGAGTCTGTTTTAAGAGCCTATAATGGCCCGGACGTGATACTAAATAGGACTTTAAACAAAATTGTATGCATTCGTTTGTAACATGACATTTCTGCCTTTGTTTAATTTAAATATTTAGCATTATTATGAAAGCAATTTCAGCTTATATTTGCTATTTGAACTACGTGTAACCAATCACTTGCTGCTAGTACCCGGGTCACGACTGGAGTAACTCAAGGTTCTGCACTGTTGCCCACTCTCTTCAACCTTTTCATGGAACCTCTTTCCAATATTCTGAAAGGCTCTAACATTCAATACCATACGTATGCTGATGACACGCAACTATATTTGAAGATCTCCTCTCCTGAGGACATAAAAACTTTAAATGATGCAATTTGGAATACGCAACAGTGGCTAACACAAAATCATCTGTTGTTAAATACCCTCAAAGCAGAATTCCTTCTGATTTCCAGCTGCAACCACTCGGCTCCTACCCAAGACTGCATCAAACAACTCTCTGCACTCAACTGCACCCTGCATGTTGTTCACTCTGCTAGATCTTTAGGCATTTCACCCTGGACAAACATCTAAACATGGAAGATCACACAAGTGCCATATTAGGGGTGCCAATCATCAGCTCGACACCCTAAAGAAAGTCAAACCATTCTTGCCTCCTGAGGACATTCAGTCAGCAATCCAATCCATAATTATCTCACGATTGGAATATGGTTTGGTGACCCTGGCCGGCTCAAGCTGGCCTTCCTAAAGCTAGTCTGGCTCTTCTTAGTGCCACTCTGAATGCCTTAGCCAGACTCATCACGGGCTCCAGAAAACATGACCATATCACGACGGACTTAATTCAGCTTAACTGGCTATCCATTGAAGCAAGGATTCACTTCAAGACAGCTTGCCTGACGCACAAAGGTATTCACTACGGCACCCCTGTTTACCTAGCAAAAAAACTTGAGCTTTCAGGCTCGATGTGCAACTTAAGAAGCTCCAACACTCTACTTTTGAAACCACCCAAATTCCAAGAAAATAATTTACAACTGTGACTTCTCGGGTCTTGCACCAAGAATTTGAAATGCTCTTCCTCCGGAGATCGGATCCAACCCATCGACTGCCTCATTCAAAAAACATGTAATGGGGCTAATGCTGAACAACCATCTACAACAATAGGCCTGATGCCATCTCTAATCCATTTCCATCGCATGCTTGATCATCTTTTAACTGGTCGCTCAAAATGTGTTATGTTTCTCTTCACAGGTCGTATTTGGATGTATTGCCTGCTGTGACTTTTCAGATACTTTTTGTGTTCAAGTTTGTACTACACCCGGTTTTAAAACTCTTGCCATGTACAGCGCTCTGATACCCTTTTTTGGGTCATGTTGGTGCTTTATAAAACTTTTCAAATAAATAAATGTGCAGATTAGGGCCAACAATCCTGGCTTTAGATGATTTGGCTTAATGTTACATATGCCTGGGCATTAAAATACTGGTATTCCAGCAGAAAACTGGTCAGGTTGCAACGCTGCAGAGGAGAGAGGGCACAGGCTAATCAAAAGATTGCAATTAATTCTATGCAGCGATTAAGATGCAAACAACAATTAGGAAACTGTAATCCTGAGTGTAAAGTGGGTGGAGGAAATGAGTGTGGCAAAGTGGTAAAAGAAACAACATATTCTGTAAATATATTGTTGGCCTTTCCCACTCAGATGCAAAGTTTCCCAAGTACATGTATGATATATTTTGCTCCACTCAAGGGGGCACATTTAAAAGTCCCAAGCGCCACCAGTACGTCACTTTTTATGACCTGCGTGGCTTTTCCTGTCTTTGTAAATACGGCCCCTTCACACGGAGCACTTTGCATGGAAGGGGCGTTCCATGGGTGTTGCTGTGGGTGCTCCCACGCAATACCCATGGAACAAGACACCATTCCAGATTTACTAGGAATCGTATATTTGAAAGTGCGCCTCACCAGAGGAGGTGAAAGGAGGCGCAACGAGGAGAAATGTTTTCATTTCTCCTCGTTTTTTCCTCTTTCAACGCGTGCTGCATTCTACAGCATGCATTGAAAGAGGAAATGCCTGTAGTGATTGTTTTTGTGCAAGAAGGGGCCCCTTCCTGCACAAAAACAATCTCCCCACGATACAGGTATCCTTGCACCATGGTGCAAGGGTGCCTGCTCCGGCGCTTGGCAGCAGTTTGTGCGCCACCGCAGGGGAAGCACAGAGATGCGACATAATGTTGTAAATATGTCGCATCCCTGTGCTTTGAAAGTGACTCAGTGCGGCGCTGCCAAATGGCTTGTGGAATGCACTGAGTCACTTTCATTGTAAATCTGCCCCAAGATTTTTTTAAATTCTGGGATGTGTAGTCCTAATGTAAACTGGAATAAATATGATGGCAATTCACAGAATTCAAAATACCTGGAGTGGAGCAGCACATCACACATGGACCTGGGAATATGGGCTTCAGTGACTGTAAGTAAAATAGGTGCACACACCTTAAATAAAACAATAATTGCAAGTCAAATTAATTGTTGACAAATGCACTTCTTTTGCACTCTGAAAGCTCAGCTAGTCATTGCCTTCATTGCAGCTCTATGTGCAAACAACAGAACTGAACCCTGGTTGGCGTAGTGGGGAACAGTAAAATATAGTTTGAGTGTTAAGAGGTCCCAGCTAGTGACAGAAGCAATGTGACAATTTAAATCATTATTTTAGTATTGTAGTAAGCTAGACTGACTCAAAGTTAGCAAAAAGATTGAGGTCTTCATTATGAGTGGGTTAAAATATTACCTGATATTTCCCCAACTTTGGAATCATCGATACCTGCTCAAACATTCCTAATCTCAGTACTTATTAATTGATGTGTGTACATTTTTCCCAGATACCTCATTACCTCCTTTACCAGCTCCTACCTTCAGCCCCTCCCTGCATGATGGCTCTAAAGGGAGCTGTGACCCCCCCTCCAAGAGATACCTGTATTTTGTGTTTGCTTCTCATAGATGCTACTGGGACCTGGCTGAGCCGGGTTAAATTCCCTAGTATTTATTTATTTTGCCTATTTTATTGGTTCCTTAGTAGTAGAAACCACTGCTTCCCTTTGAAGACTACTGGTGCCTTTGTAGGGCAGAGAGCTGGGATCTCAGAAATGATATAATCCCCCTTTGGGTGATTACTTCTGGAAGGCGCATCGCTTTGTGCCTGTAACATCCCTCGCCTCTCACTGCATGCTTCAGCTCATCTTTCAAGGCAGCAGCTGGGCCTTTCTCAGATTCCTTCTTTCGAATGGACCCAACATGTCCAGCTTGAGGCCTCTACTCATTGAAGAAGGGGCAGTGTGTTGATGTCCTCTGGCACCCCTTCATGTGTCGAGTGCCCGCTATGGTGGACCGACACGCCGTGTTAAGATGGCAGAGTCTCCTGGTCAAGAGCTCGAGGGGGAGGCACAGGCTCTTCTCTGCTGGTGTTGGTGAGTAACCTGGGGTAATACTTCCTCTTTCATTTCATTTGGTGTCTGCAGTTTGGGCTTAGTACTTCATTTAGTGGTGCTGTCATATACTTCTGTAGTTTATGATACCCCTCTGCAGTTAAAGAGTGCTAAAAGATCTGGTAAGTTCCATCCCAAGACCATGCTGGGCTTGAGATGGAGGTTGGAACTTGGGACTAGTTTATGATTCTCCTCTGTGGTACAAGGTCTAGTAAGTTTCCTCTGATGCTGCTGCTGGGCTTGGGATGGAGGTGGAGCTGCTTATGATTCTCCTCTGTGGTTACAGATTGCTTTGAGGTCTGGGGAGTTTCCTCTGATGCTGCTGCTGGGCTTGGGATGGAGGTGGAGCTGCTTATGATTCTCCTCTGTGGTTACAGATTGCTTTGAGGTCTGGGGAGTTTCCTCTGATGCTGCTGCTGGGCTTGAGATGGAGGTTGGCGCTGCTTATGATTCTCCTCTGTGGTTACAGATTGCTGTGAGGTCTGGGGAGTTTCCTCTGATGCTGCTGCTGGGCTTGGGATGGAGGTTGGAGCTGCTTATGATTCTCCTCTGCGGTTACAGATTGCTTTGAGGTCTGGGGAGTTTCCTCTGATGCTGCTGCTGGGCTTGGGATTGAGGTTTGAACTAGTTTCTGACTAACCTTTATGGTTATGGATTGCTTTGGGTTTGGAGTTTGGGGATCCATCTTCAGTCTATCAGGGTCCCTCCTTTATCCTTGCTGGGCTCGGTGATTGATGTGTTAGAGCCTCCGCACTGTGCCTGACACTGTTATCATCTGCTGACCATGAAACGGGCCAGTAACATTCGGGACCGGCTTGTACACACACGCCCCAAAGAAACCAGAAAGAAAATTGGCGAAACCCTATGGAATCTCCCTCCTGTGGTGGGTCACCACCTGTGTGGCATTTGCTCTGTCTGTCCCCAAACGAATCATACCAGAGAGATAGACATAGGTACGAATAGACCTTGGGTGCAGTGCAATTTCAGCAATTGCAACAGCAATAATTTAATCTACATGCTGACATGTATATGTTCCATTCGATATGTGGGCATGACAACTCGAAAAGTCCGCACAAGAATGTTAGAGCATAAGAGCTCTTTTCGCTGCAAGAAGTCCCACACGAAACTCACACGACATTTCTTGGAGAAAAAGCACAATGAAACTGATTTCCAATGGATTGTCCTTGAGAAGCCCTACATACCTGGACACATACGTGATGTGTCGAGTTACCTTTTCTCAAAGGAACAAAAATGGATTTACAAGCTCCAGACAGATAAATGTGGATTAAACGATGATATTCCATGGACCCTATTATAGGGTTCCAACCACGGGTTTAGCTTACCACAGCAGAGGCCCCCCGTTTTGTATGAATGTAGATATTTCAATATGAACTCAAGATATACACTTTTGGGTTGTATAGAGGTGTTATACTTTAACAAATACAACTATATAAGCGGCGGCGGCATAAGTTTCATTAACACAAAGAGGGCCGAGGCTTAGTATTGCTGCAGCTTGCATTATTACAACTAACACACACCTTAAATATGACCTCCAGAAGAAGTGTCTGTGTTTCGTAGGTGGAGCAGACTATGTTCCACTAATATTTCTTCATTTACTGTTAGCCGGTGGTTCTTGGAAATACACTGTTGGCGAAAACCTTTACTGTAGACACAATGATTCTATATAGCCATACTTATAGTCTGGCTGACACGTCTTAGAGTATTGATTATATAACTCTATCCTTCAAAACAAAGTTAGAGCATTTTGAGATAATTGACCGGATAATATCCAATATTGCTGCGGTCATCGGTATAGTAAACATACTACCACAAACGGGCAAGTCGATATCATCGTTCAGTTCATATCTTTCAAGGTCCTGTGAGACTTGCAATATAACATAGAATGTCCTGTAATGTAGAGCGCCGTATTCCTAATGCGTTTGTATTTAGCGCAATGTCGAGCGCTCTACTTTTGTGCCTTTGATCATTGGCACAATTAATAACACTGAGCATAATAACACTGAGCATGATAGGGTTCTGATCGGAAGCGTCCTTGTGCTTTCTATCACCCATAAAACCCGATACTAAACAAACTACAAAGATGGAGGAGATGACCTCATTTAGTAGTTCTGGGCCCGGGGTGATTACCCATAGCAACTGCATTGTAACGAACTACAAAGATGGAGCTCATGATGTCATCCAGTAGTTCTAAGCGCGAGTTCTCGCGCGATTTCGAGCACAAAGTAGTGCGCCCCTAAATCCATCAAAAACAGGGTGAATAAACAATGCTCCTGTTCAAGTTACTGAAGAAGCAGGGAGATGCCACTGGGGACTAATCAAACCACTCTGGGATCACATAACATATACAATTCAAGACCTTCATTAATAACTGAGGCGGAGGGTTACAATACAATCAACCCCCGGAGACACTATTAAAGAAGAGACCATCTACAAGTCGGTGCCTCCCCCAGGTCTCAGATGGAAGCTTGAGGTACCGACGGATAGGTGAGTCTACAACAGATCAGACTAATAAGGAGTCTTTTTAATCCCAGTATGTAAATACAGTTATAGAGAATGTTGTTGATTTAGTTTGTAGCTTTTGACTAGTGACACTAGCAACACGTAATATATCTGTACGAGTACAATTTTGTGTGATGATAGACCTGGGAGGCTTTGAGGCAGGGCGCACTAAGTTTGAGTGCTAGAGTCTCATTACATGTTGGTCCCTAGATATAAGGGGATTTTTTATACAGGAATCACATTGGGCATATCAATAGGCTGTGTAATCCACGCTTTAGGGTGCTTCATTTCTGTTTCCTTTCTTGTATCTATGTAGCGCGGGGCCTCCTACAACCTGAGCAAGGTCCAGGTGAGGTGAGGTCCTTCTCCCTGCCATGGAGGGTGAGCATGAATATATTATATAGTTTTTTCATTTATTTTTGGTGATACCAGGTGTGTGGGTAACTGACACAGTCAGTCCATAATTAACGACTATACATTTTCCTCCATAGAATTTGTATTTCCTTATTGACATGGAGGGCTAATGTCTGCGGTTGTTACAGGTTGTACCGTATTCAACCTTTCTAATTTTTTATTTCTCTCACTTTGGTGGTGGTGGTGTTTCTTTTGTTTCACTACTACTTGTGCAACTATTGAAAGAACAGAGGCCCTGACGAATGCCATGGGATTTTATACCCGATAGGCAGAAACATGTTGGCCCGTTATCAGACAGATATTTGTTTGACTGTCTCTCTTGCACTGTTCTTGGTTTTTAACTAGGAGGTGTGGTTCGTCCGCAGAATAAAGTTATTAGTAGGAGGACACTCCATCCTATTTTAAAGTCACTATTTCTTTGTTGCACTGCTATTCACTTGACCATCAAGGATCAGCCATCACTGACGGTTCGCGTATGTTGCTGGACCAAATCCTTAACCAGCAATAGATGGTGCGGTGTTTGCTGTCCCAATGATCAGGGGACCAGACTGACATGCACTTGGGTTTGGCCAAATGATAGGACTGATCACTGAGTCTATTTGAAGGAAACCCTTCACTAATTGTTCTGGATTTGTCAGCCATGTATGAATGATCTGCGCTGTGTTGGCTTTTCCTATACACATGGTGTTCACCGTATATTGAATTATGCTGTCTTCATGTGATTTATACACCCCGAGATCCTGGTGACTCGGACTGACAGTCCAGCTATATAATTAAGCTGATAGACCCTCTGTGTTTTCTGTGTTATACATGGATTGGGCTGCACATGTCCTATTTTTCTTTGTTTCTGAGTGTACTCCATGATGACATAGATCCCTGGGTATCTTGGTTTCCTGTAATGTTCCTCGCTGGCCTTGAGGTCTTGGAAAGGAGCAGCTTTTTTGCTTTTTTGTGTAATTCAACAAGAGTCTTTGAATGTAATCACTTTGGTTTCCATGATTTCTACATGCTTTCTCAGGAGCTGGAAGACTATTGTTCATCACACTGATCTCTTCTACTTCCTGCTGGGCCTGGCTCTGAGGTTATTTGATCTTGCTCGTGCTCATTGCAATCTTCATGGCTGGCATTATATTTCGAAGATCAAGCTATATCCTCGTTAGGAAGTCGGTGCCATTGATGGTGGTTGCCTGGCCAGTGAGTGGCTGTGAGGCAATGCATGCCAGTCACAGTGAGAGTTTGTGTGTCTGTGACAGTAAGTGCCAGTGAAGGAGTGTGTGCCAATCCAGTGAGTGGCATGACCTGCCCACTCATAACAGTGAGGGAGTAGGTGCGGTGAGCACCTGTGAAGAGTGAGTGACTGACTTTGAGTGCTTATGAGACAGTGTCTGTGAGAGGGAGTGCCTCGTGAGAGAGTACCCAAAACAGGGCTTGTGAGTCTTTGAAAGAGTTGTGTTCCTATGAGTAGCTGTTATGTTGCTTATATTTAACTTATGTATTGTTGCTTTAAGGCTCGTGTTGGTGCGAGCTTTAAAATGGAATTGTGTTAGGGAAGTTCCAGGGAGGCTAAGTCAGTTAGAGACTGGCTGACGATATGTGCAGTTGTGCTCCTGGCACTACCTGTTCTTTTATGGAATATCTTAATAAAGATACTAAAGTAATCCGGCTAATTGATTACTTAACAAGTGGCGACGAGGGTAAACATGGACGAGGAAGGAGCGTATGTTTTATACTTCTTTGACGTTTGGAAGGATCTGATGGAAAAAGAGATCGAAAAAAAATCGAAACTTCTGGATTAAATTTTGTAACAGTCATCGGTGGAACCTCCCTCATCATTTACGTGGCGTTGCGGGGACTGGCATATGCAAGGTAGGAAGAGAAGTGACCTTGTTACCTTGTGGTAGTTGGTGGTGGTCGGTTGATGCAGGCCCAGGCTGCGTCTTTTAAAGAGCGCTGTGGTTCGTAGCGCGAGTGTGGCCAGCCTGAACGCCATCGCGCTGCCGGTTCTGGGACGCTGGGATATCGATGGTGCGTGATGACGTCAGTGTGCCGGGTCACATAGCGTGACCTTGCGTGGCGGCCATTTTGGGGGTGAAATTTGCACAGCATTATCGGAAAGGAGTTTATTTGAAGAACAGAAACGCGATCAACGGAAAGCTATTGGACTGTGCATTTGTACTGCGATTTTCAGAAAAGGAACAGGTGAGGCAGTCAGGATGCTTTTTAAAACGAATTATTACGTTGTGGGATTATTAAGGAAAAGGTTAAAGGACTTGGGTATTGTTGGGTGCATATTTTTATGCAAAGAGGTGACCAAACGAGGGTTAGCTCGACAGAAGACATGGCTCAACAAAATTTTACAATAAGTCCTCCACAGCCTTTCTGGTCCACAGGCTTGCAGCCGGAAATCAAATGGGTGGAATGGAAGGAATATTTTATTAATTATATTTGTGCTATTGATGAAGCTGGGAAGATGAAGGCGGAACAAAAGAAGAGGATATTAATGCATTCACTAGGTCCCAAAGGTTTAAAGACTTTTTCACGCATGCAAAAAGTCGTGAATGCTGAATTGAGTGACTTTGAAAATGCCTTGAGTGACATGGACAGATACTTTGCACCTAAGGTGTGTATTGGTGTGGTGAGGCATACATTCTTTCAGAGGAAACAGACAAAGGAAGAGTTAGTGGATGAGTGGGTGGATGACTTAAAGAAGTTAGTGATTGACTGTAAATTTGGCAATCTACATGACGATCTTATCCGGGACCAGTGGGTCATGCACAACGATAATTCTCCTATACAAGACCGTTTGTGGGTGAATGGTGACGCACCTTTGGATGATGTACTTGCTATAATGAGAAAATCCGAAATGTCGGGTAGATGCGCCAATGTTGTGAAAGATGCGGAAAAGGAATCTGGAAAAGCGTCGTCAGCAGTATTTAAGATCCAGGGTGCATCGAAGAACCAGAATAGACAATTTCAAGGAAAGGGGACGAGTCTACCATTCAAGAGTCAAGGGAAAGAAAGGAACGTAGAAGAGAGGAGGTGTTATCGCTGCGACAGCCAGGAGCATTTGGCCTTCAGCAAGATGTGTCCAGCTTTGAGGAAGAAATGTGGCATATGTGGATTGGTTGGACATTTTAGCAAGATGTGTCGCAGACGTAGTAATGTGAAATGTATCTGGAGTGAAGATTTGAGTGTGGATGGGAGTGAAGAGGACGATGAGGTGTGTGTACAGAATGTAAGAGGGAATTATATGCTTAATATCAACGATGAGTCACTGGAACGCAAACCAATTTGTGATTTGTTGTTAGGTGGTGTGATGGTTAAGGTGTATGCGGATTCTGGATCCCCATACACTATTGTTAACGAGGAGGTGTGGAGAAAGAAGTTTACACACAGAATTGGGGATCATTTGAACGCCTCTGATGTGAACCCAGTGAGTTACACGGGTGAGAAGATAAATATGTTAGGATTTAGATGGCTTACATTTCTTTTTAAGGGAAGAATGACAAGGGGGAAGTTATACACAGCCAAAACTGGACCATTTGTGCTAGGATGGCATGACCAGAAAAACCTTCAAATTATCTTAGACCCAAACAGTTGGGAAAAAGTGTCTAGCCCTGATCTCTTGACTGGGTGAGAGTACTCTGCTTAATTCAGAGACTCTGTCCATCACCACCCCTTGTTGTAAATAATGGTGTTGGATGAGTGCAGCAAGATAGAGAATGTTTTAAGAGATAAGTTTGCCAATGTTGTGAGTCAAAAGTTGGGGAAGCTGAGAGGATTGAACACAGGATTATGCTTAAAGGGGATGCTCAGCCGAAGGTATACAGAGTCAGACCTATTCCAATGTTAATAAGGGAGGAGGTGAAGAAAGAAATACAAGGTCTTTTGGCTATGGAAGTTATTGAGGATGTGGACACGTCCAAATGGATTTCTCCAGTGGTTGTCGCTAGGAAACCCAACGGAAACATTTGTTTGTGTATTGATTTACGCCATCTCAATAAAAATATCGTCATTGAAATGTTTCCTTTGCCAAAGATAAATGAGATGGTTTCGTCTTTAAGGGGGGCAACTTCGTTCTCAACAATTGACCTCTCTGCTGCCTATCACCAGGTGGTTTTGGAGCCAGAGTCGAGGTATCTGACGGCTTTTATCATGCCGTTCGGTTGCTATCAATTTAGGAGAATGCCGTTTGGCCTTGCATCGGCCGTGGCTGTTTTTCAGCGGTTAATGCATAAGTTGTTTGGTGAAATGGAAGGGGTATGTTTTTTCCAGGATGGTATTCTGGTTACTGGAACAAACAAAGAGGACCACGATTCTAAGTTGCTGAGAGTGTTTGAAATTTTAAATTCGGCAGGTTTGACGGTGGAATTGTCCAAGTGTAAGTTTGGAGAAGTGTTTCCTACCTTGTTCATGTGATTAGTGAGGATGGTGTCAGACCTAAGGTGTCGTTGGTGGAAAGTATTCTGACTTCGCCAGCCCGAGGTCCAAAGAGGAGATAAAATCTTTCTTAGGGATGGCAGAGTACTGCGCGAAGTTCATAAGTAATTTTGCTTTGAAGGTTTATAACATTAGATCGTTGGTTAAGAAGAATGTGGGGTTCGAGTGGACTAAGGAATGTGAAAGGGAGTTTGCAGAAATTAAGATGGATCTACAAAAAGTGAGTTCGCTTTCTAGCTTTGACCCCAATTTGGATTGTTTGCTGACTACGGACAAAAGTGATAAAGGGTTAGGCGCAGTGCTCTCGCAAGTTGGTGGCGATGGAAAAGAAAGGATTATTTTGTTTGTGTCCAGAGCTTTGTCACCGGCTGAAGGTAGATACCCCATCATAGAAAGGGAGGCGTTGGCACTTGCCAAGTGCATGGGCATTAGAGCATTTTCGTGCATTTGTTTGGGGCCAAATAGTACATATCCGGACGGACCACAAGCCATTGGTCCATATTTTATCTACGGAGGGAACTGCAATGGCGTCAGCCAGATTGGCAAGAATTTCAATGCGTATGAAAGAGTACATTTACAAACTGAGTTACATGCCAGGTAGGGATATCGTGGTAGCGAACTGTTTGTCCTGATTGCCTACACCATTGGAGGAGTGTCTAGATGACCCGTGGGGGAGTTTCAGTGTAGCTTTAGTTCAGGATTCTGGAGTTCATGCCATTAGTAAGGAGGATTGGGCTAGAGAGCATGATAAAAATGAGGTTTTAGTGGATGTATATAGGTATATTTGTAAAGTGAGGCCTAAGGAGAGATTCATTGCCGATAATTTGAAACCGTTTTAGGAAGTGCGTTTGGAATTGTCTTTTAAAAGGGATGTGCTGCTGAGGGGAGACAGAATTGTTCCCCCTGTGAGTTTGCGGAAATGAATTGTGCAGATGTGTCATGAAGGACATTTTGGGATAGTCAGGACTAAAGTGGCTGTCAAGAGTTTGTTTTGGTGGCCCAAAGTTGGTAAAGAGGTAGAAGATTTCGTAAGGACCTGCTCAGATTGTAGTTCGGCTGACAAGTCTTTGAGGACTTTGAGACCTGTGATGAGTGAGTGTTTAACTCCCAGTTTTCCTTGGGAGACGATTGCTGTGGACATTTTTGGTCCATTTGGGGAATTTAAAGAGTATGGGTTGGTTGCCATTGATCTTTTTACGAAATGGCCTGTGGTTAAGTTTGTGGAGAAGGTTGATACTCAAACTGTTCTTAAGTTTTTAGACAAGATCTTTATGATGGAATGGTTGCCAGTAAATATTTTAACTGATAATGGTGTACGAAATTAGCTCAGGAATACTTTGAAAAGTGTGGAATTAAGCATAAAACCACAGCCCTATATAATCCAAGTGGAAACGGCACAGTGGAACGTTTTAATAGGGTGGTTAAGGGAATTTTGCAAGCGGCTATTAACAAGAAATTGGATTGGAAGGTACAGATACAGAAGGCTGTGTGGTCTTACAGGGTTACCTTGCATAACAGTACAGGGTTATCCCCTTTTGCAATGTTGAGGGGCAGATCGCCAAGGTGTAGGTTTAGCCCGGGTTGGATGTTTAGGGGTAAGGTGCAAAATTGGTCGCTTGCTGATGTGAGAAAGAATTTGGAGACTGTGCATTCGAAGAGCAAGGAATATTATGACAAACATCATCATACAAAAAATACTCAGGTCTAAATTGGGGACTGGGTTCGCATTAAGAAGCCTTTTAAGGTTCAGAAAGGTGAGAACAAGTTTTATTTGGCTAAGCAGGTGGTTGAAGTTTTTAGGAATTCGGTTAAACTGAGTGATGGGAAAGTGTGGAATCTCAAGGATGTTGCATTTGAGCCAGGATCATGATAGGGTGGAGTTTAGTGGTGAAGTATCAAAAGATTTTGAGTGGGTGGAAGAGTATTTTGAAAATAGTGAGTTGCAGTCTCGTTTGGCTTTGGATGAGAAGCGCGGTGTACCGTCTGAAGGTGGTTCTTGTGGTGTGAATGTGTCGGATTTGCCTTCTCAATTAAGGGAAGGGGAAGGGTCGGTGGATGATTTAGTGGTGGATGGTGATGTGCGTAAAACCATGGTGGACGGTGGTAGAGGTACAGACAAAAATATACAGTCGGGCATTGAGGAGGATGCTGGTTGCACAAAAAGGAAAAGGGTGTTACCAGCGTGGTTGAATGAGTATGTTATGTGAAGCTAAGTAAATGCTGGTTGTCCTTTATGTTTACTTTATCTCCATTTTATTTATTGCTTTTGGTTCTTTTATATAGGTTGTTGTTTTTATTGTAAGGTGGGGATATGTTATGTTGCTTATATTTAACTTATGAATTGTTGCTCTAAGGCTCGTGTTTTAAAACGAGCTTTAAAATGGAATAGTGTTAGGGAAGTTCCAGGGAGGCTGAGTCAGTTAGAGACTGGCTGACGATATGTGCAGTTGTGCTCCTGGCACTACCTGTTCTTTTATGGAATATCTTAATTAAGATACTTAAGTGATCCGGCTGATTGATTACTTAACAGTAGCCGTATGAGAGAGTGCTTGTTAAACTATAAAGGCACCTGAGTAAATTGCGCCACGCCTGCTCAAGTATCCTTTGGGGTTTGTTCCCAGAAATTGTGTGATGTCCTCGAGAGCTAGTGTAGAAAGCTGTCTCTGTGTATAGATCACCAAAATGAGGTACACCGTGCAGAGAGTCCAGGCCAAGCCCAATGGAATTACAGGGGGACAAATGACACCCCAAATGCTCTCTTTTGTTGTAATGTGGGCACGCAGTTATGCATACAGAGGGTAGTGCTAAGCATTTATTGCGTACACTAAGGGAGTAAATGAGATGCACACTCAATAAAGAAATCCAAGACCAATTTATAACAAGCATTGGTAAATGCATTAGGTTTGCCTATGTGATTAATAATTATATTTTGGGGAACATTTTAATTTGGTGAGCAGTTGCGCAATATAAGTTAAAGAAACTCTGTAAAAGTGCTATGACTTGTTTTTTGAAAAGACAATATTTTGTGCAGTATCTGGTGGTTATATAAAGCGTCCCTGCACCTTTGGGCAATGTTATGAAAACCAGATTCATCCACTGCCTGGAATACAAAGGGGATTGGACAGCAACAGGCAGATGTGAACTCCATTGCACCTCATTGAGAGGGTCTTAGGCACTGGCCAAGAAATCAAAATAAAAGCGGTCTGTCCTTGCAAGCAGGTCGAGATAGGGTAGAAGCTAGAGACAAAATTTTACCGCTGAGCTGCGGCGATTTTTACCACAGATAAACCTTGGTATTACCAAGGTTTATCGCAAATGCGATAAAAAACGGCTGCAATGCATGAATATCGCTGAAAAGTCCGCGATATTCATGCATTACCGAGCTAATGCTCTTAGCCATGTTATCCACCTCCCATTGGATAACATGGCTAAGAACTGCTCAGGGCAGGTGTTAGCTTTTGGAGATATTCACGCTTAGCGCGAATATCTCCAAAAGTTGGTAATAGGAGATAGCGATGTTAGCGACTGTTTCCAGTCGCTAACATCTTGGCACGCCCACTTTGCATGTCATTAGTGATAAATATCACTGACATGCAAAGTGGGGCCCAAGATGGTCGCTATCTCCTACTAGCTGTCGCTAACTGGTGTTAGCGACAGCTAGGTAATAGGGAGATAATTTTATCACCGCTTTCTTGGCTTTTAAAGCCAAAAAAGAGGAGATAAACCCCCTTGATAATATGCCCCTATATTTCTTAGCATTTTCGAAGGCAGACAGGTAAATAAGTTTAGGAAAACCTAAACGCATCTTCTCAACATGAGATGTGGTGCCATTTTCGACTAGTCAATTTTTGTCACAGTGCGTCAGTTCTTTGTGCTCAACAAATAATGTCGCTTAAAAGACAACATTATATAAAAGCTCACAAGCACAATTTCAGAGTGTGCAAGCTTCATGTATTTAAGTACGTACTCACCAGTCGGGGTGCCTCAGTAACTAAAGTGTTACCAGTCTCCCGTCTAATGTTGATTGGCTTTGCCAGTATATATTAGGTCGAGCCTAGGCAGCAAGCATGCGCTGTCGGCAAGACCTGTAGTATTAATAGTGGCAATATCAGCAAACACTCCCCTCCCCCATACAGCATTCTCCTAGAGCAATAACCAGACAAGACACATTCTTTGTGGAGAAATCTGCTGCAGGTATATTAGCATTACAAATATGCCAACATTGGTGGGTTATCTTACGGGCGATCCCAAGCCAGGCAGCCCCTCGCCGCCTGCCACCTGATGAGCCAAATGACACCGTCACCCTGCCCAATGGTGTTTGCCATATTTTTGGGGAGGGGAGACACCTCTCACTGTTGGGCCAACCGCCTACCCCTTTGCTCATGCCCCATAAGGGGGCGGAGCAAGACAGGCAACCCCCGGTTGCTCAGGTTCATAACTGCCTGTTTTACTAACGGGGCTAGGGTCCAACGCGAGGACCTCCCTGTGGATATTTGGCCTTTGCATCCTTGGTGTGCTCCTGCAGAGGGTACCCCTATGTACATTACTGCCTCTGGATCACCCTGTAACTCCGTCACAGCTCTGGGTGTGGCCACCGTCACCCCAGAGCCCCCCCACCAAGAAATCCTTTCTTACTTACACCCTGCTGTCTCTAAGGCCTCCCCCAGGTCAAGTAGGAACAGGTCCATACCTACTCTGGACAGGTGTACACCATCTTCATCATAACACCCTGTGACCTTCGTGTGCAGCAACCCATGACGGATGAAACCAAACCCGCTTTGCTCAGTGAATTTCCTCATGGTGCTGTTAACCTTCCTACGAGAGACCTCCATGGCTTCATTCGATCGTGCATCCTGCTCCACAAGCCGGGCGTTATCTCAAACCACCATATCTCAAAGGTCCCCAGCTGGTTGCTCCTTACACATGGTGACCGTCAATGCTCGAAGCAGTGCCCTTCTCCCCAGAGATGCCAGATTATTCCCTCCCAGCTGTATGACCAGCACATTAGGAGGAGGAATCCCCCCCAAGACTCTGCTGCAGCTTCTACAGCAGGCAGGTCCAGCGCATGCCTGGGTATCCTAGCAAACAATGTCTACTTTGTTCAGTGAATTTACGCATAGCGCGGTTAACTGTTTTGCGCAAGCATCCTGGCCTCCCTTGACCGGGCTCCTAGCTTCACTAAGAAAGGGGTTATCCTTGACCCCTATAAATCACATGCCCCTCAATAGTTGCTTTCTTACGCCTGGAGGACTTCACGTCTTACAGCAGTGCCTTCTTACCCAAGGAAGACAACTCATTGCTTCTTAAGTGTATGTCCCACTGTGAGGGGCGGAGACACCCCCACAGGGTCTGTGCCGCAGCTATCTTCAGCAAGCTGTACCAGCACTAGCCTAGGCCCCAAACCGAATGAACTCAGTGGTGGAAACAACACCTATCTCCGATTCCTGCATTCCACCCGTCATGCCACCCTGAAGACGCACGAAAGGCCATATACCCAACCATTGATACTGGCCAAATAAAGAAACACTGGATTGCTTTATACCCTTAATTGAGCAGTGCACACCTTTCTATACACTCAGTTTGCACCCAAGCCTTTTTACCAACATCCTGCATGCTCAGGCCCCTCTCCAGGTCAAGCAAACCTGTCCATGCCCCCTATGGACAAGGGTAGGCATCTTACCTACATCCAGCTGATACCCGGGCCTCTCCCCAGTCCAGCAAACAAGTCCAAGGCCACTTTTAGCAGGTGAAACCCCATCTTCTTCAAAACCCCGTGGACTAGGCAAGCAAAAGACTAACGCACGTGCCCCCAATTGCTGCCTAACTTACACCTGGAGGACTTCATCTCTTGCAACAGATCCCTCCTATGCAAGAGAGACAAGTCTGTATCCAGGGCCAGTGTTCTTGGCTAGTGGAGCCCTGTGGTAAGTCAAGCACAGAACTTGCCTGCCCCTTTGTTTCCTATTGCCTGCACGTTCATCCCCGTCTGCAAGTGATCAAAGATGCTGAGTCACCCTGCTATTGTCCACACCCTGGTGTGAGTGACCTCCCTAGCCCCCCCTGCCGAACTACTGCTATTGTAACCTGGAAGCATCCAAGTGGATGGTGAGAATGGGAGGACAGTTTGCAACAAATCCCCCCCCCCCAGTCTGACTGAGGACTTTTATGGACGTTGTGTATCCGTCCCGGTGTACCCACCCTCTATTGTATAACACGTATAGCAATCTGTGAATAAAAGCATGACAGTCACAATCCTCACACTGTTGGAAAATAGCCGTAGTTCCCTGATATTATTGCAAATAATCTCTGACTTTACTAAGTGTGCCCAGTTCAAGCCCTGTTATTCCTTTACACCTCTTTTCTTGTTATAACTGCAAAATGCAAGGACTTTGTAGCCACCAGTCCCCTTGCTGAAACAACAAAATGCGAGCATAACTTTGTCCGGAGACATTCCCTCAGTCTTTTAAGCGCAGCAATGTGGCAAGTCCAATACAGGGTTAGAATGCCCCTGCATTGTATAACAAGTGAGGCAGTTCACTCCTAGTTTGCCAACTATGCTTTTAATCCAAGAGTCAGGCTCTTCTCATTAGAGTGGCTGACAGACCCAATCATTCCACATGAGCTCACATTTATTTCGAAATTGGGTCTCCCTTACATTCAACAGCAGCCAACAAACGCCAGTCATGTTAGCCCTGGTGGTATCTGTGGAAGCCACGTCCCGCCACCCTCTACTAGTCTGTCCGTGGTCAAGTTGACAATTAATGCTGTGCTCGAAGCTTGCTCCTAAGCCCATAGCTGGTACCAAGACGTTGGCGTCAAAATACCAAGGCTACTGAGACAGAATTACCCACTAAGTCCCCGGGCTCACGGCTGTAGGCCATTCCCGGCTGCACCGCACACTGCTCCAGCCGTGCAGCCAAACCCCTGAAACATCACCTACATCCTAACACTTGAGCGGGTGTGGCGATTCAGTCTGGTCCAGGCCCCCCACGGATATAGTAATGTCTTGGGCAGCAGCTGGAGTGGCTACTTGCAAGAGCCCCGGCACTTACTTTTATTTAAAAATTGATGCCATAATAAAACCTATGAGGTAAGTGCAAAGGAGGAAAGATATTCCCTACCTATCCTCCCTGTAGCGTGATGAAGTCAGATAAAGGCATGTCAGTCCTGTAATATGCTGGTGTGTCATCAACACTGGACCCTCTCAATGCCTTTAGTACTACACACATGTCCCCTTGCAGCCCCGCCGGGTCCCCCTTAAAACAATTGAGTAGCTGCTGCCTTGTGCGTGCTGTGTGTAAGGGAGAAAGAAATGTGTAGCAATGGACTCCAGACTGGTTGAGGTATTTCATGTAGATTTATTGTAAGTTGTTAAGTAGCCTGGAACAAGCCCCACCAGGAGCAGCCGGCAGGCAGCTCAGCCTCATCATAACGGTGGCTTATCTTCAACCAGCACCCAACATTCCTTAGTGCATCACAGCGCAGAGGAATTCCACAAGAAGGGCATCAAGTGGGTAAAGGCATGCATGGCAATGTGCACAAGGTAGAATACAACATACCTCCTTTTGTTCCACAACAGAAAAATGAACATAGGAGCATTGAACACAAAAGAAATAGAAAGTGTACATAGAACATAAAAAAAAGAGAAAGTGTACCGATCATTACCTGCTGACACACCCACTGGCCAGACAGATGTGACAGGAGGCACACCACGAGGAGTAGAAAATACAGAAAAGGAATGAATACATAAAGATCAGACACACTCCTCTGTAAACACAAGGCAATACAAAATGGATAAAGTAAAACAAAAAGACTTGAAGAGTCAAACCGAAAAGTACGACCACTTAAATAGGTACTTGTGGGAAAGTGCCATCTTTCTCACAGCACTCTTCTTCCCTTCTCAATAAACAACGAGAAAGAGAATAGAAAGATAAACCCAAGAACTGCTCCAGACACTCCCATTAGCAGGAAAGGTATGAAAGGAGACACGTATTGAGTAAATAGAAATAGTAAACAGAGAAGCAGAAGAAAGGACAACAAAAGATCCTTCACACTACCCTGAAAAACAGCAATTAAAAATATAATGTAGACAACTTTGAATATAAGGCAACACAATGCAGCAGAATTGTACTGAGCAATTGAGAGTGATAAAACCCATATCACGTATATTTTACCTCACGACCTCATAAAAGGTCACACATTGAAAAATTGAGACGTGTAACCCCACAACCTAGTGAAGGTTATATAGAATTACCACTGAAAAATTGAGAGGGATAAACCCCCATATCGACGACCTAAAAGGTCAAACATTGAAAAACATTGAAATGTTGAGAGGCAGTAACAAAATTGACAACCTCAATAAAGGTCACTAATTAAAAAACAATAAAAAAATTGAGAAATAGAACTGTTGAGAGTGACCATTTGAAACTGTGAGTACAGTGACAAGTACAACACAATGTAATCCCAACATGGAAATTCTACTGGTAGGCATGCACATTAATATAATTGAGAAATTGAAATCTTGAGAGCATGTAACCAGGGTCATATATATAAATACCCCATTAAAGTAAATTGAAATACATGGATACCATACAGCGGACACTCGAAGACAAGGTCATGTAATGGTTAACCTTGAATTCCCAGTTTAGCAAAGAAAACAACACTGGAACAACTATGCTTGCTCTTTGACATAGTGCTAGAAACGTGAGAAACAGCATGCTCTGTAAAAACATAACCTCAACATGATGCCAAAACGCGAACAAAACCTTCCCTTTGAAAAGCAGATGAGGAGAAGTAGTGAACAGGTAAGCACGTGTGAACACTAGCTTGAATATGCACCAGAAAGACAGTGAGCTGGAACAGCACGCTCCTTGGAAACCTAGTTGACACAGGGTTGGAGCTGCATTAACAGAAAAACACACGAGGAGACCCTGAACAGTCCCAATGATTGCGTAGCGGGCACAATTGAAAAGTACGTTCACCGTATTGAAGTAATGAAGTATTAAAGCATTGAAGTTGGTCGGCAGGTGTCGTAACAGGATCGCGTCCAAAAAAAGAAAGAGACATGGAAATGATAAATGCCAAGGGCCTTATTTATGAGGCCGTGGGTCACTTTTACGCCGCCGGTGCGTCACTTTTTGTGACGCACCAGCGGCGCAAAAAATGTGCCTTGTTGCACCATATTTACAAAGTGACGCATCTAGGTAGATGCGTCACTTTGTAAACCTCTGCGCTATATTATACCTACGCCAGGTATAATATATGGAGGGGGAACGTTATGACGTAAGAAAGGGTCATAGAAGTGACGCAGTGAAATCTATAAGATTTCACTGCGCCACCTCTTGGACGCAAATGCGTCAATTTCTTACGCCTGCCTCACAGCAGGCGTAAGACTGACGCAGGCCCTTTCACATGGGACTTGCCCTATACGAAAGGACACATTGCTGGAGTTGCGTCACTTTTGTGACACACTCCAGCAATGCGCCACTTTTGCGCTTACAGATACGTCAGAAATACTGACATATCTGTAACTCCTTGCGACATGATGCGTAATACAGTAAATATGACGCATTTAAAATAACAGTAAGAACACTCGAAAATATGCATTAAATCAGGTGAAATTTTGTTTTCCTTGAAGAGATGCAGTGGTGAGAGAAACCCGCTAGATGGCACTGTTGGAAAAGTTAAAATACAGTATTTAGAGAAGCAGCAGATCGACCTGATGTAGAAAGTTCCCAAAGGAGACCGCTTGTATTAAAGTCCATGGGGCATATTATCAAGGAGGTTTATCTCCGCTTTTTTGGCTTTAAAAGCCAAGCAAGCGGAGATAAAATTATCTCCCTATTACCTAGCTGTCGCTAACACCAGTTAGCGACAGCTAGTAGGAGATAGCGACCATCTTGGGCCCCGCTTTGCATGTCAGTGAAATTTATCACTAATGACATGCAAAGTGGGCGTGCCAAGATGTTAGCGACTGGAAACAGTCGCTAACATCGCTATCTCCTATTACCAACTTTTGGAGATATTCGCGCTAAGCCCGATTATCTCCAAAAGCTAACGCCTGCCCAGAGCAGTTCTTAACCATGTTATCCAATGGAAGGTGGATAACATGGCTAAGAGCATTTTCTCGGTAATGCATGAATATCGCTGATTTTTCAGCGATATTCATGCATTTCGGCCGATTTTTATCGCTTAGGAGATAAACCTTGATAATATCAAGGCTCCTAAGCGATAAAAATCATCGCTACACGGCGATAAAATTATAGCAGCTAAGCCAACATAGCGATAATTATCGCTAGTTGTTGGTAATATGCCCCAGAGTTGTTTATACAGCGTTTGTTTTTACTACTAAAACTAGAGAGGGGGCATTTTTCACTTGCTAGCATTAGGGCCAATGGCAGCTTTGCTACGTCATTCGGCAGAGAAGAGAACCTATTGCTCGCTTTTACAGTCCCAAAGCCTTAACGCTGTCTGTCAGTGAGAATCGCTTTCCACATACCTGACCCTTCCATATAGACAATAAACGTCCCTTAAAAATATTGCACAGCTCCAAGCCTCCCCTTAAGAGAACCACCTGCCAGTTATAAGCCCTACCCAGACCAAACACACAGACCAAACCCGCAGCGGGAGTCACATATACACAAGCACTATGCTATAGAGGTACTTCGTAGACCTAGCCGTTCTCATATAGAAAACGGCTGCACATACACAACTGCCCCATCACCAGGTTTTGTATACTGTGGGTAACACGTAGAGCAGAAGCCCGGGCAGAGACTGGTGGCTAGGATGACCAGCTTACATTGGTGGTGCAACTAGCTTTGGTTGACAATGCGGACAAGACTGGCACTGTAGGCACTGTACGTACGTACAGAAGACACATAAAAGGTGGATCTCGTGGAAAATGTGTAAACCTTTGACTGGTCGATAGTGTTAGAAACTGACGCTGATGGTAAATTCAGCTCGCGCACTCAGGGGCATATTATCTAAGAATTGCGCTAAATACGTTTGCATCAGCCTGTTAGCGGCGTATTATCAATGCTCAGCTAACAGGCAATGTCCAAACCGGCGATAGACGGTGATAGTGAACATTAGCGCGTGAAAACAAGCGATGTTTTCACGCGCTAATGTTCACCTTGTGAATATGGGGGGTAGATTCAACATTGCAATCCACCCCCCCATGCAGAGTATGGGTAAGAGCCAAAAATAGCAGGCGTTGGGGGACCTGCGATAAACGAGTTCATCGCAGATTTATGTCTCCCAACGCCTGTCACGGGTCGCCTTGAGAATAATGCGTTCCCACCTCCAACTACATTTTACATCGCTGACATGCAAAGTGGGTGGTATGAGGCTTGAGGCAGGCGTTAGCATGCCCTTGTTAATAGGGCGCTAGAAGTATTGCCACTTTCTCGGCACAATTCGCTGAAAAAGTGGCGATACTTCACCTTGATAATATGGCCCTCAGTCCTTCAAATTCAAAGTGTGTGAACCAACAAATGAACATGGAGAGCCGAGCCGAGGGTCTGGCTCGGCAGTTACCGCTCGTGTACGAGCTGAACCCTGAAAATACTTGCTATGGAATCCTACAAGAAACATTAAACTAAAACGCAACTAGTTTCCCAGCCCTGTTCCCCTCACATAATTTAAGTGCTTTAAACTTATTAATCCATACACCGGCGCGTCTACTCACAATTGCGTTATATTCGTACTTAATTTTTGATAAGTTGATCCAGATCTATTCTTTTAAGTTTTAACTTGGTGAGCAGTTGTGCAATATAAGTTACTTAAACTCCGTCAAAGTGTTATGACTTGTATATTGTTAAATACAAAATATAATTCCATACAACAGCAGGGAGCAGCTTAAAGCGATGCCATATAAAGAGTTCACCCTGAAACTCCCTCAGCCAATCCTGGTCTTTTCAGCATCTCGAGACCCCAGGTCAAAAAGAGGTGAAGACGCAGCATGCTGGAGAGTTAAAAGCAATGGAAAACCGTAGATAGTTGTTGAGCTATTCGGTACCACAATGTAATCACTCTGTAAATAATGTGGGGCATATCATCAAGGAAACACGATAAATATTGCATTTCCCGCTTTCCGCGATTCTGTTTAACAACGTGGATTGCTAGACTTAATCGCTGAGATATCATGCTATTACCAAGGCATATCTCCATGGCGATTAAATCCTGCGATAGCGGCGTGAAACAGAATCTCAGAAAGCGGGAAATGCAATATTTATCACGTACCCTAGATGATCTGCCCCTAAGACTTCAGTCACACAATCCACCTGCCATAAGTCAGTTAAAATGCAGGCGTAGCAAATCCGCGATAACCGCGGTTAGCGCCGTTTATTTTATTTTGACGTGGGTTTCCTCGTGGCTTGTTTATATTCTGCTGCTGTGTCTGCGCTGATTTCCTCGAAGAAATGTAAGGGAATGCCTACTTTGCATGTCATTAGCAATATTCATCGCTGACATTCAAAGTGGCGTATAAAGGGCTGCTTACTCAAGGTAACACACGTTAGCGTGCCCATGATGATAGAGCGTTAACAAAATTGCCGCTTTTCGTCTGAAAAAGGCCGCTAAAGCGGCAGTATTCGGCTTGATGATATGCCCCTGTGTTTCTGGCAATCTTTAGGACTGCTGATTGGTTTTCCCAGCTCCAAGCAAATTTGAGCCCTCCTCTCACACCTGCCCAGGCCCCTTAAGGCTTTGCTGGGTGCACCTGTGCCTCAGATTGCAGTGAGCAGAGTCCAGGAAGTGGTAAGGAGGCAGACTAGTGCTGTCTCTTTCCTCTTTCCGACTGCAGGAAGGGATTTATTCCCCCATTATGGGTAACCAATTGAGATTATGTGACATTTATTAAAATTGGCCGCAAGATCAAGAGCTATCATAAATCAATAAAAGTATTAACTAAAGATTTCAACGCAATTGGGGTCCTGGCAATTAAAACGGCGTCATCTGCATATAAAAGTGCTGGGTTTGATTTAGAACCTACTCTAGGAATGTCTATACAAGAGTTAGACAGCACTGCCCCTAAATTATTTATATACAATATAAATAAAACCAGGGCAAGAATGCACCCTGCCTTGCTCCTCTTTTTACCTTCCAAGCATTAGATAAGGGGCCATCCTCAGTGTACCCTACCGAGGCATTTAGATTAAGGTGGGACCAGTGCAAGAAACTTACTAAATTCATGTCCATCCTTATTTCGATTAACAAATACCATAACTTGGACCTATTTATCCTATCGAAAGCGGACGTTCAGTCCATAAAATCCAATGACATACGTCCTTTTTTAGCTGGGGTATATTTACTGGTAACCATGAGTAGATTCATACATTGTTCCACTGTACCCCTGCCTTTGCAAAAACCAAATTGTAATTCTGACAAAACGTCCTTTTCTTCCAACCAGGTTGCTAGGCGATCTAAAATTACTTTACCCATTATTTTTGCTGCAGAGTCCAACAAAGAAATTGGACGATAACATTCCGGGTCTTCCCTAGCACATTTTCTAAAAATTGGCAATATCACTGGCGTTGACCATGAGTGTGGTTGACCTACCCTTAAGGATGCATTGAACACTCCGGTTAAAATTTTCGCCCATGCACCCGGGTCTGACTTATAGAGGTCCACAGGAATCCCATCGGGACCAGGAGCTTTCCTTGCGGACATACCTCTTAATTACTTTCTGAACTTTTTTTACATCCAAAGTTAAATCGAGTGGTAAAGCACTTGGTACCCATGAAGGGCCTTTGTGTTCAGTAACAACCTCGGAATATATTTGTTCAAAGTGGCTAACCCACCGGTCAGCTGGAATTACACACTCTACTTTTGACGTGATGTTATCTTTGAAAAAGAAGCTGTTTAACACTTTCCAAAAGCTTGTGCACTCGCCTGTGTTAGATCGTCCCGTGCTTGCTCCCTTTCTTGATTTTGAAGCTAAATCATATGCTTTTCTACGAGTTTTAATCAGGTCAGGATCTCTCGGTGCGCTTTTTATAGCAACCATAGGGGTTTTATGGGCTTTGGAGCAATCAGCATTAAACCACTTTGCCTCATTTGTTCCTCCCTTGGTCTTTTTAGTAGTTAACTTTTTACCGATTAGCTTACTTAATTTAACATAAGCCTCTAGTACCTCTATTGTCTCGCTGTGTACATTTAGGCAACGCTCAATTACCGGAACAATATTCTCCCATCTTATTTGCCGATCCTAGGCCATTGGCCAAAAGTCCCCGTTTGCCAAGGTTTTTGGCTCCGCTCCCCGAAAGACCAAAAAACCTTTAGTTTCCACAGTAATGGGATTATGGTCGCTAAAGCTAGTTTGAACCACCCGGACCTTCCGCATATGTTGATATAAGGAGGCTAAAATTATAACGTAATCTATAGTGGAACTGCAATCTCTACCAAAAAAAGATGGTGTTATCTCTGCTTCCTCCCCAGGCTCTAGAAAGTACAAATGTATTATTTGCTGGTAAGCTATAAAGCCAGGTACCTTGGGTGCAGTGTTCAAAATGGACCACAGGTGGTAAAACTTCAAACGTCTACCCATCTAACTGAAATTTAATTTACTTCGGTGTATATTAAAATCTAATTTGTAGGGAGTATATCTCTCCTGAGTGAGTTCCTCTAAAAAGACTTCAAGACCAGTCAGATGTTCACTCTCGAAATCCCTACAAAATGAATTGTACAAATTCACAATTACCAGAGTTACCCCACTTGAAAAAGGCAATTCTACTGCAAAAAGATGTGGAGATGGGCTAGGAAGATCCTTGATGGTACAAGATAGTTTAAGCGAAATTAGGGTAAACAAACCACCCTTTGCTCTTCCTGCAGTCGAGGGGGATGCAGATTTGAAGAAAGGGGCAAAACACATCCATTACAAAAGAGTCAGAGGTATCCCAGGTTTCTTGGAGTGTAATAATATTGGCCACCTTTATTACCGCTGACCACTGTTCATCATCTTTTTTTGCCTTCAAAGCAGCAATATTCCAAGTCATAAAGGTGCATACCAGGGGATCTGTCACTCTATCACATGTTGATTCAGACGGAATAAACGATTGACGACTTTACTAACTGTAGTCACTGAAGGGATTGACTGTCAATCCACACTATCGAGGTCCCTTAGTGGTGCCAATCTACTTGTGAGGGGAATTAATGTGTTCCTAGCAGAGCTCACTACTTGTGTTTGCGAAGCCCTCCCTTGGGGCTGAATGTATCTGTTGCCCTCCAGCCTGGGGTGTAGTGATCCTTATGGATAAAATAAGGAAAAAGAGAAAACCTGTATTCCCGGGGATGCAGCGGCTCTCATCTGGCCTTTTAACATGGCTCTTGCATGTGCAGGGTGGGTTATATTAGCCACAATGCAATCCCCAGTCCTGTCTTTCCGTGTGAGTTTCCCTACCCAACCCACTCTTCTGGCCGTAATGATGAGGGGGGCGAAGAATCGACCATGTAATTGTGTTTTCCCAGCCAGTGTATTACCTTGTGTACTAGGTCCATTGTTGTCTCTTTAGTTTTCTCCTGTAGGAGTGGAACTCCTACTAGGACAGTCACAAGCGGGGCTGACTCAGGGGGCAGATGTAAAACATCAGATCTTGGACTCACCCGGCTATTGAGTTTAACTGATCTTGGCCCACTAGGTTTGTTTCCAATCGTCTGTCTTATCTCCTCAGGTGCAGCCCCAGGGGAATTACATAAAGCGGGGACTGGATCTGGGTCAATTCCCTTGACTATGCCATTTTCGGGAGGTCCAGTCATTCCTTGTAGGCCTATACAACCTGAGGTCTGCATACTATCTCTCACCAACTGATGTGACACCGTGTGTACCCTTGAATTACTAGTGTTAGTTATCAGCCCCATATTTTGTGTTTGACTGTTGCAGTCAATCTCCTTAGCCACTAACAGGCAAATTTGCCCACTTCGTACTAAACCCATACAGACCAGGGAACTAGTAGTAAGACGTTCATTTGCCTGAAGAACCAGTAGTTTATTTCCAAGAATCTTGGCCAGCATTTTTGCATGCATATTACTTAAAGATGATGGTTGATATGAATCACTTTGAATGGGGGTAGCTAGGTTTTGCTCCTGTGCATTCCCACCAGGTTCCCCTAACACCATGCTGTTTAGCTATGCACATGCCCCACATCTATACTTTGTAGGCCTCCCATCGATGCAGCTTAGCCTTTGCCATGAATAATGAGTCCTGGAGTGCCAGAGGTGACAGATGCTGTCATGGTCTGGGATGTTCCTACCAGCAGGCAGCGTTCTGGCGTCCATACGGAGAGGACGCTATTCCGTAGTTGGGCGATGCACACTTCCGGCGCTTCCGGGTCTCGAAGTCAGCAGTCTAGCTGTTCTTCGAGGTGGCCGGCATCACGGAAGTGCTTCCGGGGGAAACCACTTAAGACCCGTGGTTTCCGTCCACTCAGCGCTTTGGATTCAGGATCCCTCGGCGTTGGAGCTCCAGAGCCTTCGTTCCTGTGCTGGACTAAGTCACGCTGTAGGACATAGCCACCTTATTGGCGGGGATTCAGACAGAAAACCTTAGTCTGAGACAAGACATGATAACATTGCAAGGACAGGTAGCTGCAGGGGCTGCCAACCCTTGGGGTGGGCCTACAACTTCCCGAGTCAGGCAAGAAGGGTTGCTCCGTCCTCCCACGTTTACCTTCGGTGGGGCTTCCAACCCTACTACACCTGACAACACCATCCAGGTACTGACACCGCACCCTGTTCAGTTGGCACCACCCGAATACTTTTATGGCGAAAGCACCAAGTATAGCGTCTTCATCCACCAATGTCACATCCACTTCAGGGCCTGTGCAGCGGCCTTTCCTGATGATGCTTCCAAGATCGCTTTCATACTCTCCTACATGGGAGGTGATGCCGCTCAATGGTCGATATCATTGTTCGAGAACGATGACCCTATGCTGTACAATCTTCCTGTATTCAAGGAGACGATGAGACGAATGTTCGCCCGTCATACCTTCGTTCAGGCGGCAGACAATGAACTGCTCAACCTAAAACAGGGCAGCATGGAACTACTACATTACGTCACTACCTTCAGCAGACTTGTTATTGAATCATATTGGCCCGAATGACCTGAAGGACCTGATTGCCCAGATGCCTGATCCACCGGACGAAATCAGGCCCTTCATTGACCTGGTCGTAAAGGTAAATTACAGATTTCAGGAACGGAAAACCGAGAAGGCAAAAGGAAGCGACACCCAAATTCTGGCGCACAAAGAAAAGCCCCAAGAAGAACCAAAGTCCGCTGCCGACACACCAGAACCTATGCAGATAGGTGGTATCAGGGGACCCCTTACCGCCAAAGAAAGGGAAAGGCGAAGGAAACAGAATCAGTGTCTGTATTGTGGCAAAAGCGGTCACTTTGTGAGAGAATGTCCCGTGAAACCTGGGAGATCAAGGGGTAGACTGCCTTTTGCTATGCCCATATCCCGAGGGGCCAAGCCGGGAAACGAGGAAACCCAGTAGACAAAGGGGTTCAGCTACTGGGTTGTTCCTTCGATGAGACCGCGACCCTTGCCTTTTTTCGGGGTACTCAGCATCTGGGTGTGGAGGTGGCCCTACGAGCACTGAACGGCCAGGAATGGCGTGTCACCGCACTTCTGGACTCAGGAGCAACAGGTAACTTCATTGATACCCGGTATATGAAAAACCTGGGAATGAGTGCCGTTCAAAAGGCCAAACCAGAAACTGTCAAGGCTGTGGATGGTACGGATCTCACCTCCAGCCTCATTCGATATCAGACAGAGGAAATGACCATGTCCTTTGAGAATCATCACTCCGAGAACATCTCTTTTGATGTAATCGACGCACCCCAGTCCCGAGTAATAAAAGGCCTTCCATGGCTGGTGCACCATAATCCACGGATCCATTGGGCGTCTGGAGTCATATCCTTGGACTCGGCGGTATGCACAACTTCTTGTTACTCACAACCAGAATCGCTGAAGAACACCACAGTACGGGTTCAAGCCATGCCCTTGACTGGAACCGGAGCGGTAGTCCATGGCGAAATACCGGATGACTACCTAGATCTTGCGGCAGTGTTCGACAAGAAAGGGGCGAATACCCTTCCTCCACATCGCTCCTTCGACTGTAGGGTAGACCTGATTTCTGGCTCCACGCTTCCTTGCAGTCGGATCTATTCCCTTACGGAGAAAGAAAACGAACACCTCCGTTCTTATCTGGACGAGTATCTCCGTAATGGCTTCATACGACAGATTGTAGTGTAGTTCCTATATTCCCAATAGGCTCTGCGCATTGGAATAATAAACCCTGTAGATTAGACGTAGAACTGAGGTCAACCAGGTGTCTACCGAGTCTATTAAACTTAATTGTGAGTGCCAGCTAGCTCAGAGGTCACAAGAAATGTTCTCGAATAAACAAGAAGGGATTAGTTTATGACAACCGTATAACATGACAACTTTGTTTCCCCAGAATGAAACGTATCTCTAGAGTCGCGGAAACAATAGATAGTTATTTCACTCAGTCATTCGTGCATGCTTCGTTTTACCAGAGTTGCTGAGAAAAGGAAAAGACGGGCATTTTCAATAAAAGTATTTATTGAACAGTCTTATCTCTCAAGCATAAAAAATTTACTGCTACAATCGTCATACTGGTTATGAAGTACAATGTATATAATACGAACAGTATTATAAAGTAGTACTGTAAAAGCATGATATGGTTTCTAAGCCATAAGTTGCTTAAAACATATAAAATACATACAATGATAAAAGATGGCTAAAAGTACTCAACTGGTGCTTCTAAAATACGCCTACCCCAGTGTACCTAACCTAAGTCTAATACTAGGAAGGGAGTAAGTGAGGAGTAGCTTAAGTTTAGTAATTCTCTGCCAAGAGTCTGATAAGGAATTCTATAAGAGTTTAATCAGCTCCGTACCTTTGGTTTAGAATGAAGGTGGTCTTGTATCTCTCTCTCGGAACTCGATTTCCCAGCAACCCGCAAGGGTAGACCGAGAACAGTGGAGCTGGATTTCTCGGCTGGAGAAAAGACAGCGTCTCTCAGTGCGTCAGCTGGAGGGTCGGCTTCCTTCAGGAATTGCTGCTGCAGGGCGTCGGGCAAGTAGTAAGTCGATCTGCCCAAACCACCGTGTGTTTGTGTGGGCAAATCTGGGCATATTTATACTATGAAGGTGCTGAGATTGACGTGTGATTGGACTTAATAACGTCATACAGGGACTCAATCCCTAGAAAACTCCTTGATTTCCTAGATAAATTAGCATACAGGCAAGGGGAAGTCCCGAGCTGCTGAAGGCGGGTTTTTTGAAGAAATCGTTGTAGATTCTTGGAACTTAGTGGAAGTAGGCATGCCGTATTTGGGCTGCATAGGCTAAGTCTAAATATGAATTAACAGTGAGTCCAAGACCAGACAATGTACCCAAAATATAGCAACACCAGGGAGTAGTTTAATTATAAACAAGTTCCCATCAGTCCACCATCGAGACCGCCCTTCATCATCTGGGATCTTTTATGTTTATAAATAACACAAAGAGGGTAAAAAAACCTGGGCTGGCAGATAGCTAAGCCATGCACAGGAAAAACCGTAGTGTTATTATAGATGTGCGAAGAAGGCGTGTACACTCGGGGAACTGAAAAGCAGTGCAAAGAAAAAGTGTATGTGAAAGAGAGAAAGGCTCTAAAATTAGGTCGTGATCGGGAAAAAAAGTTTAATAAACACCCTCACACTCCTAAATCAATAAAAACAGTGCAAAATTAGTGGTGTAACAAATGACCACTAAAAAAGGTGTAAGGTCGACATGTTTCTGCAGACAGTTGGAGTCTAGTGATCTCCTGCTGCTTCTTCAGGACCATTATTGCTACTGCTGAATTAAAATAACAAAAACCATATCACCTGATGGTGTATGTGTGTTCATCTTCTCATCCTAAGAGAAAAAACGTATATAGTAGGGTACAGAGTCAAGGATACTTTTAACAAAAAACAACATGCACCATGTGCCATCATTATAATGTGCTGGTCGTAAACAATTATCGACCATCATCTCGGACTGTCAAGGTCAGTCTACAATCACCACTACAATTAATATGTAGAAGTAAATTCACTCACCCACGTGATGGGAAGGAACTGCCCCACCTCACCTGGCACGAGCTCAGGTAGTGGATGCACCGCACTAAGAAAAAAACAACAATTAAACAGATGTATCTACACCTGTAATCCTAGTCCAATTGATCTCAACACGCGCCACACACGGCGCCCCGCCCCGTCATTACCACAGAACCCCACCTGGTTACGTGGGTAGCTTAATTAAAATATAACTCAAGTTTGATAGTTATTGGGTTCCCATGCCCAACCTCATGACCAAACGCCACTTTCAGAGCATCTCTATAACTTTTCAAACTATCTTCATGCATTGCAAAGTTCGAAATCCACAGATAGTCAAACGCTCATCACTCAGGCATAGGCTGACTCACCTATCCGTCGGTGCACCGGTCGTCCCTCTAAGCTCTCTCGTAGGGAGGAACCGACGCGGTGCACCGACGAGGTTTAAATGCCTTCATCCGCCTTTGTGTTTGGGGCGGGCCAGGCGTTTCCTGACGCGTCTAGTGCGTCATAGCATACAGCGCGCCGCGCGCCCTCAATGCTATGCTGGTAGTCATGGGAATTGTAGTTCCCACGGAATATTAATCTCCCGCGTTCGCCGGTTCGAGTCCCCTTTAGGGGACATGCACAACAAACAATACCAGCCTTAATTTAAATTAGACAAACGGGGAGCTAGTCACAGGACGATATTTATTATTAAAAACCAATTAATACTCAGTGGCCAATTAGCGCGCTGATGATGGGAAATGTAGTTCCCAAAGGACGTAGTCTCCCACAGTGTGGATTCCAGACCTCCTAAAGCAACATGAGTTGCAGAGAGCTCCCAACCAGAATAGAAGATCTTCTTTTGGCAATATGTTTAATAAAGAAAACCCTCTGTACATGAATAAATTAGAAGATCCTCTTTAAGGAGTGTGTTTAACAAAGAGGTCCCTATGTACATGAAGGGATTAAAAGATCCTCTATTAAGCAATGAATTTATCAAGGAGGTCCCTACGTACATAGATCAAGGGGACCCATCGACGCTCAGTATTGGGTAAAGATGGTTGGACTTAAGGACCACAGTAACCCAATCTGACAAAAGGTCAATATGTCCATTACAATTTGATGTATCCTAAAATAGGATGCTTCAAGTTACCCGAGGAGTGTTCCCAGCAACATGATAGCCATCCAATCACTATATTACAAAGCATGTACTTTAACTGAGATCCAAATCCAATGACTAACTTGAACCAGTATTGCAATTAAAGGGACATCCAGGGGATGTCATCATTCAACCCAAGTTTGTCACTTCGAAGACGGTAGACCCACTTCTGTTCACATTTGAACAAGAATTTGGAAATGTCTGTTACTGATGGAGAAATCCATGGTTGGTCTAATACCGTCCAAAGGATGTCAGTAGGTTGGTGTCCCACCTGCACAAAGTGATTCGTCAATTTGGTAGCCTGTTTGCCGCAACGAATCGAACTTTTATGTTCAGAAATTCTGAGCTTGATTTTACGGGTGGTCATCCCTACGTAGTTCAGTTTGCATGGACAAGTTATCAAATAAATCAGGTTCGAACTATTGCAATTAGTGAACCGTCTTAGTTGCCATGGTCTGTCAGTTCCAATATCGATGGTAAGTGTTTTAGTCGTCTGGGGACAAGCCGCACAGCTGCCACAAGGATGGTGTCCGGTAACTGCGGGCAAGTCCCAGAGAGTTCCAACAGCTCTGGGAATCGAGGTTTTTTGTCTGGTATGAACCAGCTGATCTCGCAAGTTCTGGCCTCTCTTAAAGGCGAACAGAGGGGGAGGGATAGAGTCTGGACCTGTCCCGAGAATTTTCCAATGTTTCCTAACAATTTTTTGAACTTTGTTGGAAAGCGTGTTATATGTGTGTACACAGGTAATTCTCTCTTGTTGGTTCTTTGGGGGTGCAGGTTCTAATAAACATTCTCTGTTGTTATTAGCAGCACGTTTTTTAGAATGTTTAATGAGACGTTGAGGATAATTTTTGTCTCGCAGGTTTTTTTCAAGTGCTGCAGAATGTGTGCCAAAGGCCATTTTAGTGGAACAATTCCTCTGGATCCGGAGGAATTGTCCAAAGGGTAAGTTATCCCTTAACGCCTTTGGATGAAAGCTGTCATAGCTTAACAAGGAATTCCTTGCCATTGGCTTGCGGTACAGCTCAGACTGTAGACCCCCTCCTGACGCTGAGATCAACAGGTCCAAGAAGGCGAGCTGGTGTCTATCAAATTTCATAGTAAATTTCAGGAAACGATTTCTTCCATTCAACCACATGTGAAATTGGTGAAGTTCCTCTACTGTGCCTCGCCACACGACCAAGATATCGTCTATATATCTTTTCCATACTCGCAGACACTGGAGCATTCGTCTGCGAGTATGGAAAAGATATATAGACGATATCTTGGTCGTGTGGCGAGGCACAGTAGAGGAACTTCACCAATTTCACATGTGGTTGAATGGAAGAAATCGTTTCCTGAAATTTACTATGGAATTTGATAGACACCAGCTCGCCTTCTTGGACCTGTTGATCTCAGCGTCAGGAGGGGGTCTACAGTCTGAGCTGTACCGCAAGCCAATGGCAAGGAATTCCTTGTTAAGCTATGACAGCTTTCATCCAAAGGCGTTAAGGGATAACTTACCCTTTGGACAATTCCTCCGGATCCAGAGGAATTGTTCCACTAAAATGGCCTTTGGCACACATTCTGCAGCACTTGAAAAAAACCTGCGAGACAAAAATTATCCTCAACGTCTCATTAAACATTCTAAAAAACGTGCTGCTAATAACAACAGAGAATGTTTATTAGAACCTGCACCCCCAAAGAACCAACAAGAGAGAATTACCTGTGTACACACATATAACACGCTTTCCAACAAAGTTCAAAAAATTGTTAGGAAACATTGGAAAATTCTCGGGACAGGTCCAGACTCTATCCCTCCCCCTCTGTTCGCCTTTAAGAGAGGCCAGAACTTGCGAGATCAGCTGGTTCATACCAGACAAAAAACCTCGATTCCCAGAGCTGTTGGAACTCTCTGGGACTTGCCCGCAGTTACCGGACACCATCCTTGTGGCAGCTGTGCGGCTTGTCCCCAGACGACTAAAACACTTACCATCGATATTGGAACTGACAGACCATGGCAACTAAGACGGTTCACTAATTGCAATAGTTCGAACCTGATTTATTTGATAACTTGTCCATGCAAACTGAACTACGTAGGGATGACCACCCGTAAAATCAAGCTCAGAATTTCTGAACATAAAAGTTCGATTCGTTGCGGCAAACAGGCTACCAAATTGACGAATCACTTTGTGCAGGTGGGACACCAACCTACTGACATCCTTTGGACGGTATTAGACCAACCATGGATTTCTCCATCAGTAACAGACATTTCCAAATTCTTGTTCAAATGTGAACAGAAGTGGGTCTACCGTCTTCGAAGTGACAAACTTGGGTTGAATGATGACATCCCCTGGATGTCCCTTTAATTGCAATACTGGTTCAAGTTAGTCATTGGATTTGGATCTCAGTTAAAGTACATGCTTTGTAATATAGTGATTGGATGGCTATCATGTTGCTGGGAACACTCCTCGGGTAACTTGAAGCATCCTATTTTAGGATACATCAAATTGTAATGGACATATTGACCTTTTGTCAGATTGGGTTACTGTGGTCCTTAAGTCCAACCATCTTTACCCAATACTGAGCGTCGATGGGTCCCCTTGATCTATGTACGTAGGGACCTCCTTGATAAATTCATTGCTTAATAGAGGATCTTTTAATCCCTTCATGTACATAGGGACCTCTTTGTTAAACACACTCCTTAAAGAGGATCTTCTAATTTATTCATGTACAGAGGGTTTTCTTTATTAAACATATTGCCAAAAGAAGATCTTCTATTCTGGTTGGGAGCTCTCTGCAACTCATGTTGCTTTAGGAGGTCTGGAATCCACACTGTGGGAGACTACGTCCTTTGGGAACTACATTTCCCATCATCAGCGCGCTAATTGGCCACTGAGTATTAATTGGTTTTTAATAATAAATATCGTCCTGTGACTAGCTCCCCGTTTGTCTAATTTAAATTAAGGCTGGTATTGTTTGTTGTGCATGTCCCCTAAAGGGGACTCGAACCGGCGAACGCGGGAGATTAATATTCCGTGGGAACTACAATTCCCATGACTACCAGCATAGCATTGAGGGCGCGCGGCGCGCTGTATGCTATGACGCACTAGACGCGTCAGGAAACGCCTGGCCCGCCCCAAACACAAAGGCGGATGAAGGCATTTAAACCTCGTCGGTGCACCGCGTCGGTTCCTCCCTACGAGAGAGCTTAGAGGGACGACCGGTGCACCGACGGATAGGTGAGTCAGCCTATGCCTGAGTGATGAGCGTTTGACTATCTGTGGATTTCGAACTTTGCAATGCATGAAGATAGTTTGAAAAGTTATAGAGATGCTCTGAAAGTGGCGTTTGGTCATGAGGTTGGGCATGGGAACCCAATAACTATCAAACTTGAGTTATATTTTAATTAAGCTACCCACGTAACCAGGTGGGGTTCTGTGGTAATGACGGGGCGGGGCGCCGTGTGTGGCGCGTGTTGAGATCAATTGGACTAGGATTACAGGTGTAGATACATCTGTTTAATTGTTTTTTTTTTCTTAGTGCGGTGCATCCACTACCTGAGCTCGTGCCAGGTGAGGTGGGGCAGTTCCTTCCCATCACGTGGGTGAGTGAATTTACTTCTACATATTAATTGTAGTGGTGATTGTAGACTGACCTTGACAGTCCGAGATGATGGTCGATAATTGTTTACGACCAGCACATTATAATGATGGCACATGGTGCATGTTGTTTTTTGTTAAAAGTATCCTTGACTCTGTACCCTACTATATACGTTTTTTCTCTTAGGATGAGAAGATGAACACACATACACCATCAGGTGATATGGTTTTTGTTATTTTAATTCAGCAGTAGCAATAATGGTCCTGAAGAAGCAGCAGGAGATCACTAGACTCCAACTGTCTGCAGAAACATGTCGACCTTACACCTTTTTTAGTGGTCATTTGTTACACCACTAATTTTGCACTGTTTTTATTGATTTAGGAGTGTGAGGGTGTTTATTAAACTTTTTTTTCCCGATCACGACCTAATTTTAGAGCCTTTCTCTCTTTCACATACACTTTTTCTTTGCACTGCTTTTCAGTTCCCCGAGTGTACACGCCTTCTTCGCACATCTATAATAACACTACGGTTTTTCCTGTGCATGGCTTAGCTATCTGCCAGCCCAGGTTTTTTTACCCTCTTTGTGTTATTTATAAACATAAAAGATCCCAGATGATGAAGGGCGGTCTCGATGGTGGACTGATGGGAACTTGTTTATAATTAAACTACTCCCTGGTGTTGCTATATTTTGGGTACATTGTCTGGTCTTGGACTCACTGTTAATTTTGGTTGGTGTCAATTCTATGTAGGGGATTTAACAGTTGAGGTCGATAAACTTACCCCTAGGACCTTCCTTGTGTTTAGTAAGTCTAAATATGGTAATGATTTCTATGCCTATATAAGGATCGAATAATCTATACCTATATTAGGGCATGAATCGGGAAAATTACACTAGGGTCCTAGATTGATTTACAACACCCACTCCACGATCTTAAGTTCAATTAAACTAAACCTATAAGCACTGAACATGTCTATAAGACTAGTGTTTACATTCCCACCAAAATACAGTTTTGCATTTCAAAAGGTCTGTACACATGAAACAATGAGCGAGAAAGTGATATGAAGAATCATAGGTTTCAACTAATATGAATCACAGTGTGAGAGCATATATTCTAGCATAAAATGATAAATGGAATTACATTCATGAAATGTCTTAATGATTCAGAAAGGAAAAGTTCGAGAACATTTCATAACATTGAATTTAAATCATTTTGTTTCAAACAAGGCCAAATATTGTCATTCTTTGTCATTCTTTAGGAGTTTCAAATGAAATCCAGTTTTCTAAGAATAGTTCTACCTTAAGCAGATTACCTTGTGCCAACAAGTTTTATTTTGAAAAAGTTCAAATTGGAATGAAGTACCGGGTTATTTAGAACCCAGCGGTGCCAGGGGACACACCCAAAGACTTCGGATTCTCCTGTCTCAGACTACAGAAATGCAGAAACTTCTTGGTGACGTCAAAGATCAAATTTATTGGCTGCAGCCAGTAACAGGTATCCTAGAAGTACAACACGGTGTATGTTCTCAGGAGACTGCTCAACTTTACAAAGCTAGTCATCCCTTTTTATACCAAATATTATGCTTCAGGCAAACATTCCTTATTTACAGTTGACCATTCACATGTTTTCACGACAAAGATAATGCAGCATCATGATGACAAGCCCATTTTTCAGTTTGACCAGCCCATAATCAATTATTGGTCAAAACCCACCATTCTTCATCAGATAAATCGGACGGGGCCCCTAATAAAAACAGGTACCTCCTCATCGTAAAACAGGTCATAAAGAAAGTAGCAGAGACAGGTGTGAGTAAGATTAGACATAGTTGTGTGCAATAAAGTGTTTATGGTATGCTGTGCCTTGATCCCTAATCTCGAGCGGCCACTGGGAAAGAAACTGGCCGAGCAGGTTTGGCTTCGGGCAACGGAGTCAGCTTGCCCAGGTCACACAGAAGTCAGCTAAAGGTGTACGTGTCCCAAGGACTCGGTCGGCCTTAGTCATCGGCCTATGTGAGGGCAACCACAAAATGGCTGCCGTACACAAAATGGAACCAGAGGGTTCAGAATGGAATCCCTGATTTTATGATGATCTCGTCACTCGAATATGGCGAAAACACTCGTACCTCTTACACTCGCCATTTTCGGTCTACTGATACCAAAGTCGTCATGATACGACGACTTTTATGAGACGGGTTCAGAATCTCAGAACCTCAGCCCTCCTTTTGCCCTTACATAGGCAATAACCTAAACCCATGTCAGTCTGAGTCCAGGTCTATACTCATTAGGTCATCGAGATGTTGCTGTAGCATCATCCTATTACTTAGCACGTCTCTTGATACAGGTTTCCTTACACACGATGTATCACAGAGTCCACATATAGCAGGAGCACACTGTACGCACAGACAGAGCAGGAAAAGAATGGCTAAGATCATCCCAATGACCATCAGAATCTTCAATCCCCACGTGGATAACGGTTCCCAGAACCATCCCATCAGTGACCAATCTCCTTTGTCCACATGTATAGACTCGGAGATTTTGTGCAGCTTGGAAATGGCCTGGTACACTGTCCGAGCATTGTCTGGAATGAAAACACAGCAACTTGTTTGGATCACTTTACATACCCCACCTCGGTCTGCAAATATGACATCTAACGCAACTCGGTTCTGAAGAGTCATAAGACGATCCGACTGGAGCTCAGCAGTCAAGTTACTAAGGGCACCGGCAGTTTCAACTACGGTGGACTCAACCACCCTCGTCAATTGCCTTATGTTCCTGCTGTTAACCATAGGTCCCCAGAACGGCAGAAAACCCTTCAAGAAATCTCCTAATTCTTGTCCTGCAGTATCTTCCTTACTGAAGACACCTCTAACTACCCTTGTCTTGAGGTAATCTGCCGCAGCTGTGTAGGTGGGAGGCAACAGGAATGAGACAAAACATGTGCCCGAGAAATCAGGGGGCAACCATGTGTATGCTCTATCGTAACAGATGAAATAGGTACCCTTACCTGCTAGGAACGATGGGGAAGTCTGGGATGCAAAAACATACGTCTCAGTGCAGATACTCTTCCCTAACTGAGCTCTTGGATTCTTGCCATTACCTTGCAGACATAGATGACCCTGATGGGGTGCAATCCAAATCGGAGTGGATCTTTTTGCTCGCTGGTTCTCGCTCAGACTCGCTCCATATCCAGTCACGTTCCATCCAATATACGATAGTGTCTCATCTTTTGGGATAGTCTCATAGGAACTGACTCCCTTAATCATATCGACTATTCCCTTAACTAGAGAACTATTCTTTGGGTTATCCTTCACAGAACGTAGGGGGTGGACTTCACGAACATAGATGAACATCGTTCTGTATGCCCACACAGAACCATTGTAACTGAATGGCAGGACCAGGTAAGGAATACCTTTATCAGTAGTATGAGGCATAAGACCACACACCCAACAGTTAGTGGTGTTCACTACTAATTGGTGTTGGTGCAGAAGCTGAACGAAGGAGTTATTGATAAACTCTAATCTTCTAACGGACTCATGTTCAGGTAGAGGGTGAAAAGGAATGCGAGGAAATAGTAGAAGGAGGTATCGGCTGTGTAGTGGGTGAAAACGTCACTCGAAAAGAGAATAAAACATATCCTATTAAAAACATCAGAATCTGCAATACCCTCCTGGACCCACCGGTCGTACGGCAGAGGCAAAGGGACCCTCTTACAGTGTACGCCGTGGATCCAGTTCTTTTTTCCTTGCACTCGTACTGCGGATCACGTTGATAACAGGACTAAATGGGGGCCGATCCAACGGGGCTGATCGTTCTTCGTTCGCTGGAAGTTCTTGATCAACACCCATGAGCCAGGATCGATGACATGTCCTGGATCTTCAGAAGCCTGAGGCAAAGTATTGTGAAACTGTTGGTGTAAAACACGCAATTTAGCCGTCAAATCATGCAAGTAATCAAGCAGTACAGGGTGTTCAATCTCGCTGAATTTCGTCGGCCTCGGCACTCCCCATATGTTGGCCGGCCTACCAAACACGATTTCATACGGACTAAGTCCTACTCGGGAATGTACAGTCATTCTAGTTGACAAAAGTGCTAATGGCAAAGCATCAGGCCATTTAAGACCAGAGCTCGCTTGTATCTTGGCAAGTTTCAGTTTAAGAGTGCCATTGTAGCACTCCACTAGTCCAGCTGATTGGGGGTGGTTTGCAGCGTGGAACTTTTGGCGTATTCCTAGCCCTTCACATACTCTCTTCATCACTCGACCCACAAATTCACTCCCATTATCACTCCAGACCATTCTCGGCAAAGCAAATCTATGGAAAAACTCTTTGACAAGGGCTTTAGCTGTGGATAAGGCAGTATTATCTTTCAGGGGATATGCTTCTACCCATCTCGAAAAGGCACAAACAACAACGAGTACGTATTTCAAGTTGTTGCACTTCTCCATGTGGATGAAATCTAGCTGCAAAACCTCGAACGGATACGTTGGCGGCGCAAAATGGCCAGCTGGAGTTGGAGTTCCCTTACCAGGATTGTATTTCAGACAAACCATACAATTCTTGACCACATTCTCTGCACACTTATGAATTCCAGCATTTTGCCATACTGGAGCCAACAACTTACAGATCCCTTTCACACTGATATGAGCCATTCCATGCGCCATCCTAACCACTGCAAGCACGTATGCATAGGGTAACAACCATCGCTGATGCTCTGACAAATTAACCCAACAACCATTTGCGTCTAATTTACCCGTACTCTCTCTCCACACACTCTCAACTCTTTCTCTGTAGCTTCAGCTTGAATAGATTTCACACTCTCTATCGTATCTTCACACATTCCAACGTCACCAATCCATCTGGCAGGGCTCGCAACATACATTCGACTCATCACATCTCTTGCTGTTTCTTTTGCAGCTTCATCAGCAAACGCATTACCACGACCAACATCATCGGTAACCTTCTTATGTGCACTGCATTTCACAATCGCGACTTGCAACAGCAAAGTAAGTGACTCAAGAAGCTCATTCACCAGATGACCATGCTGTATCTTGGCTCCATGCGAAGTCAGAAACCCACGCTCTTTCCACAATCGTCCAAAACTGTGAGCCACACCAAACGCATACTGGCTGTCAGTATATATGGTCACTTTCATTCCTTTTGACAATACACACGCTCTCGTAAGTGCAATCAACTCTGCTGCTTGAGCTGAATTATGTGGGATGCGTGCAGCTTCAACAATCGTATGCAAAGTCGTAACAGCATATGCCGCAGTCGTATCACCATTCGGAAGCTTGAAGCATGAACCATCCACCCATAAGGTACCATCACACTTCACAAGAGGAGTGTCCCTAAGATCTACTCTCCCTTTCGTTTCCTCTTCTGTCCTGAGAAAACAATCATGCTGTTCAGAAACATCTGTTTCTGCTACAACCGGCAACAACGTAGCTGGATTCAACGTGCTGCATCTCTTGATGTGCACATGACTCGCTAAAAGTGTCAACTCATAACCTGACAATCGAGCACTAGTTAAGTGCTGTGTCTTGGTCCTGTTTAGCAAATGTCCACTGCATGTGGAACCATTACAATCAACGTATTATTCATCACCAAACCAGCAGACTGCCGAATAGAAACAGCTGCTGCCGCGTGGCTCTCAAACAACTCGGCAACGCTCTAGCTACCGGATCCAAAGTCGACGAGAAATACGCACATGGACGCTGCTTGTCCCCAAAAGACTGTGTCAACACTGACAACGCACATCCTTCTCTCTCATGGACATACAGTGTAAGGAGCTTACTGTAGTCGGGGGTACCCAACACAGGAGCCGAACACAATGCATCGCGCAATTCCGAAAAACTTTTTTGACAATCATCAGACCACGGGAGAGGATTTGGTGTATCTTTGCAAGTTAATGCCACCAAAGGTTTGGCCAACAGGGAAAAGTTCGGTATCCATTGTCTGCAATATGACGTGACACCTAAGAAAGCACGCACTTCTCTCAGTGTAATTGGCACACTCAGTTTTGCAATTGCCTGAATTCTTTCTGGGGTCAGTCTTCTTCCCTCCTTCGATAAGAGATGACCTAAGTAGGTCACTTCTTGTCGACAATACTGTAATTTTGAAAGAGACACTTTATGATGCAAATCAGACAAATGACGTAACAACGACAAGGTGGCTTCTTTACAAATTTCCTCAGTATCTGCAGCGACTAACAAATCGTCGACGTACTGAATAAGGGCGGCGCCATCAGGTAAAACAATCGTATCAAGCTGTGTTTTCAAAGCCTGACTATAGATTGACGGACTCTCACAATAGCCCTGAGGAGAGCGCTTGAATCGGAAGCTTCGACCTCGTAAACAGAAGCCGAAAATATCCCTGCTCTCCTCGGCAATCGGGATGCTGAAGAAAGCATTCTTCAAATCAATCACCGAGAACCAAGTGGCTCAAGCCGGAATCAAAGTTAATAAGGCAGTGATATCAGGAACAACAGGAAATTGTGGCACAACGATTTTATTCACCTCTCTAAGATCGATCACAAACCTGTAAACGGGTGGCTGAGAAGAGTCAGTTCGTTTTAAGACAGGCAAAACAGGGCTATTGCAAACATTACCTCTTGTTTCTTCAATCACATCCTTTTCAATCAAATCATAAATGATCGCTAACAACGCCTTTTCACCTTCATTAGAGATCTTGTATTGGGGAATGCGCGGCATTTTAACATTCGCTTTCAACGTCACGACATATGGCGGTATTTCCAAAAGACCCACGTGATTAGAACCAGTAGCCCAAATAGAATCAGGAAGAGAAGACAATTCTGTCGGAAGTTTATCCTTCGACAAATACATTGAGGAGGCCACTTTCCTACCCAGTGTAATTTGTACTCCCGAAGGAGAACAATACAATGTCGAATACAATCTTTTCAACAGATCCAATCCTAACAAGTTCTCACCACAACCTGACGTCAGAATAAGAGGTGCTTCGAATTCACAAGGTCCAACAGAAAGAGACATAGGACTAGAAATCGGGTTCCTAACCGGGGAGCCAGAAAAGCCTACTGAAACATTCGGTTCCATGTTAAAATATCGATTACAAAAACATAGTTTACAAAAATATAGATGTAAAAATATCGATTACACAAATATCGACTCCGTATACTTAAACAGGTAAGTACAATAATATCGACTCAAAAATATAGATGTAAAAAATATAGATGTAAAAAATATCGACTTTACAAAATATTATAACTTAAATTAAATAATTAAATAATATTAATATTATTAACAAAATAAATTACATTACATTTATATTTTAACTATTTATAACAAATAAACTTAATTTAATCAATATAAACTTAATAAATGAGTACATATACATATATTTTCTTAAATACATGTTATTATTATCTTTATTTAATTTATAAACTTTAATAATTATATAAAAATAAATTAAAAACATATATAAAACATTTTGAATAAAATAAAATGTTCTATATTTAACTAACACATAAAAGTATTTAAAAATAATAATACATACATTTAATAACAAAATTAAAACATAAGTAGTTAAAACATTTGATAGCAAAGGAGTAAAAATTACTATTCCCACTCCAAAGGGTGCAACAGTAGAGAAAGCGCTGGATAGCGTAGGGGTAAAAATTACTATTTCCACTCCAGAGGGTGCAACAGTAGGGAAAGCGTTGGATAGCGTTGGGGTAAAAATTACTATTTCCACTCCAAAGGGTGCAACAGTAGGGAAAGCGCTGGATAGCGTAGGGGTAAAAATTACTATTCCCACACCAGAGGGTGAAACAGTAGGGAAAGCGTTGGATAGCGTAGGGGTAAAAATTACTATTCCCACTCTAGAGTGTGCAACAGTAGGGAAAGCGTTGGATAGCGTAGGGGTACAAATTACTATTCCAACTCCAGTGAGTGCAACAGTAGGGAAAGCGTTGGATAGCAAAGGGGTAAAAATTACTATTCCCACTCCAAAGGGTGCAACAGTAGGGAAAGCGCTGGATAGCGTAGGGGTAAAAATTAATATTCCCACTCCAGAGGGTGCAACAGTAGGGAAAACGTTGGATAGCGTAGGGGTAAACATTACTATTCCCACTCCAGAGGGTGCAACAGTAGGGAAAGCATTGGTTAGCGTAGGGGTAAAAATTACTATTCCCACTCCAGAGTGTGCAACAGTAGGGAAAGCGTTGGATAGCGTAGGGGTAAACTGACTATTCCAACTCCAGTGAGTGCAACAGTAGGGAAAGCGTTGGATAGCGTAGAGGTAAAAATTACTATTCCCACTCCAAAGGGTGCAACAGTAGGGAAAGCGCTGGATAGCGTAGGGGTAAAAATGACTATTCCCACTCCAGAGGGTGCAACAGTAGGGAAAGCGTTGGATAGCGTAGGAGTAAAAATTACTATTCCCACTCCAGAGGGTGCAACAGTAGGGAAAGCATTGGACAGCGTAGGGATAAAAATTACTATTCCCACTCCAAAGGGTGCAACAGTAGGGAAAGCGTTGGATAGCGTAGGGTTAAAAATTACTATTCCCACTCAAGTGAGTGCAACAGTAGGGAAAGCGTTGGATAGCGTAGGGGTAAAAATTACTATTCCAACTCCAGTGAGTGCAACAGTAGGGAAAGCGTTGGATAGCGTAGAGGTAAAAATTACTATTCCCACTCCAAAACGTGCAACAGTAGGGAAAGCGCTGGATAGCGTAGGGGTAAAAATTACTATTCCCACTCCAGAGGGTGCAAAAGTAGGGAAAGCATTGGATAGCGTAGGGGTAAAAATTACTATTCCCACTCCAAAGGGTGCAACAGTAGGGAAAGCGTTGGATAGCATAGGGGTAAAAATTACTATTCCCATTCCAGTGAGTGCAACAATAGGGAAAGCGTTGGATAGCGTAGGGGTAAAAATTACTATTCCAACTCCAGTGAGTGCAACAGTAGGGAAAGCGTTGGATAGCGTAGAGGTAAAAATTACTATTCCCACTCCAAAGGGTGCAACAGTACGGAAAGCGCTGGATAGCGTAGGGGTAAAAATTACCATTCCCACTCCAGTGAGTGCAACAGTAGGGAAAGCGTTGGATAGCGTAGGGGTAAAAATTACTATTCCCTCTCCAGAGAGTGCAACAGTAGGGAAAGCGTTGGATAGCGTAGGGGTGAAAATTACTATTCCCACTCCACAGGATACAACAGTAGGGAAAGTGCTGGAACCCAAAACAATAAAAAACAAACTATCACATTTTTTATTAAATTTAATTTCCAATATAAACATAATTAATATATACATTTAAATATATTATTATTAACAAAGATAATAGAAAAATATTTAATTACACAATATTTAACACTATAATATCCACCACACACCTAAAATTAATTACACAATTACATTTAATATTTACTAATTAATTAATGAAAATTAAAGTATATATTTTATTAATTAATTCATTATTCAATTGACAGCTTTCACACCATATACACTTATAAACACCACAACACAAACCTAAAATTAATTACATATTTACAATTAATAATACTAATTAATTAATGGTAATTAATTTATAAAGTATTTAAAAATTAATCAATAACATTTTAATTACTTCACACCATTTACACATATAAACTGCACTGCACACACCTAAAATTAATTAAACAATTAGCATAATTAATTAACATAATTAATTAATAATTGCCTAATTGAAATTAGTTAACAAATAATTATTAAACAATTATTAATAAATTAACACATTAATTAATCAATTAATTTTATATATTTAAATTACTTCCCACCCTATTCCCCTATAAACCCACAACCCGCTACGGAACTAATGACACAAATTTCAACATAATATACATTAATAACTAATACAATTCTACAACATATAATAAAATGACAAACAATTCTCATTAAAAACACTAAAATACATAACATTATTAAAAAATCGATATTTTAGTAAACTATATTTTTGTAAACGATATTTATTACACCTATATTATTGTTATCGATATTACTTACCTGTCAGTCGATATTCTGGTCAAACTATATTTTTGTTATCGATATTTCTTCAAATCGATATTTCTGCGGGGATATTTATGTTAGACGATATTTCTCCGTCGATATTCCTGCTCTGCACCAAACATTCGTCTCGCCAGACAAAGGTGCGCCAGGGAGTTTAGAGTGCATATTAGAAATCTTCGTAGCACCAGTATCCAACAGAAAAGGCTCTGACACACCTGATGTAATCACTTCAACATAAGGTCCACTCTGATCTACTGGAACTGAAACAACTCCCTCTCTTTGTCTATGGCTGTCCTAGCAATCATCACCTTCCATATTCTCACCTTCTGCATAGTAGTCATCAGCATAGTACTGAGTCGTCCTACCAGACGCCTTATTCTGCTGATCAAAACTATTCATTGAATTTTGAGGCGGAAAGGGACGCGCGTTCTGGGGGAAACCTCCACGTCCTCTACCTCTAGGAGCTTGTGGAACGCCCCGACCTCTTGTACCAGAAACACCATTCATACGCTGTAACAAAATAGGGCAACTATACTTGAAATGACCCTCTTCCTTACAATATGAACACTGATTGGGGCCTACCAGAACACGCTGTTGAGGATTCTCGAACCTTTGCGAGTTTCTCTGAAACTGCTGAGGCTGCTGATAATCACGCTGGTTACTACGAGGCGGATACGCTTGCTGTGAAAGCACCTTCGTCTTCAACTCTTTAGTTTTCTTGTCTGCCCTATCCTTCTCATCCTTATACCTATTTTCGTAGTATTGTGCAGTAGCCAATATCTGTGCTGAAGAGGAAACGGCCCAAGAACTCTCTGAATCTTTCAATTTCATACACAACTCGGGAAGCAAATTGTGCACAAACTTGTCAACGAACAACCGTTGACCACCTTCTGTACTCATGTCTTGACCACTGTGGTCGATAAACATTTCTTCAAACCTAGTGAAGAAATCAGACACGGTTTCCTCTTTCTTCTGCTTACATGCAGACAATTTATCCCAATTTACACGCATCGCAGGCATTAAAGTTTTCATGTAAGTAACGATCTTACCAGGGAGTTCTGCTACTAAAGGCTCAGGTTTAGCACCGCCTACTTGTCTGTCATTCACAGCACTAATATTAGCCCATGTGTCCCCTAACTCCTGCGCATGATCCATATGACGAATCAATCCCCACAAAGGCTGCGGAACAACATTTCCAAACAACAGGTCTATATCAGCTAAATTCATAATACATGAGTCTGCAGTCTGTGATAATTCCTTATAATACCCTGCAGGATTTTTACAGGGGTCAGGTAAGGTCTGTTTAAGAGCCAAGATTTCAGCTCGCTTCCACGGAACATGTACCCAAACACGCTGAAAATGAGCAGGCACAGCTACAATACCAAGACCTACATCAGCCTGAACTGCTTCCTTCCATACCGGAGGAACCTCTCTCATTGGATATTGTCGCACTTTCCTCCTAACAGAGGGGTCAGGCTCAAACAACGACCGAGAAATACCCTCACTCCTAAATGATAACAATGTCGCAACTGCTTTCTCAACATCGGAACCCACAATCGTGCTTTTTGCAAACTCGAACCGTACACGGCACAACTCAGGCGGATTGGATTCCAAATCATTATCCTCCAATTCTTCACAAAGAAAAACACACATTTTGTCAAAAACATACCTCTGCTTCGGTGCTTCCCATTGGCAGAAGACATCCATAACAGAGTCTAGCTCATATCTTGTGGGGTCAGTAACCCATTTATGCGCCAAATGATCCAATACTCCCTTCTCTCTAGAATCGGGCAGTTGGCTACGCAACTGTTTATGCTCTGAAACGGGAGTCGTACTCGATGACCCAAAGAAAGGAGACAAAAGACTAGTAACAGTATCATTCATTCTCTGTCGGACAGAAGGAGAAGTTGACAGAACAGGAGATAGAGCGGACTGAGAAGAAGCTAATGTTGGAACAGTAGCAGAGGAGGCAGCGAGAACAGGTGGAAAAGTCATAGGAATTGAAGACGGAGCAGGTAGCAAAGTCGGCTGCCCTTGAGAAGGCTGCACCAGAGGAGTAGGAGCCAGCTGAAGAGGAGCTGGCGGCTGTGCAATAGCAAGGGGCAAAGCAACCAGAGGATTTTCCACTAAAGGTTGCGGAGGTGCTGTAGCACTCTGCGCATAGGGGGGTGGCGAACTCAACAAATGTGACATTAAAGGATCTTTCTCAAGTTCCTTTCCTGCATCTTGCTGAAGAAGCGGCAGAACTGGGTAGCATTTATCAATCGCCATTTTACGTTGCCTGTGCAACTGCTCACTCGCTTGTTCTTCTTCGTTATCTTTATACTGCATAGCAGCTTGCATTATCGAGATACCCCTTTCTCTTTTATTTTTCTTTGCTAATTTAATTTCTTTCTGTTTGGCTTCCTTTCGCCATAGGCGGAAAGAGTCAAACATCGCCGGCCGGGCTTTCTTCTTAAAAAGTCTAACCTCTAGATTATCTAGAATTTCCGTGTCAAAACTACCATATCGGGGCCATTGTAGGACACCATCCTTTTTTGTGTAACAAATCCATATTTCGTTATATGTGATTGGGCCCGCGCCATGCTTCACGTAGAGTTCATAGGTTGGAGTTCCAATCGGAGGAACCGGACACGAGTCCTCCAATCGGGAATCCCTATTTCGACCACAACAAAACAAATTTCCAAGTCTGCTGAGACCAGGCATCTTCGCTCTCTAGTCTAGCTTCAAACTTTAAAGGATTATCGAATACGATAGTCTCGTGAATTCACGAGTCCCTCGGCTTTAGTACTTGCAAGTTCCAAATCAAAGATCCCAAGGGGATATCCAAAAACTAAGGACTGGGAGACGCTCCGCTCATACTTAACTGAGGTATCGATGACGTCACCAGAAGACTCGTCTATCGTCTCGCTCTACAAATCATCAAAGGCTCCAAGACAGGGCGATAGTCAGGGCAGCAGTCCTTTGTAGCCGTCGGAAAGCGGGGAACCTCGCAGCAAAGACTTTCGGACCACGACGATATACAGGGGTCGATGAAGTGGCTGGCCTTCCTCCAGAATTTTCACACGAAGCTCCTCACGAACCTCAGGCCTGGACCGGTACCGCTGAAATCGGCCCAACGTTGGGCGCCAAATGAAGTACCGGGTTATTTAGAACCCAGCGGTGCCAGGGGACACACCCAAAGACTTCGGATTCTCCCGTCTCAGACTACTGAAACGCAGAAACTTCTTGTTCTCAGGACACCCCGCGCCGCACGGCCACCAGCTGTAGCGTGTGCTTCCCGCCTGCCGCTGCCCTCAGCCTCGCTGAGCCTGCCTGCTGACCCCCCCCCCCCCCCGCCGTTGTTCTGTGTGGTCTCCTGCGACAACGCTGTTTTCTTTTGTGATTATTCTGTTCCTTTTGGTCTAATCTAGCTTTTTTGTCCCGATTCTCTGTTTTTGTGTGGCCCCCTGTGCTGTTTTCCCTGTAGTTGCCCCCTGTGCCCACTCACCCCGCTCCCCGCTTCCCGCCGCCGTGAGAGCGGCCACGCCCCCTTTTCCTTCTGTACCCTCCCCGCTCCCGCCTCCCAGCGGCTCCTCCCTCCCTCGCACTTGGCCATAAATGGCGACCGCGCGGCGCAGGTGAGTGTGACCTGTTCTCAGGACACCCCCACGCCGCACGGCCACCAGCTGTAGCGTGTGCTTCCCGCCTGCTGCTGCCCTCAGCCTCGCTGAGCCTGCCTGCTGACCCCGCCCCCCGCCGTTGTTCTGTGTGGTCTCCTGCGACAACGCTGTTTTCTTTTGTGATTATTCTGTTCCTTTTGGTCTAATCTAGCTTTTTTGTCCCTATTCTCTTTTTTTGTGTGGCCCCCTGTGCTGTTTTCCCTGTAGTTGCCCCCTGTGCCCACCCGCCCCGCTCCCTGCTTCCCGCCGCCGTGAGAGCGGCCACGCCCCCTTTTCCTTCTGTACCCTCCCCGCTCCCGCCTCCCAGCTGCTCCTCCCTCCCTCGGACTTGGCCATAAATGGCGACCGCGCGGCGCAGGTGAGTGTGACCTCTTCTCAGGACACCCCCGCGCTGCACGGCAACCAGCTGTAGCTGTGCTTCCCGCCTACCGATGCCGTCAGCCTCGCTGAGCCTGCCTGCTGACCCCGCCCCCGGCCGTTGTTCTGTGTGGTCTCCTGCGACAACGCTGTTTTCTTTTGTGATTATTCTGTTCCTTTTGGTCTAATCTAGCTTTTTTGTCCCTATTCTTTGTTTTTGTGTGGCCCCCTGTGCTGTTTTCCCTGTAGTTGCCCCCTGTGCCCACCCACCCCGCTCCCCGCTTCCCGCCGCCGTGAGAGCGGCCACGTCCCCTTTTCCTTCTGTACCCATCCCCGCTCCCACCTCCCAGCTGCTCCTCCCTCCCTCGCACTTCGCCATAAATGGCGACCGCGCGCATGCGCAGCGTTGATGCGCAGCGGGCGCGCCGATTGTGCGCCGAAGGCGTGCCAAAGGTAAGCCCGTCTGCGCCCGTCCGCACCTGGCCCGCGTCCAGCGCCCGGACCCCTGGCCCCCGCAGACACCAGCCCACCCGCCGGACCTACGACGCCACCGAACTCAACGCACTCAACGCCGGCCGGATCCCCGGATGCTACCGAGCCACCCTGAGACGCACCCACGGACCCTTCGGCTGCCACTCCTGCAAGTTCTCCTGCATCCGGACCACACAGCACCCGCACCCACCAAGCCGAGCACCAGCAGCAACCACCTGAAGTGCATCCTGTTCGACACCCGCTCCGTCCACAGACACGCCGTAGAGCTCTGGAACCTGCTCGACACAACATCACCAGACGTCGCCTTCCTCACGGAAACATGGATGAACACCTCCTCAGCACCCGACATCGCCATCGCCATCCCGGACGGATACAAGATCACCCGGAGGGACCGCGGCAACCAGACCGGAGGAGACATCGCCATCATCCACAGGAACACCATCCGCATCACGACCAACACCGACGACACCCTCACCCTCACAACCGCCGAACACCTGCACTTCCAGATCCACACCGACCCCAAGACCACCCTCAGAGGCACCCTCATCTACAGACCCCCAGGACCACGCACACAATTCAGCGAAGCCATCGCCAACTTCATCAGCCCGCACGCCCTCCCCTCCGCTGACTACATCCTCCTCGGGGACCTCAACTTCCACCTAGAAAACAACAACGACCGCAACACCCCCCTCTCTCCCCAAATGTATGTGGCCTTCTTGTCTAGGGGACCCCCCGACCCCGAAAGAATCCATAAAAAGTCTTGGCGTCTGGTTAGAACCGGAGCTGTCAATGCACACTCAGGCGAAAAAAACTGCAGGGAGCTGTTACGGTCTGCTCCGTTTAATACGGAAAGCCATGCCCCTTCTCCCCCCAGACTCCAGAAAATTATTAGTACAGGGCCTTATTCTGTCAAGACTAGATTATAACAACGCCCTCTTCTTGGCAGCGCCAGAGTACACTCTGAACGTGCTCCAGAGGGCACAGAATGCAGCCGCCAGACTGCTGACGAATACAGCCAGAAGAGCATCAGCTAAACCGGCCTTGAAAGCGCTTCATTGGCTGCCCATAAGAGCGAGAGTGAAATTCAAAGCGCTCTGTACCATGTTCAGAGTCCTCCAAGGGACAGATCCTCCGATCCTAAAAGACCTGATCCACCCCTACAAATCATCAAGAACGCTCCGCTCTGGCGAGGAGAACCTGGTGGTAATCCCGAGAGCAAAAAGAGCAAGGACTGGGGGACGTCGTTTTTCAATAAATGCTGGCCAGCTGTGGAACTCCCTCCCAACAGCAATGAGGAAAGAACCCAGCTTGGCCAGATTTCGAAAAACTCTGAAAACTTTTCTTTTCCCCCATAACGACTAACATCTCAGGGTGCTGATCAGAGGAGTTCTGTCTGAGTGTACATTTAGCGCTGGGACGCTCAAGGGCAGCCATGCGCTTTAGAAATCCATTTTCATTTCATTCATTTCAACACTACCACCCTGCTGGACAACCTCGCCAACCTCGGTCTCAAGCAGCTGGTGACCACCCCCACTCACTACGCCGGACACACACTCGACCCCGTCTTCTCATCCAGCAAGGACATCGTCTTCAGCCACGCTACCGGACTCCACTGGACGGACCACAGTTGCGTCCACTTCAGCTTCAGAAAGAACACGATCCACCAGCAACAGGTGGCACGCAGAAGCTGGAACAAGATCACAGCCGACCAGCTCGCCGCATCCCTGAGCCAGGACCCCCCGCCAGCTCAACGAACCCCAGCCAGGCCACCAACAACCTCACAAAGTGGATCAGCAACTGCGCAGATGACCTCGCCCCTCTGAGGACCCCGCCTAGCAGACCCGGCAGTAAGAAAGCACCATGGTTCACAGACGAACTCAAGAGCTCCAAGAAGAACTGCCGAGCCCTCGAGAGAGCCTGGCGCAGAGACCCAACACCAGACAACATGACCACCCTCAAGATCGCCACTCGAGAACACCACCAACTGATCCATACCACCAAGAAAACCGCATTCAAGGAGCGACTGTACAACAACGCACACAACAGCAAGGAACTCTTCAACATCGTCAAAGAGCTCTCCAACCCCAACGCCGGAAACAACGACATCACCCCATCACAGGACCTCTGCAACTCCCTCGCCTCCTACTTCCACAACAAGATCGCAGACATACACAACAGCTTCACCACACAGCCAACGCACCCCACGACCGTACCTGCACCCCCCACCACCACCCTCCGCGCCTGGACCCCGATCAACACCGAAGAAACCCGACGCACGATGAACTCCATCCACTCCGGATCTCCAACCGACCCCTGCCCGCACCACGTCTTCAACAAGGCCTACGCTGTCATCGCACCCCACCTGCGGGACATCATCAACACCTCCTTCGACACCGCTACCTTCCCAGAGAGCTGGAAGCACGCCGAACTCAGCGCTCTACTGAAGAAACCATCAGCGGACCCCACCGAACTCAAAAACTACCACCCCATCTCGCTCCTCCCGTTTCCGGCCAAAGTCATCAAGAAGACCGTCAACAAGCAGCTGGCCGCCTTCCTCGAGATGAATGGATCCCTCGACCACTCGCAGTCTGGCTTCCGGGCCAACCACAGCACCGAGACCGCCCTCATCGCAGCCACCGATGACATTCGAGCCCTGCTCGACAACGGGGAAACAGCGGCCCTCATCCTCTTGGACCTCTCCGCGGCTTTCGACACTATCTGCCACCGCACCCTAGTGCAGCGCCTCTGCAACGTCGGAACCCAAGAGAAGGCACTAGAATGGATCATCTCCTTCCTTGCCGGAAGGACACAGAGAGTCCTCCTCCCCCCGTTCAGATCAGAAGCCACCGAAGTCATCTGCGGCGTTCCTCAAGGCTCCTTGCTCAGCCCCACCCTCTTCAATGTCTACATGAGCCCCCTTGAGGCCATCGCACGCCAACACAACCTCAACATCATCTCTTACGCCGACGACACCCAGCTGATCCTCTCCCTCACCAACGACCCCGCCACCGCCAGAGCCAACCTACACGAAGGGATGACAGACGTAGCCAAGTGGATGAGGAACAGCCGCCTGAAGCTGAACTCGGACAAGACGGAGGTCCCCATCCTGGGCTTCTCGCCCTCCGCCTGGGATGACTCCAAGTGGCCCCCTGCCCTGGGCAGCGCACCCAAACCAACAGACCACGCACACAACCTGGGCTTCATCCTGGACTCCTCCCTCTCCATGACCAGACAAGTCAACGCCGTCTCCTCGTCGTGCTTCAACATCCTGCGCATGCTAAATAAGATCTTCCGGTGGATCCCCACCGAGACCAGGAAGACGGTTACCCAGGCCCTCGTCACCAGCCGACTGGACAACGGCAACTCCCTCTACGCCGGAACCACTGCCAAACTCCAGAAGAGACTCCAGCGGATCCAGAACGCCTCAGAAAGGCTCATCCTCTACATCCCCCGACACAGCCACATCTCCGGACACCTGAGAGACCTGCACTGGCTCCCGGTCAACAAGAGAATCACCTTCCGTCTCCTCACCCACGCACACAAAGCCCTGCACAACCAAGGCCCAGGATACCTCAACAGCCGCCTCAACTTCTACACTCCCACACGCCAGCTTTGATCGACCAGCCACGCCCTCGCCGCCCTCCCCCGTATCCGAAAAGCCACCACAGGAGGAAGGTCCTTCTCCTACCTGGCCGCCAGGACTTAGAACTCCCTCCCGACCCACCTCCGCCTGACCCAAGACCACCTCGCCTTCAGGAAGCAGCTCAAGACCTGGCTGTTCGAGCAGTAGCGGACCCCCCTCCACAAGCGCCTTGAGACCCTCCGGGTGAGTAGTGCGCTATATAAATGCTTTGATTGATTGATTGATTGGTGACATCAAAGATCAAATTTATTGGCTGCAGCCAGTAACAGGTATCCTAGAAGTACAACACGGTGTATGTTCTCAGGAGACTGCTCAACTTTACAAAGCTAGTCATCCCTTTTTATACCAAATATTATGCTTCATGCAAACATTCCTTATTTACAGTTGACCATTCACATGTTTTCACGACAAAGAAAATGCAGCATCATGATGACAAGTCCCTTTTTTCAGTTTGACCAGCCCATAATCAATTATTGGTCAAAACCCACCATTCTTCATCAGATAAATCGGACGGCCCCTAATAAAAACGGGTACCTCCTCATCGTAAAACAGGTCATAAAGAAAGTAGCAGAGACAGGTGTGAGTAAGATTAGACATAGTTGTGTGCAATAAAGGGTTTATGGTATGCTGTACAAAAGGGGATGATGGACGGAGCGTTTGAGCAAATCAAACACTCACCCCCAGTCAACTGATCTGGGTTTAATCCATCACCATTCTTTAGCCCACTCAGCCACCCCATTTCAGACATGGCTATATGCAAATCTGTCTGACCCTGTGCCTTATGGGAACAGTCCAGCCCGAACTGCCAAGCCATGTCTTCCATGGACCGGAAACAAGCATCCTGGGACCGGTTTCGGATTCATAATCCTCATCAGCCAGGCTATCTTTAATCCAGTGGCCAAGTGAGCAAGGGACTCACGTCTGAGCATACCCTGCCACACTTAGGGCGAACAAAGCGATACAAAAGGGGATGATCGACGGAGCGTTTGAGCAAATCAAACACTCACCCCCAGTCAACTGATCTGGGTTTAATCCAACACCATTCTTTAGCCCACTCAGCCACCCCATTTCAGACATGGCTATATGCAAATCCGTCTGACCCTGTGCCTTATGGGAACAGTCCAGCCCGAACTGCCAAGCCATGTCTTCCATGGACCGGAAACAAGCATCATGGGACCGGTTTCGGATTCATAATCCTCATCAGCCAGGCTATCTTGAATCCAGTGGCCAAGTGAGCAAGGGACTCACGTCTGAGCATACCCTGCCACACTTAGGGCGAACAAAGCGATACAAAAGGGGATGATGGACGGAGCGTTTGAGCAAATCAAACACTCACCCCCAGTCAACTGATCTGGGTTTAATCCATCACCATTCTTTAGCCCACTCAGCCAGCCCATTTCAGACATGGCTATATGCAAATCAGTCTGACCCTGTGCCTTATGGGAACAGTCCAGCCCGAACTGCCAAGCCATGTCTTCCATGGACCGGAAACAAGCATCCTGGGACCGGTTTCGGATTCATAATCCTCTTCAGCCAGGCTATCTTGAATCCAGTGGCCAAGTGAGCAAGGGACTCACGTCTGAGCATACCCTGCCACACTTAGGGCGAACAAAGCGATACAAAAGGGGATGATGGACGGAGCGTTTGAGCAAATCAAACACTCACCCCCAGTCAACTGATCTGGGTTTAATCCATCACCATTCTTTAGCCCTCTCAGCCACCCCATTTCAGACATGGCTATATGCAAATCAGTCTGACCCTGTGCCTTATGGGAACAGTCCAGCCCGAACTGCCAAGCCATGTCTTCCATGGACCGGAAACAAGCATCCTGGGACCGGTTTCGGATTCATAATCCTCATCAGCCAGGTATGCTGTGCCTTGATCCCTAATCTCGATCGGCCACTGGGAAAGAAACTGGCCGAGCAGGTTTGGCTTCGGGCAACGGAGTCAGCTTGCCCAGGTCACACAGAAGTCAGCTAAAGGTGTACGTGTCCCAAGGACTCGGTCGGCCTTAGTCATCGGCCTATGTGAGGGCAACCACAAAATGGCTGCCGTACACAAAATGGAACCCGAGGGTTCAGAATGGAATCCCTGATTTCATGATGATCTCGTCACTCGAATATGGCGAAAACACTCGTACCTCTTACACTCGCCATTTTCGGTCTACTGATACCAAAGTCGTCATGATACGACGACATTTATGAGACGGGTTCAGAATCTCAGAACCTCTGGAAGAGCAGTTATTTTGAAGAATGAAGGCCGAATTTCAGAGTTCAGGGAACGCTGTGTAATCCAATCAAAAGTTATCTTCGGTTTCAGGAGGTAAACATCAGTTCGTCTAGGCTGGCAAAGAAACTTTCTACCGTAGTCGGTGAAAGTGGAACCACTTCGCTTAGTTGGTCGAAAGTGCAGAAGTGTGGTTCATGGCCGTCAGCATTTGATGCATTAGCAACGTCTGAAACAGATGGTACCTGTGTGCCTGGAGTCACTCGTATCTCACCCTCAGTTAGACTTGCCGTTGAGACCTCAATAAATGCCGTCATCAGGATTGGCAGCCGTTGGGGACAACACGATGCATGAGTCCTTACTGGACCTAGCAAAGCGTCAACATCCGCAGGCAGGACTGATGGAAGTGTAAGACATATGTCCAACACACATTCTTGTCTGCAAAGCAGGCATCGTAAAGCAGGTAAGATGCAATCTTGCCAGATTGGTCTGAACGATAGAAACCAGGTTGTGTTCAGATCTCTTAAACGAGCCAAGCCAAGAATCTGTGATATTCTCTCACGATACCTTATGGCAAGGAGGCATTGTTCCATGGTATTCTGGGTATCGCTGGTTCCTGGACTTGCCATATCGGAACAGAAGAAATAAAAATAGTATCCCTGCTACGAGTCCCAAGATGAGAGGCAGGCCGCCGAACACAGAGTGTATGAAGTTTGGGAAAATGCCGAGGACTGCTTCAAATGGTGCTAACAGTCCAGAAAAAATCGTCTTAAATACATGTGCGATGCCACTGGTATCAGACATGTTTAAGATTTGAATTAACATTTCTGCAAAATGTACTGGGCAGTTTGTTGATAATAATGTATGTATCTCAGCGGCTGTCCTTGCAACCTGCAGATCATACGTTTCTCTGGACGAGGTCAGTGACACATTGTTTTGTAAAAGAATGGCTTTCATTCTGCTTAAAGTATCAATTTGAATGGAAGAGATATTCGGTGAAGGCCATAACGCCATCCCTCTGTCTGTCTTGCTTTTTGGATACAATACTTGCATACAACAAGTAGCCTTGGATGACACACTAACAAGATAACTTTTTCCTGTCAACATGCCACAGCAGCTGTGATCATTGAGTAGAACGTAACTGCCATTGGATAGCTGTCTTAAAATGGGTTCTATTTTTGTGGAGGGAGCACCGTGCAGGTGGCATGAAAGGTTATTTGCAGAACTGTCACAGGCTCCGTACAAATTAATACCCTGACACAAAAGTGTTCCACTAAGTGAGGTCTTACAGTTTGTTCCACTAAGAAATACCTTCTTCCTCCCACTCCAACAAGTGTGTGTTTATGGTAATATCCAGGTAGACTTTATGTATTCTTTACCCAACTTTTCATACAGGCCCGCTGGTATATGCTGCAGACAATACTGAAATTGGAATAACGTCACTGGTATTGTAATGGTACCATGTATAATCCTTTCCATGATAGGTTTCTCAGAAACTTTTAATGGTAATCTTTCCAGTTTTTCAATGCTAAGCACCGTATAGTCTGCTCCTTTTTGTGCCAACGAGATTTGTTTATCTGTAAGGTTAAATACAGAAAACAATGACGTGGTATTGATTAAACGCCATGGCACGTAGCCTGAACGGAGATTTTGCAATGTCCAGCCTAGCAGCATGATAGAATGTAATTGCGACTGGCCATGTTGTAACATTAGCAAGTCCTGCTCTATTATGTCAATTGCAGATGACACGATGCTGTCCAAAGAATAAATCCTGGAGGACAGAGTCGTTAACCCATTGTCCACTACAGAGAGTGTTTTCTCTAAATGAATACGATCAATTTCTCGTATTCTTTCTGCAGTTTCTATTTGCGTCACTTTCCAAGCTTCGTTGTATGCAGCGTATATATCGGCATATATGAAACGTTTCTGCCGTGGTCTGCAAGGCCCTTTTAGGAAATCTCGCAAATCATTGCCTTCTTTAAGTAAAGATAAGTGTTGCTTGATTTGTGGGAGTGTAGATGTCTGTAACCATTCAAGGCAGAGTTTCCCTACACTGTATGTTGTTACTATCCCTGGATGTTGTCTCTGGGAGTATCTTGGATCTGGCTTATTCACCGTGAACCCTTGTGTTCTGTTCAGGAATCTATCTTGACAGTTATTTGTGTCTGTAGGCCAGATTAACCATTTTTTCCAATCAGGATCTCTTCTGTTTTGTTTTAAAATATAGGTTACATCTATTCCCTCATCAGCAGATCCATTACTGTCGGGTATGGGCTTTGGTATAGACGGTTTGTTCAACTCTTTAATCTTAGCTAGGCCAAGACATGACGTTTGTTGAATAGTGTCATTCAAAAACATTATTTGTTCTGGTATAATGCAGGCTCTAAACAGAGCTTCTAAACCTTGCACCTGCCATTCTGTCGTGCCCCAGACTGTTTTTGTCTCAATGTTGTCTTTCCAAAAGTCAAATCCTAATGTAGACAGCTGGGCATAAAAGCTTGCAGGATAAATTTGTTTGGTATTGGTCAACATGGTTTTCATTCCTGTCTTATTCACATTTTTGAAATAAAACGTTTCTGCATTTGTAACATTAAACCCTGATAAGTACTGACATTTTTCAGAAAATGTTTTCGAGCTACTCATTGGGGAGTTGGACAATGTTCCCATTGATTATAAGTAAAAACATTTCTAGGGTGTGCAGATTTATGCAAATAAGGGTGACCATAGTGGTTACAATAATACGGTAGGGTGTTGAAATATCGATTACAAAAATATCGTTGACAAAAATATCGTTGGAAAAATATCGTTTACAAAAATATCGACACCCTATACCTAAACAGGTAAGTACATAAATATCGACTCAAAAATATCGTTGTAATAAATATCGTTGTAAAAAATATCGAATTTTTAAATTAATTAAAATTACATTCAATATTAAATAAATATAAGTTCTATTAACAAAATAAATTACATTACTTTTATTTTTTGACTATTGAAAACAAATTAAATACACTTTTTCATTATAACTTAATAAATGTGTACATATACATATATTTAACACATTACTTTATATAACAACAATAATACATACATATAATTAAAATATAAAATATATTATTAATTAAAACATTTGATAGTGAAGGGGTAAAAATTACTATTCCCACTCCAGAGGGTGCAACAGTAGGGAAAGCGTTGGATAGCGTAGGGGTTTAAATTACTATTCCCACTCCAGAGGGTGCAACAGTAGGGAAAGCGTTGGATAGCGTAGGGGTTTAAATTACTATTTCCACTCCAGAGGGGATGTATGACGTTACAACGCATACTTTTACCACGCCTACCATTACCACGCATTTTTTACAACGCAGGATCCATGACAACGCATACCATTACCACGCATGTATTTACAACGCATATACCTTTACAACGCATACAATTACAACGTAAGTATTGGTAAGTATATAATATTTTTTAATATTTAATTTAATTAAAATTAATATAATGTAATTTAATGTAATTTAATTTAATTAATTTAATTTAATTTAATTTAATTTAATAAATTTCATTTAATTTAATCAATTTAATTTAATGTAATTTAAATTTAATTATATTTAATTTTTACACTGTACCCTTTTCCCAAAAACCCAAAACTGAGCCTGAGCCCAAAAAATACCCCTTTTACCCAAAAACCCTAAACTGACCCTGAACCCTAAAAATACCCCTTTACCCAAAAACTAAAAACTGACCCTGCACCCTAAAAATACCCCTTTACCCAAAAACTGAAAACTGACCCTGAACCCTAAAAATACCCCTTTACCCAAAAACTGAAAACTGACCCTGAACCCTAAAAATACCCCTTTACCCAAAAACTGAAAACTGACCCTAAACCCTAAAAATACCCCTTTACCCAAAAACTGAAAACTGACCCTGAACCCTAAAAATACCCCTTTACCCAAAAACTGAAAACTGACCCTAAACCCTAAAAATACCCCTTTACCCAAAAACTGAAAACTGACCCTGAACCCTAAAAATACCCCTTTACCCAAAAACTGAAAACTGACCCTAAACCCTAAAAATACCCCTTTACCCAAAAACTGAAAACTGGCCCTGAACCCTAAAAATACCCCTTTACCCAAAAACCCAAAACTGACCCTGAACCCCAAAAATACCCCTTTACAAAAAAAACCAAATAATATTTTTAATAAAATAATATACTTACCAATACTTACGTTGTAATGGTATGCGTTGTAAAAGTACCTGCGTTGTAAATACATGCGTGGTAATGGTATGCGTTGTAATGGATCCTGCGTTGTAAAAAATGCGTGGTAATGGTAGGTCGTGGTAAAAGTTGCGTTGTAAAGGTTGTATACCCTCCAGAGGGTGCAACAGTAGGGAAAGCGTTGGATAGCGTAGGGGTTTAAATTACTATTCCCACTCCAGAGGGTGCAACAGTAGGGAAAGCGTTGGATAGCGTAGGGGTCAAAATTACTATTCCCACTCCAGAGGGTGCAACAGTAGGGAAAGCGTGTAGGGGTTAAAATTACTAAATGTATTTACAATGTTTAAAAATTAACAAATCTTTATTTTTATTTAATTAATCATTAATTAAATAATTATTCAATTAAAATGTAATTAATTCACTACTTTTTCACTTAAAAATTCAACTACACACACCTAAAATTAATTAAACAATTAACATAACTAATTTACATAATTATTAATCAATTAACGAATTGAAATTAATTAACTATTATTTATTACACTATTTATATTCAATTAACACATTCATTAATCAATTATTTTATTATATTTACAATGTTTAAAAATTAACAAATCTTTATTTTTATTTAATTAATCATTAATTAAATAATTATTCAATTAAAATGTAATTAATTCACTACTTTTCACTTAAAAATTCAACTACACACACCTAAAATTAATTAAACAATTAACATAATTAATTTACATAATTATTAATCAATTAACTAATTGAAATTAATTAACTATTATTTATTACACTATTTATATTCAATTAACACATTAATCAAATATTTTATTATATTTAAATTACTTCCCACCCTACTCCCCTATAAACCCACAACCCGCTACGGAACTATTAACACTAAATTCAACATAAAATATGGTATTAACTAATAAAATACTACAAAAAATACTACTTTGACAACCAATACTCATTAAAAACACTTAATTACTTATTATTATTTAAAAAACGATATTTTTGTAAACGATGTTTTTGTAAACGATATTTATTACAACTATATTAATGTTAACGATATTACTTACCTGTCTGTCGATATTCTTGTCAAACTATATTTTTGTCATCGATATTTCTTCTTGTCGATATTTCTGTGACGATATTAATGTTAGTCGATATTTTTACGACGATATTCCCGCTCTGTACCAAATAATACATTTGTTCATAATCAGATGAACCTTCTAAGTATTCATGTTCTGTAAATTTTGCTGACATTTCTAAATATGTCATCATATTGTTAACAGTTTCAAAGACCCAATCACCAGAAAATGGGCTGGTTGAAACAAAGTCACTCAAAGAAACCTTGAACTGGTGTAGAATCTTCAACAACTCCACAGGGCCATAAATGTCATAATCAGTTCTGTCCCATGCTATACCACCAGGTATAGGAACTGCTGTGATGTTCTCTGATGACAGGTCTCTTCGTTCGCGATGAGATGAACTGTGAGGTTGCAGGAGTAAGTTGACGTTGGTACTTGCAGTGTCCATCTTACTGTATTTTCCATCTATCATTTGTCCCAAGCTTAACACAAGAATGAGCCAGAGCAGGAGGAAAAGTACACCTAACACAATACAAAATTCAACCCAGGGCGAAACCAGATATTTTTTCTCAAGTTGATGTAAGAGCTCTGTTAATTTTTCTTTGAAAAGTTTTTTAGCTGGCGTTGGTTCTGATTCACTTGGATCCTCAGAAAAATCATCAAAGTTGATAAAATAGCCAGAGGCAGTTCTGTCAATACTTGGGATTGCATCCGGATTATTTGAAATCACTGGAGTTGCTTCTTTCTTAGCCATGTTTGTATAGTCAGAGGCTACATCATTGTAGACTGGTGTTTCTTGACGAACCGTTATTTGGGTTTCTAGAGGCACAAGTTCCATTGTTTTGTTGCATAGTCTTTGTTTTCTTACTGCAGGTTGATCAAAGGTGATAAGTCTCTCAGTTTGAACCTCTTGAATTGTAGCAAGATTTGACTGTCTGCTACATCTTGGGAGTTACCTGGGCCTACTACTTATTATTGGCCACATGTTGTAGTTTGACCAGGTCGATGGAGACAACTCTGTTCTCTCTTTTACCAGCAAGGGGCGGTAGAACTACTGATCTCGTTCCTTGTATAGCCAAAACAGGTACTGCTTTTCTGTATGAAGGCCCAAATTCCTTCTTTACCGCGATCTTCTCTCTGACCAGATCCCCAATCTTTGGAATCCAGACAGGCCTTGCTGGGACAGGTGGTTTTTCTTCAGTGGTCATTTGTTTCTGTGTTTTGTTACTCAAACTTCTTCTTGTTTCGTTTAAGTCCTGTAATACAGTTGTTCCACCTCTGAAGTTTGACCATCGAGGTCTTCGATTGTCATTCTAGTACCAAACATTAATTCATACAGAGTCATTCCACTCAGAGAATTTCTTGGCAGATTGTTAAGACTACGTTAGACACTTATTAGATGTTTGACACACCCTTCACCCAAACCTAATACCTTAGCTGTTATGGATTGCTTTATGTCACAGTTTTTTCTTTCCACTACTGCATTACCCTCAGGATGGAAGGGACTAGAATACCGCAATGCAATGCACCAACTAGCCATGGCTTCTTTGTAAGTTCGAGAGCTAAACGCAGGACCCTGGTTAGAATGTAGCGTGCCAATTGCGTATGTGCCGATAAAGACTCGCAAATCCTTTATACCGTTCTGGCGTCAGCAGAGTGCTGTGGCCACATTCAAATTAATCTTGTGCACGTATCCACTGCAACCATGATATATTTATAGTTACTGTCCCTCTGTAAGGGACCACAGTGGTCCAGGTAAACACACGCTAGTGGTTTATCTGAAATCAGGAGCGGCGTCTGTGCAGGTCGTTTAACTGTTGAAACTTTTATTTTCTGGCAGATTTCACATTCTAGAACATAGTTTCTAGTTTGCTTCCTCATACGCGGCCACCAATATCTTTGTTTTAATAGCGATACTGTTTCGGAGATTTCTGCATGCGTAGACACCAGTCCCTCGTGTGCTGCTAAGATCAGTCCTAACCTATGTTCCATGTTTGGAATTGCCCTATCTCCCACTCCAGGGATTCGTGCAAATGGAACATTGTTTGCATCAGTTATATATGAGTACTTTACTGGAAGGCCCTTCGGGAGTGTCTTACCACTGTCTTTTATTGAAGCAGTGACAGCTTGCATTATTTCGCTGTCTATTTTTGTTTTTGACCTAGTGATTACAGCTACGGAAGCCGTTTGCACAGCTGCCTTCGCGGCTTCATTGGCCAATGAATTCCCTGCAACGTGAACGCCATCACGCTGATGACTCAGTGTATGAATCACGTGAGTCTTTTGTGGTTCTTTCTGTAAAAGAACTACTTGTTCCCAAAGCGTTTTATGCTTAATTGTTCCACCTTTTGCATCTTTGAAACCATTTTGAACCCAGTTCTGCAGATATTCATTGTAAGATTGGACGCAGTAATACGAATCGCACACTATTAGTGTGTTGAATTCGTGATCGGCATTTTCAAGCGCCATCTTGAAAGCCTGTAGTTCAGCTCGCTGAGCTGTACAGTCTCCTAGTGATTGAGTTTTAGTGACCATAGGTCTGAATTTTCCTTCGCGCCAGCGACCTTTAACAATCGCACACGCAGCACTGTAAACTTGCTTACCCCCGATGGCGGGCTGTGCTGAACTGTCTATATATATTATACATCCATAATGTTCTAGAGGTAGAAGTTCAATCGGCAGAGGACATTCAGATTCATATTGTAGGAATTCTTGTGATTTTAAACTTGGATCAAAGACGTATTCAATGTCTGTCGCAGCAAGAGAGTTAACCCATTGTAGCCATCTTGGATGTAAAGCTTTAGCATTGGGAATGCTTGCTTTTGTCACTGCCTCCAAGGCAGGTACAGGTGTAACAACAATTATGCGTTTACCCTGCGCGAGAGCTCTCTCTTTTGCTACTGCAGTTTGAACCGCTGTCGGAATTTTTTCTGTAGAAGTGAATTTTATTTCAGCTTGTGTATACAAGTGTGACTTGTAAGCTATTGATACCGTCTCACCTTCATTAAAGGTCAGGTACGTGTACCCGCATCTTCCAGGGAGGATTTGGATTACAAGATTGCGCGCATTGAAGCGTGTTTCTAAGTGTGTTTTTGCTAACATGTCTGTTTGTACTGAACACAAAATTGTTGTGTGTTTTTGAGTCCAATGTGTTGGTTTGAAATCAGGTTTGATCAGTTCGTAAAGAGGTTTAACCCTTTCTGCGTAATTTGGAACATAAGTTCTTCCAAAGTTCAGGAAACTGTAGCAGGGATTCCGTTCTCCTACAGAACTGTGCATAGAGACTTGGAACCTCAGTGAGTTAGGATGTGCCAAAACTCACCTTAGTACCCAAAATCCCCTACCAGGCTAGCAACAGTGTCTCTTTGGTTCTTACAAACTCCCAATGTTTAGACAAACCAGAACATGGACTTAGAACACTTCAGGTAACGTGGAACACATGAACACTCTTTCGTTATACAATCAGTTCAATCCAGAACAAGGAGTAATAGAGGACGCGTGCATATTTGAAATGTTTATTTACTAATGCAGTGTTCTCAAACGCAGTATCTTAGCTAATACAATCAAACATATTATAAGTAACAAAGTAATCAGCATAGTTACTAGTCCATAGAATGCAAAAGGTGATAGCATGTTAAAATGCTAAAATGAATAATTCTCACCCTCCCTAGCTAGTATATTATATTATATCTAAGAAGGTCTCTTTGGGTTTTAGCAGGGGGGGCCCATACCTCAGATCCTAGTGGTTAGGGATCACATCATCTTCCACCAGCTCTCTGCATGCGAAGCACCATCAAGTGTGTTTTGTATGCTCTGTGCAATCCAATATAAAATGCGCCTACAGTCATGACATTGTTCTACATTCTGTCCATCAACTGTGTTTTTTGCAATTTCACCACGAGTGTGCTGGGGATGCTCAGACGTGAGTCCCAGGCACTCCACACCACTGGAATGAAGCTATCCAGGCTGATGAAGGCTGATAGCCAGAAACCGGTCCTTGGATGCTTGATTCCGGTCTGGGAAAGACATGGCTTGGTAGTTCGGACTGGACTGTTCCCATGAGGCACAGGGTCAGAGCTGATTTGCATATAGCCAGTGTCTAACCCAGGGTGGTGTGGAATGCAAAAAAACGATGGATTTAGGCCCAGATCCTTGTACTGGGGTGAATGTATGACATTGTTCTACATTCTGTCCATCAACTGTGTTTTTTGCAATTTCACCACGAGTGTGCTGGGGATGCTCAGACGTGAGTCCCAGGCACTCCACACCACTGGAATGAAGCTATCCAGGCTGATGAAGGCTGATAGCCAGAAACCAGTCCTTGGATGCTTGATTCCGGTCTGGGAAAGACATGGCTTGGTAGTTCGGACTGGACTGTTCCCATGAGGCACAGGGTCAGAGCTGATTTGCATATAGCCAGTGTCTAACCCAGGGTGGTGTGGAGTGCAAAAAAAAACAATGGATTTAGGCCCAGATCCTTGTACTGGGGTGAATGTATGACATTGTTCTACATTCTGTCCATCAACTGTGTTTTTTGCAATTTCACCACGAGTGTGCTGGGGATGCTCAGACGTGAGTCCCAGGCACTCCACACCACTGGAATGAAGCTATCCAGGCTGATGAAGGCTGATAGCCAGAAACCGGTCCTTGGATGCTTGATTCCGGTCTGGGAAAGACATGGCTTGGTAGTTCGGACTGGACTGTTCCCATGAGGCACAGGGTCAGAGCTGATTTGCATATAGCCAGTGTCTAACCCAGGGTGGTGTGGAATGCAAAAAAACGATGGATTTAGGCCCAGATCCTTGTACTGGGGTGAATGTATGACATTGTTCTACATTCTGTCCATCAACTGTGTTTTTTGCAATTTCACCACGAGTGTGCTGGGGATGCTCAGACGTGAGTCCCAGGCACTCCACACCACTGGAATGAAGCTATCCAGGCTGATGAAGGCTGATAGCCAGAAACCGGTCCTTGGATGCTTGATTCCGGTCTGGGAAAGACATGGCTTGGTAGTTCGGACTGGACTGTTCCCATGAGGCACAGGGTCAGAGCTGATTTGCATATAGCCAGTGTCTAACCCAGGGTGGTGTGGAATGCAAAAAAACGATGGATTTAGGCCCAGATCCTTGTACTGGGGTGAATGTATGACATTGTTCTACATTCTGTCCATCAACTGTGTTTTTTGCAATTTCACCACGAGTGTGCTGGGGATGCTCAGACGTGAGTCCCAGGCACTCCACACCACTGGAATGAAGCTATCCAGGCTGATGAAGGCTGATAGCCAGAAACCAGTCCTTGGATGCTTGATTCCGGTCTGGGAAAGACATGGCTTGGTAGTTCGGACTGGACTGTTCCCATGAGGCACAGGGTCAGAGCTGATTTGCATATAGCCAGTGTCTAACCCAGGGTGGTGTGGAGTGCAAAAAAAAACAATGGATTTAGGCCCAGATCCTTGTACTGGGGTGAATGTATGACATTGTTCTACATTCTGTCCATCAACTGTGTTTTTTGCAATTTCACCACGAGTGTGCTGGGGATGCTCAGACGTGAGTCCCAGGCACTCCACACCACTGGAATGAAGCTATCCAGGCTGATGAAGGCTGATAGCCAGAAACCGGTCCTTGGATGCTTGATTCCGGTCTGGGAAAGACATGGCTTGGTAGTTCGGACTGGACTGTTCCCATGAGGCACAGGGTCAGAGCTGATTTGCATATAGCCAGTGTCTAACCCAGGGTGGTGTGGAATGCAAAAAAACGATGGATTTAGGCCCAGATCCTTGTACTGGGGTGAATGTATGACATTGTTCTACATTCTGTCCATCAACTGTGTTTTTTGCAATTTCACCACGAGTGTGCTGGGGATGCTCAGACGTGAGTCCCAGGCACTCCACACCACTGGAATGAAGCTATCCAGGCTGATGAAGGCTGATAGCCAGAAACCGGTCCTTGGATGCTTGATTCCGGTCTGGGAAAGACATGGCTTGGTAGTTCGGACTGGACTGTTCCCATGAGGCACAGGGTCAGAGCTGATTTGCATATAGCCAGTGTCTAACCCAGGGTGGTGTGGAGTGCAAAAAAAACGATGGATTTAGGCCCAGATCCTTGTACTGGGGTGAATGTATGACATTGTTCTACATTCTGTCCATCAACTGTGTTTTTTGCAATTTCACCACGAGTGTGCTGGGGATGCTCAGACGTGAGTCCCAGGCACTCCACACCACTGGAATGAAGCTATCCAGGCTGATGAAGGCTGATAGCCAGAAACCGGTCCTTGGATGCTTGATTCCGGTCTGGGAAAGACATGGCTTGGTAGTTCGGACTGGACTGTTCCCATGAGGCACAGGGTCAGAGCTGATTTGCATATAGCCAGTGTCTAACCCAGGGTGGTGTGGAGTGCAACAAAACGATGGATTTAGGCCCAGATCCTTGTACTGGGGTGAATGTATGACATTGTTCTACATTCTGTCCATCAACTGTGTTTTTTGCAATTTCACCACGAGTGTGCTGGGGATGCTCAGACGTGAGTCCCAGGCACTCCACACCACTGGAATGAAGCTATCCAGGCTGTTGAAGGCTGATAGCCAGAAACCGGTCCTTGGATGCTTGATTCCGGTCTGGGAAAGACATGGCTTGGTAGTTCGGACTGGACTGTTCCCATGAGGCACAGGGTCAGAGCTGATTTGCATGTAGCCAGTGTCTAACCCAGGGTGGTGTGAAGTGCAAAAAAACGATGGATTTAGGCCCAGATCCTTGTACTGGGGTGAATGTATGACATTGTTCTACATTCTGTCCATCAACCGTGTTTTTTGCAATTTCACCACGAGTGTGCTGGGGATGCTCAGACGTGAGTCCCAGGCACTCCACACCACTGGAATGAAGCTATCCAGGCTGATGAAGGCTGATAGCCAGAAACCGGTCCTTGGATGCTTGATTCCGGTCTGGGAAAGACATGGCTTGGTAGTTCGGACTGGACTGTTCCCATGAGGCACAGGGTCAGAGCTGATTTGCATATAGCCAGTGTCTCACCCAGGGTGGTGTGGAGTGCAAAAAAAACGATGGATTTAGGCCCAGATCCTTGTACAGGGGTGAATGTATGACATTGTTCTACATTCTGTCCATCAACTGTGTTTTTTACAGTCAGAACTTGGCCGCAGTTGCCTGTATGTCATGTCTAGGAACGTGCGAAGATCAGACCTCATAACAACTACTGTGTTGAGATATCCTTGAAGGTTTCAGCACTCACTGTACAGACACAGCTCACCAAGCAAAGCTGATATCAGAGCAATAACATATTATTCTCGTGTGGACTAGGCTCAAAGCTAAAGCAACAATTATGTGTTGTGTGCAGAAGCAGCAAAAAGGTAAAATGGCGTTTAAACTCCTAATAAGCTCATGCTAACTTAACACAGTGTGTAGGCAAAGCATTTCTATATGACACCGTCCCTTGATCAGAGCACTGATAAGATGAGATAAGATAAGATAAATGGAGTGTCCCATAGTTGAAATGCAGAGTTCAAGAACAATAGTCAGTTCAAATTTGAGCAAGTGAGAAAAAATATTTTCGGCACCCAAAAAACCAAAATCTCACCAATATGACAATTTAGTGTTTACCGGGGGGAAGCAAGATGGCGGCCGCGTAGCTGTGGCCATTACAGCGGAGCAGTGAAGGACCGGGCTAATTAAGGCCCAGCGGTGCCAGGGGACAACACCTAAAACCTTCGTGGGATACCTGTTCTGGCGCACTAAAGACAGAGACACGGGAGACTTCCTTCGGCGTCAAAGATCAGCGTTTATTACTGCAGGGAGGCAAAAGTCACAAGAAGTACAACGGATTGTAGGTTCTGAGAGTCTGCTTCAAATTGCATATGTGGGTCGCTCCTTTTATACTAGTTTTCGACATAGACTAACATTACGAACAAAAGGTTACGGCTCAGTTCCCACAGTAAACTTCAAAGGCTTCATTCATGGCATCGGAAACCCGGAACACGCTGACAGTAACATTTGCCGGTTCCCAACTGTAAATGCACATCTTCCCACCATTAGGCGCATTCCACTCTAGTCGTAAACGGGCAAGAGGAAGAGACAAGAACAGGTGCAAGGAAGACAGACAACAAGTGAGAGAAGAGTGTGGGGGAAGTATTGGAAGCACGATCGCAGGATCAAAGGACTCGAGCCTACCACATGCGGGGCTGAATCAATAGCCCGCCGTGGCAAGATTACCCTTGTGCGGAACCATCTGCCCTTGCAGTGTGACTCCACTGCCATAAAAGACACAACAAAAGGGTTATGTGTCTTCCGGAAAGCTTGGGAATCCCAGGGTCAGGATGCGGACATTTGCCTGTCCGTTGACTACGTGAGGGCAAGAAACAAAATGGATGCCGTATCTAAAATGGAATCCGAGGGTTCAGACGTAGGAACACGTAAATAAGGCGAACCCTACCAAGTAGCGTAGCAAAAACGCGTACACTTACTAAACTCGTCATTTACGGTTCATAGATACCAAACTTGCCCATATTCGTTCATGCTCAAAACATCGTAATGATTCTCACGGAACCTCAGACGCTCCTTTTGCCCTCATGTAGGCAAGAACTAATCGTAGTCAGAGTCGATCTCGATATTCATCAGATCATTCAGATGTTGTTGGAACATTATCTTATCCATCAATGCCTCTTTGGTAACAGATGGCCTTCTTATACACGTAGTAGCACAGAGGCCACATAAGGCAGGACCACACTGCACACAAAGACAACATGTGAATAAAAACGCCACAACAACCCCTATGATCATCAGAATTTTCCAACCCCACGTCGACATTAGACCCCAAAACCATCCTAGTAGCGTCCAATCTCCCTCGTCCACGTGTATGGACTCTGAGATCTTATGCAACTTCGTGATGGCTTGATAGACAGTTGGAGCATTATCTGGTATAAATATGCAACAACTCGAATGGATGACCTTACAGACTCCACCCCTATCTGCTAGTACAATGTCTAGAACCATACGGTTCTGCAACGTCATAAGCCTATCCGCTTGAAGCTCTGCTGTCAGGTTACCAAGGGCACTTGCAGTTATGTTGGCAGTCGACTCTACCACGCGAGTTAACTGTCTCAGATTCCTGCTATTAACCATAGGGCCCCAAAACGGAAGGAAACCCTTAAAGAAGTCTCCTGCTTCTTGACCGGAAGTATCTTCTTTACTAATAACGCCTCTCACAACTCTAGTCTTGTGGTAATCTGAGGCAACAGTAAAAGTCAGTGGCAAAAGATTTGCGATATAACACGTACCCGAGAAGTCATGGGGCAACCACGTATATGCGCGATCATAACATACAAAATAGGTACCCTTGGCAGTCAGGAAGACAGGGGAAGAGAGCATTGGTAAAACGTAAGTATCCACACAAGCACTCTTCCCGAGCTGAGCTCTCGGATTTCGGCCATGACCCTGCAGACAGAAACGGCCCAGGTGAGGTACAATCCAGATCGGAGACGAGCTTTTAAGCTGTCTATCACCCACTGATATACTATACTCAGCTTCGCTAAGGTATTTATAGGCCTGCACTTCCTCCTCTGGGATAAGCGAAACATCAAAAATGTCTCTATCTAGATCAGCAATCGCTGTCGCCAGAGGCTTGTGGTACGGACCAGGACCAAAGCTTGCTGAGCGTGGCTCTCGATGGGGGTAGGAATCTAGTGCACTACGGAACATAATTTGAAATGCTCGTGCCGTCCCTTGGGAACTATAAGGAAGAACCAAATACGGAATACCCCTATCCATGGTATGTGGCATTAACCCACACACCCAACAATTGGTAGTATTTACCACCAACTGATGCTGGTGCAGGAGTTGAACGAAGGAATTGTTCCTAAATTCTGCACGTCTGACTTGTTCATGTTGGGGCAGAAGATGAAAGGAATGTGGAGAAACAGTGGAAGCGAAATTCAGATTATAGGAAGGAGGAGTAGGTGAAATGGAAGGCAATAATAATTGGATCCCAACATATACTCCACCCACCAGTAGCATTGAAACAGTTAGGAACAACATAAAGATCTGAAATAGAAAACATTTTGTGCAAAACACTTTTGATCTTTGCGCCGACATTTTCTCTCTTTCTGACAGCTTCGAGAAGTCCATCCTCTAAAAAACCGTCCGTGACGTTCTTGACGCACTTCGTTCTGAGTAGCGATTTCCAATTCCCAGGAGTTCCCAGAAATCGACAAAAGAAACCGACCTAGTGTCGATAGCTGCTAAACAGAAGGAAGTACCCGCACGGCCCTACGGCCAACCCAGATGATAGGTTAAATGAATTAGATTCAATTCAATAATAGTCTCTTAGCTGCATGAAAAGAAAAGGTAAACAGAATATAAAATGTCCACAATGTTCATGGCAACAGTAAGGGGTACTGTAAATTCAAAAGGGGAATAAAAAACAGAGCTCTTTTATTTAACGCGCGGCCGAAGAAAGTATCGACTTCTCCCGGGTTGAGTCTGCTCTTCAAACAATTGTTCTGATGGTAAAACAGTATCCGAGTGTTCAGGTAACGGTTCAGAGCTTGAATTCTCCAATGCTGATGACGAAGACAAAGTTTCTGACGATTTAACAGGAGTGTCTAATTGCACTGATTTGTTCTTAATTAACTGAGCATCACTAAATGGCACAAATTGCAGCGGAACATCAGTCTGAGACGAGGAAATGCCCTTTTTCACCCATGTGTCAGCTGGTAAAGGAAGCGGTATCTTCTTGGTGTGGGTTGCATGAACCCAATTTTTCCTCCCCTCCAGCCGGACTGCTGTCCTCGTTGCAAGTAGCACTTGATGGGGGCCCACAAATCTCGGCTCTAGATTCCGTTTTCGGCCGAAATTTCTGGTGAGTACCCAATCACCGGGTTGGAGCCGATGACCAGGACCGTCTGTCTGTGCCGGTAGTGCCTCAAAGACCTGTTGATGAATCAAACTCAATTTAGCAGTCAGATCATAAAGATAGTCAATCAACATTGGATATTCAATCCTATCAAACTCTTTAGGCCTCGGAACCCCCCAAATATTAGCAGGACGACCTAACACAATTTCATATGGGCTAAGCCCTACTCGAGAGTGCACGGTCGCCCTAGTCGATAAAAGAGCTAGGGGCAGAGCGTCAGGCCATGATAAACCAGTAGTTGCCTGAATTTTTGCAAGTTTTAGTTTCAGGGTACCATTGTATCCTTCTACCAAACCCGCTGATTGTGGATGATTGGCACTGTGGAACTTTTGATTGATCCCAAGGCCACGACACACACTCTTCATCACACTTCCCACAAACTCACTTCCGTTGTCCGACCATACAACCCGAGGCATTCCATACCTGGAAAAATACTCTGTGAGCAGAACTTTTGCTGTGGACAGGGCAGTATTATCCTTAAGAGGGTAAGCTTCAATCCATCTGGAGAATGCACAAACCACAACTAAAACATACTTCAAATTGTTGCATCTCTCCATGTGGATGAAATCTAACTGAATAACCTCAAAAGGATATGTAGGGGGAGCGAAATGGCCAGGTGGAGTGGGAGTGCCCTTACCAGGATTATACATCAGACACACCATACAATTCTTGACCACTCTCTCCGCACACTTACTGATCCCATCATTCTTCCATACAGGAGACAACAACTTACATATGCCTTTCGAGCTAATATGTGCTGTGCCATGAGCCATCGTAACAACGGCAAGTACATACGCATCCGGTAACATCCATCTCTGCTTTTCCGACAAATCAACCCAACATCCATTCTCGTCTAACTTCCCAGTGCTTTCTTTCCACCGAGTCTTTTCCATATCAGTAGCCTCATTCTGTATCTCCTTCACACTCTCAACTGTGTCCTCACGAATGCTAGATTCTGCCGGCCATCTTACTGGACTTGCAACATACATTCGGTTTGTCAAATCTCTAGCAGTCTTCTTAGCAGTCTCATCCGCAAACGCATTACCACGGCTAACATCATCCGTCACTTTCCGATGCGCACTACATTTAATTATTGCCACTTCTGTTGGCAATGTAAGCGCTTCCAAAAGGTCATTCACAAGCTGTCCATGCTGGATCTTCGTGCCATGCGACGTAAAGAATCCACGTTCTCTCCACAAACGTCCAAAACTATGCGCTACACCAAATGCATACTGGCTGTCGGTAAACACATTCACCCGTTTTCCTCTAGACAGCACACACGCTCTCGTCAATGCAACTAACTCGGCCGCTTGGGCCGAATTCTGACTCAATCTCGCAGTCTCCACAACCGTACTCAATGTCACTACAGCATACGCAGTCGTTACATCACCATTCGGCAACTTAAAACACGAACCATCCACATACAAAGTACCATCGGGATCTACCAACGGAGTGTTTTTCAGGTCGACACGACCTTTTGTCTCCTCCTCGGTTCTTAAATAACAGTCATGCGGTGCTACATCATCTGATTCCATGCCAATCGGCAACAACGTTGCTGGATTCAACACATTACAACGTTTTATCCGTATATGACTTGCCAAGAGCGTCAGCTCATAGCCAGACAACCTTGCACTCGTCAAGTGCTGAGTTTTTGTCCGGTTCAAGAGAGTATCGACTGCGTGTGGAACCATTACCGTAAGCATGTTATTCATGACCAAACCAGCGGACTGTCGAATGGACACCGCAGCTGCCGCTGTCGCTCTTAAACAACTCGGCAATGCTCTAGCCACTGGATCTAAGGTCGAGGAAAAATATGCACATGGTCGTTGCTTATCGCCAAAGTGTTGCGTCAAAACACTCAACGCGCAACCATCCCTTTCGTGAACGTATAGTGTAAACGGCTCACTGTAGTCAGGAGTTCCTAACACAGGAGCCGAACACAACGCATCACGTAATTCAGAAAAACCTTTCTGACACTCTTCAGTCCAAGGCAACGGAGTCGGGACATCCTTGCACGTGAGAGCTAACAATGGTTTCGCCAATAATGAAAAATTCGGAATCCATTGTCTGCAGTATGACGTAATACCTATAAAGGCACGTACATCTCTCTGAGTTTTTGGCACAGTCATTCGAGCAATTGCTGCTATTCTCTCTGGGGTCAACCTTCTCCCTTCTTTTGACAATAAGTGACCTAAGTAGGTTACTTCTTGACAACAATATTGCAGCTTAGAAGGTGACACCTTATGATGTAGGTCACACAAATGGTGTAACAACGAAACGGTAGCAGTTCTGCAAATAATCTCAGTATCTGCAGCTACTAATAGGTCATCAACATACTAAATCAAAGCCGCACCTGCCGGTAACACAAAGGCATCAAGCTGACTTTTTAGGGCTTGACTGTAGATCGACGGACTCTCACAGTAGCCCTGTGGAGCGCGTTTCAGTCTAAAACTGCGACCACCTAATGTGAATCCGAATAGGTCTCTGCTTTCCTCAGCGATCGGGATACTAAAGAAAGCATTCTTTAGATCGATCACCGTGAACCAGGAGGCAGTGGCTGGAATCAGGGTCAACAAAGCTGTGATATCAGGGACCACGGGAAACTGTGGAATCACAATTTTATTCACTTCTCTCAAATCGATTATGAAACGATACACAGGAGGTTTAGATGGATCAGTTCGTTTTAAAATGGGTAGCACAGGACTGTTACACACATTTCCCCGAGTTTCTTCAATGACATCCTTTTGGATCAAGTCGTAAACGATCGCCAATAGCGCTCGCTCACCATCAAGAGAGATACGATATTGAGGTATACGTGGCAATCGTACATTCGGTTTCAATTGGATCACATAAGGAGGGATGTCCAATAGACCCACATCATTGGGACCTGTGGCCCATAGAGACGCAGGAAGGGAGCTCAATTCCGGTGGGAATTTATCGATCGATAAGTACATAGGAGAAATTACTCTCCGACCTAATGTAAGCTCCACTCCCTCAGGAGAGCAATACAAAGTCGCATATAACTGTTTTAACAAATCCAGACCCAAAAGATTCTCACCACAACCAGTAGATAGAATCAATGGAGCCTCCAGCTCACGAGGACCAATAGTAAGGGGCAAAGGGCTGGAGACAGGATTGCTAACCGGGGCGCCAGAGAATCCAATGGAAACATTTGTTAAGCCGGACAAAGGTGCGCCAGGGAGTTTTGAATGCATGATGGAACTTTTCGCCGCACCAGTGTCTAACAGAAAAGGCTCAACGACGCCAGATGTGGCAACTGCGACGTACGGCCCTCTCTGATCAACCAGAACTGACACTACTCCCTCTCTTTGTCGATGGCTGTCCTAGTAACTGTCGTCTGTCACAATCTCATGTTCCATGTAATAATCGTCCACATGGTACTGTGCCGATCTATCGGACTTCACATTGCGCTGATCAAAACAATTATTCGCGTCCGATGAAGTAAGAGGGCGCTCGTTCTGACTTTGAGCGATACCACGGCCTCTACCTCGAGATGACTGTTGGGGGCCACCACGACCCCCTCTAGTCGACACACCATTAAGGCGATCACGTAGAGCAGGACAATCATACTTGATATGGCCCTCTCGCCTACAATACGCGCACTGATTATACCCAAGTGAAGATCTATAGTCAAAGTTGTCAGAGCGCGGCTGCATCCTATTGGGCTGTGCTCGTGGTCGATACTGCTGTTGCGAATCATTTTGATTTGATCGCGGAGGATACGCTTGCTGCAACAAAACCTTCGTTTTGAGCTCCTTCGTTTTCTTATCTGCACGATCACTTTCTTCCTTTTCCCTATTCTCATAGTATTGAGCCGTCGCTAATATCTGTGCGGTGGTTGAAACAGCCCATGCACTTTCTGAATTCTTCAATTTGTTGCATAGCTCAGGCAACAAATTCGACACGAACTTGTCGACAAATAACCGCTGACCTCCCTCGGAGCCCATGTCCTGACCGCTGTGGTCGACAAAAGCTTCCTCAAACCTTGTAAAGAAATCCGAGACAATCTCGTCTTTCTTTTGCTTACAGGCTGATAATTTATCCCAGTTCACCCTCATCACTGGCATGAGAGTTTTCATAAGTGTAATGATTTTCTGAGGTAAATCTAAAATTAACTGATCAGGCTTAGCCCCACCAATTTGTAATCCATCAGCCGCTATTAGTGCAGCCCAATCACCACCTAACTCATTTGCATGATTTGCTTGGCGAATTTTTGCCCAAACTGGTTGCGGTACGACATTACCAAACAGCATGTCGATGTCGGCAAGGTTCATAACTGAAGCTTCCACCAATTGGGATAACTCCTTATAGTAACCAGCCGGATTCTTACGCGGATCAGGCAAAGATTGCTTCACTTGCAAAACTTCTGATCGTTTCCATGGGAGGTGTATCCAAACTCTTCGGAAGTGCGGTAAAACCGGAGGGTGAGCTTGTGGATCACCTGGCACCCAAAGTGGTGGAACCTCTCTCATAGGATACTGACCAGCGTTCGTTTTCGTTTTGTCGGTGTCATCATCAAATGATACACGAGAAGGCACTGAGGATCTACAGGCTAACAATCGCTCTAGTGCACGTCGTACATCTCCACCTACAACCATACCGTTCGAGAATTTACTCTGAAGCTCAGTTATATCGGGCGGTACATTATCTAAATCATCATTATACCATTCTTCCCTCAAAAAGTTACACATTTCTTCAAACACGAATCTCTGCGTAGGCTCATTAAACTGAGAAAACGTGTCGAAAACCATGCGTGGAGTGTGGTTAGCAGGGTGTCTTATCCACCTATGTGCCATAGTCACTAACGTCTCTTTTTCCCTTCCACTAGGGATCTGACTCCGTCTCTGGGGAGTTTCGGAAAGATCAGGTGGAAATAACTGACCAGTAAACGGTGAATAAAGGGTAGCAACAGCGTTAGGGATACGATTACAAACAGAAGGAGAAGAAGAAAGAAGAACAGGAGCAACTACATTAGAAGTGAAGGTAGGCACAGTAGAAGCAGGCAAGGTAGTCGGGGTAGCAGGGATAAGAGGCTGAGGAGGTACAGGCACGGGAGCAGTAGGAGGGACGAATACAGGACCAACAACGGGCTGACCAGCAGCCGCCGGAACTACAGGAGGAACTACAGGAGGAACTACAGGAGCCGTAGCACCCTGTGCATATGGAGGTGGCGAGTTCATGAAATACGTTAACAGGGGATCCTCCTTCGGATCCTCCTCTTTCTTATCAGGACTAGTTGGTAAAACCGGATAACATTTGTCTATCCTCATGTGATGTAATCTAGTAGAAACTTCTATTTCTGTTTCTTCTTTATCTCGCTGACATTGTTGTACAAGTTGCATTATCGGGACCATAACGTCTCTTCGATTCTTTTTAGACTGTTTGATTTCTTTCTGCTTGGCCTCTTTACGCCACAACCGAAAGGAATCAAACATAGCTAGCCTAGCTTTCTTTTTAAACAATTTAGCTTCAAGATTATCTAAAATCGTGAGATCAAAACTTCCATGTGGTGGCCAACTAAGGACACCATCTTTTTTCGTGCAACGGACCCAATATTCATTATATATAATAGGGCCCACACCATGTTGACTATAGAGCTCATATATCGGAGTTCCAACTGGAGGTATCGGACACGAGTCCTCCAACCGGGAATCCATTGTGCAACATTTGAAGAAACCAAGAAAACCACTATGGCTAGGCATCGTGCACACTAACCTAGTATCAAACTTCAAGGGTTACCGAAGTGCTAAATCTTCGTGAAACACAAAACCCTCGGTTTTTGGCAATTGCAACTGTCAAATAACCACTAAGAACCACAACTAAGAACCACAAATGCAATGGAACCATGCATACAACAAAGCTTCAACAAGCTCAACAACAACTAAGGACACTGGGAGCGACCCACAAAATACTTAACTGAAAGCACAATGGCGTCACCAGGAAGGCCCGTCTATCGTCTCGCTTGTACGAAAGGTCTACGTCAGGCACCGAAAACAGGTCGACAGTCAGGGCATCGGTCCGTCGCAGCCGTCAGGAGGCGGGAATCTTCGCGGGAAAAATCTTCGGACCACTTATTTCGACAACAGGATCGATGAAGCGGGGTGCACCTTCCCTCGGAGATTTCACACGAAGTTCCTCACGATCGTCAGGCTTTGGACCGGTACCGCTGATGTCGCCCCACGTTGGGTGCCAACTGAAGGACAGGGCTAATTAAGGCCCAGCGGTGCCAGGGGACAACACCTAAAACCTTTGTGGGATACCTGTTCTGGCGCACTAAAGACAGAGACACGGGAGACTTCCTTCGGCGTCAAAGATCAGCGTTTATTACTGCAGGGAGGCAAAAGTCACAAGAAGTACAACGGATTGTAGGTTCTGAGAGTCTGCTTCAAATTGCATATGTGGGTCGCTCCTTTTATACTAGTTTTCGACATAGACTAACATTACGAACAAAAGGTTACGACTCAGTTCCCACAGTAAACTTCAAAGGCTTCATTCATGGCATCGGAAACCCGGAACACGCTGACAGTAACATTTGCCGGTTCCCAACTGTAAATGCACATCTTCCCACCATTAGGCGCATTCCACTCTAGTCGTAAACGGGCAAGAGGAAGAGACAAGAACAGGTGCAAGGAAGACAGACAACAAGTGAGAGAAGAGTGTGGGGGAAGTATTGGAAGCACGATCGCAGGATCAAAGGATTCGAGCCTACCACATGCGGGGCTGAATCAATAGCCCGCCGTGGCAAGATTACCCTTGTGCGGAACCATCTGCCCTTGCAGTGTGACTCCACTGCCATAAAAGACACAACAAAAGGGTTATGTGTCTTCCGGAAAGCTTGGGAATCCCAGGGTCAGGATGCGGACATTTGCCTGTCCGTTGACTACGTGAGGGCAAGAAACAAAATGGATGCCGTATCTAAAATGGAACCCGAGGGTTCAGATGTAGGAACACGTAAATAAGGCGAACCCTACCAAGTAGCGTAGCGAAAACGCGTACACTTACTAAACTCGTCATTTACGGTTCATAGATACCAAACTTGCCCATATTCGTTCATGCTCAAAACATCGTAATCATTCTCACGGAACCTCAGCAGTGAGGTCGGGAGAGAGCCCAGGGGAGATGTAACTTTCACAGTCGAGAAATCCCCGATACTGCAACGAGAGGAAACGCCTTCACAAAACAAAGCGGCATGCTGACAGTACTCACCTGTCGAGGGTCTGCCAGACAACTTCTGCAAGCACCGTTGTCGGCATTCACGGTCTTCTCTCCCAGCCGTGGTCGCCCTGCGAGAGGTGGTGGTCGGTGCCGAGTGCGGAGTCAGCGGAGTCAGCGGAGTGAAGCGGAGTGCAGAGAGGAGTTTGGAAGAGTGAGCGGGCGTCAAGGAGTTCTGATCTGACCCTGCAGCTGGAGGGGGGAGGCTCGGAAAGAAGCAATGGCTCCCAAAATTAATGTCAGGCCGAAAACGGCATATCTGAAGAAAAAAGCCACCCGGGAAGGAATGGAGATAGAGGAGAGGGAGGTATCACGACGAGATCTTTCACCCCCGACGGAACAACTAAGAAAGAGGCAACAAGTTGCGGGGAGGACTCGTTTGGTTGCAGCTTCAATTGCGGATATGTTTGCCAAGGCGGGTAAGGAGAAAGAGGTTTAAGAAGCTAAGGGGGCGGAAGAAGTGGGCGGAAGTTCTGTTGTTGAGTTGGAGATATGTGGTGAGGTACCCAGTGAGGAACAAACTATTGGGAATCTTGAACCACCCCCTAACCCGGCCCCGCTCTCGGACATGGTTACTCGGTATCCAGAGAGAAACAGCAGGCTGCAGCTGTCGAGATGTCCCTAGGGAATCCAGTAATCAAAGTACCGGCGGGTGGCGACCAGACTCCCTTGGAGGCTCCCATTACAGTCAGCACGGTAGAACTATTGGAGCCGGGGGCCACGGATAACACGGATATCCAGAGTGGTACCCAGAGTACAAAGTCTGATCAGGCCACGGGCGGAGCCTGCAACGAAAGGGAGAAAGTGCCAAGCGAAGCCTTCTACTCAGTCTCAGATGGGGTCGGGTGGTCGGAGGAGGACGAGGAACGCAGCTCCTATTTAGATTCAGAGAGCGTCCCCGAACTCGATCCGTTAGCAACCGCGATAAAACTCCAGGCGATCATGAAGAGTCAGGCTCATCCCCAACGAGAACTGAGCTGGGATCATTCCTCTGCCATGCCTCTGCAGGGAAGTCCCCGTGTGGAACTCACCCATATGTCGCTTTTGGAGACAATCCATCAGGAGATACTTGCCCATAGGGAGGAAACGCGACAAGACAACCGCAAATCCCAGGCCGCGATGAGAAAAATGCAGGGGGTGGTCAGGAAGCTATCTAAAGTCTGCACCAACACCGGGGACAGGGTCTCTAACTTGGAAGAGAGAGTGGTGTCAACTGAGGCCGAGGCGGCTGCTGCCACCATTAAGGTCAATGCCCACTGAGCTCAGGTTAAGATTGTTATTGTTATTCCCCGATCCTCTTCTCTCTCTATATCAATCCTCTCATCCAGAAAATATTAGGCTGCCCCAGGATTAGCCCTGTTGTACAAAATGGTCATGTAAATAAAATCCTGGCATACGCTGATGACCTGGCGGTCATTACTACTGATCCTCAGCAGGTGATGCCAGTTTTGGCTCAATTGGTAAAGGCGTTTGGTAGTCATTCAGGTAATTTATTGAATGAAACAAAAACACAGGTAATCTGCACTAAAATATTGTTAAATCCGACCCTAGATATGTTGATTCAGCAGTGTATCTGGGGGTCAGAATCAATGCCTCAATCGAAAAAATATTGGATGAAAACTACCTCCCACTCATTAAATCAATTGAAACAGAATTGAAAAGAATAGATGTGCTTCACCTCTCACTGATTGGTAGGGTAAACGTGGTGAAGATGACAATGTTCCCTATAGTGCTGTACCTGTTTCGGGCCATACCCTTATTTATTGAAGAGGGATTAATGAAAAGATTGGAATCTATATTTATAAGATTTATTTGGCAGTACGGCAAGGTTAGGCGCTCTACTAACTATATGTCACTCTCTAGGGAAAGGGGGGGATGGCCCTTCCAAATCTAAGATTATATCATTGGACCTGCCTTTTTACACAAATGTTAGTTCTGTTCCAGCCTGAGGCGGATTCCGTAGGCATAGTAACTCAGAGCCCTCCTTCTATCTTTGAGCTTTTGCTGGGGAGAAAGGCAATAGGCTTATTACTGTGTGAAGTTGATCGCAGGTATTATAAGAGGGCTCGGCTTAAGATTCTGGAAGGGGCTTGGAGAGTATGGAAGTCTGCCATGAAGTTCTTTAATGTCCCTAAGGTTAACGCACACCTTCCTCTTTGCAACTCTAGCCTTTTTTCCCAATTGGGTGCTGAAAGGAATCTTCAGGTCTGGAAAGGGCTGGGTGTCAAGACTATAGGCGATATTATGGAAGGTGATGAGATAGTAAGATTTGATGTCTTGCAGTATAAGTTTTCCATCCCATCTAGCCATTGGCTTTGGTATGCCCAAATCGAACGTACCCTGAAAGCACTGAGGCCCAAGTTGGTACATCTGGTCGATTTTCCCTTGTTGGACACATTAGCCAAAGGGGGTAAGAAGATAAAAATAGTCTATAATCTTCTTGTGATGGGAATCCAAGACGATATGGAGAAGACTGAATCTGCTTTGGGAATTAAACTGGGCAATCCCGATGTAGATCTGGATCTTGCCCTAAACTTGAAGAAGAAAATCTTTTGGTCTTCAAATTTGAGAGCCCAGCACTATAAAACGCTGTTCAACCTGTACTATACGCCAGCAAAGCTCTTCTCTTGGGGGCTTAGGGAGGACGATTGCTGCCCCAGATGCAATAAGGGTCAAGCAGATTTATTACATATGTTCTTCCATTGTAGGTCACTAGTTCCAATTAGGGATGAGATAGGGACATTTTGGGAGGGGCTGCTGGGCCATAAGATCGATCTATCCCCTACCCTGATGCTATTGGGCAATGATGAGAAGCTACGACTGGGGAAAGATGAGGAAGCCTTGGTCTTTATCTCAGTAGCGGTACTTTGGATTTTAATCTCTTCGGGCTGGAAAGATACCATCGCTCCTTCATTTCAAATGTGGCTCTCCAGAATATTGGGTATACATAATAAAGAGTCCGGCCTCTACGAACAGAAGGGCAAAAAAATGCGGGAGATGGGAAGTCGCATTTGGGCCCCACTTACAGAATGGAGGGAGGAAAGACTGTAATTTCCGGGTACAGTATACCTTGTTGTAATGTGTCTAACTCGTAGCGTTTTTTATCATTAGCACGGTTTTTTACTCTTTGACTACTATTGTAATTGTCCTGAATCCGCAACTGTTTTATCTTTTTCAACTGTTGGGCCCAGATTGTTTTTGTGCTTTATGATTAATGAATTGTATCTGTCTCTTTTTTAACGCACCAGAAATTCTTAATAAAAACATTTTTTTTTAAAAAAGACAATTTAGTGTTTGCTTTATCAAAGCCAATAAGTCCGGGGCATAAAAAAAAAATGTTTCATAGCACCCACATTTTTTTTTTTAAATTGTCAGTGTCAAGAAAGGCATCCATAGGCCTCAGCCCAGTACTGAATATGCGAAATAAGCAGCAACAGCTTCCAAAAGGAAGTCACTGTTCTCATCTGAAAACAATTCAGCCATCCAATTTAATAGTGGGAATGAACATAAATGTTCTTTAATTACCGGAGCCTCTAGCACCATCAGAAGACATCTCGGTGGGTTCTCAATAAAACTGTGTGCCAAAAACCTTGCGCCAATATATTCCAACAACCCAGTATTCCATGCATCGCTGCAAAGGCCATAATCCCTCCATCAGAACAAAGCAATTCATGAGCAACTAAGGGGCTCATGAGCTGGTTAAAATCCACATCAGGAGACACCGTATTGCAGAGACACAAATCCAGGGCCCAGTCAAAATCGCAGCTCAGGCAATGACAGACAGGCTGGACACATGTGAAATAGGAAAATCGAAACGATAATCCATAACCGCACTTAAGGTGGCGCGCGGCAGTGTGCCATAGTATTCAAGCATCCTGTTGCGAAACAATGCCAGCAGTGACAGTTCATCTTGGAACAGAGGATGTGCATCAATTTTTAATGAAACAAAATATCACCAGAAGTCCCGCAGCCAGCGCCAGTAAAACGGGAAATCCACCAAAAAGACTCGAAAAGATTGAATGGAAGAAAGCAGGAATGACTCCAAATATCTTTTCCAATGAAGTCACAAGACCACTGCTAACTACTTTAAAAAAATGCGCGAGCCCCGATATGGAGGACGCGTTAAAGATCGTATGAATCAGCTCGCTGAAATGTAACGGTAGGTCAGTATTTAATAAAGCTTGCACCTCTGTGCAGGTGTTTGCTACGTGAAGGAGAGGGGTTGGCCTAACGGCTAAGGTGCTCGACCTCGGACCTGGGGATCTGGGTTCGAGTCTCGGTAACGACGCCAATAACCCCCTGTGATTCTGGGCAAATCACTTAATCTCCCCGTGCCTAAAAAAATGAAAGTGTGTCCTCATGTAACGTAACTGGTGCTATGTAAAGCGCTCTGATAACTGATTCGGTTCGGTTCTAGTTCGCGCTATATAAAACTCAAAAAAAAAAAAAAGAAGGACGAATGTTTCACGAGCTGAAGTCAGCGCAACCTCTTTTTGTGACAATAGGGCTCTTATTCTACTCATTCCATTGAACTCTGCCTTCAAGGTTGGAATTCTCGGCCAGATGGATCCATCCAAGTTCCCATGCGGGGGTGGATACAAAACATTTTTACAGCAAACCACCCGTTCACAGACTGTAACCACATAAGCAATGCCTTTTATTAACCCACAGCAATCCTCGTTATTTAAAAGTAAATAACTGCCGTTTGCCAGTAATGTAAACGTGGGGACGATTGCGGGAACCGGAGTACCTTTAAAAACACAGGCTAAATTAGGCTGTTCTTGATTACAAGAGCCGTGTAATTGGATATGTCTACACATTAATGAGTGATCTGGTGTTTTCGTGCACTCTTCACCTTTGAGATAAACTTCCTTTCCTTCCCTAAGGCATCTGTATGTAAAAGGAAGCGACCAGGCTTCATGAAGGTAGGAACTTCCAAGAGCCTCCTATCTACCAATGGCAAAATACTCCATACAATTTGTAAATTTAAAAAGTGCAAACAGTAAAGTTATTAATCCGTGGATAAGCCGCGTTGCAGCAGGGGTTTCTGCCACAGAAAATGGTAAAGAATCCAATCGTTCAATGTGTAACATGGAAAAAGATGCATCTCTCATTGAAAGCAAACGTTGCTTGTCAGTCAAATTAAACGGGGCAAAGAGAGAGGAGACATTCATGTAATGCCAAGGCACTTTACCGGCCTTAAGAGTCTGCAGGGTCCACGCAAACTGCATAATAGAACGCAATTGATTTTGACCATGGTATAATACAGACACTTCTTCTTGCACAATATCAACAACAGATGACACAATGTTATCTAATGTGTAAATGCGGGAAGAAAGCGTGTTAATGCTATTATCCACAACAGCAAGCACCTTTTCTAAATTAGCTTGATCGATTGCCCTAAGGCGGGTAGCCGCCTCAATCTGTGATGTTTTCCAGATTTCATTATAAACCGCATACATCCATCGTCTAGACCTACCTTTAGCCGGGCCTTTTATGAAATCATTCAAATCAACATCGTCTGTCAGTTTAGATAAATGCAATTTAACTGACGCTAAGGTAGAATGTTTGAGCCAATTCTGACATAATTTGCCTACTGAATAGGTAGTGACCAAATGGTCAGTCTCACAACTGGAATCGACCCTGACCTGTGTAAAGCCATCAGCCAAACCCAGAAATCGATGGTGGCACGAGTCAGCACTTCTGTGCCACAGCAACCAACCATTGGGATCCAAACTGGATATGTTAGAGGACAAATTGAGCAACATAGTTTGCAACTCTCTAATCGAAATTTTGTAGTATTACCCCAACGATTATATTCATCCAAATCAGGGAAGAAAGGAGTATTTAATTTTTTATAAGTAGCCAATCCAATGCATGTTGTCTGTGAAATGGTAGAATTCAAAAACAACATATGATTTGGGATGAAACATGCATGGTGCAAAGCCTCAGCGCCTTGTACCTGCCAACTTTTAGAACCCCAAACAGATTTAAGGTCAACTGTTTCCTTCCACAACTCGTAGCCACCAACAGCTAGCTGGTCTAGAAAGGACTTCGAGTACAATAACTTAGTATCGGTAAGTTTAACTTTGGACATGGACTTTTCCGTCCTTTTAAAATAAAATGAAGCGGGATTGGACTGATTAAAGTCTGTAAAATAAGTGTACTTTTTCAAAAAGGTACTCGAACTGTCTTGTAATGGTGCTGGGCAATGCTCCCACTGTGTATAATTAACAGCATTCCTTCTGGAATTAGTTTTATGCAGGTAGTGGTTGCCAAAGTATTGGAAACAAAATAAATCACCATAATTAGCAGATTCTAAATATAAATCTTCAGCATCAAAGGCAGCATAATATTTCAAATCAGAAAACAACGCTTCTACGGCCTGAACATCCTAAACATCAGAACATATGTTTTGTTTAACTACATCTCCCATGTTAACTCTAAGCATATTAGGGACATTTATAACCTCAGTGGGGCCATGGATTTGAAACTTAACAGCATCGCATACAATCCCATCTAGGACAAGCCAAGCAGTGATGTTTACAAAAGCCAAGTCTCTCTTCAATCTGTGTGCAGTATGCGAGGAGGAATGGGGTGCCAATGTTCCATTGAGATGTCGAATGCATGTTCTCTCTTTCACATAGTGTCCATTGACGAGTCGGAAAAAATAAAACACAAAACCAATTGACATAAAAAGGTAAGTCGAAAAAAGCAGGAGCCAAACATATGTCCAAGGGGGAATCAAAAAATGTTTTTTGAATAGACTAGCATAGACTGCAATCCGTGAGGGCTTTCCTAATGTGTGTGAAACAGTGTCAAATGAAAATCTGGATTCTGTGGCAAAAAACGTGTTTGTAAATCAGGCATCGATAAGTCAGTTGGATAGGCATAGTCAATCTCATCAAGTTGAGTACCAGGCAATGTACTCAATAAAGGACTAGAAAGTGCAGGCATCTCGAGGGCCACCTCCGGCTCAGGTCCCGAAGCAGTGGCCAATACAGAATTTCTCACAAACGAAGGACAGGAGACCGCCGGTGTCATACTAAGAAGAATCGGCCACTCTGTGTATCTTGACATTGTCAATTGAGATATACCTGTTTTCCTTATGACCTGGTAATGGTGGTAAAATGACTGTTCTTGTGCCCTTCACACCAAGCACAGGAACTGGAGCTCTGTAAGAGGGACCAAATTCTTTCTTGTTTTCGATCTTCTCCCAAACCAATTCTCCGACTTGGGTAGCCAGCCAACCACCGGGATCTGCAACGCATCATCCGAAGTGGAGGGTATATGTTCCCTTGCAAGACTGTCCCTTGTCTTTTGCAGAGTCTGTAAAACATTGCAATGTTTATCTACGTCAAAGGAGGTAGCATCAGCCACCGAGTCTAGACCGTCAAGGTCCGGTACATACATCTTGATACCAAAGAGCATTTCGTATAGGGTCCGCCCACCCAGAGACCTTCTAGGGAGATTATTAAGAGCACGCTGCACGCCATTGACATGGGCTAGCCAGTTCTTGCCAGTGCCTATAACTCGAGCCGTCAATGATTGCTTTAAGTGATGGTTCATTCGTTCCACTACACTGTTGCCCTCAGGACTGTATGGAGATGAAAACTTGACTTGGACCTCCAACAAAGCCATGGCATCCTTATACACCTTAGAGGCAAAAGCAGGACCCTGATCCGAATGGAAGGTACCACAGGCAAAAATCCATACAAAGACACGCAAATCCCTGATGACAGTCGGTGAATCAGCGCTGCGGTGCGGCCAAACCCAGACAAAGCGTGGGCATGAATCAACTGTGACTAAGACATACTTATATGCTGTATCAGAAGAAAAAGGACCGCAGTGATCTAAATAAACACAACCTAGTGGTTTATTAGAAATGAACAACTGTGTTTGGGGCGGACGCGCAGCAGTTGAAGGATTAATCTGCTGGCAAATGTCACATTGAAGAAAATAATCACGCGTCTGTTTGTACAGTCCCCACCACCAAAAACGCTGTTGTAACTGAGCCACAGTGGCTGAAACGCCTTCATGCGCAGACGCAACACCTTCATGGGCCACTGTGAGCAGAGTATTTCTGCGATCAGCGTTGGGAATCAATCTCTCCCCAACGTCAGGTATTTTCACATAAGGAATCTTATCGGGACTTAAGTGATATGTATTCTTCGAAGGGAAACCCTTAGGATATTTACTTCCCTTCTCAGTTGCAGCAATAGCTGCCAAGATATCATCATCAATCTTACTTCTGGACCGTGTAACTGCTGCAACCAAATATGTCGATGCCGCTGATTTCACTGCCTCATCAGCAAACGAGTTGCCAATAGCGTGGACTCCAACGCGCTGATGACCAAGAGTAGGAATTACAAACACGAGTGGCAACTGCTCTTTAAGCTCAGCCACTTGGACCCAGATCATTTTATGTTTTATTGTGCTACCCTTGGAATCACGAAAATCATTCTGAATCCAAAAGAACAAGTTTTCATTGTAAGACTGGACACAGTAGTAAGGATCACTTACAATAAGAGTCATCACACTAGGATCAGCGTACTCCAATGCAAGCATTAGAGCACGAAGCTCTGCCAATTGGGCGGTGCAGTCCCCTAGAGTCTGTGTGTGCACGACTCTGGACTTGAACTCATCGTTCACCATGGCACCCACCACAATGGCGCATGTGGAAACGTAGGCGTGTTTAGAGCCATGCGCAACCTGCGCCGAATCCTCAGTGTATATGATGCAATGGAAGTTCTCCACAGGTCGCATAGCCAAAGGTGCAGGATGAACGAATTCATATTGCAAAAACTCTTGCGACCGCAATGAGGCATCAAAAATAATCATCGTCAATGAAGCAGCCCATTGTATCCACCGAGGGTGCAAAGCCTTAGAATTCGGTACACTGGCTTTCGTAACTGCCTCCAAAGCAGGACATGGGGTAACAACCAACATGCGTTTTCCCTGTGACAGAGCACGTTCCTTAAGAATCGCCATCTGTACAGCCGTTAAAACTTTCTCCACAGTGGAAAATCGCATTTCAAACGAAGTGTACAAGTGTGACTTGTATGCAATAGGTACTGTGTCTCCTTCGTTAAAAGTGAGGTAAGTGAAACCCACCGCCCCAGGGACGATTCTTATCACCAGGTTGGTGTGGTTATCACGAGTCAGTAAGTATTTAGAAGCAAGCAGATCAGCCTGCAAAGATTGCAGAATAGCTGAGTGCTCCGGCAGCCAGCATGATTTGGTAAAAGTAGGTTGTATCAAAGCATACAAAGGCTTGATACGCTGGGCATACTCAGGAATGTATGTTCTCCCGAAGTACAAAAATCCCAGCAAAGACTGTAATTTTTTCAGAGTTGTCGGAGCACGCAGGTGTGCGCATTTCTCCACGAAGTGAGGAGCCAATCCTCTACCTTCATTATTGAGCTCGTAGCTCAGGAACAACACTGTGTACTCTGCAATGTGCGATTTTGCAAAGTTGAATTTGTAACCGAAATCTGCAAAGCTACAAATTAAATGGTCAACTCGACACATATGCTCCCAAAGTTCGTCGTCTGTGAGATAAATGTCATCCACATACGAGCAAGCATCAGGGTCGATTCTCTCCAAGAGAGAGACTATGCGGTCAGTAAACACACCAGGACTATTCTTATAGCCCATCGGTAAACGTCTGAATAGTTTAGTACTCCGCCGCATGTAAAACTGATCCATTGGGAACTCAGACCATCCAAATGGTGGGCATTAAAACCGTTGGAAATGTCAAGCGTGGTCTTAAACCGCTTACGCACAAGACTATCCACTAAGGCAGAGCCGTGTGTATTCTGTACAGCAAAGGTACGGCTATGCGAGTTCAAATGCCGGTAATCCAATACCAAACTATATGATCCGTCAGGCTTGGTTACAGTAAAAAGAGGGTTATTCATCGGTGTCACACACGTTTCAATCACACCTTGATAGTCCAATTGTTCAAGGATTTCCGCAATGGAAGCCTTAGCTTCACGTTTGATGGGATATTGAGGTTGTGGCTGTGGCTGTGACCGTAAAGGAATCTCGTGGTGTGGGGAAATGTATCCCAACCACAGTGTGTATGGTACAGAGCCGGCGCAAGGGCTCTAGCCCACTCTTCTGCAAAATTCAGCGCATGCTCCTTTGAGACCGTGTGGGCAAAACTAGAGAGGATCACCTCCTCCCCTCTCCAGCTGCGAGAACAAAAGGTGGGGGCCAGTCAGCCTCCGCTTACAAAATGTCATAGGTAGTTGTAAGATTCTCCCAAAATACCCCTTTTATGGTACGTTGTATGTCACCTTCAATCAACAGGACAATTTCATAAAGTCTATCAGGGGGAGCAACCCTAGTGTCATCTGTCTCCACAACAACATAACGGTCAGTCGCTGTCACCTTCAGTAGTGGACGCAGGGCCTCTTGCACTATGGTAATCTCTGCCGCGCTGTCCAGCAAGGTCAGAGCCCATGTCTGATTCCGAAGCTGCGTTCTCACTATCTGTGACATATCTCGATGTTAAAGCGGCGACTTTCTTCTTTTGAAACTGGGGTCTCTTCGGTGTAGAATCATCCTGCTTGCCTTTACCGTCTTTCGGGCGGGGCTGGTCGCATCCTTGCTGGCCACCCCGACCTCTGCCGCCTCCCCCACCACCGGTCGTTGAGGCCGATGACTCCTGAAAAGAACGAGGAGAGCGTTGATCAGAAACCTGAAAACGATCAGGTGATTTTATCGTCGCGCGATCGCGCAAGTCATAAACACGTTCTGTGGGCGCAGGCAAAGGAGACGCAGGACGAGACTCCTATTTTAGCTGTTGTTGCTTACCCTGCTTCTGTTTTTTCGGCCAATTTTGTTTTTTGGTCTTGGGCTGTTCGTCAGTTTCTGACTTTTGCCCTTGGGGTTGTTTTTTCTCTTTTGTAGAAAAAGGCTTGAGACCCCTACCATTGCGGCCCACGGTCTTATAAGCAGCCACAATAATTCTTGCTAACTGTCGGGGTTTTTCAACCTCGGGAAGCGCCTGCAAAACATTGGCCACCTGAAAGTTCACTGCATCCCTCTTGACATTAGCAAGTATGAGATCGTAAACTACATCAAAGGAGCCACAAAGACCCATACCCAATTCAACAGCAGCCTCAGGTCCGTGCTCATCCAGAACACGTTTATGGACCGTTGGCAAAACAGTCATAGACGGTGTGCCGTAACACCTCGCATAGACTGCCTCAAATGTTCTACCCCAGTTCTCACAGTCACCGATTTCAGGGATCAAGTCCTTTGGCATGCTAATTGTCAGAATCCTGTGTTTTTCACCAGGAGTCGTGTTAGGAAATACCGCTTCCAGCTGGTCAAACTTTTCGGCAAGCCAGAAAGGAAATTCATTCCTATCCTGGGGGCGCTTGCCCATCACTGCGTTGACCATTACGGGACTAAGCTTCATTCCGCCCTGTCCAGCAGGAAGCGCCGCACTACCCGGGGCCCCGCCCGGGAGATTACGGGTTATGTATTGCACTAACGACCTAATCACGCTAATCGCGACTACATGTAGTAGTCGTCTTAACTCAACCACGGTACATGCCCCGTGCTGAGGATGAGGTATAAACCCAGCCAAAACAGGCCAATTTGCGCCTGGAATGGACAAAGGACCTAACCTCTGAGTTGTCAAAGAGTGGGGGAGGGCGCCATCAAACCAAACGCGGTGCTGCCAAGCATCAATAGGACCTTCCTGTGCCCTATATGGAGTATATTCCTGCGGCACAGCCGTGGCAGTGTACCTCTCGAACACATTAGAATTTGCGTCCATAGCTGGGAAGGTCACCCACGAGTAAAAAATCTCATAAGGGTAAGCCACTTCTGCACTCACCACCATTATCACGGCCATGCCATTCACGGGAACATTATAATTCTGCAAATGATTACGCACCACAATATGACTATGTTGCCGAATGTTCACCGCGGCCATAGTGACACAGAAAGAAAGAGGTACAAAGTAAACTCTGTAGCACAACTGGGTAGTAATTCAAGGAAACCGTTTAGAAAGATTCAAGCTTGAAAAGACCTATGCAAATACAGGTAGGTTTGTCCGACACCACTGTTTTCTGGAAACCACAGTGAAGGGGTTAAGGACTGAATATTTCACTACTCAAGTGTCATGTAATAAGACCACCAAAACGTTGGGCGCCATGTAGCAGGGATTCCGTTCTCCTACAGAACTGTGCATAGAGACTTAGAACCTCAGTGAGTTAGCGTGTGCCAAAACTCACCTTAGTACCCAAAATCCCCTACCAGGCTAGCAACAGTGTCTCATTGGTTCTTACAAACTCCCAATGTTTAGACAAACCAGAACATGGACTTAGAACACCTCAGGTAACGTGGAACACATGAACACTCTTTCGTTATACAATCAGTTCCATCCAGAACAAGGAGTAATAGAGGACGCGTGCATATTTGAAATGTTTATTTACTAATGCAGTGTTCTCAAACGCAGTATCTTAGCTAATACAAGCAAACATATTATAAGTAACAAAGTAATCAGCATAGTTACTAGTCCATAGAATGCAAAAGGTGATAGCATGTTAAAATGCTAAAATGAATAATTCTCACCCTCCCTAGCTAGTATATTATATTATATCTAAGAAGGTCTCTTTGAGTTTTAGCAGGGGGGGCCCATACCTCAGATCCTAGTGGTTAGGGATCACATCATCTTCCACCAGCTCTCTGCATGCGAAGCAGCATCAAGTGTGTTTTGTATGCTCTGTGCAATGCAATATAAAACGCACCTAAAGTCAGAACTTGGCCGCACCTGCCTGTATGTTATGTCTAGGAACGTGCGAAGATCAGACCTCATAACAACTACTGTGCTGAGATATCCTTGAAGGTTTCGGCACTCACTGTACAGACACAGCTCACCAAGCAAAGCTGATATCAGAGCAATAACATATTATTCTCGTGTGGACTAGGCTCAAAGCTAAAGCAACAATTATGTGTCGTGTGCAGAAGCAGCAAAAAGGTAAAATGGCGTCTAAACTCCTAATAAGCTTATGCTAACTTAACACAGTGTGTAGGCAAAGCATATCTATATGACAAAACCTAGGATAGACTGCAAGTTTTTCAGTGTTTTTGGAGCCTGGAGCAGCGCACATTTCTCTAGAAAGTTTGCCGCCAGGCGGCTTTTGCCTTCATTTGATAACTCGTATCCTAAGAAAAGGACATCGAGGTGGGCAATTCGTGATTTCTTAAAATTGAATTTGTACCCTTCTGAAGCGGAACCTTGCATTATGGTGTTCACTCTTTTCAAGTGTACCTCCAAATTAGCATCTGTAAGATAGATGTCATCGACATATGATAATGCCTCATCATCATACATTTGTAGTAACTCTGTTACCCTTGCTGAAAATAACCCTGGACTATTCTTGAATCCCTGTGGCAAACGACAGAAGTGTCTCTGTGTCCCCATTATTGAGAAAGCGGTCAAGTGCCGGCTTTTAGGTGCAAAGTTTTGACAGAAAAAAACATTTGAAATATCTAATGTGATTTTATATTTTTTACTCACAATGTTATTCATTAGTGCTGCGCTGTGTGCATTTTGTACTGCAAAAGTTTTGCAACCTGAGTTTAAGTGTCTGTAATCCAAAACTAGACGATATGAATTGTCTGGTTTGGAGACAGGAAACAAAGGATTGTTCATTGATGAGGTGCATGTTTCAATCACCCCCTGGTATGCAAGTTGATTTAAAATCTCCCTGACCTGTTTTTTAGCTTCTTGCTTAGCTGGATACTGTCTTTGTGCAGTAGGTTGATTTTTTAATTGGATTTTATGGTGAGGAGAGTCCTCATCCCATCCCACATAATTTGTATATAATGCTGGAGCCTGGGTCACTGCCCATTTTCTGGCATATGTGTATTTTTGGTGAATAGGAATACATTTTGAGAAGGCTGGCATTATTATTTCTTCGCCATGTGGGCACTCCCTGACAAACTCAGTTGGCCAGTCTTGTTCAGCTAGAAGAATGTCATAACCCTTTGAAAGCTTCTCCCAAAAGAGCGCCTTTATTTTCCTAGTTATGTCCCCCTCCATCCGGAGTGTTACTTCATATAACTAGTGAGGTACGTTAACCCTGGTGTCTGCAGTTTCAAATTGAATGCAGTCATTCAAGTCCACTGTCTCCACATGATCCATCAGGATCCTGCGAATTATGGTTACTTCTGCTGCGCTGTCTAGCATTGTCTGGGCCCACTCCCCATTCTTGAGTTGTGTTCTCAAGATCCTCGGCATGTTTAATTCTTACACTCGCTACCTTCTTTTTGGAAAATTGAGTTTTCTTATTTTTTGGAACGTGCTCTTCGTCTTTGGACTTCACGCGTTCTTCTTTTTGATCTGATCGTCCTCTTCTTTCTGATTTCTGCGAGGAAGTCTGAAAGGGACGAGAGGAACATGTATCAGTGTCTTGATATCTATCAGGTTTTCTTAAATTATCCCTATTTCTAAGCTTATATCTTTTATCAAAGGGCTCCCCTCGGGGAGACCTATCTCCTTGTTGGGGAGATTTTCCTCTAGATTGAGAATACTTCTCCTTAGCAGGTGTCTTATTAGCACTCTTGCACTTCTTTTTAGGAGTGGTCAGATTATTTTTGATAAAAACTTTTTCAGGTTGTTCTGTTAGTTGGGGTTTTACTGGTTTCCCACCCAAACTATCTCCACCTAATTCTTCATAGGATCTTGCCAGCTCATATGACTGGTCTGCTATATCTGTTTCTCTTAACTTCTGGCGGATAGCCACTGATGCTGCTGCACCTCTAATGTTGGCTAGTAGTATAGCCGAGACCTGCTTGAAATCTTTTAGTAATTTCATACCTAGATTTAAGGCTGGTTCTGGACTGTATTCATTTTGAATCTGACCTAGAACTTCTGATATTACCGCCATGGACGGAACACCATGTGTTTTTGTGTAGATTGAAGCAAAGACTTTACCACAAGTGTTGCAGTCCTCCACATGTGGTGCTATCCCCATTGGTAAACAGATTGTCAGAATTCTGTGTTTCTCATGAGGTGTAGTATCAGGAAATACTGCCTGTATTTGAGTAATTTTTTGTGCTAACGAAAACGGGATTTGTTCCCTTTTAGCAGGCAATTTACCGATGACTGATTGTATGGTCTGTGGTGTGATTTTGTTTGTGTTTGACTGATGAGGGATGTGCTGTGGAATTCTTACATTTGGTTGGACAGTTAAAGTCCCCATGACATATTGTACGAACTGTCTGTGAATTTTAATCAGTTGGTTTAACTGGGCTAACAATTCTCGGTCTGACATATGTTCTATGTCAGGATGAGGCGTATAGCTGGCTAATACCGGCCATGTAGCTCCTGGTCTACCTAGTGGACCGAGCCTGGTAATGTGATTTTGATGTTTTAGGGCGCCTTTAAACCAGAGCCCATGCTCTTGGAAAGTTAATGGAATTTCAATGTCCTCGTAAGGAACATATTCCAGTGGATGTTCCTCTATTTTGTAGTAGTGAAATTTGTGTGTAACACTATCTGCTGGAGGAAAGTGAATCCATGAATAGAATACCTCTGTCTGCCGATACTCATGTGCCTCTATAACAAATATTACTTTGAGTTTGTAAGTTATTGTTTTTCTTACATTTACCGGGATCATTATTGCATCCTGGTCATTCTGTATGCGATTTCTCGGCTCTAAGAGTGCTGAGCTGTAGCTTCAGCTAATTCTTCGTCAGTCATTATTATTCTACTGACTGAAGTTTTTGCAGAACAATTTTCAAGGAAACAAAGATTAGGTGCACAATATGTTGGAACACTGTATCCTTCAACGTTGAATAAACTAAAAACTAATATATAGGATTCTCATCCTACTTAGCTTTAGCGGATATTATCATTTAAGCCACTCCAGATGTCTTTTGGAGTTTTTACGGAAAAAGGGGTCTGTGTGAAAAGCACGACTGAGTTACTCTAGAATCTTGCGTTAAATTATCGCCTTACCAAACGTTGGGCGCCATGTAGTGTAGTTCCTATATTCCCAATAGGCTCTGCGCATTGGAATAATAAACCCTGTAGATTAGACGTAGGACTGAGGTCAACCAGGGCTCTACCGAGTCTATTAAACTTAATTGTGAGTGCCAGCTAGTTCAGAGGTCACTAGAAACTTTCTCGAATAAACAAGAAGGGATTAGTTTCTGACAACCGTATAACATGATAACTTTGTTTCCCCAGAATGAAACGTATCTCTAGAGTCGCGGAAACAATAGATAGTTATTTCACTCAGTCATTCGTGCATGCTTCGTTTCACCAGCGTTGCTAAGAAAAGGAAAAGACGGGCGTTTTCAATAAAAGTATTTATTGAACAGTCTTATCTCTCAAGCATAAGAAATGTACTGCTACAATCGTAATACTGGTTATAAAGTACAATGTATATAATACGAACAGTATTATAAAGTAGAAATGTAAAAGCATGATATGGTTTCTAAGCCATAAGTTGCTTAAAACATATAAAATACATACAATGATAAAAGATGGCTAAAAGTACTCAACTGGTGCTACTAAAATACGCCTACTTCAGTGTACCTAACCTAAGTCTAGTACTAGGGAGGGAGTAAGTGAGTAGTAGCTTAAGTTTAGTAATTCTCTGCCAAGAGTCTGATAAGGAATTCACTAAGAGTTTAATCAGCTCCGTACCCTTGGTTTAGAATGAAGGAGGTCTTGTATCTCTCTCTCGGAACTCGATTTCCCAGCAAGCCGCAAGGGTAGACCGGGAACACTGGAGCTGGATTTCTCGGCTGGAGAAAAGACAGCGTCTCTCAGTGCGTCAGCTGGAGGGTCGGCTTCCTTCGGCACTTGCTGCTGCAGGGCGTCGGGCAAGTAGTAAGTCGATCTGCTCCAAACCACCGTGTGTTTGTTGGGACAAATCTGGGCATATTTATACTATGAAGGTGCAGAGATTGACTTGTGATTGGACTTAATAACGTCATACAGGGACCCAATCCCTAGAAAACTCCTTGATTTCATAGATAAATTAGCATGCAGGCAAGGGGAAGTCCCAAGCTGCTGAACGCGGGTTTTTCTAAGAAATCGTTGTAGATTCTTGGAACTTAGTGGAAGTAGCCATGCCGTATTTGGGCTGCATAGGCTCAGTCTAAATATGGTAATGATTTCTGTGCCTATATAAGTATTGAATAATCTTTACCTATATAAGGGCATGAATCGAGAAAATTACACTAGGGTCCTAGATTGATTTACAACAAGATCACCGGTGTCATCGCCTCTGTTCTTCGTGGCCAAGAAGGAGGGCGATTTGAGGACCTGCATAGACTTTCGCGCCATAAATGCCATCACCATAAAGAACCGGTATCCGCTTCCCTTAATATCAAACCTACTGGATCAGGTGAAGGACGCTGCCATGTATACCAAGTTGGACTTACGGGACGCCTACCATCTAGTCAGAGTCCGAAAGGGTGATGAATGGAAGACAGCATTCCGGACCAAATATGGGTTGTTCGAGTACCAGGTCATGCCTTTCGGACTCTGCAACACCCTGGCCGCCTTTCAGTTTTTCATTGATGAAGTGCTCAGAGAATACATTGACCAATATTGCATCGTGTACATAGATGATATTCTGATCTATTCACAGACCACAGGCGAACACATTCAACATGTTAGGACCATCCTACAACAATTGGAACTGCACGGCCTGTATGTAAAACTTGAGAAGAGCGTCTTCCATGTCACAGCTGTTGAGTTTCTAGGACACATCATCACCCCCGCAGGAATTCAGATGGACAACAAGATGGTGGAGGCTATCTTACAATGGCCATCCCCAACCACAGTGAAGCAGGTCCAAAGGTTTCTGGGTTTCTCAAATTATTACCGTCGGTTCATCACAGGATTCTCTGGTATAGTGAGCCCCATCACTAGACTGGTAAGGAAGGGTGTCCGGTTCTGTTGGGACGTCACAGCGGAACAAGCCTTCCTGGACCTCAAAAACAGATTCACTACGGCTCCGATCCTTGTACACCCAGATTCCGAACAACCCTATGTGGTGGAAGCTGATGCCTCACAAGACGCCTTGGGTGGTGTGCTCTCGCAAAGAAACATCACAACACAATTACTACACCCAGAAGCCTTTTACTCTAGAAAACTGCAACCAGCTGAAAGAAACTACGCTATATCCGATCGGGAGCTGCTAGCTATCAAAACAGCGTTCGAGGTCTGGCGCCACTACTTAAAAGACGCTAAACACCCGGTGACCATCTACACCGACCACCGAAATCTGCAGTTCCTTCGCTCCGCCCGTGCTTTGACCACCAGACAACTCCGTTTGACTCTGTTTTCAACGAATACAACTTTGTCATCACATACCGTCCCGGCAGGGAAAACGCCAAGGCTGATGCATTGTCCCGCTTAGAAGAAGACGAACAAAACATACCAATGGCTACACCTGCTCCGATCATACCCGACAATTGCTTTCAAGGGGTGGTCTTGTCATCAGCCTTCCTGACACAGTTAAGGGAGGAGCTGAGAAGTATCGATCCTGCAACGCTGGGGAAAGAACATGAAGGGGTTACCCTAAGGAACGGTCTCATGTACAAAGGGGACCGTTACTATTTACCATGGGTCGCCAGTCAACAACAAGCCATGTACTGGTGTCATGACCATTCATTGGCCAACCATCCGGGTTTCGGCAAAACCCTGGGTTTATTACAAAGACACTCCTGGTGGCCTGCCATGGAGAAAGACGTACATGCCTACGTAGCTCGTTGTGCTATCTGCACACAGGGAAAGAACATGTCTGGTTCTTCTGTGGGCCTGCTGCATCCCATCCCCGTTCCCCCCTGCCCATGGCACACCCTTTCCATGGACTTCGTGGTGGAACTGCCTTCTACCAAATCCGGTTACACTATGATCCTAACCATTGTGGATCACCTTACCAAGATGGCGCACTTCGTACCATTGAAGAAGCTGCCTTCGGTGGCGGAACTGGCTGTGGTTTTCCTGCACAATGTCGTTCATCTCCACGGACTGCCGTCTGTTCTGATCACTGATAGGGGCCTTCAGTTTGTGTCCCGATTCTGGAATGAGGTCCACGCTACCCTGGACATTGACGTCCTCCTGTCGTCGGCTTATCACCCTCAGACTGACGGTCAGGCTGAGAGGATGAATCACACCATGGAGCAGTACCTGCGCTGTTTGCTGTTAGCTACTGATAAGGAATGGGTGGACGTGCTATGGATGGTGGAATACGCTTACAATAATAAAACCCACTCAGCTATAGGCATGTCTCCTTTCTATTGTCTTCAGGGAAAGCATCCGCACACGGTACCCTGGGAAGAGGAGTCAACCCGTTCCTTGCCTTCCATATAGACATACCACGCCATGCTCCGCAGCCTCTGGCAACAAGCCCATTTTGAACTATCAAAGGCCAAGGAGACTTACAAGCACCAAGCCGACCAACATGGGAAACCGGAACCGGCCTACGCCGTAGGGGACAGGGTGTGGCTCTCCTTGCGCAACCTCAACGTGCATGGTCCCAAGAAGCTGCTACCCCGCTTTGTGGGTCCGTTTCCTATTGAGCAAGTGATCAATCGTGTTTCCATGAAACTCTCTCTGCCATCCCACATGAAGGTGCATCCTGTTTTCCATGTCTCCCTTCTGCGTAATGTTCACCCAGACTGTGTCACCTCCGCTGCTCCGGCTCCCGTCTTTCGGGACGATCATCTGGAATACGAGGTCGGGGCTATCCTCGATTACCGTCGTTCCCGGGGCTGGCTCTATTTCCTAGTGGACTGGAAGGGTTATGGTCCGGAGGAGCGATCCTGGGAACCCTTGTCTCATGTACGCAATGCTCCCCGTTTGGTTAGGGCCTTTCATCTCAGCCATCCCCTCCGCCCGCATCCTGCCACTCCTGTTTGATGCTTGGGGTGAGGGCTGTGTTTTGGTGGGGGGTGCTGTCATGGTCTGGGATGTTCCTACCTGCGTTCTGGCATCCATACGGAGAGGATGCTACTCCGTAGTTGAGCGATGCAGACTTCCGGCGCTTCTGGGTCTCGTAGTCAGCAGTCTAGCTGTTCTTCGAGGCGGCTGGTATCACGGAAGCGCTTCCAGGGGAAACCACTTAAGACCCGTGGTTTCGCCCGCTCAGCCCTTTGGATTCAGAATCTCTCTGCGTCGGAGCTCCGGAGCCTTCGTTCCTGTCATGGACCGGCCTGATTTCACCCACGCTGTCGGGTGAGGCTCTCTTGAATTCCCCACCGCAGGAAGCGTGAGTACCCGACTGCCCTTAGTCGAGCTCGCGCTAAGGGAACCGATTGCACTTCGCCCCTTGCTGGTGTCCTCTTCTCACACCACTTCTCGGGGGCCACTGTTGTTTGTTTATCCGTGCTACATGCGCTCTGCTGATTTTTTGGTCACAGTGCAAACGCGCAGGAGCGCTTTCTTTTAAGTTATTCCTCCTTGCTGATTTTGTTTATGGGCACAGTACAAACGCACAGGAGCGCAGCTTATTTTCCTTTCCACGCCATTGGCTCTTTGCTGATTTTTTCTTCCTCCACGCTGGGAGCCTTATGCTGGTGGTCTCCTAGACTTCCACTACAGGTACTTGACAATTGGGTATATGTAAGCAAACAAGAGATTTGCCTGTATGCTGGTGTCCTATAGTAATAGGAGGGTCTTGTTTCCCTATACAGTGGTCGCCTGCATGGTGGTACTCAAACAGAGGAAGACTCCGTCTCAAGTCGCCCAGCTCATCCCAGTGTACATATTTGGCTGCCTTCCTTGTGCCCATCAACATCCATAAACCTGTGGTTAGCCAGTTTGGTAGGTCAGGTGGGTACTGTGGTGGTAGCTCATGTCGTCTCTGCAGGATTACCTTACAAGTCACAGGTAAGACTTGTCGGGCCATTGACAGATGCCATGTGAAAGTGCGCTGGCGTGAGGTGGGTATGTCAAGCACTAACTGCACTAGCAAGTGATCGGACAAAATATGGGACGGGTACTGAATGATGGGTTGAAATGCTACCCTGAGTGATTACCAGAGGTTAGAGTTAATGATTTACCACACTAAGTGGCACAGGGTATGCCCATATGTGGGTCCCTTGTTCACTCTGTGGTTGACATACCCATGTGCTGAGCCAATAATCTAGGTGTGCCCAGGCATCGTATGCCAGGGACATATGAGTGCCCTCAAAGAGTTGGGAGTAATTAGTCCTCCCTAGCTCTACCAAATCAGAGGGCTTGATAGCCATGAGGTGCTTCCGCTGAATCATCGTGTGTGGGGTTCATTGGGTGGGAGCAATCTATGTTTCTGCACTAGGTTGAAATCACCCCAAAATGACAGTCTCAGGATACAATGTTCCATATTTGTGGCATTCCTGTTCTAGAAAATTTGGGTTGTCTGTGTTTGGGCCATAGATATTAACAAAATTGGCTTGTTTGCCATGCATGTCTCTCTGTACTGGGTTAAAGCTGCCGTGCTGGTTGTTCATCTACCTCCTGAGATTGAAAGGGACCGTGTGTCTCTAGAATGGCAGCGCCGCGAGTGTATGATGAATCGATAGACCAGGCTCTGTGACTCTTCCATTTCATTGCTATTTTTCCTGCAGTTGAAACAGTAAGGTATTTTCCTGGAGTCCAGATGAACTTTTGACATTATCTGTTTCAGAAGGGACCATTATTTCTGGCCGCACGCTTCCTCAGTGTAGATAGCAAGTAAAACTGTGGGCCCGAATGTTTGTTGGCCCTTTCTGTTAGTTGTAGGACTGCTCGTATATTATCAAAAGTCTCATGCTTTCTGATCAACCCAGGCTGATCTGGATCTATGATGAAAAGCACTCACTGCTCCAGTCTGTTCACCAGGATTTTCAAATTGAGCAAGGAGATTGGCCGATAGGGGAAGCATTGGTCTGTTGCTTTGTGTGACTTGTGGCTTGAGGCTAGAGTAGCCCTGTTCATAGAATCCTTCACCCCTTCGCAACCTCATTCCTGAAAGAAGGAATTAAACAACCCCTATGGTCATGGGATCAGTAGAAATGTAATCATTTGTTGAGCATTAGTTACCCCATTAGGACCCAGCATTTGATGCAGCTGCAAGTCCTTTATACCCCTGGAGACCCCATCGCAGGCCACGCCCCACGCTGGCTCCATTCTTGAAGTTAGTTGCAGCAGTGGACACTCTACGAGGCACTGGAAGTCTGCTACATCCCGGGGGTTCTGATGCTGGCTCTGATAAATTTGGTGATAAAAGTCCTCCAGGTTAGAAGGCCACCCTGCCTCCTTACATGTGACACGCTTGTGGTGTCTTTGCCTATGAAGAAGAACAGCCAAGCTAATAACAGATCCAGCAGGCTATGTATTCATGTCATTTCTCTAAGGAAGTGACAGATGTTTTGGCCTTGTACTACTATTTGATATTCTTGGAGTGAGTTTCTAGTTTCTAGTAAGGGGCCACGTTTACTTTTAGTAAGCCTTAATGGCTATAGCTTTGCCCATTCTACCACCTAAAGGAGTCTCAAACTGTAGGGATTGGGAATCGCCCTTTTAATTAACCACAACAGGTTTGCGTATTTGGGGGCATATTTACAAGGGCTTCATCTCTGCTTTTTTGGCTTACAAAGCCAAAAAAGCAGAGATAAAACCAGCACCTTATATACAAGAGTGTGCTAACATGCATAATTGCATGTTAGCACCCTTTTTTCCAACGCTTGCCTTTTCATCTCCAATGAGATGCAAAGTGGGCGTAACTGGGCTTATCCCAGATGGACTACCTTGCAAATATCGCTGATGTTCACATCGTGATTTTTACAAGGCAGCCCACATCATTTTAGCACACATTAGATTCTGGTGAAAACTGCAGTTTTCGACAAAATCTAACGTCTGCTAAAATCCTGACTTAGCCTTCCCTAACATAGGGGCTGGATAATGCTGATACGACCCTGTGGGTTGTATCAGCAAGGTTATCGCCCTTTTGCAGGGTACATCGCTGGAAAACCAGCGATGTTCCCTGCAAAAGGGCGATAACCTCGTTATCTCTGGAAGAGATAGCCAGCGATAATATAATAACCGCTAAGCACGGCCAGCGATAATTATCGCTGGTCGTTGTTAATATGCCCCTTGGTTCTTCCCTTGACTTTTAAGTAATAGATCTTTGAGGTCCAACTGCGTCAATCTCTCCCGCCTCTTAGCCATATATTGAGTCTTCAACGAAAGCGCACATCCCTTCAGGACTACCTTATAGGCTTCCCAGATCGTTTGCGCGGAATTTACGGATCCCACATTTTCCTCAAAGAAATACCCAGTCTGGACACTTAGCTCCTCCGTGATATCTGGGACCTTGAATAGCCATGGGTTAATGACAATAGTATGACTTTGCTGTCTAGCACCATGCATGAAATCTATTCCTACAGGGGAGTGATCTGATAGGCCTCTGGGATACGCCCATGGTCGCCTAAAGTTACCTACTGAGGCTGCATACGACAAAAAGTAGTTAATCCGGGAGAGGCTGCCATGGACACTGGAGAAATAAGTATATCCTATTGGGTCATCCCTCAGTTCTCGTCCAACATCTAGGAGCCCCAAAGCCATGGTAAAGTCTGACATAAGTTCATTTGGCCGAGTAGTTTGTCTCACAGGATGCCAATCCGTTAAGTCATTCATCGTCATGTTATAGTCTCCCCCATTATTAGGGTCCCATCAGGAAGATCTGTGAGCACCCAGAAGAGTTCAGTTAAGGCTACTTTACCCAACGCTGACGGCAGGTAGACATAGAATATTCAGGGCTTTTCCCTCCCACTGTGCCTCAACCACTGCAAACCTACCAGCGGCATCCGTCCATGTATTAGGAACAATCAGTGGAACATTTTTCCTAACCAAGATACACGTGCCTCTAGAGCCAGTAGTGTAATCTGCATGCACCAAAAGCCTATAACCCCACCTGTTTAGGGCCTTACGCTTATTGCCGACCAGATGGGTCTCTTGCAAGAGAACTAAGTCCGGGGACTGCTGATTTCAAATATTGCTGTACTATCCCGATTTAAATTTTGTCTCCCAGACCATTAACATTCCAGGTGAGGATAGAGAGCACTGAATCACGATCAGCTACCATTGGGTCAATCATCGCACTGTAGGTCGGACATTAGATCAGCAACACAATGAGCTTGATTCATATAACAGAGTAAGCACCAGCTATTAGTCTGTCAGCTAAACAGGAACATAGAGAAAAAGGCAAATACACTTGTTTGTGGTCACAGTAAAATCTGCCCTCCCGTTCTGTAGCATAGGGCCACACCATTTGAGCAATATCATGGCAACAACAACAATAACAACAACCCCTGTTCCAACCCTCAGCCACCCCCCCCACTCCCTTTAACTACCCCCCACCCTGCTACCCTGCTTGTGGATTCAAAATTACCCACCCCCAAACATGGCAGAGCGCCTCTCACCCCACTGAACATGCTAGAACGCAGAGGGAATTACCCCCCACCCTCCATGGCCACTGTAAGCATTATCGTTTATACCTACCACCGACCTAGCAACAAGTAATTTCTTACAACATCATATCACATCATTATATTCAGCAGATACTTCATATCATCCACCACGAGTGATCCATTAGGCAATCGCAGTACCAGATCCACAGGGCACGTCTGCCTCCCCCCCGAACTGTTACTTGTTCATCGTGCACCAAGAAGAATGCCTCAGCTCAGCAGCCGAACGATTCATTCTTGGTCCTCCAGCCTGCTTGATTCTATAGCCGCCTCCGTGACAAGTGTATCTGTTCGATCATCTCTCTGCACTCCTGAATTACCAGGTGGAGGCCGCTTCCGATGTTCCACCGTGGTCCAACCCTCCATCCAGTCCCAGACTGCCTCCGGTGACTCGAAGAACCACGATTTCCCCTTTAATTCCACTCGCAGCCGCCCTGGAAAGAACATCGAGCATTTCACTTCTCAATCTCTCAGCTCCCGTTTCACTGCTTGGAAACTCTGTCTCAGTGCCTGGACCTTAGCCGTAAAATCCGGAAAGAACGTCACCTCATAGTTGTCAATCTTCAAAGGTGGAGCAGATCTGGACATTTGCAATATTATATCTCTTTCCCGATAGTTAAATACTCTGGCGATCAGTGGCCTCGGGGGAGCACCTACCTTGGGTCTTCCTCCCGGCACTCTATGAGCCCGTTTGATAGAAAAATAGCTAGATAGCGCTTTTGGTTTCAGATGTTTCGTGATTACTTCTTCAACATATAAGTCCGCAGCTGGCCCCTCTGTTCGCTCCGGAACACCTAGTATTCGTATGTTGTTACGGCGGGCTCTGCCTTCATAATCGTCCAGCTGCTGCGCCAGTCTATTCTGTTTTTTCTGCATCTCTAGCATCTGAGTCTGTAAGTCCGAGGTGTCTGTCTGCAGAGCGGCCGTCACAATCTACAACTCCTTCACCTTCTCATCCCTTTTTCTAAAATCGTCGTGTAGAGTCGGCTCTGTTGTTTGCGAATGTCCCGCACCCTGTCCTTCTTTATCTGATCTGGGTTACTCGCCTTTTTCTCCTCCTTTAGCCCAAGCAAATTTGGCTAGCTGTCTCTGGGCATTGGCCCTCGACCCCTTGCCTCCAGTCGCCATGGCCGCAGGGGCCTCAGAATCCGCTCAGGTGGTGGGGCCGTCCGGGTGTGCACACGTTGCCAACTTCACTATCTCTCCGCGTGAAATCCGGGCTCGCCTCTCTCTGACTGTAGCCCCTGTCACCAGTTAGCCTAGGCAGTACCCACCCAGGATCCCGAACTCTGCTCAGGATGCTTACAAAGCACGACAATGTCCTCTTCGTGCACCCTGCCGACTTGTACCACTGTTGCTCATCCAATTCGCCCTACTAGCCCCAAGCCCGGGCCCCAGGGTCAGCCGCAATACTGGAAGTGCACACTCCACTCAGACGCAGTAACAAGCTTGTGTAGGCCTCAGCGCTCACCTCGGACGTCCACCTCCACCACTTTGCACCCTCCGGTCTCCCCAAACTCTTTCCCCAGGTCCAGGCACTGGGAGCACAATGATCGCGCCCGCTGGCGCCACCGCACTCTAAACTGCACGTGTCCAGACGGGGGATGAGGGGGGGAAGGCACTCTCCAACACTTCCGGCCTCCTGTAATAGTCTTTCTCCCCCTCCCCACAGGCTCACTGCAGATTAAGGCTATCACCTGGGGGGCGACGCCAAGAAATGTGCCTCCGAGGGCGATCAGGCCAAAAGCCGGGGAATCAAGTACATTTGTAGGCCGGCCCGCCTCTGTCGGCCCCCCAGCGGTGCCCAATCAGTCCAGTATCGGGGGGAGGTCTCCGTCGCCACCCTCTTGAAGGCCCAGAAGTCTGTCCCTCAGTTGGTTAAGGCCCCGTCGTCTCAGTCCGTAAATCTCCGCTCTTGTGGGGTGGGGCCACTCGTCACACACCGCCCTCTTCAGCTACTCCCCCTCCTCACCGGGCCTCGCGCCGGGTCTCCGCTGCTCTCCCAGTTGCCCCAAGGGGGGCGGGGGGTGGGGCTCTCACCGCACCGCAGGTCTGTCCTTCTGCCTCACCGCCCGGTCCCCGTCTCACCACCGCGTGAAGGCCCAGAAGCCGGGGCCTTGATTAGTGAAGGCCCCGGCGGCGTAGTCTGCGCAGCTCCGCTCTTGTGGGGTAGGGGCCACACGGCACACAGCGTCCTCCTCAACAGCCCTCTCTCCTTACCGGGCTTCACGCCGGGTCCCCTCTGCTTTCACTGTCGCCCCTTGGGAGGGCAAAGTCTCAGCATTCCGTCAGGGAGCCTGGACCGGTGCCGCCATGATAGATTCGCCACCCCTCTGACCGGGGCTCGTCTCGCCTCAATAACCCTTTCACGGGCTTCTCTGGGCACACTGTTCAGCAGGAAGGTGCATCAGGGCAATACTCCCCTCTAGTCTCGCTTTACACTCGGGTCTGGTCGACGGTATGTAAGCTATTACGCCATGGAAGGGCGAGAGCTCTTTCAGGTGGCAGCCATCTCGCTCGGCTGCTAGCCACGCCCCCTATCCACCAATAGATATTTGCTGCCTTACAACCATTGCCAGAGGGCCCCGGACATCAGATTTAGCCGGGGGAGTCAGCGTCAGCACCAGTCCAGCTTGAAGCCAAAGTGAAGGTAACCAGCACAGGCATTGCTGGCAACTATAACCTCAGTGAAGGTGGAAGCCCTGGAATTAATTGTGTACCCCTGTCACTATCTTGGGCGAATGACGGGGTCACAAATCAGAAAGGAGAAATCATGGATCATGTCCAGCTGAGAGTCACAGACCGACCAGAATGGCGAGGAGGCTTTGCTTGAGGTGACCCCTTTTGAAACAAGGGTTGCTTCAGAGATCCTAGCATCAGGCCTCTGAATCCTGGTCCCAAAGTGAATGCAAGTTTTCTCCTTTGTTTGTTGGTCAATAGTTGCCTGAGCACACTAGATGCAATGTTTGGCCCCAACGAATGAGAGGTGCGCCAGCAGAGCAATACAGGAGTTAGGGAAGGACTTGAGATTAGGGTACAGGTGCTGTGTCTCTGGTGCCTATTAGATTGAAGTGAAGAAAACTGGTGCACTGCCTGAGACACTGGAGAGGATTGCTAAGAGCATTTGCCTGGTGGGTGACTGCCCTATCCTGAAAGAAGAGACTTTTCCCTTGAAACTGGGCTGTGGTTCTTAAGTTGCGAGTTGTGCAGCTCCACCGTGGAAACAAAAAGAGCCTGCCTGTGAGGCTCAAACGGACACAGGGAGAAGACTCCCCTCTGGTTGGTAGTACAGCGGCTTCAATTTCCCCAAGGACTTCTTCTTTTTCTTGTCACTAATGTACCACTTTGATGTCCCGTTTTTAAGGAGGAACAGCCCTTTGCAGCTCTTCGTCCTAATTCTTATGGCCCTGTGTGGTCCTCCTGGTCCCTTGGAGCAGCCCTGAAAATGTTTACTAGATGGTTTTAGGATTTGCTTTTGCTCAGGACTAGAAAAATGATAATTCTGTGTGTGATAGTGGTCCTTACTCTCTCCTACTGTCTGTATGTTAATTATGACCCGATGCTCCGTTCTCTTTGTATTCCTGCTTATACCTTACATGTACCCGCTTAATGAAATGTTTAGAATGTAAAATGCCCATCAAGCAATGAATTAGGATATTGATAAATTTATGAAAATTAATGTGCAAATATTTTTTAATGTTCCTACTGGATCATAGGAATGTCTTTAGCTCATGCTAAAAGGACTATCTGTTAAATATTGGAGGGATTTGTTAGCATGAGCTGAAAGCCATTTTGTATTTCTGGCAGCCATCTTGTTTGCCATGTGCTGCCACATGCTCGCCATGTGCTCTGTCCTCCCTCAGTGTTGACTGCTCTTGTAATCTGCCTAGATTCAAACTATATTTAGCATCTTCCACCTTTGCACATGCTCAGTTGAGCTTGCAGCTGTCCTTGCAACTGTTTCTAGGCTGTAAACGTCAGGATGTGTTCATCAGAATTAGCAACTGTCAGCTCCTCCCACTTTGTTGAGCAAGCGGATCTTGCATGCCCATATTAGTCATTTTTGCATGCTTACATGTGCCAGGACTGCCCCTTGGTCTTATGCTGACTATGTAACCCTCAGCATATATAAGGCCTCTGTTTTCTGTACTCCTCAGACTGCCTCATTCAGTTGCTAAGGCTTCTGTGTGACTTAGTCTCCCTCCTTTGAGGTTAATAAAGATTTTCTTTTTATATTTCAGCTTCTGTGCCAATTTCTTCTTTGTTGGTTTAAAAGGACCAAGTATCAGTGGGACCCCTGAGAAGGTTTCTATTTTCAACAGTGTGTCTCCTGTAAGAGGCAGAGATCAATATTATGCCTAGTGAGATATGCAAGCACAAGCCTCACTTTTCTACAGTCATTCAGACCGCGTATGTTCCATGTCAAGCAATTCTCACGTGTCTCGTGCGTGGCCACAAAACTGCGTGCAAAGTAATGCTACTCCTGGACCTGCATGTGTGTGGTTCTAGTGCAGTTGCGATTAACATTTTGATTTTGAACAATGCACAAAAGAAATAAAAACCCTTTCCCCCTGTCCGCCCCCCCACCCACATCAACGCCCCCAATTAGGTTGAAGCAGAACCCCCCCATTACACAACATAGCATTCTAAAGGGAAATTTCCCATGGGGACAAGAGCGAGCCGGCCAACTATCCTACCGTAACAGGGTAGCCAAGATACTATAAGAGGCGAGGCCTGCAATAAGGTAAGGTTGGAGAATAAAGAGGCGTAACAATAAGGGGCAGTAGGAATATAAATGAGCGTGTCGTTACAATCAGATAATACACCGCCCACTCCCACCTCCAACCCGTTCCCCCAAGAACAACATAGCAAGACAATTGCCCCAACAAGGAAAACAAGTGCGAATGTAAATGCACAGCGGTAGTCGACAGCAGTAAGTACTAGCTGTGATGATAAAGTCCATAGATCTTAAGTTTGCGACAACATAGCATGCCCTGCAATACAAGCCTTATAAAAGCATGGAAGGTCAAATAATACTCAAATCGCAACCAAGCATAAACAACAGTGCTAATATAGAAAGAAGAAATGGCGGCAACAGTGCAGGGACAGTACACCGCAGCAGATTGTTGCATCATCAGTCATTGTCACTTAGCTGTTGGGAGGAGGTAACGTCGGATCTAGGACTGGATTTGCCACATCTGCCGCACACATGTTTAGCAAGGCTGACTTGGCATCTGTGAAGAAGTGAGCAGAGCCCTCATGTGACACTTTGAGTTTTGCAGGGTAGAGGAGGGAATACGGGAGGAGGATCTTTTTCGCTGGTAGGAATTCGCGTCTGGCAGCCTGTACCGCGTGGGTGAAGTCCGGATAGAAGGCGATCTGATTGCCCTGGTGTGTTATCTGCCCCATAGAACGAGCTTGGCCTAGAATCACATCACTGTCCTGATAGTTCAAAAGCCTTGCCATTATTGGTCGTGGAGGGGCTCCGACAAGTGGCTTGGCCAAAGTAAGATGGGCCCTTTCCACCACAAACACCGGCGAGAGGTGTATAGCAAAAAGGTCTCGCAATAGATCAGACACGTACACCTCCATCTTTGTAATTGCCCTCGTTTCCAGGATTCCAGTGATACGTGGAGAAGCGTGGCTCAGTGGTTAGAGGCGGCAGACCCGGAATCTGAGATTGGCTGTGGACCAGGGTTCGATTCCCTGCCTCGGCGGGTCTCGGGCTCAAAATTCCAAGGACTCGACAATTCTCGCTCCGGTGCCTACTCGACTCACGGGGTCACACTCTGCGACTCTGGGCAATAGCTTGCTTAATCTCCACTACGGCCCCTCGTGGTGGGATGCCTGGCTTTCACCTTGTGGATACCCTGCCGGGGTATCTCACAGGGGAATACCAGGACGGGTTCCCTAAGCAAGCGCCTTGATACCTTCGGGTGATACGTGCGCTATATAAGTCGCAATACATTTACATACGTAGGTTGTTCCGGCACGATCTGCCTTCCAAATCCTCATTTTTGGCTCTAATCACGGACAGGAGACGATCCATCTGCGATATTTGGCCTTTAATTTCCACCTGGAAGTCATGGAGATCACAGTGCTAATTTTCGAGAACGTCCAGCCGATGTTCATGGACCACCACCTGCGCTCTCACTGATTCCATATGGGATGTCAAAGTGTCCAATTTAGCATCGATGGTGCGGAGACTGGATCGCATTTCCAACACAAGCATGCGCATGTCTTCACCCTGGCCACCTTCATGTCCTCCAGCCGCACCTCACGTAGACGATTCCAAGTCCGACTCCATATGCCTTGTGGACCAGCGCTGCTCAAAGCTGATCTTAGGCTGCTTGGTATCCGGCTTGCCCATAACTAGCCGTCACCTCTGTTAATCCTGGAGGAGCAAACGAAAGTCAGCAGCCCAAAAATCAAATAGTTCTGGGCCACGTCAAGTATGAAATGGAGGCTTTCACGCCGCAGGCACCGAGCATGGCCTACACACGGCCGGGACGAGCCCCAATGTGCCAGGTATCACCCAACAGAGAGCACAGCTCAGGAATGCCGCAGAAGTGGGGACCCAACGCTGCTCTCCGACAGCACTCCAGCTAAGATGTGTGCCAAAGCGCCAATCCAGCAGGAGCTAAGAGAGCATGTGAAAGCAAAGCGGCGGGCAGGCACAGCTCAGCTGCTCCAGGATTCCCCTGGCCTCCAAATCACTCAATTTTACAGGTACATCCAGGCACCCAAAATGGCGACCGGGCAAAAGCAGAGGACAGACAATGATGAAGCAGTGGCCTGCACAGAACTCCACATCCCTCTCGTGTCACTGCACCATCAGGGATTGCATTCTTCCAGTGATAGTAGGATCGGCAGCAGTTCAGGGCAATGCGGCATGAAAATGTAAGCGTGGGCATCCTTTACAAGATGGCGGCCGATGGGCTAGTGACTATGTCACCTTCCACGAATAGCTCCCAAAACGATCACTTGGCCAGACCAGGAGGGAGTCATCCCCGTTTTAGCCCCTGCACCTCACCTTCAAACAGCGCAGGTACCACAGGCCTCAGCGTCGGTGATGTCTTTCAGTGCCGGGACGGCCCACGCACTGCAACACTGTGCGTCTGACCCAAACCGGCCCCCGGCACACCGCTTACACCACGAAGGAGCTGGGATGTCCAGCAGGTGTCCGGGTCAAGTCCAGTAGGCGGGAATGTCCGCAGCTCCCCGGCTTCAGAGACCGCCACAGGTGGGTGCCACCAACAGCGCAGGCTGCGCCCCCAGGCCTCCACCACAGCACTGGTCTTGAGTAGAAGGGGTGGCCGCAACGGAGCTCCAAGGCGCCGCAGTAGTGTTCGGTCGCGGGCCGAGATGGCAGCAAACTCGGCCGGCAGGCGATATTAAATAGCAGAATTTCCAGCTGCAATGACCGCTTCTATAGCGATTGCTGGGCAATGGGAATTGCAGAGTTTCAGCGCCTTAGTATGTGCGGATCATCGATGAATAGGGCCTCGGCCAGCAGAGCTCGCCTAAAGAGCGGCCATTCCGCGGCACAGCTAGCCACGCCCCCGCTAATAACCACTTTATTGATCACAATTTACATGCCATTGCTAAAGCCACTTTATTGATCACCGGTTATATCCCAGTGACATTGTGAAAACCCACTTCATTTATCACTGATTATATCCCAGTGCCATTGCTAATGCCAGTTTATTGATCACTGGCTACATCCCAGTGCCATTGCTAATACCTACTTTATTGATCACCGGTTACATCCCAGTACCATTGCTAATGCCAGTTTATTGATCACCGGTTACATCCCAGTGCCATTGCTAATACCACTTTATTAATAACCCGTTACATTCCATTGCCATTGCTAAGACCCACTTTATTGATCACTGGTTACATCTCAGTGACATTGATAATATCCACTTGATTGATCACCGGTTACATCCCAGTGCCATTGCTAATGCTTACTTTATTGATCACCGGTTAAATCCGAGTGGCATTGCTAATTAACACTTTATTGATCACCGGTTACATGCAATTGCTAATGCCACTTTATTGATCACCGGTTACATCCCAGTGCCATTGAAAAAATCCACTTTATTTATAACCGATTACATCACAGTGCCATTGCTAATGCCAATTTATTGATCACAGGTTACATCCCAGTGCCATTGCTAATACCAGTTTATTGATCACCAGTTACATCCCAGTGCCATTGCTAATACCCACTTTATTGATCTCCGTTACATCCCAGTGTCATTGCTAATACCCACTTTATTGATCTCTGGTTACATCCCAGTGCCATTGCTAATGCCACTTTATTGATCACCGGTTACATCCCAGTGCCATTGCTAATACCCACTTTACTGATCACTGGTTACTTCGTAGTGCTATTGCTAATACCCACTTTACTGATCACCAGTTACATCCCAGTGCCATTGCTAATGGCAGTTTATTGATCACCGGTTACATTCCAGTGCCATTGCTGATACCCACTTTATTGATCACCGGTTACATCCCAGTGCCAATGATAATGCCTCTTTATTGATCACTGGTTACATCCAAGTGCCATTGCTAATGCCACTTTATTAATCACCGGTTACATTCCAGTGCCATTGCTGATACCCACTTTATTGATCACCGGTTACATCTCAGTGACATTGCTAATATCCACTTTATTGATCACTGTTTACATCCCAGTGCCATTGCTAATTCCCACTTTATTGATCACCGGTTACATCCCAGTGCCATTGCTAATGCCACTTTATTGATCACCGGTTACATCCCAGTGGCATTGCTAATACCCACTTTATTGATCACCGGTTACATGCAATTGCTATTGCCACTTTATTGATCACCGGTTACGTCCCAGTGCCATTGCAAAAACCCACTTTATTTATAACCGGTTACATCCCAGTTCCATTGCTAATGTCAGTTTATTGATCACTGGTTATATCCCAGTGCCGTTGCTAATATGTACTTTATTGATCACCGGTTTTATCCCAGTGCCATTGCTAATGCCACTTTATTGATCACCAGTTACATCCAAGTGTCATTGCTAATGCCACTTTATTGAACACCGGTTAAATCCCAGTGCCATTGCTAATGCCACTTTATTGATCCCCGGTTACATCCCAGTGCCATTGATAATACCCACTTTATTGATCACCGGTTATATTCCTTTGCCATTGCTAATGCCACTTTATTGATCACTGGTTACATCCCAGTGCCATTGCTAATGCCCACTTTAATGATCACCGGAAACATCCCAGTCCCATTGCTAATGCCACTTTATTGATCACAGGTTACTTCCCAGTGCCATTGCTAGTGCCAGTTTATTGATCACTGGTTACATCCCAGTGCCATTGCTGATGCCACTTTATTGATCACTGGTTACATCCCAGTGCCATTGATAATACCCACTTTATTGATCACCGGTTATATTCCAGTGCCATTGCTCATACCGACTATATTGATCACCGGTTACATCCCAGTGCCATTGTTAATGACACTTTATTGATTAACAATTGCATCCCAGTGCCATTGTTAATACCCCCTTTATTGATCACTGGTTGCATCCAAGTGTCATTTCTAAAGCCACTTTATTGATCACTGGTTACTTCCCAGTGCCATTGCTAATGCCACTTTATTGATCACAAGTTACATCCCAGTGCCATTGCTAATGCCACTTTATTGATCACCAGTTACATCCCAGTGCCATTGCTAATGCTTCTCTATTGATCACCTGCTACATCCCAGTGCCATTTCTAATGCCACTTTATTGATCACCAGTTACATCCCAGTGCCATTGCTAATACCCAAATTAGTGATCACCGGTTACACCCCAGTGCCATTGTTAATGCTCACTTTATTGATCACCGGTTACATCTCAATGGCATTGCTAATGCCAACTTTATTGATCACTGGGTACATCCCAGTGCCATTGCTAATGCCACTTTATTGATCACCGGTTGGATCCCAGTGCCATTCCTAATACCCAAATTAGTGATCACTGGTTACATCGCAGTGCCATTGTTAATGCCCACTTTATTGATCACCAGTTACATCCCAGTGCCATTGCTGATGCCAGTTTATTGATCATCAGTTAAATCCCAGTGCCATTGCTAATGCCACTTTATTGATTACCGGTTGCATCCAAGTGTCAAAATGCTAAGCAAAATGCTAATCGCAAATTACCCATTCATTTCTATGGGCCAGGAGGCACATAGGAATGAAGGGGCAATTTGCGACTAGCAATTTGCTAATCGCAAATTAGGAATTTTTTCAAGGGTGCAGAGGTGTCTCAAGAACACCCTGCTGCACCCCTAAAATGACATTTGGGGGCATATGGCGCACATACATGCCCTAAGGGCATGTATATATTTACAACAAGGGGTGGTGAGGGACAGAGTCTCTGAATTAAGCAGAATACTCTCACCCAGTCAAGAGATCTGGGCTAGATCCAACACCGTTTTTTAGCTCATTGCACCATCCCAGTTTCAGAACCTGGCTGTATGCAAATTAGTCTGTCCCTGGCCCAGTGCATCATGGGAACAGGGCAGACCAGACTACAAAAGCCAATTCTTACACTGGGAAGGAAACAAGCTTCCGGGGACCGGTTTCTGGCATTACAGCCGTCTTCGGCCCGGCTTGCTTGAATCCTGATGGTGCAATGAGCAAGGGACTCATGTCTGAGTATACCCTTCCACGCTTACGGTGGACAAAAATATTTACAACAAGGGGTGGTGAGGGACAGAGTCTCTGAATTAAGCAGAATACTCTCACCCAGTCAAGAGATCTGGGCTGGATCCAACACCGTTTTTTAGCTCATTGCACCATCCCAGTTTCAGAACCTGGCTGTATGCAAATTAGTCTGTCCCTGGCCCAGTGCATCATGGGAACAGGGCAGACCAGACTACAAAAGCCAATTCTTACACTGGGAAGGAAACAAGCTTCCGGGGACCGGTTTCTGGCATTACAGCCGTCTTCGGCCCGGCTTGCTTGAATCCTGATGGTGCAATGAGCAAGGGACTCATGTCTGAGTATACCCTTCCACGCTTAGGGTGGACAAAAATATTTACAACAAGGGGTGGTGAGGGACAGAGTCTCTGAATTAAGCAGAATACTCTCACCCAGTCAAGAGATCTGGGCTGGATCCAACACCGTTTTTTAGCTCATTGCACCATCCCAGTTTCAGAACCTGGCTGTATGCAAATTAGTCTGTCCCTGGCCCAGTGCATCATGGGAACAAGGCAGACCAGACTACAAAAGCCAATTCTTACACTGGGAAGGAAACAAGCTTCCGGGGACCGGTTTCTGGCATTACAGCCGTCTTCGGCCCGGCTTGCTTGAATCCTGATGGTGCAATGAGCAAGGGACTCATGTTTGAGTATACCCTTCCACGCTTAGGGTGGACAAAAATATTTACAACAATGGGTGGTGAGGGTCAGAGTCTCTGAATTAAGCAGAATACTCTCACCCAGTCAAGAGATCTGGGCTGGATCCAACACCGTTTTTTAGCTCATTGCACCATCCCAGTTTCAGAACCTGGCTGTATGCAAATTAGTCTGTCCCTGGCCCAGTGCATCATGGGAACAGGGCAGACCAGACTACAAAAGCCAATTCTTACACTGGGAAGGAAACAAGCTTCCGGGGACCGGTTTCTGGCATTACAGCCGTCTTCGGCCCGGCTTGCTTGAATCCTGATGGTGCAATGAGCAAGGGACTCATGTCTGAGTATACCCTTCCACGCTTAGGGTGGACAAAAATATTTACAACAAGGGGTGGTGAGGGACAGAGTCTCTGAATTAAGCAGAATACTCTCACCCAGTCAAGAGATCTGGGCTGGATCCAACACCGTTTTTTAGCTCATTGCACCATCCCAGTTTCAGAACCTGGCTGTATGCAAATGAGTCTGTCGCTGGCCCAGTGCATCATGGGAACAGGGCAGACCAAACTACAAAAGCCAATTCTTACACTGGGAAGGAAACAAGCTTCCGGGGACCAGTTTCTGGCATTACAGCCGTCTTCGGCCCGGCTTGCTTGAATCCTGATGGTGCAATGAGCAAGGGACTCATGTCTGAGTATACCCTTCCACGCTTAGGGTGGACAAAAATATTTACAACAAGGGGTGGTGAGGGACAGAGTCTCTGAATTAAGCAGAATACTCTCACCCAGTCAAGAGATCTGGGCTGGATCCAACACCGTTTTTTAGCTCATTGCACCATCCAAGTTTCAGAACCTGGCTGTATGCAAATTAGTCTGTCCCTGGCCCAGTGCATCATGGGAACAGGGCAGACCAGACTACAAAAGCCAATTCTTACACTGGGAAGGAAACAAGCTTCCGGGGATGGGTTTCTGGCATTACAGCCGTCTTCGGCCCGGCTTGCTTGAATCCTGATGGTGCAATGAGCAAGGGACTCATGTCTGAGTATACCCTTCCACGCTTAGGGTGGACAAAAATATTTACAACAAGGGGTGGTGAGGGACAGAGTCTCTGAATTAAGCAGAATACTCTCACCCAGTCAAGAGATCTGGGCTGGATCCAACACCGTTTTTTAGCTCATTGCACCATCCCAGTTTCAGAACCTGGCTGTATGCAAATTAGTCTGTCCCTGGCCCAGTGCATCATGGGAACAGGGCAGACCAGACTACAAAAGCCAATTCTTACACTGGGAAGGAAACAAGCTTCCGGGGACCGGTTTCTGGCATTACAGCCGTCTTCGGCCCGGCTTGCTTGAATCCTGATGGTGCAATGAGCAAGGGACTCATGTCTGAGTATATCCTTTCCACGCTTAGGGTGGACAAAAATATTTACAACAAGGGGTGGTGAGGGACAGAGTCTCTGAATTAAGCAGAATACTCTCACCCAGTCAAGAGATCTGGGCTGGATCCAACACCGTTTTTTAGCTCATTGCACCATCCCAGTTTCAGAACCTGGCTGTATGCAAATTAGTCTGTCCCTGGCCCAGTGCATCATGGGAACAAGTTTCTGGCATTACAGCCGTCTTCGGCCCGGCTTGCTTGAATCCTGATGGTGCAATGAGCAATGTCCATCACCACCCCTTGTTGTAAATAATTTTGTCCACCCTAAGCATGGAAGGGTATACTCAGATGTGAGTCCCTTGCTCATTGCACCATCAGGATTCAAGGGCATGTATGAGCATCATTTGGCACCTTTGGAATTTAAACAAATTGCTTTTTTAAAAGAATTTGCAACTTTTTTTTTATTGCACAAAGATGGTAATTTCAGTTAACACAGCTCTTGGCCTACAACCCCCCTGGGCCGGCCGCGTCACAGGTATTACAGTCCACCCCACTTTACCTTTTACACAGCCTGGTGGCCAACAACCCAAGGGTCTGGCGGCGTAAAACAGTACCAGCGGTCACAGTATCTAGGATTGTTCATTAGTGCTAACAACAGCCGATATTCATGTGCAGTTTAACTTTTTCTCCCTCTCATACAACACAGAACTCCCCCCATTGACCTACCCACCCCCTTACCCTTCCCCAAAGCATCAAAGAAATTCCCCGCCCCGCATTACGTTGCCCTTGTCTGCAATAGCCCTCCCCGCTCCCGGCTCCTCCTCTGATTATGTCTGGAAGGTCATTGGTAGCTAGGCCCTGATGGAGGTCTGGTCCCCCTTCTTATCGTCAGGGCAGCATTCAGAGGTATCCACGTGAGGTGTATCAAGTTCCTAGTAAACCCACGCAGGTGCACCCCTCATTCCAGTCATCCCCCCACTCCTCCAACCCCTCCCCTGCTAACTCGTCTAGCCCCGCCCATATCACACCTCGCTTACGCCAGGGACCTGTGTCGTGTCACACAGGCGGTCTTCCACCAATTCGTGTAAAGTGTCGTCCGTGGAACTCGCATCGTCAGCTTGTTGTTCCTGCAAGTATGTGCTGTACAGGGCCCAGAAGTTTTTCGGGCGGCTTTTTGGGGGCAGCAGTTCACTGTACGTCTCCGCCTGTGTGCTACAGTACAGCATGTCCCGGGCCCATCTGGCCTTAGTCAGCAGGGAGCCTCGCATCCATCACTGAGCTACTACTCTCCTGGCCATTAGCATCCCCATGTCAGTGAGTCTGCGGATCGCCCCCGGGAGCTTCCTTGAGTTACCTATGAGCGCTATTCCCGGGTCGACCTCCAAGTCTACCTCCAGTATTTTGCTCATCTCTGCAAATATTTCACGCCAAAATTTCTGCACCTCCGGGCACCCCCAAGACAGGTGCAGGAAGTCGGCGTCCGCCGCCCGGCAGCGCTCACAGTGTGCCTCCAGACGCAGTCCATATCGGTGGAGCCGTGCTGGGGTGTAATACACCCTTTGGAGGAATTTAAAATGTATGAGCCGGTGTTTCCCATTAAGGGAAATGCGCTTCGTGTTTTCGCAGCAATAGCGCCACGTCGCGTCGTCCAGCGTGATACCCAGGTCACTCTGCCACTCCAGGCGGGCTTTCATGAGCTGGTGTTCCCCATGGGATCTAGCTGTGCTGTAGAGATAAGTCAACAGTTTTTTGGGGTCTTTGTGTGTAATGACGTACGATAATTCTGGGACGTCTGGCGGCTCCGCCATGTCTGGACCCAGAAGTTCCGAGAGGGCGCTCTGGGTTCTATGGAAGTGGAATCTCTGGAGTAGCGGTGGATCAACACCATCCCCCCGAGTTTGGTCCCAGGTTTTGGCGGTGCCATTCTGGAACAGGTCGCCCGCCTTGCTCAGCCCCAGTTTTTTTAGTTCCTGTGTGACTGCTCTGTCCATCATCGGTGGGAGCCAACGCATCCACTCTATCGGCATCTCCGGCGAATAAATCGTCGCCCCCTCCTTGGCGGAAGAGGAGTGAGTGCCAAGCGTGATTGGTAGATGAGATGGAATCCAGTATTCCCGTCCGACGATCTTGCGGTTGGCAGACCGTTGCCGGGAGAGGTAGTGGATGGGCGGATAATCGTTCCATCCTGACGTGTGGGATAAGCTTGTCTCCGTGGACCCAGGTGTGTAGGTGTGACACCTGGGCCACCCTGTAGTATAATTCAAGATCTGGCGCCGCCAATCCCCCCAAGTTGTATGGGAGGGTAAGCGTTGTCCATTTGACTCTCGGTTGCTTCCCAGCCCATGCCAGTTTTATCATCAGGCTGTTCAATGCGGTGAAAGAAGGCCTTGGAGAGCACAATAGGCAACGCGTTAAAAAGGAACAAAAATCTCGGTAGCACTAACATTTTCATTATGGCTATGCGGCCCAGCAGCGTAAGGGGCAGTTTGCACCATATCTCGATATCGTCCTCTAGCTTACTGACCGCCCTCCCATAGTTCTGGCTGATCAGTTGGTCCGGATCCGTGTGTATCTGGATCCCCAAATATCTTATCGGGTCTTCCGTCCACTGAACAGGGTACTCTGTCTCCACACGTGTGGTCACCGGAGTGAGCGGCAGCACCACCGATTTCGCCCAGTTAACTTTGAGCCCCGAAAGTGCCCCAAACCGAACCACCTCCCTCAGGAGGGGGGGAAGCGTGGTAGCGGGGTCATGGGCATACAGCAACGTGTCGTCTGCATACATAGACACCACAATTTTATACGTGGGGAACCTAATCCCCTCGTGGCTGTGATACTCCCTGAGTGCACAAGCAAGAGGTTCTGCGGCAATTGCGTATAATAGAGGGGATAAAGGGCAACCCTGACGGGTGCCCTGTCCTATGTAAAGAGGGCTGGAGATCGCATTACCGACATGGACCCTCGCCGAGGGGCCGTCATAAAGCGCGCCAATCATCTGGATGAAGGACTCCCCAAGTCCCATACGGCGTAGCACCTGCAACAGGAACGGCCACTCGACGGAGTCGAATGCCTTCTCCATGTCCAAAAAAAGCGCTACCGCTGGTGTGTCCTGCTTTACATGTTGGATGGTCCCTAGCACCGTCCTAATGTTGTAGGTCAGGTTTCTGGATGGGATAAAACCCGCCTGCTCCGGGGCCACTAAGTCGGGAGCCAGCAGCGCCAGTCTGTTCGCTAGCACCGTGGCATATAGCTTGGTGTCTACGTTCAGCAACGAGATTGGGCGGTATGAGCTACAGTCGTCATGTGGCTTACCCAGCTTCAGAATCGTTACTATCATCGCCTCTCTCATTGTGCTGAGCATAGTGCCTTGCTCACTTATATCCTCGAGAAGGGTACGTATGTGCGGCAGGAGCAGTTCCTGGAACGCTTTATAGAATTCGACAGATAGTCCGTCAATGCCTGGCGCACTGCCCGATCTCATGGAGGCCAGCGCATCCCTGATTTCGTCCATCTGTATAGGGCACATCAGGAACTCCCTCTCGGAGTTTGAGAGAAACGGGAGTTGTATATGTTCCAAATAATCCAGAATGTCGGCCGACATGTCACCGCTTTTGGAGGAATATAGCTCCGAGTAGTAGTCTCTGAAGGCTGCTGCGATCCTCGTCTCGTCTGTCACCCTATCTCCGTCCGGGGTTTGTAAATCTGAGATTAGCGTCCTTCTCCTCTGGCCTTTGATGACGTTCGCCAGTACGGAGCCCGGCCTCTTCCCCTCACCATAGGTCCGGGCCGTGGCGTATTTGCCCAAATGTTGTACCTCTCTGTCCGCGGCTTCGTGGTATTCCACCAGAAGGCGCCTAATTTCACTCTCTGTGGGCCACCTCTACTTTGTGCTTCTAGCGTTTGCAGTCGTAGCTCAAGATCAGCCAAGGTGGCCCTGATGGACTTTAGGACACTGGAGTGCTTGGACATCGCTATACCTCTAATATACACTTTAAATGTTTCCCAAATCGATCGCCTCTGCCAACTCGCCGCGGAAGAGCGGATCCAACAGGGAGTATGGCGGGAAGCGCCACGTGAACGGCGTGTGTCCCTTCACTGGGGTATCTAAAGAGAGCAGGATGGGGGAGTGGTCTGAGAGGGTGCGCGGGAGCACCGTGCAATGCTCCACGGCACGGATAAGTCCCGCTGTGACAAACCAGTAGTCTATTCTAGTGTGTATATTGTGAAATGCGGAGTAGTGTGTAAAACCGCCCCTCCCAGCATTTCTGCACCTCCACACATCAACCATATCTAGCATCACTAACTTTGCCATAAGCGATTGTGTAGCTGCGGATGGCCGACGGGGGGGTCCCGATGACCTGTCTATGTCTGGGTTAAGCGTCAAATTGAAGTCCCCACCCCATATTATGTGTGGATTGTCGTATCTAGTAATTTTACTGGCTAGGGCATCAAAGAAATCCGGGGAGTCGTAGTTGGGGCCATATGTGTTAACAACTAATAGATCCCTCCCCCTCCCTTTGCAGGACGCTCTGACGTATCTCCCTTCCGCGTCAACACTCAGGGTCTGTAGCCGAATTCCCGACTTCAGGTTTACCCATGTAATGACCCCCCGTGCGTGCGTGGTAAACCCAGCCGCCGCTATATGCCCCGCTAAACTCCTAGTGTGCAGCATATTGCTCGTGAGTGGGAGGTGCGTCTCTTGTAAGAGTGCAATATCAATATTGTGGCGTTTAAGATAGCATAATACCTTTCTGAGCTTCCTGTGATCATTGAGCCCTCTAATATTCCATGTGAGGACATGCATCAGTTTGGGCCTCTCATCGGCATGTTCACCACCTAATTCAGCCATGAGGACATCGCAAAGTTTCCTAGATCGCAATCAGCTACATGGAACAGGCAGCATTGCAGGCAAGCAGGCGGTCGCAGCATGCACCATGAGTACCGTGAGGCAAGGCACAGTGAAACAAAACAAAACAACCATAGCTTCTTAGCTCCCCCTCCCACAGCAGACCATCCCCAACTTGGCCCAGACTGCATAGACCCCCCCACCCCAACTCCCCGAACATCCCCCATAGGTCCCAACTGGAACCTGATGTGCTGTTAGCATGAGGGCGGAGGTCACCAAAATTAAATCAGGTAACATTGGTACCAAACAGGTTCTGCAATGCGGCTCCCCGCCTCATCACCCCTTTCTTGTCGGTCAACGGCTGTTCATGTCTAGATATCTGAATATAGGAAACAGTCGACACTGCCTGGGCTAGGACCCACCACCACCCACCATCCAGCAACCCCAATGCAATAGCCACGTTAAGGGAACTGTTCCATGTCAGCCACTAGTTAATAGAGGTAATCGGATTTTAGAGACTAATAGTAGGAGTGTATGATATAGACTTGGAACATTCTCACCATGTCTTGGAGACAGCAGTCATTCAAGTAGTGCCCACAGGACACTCCGTCGCCAAAGCCCTCAGCCTCCGGGAGGGAGACGGTCATTGTTGTCAGCCGACCGCCATTCAGCCGTGCGCCGCCGACCGGGGTCCGTAAAGATGTGGGAATGGCCACGTCGATTTATCCTCAACTTCGCCGGGTACAACATCGCATAGTCCAGCTCAAGATCCCTCAGCTGCTGTTTGTACGGGGCAAAACGGCGCCGCTCTTCCTGCACCCTAGCGGTGAAGTCCGGATATAGGGAAATGTTTGATCCCTCGAACTGTAGCTGGCCCTTCTCTCTGGCCGCTCGTAACGCCATGTCTATGTCTCTATAGTTCAGGAGCTTGGCGATAATGGGCCTAGGGGAGGCTCCCGAGCGTGGTCTAGGGCCCAGCGTGCGGTGTGCCCGCTCCACTATGAACATAGGTGAGAATGTGTTTTTCCCCCAGCAAGGTGGTTAGCAGTTTTTCAACGAATAGCTCCATCCTACCCGTTTGGGTCGTCTCCGGGACTCCCGTAATTCGAATGTTGGACCTCCTGGAGCGGGCCTCCAAATCCTCCGATTTGTCCTGGATTACCTGCAGAAGCTTTACCATGTGCTTGCGGTCTTTGTCAAGTTCCATTTGCCCCTCCTCGACCTCCGTGATTCGCCTTTCGGACATATCAAGGCGCTCCGCATGTTTGTCGATCCTCTCCGACGTTCTGTCCATGCGATAAGTGAGCGCGTCTATCTTCGTTCCGATCGACGCCATACTTTCCTGTAGGCCTTTTTCCATGTTGACCAGCAGCTCCTTTATGTCCGAGTAGAACGAGCCTTCTTGTGTCGCAGTGGGCTGGTTAGTGTCCGGCTCCCCAGCGTCTTGGGCCCTATTGCGCCGCTGTTCGAAGGGCAATTTGGATTGCGTCTTATCGCCCTTTCCCATCTCGTAGCGTTGTCGTACCGCCAGGCCGCTGCTCGTCGAACCGCCCCGGGGGTGAGACGGTCTCTGTGGTCTTCTCGGCGCGATTTCTGCCGAGTCGCTTGGGATCCTCGGCTCTGCACTCGGTGCGGCGGCCACGCACGCCAGATGGGAGATGCAGGAGCAAGTAGGTCGCCGCGGAGGGGGCACCTGCGCGGCTGTTCAGCAAATCGATCGCCTAAAAGCCCCCCGGACCACTCGGTGAGTCGTCCCCTCTATGCCGCCATGCGGTGCTCGCCGTCGGGAAAGGAGGTCGGAACGTGACCAACTGGTGCACCACTTGTCGATCGTATACGGGTCCAGGTCGCCTCAGGCCCACTCTGGCTGCGATAGGATATGCTCCCATGGGTCAGGCGTTCTTACCGGCCCAGCAGACTGTTGGGGGAAGCAAGGTGCTGCGTCTCTGTGGGGGAGATGGCCTTCCGTTGGCGGGAGCAGTGTTCCTGGCAAAAAGCACGTATGCCCCAGCACGACTCCGTCCCCAGCGATGCTGCTCGATGGAGCGGTATGGTCAGGAGTCGTGTCCTAGCCCCGGGGGGGGGGCGCGATCAGCACACCACGAGTGCGATGGGGTGGGCCCCTCGATCTCTTGTCCAGCCAGCCTGGATCCCCCGAGCCGCTGCGGGCCGCCCGCCCGCTGCGTCGGAATGAGGCCTCAACGTTCAGTAATGGCCAGTGCTCGTACCTGGCACCGGCGACTGTGGCGCCCGGCGCTCCCCTCCGTAGCTGCTCGCAGTCCTGGTCTCGTCTGCTGGGTCCGGGTGTCCGACCTCCGGCGCCACCGGGCATAGGGTGCATCGTCTTTTTGCGCGCCGGAGGTGCTGTGCTTCACTCCTTCCAGGCGTCGGAGGGGTCGACGAAGTCTGGGGGTGACGAGCCGTCGTCGCCAGGCAGCAGTGGCCGAAATAACCAGGATTTTTGAAGGATTATGTGGGTGAATCGGCGGAGCTAAGCACTCATGCGCACGCCATCAACGCCGGCAAGCTCCGCCCACCAAGAATTCGCAACTTACCTCCAACTAGAAGTTGGTGGTAATCTGCGAATCCTTATTGGCATTTTTGCATAAATATTTCTTTGATACATTGCATTTAAGGAATCGCAAATTTTGCGATTCCTTAAGTGCAATCGCAAAATAAGGAATAGCAAAATGTGCGATTCCTTATTTTGCTGCGAAAATGTTTCATACATACCATTTAGCTAATTAGCATTCGCAAAGGCTGAATTAGCTTGATACATATGGCCCATTGTCTTATACATCTTTCTTCATTTTGAGAGTGTTTTCTTGTCTTTTCCTTGCTCTGTCTGTTTTCTTTTGCTGTTTCTTCTTGCCATCTTCAGTCTAGTCTGGCCAACTGCTTGTTTGGTGGCGAATTGGACCGTAATTTCTTTTTATTATGTATGTTTAATCTTTTTTGCTACTCTATTGTTGTCCTTCTGTACTTTGTTAGTATCTCTTGTTAGCATTTCCTATTTTTCTTCTTCATTTGTTCTTCCTTCACTTTATTCTTTGTCGTTCTATTAAGGGGGAAGATGGGTGTGGGTTGTTTGGTTATTCCTGTTATTCCTTGTTGTAGTACTCTTGTCCTCTTTTTTCCTCATTCTGGTGTCTATGTTCTCTTGTTAGTCGCATATTAATTTCATGATTTTATTGCACAAGTCTATATTATATTATTTGCAATATGTTTGCAATATGTTCTATCTTAGTTATTTAAGTTATTGATTTTCAGACTTTTTGTTTCTTGTAATGTTGTTAAATGCTTATTCCTTGCATTTTCAATTTTTGTGTTTTTATAAAGGGGGAAGAAGTGTGGTATCTGCTCCAGTTTGCTGCTCAGCCTGTGGATATCTGTGTGGAATGTTAGGATACTGGGTGATGTCATCTAGTGTTGTATGGGTGAGGGAATGTCAGTTGAGTGCAGGGCTGAGCAACAAGGCGGTTGCTCCTGTTGGGGTTTGTTCTTTCATTCATGTATCTAACTTACTTCATACCTAATAAATTACTTCAAGATACCATCCTGCATCCGGTCATTCTTCCGTTACAACACATGCTTTACATAAAATCAGGATAACGATTATTCAGTGGTCAAAGTTCGATGTAGTTCGATATAGTTCACACCAACTTTAAATATAGATAGGTGATCTTACCGCAGAAATGCAAGGCAGGCTTGGAACAAATCAAGTTGGGTGGCCCAGCCCAGCCTTATCGGGGCTTTGACAGGCAAGGACTGGCCCGCCCTTGGGCTGGGCGTGCGCCCTGGCAAGCCTGCGCGCGTCCCTCACTGCGGGAGGGCTGCTCGGCAAATAACGCACCTTCAGGTGCCGCAATGATGTCCCCAGCAAGCTTCAAGCAGTGCCTGCTGGGGACTGTAGTGATTTATTTGCCGTTGCCATCGATGCGGGAACTGCAGCTGGATTTCGGTGTGCCCTTGGGCCGTTCCCCTCACGGCAAGGCTCTGGCTGATGGAGGGATGAAGGAAAGCTGTTTCCCTCACGGCACTGGTGACAAATTAAAGATCGTATCCTGCACTGCAGGAGGGCTGCTCGGCAAATAACGCACCTCCAGGCGCCACAATGACGTCCCCAACAAGCGTCAACTGGTCACATACAAAAGAGCGCGTCCTCATAAATTTTTTCAAACATTCTTGTACCTTTAAGGAAATCTTTCAAGTTGAAACTGTTGTTATTTTCTTCATGTCATGATCCTGCAATTAAATAAAATGAAATGAATAAATCATGAATAGCAAATATAGAATCAATAAATATCATCTTCTAAATGTTCATTTTTAGGTCTCGGATAGGCAGCGCATGCGCTGTCTCGTGGAGAGATGCTGTATACAGAACAGTGGAGGAAGCTCCGCCCACTTTCTGCCTATCTTTGTCATAGGCCGCCATCGTAAATGCTGCAAGCTGATTGGTTTTTGTAAACTTAATCCCGCCTCCTGACGGCCATGTCGTCATTATTGTCCTTCCACAGCTATCGGCCCCTTTACCTTTAAAAACGTTTTGTTTCCCTGCCTCCTCCTGTTCCCTCCTGCAGTTTGCCATGCAGCACCGCCCACCCCCTCCCGTCCATGCCTTCTTTCACGCCGGAACTTTTGTTGAACATGCAATATGTCTCTCGTAAATAAGAGTCATATTGCATTTTCAGTGCTTGTTTGATGCCTGATTGGTGGATGGCTGCACACACTTTGTGGCTTTGCCCGCAGCGTCTGCAACCGCCCCTCAGCCTCAGCCGCTTGATCCCAGCGTCATCGCTGCCTTATTGCTTTTAGGATCTCGAATGTGTGCGTATATTTTGATTAATTCTGGGACCGATTCTATGTCAGGAAACAGAGGCGAGGATTATGCATAAACTTTCTTCATTTTATTGACAGCTAGTTAAAAGGAAACAGAAAAAACACAGGCTCAGAACTACATAACCCATGAAGCACAGCAGTAGCCATGGGAACCAGTCCACCAATCACAGTCCAGCCAAGTACATAAAGAGACTCCCTCGACGTAGTCCTTCCTCTTTCTTCATTGCTGCCCCTCCAGTTAAGTCCCTTATCATCTATTGCGCATTTCGGGATTGTGGCGTGGGCAGTTTATTGTTGACAGTTGTATTGTTGTATATTTGCTTTATTGCTGTTGCGGGGTCTCTCCCGCATTATTGGTTGACGCGCTAGGTTGTGGCTCGAGCGTCTTTAGTATCGCGCATGCGCTGTGTGGTGCCGTTTTTACAGACACTCTGACGGTGCTTCAGTTTTTCCACAGCGCCCTTTGCGCGCGTGTGGTGAAAACGCGCGGAGGCTTCAGCGCTTCGTTTTCTTCTATGTTCTGCCTCCCCCCTTCACTTACACCGCGTTTGCGGTACGCTTTGACGGGCTTTGCCCACTTTTTTCAGAATTTGTTCTTTTTTTCCAATAAAAAAAATATATATATTATCTCTTCAATTTACAAGCTTGTTATTTTGAGGAACTCGTGTTGGGGGAGCCCTTGGTATTTTAATAGGGTGTGTCAGTTTATGGGTGCCCGACCCTCATTAATAATGCGGTCAAGTAATGACCATGACTATGTGGCAGCTCCTTCTTCTGAGGAACAGCCTCCCCAGGGACGCCCTCCTGCAGAGGTTGAGAAGCTCCTTTCTTCGGCCATTGCCCAGGCGCTTGCTCCTCTGCAGGACAGCGTTAATAAGTTATCTGCTCATGTTTTTAAGGCTGGTACTGGTATCCTGGGAGACAGTGGGGCTGGGCCTAGTGGCATTCACTCTGTGGTGTCACGTAAGGCCGTTAAGCGTGACCCGGGGCACCTCGAAGGCTTCAGTAAACTTGCTGAAGTCTTCCATAAGAGTGCGTGCACGCTGAGAAGCGCACCCTACCGGGAGGTAGACTTACCCGGATATACTGGTGGCGATGCCACCCCAGACTTTGACCCTGAGGAAGGGTTTCCCGATGGCGGAGAGGGTGAGGATGATGATGTGTTTGAGGCTGATGACAATTCCTCTGATAATATGTTGGACTATGGCAGGTCTTGGCGTCCACGGTCTTCTTGCTCTGATCTTGGGGATGGAGAACCGGTTCATGCTGACATGTTTGACCCTACCTGTATCTTTTGTCCACGTACTTCTGACTGGGTTCCCAATAAAAAAGACTGCGGATTATGTTGCCGCAAAGATCAGGCAATCTCTTTCTCAGGACGTGAGATCACGCCTTAGGTCGGAGTGCCCTAGACCTTCTCTCCCCAATGGTGTTGCAACTACCCCTGAGATAGACCCCAAACTTTGCACCTTTTTTGGTAAATATGTGAAGGACACTAAGTCCTTCACATATAGGGTATAGAAGGGTATAGATTGTTCCTGGAGAGCTTGCCAGGACAAGCTTCTTGATGTTGTGGGGCCCCTGACTAAGATTATTGAATTGGCAGAGCGATCGCGAGAGTCAGGTCAACCGCTTACTACGGATGATGTTGCGGGGTGGGCACAGAGGGCCATTTGCCTCTTGGGCAACGCCAATTGTGCCCTCTCCGCTGAGCGTCGCCGTTCTCTGCTGTTGAAGATTGATCCCTAAGCTAGGAGAGCTGTCTTCTTCTGAGGCGGGCTCTGTTGCGCAGGGTATTCTCTTCGGTGACCCTTTAAGGAGCTGGGGAAGTTTGTGGCCACATTTTCTGCTTTGGATAAGGCTCAGGCTTCCATGAAAAAGATTTTCCCCAAAAAGGTTTTGGTGGGGCTGGACGAGGCAGGGGTCGCTCTTCCGGCCAGCAGTACAACCAAGGCCCTAATAGAGCTCAGGCAAAAAGAAACACTGGCTGGAACGATGGTAGACAAGGAACCTTCTACCCCTCCCGCGGGAGGCAAAGGACAAGGCAGAGGCCGTGGAGGAAACCAGAATTCCAGAGGATTCAATGGTAAGCTTCAAGCTCCTCTCTATGTTCCTTTGGGGGCAGGATTGCTCTGTTTCTGGCAAACTGGGCAGATCTGACATCAGATCCTTGGGTGTTAGAGATGGTGCAAGGTTTTCACATAGAGTTCTACGGGCCCCCCGTCCAAATCTCCCGTCCTCGCCCTTTGTTTTTTTCCGAATCAGAGAACGATCTGATGGATCACGAAGTTCGAGGCCTTCTTTCCAAAGGCGCTATCGCTCCTTCTCTTCTTCATCCGCACGGCTTTCTAAGCAATATCTTTCTGGTAGAAAAGAAAAAGGATTCAGACTGGTTATCAACCTCAGGGCTTTCAACGAGTGGTTGGTTTATCGGCATTTCAAGATGGAAGGAATCCATCTGCTCAGAGATCTCCTTCTCCAGAACAATTGGTTAGTTCGGTGTTCGGTTGGATGTCAAAGATGCCTATTTGTCGGTCCCCATCTTCCCTCCTCATTGCAGGTTTCTTCAATTCCTGTGGAAGGGTCAGACTTTTGAGTTTAGAACTCTTCCCTTTGGTCTCTCCTCAGCACCATGGTGCTTTAGCAAGCTTCTCCGCCCAGTGGTGGAACATCTCCGCACCAAGGGCATCCGGTTGATTATTTACCTGGACGATATCCTTCTAATGGACCAATCCAGGGATCAACTTCTCCTCCACTTACAGTTTACAGTTTCCCTTTTCCAGAATCTGGGGTTCACCATCAATACCGTGAAATCGGACCTGGTTCCCCAACAGAGCATGATTTTTCTAGGCTTTCGCATAGACACGAGGGATGCCACCTTGAACCTTCCATCTCAGAAGATTTCAAAGATCAAAAAGGAGATTCGGAAGGTTCTCCGCCGAGACAGGATCTCCCTTCGGCAGCTGGCCGGGATTGTTGATTTGCTATTGTCTTCGATTCAAGCCAGGTTTCCGGTGCTCTGCATTACAGGGCCCTGCAGAGGTTGAAGGCCTTGCACCTTCGCAGGGGTCTCACTTATTCGGGGTTGATCTCCCTTTCCTCGGAGGCCAGGTCGGAACTTCTTTGGTGGATAGACCATATTGAGGCCTGGAATGGGAGAGTGATCTTCGGCTCCTGTTCGGATCTAGTGATAGAATCGGATGCCAGTCGTCTGGGCTGGGGGCCCGGATGCGGAACTCTGTAGGTGGGAGGCCGGTGGACAGAGGAGGAACTTCTTTTCCATATCAATTGTCTAGAACTCCTAGCGGGCTCTTTTGCCATTTGTTCATTCACGACCAACAGGGTGTCCTGTTGTGTCCTCCTCAGAATGGACAACACGACGGTGGTGAGGTACATCAATCGTCTTGGAGGTACTCATTCCCAGATTCTGGCGGATCTCGCCAAGGATTTTTGGCATTACTGCCTCCAACGTCAGATTTCGGTGACGGGCGAGTATCTCCTGGGAGATCAGAATTGTGTGACGGACTGGAACTCCAGGCATTTCAGGGATGCCAGCGATTGGAAACTGGATCCTGTGGTGTTCTCTCAGATTGTGTCCCTACGGGGCCTTTCTCTGGTGGATCTCTTTGCCTCCAGATGGAATGCCCATGTTCTCCGATTTTTCAATTGAAAGCAGGACCCGGGAGTGGAGGCGGTGGACACCTTCCTTCAGGATTGGTCAGGGATTCCAGCTTATGCCTTTACCCCCTTCCTTTTCATCCAGAGAGTTGCAGCCCAGGACCGCAGGCAGAGGGCGTCTCTGATCCTGATTACGCCAATTTGTCGAGCCCAGATTTGGTTTCCGTCCCTTCTAGAATTGTCTTGGGACAGACCTCTTTGGTTGCCGTCTTTCAACAACATCCTGTCAGATCCCCTGGGTCATCCTCATCCCCTGGTTCTCCAAGGCCATCTACATCTTATGGCTTGGAGGATTTCAGGAGACGATGGACTGACGTCTCGCTTTCGAGAGAGGCTGAACTCCTCATCCAACAGGCATGGGCTCCGGGTACTACCAAGCGATACAGATTAATTTGGAGAAGGTGGGTTCGTTGGTGTGTGGCGAAACACCTGGATCCCGTGGGCGCCTGCGTTGCCGAGGTTGTAAACTTCCTGACAGAGCTTTTTCATCAGAAACTGGCTTTATGCACTATTAGGTCAGCCATTTCTGCTGGTCATTCTCTAGTGGATGGGGCTCCGGTTGGTGAACACCCATTAGTTTGTAAACTTTTGAAGGGAATTCGTCTCTTGTGTCCGCCAGAGCCTCGTTATTTAGGCCTCTGGGATGTTAACGTGGGCCTTTGTTTACTCTTATCCTGGCAAGATAATGATTACCTTTCCCGGAAGGTGATTTCAGCTAAACTGGCTATTCTCCTTTGCCTTATTTCTTGTAAGAGAGTGTCAGATGTCAGGCCTCTTGATATTACCGCCCGTGTTTTTTCCCCGGAAGGGGTTACTTTTACTATTTCCAGGAGGACAAGGTCAGTAACCTATCCTGCTTTTCCGGATTCTCCTAAAGTGTGTGTTGTCAGATGCCTGAAATCTTGCGAGGATATGACATTGGAGGTTCAAACTCCAGGCGAAAGGCAACTTCTGATTGTCATTAAAAAACCGTTTCAGGCGGTCTCTTCCCCTACCATTGCTAGGTGGGTCAAATGGATTATGACGAAATCTGGTATTGATGTCAGGCACTTTGGAGCTCATTCCACTAGGGGAGTTATGGCCTCCAAGGCTGTTCAGGTAGGTGGCAGATTGGAGGACAATATGAATGCGGCTGATTGGTCTTTGGAATCTACTTTTAAAAAGTTCTATTTTAAACCAATCCACGAAGCCGCTGCGCTGGTGGTGAGTAAGCTTTGAACTTGCATAATCCTCACCTCCGCTTCCTGACATAGAATAAGAAATGTCCTAGTTATCACGAAGGAAAGTTTCAATTCTGTTAAGGACGTGGAGGCGAGGATTATCCCCCCCTGGCTTTTTATAGCCTCCCTCCCTGATGATTGGATGTCTTGCTGGATGTCCTTTTTTCTACGTATCAGGAAAGTATTGTTTTCTTGTGACTACTTATGGTATTTTGTGCATTGATCTTGTTTCCTTACCTTTTGTATGTTTGTTTTACAGCTTCTGTTTCTATTGCGGCTAATGCCATTACTATTGCATTTTGTCTTTGCTCTGTGGTTCTTTACTGCTTTCATTTACGATTCTTTATGGAAAAGAGATTATAATGTTTTCTGGTATCCTAGGATCTGATCAGAAGACGTATTAGACTGTGGTCGACCTAACTTCCTGCAGCAGCGAAAGAGGAAGGACTACGTTGAGGGAGTCTCTTTATGTACTTGGCTGGACTGTGATTGGTGGACTGGTTCCCATGGCCACTGCTGTGCTTCATGGGTTATGTAGTTGTGAGCCGGTGTTTTTTCTATTTACTTTTAACTTGCTGTCAATAAAATGAAGAAAGGATATGCATAATCCTCGCCTCCGTGTCCTTAACAGAATTGAAACTTTCCTTCGTGATGACTAGGAAATTTCTTATTACACTCTCTAAACATGATGGGAGTCTTTGTTTTCCAATTACAGTTAGTATTCATTTGAGGAGGGGTCAGACATTGTAAATATGGTGACCAGCCAGAGTTTCCAGATTGAAGGAGGAGTGCGATTATGAACAGCCCATCACCTAACTTTAGTAAAATATTGAGCAACGTACTTATTTATCTGAGGGCGGTCGATGTACAAACACTGCATTCCGTTTTAATTCAATATAATACACAGTGGAGACTTTGGAGCTGGGGAACCAGTTTCGGGTCTGACCGGAAGTTCAAACCCCATGTGATTCTGGGCAAATCACTTAACCTCTCCATGCCTAAAAATGAATGTGTCCGTCTGTAACGCAACTGCTGTGCAGTATCAACATTTTCCGCAATACTGGAAAAGCGCACATATTAATGCGTTGCTGTCATGAGCAAGCTGTGTTTATCCATTATGTACATTTGGAGCCGTTGGCAGGTTGTGCGAAGAGGTGCGCTATACAAGTGTGCAGTGTTCACAGGAGCAGGTATGCAGGCTGTACATATAGGCAGTGCAAACACCACTGTATTTACAACGTGTGCGCACAGATATTAAATGCTACCATGTAAAGGGTAAAACCCATGTGCAGTAAAGTGCACAGCGTCACCAAACTACAACTTTTGCGTAATATTATTAAACTCAAAAGTGAATAGTTAGATAAGATCTTGACAATATTGTCGAATGGCTCCCCTGGAAGCAGTGTATGCAAAGAAGATTTGTCAAATCCTACCTGTTTTTCATATTTATAGATGGCATTTATCATACAGGAGAGAAGAATGAGGATGGATTCTGCATACTGATTTAAGGAGGGCAGGGATTTCATATCCCTTTATTGTAAAGATAGTGTTCGGTAACGTCGCGCAGTGCTTCGATGCCCCACGTTCCCTGCTGAGACAGCTCAGGGAGTGAAGCGCTTTTTGCACCAGTGGTGTCAGTTTTCCTGCGGTGAGCTAAGGCGGTGTATTAAAGCTGCCTGACTTGGTACTTGTCAGTAATATTGTGGGTTTTTTTCTGCTGGTTTCACTGCTTATTATCTCCCGATAATGGTGCCTGATGCCAGAATGGCAGCTCCTGCACCCGGATGTTTCGGACAGAGACTGTAAATATACACTGGCAGTCCTGTGTACATTATGAGTGCATAGGTCACAAGCTGTCCTTTGCATTAGACATCACAGGTTCTCAAGGAGGTCAGTAGTCTCATGTAATAATCGAAAGGATTGTCCGGACTCCAACGTAGATTAGTTAGATTCTTTATTAAGTCGTTAAAAGGAGCCCATAGTTCCATTATTGGCGCATGAGGATCCCCACCCACACCAAAGTAAGACAATAAGAAAAGGCATGCATGAATAAATACACCACACAACTTTTGTTTGGAGAAAATTATGGCTGCAGGTTTATTACGTACAACAGTATGCAAATTATGGTGAGTTATCTTACGGGCGATCCAAGGGCAGGTAGCCGTACTAACCTATGCTACCTTGCCCCCCTGATGAGCCAAGTACTGTGGAAACCCAATCAGCGCTCCCCTTGTAGGGTGATCCCCTTACGGGATCATGTGACACATTGGTCCCTTATTACTCGCGCCCCTTTCAGTGCGGAGCGTAGCAAGCAAGCCCCCGGTTGTTCAGGCTCACAACCGCCCGAAGGACTAACGGGGCGCCAACGTCATTGTTCCAGGACCCTCCTCTGAGGCTCCTGGGATTTGGCTCTGGCACCCTTCTTGTGCTCTTGCAGAGGTACCCTTCTGTACCCTGGCTGCTTCCAAATCGCCCTGTAACTTCGCCTACAACACAAAGAAAACATTATAATGTCCTCAAACCAACCTTTGCCTGCCCCAAGCCGGGTACGCGGTAGGGTGGGAGACGGCGCGCGGGGCAGCAAAGAGGCCCAGCAATGGCTGGGAGAGGGCTAAATACCCCTCCCCATCTTGGGTGCGCCGGACATGACGTGTCCAGCGTGACCTGTAAGGGGACTCCTCTCGAGCCCCAGACTTGAGTGGGGAGGCACCTAAAAGAAACTAATGGTGGCCGCCCACTGAGGTGGGCCCCTGCGGGAGCCGCAGGCAGCTGCATAGTTCCATTATTGGCGCATGAGGATCCCCACCCACACCAAAATAAGACAATAAGAAAAGGCATGCATAAATAAATACACCACACAACTTTTGTTTGGAGAAAATTATGGCTGCAGGTTTATTACATACAACAGTTTGCAAATTATGGTGGGTTATCTTACTCGTGCCCCTTTCAGACGGAGCATAGCAAGGCAAGCCCCGGTTGTTCAGGCTCACAACCGCCCGAAGGACTAACGGGGTGCCAACATCATTGTTCCAGGACCCTCCCCTGAGGCTCCTGGGATTTGGCTCTGGCACCCTTCTTGGGCTCTTGCAGAGGTATCCTTCTGTACCCTGACTGTTTCCAGATCGCCCTGTAACTCCGCCACAGCTCTGGAGGCGGCCCCCGTCGCCTTCTGAGCCCCCCACCACCAACGGCCCGAAACTCACTCTCAACCGGCTCCTTCCAGTGTCTCTTGCTTGTCCAAGAGCATCATGTCCATACCAACCTGTGACAGGTGCACCTTGTCGACATCAAAGTAGCCTCTCACCTTCAAATGTATTAGCTCATGCCCAATGAACCCAAAACCTCTCTGGTCTGCAAACATGCGCATTGCGCTGTTATCCCTTTTACGCGATTGCTCAACTGCTTCGTTGGACCTGGCCCCTTGCCAAGACAGGCGTGGTACTATTGCTGACCAGAAAAGCTCACATTGGCCCATGCATTTGCTGATCTCCCCTAAGTCTTTCTTCAGTGCCTGTAGGAGAGTCTCCCTGCCCATGGAGTTGAGATCATTACCTCCCAAGTGAATGATCAGAATGTTGGGAAAAGATCCCTGGCCCCCCAAGCACTTCTCTAACTTGTTCAATAGGCTGGCCCACCTCATGCCGGGGAAACCCCACCACTTGAAATTGGTGTGTGTGAACTTTTGCATCCACTTCCTTTGCGAGGCCCACTGGGCCAGTCTGGCGACGAACGAGTGGCCGATCACCCCCACCTTGAAACCTGGTAAAATAAACGGATGCCATTTTCACCCAACAAACTTTAATAATCATTTCTGCTTGAAAATTGCACCACAGTTATATTGATCAGCTTCACTGCGCGCTCATTATATATTCTCTGCATAACAGGAAACGAATTACACTGCACACACATTATTCACAAAAGTCCCCTTTAACCTAAGGGGGGGGGCGTGGCTCCAGTTCGCCAGGAGATGGGTGACCCCCTCAAGGACGGAGGTAACGCTTAAAACAGCCGGATTCCCAGCGCCCTACTTTCTTGATGCCCTCCTGCCCCATGCCGGCCTTAAATGCTGCAGTGGCCGCCTCAATCCTAAAAGAGTGGCTTGAGTATTTCTTATCTGCGTGGGTCAGGCCAGCCCGCCTGATGCAGCTGTCCATGACCTTATCCATTTGGAATTTAGAGAGGGGGACCTGGTCCGCATGGATGAGGAAGTAACCCGGGACATCGGGGCAGACCGCCATATAATCTTTTACTCTGGCCACCGGACAGTATCTAGAATCCCGTAATGGCATTAGGACTATGTTCCTCCCCTTAGCTGTTTGGTCCGTTTTTGACGTTCTGAGGTGAATCACCAACCTGTCGGACACATTCACATCCTGACTGCATAATGCGTCCCTTGACACATCGGTTTTAGCCCTAGCCACCAGTTCACTGCTTCTGCAAGCCCCAAAGAATGTGAGGCAGAAAGCTGCCGCAAAAAGTCTGGACTCAAACTGCGAGAGGGTGACCTGCTCCACAAAGTCCAGTATGGCCCGTAGTGTGTGAAATTCTATGGGTGCCCTGGTATCTGGGCCTCTTACCTCTTCTCTGGGCCACCACTTCAAAGCTGCCCTGATCAAAAAGGAGTTAGCGGGGTCCTGTTCCCCACGTAACCTGCCGTCATGAGTTAGGGCTGCCAGATGGCCCCGCACCCATGAAATACTCTTAAACTGCTTCTTGGCCCAGAGTATAAAGCCATGCACTTGTTGCTCCAAAGGGTGCTCTGCCTGGCCTAGAGTCAGTATAATCCTCTGGAAGGTGGCAAACTGATTCCTGTATTTCTTCCTGGTCCCAGATGCGAGAGACCGTTCGCCCAACGCTCTTAGTTCTTTTTCCATTGTAGCAGGTGCCAGAGTCGAGCAGGGAAGGGGGTCATCGTCGCTCTCGCTCGTGGCCAGGCTTCCCGGAAACGGTGCCACTGAAAACGAGAGAGGGCGCCACGTTCTTGACCCTCTCAATGTGTCTAGCCCTAAATTCTACATTATAGTGTAGGCAGATCCTGACCAACTCCCTCAACAAACACAACATAAGCGGCCAGCTTGCTGTCTGCCCATTAATGGCCTGGACCACTGCCATGTTGTCGGACCAGAACACCACCCTCCTGTCTGACAGCGCCTCTGGCCAAAGGTGAAGTGCGATGACAATGGGGAAGAGCTCTAGCACCGTTATGTTTGCAGTCACCTTCTTTTTATGCCAAGCGTTGGGCCATTTTTGCGAGCACCACTCGCAGTCCATTATTGCTCCAAAGCCCTCCCTGCCTGAAGCATCAGTGAAGGGGCTAATTTCCAGACTGCTCGCCCATGGGGCCCCCCAGATGACCACCCCATTGAATTTCAGTAGAAACCCATGCCAAATGAGTAATTCCTCTTTTAATCCCCTCGTTATTCTCACAAGGTGATGTTTTTTGCGCATGTTAGCTGTGGCCCTTGCTAGTGTCCTTGCGAAGTCTCTGCCCGCTGGCACAACTCTGGCTGCAAAATTCAGCTTCCCTAAGAGGCTCTGAATGAGACATAGTGGTGCTTTGTCTTTGCCTAGGAGAGCCTGGATATCCAGCCGCAGTGCCTGTACCTTCTCGGCCGGGAGCCTGGACACGCCCTTGACCGTGTCCATCTCAATGCCCAGAAAAGAGAGTACCTGCACTGGACCCTCAGTTTTCCCCGGCGCCAACGGCACCCTCAAGCCTCCTGCCAGTTCCTGAAAGTGGAGTAGTGCGGTGCTGCATTCCTGTGCCTTCCCTATGAAAAGAAAGTCGTCCAAATAGTGTGTTACTCCGGCAGTGTTGTACGACCAGGTGAGTGCCCACTGCAAGACACTGCTAAACGCCTCAAAGTACGCGCAGGAGACTGCGCAGCCCATTGGCATGCATTTGTCGAAATAGAATTGGTTCTGCCATTTAAAACCCAGTAGGTGATGACTCTTGGGGTGTACTGGGTACAGGCTGTAACACAACCAACATCTATATTGGCTTGTGATTTGGAGGATGTTATATTAGCTAATCAGGTAAACGCTGACAAAGCAGAGATTTTCGAGGGAAGCTTGGATGGAAAAGAGCTGGGCTTAATAAATATGCTTGGGGCAGTTACTGCTGAGACAATTGAAACCATACGGATCCCTCAGACTTTTACTCATTCTCTGAGGACGCCGATTGTTCGGGGGAGACTGAAGAGGACCTTGGGGACGACACAGAGTCCAACGTTACTACTGATAGCGACCAAATCCTGAAACTTAATGACCCTAGGATTAGCCGAAAAACGGTTTTAAAAAAGAAAAAGAGCCACCATGGTGCATTAGACCTGGCCTGGGATTACTCTCCGTCAATCCAACCTATAAATCAAAATCAAAATCATTCACCCCACGCCTCTCGTTCATTACCACGGGATTGTCTAGCTCAATCAGATCAATCTGCGGCAACCCTGACCACAGTGATGGACATGGTACTTCAGGCTATTGCCTCCCATCGTGAAGAAATATCGAAAGATGGGCGTAAGGCACAGGCAGCCATTCATAAAGTCCAGGGTGTTGTACGCAGACTAACTAAAACAGTAGGCACTTTCAATGATCGAATGACTGAGATGGAAACCCGTATAGTGTCCAACGAAACAGAAGTCGCTGCAACCCAAGAACGAGTCGACTCCCATGAGGCCGAATTAGTGGATGTCAGGTGGAAGTTAGAAGACTGCGAAAATCGCCTACGCCAAAACCATCGGCGCGTTCTAGGCATTCCGGAAAAAATTGAGGGTGATGACATCCATGCCTTTATTATACAACTTTTCCGAGATACACTCCCTGAGCTCTCCACTTGGAATTGGGACTTGGAAGTCCAGCGTGCCCATAGAGTACCACTGACATTGAAACCTGCAGCAAAACAGGGGGGCTATCCCCGAGCGGTCTTAGTATACATTGGGAATTTTCTCTTAAGACAAGCTATCTCTGATAAAGCGAGGCCTGAAGCCCGACGTAATAGAGATTCCATCTCATATTTCGTGCGACCGGACTTCTGCCACGTAACTGTGGAGCGGAGATGGCGCCTACGACAACTAATTAAGCCATTTCTGGAGAAGAAGGCGCAGGCGTATCTCAACAATCCGGCTAAATTGACAATAATAATTGGAGGAAAAACAAGATTCTTTACATCTGAGATTAAGGCGAAAGAGTATTTAGATAGCCTGAACTAACTAAAGTATAGAATCAGGAGAGTGACGGGGGCAGGAGGAGGATAGTATTGTTATTTTATTTTTCCATCCTATTTTGGTTGAATATGCATCTATATCTATTCATGTAGACTAGACCTGGATGTGATTGTCGGATTTTTCCTGTCTTATAGTGATAAAAATAACAAGGCCACCTTGACCAGTATTTAAAATGGAAAAGTCTATTTGGTAGACTAAGGGAATAGATATATGGTATATACAATTATATGACACGACTTGACAGGGCATGATTTTAAAAAAACAATTAAGAGGATTATGTTCCTCCATTATCTTTTGTTTCTCTTCGTCCTCCATGTCCTCTCTCTTATATATTCTCTTCTTACCCCTTTTCCTCCTTGATTGTTGCTCTTTTCTCTCTTGTCTCATGTCTCCGCAATGTAAAAAAAAGAAAAAAAATGTTCTTTCTTTTTTTTTGCTGTCTTCTCCTCTTTTCTCTTTTCTTCTCACTATTTAATACTGCTGAGCACTGGTTAGGAAACATTTCTCCATCACCACAGACTCTACCAGAGTCTCATTGCCTTTTTTTGGGGGTTGAGGGGGGGCGGGCTAGGGGGTGGGGGGGCACTGTAAAAAAATAAAAAAAGCAAGCTCAAATACCTACTAGACACATTAAAGGTCGCAATAAGTAATGGCCAATTAATTGTAAGAAGGCTGAAACTGTGGCCATATTTATTTAGACGAATAATGTTTTATAGTGATACTGCTGGTATGATTTCTGAATTTGTACGATGGGGAAGCTAAAACTTTGTTGTTGGAATATTGCAGGCCTTAATGATAGGGCTAAAAGGGTACAACTATATCAGATAATTTGCCAAGACTCCTATGACGTCCTCTGCTGGCAGGAGACCCACATCTCAGACCTGTTAAAGATACCTGGATATAACATTCTTGCTGCATCAACGCAAACGTCTAAAACACGTGGGGTTGCCATCTTCATACCAAAAACATTCTTGGGCCAACCTAGGCGAAGACTTGCTGACCCTCATGGTAGATGAGGTATAGTACAACTTGACCTAGGTATCACCATTTGCTCGGTTTATGGGTCGAACCTAGATGACCCCCAGGTATTTCAAGACCTTGAATTAGAATTGGCATCTTGGACAGGCTCATTAGTTATCTGCGGAGATTTTAATGTAGTTTTGGGGGCTACATCGAATAGTAAAGTACATCAGACTTATAAGGGGCGTAAACCTAAGGTTTATAGGGCAGTAAGGCAACTTATGGATAGCCATAATCTAACTGATGTCTGGGATTTGAAGAACGGAAATGATCCCGGTTATACATATTTCTCCTTTCCCCACAACAAGTATGTCAGGATAGATTATATAATGGCACCCATGGGAAATGCTGCAAACTCTAAGATAGCTAAGTCTCCTAAAACACTATCAGACCACAATGCGCTTACCCGTACTCTTGATATTACCAACTTTAAGAGGCCTTACTACCAGTGGTCATTCGATCGAAAGCTCCTGGTGAACAGGGAGTATATAACTCACATCACACTCTGGGCACAGGAATTTTTTGATTATAATCAGTATAGCACCCCCAGATTTGTGGTCTGGGACTGCTTTAAAGCAGCTCTTAGGGGAGAGACTATTGCTTTCGTGGCTAAATGTAAAAAGAACCAGGACAGCTTAAATCTACAACTTAGGGGCCGATTATGATGCCGCCACCATAGAGTAGGAGGGACCGTCCGCAGGGGCTGCGGCGGTCCCTCCGTGCAAATTAGGATGTGACCGCCACCCTGGCGGTCACATCCTGTATTTTTCTCATTGCAGCGTGTGCTGCTTGAAGCAGCACCCGCCGCAATGATAAAAATGTAAGTTGTGCATTTACATGCACAAAGCGGCAGACACCGCACGGTGCCTGCCGCTTTGTGCAGGCAAATGCAGGGGGGTACCATAGGTACCCCCCATGTGCACCCCCCACCCCCTTCACCCCTGGGGGCCGGCAACAGGCCCCCAAACAAAAATCCGTATGCCTTTGCACGGCGGAACTGCCGCCGTGTAAAGGCATGTTCCTCCAGACATCCTAATATGGCTGGCGGTGTCTGATAGACACCGCCAGCCATGTTAGTGCTTTTCCGCCGCGGACGGGAGGCGAACGCGGCAGAAAAGCTGCGGACTGAAAAACGATCCCCTAGCCATCCTAATCTGGCGGGGGGTCTTTTTCAGTCCGATGCAGTTTTCCCGTATCCTCCGGCCGGCGGTGGCTTACGCCGGCCCGGAGGATGCGGGAAAACCGCCATCATAATCGGGCCCTTAGTTTGGAATTAGCAAGCTTAGAGGCGCAGCATGCCGTCCAGATACATCGTGGGGAAGAAAGTCAGAGTACTTTGCGGAAAATATTAGTCCTTAAGACAGAGATCAATAGCGGTCTAACACAAAAGGCAGCCGAAACATTCCAGGTAAATCAAAGAAATATCTATGAGAATGGGGAAAAGGTGGGGAAACAACTTGCCCTTTGTACACGCCAAAAACAATCTTATAATTCTATACAAACTATTGAGTTTGAGGGGCAGAAATATACTTCATCTGTTGATATTGCAGGGGCCTTTAAACGCTACTACCAAAAACTCTATCAAAATGAAATCTACAGACGGTAGCTGATATAAAAAACTTTCTAAGTACTTGGCTAGTACACTCGGAAATAACTAGGAAGATTGATGATTTAACTAGGGAAGATCTTGAAAAGGAAATCTCAATTACCGAGCTTGAACTGGCACTTTTAGAGCTAGCTAATGGGAAAGCCGCAGGTCCAGATAAAATCCCGCTGGACCTTTATAAAATACACGGGAAGCAGATTCTGCCCTATTTATTAGATTTGTTTCTTGGAGTGCAATATCGTGGCATTCCACCTGAATCTTGGAAATGCACAAATATAGCCATCTTCCCCAAAAAAGGGAAGCTTCCTGAGCTGCCATCTTCATACCGTCCTATATCGCTTATAAACTCTGACTCGAAACTTCATGCCAAGATTCTCGCCAACTGGCTCAGCAGGGTCGTTGAACATCTGGTCTCCCTGTGGCAGCATGGCTTCATTCCCGGCAAGGGTACAACAGACCATACCCGGAGAGCCATCTCCCTTTTCGACATCATGGGAGCGACGGGGGGCCGGATGTCAATGATCCTGTTTGACGCCGAGAAGGCTTTCGACCGAGTGTCTTGGCAGTTCCTGTGGGGAGTTTTGGAACTAAACAACTTTGGAGTGGGTATTATTAAATCCATCAAAGCACTCTATGTGGATCCTAAGGCCAAACTCTCCTTAGGCGGTATTGAGTCAGAGTTTATCAATACCCAAAGGGGAACGAGGCAGGGGTGCCCATGTTCCCCAATCTTATTCGCCCTTTACATCAACCCATTAATATTAAAATTACTTACCTCCACCTTAATAGAACTGGTGAAAGTTGGCATATTTAACACTAACATTTTTGCCTATGCCGATGAAGTGGCGGTACTAACACCTAACCCCACTGAGGCAATTCAGGAGTTAGAGCAACCAATCAGACTTTTGGCTCTTACTCAGGATATTCCCTGAATAGGGATAAAACAATGGTGCTATGTACAGCAAATACCTCATTTGAGAGTCCCTATAGAGGCAACCAGGTGATATATCTAGGGGTCTCTATAACTCCTAATGTTAAGGAAATAACCAACTTAATTATGACCCGCTGGTTAAGAATATCAAAAAGGATCTCATTAGAGTAAATAACCTTCATTTGTCAATATTAGGAAAGGGGAATTATCTTAAAATGAATGTTTTTCCAAAAGTACTATATTTATTTTGAGCGGTTCCCCTAGTGGTAGAGGATAATATCATTAAAGCTTTAGATTCCTGTATGTCTGAATTCATATGGAATTATGGGAAAATCAGGAGAGCGTTGCCATGTTTGACACTACCATAACACAGGGGAGGGTTAGCCATAACAAATTTGACACTATATTTATGGGCAACTCTCCTTCAGCAAATGTCCCCCTTGTTTAATGCCAAACCTAATATTATTCCCATAGCAGATCAGTATATACCCTCGATCTACGAATGGATATTAGGGGACAAAGCCAGAGGGTTGCTATTAAGGCAGGTAGAACCGTCGTATTTAAAAAAAAAAAAAAAATTTAAGGTCATCTTCGATGCATGGAAGATCTGGAAAAATACATCATAATACCTCATAATATCACAATACACTAAATACACTGGCATAGTTCGATTGTACCAGCATACCTCAACGATAGTACCTCTAGTAAATGGGAGAATTCAGGGATTGTCACTCTGAGCGATTTCCTTGGCCATGGACCTACAGTGACATTTGAGGGCTTACAGCAAAAATTCTCGATCCCCCCTACTGATTACGAAATTATTCCTTTTCTTGAAATTATTGATAGGCGGACAACTAGGATAGGTACCATATATGAAATACTGATAAAAAATCTTAGTGATGATTTGGAGCGTGTTGAAAGAGGATGGGTAACAAAATTAGATAATTCAAATATAGATATTGACACCTCACTGATCCTATCTTCAAAACTGTTTTTAGTGTCCAATCTCAAAGCTCAGTATTATGGAACGATATATGATCTTTATTTTACACCCTCAAAACTATTTTCTTGGGGCCTACGGCCCAATGATGATAGTCCAAGATGTGGCCAGTCCCCAGTGAATCTTACGCATATGTTTGCTGAGTGCCCTAAGTTAGACCTAATTAAAAAGATGATCTCTCAATATTGGACTGAAATCTTTGGACGCGAATTAAGAACTTCATCGACGGTACTTGTTCTAGGTCATGATGAATCTCTGGGGTACAGCAGGGAGGAAGTAATGTCTATGTTTATAGGCATGGCAGTGCTCCGAATCATACTGGCTGCTCACTGGAAAGAGCCTCAGGCACCTACCTTTCAAATGTGGTTAAGCCGGTTTTTGGGGATTTACAAACAGGAGGTAGTTAGATATAAAACAAGAGGAAGAAAATCAAGAACTCTCGGGCCCAAATCTGGGCTCCTATTACTAACTGGTATGATAACAAAAGAGGCCTTTAGGCTCCCTGATTGACTGTTAGATCTGTGAACTTTATATTCTTACCATGATATTATCAATGTTCAGATCTTCCTTCTTGTTTTTGTTTTTTGTACGTCTATGACTTTTTAATTATAGATGTATGTATTGGTCTTTAACTATTGATGTGATTTAATATATATGAACTGATTGTTTTATATATGTATTTGATCTTGCTCAAATAAAAAAAAAGAATTAAAAAAAAAGAAACCTGGTGAAATAAACGGATGCCATTTCCCCCCAACTAACTTTAATAATCATTTCTGCTTGAAAATTGCACCACAAGTTATATTGATCAGCTTCACTGCGCGCTCATTATATATTCTCTGCATAACAGGAAACGAATTACACTGCACACACATTATTTACAAAAGTACCCTTTGACCTAAGGGGGGGCGTGGCTCCAGTTCACCAGGAGATGGGTGACCCCCTCAAGGACAGAGGTAACGCTTAAAACAGCCGGATTCCCAGCCCCCTACTTTCTTGATGCCCTCCTGCCCCATGCCGGCCTTAAATGCTGCAGTGGCCGCCCCAATCCTAAAAGAGTGGCTTGAGTATTTCTTATATGCGTGGGTCAGGCAAGCCCACCTGATGCAGCCGTCCAGACCTTATCCATTTGGAATTTAGAGAGGGGGACCTGGTCCGCATGGAAGAGGAAGTAACACAGGACATTGGGGTGGACCGCCATATAATCTTTGACTCTGGCCACCAGACAGTATCTAGTATCCCCCAATGGCATTAGGACTATGTTCCTCCCCTTAGCTGTTTGGTCCGTTTTTGACCTTCTGAGGTGAATCACCAACCTGTCGGAAACATTCACATCCTGACTGCATAATGCGTCCCTTGACACATCGGTTTTAGCCCTAGCCACCAGTTCACTGCTTCTGCAAGCCCCAAAGAATGCGAGGCAGAAATCTGTCGCAAAAAGTCTGGACACAAACTACGAGAGGGTGACCTGCTCCACAAAGTCCAGTATGGCCTGTAGTGTGTGAAATTCGATGGGTGCCCTGGGATCTGGGCCTCTTACCTCTTCTCTGGGCCACCCCTTCAAAGCTGCCCTGATCAAAAAGGAGTTAGCGGGGTCCTCTTCCCCACGTACCCTGGCGTCATGAGTTAGGGCTGCCAGATGGCCCCTCACCCATGAAAAACTCTTAAACTGCTTCTTGGCCCAGAGTATAAAGCCATGCACTTGTTGCTCCAAAGGGTGCTCTGCCTGGCCTAGAGTCAGTGTAATCCTCTGGAAGGTGGCAAACTGATTCCTGTATTTTTTCCTGGTCCCAGATGCGAGAGACCGTTCGCCCAACGCTCTTAGTTCTTGTTCCATTGTAGCAGGTGCCAGAGTCGAGCAGGGAAGGGGGTCTTCATCGCTCTCGCTCACGGCGAGGCCTCCTGGAAACGGAGCCACTGAAAACGAGAAAGGGCGCCACGTTCTTGACCCTCGTTATTCTCACCAGGTGATGTTTTTTGCGCATGTTAGCTGTTGCGAAGACTCTGCCCACTGGCACAAGTCTGGCTTCAAAATTCAGCTTCCCTAAGAGGCTCTGAATGATACATAGCGGTGCTTTGTCTTTGCCAAGGAGAGCCTGGATATCCAGCCGCAGTGCCTGTACCTTCTCGGTTGGGAGCCCGGACACGCCCTTGACCGTGCCCATCTCAATGCCCAGAAAAGAGAGTACCTGCACTGGACCCTCAGTTTTCCCCGGCGCCAACGGCACCCTCAAGCGTCCTGCCAGTTCCTGAAAGTGAAGTAGTGCTGTGCTGCATTCCTGTGTCCCGCCTTCCCTATGAAGAGAAAGTCGTCCAGGTAGTGCGTGACTCCAGCAGTGTTGTACGACCAGGTGAGTGCCCACTGCAAGAAACTGCCAAACGCCTCAAAGTACACGCAGGAGACTGCACAGCCCATTGGCATGCATTTGTCGTAATAGAATTTGTTCTGCCATTTAAAACCCAGTAGGTGATGACTCTCGGGGTGTACTGGGAGCAGGCGGAAGGCTGATTCTATATCTGCCTTCGCCAGCAATGCCCCCTTCCCTGCTCTCCTGACCATGTCCACCACCATGTCAAAAGAACAGTACGACACTGAGCATGTCCCTTCCTCCAACCAGTGGTTGACTGAATCGCCTTCTGGGTAGGACAAGTGGTGAATGAGGCGAAAGGCCCCAGGTTATTTTTTGGGGAACACCCCTAGCGGTGATACCAGGAAATTATCTAGTGGAGAGGATTCAAAAGGCCCTGCTATCCTCCCCAAGACCTTCTCCTTCAGGATCTTCTCATGTACCACCTGCGGAAGCTCCCTGGCAGATCTCAAGTTGTCTGCGTCCCTGCACATCTGTGGCCCTAGGTATGGGATCTTAAAGCCATCTATGAAGCCCTCCGTTTGGAATCTGCCATCTTGTGTGTTGGGGTATGCTCTGAGCATAGGAAGAAGGGTGTCTATGCAAATTGGCGATGGACCCTTACCAGGTGACACCTGAATGGGAAAAGCGGCTTGAGGTAGTATGTGACCTGGGCTAGAGTTTTGCGGTGGACTGGCAACGGAGAAGTGGGGGGACTCTGGGGGGGACTGCACTACTCGTTTTGTTTCTTGTCTGGCTTGTTGGCTGTTGGCTTATTGCTGCAAGTTGCTGCAGGGTGACCTGCTCCACACTTGCTGCAAATGTGCCCAAACTTACAGACCATTCCCCAAGAGCAGAAACCTGCGATGTACATTCTACAAGAATTTGAGGTGAAACGTTTGCCCTCCTTCCTTGGTGGCCGCCCCCACGGTCTCCCCGAAAGGAATGACGGAAAGGATGCCTAGTAGGATGTTTCTGACCCCTGACGCTTCCCTGCCCCTTCCTATATTTTGAAGAGCCCTTGACGTCTGCTTTGAACTTCCCCATTTGCTCCACCCAGAGCTGAATCTCCTTTTGATCCCAGCTCAAATCTGGACACATGGCCATTCTCTTTCTGAAATCTCGATCATAATTGTACCACCCGATGCCCCCTGTTGTTTCAGCCGCTTCATGTATTACGCGAGAGTACTACCACATGGCGGGGGCCTGCTCTGGGAATTTTTCAGACACCACTGCTGCCAATATAGCGAAAGCGTCGCCCCAATTCTTAACTGTTTTTTCCGGCCAATTCTGGAATTTGACTTTTTTGTATTCCTCCTTACCACCAGCGTGTGTTGTGACCGTGGACTGGTAGTGGGAGGGGGGTGGGTTGCAGGACGCTGTGCGATGGCAGCAGGCCCTGCTAGCACCTTTGGTGTTGAGACGCTGCTGCCGGCTTGGGCCCCCGTGGGATCCGGCTCTGTGAGAGACTGCGCCGCGCCCCCCTGCTGAGACCTAGACGCTGCTTCGGCCCTAGCCTCCCGTGCTTGCTGGGTACTCGCCCTGTCAGGCGCTTCTCCCCACACTTCAACAATGAATGGTGTACTCCCCTCTCTAGCAGGCACAGCCATTAGCGTAGTGGTACGTACTGATTCTACAAATCGGGATTTAAAGTCATCCAAGATGCTCAACATTGAGTCCATCTTCTTACCGAATTTCTCAGTGTTCGTGTCGCTAACTGTGCCTGATGGGGGTGGGACCACTAGTGTAACCACCAGTGCTGCTGCTTGCGGGGGAGAAATCACCCTGACCTTCTGGACTGGCGGCTCCCGCGGGAACTCCTTGTTAGTGGGCCGGCGAGCACGCTTCGACCTCCCTTACCCAGCCTCCACCGGCAATGCTGACACTACTGCGGGCAAGTCCTCCATTACGCCAGAGTCTGCCTGTTCTCGGGCTTCAAGCATATCTTTGGCCCAGGACACACCTCTAGCCTTTGCCATGTCCATAAAGTCTGCCCAGATTGCTTCCTGCGATGTGCCCGGCAGTGACTCATCCACGGTGGTGAGTTGGGAGAAGAGGGGGGAGTGGATCCTTGGCTATCCATGCCTCTGTGTTGTCGTGCAGAACCTCCTTCAGGTCCTGCAGAGATAAAGGATCGTGAATATGCGTTCCCTTAGGGCCTTCATGTTGACTTGAGGGTCCAGCCTCACCCCCAACTCTGTCGTCTAGAGTTCATCCCCTTCGCCCCTTCGTACTTACTTCGACCTTGACAAGTGAGTGATGCCGCTTGGACGTCTGACTACGATCGGCTCTGTGAAAGGTTGCGCGAGCAACGTCCTTGGTATTGCCTCGTGCGAACGATCGGGGGGGGGAGTTTGCTTCTCTATGCTGCAAACAAAACACAGATTTTAGGTACCTCCTCCCTACCGGTCAGTCCCCAGAGGGAGTTCAATACAGCACGGCGTGGAGCACAGAAGGTCTGAGAGGAAAAAACAGGGAGGGAGTGGGTTGGAGGCGAGGGGGGGAAGTATTGCCCATTGTGTGGCGGTGTTTACCTCGGACGCCTCCCTTCTACCCTGTTCACGGCTCTGTAGAACGTCCGGCTTCCGTCTGCTCTCCTACCTACAAAGAATAACTATTATTGTGGGTGGTCTTATGAACTGTTTCTTTTCAAACCCTCTCCCCGCAATAACCACCGCTGCAGAGCAGGGCCCCACCACTCACAGCTCTCGGAGTCGTGTTCCCACTGTACCTCCTGACGGCAATGCTCGGATCGTCAGAACCTTTGAGAGAAATTGAGAAATTAGGTTGCCCCTGTGACAACGATGTTAACCCCTACAGCGGGACATCCGTGGGGATATGGCGAGGTCCTGTTACCCGGGGGGGGGGGGGAGTGGAGGGAGGAAGGGCCGCCAAATTTAGGTTGACCTGAGACAATTCCGTTACCTTCCAGATTCCGCCGTGACCCGCACTCCGCTGTACCTCTGTCTTTATCGGCTGTTTGCCTGTTTTAAAAGAGGAACGATTAGTACATCACATGCAAAGGTGGCTTGGTAAACCCCAGGAACCCTGCCCTGCCCCCCCTATTGCATCAGCCCTGCCTCCTTGCACCCTTATTGTGTCTGCGCTAGTGCGAGCCGGGGCCCCGTCACTCCAGCCACCAGGTTGCCGTGACCAACTTTGTTACGTGGTGGCAGAGAAATGGTGATGCCGATAGGTAGTTGACGCCTGCACTGTGACCTGTGGTACTCATGTGACGAAACGTTTGTTCTTGTGCTAGAGTATCTGCCATGTATGCGGTGTCATACCTCTACTTGTACTTTGTACGCTTTTGAAGATGTGCACGTCACTTTCTTCCTCCTGTACTGTATCGTTTGCAACCTCTTGTATTTTGCTTGCTCTTGATACCTGCACAATTGTCACTATTGCCTTATATAACCAAAGGTTCCTTCTGTAACATGCTGACTTGTAATTGTTCCTCCTGTATCACTACTGTTCTCATTGTGAAGCGCTCTGACACTTTCGGGTAGAGGCCGCACTATAAACAAACGCATACAATCAATAAATAAAAACAGGGGAAGGGGCATATTTCTTCGATGTCATTGCTAAGGGGCATTATCATTCTTAATTCATTCCACACGGGCTGGGTGCTGCCTGGAGTGGTGAAGGGAGTCATTAGGACACCAGCCCCGAAGCATCCGACCAGACGGGCCACTCATCACCGGGCCAAACGTGAGCTGGGCCACTGTAAAGTGTGACCGCCCTGCTGACAGCAAACACCAGAGGTAGCCCGCGCGCTGTTCTCTAATATAGGGGCGCTCTGATTCTCACACACGCGCCAGGAAGGGTTGGCGCCGGGAGCATCGCTTAGCCACATTCGTAGCCCTCTGCAGCACCAGAATGCCCCAGCAATGGCATTGCCACCGGATGCCCCCCTTGCCAGACAGGCGGAGGGCGGGATGCCCAGCCAGAGGGGAAAACCATGCATCCCACATCAAACAAGCTCCCTCCTATCGCCGTCAAAAGTCTGCCGCTGGACTTGGCGCGATTAATTCTTTAGTTGCTCTGTGCTGGACCGCAGGAGCAGCATGACCATTGTGGGGAAGTGCGGAGTGCTGGGAACCAGTGATCAAGGTAGCTAAAAGCTCCCCCGCCCCCCACCAGGGTGCCAGGCCGTGGCTTGCGAGCTTGCCGGCACTCCAGGGCCAGGGCCACCCTGGGCACCAGTGCTCGCTGTAGGGGAGGGCTGGGGGGGGTTTGGAGGGTTGGTTTGGGCACGACTAACCTCACTTACAACTCCGGCCCAGCGCTATGGGGGACCGGAGAAATATGATGGCAGGCTTCTTAGATAGTGACGACCCCATTTCACTTTCACTACACCGCAAAGCCGCCTGGGTGTGCAACAGATGCATGGCCGCGGCCGGGGACACCTCTACTGCCCCGAAACGGAAAAGAATCTGGCCGGCCATCCTGCGGAGATCGTCAAGGCGCTAGGGAGTGAAAACAACTGGATGTTTCCCTCGGCCATCTGCAAAGGTGTTGGCAGATCTGGTTATTTGGCCGATTTTAGCATGCCAAGTCGGGAACCGAACCCTGGTAGGCCAGCGCCAGAGCCAATCGCCCAGCCCTCGAGGCTACACTGGAGCGCTCAGGTGCCAAAGGTGGGAGGGGACTGAACAAGAGGGTGGCTAGGAATTAGCAAAACTCCTTCGTTCTGGACAATGCAGCGTGGCGAGATGCCTTGTGGCATGAGCCCATCCCCGCTGAACTACCCCCGTCCCAATCTTACACCAAAAACCCTGCAGGCCGGGCCTGAAAATAGCTCCTGGGATGGGGTCCCACACGGGCCCTGGCCAGCGTGGTGGGACCCAAAGAGAGGTAGGTGGCGTAACGGGTAGCATGATGCTCGGGTGCCCACCGCGTGCCTTCCCCCTACGCTCGCTGTGACCGGGATGGCTCGCGGATCGGTCGCTCGTGGTCGGGGGGTTGCGCAATTGACTCTGTGGCCGGAATTGGACCCTCCACCATCTTCAAATCGCATCGTATCCCCGCCATGCCCCTGCACAGTCCCCAACTGGCGAGCAGGCCCCTACTCCACTTTCCCCACCGTGTAAATCGTGCTACAATCTCGGCTAGCAGCCCCCAGCGAGGGAGGTCGTCCCGCTCCCTTTAAGGAAGCCAGTGGAGGTACTTGACGCTTGGCTCCGAACCAAACCCCGGGCCGCTACTGACCCGCTACCCCCGGGCCGGAACGCCTGTGCGCCAAACTGGGCAAAAGTGCAATACGCGAGCTCGCGCCCCCCACCCCCATGGCCGACGAGGCATGGTCCTTGTACAACCTGGTACTGCCCAGGGACGGGGCGGAGGGGGGGGAGTTAGCAGAGCACTCACCGTAGCATCGAAAGGCACTCTCGGTCTCGATGGCGACGACACGAGAAAAGGAGGACCCTGCACACGACCTTGCCAGATGGCGCGCGGGGCGGCAAAGAGGCCCAGCAATGGCGGGGAGAGGGCTAAATACCCCTCCCCATTTTGGGCGCACCAGACATGACGTGTCCAGCGCGTCCTGTAAGGGGACTCCTCTCGAGTCCCAGACTTGAGTGGGGAGGCGCCTAAAAGAAACTAATGGTGGCCGCCCACTGAGGTGACCCCTGCGGGAGCCGCGGGCAGCCGCATACCCAAGCGACATTTATTGTCCATGATTAACGTGAGATCTATAGTCCAAGGGGCCTGGTGACATCACTCTTCGAAATGAGTGGCGTCGACTTCCAGATGAGGGACATCACTGATCCAAACGAGTAGTATTACACCATGTACAGCTGAGTAGCTATGATCAAAATAAGGGGCTTTCTGTTATTAATGAGTGACATCTGTCCAGAGGAATCTGGTATCAGCAGCCTACATTATGACATCGCTATTCAGTGTGTTATGTCACCGGCTCCGGTGGGTGGCATTGAATGAGCGACTTTGCGGGTCAAAGTAAATGTCATCAACGGCTTAAAGGAGTGAAAATAGAGGTCAGCATTAGTGGCATCGCTTCAGCAAATTAAGAGGATTTTTTTAAATCAAATTATGGGAAGCTGACCTAAATTGAGTGACTGGCTGAAATGGCCGTTTTTTTTCTTTCTGCAGTTTTTATGCAAACTCGACCCTATGGTGTTGGAGCCCTACATGAGCAATATTAACATTACACAAGCACACATAAATTTTTGGTAGGCGTGGGGAGATTAAGTAATTTGCGAAGAATCACAAGATGCTGAGGCAAGACTACCTGGTTCCCCAGCTCCGAAGTCGCAGCTCTGGCTGTTATGTCCCATCCCTTTTTCCGGTACTGCTTCTTCTCAATGCTACCACAAAAGGGTAGAGTGCTGGCAGTGACGGTTCAACCCTGAAACTCAGATTACGAATCACCATACGGGAGCAGCTGCAAACTTTGAAAACAATCAGAGCATCACCCTAGGTCGGGCTGTTGCGAACACCGCATACAGTAAGTTAATATCCTGAGAGGCTTCTCCTCCCCCCAAGGCATACCCTGCAACCCTGGCATAGATTAACAGCGCAATATCATATACTCTAATTATATTTATTTATTTATTTATTTCGAAGGTTTTATATAGCGCTACTGGACCCAAGAGTATCAGAGCGCTTTACAAGGATGGTGAACATAATGAGATAAAATTAACAGTTAAGCGAAAAAGAGTTACAGTATGTTAATGCATTCAACGGGGCTAAGGGGGCAAAGAAACAGAGAGATACCATTAAGTGGAAAGTGAATATTAAAAGTTAGGAAAGAGGGGGGGGTGAAGAGAGGGGGAGTGAGAAAAATGTATGGATTGAGAGGGGGTGGGAAGAGTGGCGGACAAGGGAAGAGAGAGGAGTGGACATGTTCAGAGTCAGTAACATTAGATACCCCAGTATTTGTTGAGAAGGAGTACTTTGAGTTCCTTTTTGAAGAGAGGGTAAGAGGGGTTGCAGCGAAGATCCTTAGGGAGAGAGTTCCAAATTGTAGGAGCGTTACCAGAGAACGCACAGGATTGGGTCTTTTGACATTTGAGTCTGGGGGGATCAAGACAAGGGAGTTTGTGCTCCTCAGGGACCTGGAGCAACCTGCTTTGTGTAGTTCCGTTGTAAGGTAAGAAGGGGTGTTTTGGTGAAGAGCTTTGTGAGTGATGCGGGCAATCTTGTAGGTGGATCTTCCTTCTATTGGGAGCCAATTGAGATTTTTGAGGACAGGGGAGATGTGATAAAACTTTTTACAATCAGAGATGAGTCTCGCAGCAAGATTGAGGATAGATTTAATCGGAGCAAGATGGATTTTAGGGGTGCCAGCCAAAGTGGCGTTGCCATAGTCAATCCTGGAAAGGACAAGCGATTGGACAACAAGTTTGAAATCGTCTGCTGGAATAAATGGTTTAAGTTTCTTGAGGTGGAGAAGGGTGAAAAGCGCACTTTTGGATGCATTTTTAATGTGGGGGATGAGATTTAGATTCTGGTCGATACTGATGCCTAGGGATTTGACAGAATTAGAGGTGGAGAGTGGGCAGTTAAGAGCTTTGATGGCCTTTATCCTGAGTTGAATGGGAAGGAAGTTGTTTTTGGGGGAGAAAAGGATGATTTCAGTTTTATTTGGGTTCAGTTTGAGATGGTTAAGAACATTCCTTATCGCCACTCCATTTCACCCCACCTTATCAAACTCCATTGGCTCCCAATAAAACTGCGGATCCAATTCAAAGCCTTAACCCTAGCTTTCAGAGCCCTAAATGACCGAGGCCCTTCATACCTATGGCGCAGACTGAAGTTCTCACAGTCACAACGCAACCTCAGATCCAATCATCTCCGCCTCATGATATGCCCCCGTTTCCGTCTTGCTCGCACGGGAGGAAGGGCTCTTGCAGTTGTCACTTCCAAACTCTGGAACCAGCTGCACACAGAGTTAAGATTCATGACTTCAGAACCCCTGTTCCGGAAAAAATTAAAGACCTGGTTTTTCTCCCAGATCTAAACTCACTTCATTCTTTCTCCCCCGACCCTCCTGAGATAATGTCTTCAGTGCCGAGACACCTCCGTCGGAGGTAGCTGCGCGCTCTACAAAATACTAAATAAATAAATTAATGGTTCCGATGAAACCATGTTTAAATTCTAGTCAAGGTCTCATTGAGGTGGAGAATGTCTTTGTGGGATTTGATCTTGTAATATAATTGGATGTCATCGGCATAGAGGTGGTAATTGATATTAGCTTGTTTGAGGACGAGGGTGAGTGGTTCCATGAACAGATTGAATACGGTTGGGGAGAGGATGGATCCTTGAGGGACACAGAGTGAGACAGGTTGAGGTTTGGAGAGAAAGTGGCTGAGCTTGATTTGCTGTGATCTGTTTTGAAGGAATGAGGAGAACCATTTGAATACATTGCCATCTAATCCGAACCGGTCTTTGAGAGTGTTGAGAAGGGTGGGGTGGTAGACACTATCAAATGCAGCTGAGAGGTCGAGGAGGATTAGTAATGAGGATTCCCCTTTGTCTAGGGAGCGATGAATGTCGTCCGTGATATTTAGCATAGCAGTTTCTGTACTGCATCCCTTTCTAAAACCGGATTGAAAAACATCAAGGAGGTTGAAGGAGGCGATATGTTTCTCTAATTGCAATAGGACACATTTTTCGAGGGCTTTAGAGAGGAATGGAAGGTTTGAGATAGGGCGAAGGTTGTTAAGGTCATTGGGGTCAGCAGTGGTGTTTTTGAGAATGGGTGAGATTTGACCAAGCTGAAGGGAGGTGGGGACACAGCCAGTGGAAAGAGAGGAGTTGATGATTTTGGTCCATATAGGGGCAATGATAAATTTAAGTTCTTGAACCAAAAGGGCAGGAAGAGGATCTTTGGAGTGGGAGGAGGGTTTTAGTTTGGCAATGATATTAGTGATCATAGATTCAGATACTGTACTAAAATCATTCCATGAGGCATTGTTTTTAGCAGGGGGGCTTATTTTCGGAAGGGTATCTTGTTGGGGGAGAGCAGGGAGGGGATGAGAGGGATTGAGAGGTGTGGAAAAAGTGAACGGAGGAGAGTTAGGAGTGTTGGTGAGGGTGTACAGGGTGGGAGTAGGTTGTAGTGAGAGTGGGATGGAAGAGAAGGATAGTTCGATCTTGTTAATTTTGTTCGTAAAGAAACTGGCAATTCCTTCGCATCTGTCAATAGAGGCTAATATTTTAGGAGGGGCAGTGGAGGTTTGTTTTTTAACAATGTTAAAGAGTTCTCTAGGGCGGTTTCTGGCTTGATCAATTTGTGATCGTAGAAAGGAGGCTTTCTCATTAAAGATATGTTTTTTGTACTGGGCTCTAGCAGTTCTAAGGAGAGCCCTATTGTCAATGGTTGGATGATTCCTCCAAACCCGTTCAGAATGTCTAAGGGTCCGTCTTTCGTTATTAAGTTCAGAATTGAACCAAGACTTAGGAGGGTTGCTTTTTTGTTGTTTGAGTTTGACAATTAGGTCGAGGGCATCAAGAATAGATTGTTATAATGGTTAGTTAGGTCGGTGGTGCTGTCAGAGAGAGGGGGTAGAAGTAAGTGTGCCTTAATTGTGGCTTCCAATTCGCCAGGAGGAATAAGGTGAAGGTTGCGTGTGGCTTTCTTAGGTAAAGAGCTGATGGGGGCAGGGTGAGTCATGGTTCTATTTATGGTGAAGAGGATAAGGTAGTGGTCAGACCAGTCTACTGGAAGTATATTTTAGAGGGAGGCCAGGTCTTTGTTAGTCATAATAGCATCGAGGGTGGCACCTTTGTTATGGGTGGGAGAATGGCAGAGTTGGGTCATATTGGTGATGTCCATGGTATCATTAAATAGGATGACAGTAGGATCATCACTTTTGTTCCAATGGATGTTGTAGTCACCGAGGAAGAGATTATTAGAATGTGAGAGCGATGATTGTATGATAAGATCAGTCAACTCTTCCGTAAAGGGGATGTTATTTCCAGGGGGATGATAGATAGTGTGCAACCGGGTGGTGGGGGAGTCAGGCATAATGAGATCAGCGCAAAGGTATTCAAAGGATCAAGGGTCTTGCAGATGAACGAGCGAGATGTTAAGTTCAATTTTAAAAATTATGGCGAGTCCTCCTCCTGTTCGTTCGATTCTATCTTTTCTAATGATAGAGTAACCAGGGGGGATAAGCAAGTCGAGGATGGGAGTGGAGTGTGCTGTGAGCCAGATTTCAGTTAGGAATGCAATGTCAATATTTTCACTAAGAATGGTTTCAGCAATCTCAGTAGCGTGGCAGGAGGCGGATCTGCAATTAATCAGCATGCAACAGAGGGGAGTGGGGTCGGGCGATTTGGAGGGGGACAAGGGGAGATAGGTCTAAGTTGTTGGGGTGGTCTAGGGGAAGACGGAGGAAGGGGGAGTCTGCTTAATCCTAAGAGAATTGGAATGGTAGACAATTGGGTAGGGGGGATAGTGAACGAAGGTGGTGAGGGAGAGGTAGTTAAGTTAGTGGAACTGTTGATTTCAGAGTTTTTTGGGCGAGTACCAAGTTGTGGCGATGTGGGTAAGTTGGTATTGTAGGGAGTGACGATTAAGGAGGGTTGAGTGGGTAATGTGCTGGTTGTGTAGTTGCAAGAAATTAAGTTAGTGGAACTGTTAGCTACCAAGGTTATTGGGCGAGTAGTGGGGGGACAAGGGGGATAGGTCTAAGTTGTTGGGGTGGTCTAGGGGAGGTCGGAGAAAGGGTGAGTCTGCTAGTTCCTAAGAGAACTGGGATGGTAGACTGTTGAGTAGGGGGATAGTGGACGAGGGTGGTGAGGGAGAGGTAGTTAAGTTAGTGGAACTGTTAGCTTCAGAGGTTATCGTGCGAATACCAAGTTGTGGCGGTGAGGGTATGTTGGTAGTGTGGGGAGGAACGATTAAGGAAGGTTGAGTGGGTAAGGTGCTGGTTGTGTAGTTGCTAGAAGTTAAGTTAGTGGAACTGTCAGCTTCAGGGGGTATTGGATGAGTACCAGGTTGTGGCGGTGTGGGTATGTAAGAATTATAGCGAGGGATGATTGAGGAAGGTTGAGCGGGTAAGGTGCTGGTTGTGTAGTAGCTAGGAGGAGGAGTGTTTCTGTTGGGGATAGAGTTTGGCGGACAATATGTGGGTGTGTTGAGGAGAGTGTCGTTGTGCAAGGAGATGGTTTTAGTAAGGAATGAGATATCGCTTCTGAGTGAGGAGAGTTCTAAGATGAGGGACATAAGGACAAGTTCAATGGTAGGGGAAGCCAGTGTGTGTGTTGACGAGTGCTGTGGATCCATATTTAATGTGCTGTTAGTCGAGTTATGGTTGTTAAGGGGGCAATAACTTGTGGATGATGAGGAGAAAAGTCTGGAGGGGGGTGAGATTATAATGAGGGGGAGGATCATTTTTGGAGAGCAGAGGTGAACAAGAGGAGGATGTAGGGAAGGTATTCATTTCGGACAGACAGTTCGGTGAAAGTGGCATAGAGGAAGTAGGAGGTGGTGTTGTATTTGTTGGATTGTGAGTTGTTGAAGAAAGCATGGAGGTGTTGGAGGGTGATTGTGGGGGATATGTGGGGGCAGTTAAGGGGGAGTGTGGAACTGAGTCATAGATAGGTGTGGTAAGGGAGTCAAGGGGAGGGAGGTGCATAGATGAGAGTGTGTAGTTGTAAAGGGGGGTACTATGGGGTAAGTGGCAGAGGGAGAATTGATAAGGGAGTCAGGGGGAGGGAAGAGTATGTAAGCGAGTGTATTATTAGAACAGGGTGGAATCTGGGGATAAGTGGCAGAGGGGTAAGGGATGTGGGAGTCAAGGGGAGGGAGGGGCATAGAAGAGAGTGTATTAATGGGACATGGGGGTCCCAGGAGGTAAGAGGTAGAGGGAGAAGCGGGAAGGGAGTCGAGTGGAGGGAGGAGCGTTGAGTAGAGTGTGTTTTTGGAATCGGGGGAGATCATATGATAATTGGGGGATGCAGGTGGTATCGTTGTGTGGATGTATGATGTGGTACAAGGAGGGGGATATTGGAGAGGAGGTTGAAAGGAGAGGCGTGTGTACCAGAGCATATTAGATTAGGAAAAGGCCATAGGGAGGAGGGAGAAGTGAGGGGAGATGAAGACAATAAGAATTGGGGAAGGTCAGAGAAACGAGGTAAGGGGGACGGGGATGATATGGGGGTGATAAATCAAGGGGTAGAGGGGGTGAGAGGTCAGGGTTCGGGGATTGAGCGAGGGTTTGGGATAAAGTGCTAAAGTGTTGTTCATTTGGAGTAGGAGAGGGAGGGGCAAAATCAGGAAGAAGCGATGGGGGAGGGAGAGGTGAAGGTAGAGGAGGGCAATAAAAGTTGGGGTAGGTCAGAGAGACTAGGTAATGGTATCGGGGAGGAGAGGGGGGGTGATGAATCTAGGGGTAGAGGGGGTGAGAGGTCAGGATTCGAAGGTATTGTGAGAGTTTGGGATATAGCGCTAAAGTGTTGTTCAAAGATGTCGAGGTACTTTTCAGACGCTTGGATGAGTATAGCTCCAGATTTGAAGATGGAGATATCTATTTTGCCTGGAAAGGAAGAAGATGGTGTAGTGGAGAATGTTTGACCGTATGGGATGTTGCGTGAATTGGAGATCAGGAGGTGACGTAGAAATAAGCTTTTCCATTTAGAGCGACCGCTGAGCCTGTAACCAGGCGAGGTCGCCCCCACACACCCCTGCTACTGCCTCCATCAGCCCTCTGGTGCCCTTGGTGCCCCTGCTGCCTTCGTTTTTGCTGCCTTAGTCTTAATTTTTTTACTCGTTTTTACTCGTTTTTTCCCGTTTTTTTCTCGTTTTCTTCTCGTTTTTTTCACTCTACGTTTTGCCTCCTCCTTCTCTCTTGTCATCTGCCATCTGGTGCCCTTGGTGCCCTCTGCTGCCTTCATTTCTGCTGCCTTAGTTGTTTTTACTCGTTTTCACTTGCATTTGTCCCACAGGGCGACCCAGCCGCCGCTGAGCCGCCCTCTGCACACCTTTCCCACCGCTGCCTCCCTGCGGCCCCGCCCCCCTCCTGCCCATTCGCCGCCCCGCTCCCGCCACCCAGCTGCTCCTCCCTCCCGGCTCCTTCTTATGTTGCTCCCATGAACGCGCAGCGTTGACGCCCAGTGGGCACGCCGATTGTGCGCCAAAGGAGCGCCAAAGGCAAGCCCGTCTGCGCCCGTCCATGCCTGGCCCGCGCCCAGCGCCAGGACCCCTGGCCCCCGCCGATGCAAGACGACCCGACGGACCTACGATGCCGCCAGCCTCAACGCACTCAACGCCGGACGGAACCCCGCCTGCTACCGAGCCACCCCGAAACGCAACCACGGACCCTTCACCTGCAAAAGCTGCAAGTTCACCTGCCTCCGAACCTGCACCGCACCCACCAAGCCAAACACCAGCAGCAACCACCTGAAGTGCATCCTGCTCAACACCCGCTCCGTCCACAGACACGCCGTGGAACTCTGGGACCTCCTCGACGCAACATCACCCGACATCGCCTTCCTCAGGGAAACCTGGATGAACGTCTCCTCAGCCCCCGACATCGCCATCGCCATCCCGGACGGGTACAAGATCATCAGGAGGGACCGCATCAACCAGACCAGAGGAGGCATCGCCATCGTCCACAAGAACACCATCCGCATCACGACCGACTCCGCCGACACCTTCGCCACCGCGGAACACCTCCACTTCCAGATACACACCGACCCCAAGACCACCCTCAGAGGCACCCTCATCTACAGACCCCCGGGACCACGCACACAATTCAGCGAAGCCATCGCCGACTTCATCAGCCTGCACGCCCTCCCCTCCGCCGACTACATCCTCCTAGGAGACCTCAACTTCCACATGGAGAACAACAAGGACCGCAACACCACCGCCCTGCTGGAAAACCTCGCCAACCTCGGACTCAAGCAACTGGTGAACACCCCCACCCACTACACCGGCCACACGCTTGATCCCGTCTTCTCTTCCAGCAAGTACATCACCTTCAACCACGCCACCGGACTCCACTGGACCGACCACAGCTGCGTCCACTTCACCTTCAAAAGAACCACGACCCACCACAACCCGCAACAGGTACCTCACAGGAACTGGAGCAAGATCACCGCCGACCAGCTCACCACCTCCCTCAGCCAGAGCCCACCCGCCAGCACAACGGACCCCAACGAAGCAGCCCGCAACTTCACACTGTGGCTGACCGCCTGTGCCGACGACCTCGCACCACTGAAGAACCCTCCCAGCAGAACGAGAAGCAAGAAGGCCTCCTGGTTCACCGACGAACTCAAGGACTCCAAGAAGAACTGCCGCACCCTCGAGAAAGCCTGGCTCCTCGACCAGACCACAGACAACATGACCGCCCTCAAACAAGCCACCCGCAAGCACCACCAGCTCATCCGCACCACCAAGAAGAAATCACTAAAAGATCGACTGGACAACAACGCCCACGACAGCAAGGAACTCTTCAGCATCGTCAAGGAGTTCTCCAACCCCAGCACCAGCAACAACGACATCACCCCCTCACAAGATCTCTGCGACTCTCTCGCCTCGTTCTTCCACCGCAAGTTCGCCGACATCCACAACAGTTTCGGCGCACCACCCACGCACCCAACTGTCAAACCAACGCCCCCCACCACCACCCTCCGCATCTGGACCACAGTGACCACCGAAGACACAGCCCGCACGATGAACACCATCCACTCCGGATCACCCACCGACCGTGCCCCCACCACGTCTTCAACAAGGCCGGCTCCACCATCGCACCCCAACTCCGGAACATCATCAACTCCTCCTTCAACACCGCCACCTTCCCGGAGTGCTGGAAGCATGCCGAGCTCAGCGCCCTACTGAAGAAACCAACAGCGGACCCCACCGACCTCAAGAACTTCCGCCCCATCTCGCTCCTCCCTTTTCCTGCTAAAGTCATCGAGAAGATCGTCAACAGACAGCTGGCCTCCTTCCTTGAGACAAACGGATCCCTCGACCACAGCACCGAAACCGCCCTCATCGCAGCCACTGACGACATCCGAGCCCTGCTCGACAACGGGGAAACAGCGGCACTCATCCTCCTGGACCTCTCTGCAGCGTTTGACACTGTCTGCCACCGCACCCTAGTTCAATGCCTCAGCAACATCGGCATCCAGGAGAAGGCACTGGAGTGGATCGTCTCGTTCCTCGCCGGAAGAACACAGAGAGTTCGCCTCCCCCCGTTTCGATCAGAGGCCACTGAAGTCATCTGCGGCGTACCACAAGGATCATCACTCAGCCCCACCCTCTTCAATGTCTACATGAGACCTCTTGCAGCCATCGCACGCCAACACAACCTCAACATCATCTCCTACGCCGACGACACCCAGCTGATCCTCTCGCTCACCAGGGACCCCGACACCGCCAGAACCAGCCTACACGAAGGGATGAAAGACGTCGCCAAATGGATGAAGACCAGCCGCCTGAAACTGAACTCAGACAAGACGGAAGTCCTCATCCTGGGACCATCACCCTCCGCCTGGGATGACTCCTGGTGGCCCCCCGCCCTGGGCACCGCTACCAAACCAACAGACCACGCACGCAACCTGGGCTTCATCCTGGACTCCTCCCTCTCGATGACCAGACAAGTCAACGCCGTCTCATCATCTTGCTTCCACACCTTACGCATGCTCCGCAAGATCTTCCGATGGATCCCGACCGAAACCAGCAAGACGGTCACCCAGGCACTCGTCACCAGCCGACTGGACTACGGAAACACCCTCTACGCCGGAACCACAGCCAAGCTACAGAGAAGACTCCAACGCATCCAGAACGCATCTGCCCGACTCATCCTGGACATCCCCTGATGCTGCCACATCTCCAGCCACCTGAGGGACCTGCACTGGCTCCCCGTCAACAAGAGGATCACGTTCAGGCTCCTCACCCACGCACACAAGTCTCTCCACGACCTGGGCCCCAAGTACCTCAACGACCGCCTGACCTTCTACACACCCACCCGCCAGCTACGATCGACCAGCCACGCCCTCGTCGCCGTTCCACGCATCCGAAGAGCCACCGCCGGAGGAAGACCCTTCTCCTACCTGGCGGTCAAAACATGGAACTCCCTCCCCATCCACCTTCGACTGACCCAGGACCATCTCGCCTTCAGAAGACAACTCAAGACCTGGCTGTTCGAACAGTAGCGGACCCCTTCCCCCAAGCGCCTTGAGACCCTCCCGGGTGAGTAGCGCGCTATACAAGTGTTATGATTGATTGATTGATTGATTGGTCGTTTGGTGAAGAAGATGAGGTTGGTGATAATTGGGGAGCTATGGCAGTTATGGTGATCAGCAAATAATGTTTCTGGGTGGAGACGGAGAAGTTTGTGTTTGATTTTTTTTTTACCATGTATAGAGAGATGGGGAGGGTAGAGGATGGTCCAAGAGTTTGGGCCGAGTTTAGAGATGTGTGGGGTTGAGATTGATGGTGGAAGAGTGAGTGGAGGCATGATTTGGAGAGAAGAAGGGGGGAGAAAGAGGAAGCACAGTAGATTGGAACGCACTGGTCCTCGAAGTGAGGATAGAAGGTGGTTTATGGGGTAAGCGGGGGTCGATTAAGTGAATCCAAAGCAGACTCAGACAGTGAGAGGTGTGGGTGGGGTTTCAATTACACACAATAGGTAATGGGGCAACGTAATCGTAGGAAATACAATTTCACGATGTAAGGGTGTAAACATAAGCACATTAGGTAAGGAGGCGACGTAATCATATAAATTACATTTCACGATGTAAGGAAGGGCAGCCAAGAGAATTAAGAAGATAAGGCTATAAAGCGGAGGAAGGAATTAAATATAGCATGAACAAATTATAAAGGTAGGACATAATGGTGAACTACACATAGTAACATCAAGATACACATTGAAAGCAAAAACATAGTGACAAAAGGATATAACATAGAGGGCAATCTGAACAATGACTTGAAATAAATTACGATGATAGGAAATGAGAGTGGGCTAAACAGAGGAATATCAAAATATACAAAATAGCAAAATACATAACAAAAAGAGAATATACCTTAGTGAACAGTCAAGGAATACACGAATAAACATTGAAATAGGTTAAAAAGCGCCACAATAGAATAACATATCAAAACAATACAAAATAAAGTGCAAATAATAATTGGTAAAGAGGGGGGTATGGATTAGAAGGTAGTCTAGAATAGAGAGTCAATGGGATGAATGATAAAACTGAGGGAAGCTGTAAAGGTAAAATAAAATGAAATAAAGGTGGATAAAAATAACTAAAAAGCAGATTAAAAAGAAAGAAAGAGAAGGGGAGTGAGTAGAAAGAAGATAGTTATTTAATAAAGATAGCAGAGTAGAGGAATCACGAGTGGGGAGGAGCAGGTAACTACATAATATATAATAAGACAGAATGTAAAGAGAAAGGAGATATCATCAAAAACAAATTGAAGAATTCAAATTGAAAAGTTTGACAAAAAAATTAAAAGCACATGATAAAAATAAGATACGTAGTGGAAGAAGGATATTTCGTAATACACAGTCATAAAATAAAGAATTAAAGAAGAGGAAACATATGTGGTGCATATCAAAAAGAACAACAGTGAAATAACAAATCCAAACGAAAATTAATAAAATGCACACAATGTCCTCATAGAGTTTAGTATGTAGATCAAAGTTCAATCAGGAAGGGGGTAGAAATAAAATAAATAAAATAAAATACTATGTAGTGAGGATAACTGGTGGTGAGGGAGGTACAGTAGGTGAAAAATGAGGTGAGGAATGGTAAGAAAAGATATAAGGAGGTATGAGGGAGCAGGTTGTGAGAAGAAAGTTGAGTGATGTAAAGTGTGATCGAGGCTACCTTCAAAGATGGCCGCCGAATTAGTGTAGGTGAAACCAGTCCTTTCTCAGTGTCTATATCACAGATAGGCAGGAGGAGTTCAATGTCAGCTCTATGTCACTTCTCGTCCTCGCCTCTCCCTGATTTTCTTGTTGCAGAGCTCCTTTTATGTCCCACATAGCATGCTCTTGCTCCCTCTGCCCAATATTTGGTTCGGTGTGGCCGCTTTCAGATTGTCCGCTCCGGTGTGCCTTTATGAAGCCGCCTCGCGGACGTCGCACTCCCGTTGCACTATGGCAGATCTTCTTATTTGTGCACCCTTCAGCGTTTTGCAGGCTCAGTCGATCCCCCGCATCCTGGGCAATAGATAACCGATTTCACTTTATCACCTGGACTTTAATCACTGTACACTGGAATTATATGATGCCAGTCTACAGCTCCCATCTTAAAACAGCCCAAAAGTGAAAAATAAAGAAAATGTAGAAAAATAACAGTCTTGAATATCACAAAATGGAGGTACTTATCTTACTGCAGATAATCCTCTAGTAATTCTTTTGACACTCTCACTCCTCTAAGATTCTCCAGTATTTACTTTATCCATCCATTAGTCGCTCTGGATCTTGTGGAGTAATGAGCCTTCAAAAAAGCCTCCATGTAACACTGAATGGTCGTGTGTGAAAGCTGAAAGGACAGGAATGCACCATATGTTGTAAATAGGATACATTCATGTTATAAATAAAAATTACTTCTGATTCACAACGTTAAGGCTGTGGTATATTCTTTAAATTCCTTATATTCTAGCTTTTACCCTGGTAATGTAGAAAGGCGTGCAGATGCAGTGTTGACCACACCAAGGACCTTGTATTTGTACATATAATAATTCACTGATTCATTATCTGTGATGAATAACCAGTCACAAATATATAAAAACAGAAAAGGATGTTTGAAACATTAATTTTCATAAATAGCAACTTCTTATTATTCTTAGTTCTAAACAACAATTCCATATTTGCGATTCGGAAGTAGTCACGAATATAGAATCGCCAAAATAGAATATTGAACAGACTGCATTGATGACCTCATAACAGGAACGCGGAAGTGATTTACCTGTCCCACATTGCTTGGTTAGCACCTCGCTGTGGGGCAGGAGCGCACCGGAGAGCTGCCACTCTGTCCAGTCATTGGAAGGACAATGATGAAGTAGTGTTCAAACGGAAACACATGTTTTGGTATCAAAACAGAGATTTTGGTACAAGACTGTGACTCCAACAATGACAAACATTTTCATAAAACATATTTGACTGTGCCAGAGGCAACCAAAAATGAAATCCGGGTATCAGTCCAAGAAAGAATGAATGTTGTTGGTGTTCTCTAGAGCACCATTGATGAAATCTGTACGCAACAGTATGATTTCAGTCTCGCACCTAAGAAAAGCTTGCACAAGGAATGTCTGATGCTCAGCAAAGTGGATGTGGTTTTTAATGTCCCCCTGCCATATCCAGTGGAATATATAATTATAGACACATCAAATATTTCACTATCAAACAACGGTTAGAAATGTACACTAACCCATTGACCGTGGCTTGAATTCCGCCGCAGTGCGGGTGATTTATGAGTGGACGTGGTTTTGACGGCCCCCAGGCTTCCTCCGCACACACACGGAAAAGGGTTAAATACATTTAAAAAAACGTAATTGGGTGTTGTATATCATAACAATGTTTATTAACTTAGTAAGACATATTTTAATGTAAATGTAAATTGAATGTAAATGAGTAATTGAAGTATCCAACGACTTTATCTACAACCAGAGAAAAACAAATAATTAAAACTAAAATCTACTTGCTAAATATGTGCATCTTGGTTTTGGATGCACACTAATGCATTATGGAACATGTTGTTACAATAAGACATTTAAGTGTTTCACCTCTCCTGAAAAAAAGATAATATTTCTCACTAGAATCACTGCAGAGCCAGAAACTATTCCAGGAAGAAGGCAATGTATAAAGTATTATTAATGAAGAGATGAGGGAAAAATCCGCTGTACATATCACTAGTAATTTCAAACTAAAAGAACCAACACAAATAGCAGAAGAAACTCATGGACATATCAGATCTTCACAATCCATCTACACAGATTAACAGAAATAATACTCCTGCAACAAGACCCATTACGCAAAGCAGAATATTGCTAAATTGCAGTGTTCCTGTAAGACCAAGGTATTGAAGCCTCAAAATTTACAAGCAAAATTGCAACCTGCTCAAGCATTTCAAAACATTGAGGAATCTATGCTGCAAGTAAAACAACAGCAACTAAGGGACATGTGCTCTTTTGGGACAAATGAAGTGCCGTTAAAAAAACTAAAACACAAGGTTTGAAACACATATCTTTGAGACAATAGCAGAGACTGAAGAATAGCAGGATAGAAGCTGAAGAAATTCGGGAGCGAAAACATGAGGATTGGAAATATAAAGTAAAATATTGTCTGAATATGCAGTGAATTTAATATAGAGTTTGACCAGTGAAAGCCTGGGATCTTCTAATAGACTCTAAGATGACTCTAAAGCAAGAATACAAAGTAATGCTGATGAAGGCCATCCCTGTCTTGCTCCTCTTCTCATTAAGTCTCACACAGGGTCCTTCGGTAGTTCGGGAGAAGTCACGCCACACTCACCCTACACTCTTGTGGAGTTCTCAACAGGAATCTGTGTGGCCTTAACACAATTTGGCTCAGGTCTTCTTTTATTAGGCTCTCCACAAAAGGGGGTAGTGCCCTGCTATGAGAAATGGAGTGATGTCGTTTTCTCATCTTTATGATCTTCTTAATCCACATGAGTGATCTTGTTTGTCTCTGAGGCTGTGAGATTGCTCTACAGTCTATTGTTTAATCACTCCCTGTGAAGCTCTTTGGCTTTCTCATAGTTCACTGACCACAGGATTAAAATTGACAGCCCTGGCAAAGTCATTGCATTAATTTCTACTGTCACATCAACAAACTATAACATAATGTGCATATAAGTCTCATGAGGAAGAAATGTGCATTTATTTCTATGGCTGTTTTGTAGGTGTTGGAGAAACACAATCATCTCCACACTGCTGAACAACGTAGGCCATCGTACAACTAAGATTATGGGAAAAAGGCCACAGTCCAACTCATTTATCCACTTTACTTTGTGCACCTCACATCAAAATTTGTACCTCTCAGTCTGTCCTTTGACATCGTGATGGTACACAGGGTGCCCAGTATTCAATTCACAATGACGATGTGTACCCGGACAGTATTCCAGATGCACTTTGACGCAATCACGCACTAATATAGAGGGAACATATTTCATCACCTGGCCTTAGGGGCATGAAGCTCTCTAGAAAATAACAAGAGTGCCTTTTAATTGCACCTATAAGGACAGTTGTGATAGAAGTCCTTGCAAAAGAACAGAATATTATCATTACAAATGAGGGTGGGGTCGCACACTACTCACACACCAGCGGGATCGCCCCTAAGGACTGTGGTAAGTGTAGTTCGTGTTCCGCGATGCATCTTCTTTCGATTCTATGCTATCTTCGCCATCCCTGGACACGTGTTTCGGGGTATTTACCCCCCATCAGCAGGGATTAGGCCGTGTTCTGGGGTTGCCGGTGGCTGCCAAATATTGCCAGGTTTAGTACCACTCAGGCGTGCAGGTGCGGGGTCCCAGGCTCGTCAGCCAACTGCTCGAGGGAGCTTTAACATTACAAATGGGGGTGGGGGTCGCACACTACTCACACACCAGCGGGATCGCCCCTAAGGACTGTGGTAAGTGTAGTTCGTGTTCCGCGATGCATCTTCTTTCGATTCTCTGCTATCTTCGCCATCCCTGGACACGTGTTTCAGGGTATTTACCCCTCATCAGCAGGGATTAGGCCGTGTTCTGGGGTTGCCGGTGGCTGCCAAATATTGCCACGTTTAGTACCACTCAGGCGCGCAGGTGCGGGGTCCCAGGCTCGTCAGCCAACTGCTCGAGGGAGCTTTAACATTAAAAATGGGGGTGGGGTCTGTGGTAAGTGTAGTTCGTGTTCCATGTTACTAAACCTGGCAATATTTGTTTTCATATTAGTTCCTGAGCGGCCTAGTCTGAAAAGTGGCTGTTGCTAAAAATGTGATGGTGAAATTGAAATTAAAGATGGCCCCCACGCATGCATAAAGAGTGGATGCTCAGTCACGAGTGTATGGCCTAAACTTAGAGCAAGAGATGTCAGGGCCAGCCTGGCCTGCAAACCGTGAAATGTGCCAAAGTTGTGTGCTTTAAAAACCTTGGAAACAGATGAACATTGAAGCCTGAATGCGAGGGACTGTTGCAAGATGCTAAACAAGTACAAATGTGAACATTTGATGAAGTCATGAGAACCCATGGTATGAATATGCACTTTTACGAACTGGTTTGAGCAAGGAGGACATGAGATGGTCATTGCCACCCCTCCAATGGACCAATGAGAAATAAGTGTAGCCCCTAAAAGTTTCAATTTTGGGTTTAGAAAGTTAGAGAATAGGGTATAAAATAGCTTGTGTAAATGATCTTGGTGTGCCCGTTATTTTTCGCACCTTTACTCAGCACGACATGCTGTCGGTTTGGACGATTTTTCTTTATGGTGCAAGAGACTTTAAACATTTTGGACTTTGAACTTTTATGGGGACAAGAAACGAGATCTGTTGTGGAGATTCTATGTTGGGAGGGTGACATCGAGGAGGTTAGAAAGACAGTCAGCTTGGGAACCTCTTCTATGTTCTGCGGTTCTATCAATGGCCATGGGGTAATGAGTATTTTTCATTTTCTTTGCTTAAATGTATTAAATAGTGTTTAGAATGTACTTGTTTAATACATTTTCCGTAATATAAAATTTATCTTTTAATGAATTTAGATACCATTCTATAAAATATAAACTCAAGTCTGTGTTTATTAAAATAAAGTCATGACGAATAAATGTTCAAGTTATAAGCACAATGTTATTGAGATGGATTTAATCCCCATCAACTGATTCCTACTAGTTGGTTCATCAACCAAATAGCGGAGTACCTTGTTGTTGTTCTTTACTGTACTTATCACTGATTCAGGGGCTGTGTGGGTTCAGTGCGTGTGTGTGTGATAATGAAGAGATGTGGGAGAGATCAAGAGATCAACCTAAATAGTAATGGAGAGGTACTCCATGGGTGGCGGCGTTGGTCACACCATCATTTCCTTGTGGTTCTGTAGTTACAGAGGTACTGGATAGCACCTACCCACCAGATGCCGGCCCCAGTTAGGTTGAACTGGGGCATAGACAAAATTGTCTGCTTATCTGCGGCGCTCTAATAGGGGCTTTCTTCGTAGACACCACCAGTACCACAAAAGGGGTGAACAAAACCCCTGACCTCCACACTTGCATATTCCAGATCCTTAAATCTTTTACACACCCCAAAGCGTGTGATCTGGAAGAACCTCCAACCAAAGCTCTATGTGACACTATAGCAGATTATTTTGAGCAGTAAATCGATCTGATTTATGACAAGATCAACACAGCCAATAATAAGAAGTCAATCAGAACTTATGACCACAGCCCCCACAAAGGGGGGTAGCCCTTGATGAGCTTCCTCCGACTGACTGGGGAAGAAGTGGAAACTTTACTACACACTGTAAATTCAGGCTTAATGTAATACTGGCCAAAATCTCCACAGGCCTTGCTAAACAACTGTCCGCCCCAATTTGCTCCCTCCTGAATGCGTCACTAGAGGAAGGCCACTTACCATCAGAATGGAAAGTATCACTAGTCATCCCATACTGCAAAAACACCAAGACCTTTCAAATTTGCACCCAGTATCCCTCTTACCGTTGCTGAGTAAAATTAATAAACATCTGTCAGCTTACGATGAAGATTCAGGTAACCTGGATGTGTCACAGTCAGGCTTCAGGCCTAAACATAGCATGGAGACAGCCCTGGTGGCTGTCATGGACAACATCTGGCTAGCACTAGTTAGAGGGCAATCCACCTTGCTGGTGCTGCAGCTTTTGACATGGTCGATCACAAGATTTTGCTGAGGAGACTAGAGGAATCTGGGGTAAAAGGAGAGGCTTTGAGGTGGATGACAAGCTTCCTTTCAGACCGTTCCCAGACAGTCAACCTGGGACCCTATAGATCTATGACCAAGAGGCTGACCAATTGAGTACCACAGGGCTCCTGTCTAAGCCCTGCCCTACTTAACATCTATGTTGCTCCCCTGGCCGATCTCCTGAGGACGTACAGGGTCAAGCCAATATCATATGTAGATGACACCCAGCTATCTTTTCTTTTAATAAATCCTCTAAGACTGCCTAGACCACCTTCTCCACTGGCATGCTACCAATATTTCAGTAGATGTATAACAACTATCTACAATTGAATGCCAGGAAGACAGAGATGTTCCTCTTCGGAGAAGTAGCACTGATGTGGATGCCAGAATGGCGGCCAAGGGAGCCTGGTGTCTCGCCCGCCTCAAAGTCATCAGTGAAAAATCTGGGGGGGTGAATTGAGCAGAGCCTGAACATGAAGGAGCAGGTGGCCCATATGGTGGGCACATGTTTTCATGTGCTTAGTCTGTTGAGGCGAGAATTTCCTTTCCTTTCAGACCACATACGGAAGACTCTCATTCAGGCGCTAGTTTTGAGTCGACTACTGTAATGCTCTACTAATCTCGGCTAACGAGGCCTCGCTGGATCGCTTACAGGTAGTCCAAAATACAGTGGCACGGCTGGTACTGAATACCCTTCACTGATCTCCGTCAATCCCGCTGCTGCGGAAACTTCACTGTCTGCCGGTATGCAAACGCATAGAATTTAGGGTTTGCTGCATCATTCATAAGGCGGTGTTTGGCAATGGTCCAGCATATCTTGCGGATAAACAGCAATAAAATCCCCTTAGGGACCTGAGATCTAGCTCTAATGCCCTCCAAAGAGTCCCCCGGATTAACAAGTCTAGGACAGGGGAAAAGGTTTTTCGTATCTTGCCCCTCAACACTGGAATTTGCTCCCTATCACACCGAGGCAGTGCCCGGACCATTTTAAGTTCAATATTTGTATTTGTATGTATGTAATACATAAATTGCAATTTATGTAGGCAGGTAATGAGGAGACTCTTCTCTGTTTTGAATTGATTTGAACGGCACACAATACAAGAGTACCTTAAGTGCTACTTTGATTATAATATTTGCATATGTTGCAATATTTTTGGCATGCCTGTTTCAAGCACACATCGAAGAATGTGTTGATTATTGGATCATAGTGCGACGTGAAGTGAATTAGCCAGCTCCCCTAGAGGGAATACCTAAATAGGTTTAGGTATAAAAAACATATTTCTTCATTGGTGATTCTGTATCCCCATGGAATTCAAATATGGACATAATACAAACAAGGATCCTTTTCCGCGCTCTTTTATATATGGAGATATGCAGAGCAATTTTTTGGTGTTCTGCTAGCCAAAGCTAGTGAATTGAGTGTATTTTGGCTACTTGAAAATGAAACAGTCTGTTGGGCTGTTTTTTTTTGCAGTCTTTTGGAATACTACTGAGAAGCTCTTCTTGTAAATATGACTTACAACTAGTATTTACATATGGTTTGGTTTAAGTACAGCCTGTGGGCTGTCCTTTGTTTCTGTCCTAAGTGTTGATTCGAGGGTTAATCGTGTGTTTAAATGTCTATGTGGTTTGTGGTTTTCCCATCAGTAATACTTCTGTGAGTAAATAGCGATTGCGCTTTTTGTGTAAGGATTGCGAGCCTTAAGTGTGCTGTCTTATGTGTCTGACCCCTTCTGTATATGTCTGGAAAGAGCTCAATGTGTTTGTATGTGTTTTCTTGCTGTCATCAGTCTGTTATGCAAAATGCCATTTAATTAAATTAAATAAAAATTAAATAAAAATCCAGAAATGAACCATATGATATGCTAAATAACTGCATGTTACTATTAAATTTATAGAGCAAGCAACTATGCACATGTAAAAACTGCCAATGCTTAAAAGATACAATTAGAATTCACATTGAATAGGAATAAAATAGGCCTCAAAAAACGAAATTGTGTGTTTTGCAATAAATAAACAATTATACAATATTACTACATTTTCCTTAGATACATTGTGTTAGAGATAAACAGGTAAACACATCATCTGAGTAAATTGGATTTTGCTGAACTAAACACATATTATAGAACATGCATTGAAATGCCTCAGTTTCAAATCGACCGTCACCATGCTTACATTTCAACACTAAAAAAGCTTCTCAACAGCTGTGTCAACTGTCCTTAAGCAGCAGCTGTCATTTTATTAGGCCACGGAGAGACAGGAATGTTGACTCAGCTAGGATTTTGGCAGTGCGAACATGGTGTAAAATCCTGCATTTCAGACTGCTGTTTTAAAAAGTTACAAAAATCAGGTTCATTTTTTTGGATAACAGGAAAACATTTAGAGTAAGGATTTCCTTTCTTAAAGCCTTTTTTATAAGCATATTCATGGTTCTGATGTTAAATAATTGTCCTTTTAAAAAGTGGCGCAAAGGTTTTCATGTTTCAAGTTAGGCTTCTGTGCTTAGGCTTATGAATGAAAGCATCTAAATATGATAGGCAATGATTGCTTTTTCTATGTGGAATTATCTAATTGATTGGTTTTATTATAAAATATATATATATATATATATATATATATATATATATTATTACAGAAAAAAATATTAAAAAATAAGTGTTTGAAATTTGTTTTTTAATATTTATAAAGCTTAATACTCATACTGTGACCTCCTAGCATCAAAATAAATTTTAAGTTGTGTTGTACCGCATATTGAGGAAATTTGCATATGAAATATCACTCTGCGCAGGCGTAATAAACTCATTTTTATAAGGGTAATTTTGATATATTTCAAATTTTTCATTCCTGGGCTATCTAGAGAACATTCTGAGCATGACTATTATGCAAAACAATTATAGGATATTAATTTTTAAGTGCCCCAAATATCCAAAGTCGAAATTTGGTCAAAATTCACTAATTTAAAAACAAATTCTGCATTCAGAGTAGCTTTTAAAATGCCTTAGGCTTCAGTAAATGCATACATTTAGGTATAATATAAATAGCTGATTTCTATATGGTTAGACAAGTATATTGTACACTGCTTATAATTGAAAAATGTATAAAACCAGCAGAAGTTATTAAACTGACATATAGGGGTGACTTTGAATTGGGCAAGCCACATGGAAACCATTGCACACAGAATAGGACAGCTGGGAAGGGTTAAAAGTCAGTTCTATATTTAGGAGCCTGGCAAGGCTCCCAGAGCAAGGTCTGCTTTGACATTTTGACATCTGAAACTTTTTGAAAGACTAGATGGCAGCGCAGGGAAAGAAGGAGGAGTTGTGCTTATTTTTTGTTGGCAAAAGCAAGTTTTTATGCACTCATATGAATATACCACAATACAATTGTATATGTGAGATTGGCCATATATACAGCACTAATGCTTTTAGTTTGGCGCTTGCTAGGGCCGAGGCAATGAAATTTAGTTTGACTTCATGTGCCCTCATGTTTCACTTGTACATTTGCTAAAAGGATTGGGGTTTGGGTAATCATGTTTTTAGTTCTCTCAAATGTACTATCTACCTCCTATAACTTTGTTTATGCCCAATGGCTACAAATAGGGATTGATAGTGTTGACAGAAGTGAAACCTGTTTCAGGTTTCCTACTGTCAAAATGGGGGAAGGAGGCTATCTCCTCTACAAATTAAGGCTAGGTAAAATGTATGTTGCTCTCTCTTTTTCTCAATTTTTTTTAGCCTGTCTAAGTTGTCTGTGAAATAGCAATAGGACATTTAATTGGCTATTCAGTAATACTGTTTTAAACATTGTTAGCAATAGTAAAATGAATAAGAATATATGTTATGTTACTGCCAATCCTGTTTGATGAAATTATGACATGATCAGTAGTCTAGATTGTTGTTCCCTTATTTTGATCTTCAAGGGGAACTAGATGTAGGTAGTTTCTGTTCTACAAGTCTTCGGCGATAACACCATTATTGTATGTTATTCTCATGCTATATAGTTTTGCAAGGGCATTGCTAGCTTTTATTAGCTAGTCTGTGTAAATAAACTGACAGTCGTTATTAGAGCTGATGTTGCATAGTTTCGATCATGAAAAGTAGAACGCAGGGAAGATGCCCATGTGATCCTAAGCAAAAAACGTTTTGAAGGAAATATTGTTTTATAGATAAGAACTCCTGTTAAATTAGCAGTTTTCGATTTTCCTGTTGCTTCTATAACACGAGAGCATGGTCCTAAGCGTACCATGTAGGTGCTTTTATTAGGAAGAATCATTTAGAAGTGTCTGCAGTCCTGTTCAAATAATGTAAAGTTTATGAGCAAAAGTGTAGAACATTTCCTTTTTTTGAGGGTTTTCAGATTAGTACACAGGAATACACCAATGTAAGGGTTTAGGGTTTTTCTGTGTTGTTTTTCTCTTTTTCTCACAATTTAGTAAATGAACAGACTTCCTTGGCTGCTTGGGATTGGGTGATGGATTACTCTTGTCAGTTCACCAAAGAGATCCTTTTATACTTGCCATTAGGTCCAGGATGTTGTTTTTTTTACTCTCTCATAGAGAGATGAAAGTGTTCTTGGGTGCATTGCTAATATATGGCGCGTCCCAAGACTAGGAAGTATTCTGACTATCCTCTCTGCTGATAGACTGTTTCTGTGCCTTGCCTAAAGACCTTTTGTTCAGTCCACCAATAGATATTTGCTGCCTTACAACCATTGCCAGAGGGGCCCAGACATCAGATTCAGCCTGGGGAGTCAGCGTCAGTACCAGTCCAGCTTGAAGCCAAAGTGAAGGTAACCAGCACAGGCATTGCTGGCAACTAGGACCTCAGTGAAGGCGGAAGCCCTGGAATGAAGTGTGTACCCCTGCCACTGTCTTGGGCGAAAGACGGGGTCACAAATCAGAAAGGAGAAATTGTGAATCAAGTTTGATGCCCAGCTAAGAGTCACAGACCGACCAGAATGGCGAGGAAGCTTTGCTTGAGGTGACCCCTTTTGAAACAAGGGTTGCTTCAGAGATCCTAGCATCAGGCCTCTGAATCCTGGTACGGAAGTGAATGCAAGATTGCTCCTTTGTTTGTTGGTCAAGAGATGCCTGAGCACACTGGATGCAATGTTTGGCCCCAACGAATGAGCAGTGCACCAGCAGAGCAATACAGGAGTTAGGGAAGGACTTGAGTTTAGGTTACAGGTTCTGTGTCTCTGGTGCCTGTTAGATTGAAGTGAAGAAAACTGGTGCACTGCCTGCGACACTGGACAGGATCGCTAAGAGCATTTGCCTGGTGGGTGACTCCCCTGTTCTGAAAGAAGAGGCTTTTTCAAAGAAACTGGGCTGTGATTCTTGAGTTGCGAGTTGTGCAGCTCCACCGTGGAAACAACAAGGGCCTGCCTGTGAGGCTCAAACGGACACAGGGAGAAGACTCCCCTCTGGCTTGGTTGTACAGCGGCTTCAATTTCTCCAAGGACTTTTTCTTGTCAATAATGTATCCCTTTAATCGCCCCATTTTTGAGGAGGAGTAGCCCTTTGCATCTCTTCATTCTAATTCCTATGGCCCTGCGTGGTCCTCCTGGTCCCAAATATGTTTAATGATCTAGTCCTCTTAAAAATGTAAAAATCAATTTAAAAGGTTTTTATTAGATATGTGCTGTTGGCTATTCTGAAATTTAAATGAATGGTCACTTAAATGCATAGGAGCCCTGAAAATGTTTACTAGATGATTCTAGGATTTGCTTAGGACTAGAAAAATGATAATACTGTTTGTAATACTCTCTCCTGCTATCTGTATGCTAATTATGACCCGATGCTTTGTTCCTTTTGTATTCCTGCTTAAACTTCATATATATACCTGCCTAATGAAATGTTTAGAATGGAAAATACCCACCTAGCAATGAATTAGGATATTGATAAATGTATGAAAATTAATGTGGAAATATTTTCTATGTTCCTACTGGATCATAGGAATGTCTTTAGCTCATGCTAAAAGGACTATCTGTTAAATATTGCAGGGATTTGTTAGCATGAGCTGAAAGCCATTTTGTATTTTGGCAGCCATTTTAGGTAGCCATGTGCTCGCCATGTGCTGTTTCCCTCTTCAGATCCTTGCACATGCTCTGAAGGGCCTAGCTAGTAGAATGCACCTGCTTCTCTAGTATAACTATCAGGCTATTTTTGCTACTGTATGGAGAAGTAGCTCTCCTCCCACTTTGTTGAGCAAGCAGATCTTGAATGCCCATATTAGACATTTTGCATGCGTACATGAGCCAGGACTGCCCCTTGGTCTTATGCTGACTATGTAACCCTAAGCATATATACGGCCCCAGTTTTCTGTACTCCTTAGACTGCCTCAATCAGTTGCTAAGGCTTCTGTGTGACGTAGTCTCCCTCATTTGAGATTAATGAATGCATTATTTTTATATTTTAGCTTCTGTGCCAATTTCTTCTTTGTTGGTTTAAAAGGACCAAGTATCAGTGGGACCCCTGAGAAGGTTTCTATGTACTTCAGTTCTACCTTAAATTTATAATTTGCTGTGGAGTGGGTCTTGGCTCCTGGGGGCCACACTCTAATGCAGCCACAAACCCCCATACCATTGTTGCCTCTAACTGGGCTCGAAGATGCTCTGGAAATGCTGCCACTGAGGTTGTGGATCCCTGGGCTTCAGCCCTGATGCCCCTACGCCACTACACTTCAGCCATTTTATAACCTGACACTCTCTCCTTTCCCTTCCTTCTGGGAATCAACAGAATCACAGCTACGTGCTGCCCGTGAAGGGGCTTTAGAAGATGCCCTGTAGGGTGAACAACTGCATGAATAGCTAATATGCGGCTTCTGCGACCACTGTGGAGAAGTGTGGCTCAATGGTTAGAGCGGCAGACCCTGATGCAGAGGTCTAGCCCGGGACCAGGGTTCAATTCCCCGCCTCGGCGGGTCTTGGGCTCAAAATTCCACGGACCTGATAATTCTCGCCTCGGTGCCTATTCCAATCATGGAGTCCCACTCTGCAACTCTGGGCAATAGCTTGCTTAATCTCCACAACGGCCCCCACAACGCTAAGGATGCCTGGCCTCCACCTTGGGGGTGCCCAGGAGTGGACACCTCACAGGGAAAGCCAGGATGGGTTCCACAGCGGTATTCGTACAAGCACCTTGAGACCCTTGCGGGTGAGTAGTGCGCTATACAAGTATCAATTTAAATTTACACTTTTAAATGTATATACCTTTATTTATTCTTTAGCTAGAAACAAAACTTAAAGTACACAAAAATTGTACATTTCTAAACTTATACCTTAAAATTATAATGTATTCAACAGCTGTGATGTATTGTAACCTGTGCATCTCCAGGCACACTATATGCAACTTAGTAGCCATTCTGCATTAACTATAAATTGGGGATTCTCCACGCACTGCTTACAAACTTTTATATCATGAGTTATACCATCTAATATAATATTTACAATAATAGTTGTGACAAAACAAATATCTTTTGTGAGAACACAGTGTGTGGTACAGTGGCCAGTTATTATGAAAGTGCTAATAGGGAACTGAATGTCCCAATTATTGTTTTCAACCCATTTTAGTCTGAGTCACTGGATGTCAATGTGAAAGAAATACCGTTTCTTCATAAAATACAATTGGTATTTGGATTCCTAGGGGTAGCAGGGTCAGTGTTACCAAGAAAATCACGGACAATTTAGCATTTTTCTTTGTTTTTGATTGTCCCAACATTTCTGCCTTTCCTCTTCTGTTTCTGTCTATCAGCACATCCAGATCAACTAAACTTTCATGGCTTGCACATGAGCTATTAATTCACTATGACAAATCGCTTTTTGTTCATTTGCTTTCACAGAACACACACAGCACCAGTTAGCATGAGTGGGTGGAACCCTGAATATATATAAGGCTCTGTAATGCAATAGAAATTCACAATTGTACATCTGGCTCCGTGACTAGAAATACAGGTCTACTATGAAAGCTATATTCAATACATGGAGTTAGGTGATTGAATGTCCAATATAGAAAAGGAGAGGAACTTAACTGAGGGTCCTCAACTCTGAAGTTGAGTTACAGGTATAAAAGGGCAAGAAATGGGGTAGATGAGAGGGGTGGTAAGTACATGAATCTGGCACTGGAATAAACAGAGGGTACTCTGCTACATGATCCAGCCTGTCAAGCCTGGATATGGAGAATATGGGGTGGTCCTATTGCATTGGGGATGGCAACCTCATGGATTAGTGATAGTCATTGCAAGGCCATCGCAGCCAGTGAAAGAGCAGGATGTCGTAACTGCACAGAGGAGCAAGAAAAGAATCCAGAGCAGAGGACAGACACGTTCACATAGGCATAGTCTCATCAGTTGCTAGAAAGAGGCCCCAAACCACCGCTAAGGCATCCAATTTGTTGTACAGTTTACATGTTGTGCGTTCAGGACTACCAACTGTGTGAAGTTCAATCCTCCATTCAATGGGGGTAGGTATGGTGGGTTGCCACAGGATGCAGCACTTCTTCATGACAAGAGAGGTTTCTAACCACTGGTGATCATGAGTCACCTAGTTGAGGAGGTCAGTGGTGTAGAACGGCGAGTTGCATGGTGCGGGAACCGGGAAAGGGCTGTGTCGACAAAGCAGGGAGCATATATCCTTCACAGCAGGCGTAAGACTGACGCAGGCCCTTTCACATGGGGCTTGCCCCATGTGAAAGGATACATTGATGGAGTTGCGTCACTTTTGTGACACACTCCAGCAATGCGTCACTTTTGCGCCATACAGTTAAGTCAGAAATACTGACGTATCTGTAACTCCTTGCACAATGATGCGCCATACTGTAAATATGACGCATCATTGGTGTTGCAAGTAGGGCGCAGTGAAAAGTGATGCATCACTGTTTTCACGCAGCGATGCGTTACTTTTCATAAATGAGGCCCGTAGAATTGATCACAGCACTCCGGACTGCAGCTCTAGCAGCGGTCATTTGTAAGGAGCTTTGCCCCATTGAGATTCCAGAGCAGCCTGTACCAGTCATGGAGAATTCAGCACATCCACATCCTGTGGACCTCCTTCCAGGCTGACAGCATTATCTCCAGGATATGACTGGAGGAAATTAATTGATAGGAAGAGGGTAGGTATGGAGGTAGAGAAGTGAGTGAGCCTCAAAGCAAATGGTGTTCCAGTCAGATCCATAGTGGGGTATCCCAATGGGCCCAGATGGGCCGTAAGTACAGAAAGCTAGTTGGAACACAAGTTAAAAGGCTCTCACATGGGATGATCACAGGCCTCCAGGTGTCATATCTGGCCATAGATGAGCTGCCTTGACCTGGGGTGTACTCCTGCTCCAGAAGTAGGCACAGGGCGCTCCAGTGGTTGTCCCGGTGCTTCCGTGGTTTTCTGGTTTCGCCAGGTTTTCTCTAGGCATCTGCATGAGCGTCTGGCTTCTTATAGTTCTGTGGTGAACCAGGCGGTGCAAGCTTGTCGGTGCAGCAGGAGAACCAGCGGTGAAATTCTGTGGCTGCAGAGTTGGTGTTGGTCATGGTGCTCGGGGGGTTTGGAGGGGGGTGTTGTTGAGGTGTTCCTCTGTGACCTTGCTCCAGTTCCGTTGTGGAGGGTGCGGGTGGGCTTGGGTACGGAGGTGGTGTTGAAGGCGAATCGGACGCAGTGGTGGTCCATCCAGAGGGAGTGGGTGGTGTGGCTGAAGCGGATGGGTGTCCCTCCTGCGAAGATGGGGTCGAGGGTGTGTCCAGCTCTGTGGGTTGGCATGTTGACCAGCTGCTTTAGTCTGAGGTTGGCGAGGCTGTCGAGGAGAGTGTTGCTGTCGGGGTCATTGCTGGTATCCAGGTGGAAGTTCAGGTCCCCAAGTAGAATGTAGTCCATGGAGGTGATGGCGTGGGGTGTGGCAACCTCTGCGATGGTAGTAGTGGGCAGGGTGCGAGGTCCTGGCGGTGGTCTTGGGGCTGGTCTGGATCTGGAAGTGGAGGTGCTCAGTGCTGAAGTGAGGGCCACTCGTGCTAGATGTAGAGAGTCGGAGGGGGTCTTATATGCGATGGCGGGTGGAGGGTGCCGTCCTTTCTCAGGACCTTGTAGCCGTCATGGATGGCCGTGGCGATGTCAGGGCTGGAGGATGAGTTGGAGAAGGCGACATCAGGTGATAGGGTGTTAATCAGGTCCCAGATTTCTATGGCGTGTCGGTGCAGGGAGCGCATGTTGAGGAGGATGCATGTCAGGGTTTTGTTGGTGTGTGCATCAGGCGGGCCTTCGACAGTAGTGGGAGCTATGGCAAAGGTGAAGGATCTGCGGCAGGGTCTGCACGAGAACCGTCCATGGGTGGTGTTTGGCGAGGGTCTTGAGCAGTCAGGATTGAGTACATGGAGGGTGGTCAAGTTGTAGCAATGTTGTGGTGGTGAGCCTCAGCTAGGCCTACCAGTGCAAGGGATTCGCCCTTCCCTGCACAGAGTCCTCAGACCAATAGGAAGAAGTTGGCACAGAAACTGGAATAGAAAAGACAGAGTTTATTAAACCTCATGAGATGGAACTACATACACACAGCACCCTTCGGTAATGCATGAAGTAGCACACTGAATAGAAGGAGCTTGTTCCTTTAATACCCACACAGGGGCTCAAATGAAGGCGGTACAAGTACAGAATGCTGGTTGTAAGTACATATAAGGTCATACAGAAAGTGTACAAGCAGCAAGTGGGAGGAGCTAACAGTTAGCTAATTCTGGTGGGCACATCCTGACAGTTACAAGTTGAGGACAGCTGTAAGCTCAACTGAGCATGTGCGAAGCAGAAGAGGCTAAATATATCTTGTCTCTAGGCAGATTTCAAGAGCAGTTAACAGGGAGGTAGGACAGGGCACATGGCAAGCACATGGCAAACAAAATGGCTGCCAGAAATAAAAAATGGATTCCACAAAATGGACAAGATAGTCTCTAAATACAAGGTGTCTTCTGCTAATGCTTAACCTAATCGCTACTAAATTACAACAGACGACCCTTTCAGCATTAGCTGAAGACATTCGATTATCTGGGGTAATCTAGATATGCATCCTGTACATTGATGCTCATCATCTCAGCTATCTATTTATTTAACATTTGCTGTGCTTTTGTATCTGCAATATTTCTTTTGGCAGGTGTACAAGCAGTGATGCACATGGAGCAAAGCATAGGACCACAGTGTATACAATTACAGGATGTAAATAGTATCACCAGTAGTATACATAGAAGAGGAATTAGCTTCCAGCCCCTAGTAGCAAAGAGTGTCCACATCCAGTTTGAAAATGTCCATGTACCAGTCTCTGTGTGAATTTCTGCAGCAATCTTATGCAGTTTTGAGATTGCATCATATACTGAAGGTGAGTGATCTGGTATAAACACACAACAACTGCTACCGATGATGCGACATGCACCACCTCGATCAGCAAAAATCACGTCTAACAACATCCTATTTTGGAGAGCTAAATTCCTCGCAATTTGCAGTTCCTCTGTAATGTTCCCAAGTGCCATAGCTGTTTGATTGATAACAGCTTCCACAACACGAGTTAAACGCCTTATCTTTCTGCTATTCAATGTAGCACCCGCAAAGAAGAACAAACCAAATTGAAATCGACATATTGTTGCAAAGTGGTGTCTGTCTGGTCAACTTCATCTACACTTATTGTTCGTTTGTATCCATTCTTGGAAATGTCATTATACAACTTTAAATTCAGGTGATATGATGGAGGGGCCAAGAACACAGGTGGTAACAAAAATGATATGTAACATACCCCGGACCACCCAACAGGTAATTGATAGTATCCTTTATTATCACATACAAAATAAGTATTATGTGAAGATGTAAAACTGCTGTTATTAGCACCTTCAATAGTCAATGTCAAAATTCAATTCACTCCGTCCTACTGGAATTCTCCCAACACTACTTATACACAGTTCTGCTTTAGCTCTGGTCCCAGAAATTGCAAAATGTCCATTGTCTTTGATAGTCCTCATATTCGTGAAGACATATGGTGTCGAAATATTGTCCGGTTGGTATTCTTCCCGTTCCCATTTAGTCCCTTTAGCTTGAGGACAACCAACTTCATCTTGATAGCATACTTTATTCAGACGAAAGATAATTCCTCCTACTGAAGGCTTTCCGAAAGCAAACAAAAGAGCATACCAAGCTTGACAAGAACCATTATGGGAAAAAGTTAGAGGAATAAAAGGTGTTCCTCCTTTCTTTTGGTGTGCAGGTATCATTCCACACACCCAGCAGTTGGTAGCATTCGTCGCATTGTGTGTATGATGCAACATCTAGATGAATGTGTTATTTAAGTATGATTGTCGATGTTTCTGCTCATGGTAGGGAAGTGTAAAATAGTGATGTTCCACTGAAGCTGGAGTAGTGGCAACAGGAAGCTGTCGAGCAGGAGCCACTTTCTCAACAAACCAGGTGATTATCGCCATAACCACCAGAGCAACAACAAACCCTACAGCACAAATGATTCTTTTGTTATTCATTTCAGCAACAGTGATAATTCATCTTTCTGAAAATCGTTGAAAACAATCGTTGGATCTCTTATCCCTTGGACAGACGCTGATTTCTTCACCACGGGCCAAGACGGGTGTCACTACACTAACGCAGGGCTGATCACCCCCCTTGCCACATCGGCTTTCCGTTTCACTAACCCAGGGCGGTAGCTCAACCAGTCTTTTTCAATACTGCAGATTCTTTACTCGGTCTCAAGTGGTATCACAATGCTCCAGGAATCATGTGGTCCGGGAAGACTTCTGCAGATTTATCAGGTGAGATAGCTTGACCTTTCTCCGTCTCCAGAATCTCTCGATGGTCGGTCAGCACAGCACTGGGTCCATAACACAGTCTGTGTTATGGACCCAGTTCTTCTTGTTCGTCACTTGAACTGCTGTCCTTGTCGCAAGGAGCACTCGGACCTCGCCACCTCTGTTTCAGGCTGTTCGATCTGTCGTAGACCTTGACCATCACATAGTCGCCAGGACGGAGTTTGTGGGCCTCACTGTAGATCTGTCAGGAAGCGCTTCTCGAACCTGTTGCTGAATAGAGATCAAACTGTTGGTTAACTGTGCCAAATAATCATTCATCAAAACACAAGGAACATCATGTATGAGGAGTGGCTTAGGAACTCCCCAAATATTCATTGGTCTCCCAAAGACCACTTCGTATAGGGTGAGACCAGATCGTGAATGTGGCGCGGATCTTATGGAAAACAATGCCATGGGTAATGCATCTGGCCACTTAAAAGACATGGAAGCCAGTATTTTCGCCAACTTCAATTTCAAAGTAGCGTTGCACCTCTCCCATAATCCTGCTGATTGTGGGTGGAAGAATGTATGGAATTTCTGTTTGATCCCTAATCTTTTCAGGACATGCTCATCAACTTGCCCAATAAAATGAGGTCTGTTGTCGCTCCACAAAAGCTTACAAACACCATATTTAGGGAAAACTCCTTTAGAAGCTCCTTTGCTGTGGTGAGAGCAGTATTATCCTTTGTAGGGTATGCCTCTATCCATTTGCTGAAGGCACATACCACCACTAGGACATATTTCAGATTATTGCAACGTTCGAGTTGGATGCCCTAGGGTAACTGCGCGCTATATAAAATTTTAAATAATAATAATAATGTAATCCGTCTGCAAAACTTCAAAAGGTGCTGTTGGTGTAGCAAACCCTCCTGTAGGAGTCTGTGTCGCTTTTCCAGGATTATACTGCCAACAGATCAAACAGGACTGTACAACTCTTTTAGCTGTGCTGGCAATTTCAGGATGCTCCCAAACTTGTGTAAGCTATTTAGTTATTGCTAGAACTCCAACATGTGCCAGCCCATGTGCCATTTGAACCATAGGTTGTAAATAGGCTGCAGGCAATTTCCACTCATTCATTTCTTTGTTACGCCAACAGCCCTCATCGTCTAACATTCCTTCTTTAGACCATTGCTCAAGTTCTTCAACAGAGGCAGATCTCTGTATATCCAATACTTCCTATCTAGCATCATGTCAACGTTCAGCTTGTGATTTCACTACGTACAAGGATGTAGTGCTTCGCTGCATCGCAGTCTCACGAGCTACACGATCTGCAAAGGCATTGTCTTGCCCTATTTTCTCAATGATTTTCTTGTGTGCGCTACACTTCATGATAACAACTCTCTTTGGGTATGTAAGTGCAGTCAAGAGATTATGTACTAATTCTCCGTGCATTATCTGCATCCCGTGGGATGTAAGAAAGCCTCTTTCCTTCCAGAGTAGGCCAAAATCATGAACCACTCCAAAAGCATAGCGGCTATCCGTGTAAATGTTCACACACAAATCAGTGCTAAGCTCACACGCTTGTGTCAAAGCTGCTAGTTCAGCTGCTTGAGCCTACTTCTGAGGTATGCGAGATGTTTCCACTACTATCTCCAGCGTGGTGATTGCATAAGCAGCTGTAGTCGGTCCATCTGGTAACTTCAAACAGGACCCATCAACCCACAGTTCCCCATCTACATCTGGAAGGGGCGTATCTTGCAAATCGATGCAACCCTTTGTCTGTTCCTCAGTAAGGAATATACAATTGTGAGGCTCCTTAGACTGAGACTGAGTCGCAGGATATGGCAACAAAGTGGCTGGGTTCAGTGTAGCACACATGTTCAAGGTAATATGAGGTGCTAACAGTGTCAGTTCGTATCCTGTCAAGCGAGCACCAGTTAAATGCTGTGTCTTGGTCTGATTCAAAAGGGCATCTACGCATTGAGGTACTAGCACCAACAGTTTGTGTGACAAAACTATCCCTTCACTCTGACGTATGGACACAGCTGTCTCTGCAACTGAACGGAAGCACCCAGGCAATGCACGAGCAACAGGATCAAAAACTGCAGAAATGTATGCGCAAGGATGCTGCTTATCCCCGTGTGTCTGTACTAAAACTGACAATGTACATCCATCTTTCTCATGTACATAGAGTGTAAAAACCTTTGTGTAATCTGGTGTGCCTACCTCTGGTGCAGAGCAAAGAGCTTGTCTTAACTGACGAAAAGCATTTTGACATTCATCTGTTCATGGAAGGGGGATCGGAGTGTTTTTAGTCAAAAGCGATAGCAGGGGTTTAACAATGTGTTAAAAGCCCAATACCCATTGCCTACAAAACGAAGTCAAACCAATGAATGCATTGACATCTTTCTATGTGGAAGGTACTGGGGTGTCTAAAATTGCTTGAATGCGATCTGGTGTCAATGCATGGCCCTCCTTAGGCAGAAGGTGACCTAAGTAGGTTACCTTCGGTCTACAATATTGCAATTTCTTTTGTGATACTTTATGATGGTGTGTAGCAAGAAAAGAAAGCAAAGACAAAGTACATTTTTCACACTGCTCAGGCGTATCAGCTGCCAACAAGATGTCGTCGACATATTATATGAGAGCCACTCCTTCAGACAAAGTAAAGGAATCGAGTTGTCATTTTAAGGCTTGACTATAATTACTCGGACTCTCAATGTACCCTTGAGGAACTCTACAAAATCTATATGATCTATTATTCAGACTAAAACCAAAGAAATATTGGCTATCAGGATGAATAGGAATCGAGAAGAAAGCATTCTTCAAATCGATTACAGAAAATGTAGTTGCTGTCGGAGGGACCAGAGTAAGTAATGTCGTTATGTCAGAAACCACCGGGTACTGCGGTACTACAATCTTGTTGACTTCTCCTAAATCAATGATGAATCTATAAATCCTGGTGTCAATATCTTTTTTCAAAATGGGAAGAATCGGACTATTCCAAACATTGTAAGGAACTTCTTCCAAAACCCCCACTTTAATCAAATCATGAACAATGCATGTAAGTGCTTCTTCTCCTTCTTTAGAAATTTTATACTGAGGCAGTGTTGGCAAAGAAGCACCCTCCTTGACACTAGTATGCACTGGCGGAATAACCATTTGCCCTACATCAGTGTCTGAAGTAGCCCACAAAGTACTAGGGAGTGAAGCTAATGCAATGCCCTTTTTAATAATTCAGGATCTCTCAATCACAGGGTAGTTGTCATTCAAAATAACCCGTACTCCTTCCGGAGAACATCGTATCGTAGCCATGAACTATTTGAGCATCAACACCCACAATATTATTCGGTGTGTTTGGCGAGAGCAATAACGGACATGGAGCAATAAACTTATCAACATGGAATGCAAGCGGTTGCGACAGTGGGCTAAGGGAAGGTGTTCCATCAAAACCTATCGATGTAATAGTAAGCCAGACAGGGGAGCCCTAGGAACCAAATGTTTAGACAAGGCACTACGAGTAACTCCTGTAACAACCAGAAACTGATCAATAGAACTCAAAACATGTGCTGTAACATAGGGACCCTTCTGATCTACTGGAACTTCAACTGATTCCTTACCCCATCCTAGGCAATCCTATGCATAAGCAGAATCTTGTAAATCAGATGGCACATAGTCGGACATTTGATATTGGTTCCTTCTATCAAAAGTGTTAAACCCGTCCTGCCCACGTGTATTTGCATCAAACCTAGCGTGATCATTCGTGCTTCCTCTAGGCCCTGAATATCCTGAGCGATTTCTCATTTGTACCCGGCCACGTGGACACTGCTGAGCACGCAGTACTGGAAAATCAGAAAGCCAATATCCAAATTTCTTGCAGTACGCACACTGATCAACAGACAAATTCGAACAAGTATAAGAAGGAAAAGACGAACCATAAGATCCACGTCCACCTCTATCATTACCTCTAGAAGGTGGCCCATAAGCTTGAGCTAACATAACCTTTGTTTTCAACTCTTTAGACTTTTTATCCTCATTACTTTTAGCTTCTAATTCTTGTTGCTCATAATACTGAGCCATGGTTGAGAGAGAATTGGGAGAAGAGGTAGTCCATGAACTCTCACTGGCCTTCAGGCGACTAGCTTTTCCTGGCAAAAGGTTTGCGACATATTTATCGACAAACAGATGTCTACCCATGTCATCTGTCAATGACTGGCCACTAAAATCGTGGAATGCTTCTTCAAAGCGTGTGAAGAATTCAGAAACTGATTCATCTACCTTTTGCTTGCAAGACGCTAACACTGTCCAATCTATCTTTATTAGGGGAAATAATCATTTTAACTCAACTAATATAGCTGCCGGAAGATTTAAAATTAACTGACACGGTTTCTGTGCAGGTTCTCTATCTTCATCTAACTGCTCTAAATCTTTCCACAATGCTCCAAATGTTGCACGATCATCAACTTTATGCACCGTTCTCCACATATCAGGCGGTAATATTAGTCCAAAAACAAATCAATATCAAGCAAAGTCATAGTACAAGAGCTAATGGCACCCTCAACTTCCTCATAAAAGTTTGCTGGATTCTTTCGCAGATCAGGCAATGCATGTTTAAGGGCCATAACATCTGCTCTATTCCAAGGAGTGTAAACCCAATTATAAATAAAATATCCTTTAGCATCTACAGAAGTCTTATCATTTGTACCCCTTCTTTTAGGAGGAACATATAAAGGCGCGGCTTCCCGCATGGGTTTCACATTAATTACAACATTCTTATCTGTTTCAGGAGTAAAAGTTTGTGCCATGCTGATTCGGGATGTTTGTGCAGCAGCGTCTGCTGCCTTTTTCTCCTCTCGCAAACGGGCTGCTTCAACACGCAGTTTAACCAAGCATCGTGTCAGCCACCTGGGAGAAGACAAAAAGACCTTCACGTAGTTTTTTACAATCAGCTGCTACATCATCGGGCTTTATTTCTTCCGAATATTTTCTAAACCGTTCGATAACCTCTGCGGCAAATGTATCGGTAAATATATATTTGCTCCCTTTCCTGCCAATCTTTTATACTATCTAAAAGTTCAGAAGCAGTGGCAGTACTACGAATGGCTTTAAGCGCAGCAGATCTAATCTGAGACGCACATTCAGCAGATAACATCAAGCGAGTATCTCTAGCTTTGTCCTGGTCTGTAGGAGAGTCCTCATCGGAGTCATAAGGAGCAGAAGGAAGAGTATACGGAGGTGGACAACGATCTAATGAGAGAGAATCATCTTGGGGTTTATTAAGAATAGGATAAAGAGGTCTACGAACAGTGTATTGGCCATTTGCCTTTAAATGACGCTCCCTATCTTCCCTCTTTTTAATTTCTTTAATTTCCCTATTTTTCATTTCCAATGCTTTCACATGAATACTCTTGCGTTGTACTTTTTCAATCAAGGCTTGCTCACACTTCATTCGCTCACGCACTTCTTTTTCCCACATTCGTACACAGTCAAACATATCTTGCCCAGCCTTTCGCTTAAACATCCGTTGCTCCACATACTGAATCGTTCACAAATCAAATGACCCATGCATAGGCCAACGCAACTCAGGATCTTTACGAGTGTATTTGTTCCATAACATGCTGTACATTATGGAAGAAATACCATACTTAATATACATGTCCCTATTAGGCGTCCCCTCCGAGGGGCCGGTTGTGCTTCGTCGAGTTTCAAACTGGTACCACTACAGAAGCAACACATCCTACGAAGTTTGCTGGAAACAGGCATGCCAAAAATAGTGCAGAATATGCAGCATTTATTAATCAAAGTAGCGCTTAAGGTACTCTTCGTACGTTGCGCCGTTCAAACAAATTTAGATAGAGAAAAATCTCCTCATTATCTGCCTATATGAATTGCAATGCATATATAATTATCAAACAAATAATAATATTGGCCAATCTTACAAACAAAAGCTGCAGTAAGTGTTACTAAACTACCTTACCAATCAAAGGCATCAAAAAACTAACAGCAAGTGCCCCAGAACGACTCTTACCAATCATATGGTGTCCAGGTTCCAACTGCCAAGTTCTCAAATTGACCAAATGGTCACTGCACGGCGAATCAACAGAAGAGATCTCAGTTGAGGACCGGCGCCACCTGGATGGTCAGATCAGAAGGAAAGGAAAAACCCCGTGGGTGCCAAGACTCGGGTCTGCTCAGGCAGCGTTCGCGTCCAAAGCGTGATTCCAATCCTTCGTCTCAACCAGTCCTTCAGGCATCCGAGTCGCCGATGAGCCCAGCGTTGGAAGCGGCAATTTGTGGTGGTGAGCCTCAGCAAGGCCTACCAGTGCAAGGGATTCGCCCTTCTCTGCACAGAGTCCTCAGACCAATAGGAAGAAGTTGGCACAGAAACTGGAATAGAAAATACAGAGTTTATTAAACCTCATGAGGTGGAACTACATTCACACAGCACCCTTCGGTAATGCATGAAGTAGCACACTGAATGGAAGGAGCTTGGTCCTTTTATACCCACACAGGGGCTCAAATGAAGGTGGTACAAGTACAGAATGCTGGTTGTAAGTACATGTAAGGTCATACAGAAAGTGTACAAGCAGCAAGTGGGAGGAGCTAACAGTTAGTTAATTCTAGTGGACACATACTGACAGTTACAAGTTGAGGACAGCTGTAAGCTCAACTGAGCATGTGCGAAGCAGTAGAGGCTAAATATATCTTGTCTCTAGGCAGATTTCAAGAGAAGTTAACAGGGAGGTAGGACAGAGCACATGTCAAACAAAATGGCTGCCAGAAATACAAAATGAATTCCGCAAAATGGACAAGATAGTCTCTAAATACAAGATGTCTCCTGCTTATGCTTAACCTAATCGCTGCTAAATTACAACAATGTGGCCTAGGGGAACTGGGGATTCTGGCGCTGGTCGCAGTTGGGTCATGGACGGGCGCAGATGGGCTTGCCTTAGGTATGCCCATGAGTAGGGGAGGGGGTGGGACTGGAAGAGGGAGGCTGGATCGAGGGCTGAGTCAGCGGAAGGGGCCGCAGGGTCAGTAGTGGCGGGAAAAATGGCAGAACCTGTGACAAAGGTAAAAAAAGACAACAATAGAGCAAATGATACACACTAATGCCTGAATACAATGAAATTGTACGTCAATCAGGCCACGTGGACACTTGCTGGGATACCGGGCAAAAGCTAAGAAGAAGGCTGCCGGCATGAACACCGGAGACAGGTGGAGGGCTCTAGCAGAGGCGCTGCAGGTGGAGCTGCGGGGGAGAGTGCTAACCTGGACCGGAGGTCTAAGTATTATACGCGCTCCCCCGTAACGGCTGCCATTAGTAGGGGAGGGGGCGGGACTCGAGGAGGGAGGTGGGATCGGGGGCTGAGTTGGGGGGAGGGGCCACAGGGGCAGCAGCGGTGTAAAAAAATGGCAGAACCTGTGGAAAAGGGAAAAAAAGACAGCAACAGAGCAACTAATACACACTAATGCCTGAATACAATGAAATTGTACGTCAATGAGTCCATGTGGGCACTTGTTGAGAAGCGAAGAGCAGGGCTGCCGGCACGAACACCGGGGACAGGAGGAGGGCTCTAGCAAAGGCGCTGCATGCAGAGCTGCTGGGGAGAGTACTGACCTGGACCTGGACATTAGGAGGGCTCCTCAGTAAACTCCTGTGACAATAGTGCCAGTCCCTGCTCTGACTGCACCGGTAGGTCAAAAAGGTCCAGGAACAAATTCACCTATTTAGGTTTGACCCCCTGTTCTGTGGCATACAGGGAAGCTTGAAAAATTTTCAGAGGTGCAATAATTACATATGTACCCACAGCTACCACAGCACCAAGACAGCCCTGATCACAGCCCCCGATGACATCAGGGACCTCCTAGACTGGCAAAATGGCAGGCCTCATCCTACTGGACCTATTAGCCACTTTTGACACCATCTCCCATTACATCCTCATCAACAGTCTCTACTGCATTGGGATCCAGGGATTCACACTCAAATGGATCTCCTCATACTTCATCGGAAAAACCCAGAGGATCCATCTCCCACCGTTCACCTTGGAGCCCAAAAAGATCATCTGCGGAGTCCCCCAAGAACCATCTCTCAGTTCTACCCTCTTTAATACCTACATAACCCTGTGGGCCTACACTGTCAGATTGAAAAAACTCAACATCATCTCCTACATCGACCATAATCAGCTCATCTTCTCGCTGTCCGAAGACCCCTCCACCACCAGAGCCAACTTCCACAGATGCATGATGAACGTTGCTGACTGGATGAAGGACAACTGTTGTGATCTCAGCACAGATAATACAGAAGTCCTGAACTTTATGAACAACATCTCGCCATGGAACAATACATGGTGGCTCACGGGACTCGGCCCACTCCCAGCCCCTACAAACCACACCGTCAACCTCAACATCGTACTGGACAGAAAGCTATGCATGAAGAAGCAGGATAACGCAGTTTGATCTGCCTACCTATGCACTCTTCGCATGCTCAGCAAGATCTTCAGGTTGCCTCCAGTCAACACCAGATGGACCGTCATGCAGGCACTCATCCCCAGCTGGCTGGACTATTAAGAGACTTCTGGCAAATCTAAAACTCAGTAGCAAAACTCATCCTCAACCTCCCCAGAAGGACCCACATCACACTCACATCACACGCCACCTTAAGAAAATACACTGGCTCCTGATCAAGAAGAGATGCTAGTTCACGATGCTGACCCACTCCCACTAAGCCCTGGACAATAAAGGACTAGCATACATCAACAAACGCCTGTCCTTCCACCAGCCACACAGATACCTTATGTCTACTTTCCTGCTCCTCATAGACAGACCCTGAATCTGCTGACCCAAATAACGGAGGATGCTCCTTATTGCACCTGCCGGTCAAGACATGGAGCAACCTTCCCCTGCACCTCAGGATCACTCTGTCACGACAGCAATTCAGAAAAGATCTCAAGACCTGGATATTCAAATGAGAAAACTACCACGCAGCAGTCAATCTCTCCAATGCCTCAAGACTCTTACAGGTAATTTGATGTGCTTTATAAATGTTTGATTGATTGATTGACAGATTGACTGATTGAGGCAGAACAACTCCAAACCGGGGTAAATACCCCTAAGTAGATTATTCATAATTATGACTCATAGTTGTATTTTTTTATATGTTTGTTTGGTTGGAATTTAGCTCAGCAATTATAATCATGGCCTCAGTACAATTTGGTATTTACTCAATAAATGAGCAGTACATAATTTCATACAGTTAATTTCAATATATTTCTATGGGATGATGCCAGCAACCAGAGATGTGCTCCCAGTTACACACAAAGAGTTCAGCCGCATCCTGTAAACATAGCTCAGGTATCCTGTGCCCCACCCCTTCTGTGAGAGTATAAAAGGCATGCCCTGAGCATGAGATGTGCAGAAGACCCAGCAAGTGATCCAGGTCAAAGACTCCATCATCCTACTCCTTACTCTTCTAGCACCATGAGGGCCTTCCTTGCAGCTGTGGCCATGCTCCAGGCACTGATGACTGGAGGTAAGATGGTCATGGCCTTGTGCAGTCTTGATTGTTGTGAGTATACACAAAGGTGTGCATAGATATTAAGAGAGCAATGTTCAGACAGAGCTTAATTCGCTCCAGAATTTACCTGTAAGTTTAAATGTCCCCAACTGTCTTTATCTACTATCATATTATTGTCCTTTCTTCGTGTTCCTGCCTTTCTCTCTTTTTTCATTTTTTATCTCAATTTAGATAACCTGTAAATGCCAGGGAACCCCCCACCCCACAAAGTAGGAGAGGCGATATGTAAAAATAATTAGAATTACCCAAATTCTTTAGGGGGTATTGAACTGTACCTTAGGTTCTGCTTGTCGTTCGGCCAGGCTGGACCTTGCTAAGATTTTGAGTTCTGTACATTGGGGCTTGTCCTGCTAGCCTTCCTATGAAAATGCAATCTAATGACCTCATTGCAATTTGGTACTTTTTTTTACTGTTTTAATTAATGTTAATTATTATTAACATAATGAGAACTGTGTTTTCAAAATTGATCATACACATTGCTACAGGTGCGATGGAAGGTTGATCACAATCTTCAGGGCACATATTGTCATGGCGACCATTAGATGATCACCAACATATTTTTGACTGAAAGTTGACTGTAAGATGAAGGTTGGCAGCTGCCAACAGAGAAATAACAGAACCAGCAATGTCACCATACCCTCTTACTACAGTGCTCTCTTTTGTCCTCAGTGTCTCACAAGGAAATGCAAACACACTTACAGTGCATTCTTGGAACCATGCTTCCCCCAGCTGCTTCTCTTTAGAATACATTTTTTCTGAATTGTTACATGTCGATGCTTTTGGAATAGAGGAAGTGGTCAGAAGAAGAGAGATGCTAACTTTCCACACAGCGTCTTGGAATAATCAGCTTGCTGCAAAAACGGCCCTGTAACAAAATCGGCCCCCAGGGGCCCAAAACCGGCCCCACCCGTGCGGGGATTGCCCGGTGCCCGCTATGGCGAGTCCGGGCCTGGGCACCTCTATGCTGGGAGAGGGTCACGTTTTAAGTGGTGTAACTAGTCAGCCACTGCCGATAATCATAATGAAGAAGAACCATACTGGTTTAGGCATTAAGCAAAATGTTACTGCGTGAAGCCCAATACTGCGGGGCTAACAGACAAACCACCAAAGGAACCTGATTAAAATGTGTCCAGTGTGTTTGGAACGGAGTGCATGGCATATGAGCGCAACGCTGGCCATGCCCACATTTAGCATCACAAACAGCCACCAAATAACTCAAATGATGTCCCACTTATTTTATTCACTTCAGATAATCACACAGAGTGATAGAAGACATCGTAAGTCACAAATAACTATACCAGTACTGCATACGTTAGCGTGAATGTGGTCACCAATTATGAATGATACTACTGAAGGGACATCGCGGTCCTGAAGAAAGCCATACTGTCCCTGTGGGCGCATTATTAGATGGCTGAAACATGTAGACAGAGGATGTGGGACTTCATCACCACCTCATATCATATCCAACTACGTTTTTAATCTTATCCAAAGTTTCCATTATTAAAATTGTCTTCAGTGGTGGGTAATCTTGAGGACATTTTAATCCTCTCATCCCTGCAAAACTCCGAAAAAAGTTGCTGTGCTGAAATTCAGGTGTCACAGCACACCCAGGAACAGGAACTCTGTGGCGGAGCATGCCACTAACTTGCTACAGTTGGTGAGGGTTCTTTTAAATACCTAAAGGGTTTCTCAACTCACTGCAGAGAGGGGCATCTCTAGATGATTTGAAGTTGGTAGAGAATTCCTTTTCATTAGGGAAGAAAAGTGGGCCTTAACTCTTCTCACTCTCCCTTTTGTTCTTCTCTGCACTCTTAAAATATTCATGCTGGAGTTTAGAAGGTGAATGAGCAATAAAGAGGTCTTTAAATGTTGTTTTCATCTGGTAATATTTGCTGTGCTTCAAAGCCAGAGGTCCAATGTTAGCCAATAAATTCTGACACATGGATGTTCATTCTTTTAACATGGACATTTGTTGTTTTCTTTCTCTAACTGCAAAGCAAGATCATGTTGTGACACAAAGAATGTCCCAATACGACATGGGTAAAGTAAATGTAATTGTTTCCAACCCATATACAAATGGTTGAACATTAACTGTACAAATGTTTAAGACCAGACTGTATCAGCAGTCTGTAAAGTGCAAAAGAAGCACATTTCATTGTAATTCTGAAGTATGATGGAAACAGGAATTTAGTTGGATCATTTGCGTGGAACCAGACACATAATACATCCTTATTTCTGTCCTTATTTGCTTTGGGTGATGCTTGGAATTTTCATAATTACTATGGCTTCAGTCATGTGGCATTGGTGGCAGCAGCTCCACTCTGAAAATTGTTCCTGCACTAATGCATGCAGTGTCTCAGGCACTCCAGGTCATGCAGAATACAGCCATGTTTATCAACTAAAGAGATACACAAAAGAGGAATAAAAAAAAAAAGACAAGTGATGTGACAACCTGGAACTGAGGGGCAGATTTACAAGCCCCTTTCAAAACTTTTACGCCGCTGTTGCATCACTTTTGTGACGCAGCGGGGGCGCAAACAATGCGCCACTATGTGACATATTTACAGCATGACTCATCTTGTGAGATGCATCATGTTGTAAAGCCCTGCGCTACATTATACCTGCCTCAGGTATAATGTATGCAGGGTGGGCGTTCCGTCACAAGGAAGCCCTGTAAAAGTGACACAGTGAATCTACAAGATTTCACTTAGTCCCTTTTACGTCCCCGCTGCATCAAAGCCCATACCTGCATCATAACATATTGGTTTTTTTTATTATTCAATCAATCAATCACAGCATTTATATAGCGCGCTACTCACCCGGAGGGTCTCAAGGGAGGGAGGGGTCCGCTACTGCTTGAACAGCCAGGTCTTGAGCTGCTTCCTGAAGGCGAGGTGGTCTTGGGTCAGGCGGAGGTGGGTCGGGAGGGAGTTCCACGTCTTGGCAGCGAGGTAGCAGAAGGATCTCCCTCCTGTGGTGGCTCTTCGGATGCGGGGGACGGCGGCGAGGGCGTGGTTCGTTGATCGAAGCTGGCGCGTGGGAGTGTAGAAGTTGAGGCGGCTGTTGAGGTATCTTGGGCCTTGGTTGTGTAGGGCTTTGTGTGCGTGGGTGAGGAGTCGGAACGTGATTCTCTTGTTGACCGGGAGCCAGTGCAGGTCTCTCAGGTGTCCGGAGATGTGGCTGTGTCGGGGGATGTCCAGGATGAGTCTTGCTGAGGCGTTCTGGATTCGCTGGAGTCTCTTCTGGAGTCTGGCAGTGGTTCCGGCGTAGAGGGAGTTGCCGTAGTCCAGTCGGCTGGTGACGAGGGCCTGGGTGACCGTCTTCCTGGTTTCGGTGGGGATCCACCGGAAGATTTTACGTAGCATGCGCAGGATGTTGAAGCACGATGAGGAGACAGCGTTGACTTGTCTGGTCATGGAGAGGGAGGAGTCCAGGATGAAGCCCAGGTTGCGTGCGTGGTCTGTTGGTTTGGGTGCTCTGCCCAGGGCGGGGTGCCACCAGGAGTCGTCCCAGGCGGAGGGCGAAGATCCCAGGATGAGGACTTCCGTCTTGTCTGAGTTCAGTTTCAGGCGGCTGTTCTTCATCCACTCGGCTACGTCTTTCATCCCCTCCTGTAGGCTGGCTCTGGTGGTGGCGGGGTCGTTGGTGAGGGAGAGGATCAGCTGGGTGTCGTCGGCGTAAGAGATGATGTTGAGGTTGTGTTGGCGTGCGATGGCCGCAAGGGGGCTCATGTAGACATTGAAGAGGGTGGGGCTGAGCGAGGAGCCTTGAAAAACGCCGCAGATGACTTCGGTGGCTTCTGATCTGAAGGGGGGGAGGCGGACTCTCTGAGTCCTTCCGGCGAGGAAGGAGGTGATCCACTCTAGTGCCTTCTCTTGGATTCCGGCGTTGCTGAGGCGCTGCTCTAGGGTGCGGTGGCAGACAGTGTCGAAAGCCGCGGAGAGGTCCAGGAGGACGAGGGCCGCTGTTTCCCCATTGTCGAGCAGGGCTCGGATGTCATCGGTGGCGGCGATGAGGGCGGTCTTGGTGCTGTGGTTGGCCCGGAAGCCGGACTTGGTGTTGTGGGCGTTGTTGTCCAGTCGTTCCTTGAATGCGGTTTTCTTGGTGGTGTGGATCAGTTGGTGGTGTTTTCGAGTGGCGAGCTTGAGCGTGGTCATGTTATCTGGTGTTGGTTCTCTGCGCCAGGCTCTCTCGAGGGCTCGGCAGTTCCTCTTGGAGCTCTTGAGTTCGTCGGTGAACCATGGTCCTTTCTTGCTGCCGGGTCTGCTGGGTGGGGTCCTCAGTGGGGCGAGGTCGTCTGCGCAGTTGCTGATCCACTTCGTGAGGTTATTGGCGGCCTGGGTGGGGTTTGCTGAGCTTGCGGGTGGATCCTGGCTCAGGGAGGCGGTGAGCTGGTCGGCTGTGATCTTGTTCCATCTTCTGCGTGCAACCTGTTGCTGGTGGTGGTGTGTCGTGTTCTTTTTGTAGCTGAAGTGGACGCAACTGTGGTCCGTCCAGTGGAGTCCGGTGGCTTGGCTGAAGGAGATGTCCTTGCTGGAGGAGAAGACAGGCTACACCACATTTTCTAGTATTAATATGGGATATAGGATCTCCTGTCAGGTAAGAAGGGTGTTTACGTCTGTAAAGGATCTGGCCTACCCAATTTCATTATAATTTTTCTAATTTTATACCAGATAGATGTGTCTCTTGAATGAGAACAATAACTATGTTTGGAGGCGAAGAAGCCAATTACGATGCAGTTTGGAAACTCTTCTCACTGAATCGTTTTCGACTGAATCGGGTTCTGCGACTCTGACCAATCGATTATGATGGTTTCCAACATCATTGGGTCAGACTTGCATTGACTTCAATGGAAGCCTATGTTCGGGATGAGAACACAGGTTCCCATTGAAAAAAGGGGTGGTTGGAGACAATCTTGCACCCTGTGGTTGGCACCCCATGGTGCCTGCCACACTGTGCATGGTTGGGAAGAGGGATCCCTTGGGTACCCCCATGGACCCCAACCGGAGGCTGAAGGTTGAAGGTGGACCTGCAATGTGCCCACAATGTCAGATTCTGATAGCCGCTTTGTGTTGGGCAGACCACATCGGAACGGCTGTCCATATCGCTCATCCTAATCTCTTGCTCGAAACCGTGTCCATAGAGCTGTACGATTCAGCTATGAAAGACTTGAGCAGTCTAAATGCCTTTTGTAACCGAATCGGACAGCCCAAATATTTTCCGGGCATCGTAATTGGTTGGTTGGAAATGTGTGCAATTTGGTTGTAAGCATAGGTTCCCAATCGGATTCCGGGATTCTGAATCTCATTCAGAGCCTTTCATAACGACATCGTAATCTGCCCCTAAATGGGAAAGAATTTTCATCATTTTAATGGAATTAGTAAAGCCATTGACACTGATGGATACAATGTGCATAGGGTTAGTTGTCATGATCCTGACTAAGCATGAGCGCAAAATCCGCTACGCTCGCGGATTTCGCAAATTTTCGGTAGATCCGCGAGCTCTCGCGAATTTACCAAAAATTCGCAATCCGCGAGCGGCGGATTCCGAGGCCAAAAGTTCAAGCCTTCCTGGCCGGTTGTTGTTACTAATTTACGATGGCGCCGGCAAGCTGCCAGCGCCATCGTAAAATAGTTACTAAATTAGCTTCAACAGGAAGCACTAATAGATAAAATCAAGTAGGCGCTCGTGCATCTGCTTTATTTTATCTATTCGAGCTTCCTGTTGAAGCTAATTTAGTAACTATTTTAGGATGGCGCTGGCAGCTTGCCGGCGCCATCGTAAAATAGTTAACAGGCCAGGCAGCTGTGCCCTCTTCCCAAATATACCATTGAAAATCGGCTGTGATGCTGGACAGAGGCCTTTGCATCCTTGACTTTCACGAGCGCAATCCTCGTGCTGTTCCTGTGGCCAGGAGCTTCTGTATCTTCATCTGCTGCTCTGATGGGTCTCTGACCTTTAATACACACAAGAGATATGTGCACTCGCATGGAAGCCCCGTCCGTTTGGCCCCGCCCACACACTCGCGGTGTGCACCGTCTTCCCGCCATTCACCCACTATGATAGCTCACTCAAGGGACCCCTGCGCCCTTTGGCGCTATTGCATAGTAACACACACCTGGTCGCTGTAGACAACTCTCTGGCACTTTAGGCAGCTGTAGTGTAATAAAAGCACTATACATTTACCCAACGAGGTAGCACTTACTGATTATCCAATAGAAAGTACTCCAGTTGAGTAGAGGTATGGCACAAAACGGTGGCGTCTTCTTGAATAAATATGAAGGGCAGGGTTCATTCTGGTACGATGGTCCTGGCACAAAAATTAAACCTCAACCGGAAGCACTTACAGATATCAATTAAGCATGTGCCCTAGTTGAAGCTTAAATTCAGTGACTCATTCATCGGCCCAAAAAACAATCGTGAGCGTTGTCAAGGCTGGGCAGCTGTGCCCTCTTCTCAAAGACAGAGGCCTTTGCATCCTTGACTTTCACGAGCGCAATCCTCGTGCTGTTCCTGTGACCAGGAGCTTCTGTATCTTCTTAATCCGCTGCTCTGATCGGTCTCTGACCTTTTATACACACAAGAGGCATGTGCACTCGCATGGAAGCCCCGCCCCAAATCCGCAAATACGCAAATCCGCAAATACGCGGATTTTGCGGATCCACGATCCGTGAATACGCAAATCCGTGAATCGTGGATCCGCAAAATCCGCCCATGCTTAATCCTGACTAGAAATGCCGGAGTATGTTTGTATTGTGTTACTGAAACAAAAAACTATCCAGAGTATAAAAAAACCTGAAACTAATAAGTGCAAATACAATCACAAAATAATGTTAATACTAACCTCTAAATGGTGTAAGTACACAGTTCTAATTGCTAGAAAGGAAAAGAACCCCACATATCAAACAATGTATATAATTTGTCAGATGATCTAAACATCAATGAGAGACGCAGACTCCACAGGGGAGAAAAGAAAACCACTTGTGGTAAACAGATTATAAAAAGAACCACACCATGGAGTTATAAAGTCCATCGAGGAGACTTGCATGTATAAATACATTATGAGATATAAATGGTGTATTGAACAACAATGTAGGAGAAAAGGAAATGAATCATATCCATAAGAGGTAATAACTGCAATAAAATAGTAATACATTGTATTACACATATATACTCATGTAGCTGGATGAGGCAGCAATTGAAGGTTTACCATCTGATACTTTATCAAAGATGTGGATGACTTAAGAAGAGACCTCTGTCACACTGTCTCTTAAAGGTAAGGATGTGTAATCTACCAGTTCGGTGGTCTGAAGAACCTTCTGTAATTGAAGTTGACTGTTCATAGTTGTTTCAGTCAGGAGTGGTGGTGTTAAGTCCATGTGTTGGTCCTCTAAACTCTCCAGGAAGCATACCAGATCCCCAGACTCTCTGTATTCCCTTGATTTTCCATCCATTGTGATCCACATTGTAGCAGGTTCTAAAAGACCATATTTAATATCCCATTTCCTAAGTCCTGACCTAAGTTGCAGGAACACTTTTGATTTGCCATTGGTTTCAGTGGAAAAGTTCACAGCAATAAATATTTTATGGCCTTTTGAGTCGTAAAGACCATGTTTATGAGCAGCTGTTAGTATTTGAAAGACCTGTTCATGACACAGGAGACACGCAATAATTGGTCCAGGTCTAGATTCAAGGGTTTAAGTTGAAGTACTTGACCGAATCCTTTGATCTATCTGCAACTCAAGGCAATGCTCAAAAGAAATGTTCAGTAACCTCAGTATTAAGGTTAGTAGCGAGCTCTTCACATCATTATTCATTTCCTTTTTTTTCTGGAATTCCATAAAAGCAAACATTATTTCTTCAGGCCATGTCCTCCAAATCTATTACTTGTTTTTAAAAAAATGGCAGATATCTGGAACCCAATACTTTGCATTATCTAATCTTTCTTCCAAAAGGGTGGTTCGTTTATCTAGAGTTTCCACTTTGGTATAAAAAGAGTTTAGGTCCATCCTTATTGACTTCATTTCTGTTGTGAGAGCTTAGATTTTGACATCCATAGATCCCAATTACTGTCCCACAGCAGATATCTCTTTTAAAATAAGGTCTATAGAAGCAGCATCTTGTGGGACAGTAGTAGAAGTGCCTGAAGGTAGAGTGTTCCCTACTACTTGTGCAAACAAAGGCTTTCTATTAGGCAATCCACTGGGCATACTGTTATACTTCAATGTTAGAGTAGACAAGAAATAAGTACAGCCTAGTAAGCAAATATGATATACAGTCGCCTTAAAAAGCAGTTGGGTAGTAACCTTATAAACGCAAATACATATCTGGATACGAACAGACTTCTGGGATTCTGCAAAATGATGGGTGTATGTTTTCAAACACTTTTTATTTTTTTAATTTTTTTATTTTATTGGTTCACAGCAAAAATACTTCATCATGAATGAAATGATACCAAAATCCAGCAAGAAAAAAAACCAAAGAGATACCACAGAAGTAATTCAAATAAGACATACAGAGGTCGGGTTAATTCGTCCAATAGCAAGAACAACATAATCTCATTATACATGTGCAGAAAATAACAAATATAATTGCACTCTAAGTTTCATAACATATTCAATCTTCATAATAGTCTGAAAAAGCCCCCCAGATTTTCAAGCCCATTTTCTTCTTTCTCCTAGACCCAGTAGCTGAGAAAAGTCCCCACTCCAATTTATATAAACTATACATTCGTGCCCGCCATTGTTGAAATAAGGGTGGTTTCTCCTGTAACCAATCGGTAGCGATGCACATTTGTGCTACAGTCATTGTAAAAAAAAAAAATGTCGAAAAGTATATAATCTATCCGCTGGATTGTCATTAGGGATTTTCCCTAATATTAACATAGAGGGCGTAATAGTCAGGTGAGACTTAAGTATTAAAGACATACATTTTTCAATTTCTCCAATAAAGATTGCCAACCTAGGACAAGAGAAAAAAATATGTGTACTATCTGCATGGTCAGCTTTGCACCGGAAACATTTTCCATCAAAACCCTCTCCCCATTTGGACATACGTTCAGGCGTATAATATAAATCAAAGAGAGTTTTGAAAAATTGTGCTTTTAAATTAGCTGACATTAAAGCTTCTTTAGACAGTAAAATAAGGTCTTCCACAGCTGCTTCTGTATCCCCTAGACTGTTGGCCCATTTTAAATTTCTTTTCTCAAGATCATCCATCTTCTCTTCTATTAACATTCTATACAAAGTACCAATTTTCACCTGTTCACCAACCCCCTCGATAACTTGATGTTTCAGTAAAATCAACTTTTGTCTTATGAGAAAATCCCGAATTTGTAAGAATTTTAAAAAATAGCTTTTGAGTAGGGCAAATTGATCAGATAATTCCACAAACGATTTACACCTGCCATCCATCGTTTCAAACACTGAGTGCTGAAAAACAATCTGTCAGAAATGTCACACAGCTTTCCCCTGCTTATCTAAGTTTGCTCTGCACCCTTTGCTGGTAGAAATCTCCTTGTCTACTTAATGTGTAGCAGAGTCTAAGCTGTCAAATGAAGAAAAATGCCACTTGTTTGAAAGTTCTCATATCCTCCCCCTTCGCCCACTAGGAAGCACACCAGTAATTCAAAAACACCCAGCATCCTTTCCACTTCAAGAAAGGGAATTATTTTTAAATCTTCAGAATCAGGTTGTGTTTCCTGACAAAATTAGTCATTTTTTCACGGACTTCTGGGATTCTGAAAAATGATGGCTTCATATTTTCAATCAGTGGTTGTTGAAAAACAGTCACCCAGCAATCAGAAATGTCACACAGCTTTCCACTGCTGTGTTTCCTGACAGAATGTGTCCCTTTTTTCACAGACTTCTGTGATTCTAAAAAATATGACTGCATGTTTTCTAACAGGAGTATCTGAAAAACAGAGCTTCAGAAATGTCACACAGCTCTTGCCTACCTAGCCAAGTTCCCTCCTCAAAACTCTCTTCTGATATGAATTCCCATCTGTAGGAAAGTAGGGTCTGCTTTCCTATGGTCACCCCAATTTTTGCTTTTTGCTTCACTGGTTTTCGACTTAATGTGGCTGTGGGCCAGCTAATCAGACCCACAGCCTGCAGTTCTCTCTCTAAATTAATATCCATGTACTATAGGTACATCACCAATTTGGTACTGGACACCTTATCAGCCCCTGTACAGTACACTATAGGTGCCCAGGGCATAGGTGCATCCAAGGCATCCCAGGGGCTGCAGCATATCTTTTGCCACCCCTGGCTGGCCATTCAAATCGACACAACTGGCTGATCACTCAGCCGGGGCAAGGTGGTGTACTCACCCCTTGCTTAGATATAGTATACCTATGTCTAAACCTATATCTGGACACATATGCAACTATAAGTCACTCCTATGGGATCTATGACATAATATCGACAGACAGAATATCTACATACAAAAAAATCGACACAAAAATATCGACATCAAAAATATCGGAGTTATATCTTCATAAAGGTAAGTACAAAAATATCGAAAAAATAATATCGTAGTACAAAAATATCGAAATTAAAAATATCGTTTTTTTAAATGTATTAATAATAATGTAAAAATAAGTTAAAAATACTTATAATTTTACAAATATTAAATAAAAACATTAAAACATATTAAAAAAATTATAACTAATACATATACATTTAAAATAAATTAAAAACTCTACATATAAATTCATATACATACTTACTCACATATTGCAACAGTAGGAAAAGCGTTGGATAGCGTAGGGGTAAAAATTAGTATTCCCACTCCAGAGGGTGCAACAGTAGGGAAAGCATTGGATAGCGTAGGGGTAAAAATTACTATTCCCACTCCAGAGGGTGCAACAGTAGGGAAAGCGTTGGATAGCGTAGGGGTAAAAATTACTATTCCCACTCCAGAGGGTGCAACAGTAGGGAAAGGTTGGATAGCGTAGGGGTAAAAATTACTATTCCGACTCCGACTCCAGAGGGTGCAACAGTAGGGAAAGCGTTGGATTGTGTAGCATTAAAAATTACTATTCCCACTCCAGAGGGTGCAACAGTAGGGAAAGCGTTGGATAGCGTAGGGGTAAAAATTACTATTACCTCCCCAGAGGGTGCAACAGTAGGGAAAGCGTTGGATAGCGTAGGGGTAACAATTACTATTCCCACTCCAGAGAGTGCAACAGTAGGGAAAGCGTTGGATAGCGTAGGGGGTTAAATTACTATTCCCACTCCAGAGGGTGCAACAGTAGGGAAAGAGTTGGATAGCGTAGGGGTAAAAATTACTATTACCTCTCCAGAGGGTGCAACAGTAGGGAAAGCGTTGGATAGCGTAGGGGTAACAATTACTATTCCCACTCCAGAGAGTGCAACAGTAGGGAAAGCGTTGGATAGCGTAGGGGGTTAAATTACTATTCCCACTCCAGAGGGTGCAACAGTAGGGAAAGCATTGGATAGCATTGGGGTAAAAATTACTTCCCACACTACTCCCCCTTTTACACACAACACACTACACATACAAAAAAACACAATTAAAATAAATATCAATTAATCAATTAATAAAAATTAATATTATTAAATATATGTAATAATAAATGAACTAATTAACACATAATAATTACCAATTAATTAACAGTAAATATCAATAAATAAATACAATCTCTTTAATAATTACATTTAATTATATCACACCCTATTCCCCTATAAACACACAACCCGCTACACATAAATAAATGACATCATTTAATCACTTAATAATTATTAATTACCAATTAAATATTAATTAACCATCGACCCCCCCCCAGTGGAACAGACTGTGGAGGGATATACCCAAGGTGTACCGCAGCATCCCGCAGAGGGAAAACGCCTACAAACTGCTCACGCAATGGTACTACACCCCCCTGCGCCTTAGCAAAATGTTTCCCACCACTTCGCCGATGTGCTGGAGATGTGACTCTGCGACTGATGACTTTGTGCATATATGGTGGACGTGTCCGACCCTGACTGTTTTCTGGAAGGAGGTGCTTAGCCACATCAAAGGGGTGCTGGGGTTCCCCCTGCCTGAGGAAGTGAGCACGATCCTCCTCGGCATCTATCCTACTGCGCTCAAGGCACTTACCCGCAGCGATTTGATCCTTACGCTCCAAATGCTGGGTGCAGCTAAACAACTCATTGCCCTATACTGGAAGCGATCAGAGGCACCACCCATAGCCTCCTGGTTTGTGCGCCTTTGGCAGGTCCTGGCGATGGAGCTACTCACAGCAAGGTTGCAGGCGCGAGATGCACGATTCAAGGCGGTTTGGGAGCCCTTAGTACGCCACCTCTGCTCTATAGAATACGCGCGACATATGCCCCCTAGACTCCGCGCGCTACACCTCTTCGAGGATGCCATTGTTCCTGCAGACCCGGCCAGGCTGTGTCCTTGATCACCATGCACATTATAGATGATCCCAATGCTACCACACATGGCTCCCTTCACTTCACTTGTCGCCAGGCTGCGCGTATCCATCACCCTCTCTCCTTCTCTGCCTACCCTCAGGCTTCTTCGTCCTTCCTACTTCCTCCTCTCCCACTTGCCGCTCTGGCCCTCGTCTCTCTACGAGACAGTTGTGCCCTGTTGGGCAGTTTACGACAGCTGGGCTAATTTCACGCCCTACACCTTCCTCGCAAAAGCGGATACTCTCTCACGTGTGACAATTTTCTGTGCTATGCCCCCTTAAGCCACGCGGCCGGCCCTCCTTGGAGGGTTGTAGGCAAGGCGCTGTGTCGAAACCCCTACCCCATTCATGCTGGCACTACAACACGAGAGTTATCATTTACGCGGCCGGCCTCGGCACGAGGTTATAGGCTTAACGCTGTGTTCAAAAAAATAAAATAAAACAGATTTGAATTAAATATTAATTAACAATAGCAAAAAATTTAATTTATTAGCACATTAACTCTAATTAATTTAATTAACTAATTAATATTATTTAATTACCAATTAATTATTAATCAACAATAACAAAAAATTAAATATTTTAGCACATTAACTCTAATTAATTTAATTAACTAATTAATATTATTTAATTACCAAATAATTATTAATTAATAATAACAAAAAATTAAATATATTAGCACATTAACTCTAATTAATGTAATTAACTAATTAATATTAATTACTTACCAATTAATTATTAATTAAAAATATTTTAAAAAACATATTAATTAATTAATTATTATTAACTTACTTCCCACCCTATTCCCCTATAAACCCACAACCCGCTCTGATACTAAAACGCAAAATGTAAACAAATTACTAATTTTCAAACATACATTAAAAAACATATTTAACAAACATATAAACAACATAATAAAATACATAACACTAAACAAAATTTCGATATTAGTACACTTCGATATTAGTAACATACATACCTTAAAAACGATATTCTGTCTGTCGATATTTTGCACATCGATATTCTATACCATCGAAATTAAAACATCGATATTATTGTATATCGATATTTTAATTTCTATATTTTGTCTCTCTACCACTCCTATGGCAGGCCTTAACAATCCTGGTGGCAGAGTGCTTGGTTTTATGTGAGATGGTGCTCTAGCATGAGCTGAGCCTGTCTGCAGTGTTCGGAACCATTTCCTTACTGCTGTTCCAGGGTATTGCCATACCATATACTCTTAAGTGCATTATAATCCTAGCGGTTATTGCTAACTTTAGTTTGGCTTTATCAAAACATGTCGTGTAAGGTGTCATACACTTTGGAATACTACCCCCTCGCCAGTTCTGGTGACGGGGGTAGCATTCCACCCTTCTAGAGGGAGAGCACATGTTACTTTACTTAAAACGCGGTTAATCCTAACCAGAGCCTCAGCATCACAAAATGGATGCTGCTGTCCCGACACAAGTCTGACCTCTTGCTGCTGACCGAAACCTGGCATGGAAGGCTTGGACAAAGGGTTTCCTGTCACAGGGAGGTGCTACACCACCCCAGACAGGAGATATTGGATTGGAGCAGGGAGGGCTGAATGAAACTAGACACTGCCTGGGGCACACAAGGTGTCCCATGCAAAATCCAGTCAAACCAGTTCTGGGGCACTCCAGCCCCAGCTCTGGCGCGAAACTGAACAAAGGGAAAGGGGTGTAACCACCCCCTTCCTGGGTCCCACCCATAGGAGGGACCTAGCAGGATATCCAGCCTCTTGATTTGGAATAAAGGTAGGAGCTGTGCCAATGCACCTCAGATTATCCTGACTGAAATTTATGAAATAAAACTCTGGACCCTTCGACATCCTACTCGACGTAGAAGACTGAAAAATCTCCCTTGTGGTCAAGGAGTGACCACCCTGTGCAAACAGGCACCATCCAGCGCCCAACAGTTTGCTTTGTTGCAGTACCCGTCGGAACTCGAGCAACAGAGATCAACAAGACCAGCTTGCCTTGACTCTTAACAGCCTGATCCACAGTCCCAGCGAATCTGAGACCCGTGGAAGTGATGTGGAGCGTGGAGGCGGCCATCTTGGAAAAACTACAAAGTGCTGACCGTGCAGCTCCTGAGGGTCCCTCGAAGCTGTGCATTGGGATTTGAGAATCCCCAGCCCCGAGCAGCTTGTGCACCGAATATCACCCCTCTACACTCACCGAGTGCTGCGTGGGGCCTTTTTGCATTTTCCTGCTGGACGCGTTGGTCCGGTCACTTGCCCATTGGCTAGAGGCCCCAGTACCAACGAACCTTTGAAACTACATTGCTAGTCTAGTTGCTCTAGACTGGCCCTCACTCCCCTGAAAAGGAGCAATCCCTCTGACCTTGCTGGTCCGAGAAAGAAGCGATCTTCTAATCCTGCGTGGGTTGCCTTTGCCAAGGCCGGTTGACTCCAATCTGGAAACCGACACCGCCGACAGCGAGAGCCTTTGTGGCACAACTCGTAATTTGATCCTGGTCATCCTCGATGCCCCCGAGTCCACGTGGCAGTGGAGACAAGCTTCCCGTCAACAACCTGATTGCGCCCAACATCGCCTGGTTCCTTCCTGGTCACTGGCTAGTGACCCAGACTCTGTCCCCTCTGCTTTCAGGTACTCTATATCTTCGATCCACTCTTGGATGCAACCGGACTCTTCTCTCCTGGCCGCCTGCAGCATCTTCATCTCCAGGCACCATCGAACTGCGTGACTAAACCCGACACACTTTGGCACCTATGCACCCGCTTCCTGTGGGTGAGGTAACTCATGAACGCCGGTGCTCCTGTAGTGGTTTACACCTCTAGTGTCCTAGTTTAAAGTGTGGTAATTCTATTCCAGTCGGAAGACTCCTAAAACAGTAACTTTGTAACTTTTACGCACCATTGACTTTGCATTGGTGCATGTGTGTGCTTTTAGCGCTGCACCCGATTCCCGCGGACTACTCCCGTCCTAACTGCTGTTAGTCCAGTGTAGTCCCAGCGATTCCCAAGGCCCCAGGCCTTACCACTGTTCGTAAAGTGATACTTATACCACTTTTTTGATATATGGTTTGAGTGGCCACCGGCCTCATCCATAAACGTGCAACTTTCATATGTTAAACTGTGCTTTTGTTTAAACGCTTGTGCTTCTATACTTATAAAGAGTACAGGGGATTTTTATAGTAATAAATACATATAGGATAGCTCGTCTTTTAAGGTTGACTTACAACCACCACCATAAGGGATTGTTTGGACTGATACAAGGTGCCCCCAGAATTGGAGACATCATACATCAGGCCAACTTCTCACACCATCTTGCATAGCAGAGTCTCAGCTGTCCAATGAAGAGAGATGAACACCCAAGAGTTGGAAGCTGTCATATGCTTCACCTGTGCCTTGTGAAAAGTAAAACAGCAATTCAAAAACAATTTAAAAACACAGAGCAGCCTTTCCACTTTAAGAATGGGAATTTCTCTTAACTCTTTAGAATCAGGCTGCTTCCTGACAGAATGAGTTGTTGTTCACAGACTCTCTCAGCTACAGAAATGGTGCTCTAATTGTCCCTCCAAACCTCTGCTGACAAGAAAACTCCTGCCCTCCCACTCTGCCAGAGTGATGAGTTCAACCAGAGTTCAAGAGTAATTTAAATCCCCTGAAGCAGCCTCTGACTGTAAAAGCAAGTAAAGTCACTCATCTCCTGAACAGCTGACTGTTTCCTGACAGAATGAGTTGTGAGGCTCAGATGAAGGAAAGACCAGTCTTCAGGACTTCATTGAAGAACTGAGTTTAACTGTAATGTCTCATGTGAAAAATAACCTCAAATTTATGTTGCTGTTGTCTCATTCATGTTGCTTTCATTCTGTCTTCATGTACCCCTTCTGACAGCTGTGTGGAAAAATTCTCCCCTCCTGAATCTCAGAACTCAACACTGAGGTGGCCATGTCTGTTGGTGGCCAGACTCCCTATCGATCCATTTGAGTGTTTTTATCGGTCTCTTTCTGTCTCAATCTATTACAATCGTCATTCTGCCTCTGTTTTTGCTCATCTCTCCCTACGTACCCTTTTGTGTTTCCATTACTTCACTTTTCTACTATCCAAACAACTGGAATTCTCTGATACATTTCCTATTTTTTGTTTTTTTTGTACAACTGAAAAATAGAACTTCCTTGGCTTCTCCTTATTCCTAAAACTTTTCTGCAGGGAGAGTAAATGGGCCTGCTCTAAAGGCTAAATCATCTATACTTGTTTTTCACACTTATTTCTCTCTGTTTGAATGAAATGCACAATTTTACTCAGATCTCTAGATTGATTTTTTTTTTCAGCAGATTGCCTAATGTGCGAGCGGTGTCTTGCTACCGGCAGCAGCCAATGCTCTGGTATCTTCAAGCAATGCCCTCCTGACGTCACTCACTGCATCAAAGGGCTGGAGAACTACACAGTTGGTAAGTGCCACATAACTGTAACGTGACTCAATTGTTAATATTCTGGCCAGTGCTTAATTTGTAAAATAATAGGTGCCGGGGCCCAGGATATTTCTTAGGAGGGCTCTGCAGCTTGCACCACCTGCGGTCCATGCCAGACACCTGTCCCAACGGCATATCTAGATGAATGAAGAAATGAATGAATGAATACTGGAATACTGACATTTCTTGAGTACATGGCACTTACATGGAGTGTTCTGGCACTGAGTGGAATTTAAGAGCGCAAAGGAAGAGGGGACTGAGAGTGAAGAGCCTACATACCATTACAGTCCTAAATGTATGACAATTTGGACTAAAGTAGCTGAACCAAAGCTGTAAGGAGGGCCTGAGCTAGCACCTTTCTATTAATATTTTATGAATCCTATATTGATGTGGTAAACACTTTGCTCCTGTGTATTTTCAAGAATAGAATAAGAGAGCCGCCATGTGGTGGATTTTTATAAATATGTGCCAAAGTCATGAAATAAGTCCGGGTGCCAGGCACCAGCACAAATGAAGAACGTATCCATTTACGGGCTGGTTGTAACATGCCTACGTGACCTTCAGAATGCCCTACTATTGTATCCACATGGTAGCAAATGACTGGATAACGTGCTGGCTGGCATACATTCCTTGCTTGCTGCACCACAGGATCTATAATTCACTAACAAGGCCTAATACTGGTGTCATAGATATGTGGTTTCTTGTGTTCCCTTATGGAGAGGGCCTTGCCTGGTAGTTCCAGATGGATTGTTCTCATGGGTATTAGGCCAGTACTGATTTGCATAAGACAGGCTTCTGACAAGCTTTTGTTTGGAGTGGCACAGTGGGCATAAAAGGATGGGTTGGAAGTCTACCTGGAGCTATTGAAAGTGGTTTAGAACTGTGGAAAAAGTTGAACAAGTATGTGAGTTGAAAATTAGTGAAAGACTTGAGTACTCATTGTGGTGGAACGGGTAATGCGTGACACCCCATTAAAAAAATAATTCAGGCTGGATATTTCTCTATACTTAAAAATGACATGTGGTGGATAAACACTCAAATAGAGATATTTGTACACATTAAATGCTTGCTTTTTTCTTGGTTTGGCTGTTTCACCCAGACTCATTCAAGGTAACCATGTCTGCTCAGAAACTCATACCGAGTTTTGTTTTTTGTTTAATTGAAACATGCATTTGTGCCAACAGGGGGTAATGTTGTTCTAACTGCATACAAGGACTGTCTGAATGCTTTTGAAAAGGTTGCCTGTGGAAGAGAGTTCTTTCTACACACCTCGTTGATGTTGTACCGGGTCACTAGAACATGCTGTGACTCCGACTTCTGCAACACAGGAGATGTGGAAGGTATGTAAGAGAGTATGTACTGACTCTGATATCCATTACACAGTCAATGTGCAAGGTAAATGCCGTCTGTGACTCCGACATCTGTAACAGAGGAGTTGTGTATGGTAAGTACAGTCGGTGACTTTGAAAACTGTAATACAGGGAGTGTGTTGGGTACATGCAGTCTGTGACTCCCACATTAGTAATGGAGTGGATGTGAAGGGTACATACAGTGTGACTCTGACATCTGTAATGGAAGGTACATGCAGTCTGAGAATCTCACATCTGTAACTCAGGGGGCATGCATGGCATGTGCACATCTGCAAACATGAGGGGTACAGAAGGGATGTTCTGAGTATGTCCAGTCTCTGACTGTAACATCTGTGATGGAGGGGATGTGCAGGGTATGTACAGTATGTGCCCCCCACATCTGTACCTTAGGGGGTGTGCAGGGTATGTGCAGTCTGTGACTCCAACATCTGTAACAGAGAGTATGTGTAGGGTGCATGCAGTCTCTGACTCCCACATCTGTACGTCAGGGGGTGTGCAGGGTATATGCAGTCTGTGACTCCCATATCCGTAATGGAGTGGATGTGAAGGGTACATACAGTGTGAATCCCACATCTGTAATGCAAGGGGTGTTCAGGCCTTGTGCATGTACATCTGTAACTCAGGGGGCGTGCAGGGCACATACAGTCTGCAACTTTGGCATGTGTAGCATCGGGGATATGCAGGGGATGTGCAGTCTGTGACTCCAATATTTATAACATGGGGACGTGCAGGGTAGTTGGAGTCCACATCTGTAACCGAGAGATTGTGCAGTCGGGGCAGTCTCTGACACCTTTACCAGAAAGGATGTTTAGAGTATGTACAGTCCATGACACTGTCACCTGTAAAGGAGAGGTTGTGCAGTGCATATGTAGTCTGTGATTCTGTCATCTGTAATTGAGGGATGTGCAGGGTACATGCAGTGTGTAACTGACTTTGTGACCTAAGGGAATTCAAGGTTTGTACAGTGTGATGCTTCTGTGACATAGAGCATAAGGAAGGATTGTATAGTCTGTGTTTCTGCCTCCAGTAACAGAGGGGAGGGGCAGCATATGTATTGAGAAAGTGGCATCACTTCTCACCGATAATCTTCATTATTCTAAATCTCTCTTTCTTGCCCCAACATTCAACCCCAAAATCAAGAGCATTCACACCTCTGATGGATGTAAAGTAAAGAACAACTTGGAGGCCAATAATATCAACGTTCACATAGATTGACTCCATAAAATGTCTTGTCAGGGTAATCATCTATAGGGGAGTAAATATTGTGAGAGACTACCCTTCCTAACAACATCCTTATTGCCATCAAACATGTTCTCAAAGGTATGGCCAGAGTTAGGGTTTTTTCAAATGTAGATTTTTCTTAATAAAAAGTAAGAGGTGACTTGCCCTCCCCTACTATTTTTCTCCTACAGTAAAGTAAACAGTAATCGGTGAGTACTGGTCCCCACATTAAGTGTACATAGGAAGGTCTCTTATTGATAAACATGCCACCCAGAAAAAAGGAGATCTAGACAATCTTTTGGGAATAGGGGAAACGAGATACAAACTTCCCCGTCATGATCATAAGAATTGCTACAGTCCCTGAAAGGCGGAGAAAGCGGTGGACGGTCTTTCCTTCCGCCGTGGTACTCCCCGCCATAGTGGGGGTTACAAGGCTGTCCACTGGGGTGTGTTGGTGGGGGATCGCCACCACCGGTCGCGGGGTGGTGATCCGCCCACCATGCTAATGGGCCCCTATATTTCTAGCAATAGCACCCTCATTTTCTACTTCTAGGCACTATGGTAGTTCCAGCAGATTAGTAAAAAGCGTAGCTGATTTTCAAAGGTGGTGCTAGCTTGCATACCTGATTCATTAACAACAAGGCTATCCTGTGATTCCCGCCACAGAGCAGTGTGTGCTGAAGAAGACACACAGCCACTCGCCTCACAGCACCCTTGGATTAAAGTAGTCGCTGAATTACTTCCAGGCCTGATTTGATGCAGCTGGGGTGGTCTCTCTCTGTGCACAGTTTTATAATGCCTAATTAGAAGTCTACCAAAGACTATTTGAACAATTAATATGAAGTAGCAAAATGCTCTTTAGCTATTTCCAAATTACTACACAGTGCTTCTTGAGAGCAAACAAAAATACAACACACAATCTCTTATCATCTAGAAACCCTATGTTTTATGGATAACATTGATAGGCTCAGGAATTAGCTAAATAACAATATGCAGTGCATTAAGTATAATTATCATGTTAGCATTAAACAGTTGCAGAAAAACATACATTATAATGTGCTTTCAATGAAATGACAGTTGTTCATTTCTTGATTATCTGATTACCACATATTTCATAACAAAGTGAGAGGTCTTTGGAGAGAAAGCAGAATATTTTTGACAGACCTGCCCCAAAAAAATACTGACCCCTTTACCTTTCATACTAAAGGCCTTTTTATGACTTATGGAGGATGCAGAATGTATGGGTGGGTGTGTATCACTTACAACGCAACTTTTACGTCGTAATGCTGTTACAACGCAGCTATTACAACGCAGGATCCATTACATCGGATGCCATTACAACGCATGGCATTACATAGCAGATGGTATTACAACGCATACCATTACATCGTAAGTATTGGTAAGTATATAATTTTTTTAAATTTTATTTAATATTATATAATTGATTTAATTATTATTAATTATAAATAAAATAAAAAAAATATTTATTTATGTTTTTAAATATTATAAATTAAATGTATTAATTTAAGTAATTTTTTTAATAAGTATGAGTATAGGAGTATATGTTTTGGGGTACTGAGGTATATGTTTTGGGGTGTTTGGGTATTTTTAGGTTTTAGGGCAGGGTTTGGGTTTTGGGGTACAGGGGTGTTTTTAGGTTTTAGGGCAGGGTTTGGGTTTGGGGTACAGGGGTGTTTTTAGGTTTTAGGGCAGGGTTTGGGTTTTGGGGTACAGGGGTGTTTTTAGGTTTTAGGGCAGGGTTTGGGTTTGGGGTACAGGGGTGTTTTTAGGTTTTAGGGCAGGGTTTGGGTTTGGGGTACAGGGGTGTTTTTAGGTTTTAGGGCAGGGTTTGGGTTTTGGGGTACAGGGGTGTTTTTAGGTTTTAGGGCAGGGTTTGGGTTTTGGGGCACAGGGGTGTTTTTAGGTTTTAGGGCAGGGTTTGGGTTTTGGGGTACAGGGGTGTTTTTAGGTTTTAGGGCAGGGTTTGGGTTTTGGGGTACAGGGGTGTTTTTAGGTTTTAGGGCAGGGTTTGGGTTTTGGGGTACAGGGGTGTTTTTAGGTTTTAGGGCAGGGTTTGGGTTTTGAGGTACAGGGGTGTTTTTAGGTTTTAGGGCAGGGTTTGGGTTTTGGGGTACAGGGGTGTTTTTAGGTTTTAGGGCAGGGTTTGGGTTTTGGGGTACAGGGGTGTTTTTAGGTTTTAGGGCAAGGTTTGGGTTTTGGGGTACAGGGATGTTTTTAGGTTTTAGGGCAGGGTTTGGGTTTTGGGGTACAGGGGTGTTTTTAGGTTTTAGGGCAGGGTTTGGGTTTTGGGGTACAGGGGTGTTTTTAGGTTTTAGGGCAGGGTTTGGGTTTTGGGGTACAGGGGTGTTTTTAGGTTTTAGGGCAGGGTTTGGGTTTTGGGGTACAGGGGTGTTTTTAGGTTTTAGGGCAAGGTTTGGGTTTTGGGGTACAGGGGTGTTTTTAGGTTTTAGGGTTTGGGTTTTGGGGTACAGGGGTGTTTTTAGGTTTTAGGGCAGGGTTTGGGTTTTGGGGTACAGGGGTGTTTTTAGGTTTTAGGGCAGGGTTTGGGTTTTGGGGTACAGGGGTTTGTGTTTTGGGTTAATTAAATTATATTTACCATTTTTAAATTAATTAAAATATATTTAATAAATTAAATTAATTTTATTTCATTAATTACATTTTTAAATTAAATATATTAAATTAAATACATTAAGTTAATTTTATTATTTTAATTAAATTAAATTATTCCCATTTTTATTAAAATTACATTTATTAAATAGATATTATTTTATTAAATTAATGGCTTTTTTAAAATGTATTTTATTTAAATTAATTAAATTAAATTAAATTAATTAAATTAACTTAATAACATTTTAAAAAAAAGGTATACTTACCTATACTTACGATGTAATGCCATGCGTTGTAATACCATCTGCTATGTAATGCCATGCGTTGTAATGGCATCCGATGTAATGGATCCTGCGTTGTAAAAATTCCGTTGTAACGGAATGCGATGTAAAAATCCGCGTTGTACTGACACCAATCCGTATGGGTGGTATGAATATTATAATCCTTGTAGTGCATATTATATGCAAATTTGGCATACAATGTGGCATGTGTGCTTCATGTAATCCTTAATGGCAGAGGAGGTGCCCAGACTTGGGTCCCTTGCTCGCTGTGCCACGGTATCTCAGCTATAACTGACTAATAAGGCCTAATAATGGTGTAAACGGTATGTGATGCTTGTGTTCCCTTCATGTAGTCCGAGATGAATTGTTCTTATGGGTATCAGGTCAGTACTGATTTGCATAAGACAGGCTTCTACGTGGAGTGACACAGTGGACATAAAACGATGGGTTGGAAATCGACCTGGAGCACTGTTCACGAGCATTCCTCCCATCACCTTGTGTGCACGATAAAAGTGGCAAAGTGTTTGCCCAGAGATTGATTTATTGCTCATTGAGCCACTAGCCCCCAAGTTCTACCTCACCGGTGAATTTTAATACGGCTGTAATGGTTCTAGGGGGCATATTATCAAGGGGGTTTATCTCCGCTTTTTTGGCTTCAAAAGCCAAGAAAGCGGAGATAAAATTATCTCCCTATTACCAAGCTGTCGCTAACACCAGTTAGCGACAGCTAATAGGAGATAGCGACCATCTTGGGCCCCGCTTTGCGTGTCAGTGATATTTATCACTAATGACATGCAAAGTGGGCGTGCCAAGATGTTAGTGACTGGAAACAGTCGCTAACATCGCTATCTCCTATTACCAACTTTTGGAGATATTCGCACTAAGCGCGAATATCTCCAAAAGCTAACACCTGCCCTGAGCAGTTCTTAGCCATGTTATCCAATGGGAGGTGGATAACATGGCTAAGAGCATTTGCTCGATAATGCATGAATATCGCTGACTTTTCAGTGATATTCATGCATTGCGGCCGTTTTTTATCGCATTTGCGATAAAGCTTGCTAATAGCAAGGTTTATCTGCGATAAAAATCGCCGATGTGCGGCGATACTTTTTGTCTCTAAACAAGTTAGAGACAAAAATTATCTCTATTGGTTGGTAATATGCCCCTAGGTTTGCCTATGTTCACTTTGGTAGGGACCCTTGCTTGGGAGTTTGGGATGGACTGCTCATGAGGACAAGAGTCAGTGCTGACTTGGAAAAAGGCATACATCTGTCTACAGTGTCACAGTGTGTAAAACATGATGAATTGGAATGCTTTCTGGAGTGATTCCTAGTGGCTTAGACTCTGTACAAGCATTCCTCTGTGCACATTATGTGTGCTTGCATTACCAGCCACCTACGGTCCGCCGGTGCAGTCCACTCTCCTGCTGTTAGTGTTGGAAATCCTTGCGGTGCTGGTCGGACTCTCACCCAACGGGCCGGGTTTTCACCCAGGCTGTAATACTGCACTTCAGAACCAACGCACGTGCTGAGATCTCCAAAAGTAGATGCAAACCTCAAGCCATTTTGGTGAGTTAAGAAACTCTCACAGTGAATGCTTGTAATGTGCGTATCAATGACGCAATACACTGTCAACTGATGCGGGAATGCAAACCATGCTAACTTCAGATGGCTGCCATCAAACATGGTGTGTACGAATATCCACAGGCCCTGTTTTACTGCCATGGCGATGGGATTGGTGCAGAAACACGCTGTGACCACACCCAGAAACTGGCTCACACACTGGCAGCATGCACTATTTCTTGTACCTCCGCTGCACTAAAGACCATCCGCGCTCCACCAGCAGCTCGCTCAGTTTAGTCAATGCACTCCAATGGTCAGTCAATAGTCAAGGACTCCTCACGCTGACACAATGGCACTCCACCAATCGGGCAATGAGCATTACTATCAGGCCACATGGGGTAAAAGGCCGCTTTATTGGCCAGGTAAGCATTTTCATGTGTTACATAATGGAAACAAAGGCCTCACTAATTCGTAGACATATTCTATCCCCCCCGCCCTTAAACAATTCCCCACAACAAACTTCTCCAACATTGCTCTACCGAAGGCTCCTACCTAAGCCTCCTCCTCAACCACTATGTTTCAACCCCTGCCTTCTTCCTGCCTCATTCCTTGCTGCCCTATTGCCCTCTGTCCGAAGATAGTCTGAATGACCCCAACCCTTCTTGCCTGTCTCGATCTCCTCGAATTCTGCCACCTATCCAAGGGAAGAGAAATATTCTATATTGAAACCTTCCCCTAGCAAATAACGAACATCTATGTTACAAAGGGCCTCATTTATGAAAAGTGACGCATCGCTGTGTGAAAACAGCGATGCGTCACTTTTCATTGCGCCCTCCTTGCGACACCAATGATGCGTCATATTTACATTATGACGCATCATTGCTCAAGGAGTTACAGATACGTCAGTATTTCTGACGTATCTGTAAGTGCAAAAGTGACGCATTGTTGGAGTGTGTCACAAAACACCTTTTGTGTTTGTGTTTGTTAGCCATGTATTCTTTTTGTGTTTTGATAAATTGTGTTTATTTATAATGAAGCTTCTTTGATGAGTTTAATTCGTATAAGGATCATTGATTTATCCTTCTGATTCAAACTTGAATTATCAATTGTTGCTTAAACGAATTCCCTTGAAGGCACCTATACCCCTCTACTTATTTACCCAAGCCCTCACGGGTATTTTGGGTTGCTCATTGTTTGACTCTTTATTCTCTAATACATAGACATATTCTATCCCCCCCGCCCTTAAACAATTACCCACAACAAACTTCCCCCACATTTTTCTAACTAAGCCTCGACCCATGCCTTCCTCAGGCCTCATTTCTTGCTGCCCTGTTTCCCTCTGTCCGGAGCTAGTCTGATCTCCTCAAATTCTGCCACCAAGAAAAATCCTGCATAGGTGTTTTTCCTATCCCCCTTAAACTCTTTTTTCAAATATGCATAACTTCTCTATATCAAAGTAGCGAGATTAAATCAGAAGAAATTCTTTCAACTTAGATAACACTTTTGCCAATCAGTTAGAAACAACATTTTGTTCTATTTTAGAAATGTAAACTTGGCATGTAATAAAAAAGTATAAATAAGTGAGGGAGGGTGAAAGGGAGGGGGGAGACATAGGTAAAGCTGTCGCCTAACAGCCTTTTTATTAAAACCATGCTTTAATATCTAAACTTTGTGATAGCATTTATTTTATGTTCAGAATATATATATTGTTACCAATAAAAGAAAGGTGAACCCCATCATGACCAATATTGTTATGGACCAACCAGCATATTCCGTTGATGCTACAAAAACAATTGAATTCTCTGTTAACTTTTCTTCTAGCCCTTTCTACAGCTGTGAATCGTTCTGCCCCTCGCCACATCCTTCTGGGCATGAGCACCATCAAACTTTTGTATGAGCCCAAAATTAAAGTATCAGCTGCAGATCAGCTTTCATTTCAATAAGTAACCCAGACCTCATAGTTGAACTAAATCATTCTCGCCAAGGTGTATAGGTAGGACTTCTGGCTGTTTCTTTGATGACAATTACTCACTGAAAAAGGGCATTAATTGATCCCATTTCATGTCACTTTTTCCATGCCATTCAATAAAGATTTAATCTGAATGAAAACCCAAATTCTTTCCCAAGTGTCTCTTTTCTGCTTGCTTGGTCGCTGTATTCTAACAGTAATTAATCTCTTAAACACTTGTTGGAGGAGGAGTCATGATATGAGCAGCGGCGCGAGGAGAGAGGAGCGGGGAGGTGCAGAGCAACGGTCAGTGTGGCGTGTGGTGTGCGGTGCCTAAGCCCACAAGCTGACCGTAAGACAAAAGCACGCACCCGCACCCGCACCCGCACCCGCGTCTGCAGTACCCCGTCTCTTTCAACCGCGCCCTCTCCAATGAACAACTATACCGAGCCATAACTACAAACAAACCTGAGCAGAGCAGAGTTGAACAGTTGAAAGACATCTCCGCCGCGGAGGCAGTGGCCGCGGTGAGAGGAGAGAGGAGCTCGTCCTGCTCAGCCCGTTCAGCCTCAGGACCCAGAGGATCAATTCAACTCAGTCATACCAGAGTCTTGGCCGTGCCAGTACCGCCCGTACCGGGGGGTCATCCCGGTTTCCACCGAGGCGCCATTGCTTACAAGGCGCCCGCACAGTGAGCGAAACAGCGGATCCCGCCGGCTCACACTGACGCAGAGAAACACCAAAGCGGTGAGAGCAGCGAAGGCGGTGGCAGAGGAGGTGCAAGTGGGGGAAGCGGCCAGCCGAGGCGGCTTCTCTGAGGCTCTATCACAGGCTCTATCACAGAGGAAAGAACTGCACCGCTGAACGCAGGAGGAGTCAGGTCAGCATCCACATGAAAGGTAAAAAAGCCACAACGCCTCGCTGTAATTGATTGATTTCCACCTGCACCAACACTGCCAATGCACTGCTAATACAAGATATGTAGTGCCTGAGCCCGCAGCTGGCAGCATGCAGCACGCCACCCACAGAGAGCAGAGGCATTGGGTGGAATTTTAGCGGAAAGAAGGACAAGGACACAAGCAAATACTAGGGGGGAAGCTTAGGGGAAAGGGGAAAGCCTAAGCTCCAGGCTGTGAGGCGGCAAAGTGGAAAGGTGAAGTCAGAGGGGTAGCAGGCACTCCAATCCAACAATCCCCCGCTTTCGCAAACGTGCCAATCCTGCATCATTTTGCATTAACTCCACATCATGAGATCGGGCAGAGTCAGAACAGAGCCAATCAAACATAAAAGACGCCAACAGCAACGCAGAAACATGAGTGAAGGATCAAGTGATCCATTCGATGAAGAGCTAACAGATGGGCTCGACATGAGTGTCAGTTCTCCCCCCAATAAGACTCCAAAGACACTTCCTGTCCTCAAAAACGCCAAGGTCACAGATTTTTTAATCCCTTCTACACCGTCCCCACCGTCCATATCTTCTTCATCCCCAGCATCTCCGATGCCTCTGACTCCATCGTTGCGACAAGCACAGGTATTCAAGTCCACCATCAGTAACAAAAGAATGTCCCAGTCAGTGGGAATTACAACGATAGCCCCGCAGCCACAGAGTAACTCTTCAAAAGACGTCAGCTATAGCACATGGCCAACCCCTAAAAAAATGGCTGACAAAGTAACAGTCATAGCACAAATAAACAGAGAAGCGCCAAACAACGGCAATGCCCAAAAGGAAAAGCACATAGAAACATTGGTTCCACCAGAGGAAAAACCCCCAAACCTGTCAGCAATGCCAGGCACAATAAACCAGGGTTCTTTCTGTTGCACCGCGGGGCCTGATCTAGCGGGCACCCTCTCAACATCTACAGGAACTGCTATTAGTGACTCGTGGGATAGGGGCATTACAAGCACAGAACTTATAGAAAGGTCACAGGGAGTACCGTTGACTGGAAATGCCCACATAAACTTGGAAAGCTGCAGGGCACAGGAAAGCCCAACAACATTTTTCAAGGAGCTATCTATGAATGACAAAACATCAAAATCTCCAGCAGGTTCTGGATCACTGCTAGCAACCGACTGCTTTAGTGAGACTAGCCTACTAATTTGCAGTGAGTTCACAGCAAAATCACCAAAAAGCCCACTAGGAGATGCTCACTTCCATTATACTGTTATTTTTAAAAAAAACAGCAATTTCATCAAAAGGACCAGAGTCCCAGCCCTTGGCATACAAACAATCACCAACTCTGGGATCAGGTCCGGAAAGTGTCTCACAAGATTCCTTTCGGAATAAACCAGAGGACAAAGCTTGTTATAGTCCTCACACTAGTGGCAATCATTCAGATCTCTTCCCCCTAGAACAGGCTCCACTGTGGTCTCCATTCATAGGTAGCATGGAAACCATCTCGACAGCGTTACTTCAACACTCATTAAAATTGGAGTTACAGATCGACCTTTTGCAACTCCTGGCTTCCCACGTAGCAGGAATAGACAGAAAAATAAATGGGTTTAACTCCCTCATCAAACGGGTGCATAAAGACCCGCACACAACGCTCCATGCACTCCAGTGCCTTGAAACAACGATCCATCTCGCAGCGGTGCCAAACATACTAACAGATATTCTGTCAGAGGTAAGGAAAAACACAAACAAGCTCCACACAACCGTTGAAGATCTAGGCGCAGGAAAAGCTCTTAATCCTCCGTCAAACACTACCAGTGGGGACACCTCAACCAGCGAGGACTCAATTGAGGATCCACAAGGAGGAAGCACCCAAGTTACCATCACAATCATCGGTGGGGACACTTCATCCGGGGAGGACATAATTGAGGACCTAACGGGAGAAAGCACCTCAGTTACCCTTCAAATGGCACATCGCGGGTAACACTATAGAGTCAAGTAACTCCTACAAGTACCTGGGGGTAGTGGTCGACTCAACCTGGTCATTAAAAATTCACCAACTGCATAGAAAAGCGCAGGCCAATAAACTACGGTTTGCTCTAATGTTACTGAAAACAAAATTGAAATGCCCCTTCAACCTTTACCTCTTGAAAGTGATTGAGGCACAGTTTTTACCCTCCCTCACGTACGGTTCGGAGCTATTCAGAGGCAAAGACGCAAACTTCTTGAACTTACAACAGTCAAATCTGTTCAAATACATCTTTCAAATACCAAGGTCTGTCTCACAAGCACAAGTACGCCTGGAATTCGGGCTTTCAAATCAGCATCAAGTCAGGCAAGCCGGGATACTAAAAATGTGCTGGAAATTAAGGGCAGCAAGCAAGGACACGCTGATGGGCCATTGTTGGTGCAAAATCAACAACCGAACAAATGCAAAAAACGTATGGAAAACATCTTTGGAAGACGCACTGACACAACTTAATATGCGAGAGGCATGGAATACAAACCACCCCTTTATGGCCTTCAAAAAAATAGCCAACAGTACAGCAAAACAAAAATCCATGATTGTCGACAAAGCCGCCCTCGCAAAGAAAAAACATGGTTGGACGGTGCTAGCCACGTATGAGAGAAGTGCCCCACAACCATACCTAGTCAATTATATAACACCGTCCACACAACAAATGCTCCTACGCATACGTCTGGGCACCTATACCACAAAGGATCAGACCCCAGTATGGAAGCAAACATGGCAAACATTGCTATGCAGACTGTGTGGCCGTTCGGAAGAAACACTGACTCACATTCTGTGCATCTGTCCATCATTGGCTAGTTTGAGACGTTACCACCTATTATAAATATTTCGTTTTTATCAAATCAGAACATGCAGGCCTGCCGTTATGCTAGCACTGAACAGTTTCCAGTTGCAAACGGCCTGTAGGGCCTCCAAATTCTTACAGAAGGCGAGCCTCCTAATCCAGAAAACTGAAAAAATGATGCGGACCCAGTCAGAAGGACTGATATGTTAGGTGAGGCTCAGGCCGCAGACGATGTAATACTGTTTTTAAAAAAAAAAGACTTGTTTTTTAAAGAGTGTAAATTTATTTTAACCAAGGCTAGTTTGTATACTGTTTTGTACACAATTTTGTAAAGGTTTTAACTAACCATATGCAATAAATATTTACTTACTTACTTACTTACCTCAGTTACCATCGAAAACACCGAGACAGTAATTCCCAAAAACACTCAAGCCCAATCAATTGGCATCGATGACCCAGTCAATCAAGGTAGCCAACACTCAGGGCCACAACCAAATGAGCAACCAAAACAAACTAAATCCTTAACAAAACGTGAACCAAAACGCTTGAGGAAAGCTAGACAAAACAAGCAACAAGGAAAAAAAGTAACAACACAGCTCAAAAGGCTCCAGCACCAAGAAACCACATTGGTCAGCGATACAAATCAAAACCAAATAACAGAACTAATAGAGAATGGAAAAAAGGGCAAAGAATTAAAGGCTAATGCACAGGAAGATCAAGGGGCAATTTGTCCGTACCCTTCCCCACCAATTCCGCCATAGCTAACAACCCAAAATAAATTCCAAAGCACCTATAAAGTTTCACATCCAGTGCAAGAAAAGACAAAAATGAAATTGGTTGTTGGGCCTCCTCCGCAAAAGACCCAAACAGAACAAAAAACCATCACACATTATTTCACAAAGTCGGCCACGCCACAAAAAGAAAACCTGTTGGCCAAAGGGTCGCAGCAAAGTCTTCCAATAGAAGGATCAGAGCGACCAAGTCCCTCCCAACTAGGATTCGAGAATGAGCCAGTAGCTCAGACAAATATTCTATATCAGGACCACCGAGCGAACAAGCTAAAAACCAACCAAATCAGGCAGGTGGGGCCAAAAGAAGAGTTAGAGGCATCTTATCCAGCTGATGTACTTGCTCACGAACTTATCCCACATTACAGCTCCAGGGGGAAGCACGACATTCTTCACCGGAGCGCTATTTTAAAACTTATTAACTCAATTGAAAAACGTAAACATCTGAAGACAATCCACATCGAAAGTATCGAATTTAAAATAATTCCAAACGCAAATGGAAGAGAGATGACAGTGGTAACATGGAATGATCCCCTGAAGGCCAAAGAATTTTGGCGACATAGGGAAGAGTTTGCAAAATGGGGAATCGAGATAAGACCAGTTGAAACTGAAAGATACCCGAGCCCGTTATCCACGCTGGCCGATGCAAGTCCACAGTTCGACAGTGGAATGCTCCGTGGTGCAGTCGGCCGCTCGGACAGTAGCAAGGGAGGAGGGTCAAACCTACGGATCATCCATCAAGGCGGGTCAGGAGTTTCCAGCCAGGTGCGGAAAGTCTTACCTCCGACGGCAAGCCCAGAGGACATCAAGAGGGATGAAGCATGAAAACCGAACCTGAAGGTATGCTCTTGGAATATAAATGGTCTGGGAGGCAAAACAAATGACTTTGAATTAATAGCATTCCTCAAACAATTTGACATTATACTATTCCAAGAGACTTGGTCAATTTCATCGGACCAGATAAATGGCTTCAAAGAAATTCAACAACATGCCATCAAAAGATGGTTTGCGGAAGCTCCAGCTGGTTCAAAACCAGGCGGCCAGGTTGGTGTATGGCCTCCCCCGCTCCCATCATTCTACTCACCTACTGAAGGCACTGCATTGGCTACCTGTCAGGGAGCGATCCCTGTTCAAAACCGGTTGCATGGTTTTTCAGGCGCGTCAGGGGACTGCCCCTGCTTTTATCTCTTCTTTGTTAAAAGAGTACATCCCTGTCCGTGAGCTTCGCTCATCTACACAATCACTCCTTCAGGTACCCCGGTACAGATGCAAGAAATGGGGCGGAGCCAACTTTTCAGTTCTAGCACCATCTTTCTGGAATTCCCTCCCCGATCACTTGCGCCTGGCCAGACACTACTCTCTTTTTCGTAAAGATCTCAAGACCTTTCTCTTTACTCAGGCTTTTCTTAATGTGAACTGACCTTAATTTTCTCCTATCCACTGGTTTTCGTCCTGCTGCTAAATTAGCCTCCACAGCGCCAATAAACCGTATGGTGTACGTTGCGCTATATAAATATTTTAAATTCAAATTCAAATTCAATTCAAAGAGGTCTAACAGCCAGGGCAGCGGGAGGACTATCGATCTATCTGAACACCAGCATCCCATGGTCATTTGAGTCAATTGAGTCAGGTCAAACATGGATCCAATGTATCAAAATCACGCTCCCGACCGCCCCCAGTTCAGGTCAACAGGATACCCAAGAGTGTCGGTCATTGGTCATATGCAATATCTACATACACCCGGCATCAAAGAACAAACTAGGGAAAATCCAGACCCTTAAAGCACTTCCTAAATCCTTACAAGCCACTTACCCACAGGCTGGTTTGATGGTCTCTGGTGACCTAAACATGTTTCTACTACAAAGAGACCCCACCTATGACATCCAACGAACCAAGCTGTATGGGAAAACAATCCCCCCTACAATAACAAACCATCGAAAAAAAGACAAACACGGCCAGATGTGCGCCCAAATGTTAGCCGAAATCGGACTTGTCACTCTGAATGGCCGATTCTCGCAGGATCAGCCGGCATCCTCGACTGGAATTGCCAAAAATGCCCAATCAATTCTGGATTACACTATGGTGGTCTGAGGTATTCCAAATGGTAGTCACCTATAGAATAATCCACAAACTGGAGAGTGATCACGGTTTACAAGCAATAGAGCTCAGATTACAACACTCAAGGGCCCCAGCAACCAAAGACCTGACTGTAACCTCGACCCTTTATAATCTTAAGCGGTTAGCTTGGAACGGAAAGAATGTAGGTGAAATCATGGTTCATGTGAAATTCACGTTGGCAGAAGACGACGAAAAAAAAACATTAGCATACCAGGACAACTGGGTAAAAATGATCGCTTTCTGTTGAACTTGGCCCTTAGGGCAGGTTCACCCCTAAACTTTTTGCTTGTAATGGTGACCTGGTGATGGTGATTTTTGGGTTCTGCGCACTTTCACTGTGTCCCAGTGGAAAGTGCGTGCGCCCTGTGAATGCGTAGAGTAAGATAGGCCTGCCCTCCCATAGGAATGCATGGGGAATGTCTGTGTCCCTGGTAGTTCCTGATGCGTGGTGAGTGAGGGCTCGAGTTTGGTATGTATGAACTCGTGGGAGTGAATGCTACGCAACGGTATGTGCAGCTTGTATGTGTCTAGTGGGGAAGTGCCATTCCTAGACATGGCTGTACGTGTGCTGTGAGGGTGCTGGAGCGTGATTGGCTTGAGCTGGCTGGCATGCCAGGCTCCAGGAAGTCTGGATGGGTCTGCCCGGTGGTGAGTGGGAGATTAGCATGCTGATGGCTGGGGAGGAGTGTACCTGTGTCCTGAATGAGGCTGGGTTTTCCCCTGACAATGCTGGCTCCGCCCCCCCCTGTGGTGCGTCTAACGACCCTAGCCCTGCCAGTGAATAGAGTGTGCTGATGAGCACATCAAGGGTGCTTACAAACCAGCTGCGACTGGTTCTGCCCCCACCCTGCACCTACAGACAAAGGAAATGATGTATAAAAATGGGGCAGTGTCCCCACAGAAGTTGTTCTCTTCCTGGATCCTAAGGGGGCTGCTGCTGCTGCTGGGCCAGAGGACCGCCACTTGGGGTGTCTCCCTGCCTGGAGACCCAGTGAGCTGGCTCTGGGCCCAGCCTTGCCCCCCTGTCTACCAAAAAGAACTTTGTTGGGTCTGGACCTTGCAAGTAGCGCTGGAGAGCGCTTTCTCTGGACTGTCTTGACCCCCCCCCCTAGTGCTTGGGAGCGCTTGATTCTGCCATAGCGCTTGGAAAGCATTTTATTTCTCCTCTAGCGCTGGGAGCGCTGTATTTGCCGTTATAGCGCTTGGGAGCGCTTCTTGTGCAGCCGGTGCCCACCCGGCATTTGGCTGCTTAAGTGCTGCCCTCGAGGGATTCCCCGGCGTGGGGATCCCCCTTTTTGCCCATTTTGCGGCGCGGGAGCTCACCCCGCTTATTGCCGATTTTTAAAGTCCCCTGGCAGGTGCCCACCCTGCCAGGGACCTTGCGCTGTGTTTGACCAGCCGGTGCCCACCCGGCATTGCCCCTCGAGATTCGCCGCTGCAGCCCGGGGTGTTGAGAGGCGTTGCCGGGCCGCTGCCTGGTGCTACCCGGAAGTGCCCGCCTCCCTGCTCGGGGTCGCGCTGTCATTGGCGGACACCCGAGGCAGGAAGCCAGGCAAAAACACAGAAGACAACCGGACGAGGGCGGGACCGGCGAGTCTCCCTTCTGCTTCCCCCGGTCTGGGGAAGCCTAGGAGCGCGTCAGGAGCAGGCCCCAGAAGTCCCGCCCCCCCGCAGGACGAGAGGAGGACAGCCTTGGAGCCCCGTGTAGCCGCCGGTGAAAAGGAGACGACCGGCAGCCTCGCAGAGTGGGTGAGTGGGGCCCGGGGTGGCTTGTGGAAGAGGGGGCGTCGGGGCACATTGCCGGTGCCCACCCTCCCCCCTGTGTGCCGCTCTAACCAGTGGGTCCTTTCATTGTTGAGAGCCCGAGAGGCTCAGGGGGCATATCGTGTGTTCGAGCCCCGGGGGCATAATTTGCTAGTTGAGCCCGAGAGGCTCCAAAGTGCCCAATATTATTTAAGAGCCCTGAGAGGCTCCCCCAAGGCGCCCCAGTGTTGAGAGCCCTGCGAGGCTCACAGCGCCACATTGGTTCAGAGCCACGGAGACTCAGGGCAGCATTTCTGTTTATTAGGAGCCCAGAGAGGCTCCCAGCCCATATGTAGTTACTAGCCCTGAGAGGCTAAAAAGGGGCCAGTCATTTGGTTAGAGCCCTGAGAGGCTCAGGGGGACATCTTATTTCTGCAGAGCCTGCGAGGCTCCAACGTTGGCCCCATCAATTGCTACACAGCTGCCCAGCACTTTGTGGGCAGCTGCCACGTTTAGGCCCCCTGACATTGGACACAGGGCGTCCTAGCCCTAGAAAGGCCAGTTGGCCTAGGGACAGTCACAGGTGGTGACTAATGTGAGTTTGGCGCAATTGTTAATTTTCTGCACCTCTGAATGTGTTTTGATGCATCATGTGTTTTCCTCCCTTACACCTCTGAATGTAAGTATGCATTGCATCATGTGTTATGTTCTTACACCCCTACAGGTATTGTAATACTTAGGTGGTTGTTTTTCTCCTAGTGCAGGTGGTGCTAGTGAGGTCCTGGTTACTAAGCATGGGCGGATCTAGCGGATCTCGCGTACGCGAATTTGCGAATTTACGGATTCGCAATCCGCAAAAATACGCGAACTCTCGCGGATTTGCGGATTTTTACGGTTTTTGTGTTGGCGAGCGTTCGCGAGGATTTGTGGACCATTTCGCAATTGCGAACTTACTTTTCGGCTCGCAACGGCCGCGACTATGTTGTTTCTACGTCTGGTTTATCATCACAGGTTCACAGCACCCTCTGTTTCACCACTGCCACCCTCTGGTACACCCATGCCACCCTCTGGTACATCCTCACTGCCACCCATTAGGTTTGTTTATTTCTGTAGATTATGGGGGTGAAAAAAAGCAAGCACACCTGCCCTGCTTCAACTGCCATGAATTAATTTGGGGTTGATTAATGTGTCAGTGATTTTGAAACTTCCAGTCTGGCTGGCACCTGCTTCCTTCCTTATCTGTAATTTGCTTTCTGTTGCAGTGAAAGCAAGCACACCTGCCCTTCTTCAACTGCCATGAATTAATTTGGGGGTGATTAATGTGTCAGTAATTTTGAAACTTCCAGTCTGGCTGGCACCTGCTTCCTTCCTTATCTGTAATTTGCTTTCTGTTGCAGTGCAATTTTTCACAGGACCTTTATGGTCTACTTGTAGCTATTCTATGAGCCTGCTGTTTGGGTCATAGCAGGGTCATAGAATAGTTGCAAATAGGCAACTGAACTCTGGAGGGGCCCCTCAGGAAGCACTAGAGTGAATGGTTACTAATGTTAAGTTTGAACTTTTGCACCTGGTGATTGCTTTCAGTTTAGCAAAAATCGTTTTTCTCCAATTTCGCGCAATTTGCGGGGCGCGAATCCGTGCGGGATCGATTTCGGAAGCCGCGAATGCATGCGAACACACAATTTTTTTTTTGCGGCGTGTATGTTCGCGTGATTTTTTGCGTGTTCGCAAGGCGCTTGTAGTGATACGTTTGCGAAGTTACCCTAGTGGTCGTACACGGGCGCGGCCATCTTGTTTGCGTGATGTAATTCCGTTTCCGGCCGCTATGTGTAATCTCGCAAAGTGTGCTGCTCGCTAGTACAATTTTGCGCGTGATCGCGAGGAAAATCTCGCGCGAACTTACCCACGCGGTCGTGAATGGGCGCGGCCATCTTGTTTCTCATTCATTGCTATGGTTCTGGGCATGCTTTCTGTATCCTCTCTGAATCTCTGCCATCCTTTGCTTGTTTGAAGTTTATTTGATCTATTTTACTTATTATCTATCCCTCTATTTTTCTAGCTCTATATTTTTGTGTTTTCTGCTACTTTTTGTTATTTTAAACTACTTTTTTAAACTCTTTTCTTTTCTTCTTCCCTATTCTATTTCTTCTTTATTATTTAACTTAATTTCTGCCCAGACCATGGTAAAGGGAGCCGGGAAGCACCCTGAGAAGGGGAAGGGTCCCGCACCCCATGCCCGGCTCCCGTGCGGCCGTTTGAGGGGGGAGCTAGTGATGCCACGGGAGATCTTTAGCGCGGAGGAGGTGGCCGCACTAATCTTCCACGTCCAGCGCCGCCTCCCCAAGACCATCCTGGGAGGCGGCAAGATCGCAACCGGCTATGGCATCCGGGAGCACCGGAAGTGGTGGGAGAAGGTGTGCCGGGCCATGTTTAAACTCTCTGGGGTCCGGCGCACCTATAACCAGGCCACCCACCGCTGGACGGATGTCATGGACCGGGAACGGGACTTGCTGGACGCGCTCGGCGTAGAGGTCCCCAGGCTTGGTGAGTAGTAGTAGCTATTTCTAGCTATTTCATCACTACTCTGTTTTATCCGGCTCTGTTATTTGCAAATCTTTGTTCTTTACCAAGAGCAATAATGCTGCTGATTACATTGTAGGTAAATTATATTTCAAAATCTTCTATGCATTTCAGGTGCACTGCTCTCCTTCTCAGTAGCCTTGCTTGCTACTATGCTTATTTGTTTTGTATTTTGTGTTCATTTCATTGGCCTGAGAAATTATGTATGAGTGTAGTGTAAAGAACTGCGTAATGCTAGACACTAAGGGTCATATTTTCAATTACCGGCGCATCCCTGCAAAGTAGCAGGGATGCGGCAGTAATTGTGCGCCATGCCACCACCACCACCCATGGGCCCAAAACGTCACAGAAGCCTTACGCATCTGTGCCGTAAAGGCGGCGCATTGCTGGAGTTGCGTGCCAACGATGGCGCAGCTCCAGCAATGCTCCGGGGTGCCCTATCTCCCCAATGCTGCATCAAGCCGTATGTCGACTTCAAGCAGGCGCAGGGTTTCAATCACGCATCATTGTCCTAAAAGTGACTGATTGACATCTTGTAGATTTCCCTCAGCCACTTTTAGGATTTGTTCCTGCGCAGGAACGCCCTCCCTTGCGCCGGAACGCCCCCTGATGGCGCAGGGCTTTACAACGTGATGCATCTCCCATATGCGTCATTTTTTTTTGTATATACGCCGCACCATGGCGCCTCTTTTGTTCTGCCGCTGCGTCACAAAAGTCACGCAACAATGGAGGAAAATGAGCAGCAAGGGACTTCTAAATCAGCCCCAACAGACTGAAGTCCAGTACTTCCTTAAGACACATGGCTATAAGAAGAAATAGTGGTGGTGGTCGGTGGATTGATAGTTTGAGTATTCACTGATCTGCAAGCACGATGGACTTTGTCTGTCACTTCGCGTGCTGCGGACTGCTGCCTGCCAGGCCTAGGCAAACCTTTTTACTAGTCTGTTTAGTGAGTTACATAGGAACTTTCAAAGTCAACGGTCTGCAAATCAGGCAATACGAATAACGTAGTATACCACATGAGATTGGTCAATATATCCCGTGGAATAGTTGTCTATCTATTTGCTATTTCTCCAAAATATTTTGTTATTGTTCTTTTGAAATGTTTGATTTGGTTGACAAATCTCATCCATGTTTTCTGGTCTTTCTTTCTTTCATGTTGTACATCAGCTCCCCCCAAGGGCAAGAGGACACAGGAGGAGGAGGAGGGTGCTGTTCAGGAGGATGCAGGCCAGGATCGGGCAGGCGAGGGCTCCTTTGTTGGCCCCAGTAAGTTTTAATTTTAATATAGAGTACCTATTTTTTTCTAGCGTTCCTCATTCGATTTTTTCTAAATCGTCTTTGATCTTCTTGTAGACTGGATCTAAATTCTTATCCTGCCTCGACTATGACTCCCTGTGGTATTACTAGATTATTCTTATTAGTCTGTCTGTGTAGCTAACTAAGATTGCAAATTTGGCAATTCCATTGGACTCCCATTCTAGTCAGCAATAGCTCTATGCACTGAGTGCAGTCCTCTGGGATTGTCCATAATGTCTTTTCAAGTCTTCTAAATGTTTATGCTTTGACAATTGCCAACAATAAAAAGGTGAATGACCACCAAGAAAGAATAAGATACTACTTTACTTTTGGTTTGGATAGTAGGACGATCCATTCTACTACTGTTGCAGGGACAAATCTGCACAAACAGAACTATGGACACTAAATAATGCATTGCTTAGCTTATCAATTATAATAGGTGCTCACATACCTCAGTGATAACAGACTTTGTAGTTGAACCCCCAATCTCCTTACTGACTAGATAGTGTGGCAGAGTCATTTAGCTCCCAAAGTCACCGATGATTGATCCCCAATGATGATTAGATTATCCAACGCAGGACAAGAGTACGGAGTCAGAGTCAAGAAGTGTCAGAGGCACGGACTCATGCTTGCAAAAATTCCAAAACCTTTAGCTCATCCACTCTAGTCTGGAGGACCAAAAACCACAGAGTCTATTTAAGTTTAAAAGCTTTATTAAAAGTAAACACATTTATTAAAATCAACTTTGTCATAAAACTAAACGTTTAACTGAAAATGGAAAAGTGCTTAGTGCTGACGATTAATTGGACACATTTCTTGTGGTCGAGCCGAGCTCTCACCTGGTTTGAACTTGATCCTGCTCGTGTTCTTAGAAGTCAAGCTTCTGTCTGTTAGGAGAAAAAGTGGTGCGTGTTAAAAATAAAAAGCAAGCATTCATCAGTTGTGCCAAAAAGTGCTGCAAGACAACAGCCTTCCCTGGAAAAAAGGGACATTTTTACTTTAGAGTATACAGTTACAAATTATTACATTGTATTTCGTTTTTTTAGCATTTCTTTATTCCTCCTATACCAAATATTATGTAGTAGTAAGTGGTGTATTTCTAACATTCTTAAATGTACTTTGTAGGTGTAACATCTGGTGGCGGGGCCAGCGCGGAGGTGGTGGTGTTGGACGAGGACTCTGGGGAGGATGCGGTGCAAGTGCCGGACGTTCCTGTGAGGGTTCACACGGTGGTGGCGGGAAGAGGTAAGCTATATATTCCTTACTTATTGAGATTGAAGACTGCATAGTGTGCTTTCTGCACGGGTGTATTATAAATCAACCAGGTAGTATCCTCCTCTAAATGTACTTCGACTTAGCTGTGAAGTTTTTGGTGAGAAGAATCCCAATAATATCTTAGATGAACTTGATGGATGGGATGATCGAAAAGCGAAAGAAGGGTGTAAGTAAGTGTGGAAGGACGAGAAATTTTATGATGGCTGGCAAAGAAGAATGATATGTGTTTGCTTGGTCCCCGAGGTGGCTGGGAAGGAAAGAATATGGTATGGTGCATGGCTGGGTCAATGATGAAGCAAGGATGGGTGGAAGGAGAACAGCCTGGGTGGGTGAAACAGAAACTGTATGTGTGCATATACTTTGAATGGATGGATGCCTGGAGCATGGTATTATCTGACTCTTAGATAGCATATGTGTATCTAGAGAGAGTAGATGGTCACTGGATGAACTAAGTGTTACCTTGAAGAGCATGTAACACCGCACCCGCACGTCCGTTCCAGTGTAGGGAAGGCAAGGAAAAGAAGTTGTAAATTTGTCCAATACTACCATGAATAGTAGCAGTAGTTTGTATTGCAACTGCAAGCACAGCATATATCCAGTTATTACGGTGGACACTCCGTACCTCTCTTAATAACTTTAGTTTAGTAGTAGTACGTCATTCATGTGTGGGTGTATCACTGTTCACTCAATAATAAGCAAAGCACCTAAAGTCATCCCATATGTCATCAAATACATCCCATGTGAAGTGATAGATAATCAAATTATTTAGCTTCTTCATTTTCCTTTACTAGTACTTATTTGCACTGTAGGGTGAAAGGTAAATTAATTAAGCAGTAGCCCTTGTAACAGAGTATTCTCAGTGCCACCCGTAATAGAAAAGTAATAGCTTCACCACCTGCATGTACTGGACCGGTACAGTAACGCAAGTCTGTCTCACTCATCATGGTGTGCGTCTGTTTTTCTCGGGTGCAAGTTCACTGCGCTGGCATTCTGCCGGCTTGCATAAGATAACGTACCAATTTTCCTAAACAAGAGAGAAGAAGAAGAATAAGACTGGTGTACTGTCATAGTCGACTGTAATGGAAGTCCATAGTGGTAGTAGAATTTGTTCATTAAACTCCCACTAATGTTAGAGCAAGGATGCAGAAGTGGGAGGTTAGATAGATACTGTCCTCAATAGTTATGTACTGTGCTTTCAATTTGCTACTTGTACATTGACACAACTTTCGGCTCAATCACTTTGTGTTATTAATGTTAAGGAGCATTGGTTACAGACTATGTCTTTCTTTCTTCATATAGTTGCTCCTTCCAAATCGACATCACGGAGGGAGCAGGCTCGAATGGCCCGGCAATGGAGGCTGGATGCCACTGTCGCCGAATATCGGCAGCTGGTGGCCCTGGAGGAGGAGGACACGCAGTCAACCGGTGGAACCACAACATCCTCCACTGGGACAGCTGCATCCTCCTCCGTGCCCCCACGGGCTGCCAGACAGCGCAGTGCTCCAGCGGTACGGAGCCGGGCTACCAAAGCCAACCGCCACCGCCAAGCAGCAAAGACATCAGCTGCCCCCCACAGGAGTTGCAAGGCACGCCAGCGCCGCTTATCCCTAAGAATGTCCTACCTGGAGCAGGAGGTCCTTAGCTACAAGAACTTGGTGGAGGGCCTCCGCTTCGACCATGCCACCCTCCGCAAGGAGTATGATGCCCTGGCCGCTAAATTCAACAGCACCCTCCAGTAGTGTAGTGTCCCTTGCCCTTTTTTTAGAGACTTTGGGGGGGGGGGATTTGGGAGTTGGGTTCTTTTTGGGACTTTTGAAAGACAATCGTTGGGGTTAGGGAGGGTCTTGAGGGAGATTATTTTGTTAGGACTACATAAATATAATTGTTTAAACTTTATCTGACCATACCTGTTTTTTACTGCTTTTGAGTCTGGTGGGTGGGGGTTTAACAGTAAGTTTGTTTTCCTGAAGAGTCCTAGGACTTTAGTAGTACTACCGTCAATCTCTCGTCTAGTCCTAATAGTCCATTATACTACCTCCCACCAAACACTTATCTTACCTGTAATTTGTGTTTGAAAGTAGGGCTAGGCCCAGGGCTGGCTCCACGGGAAATGGGGATTAAGGTTGGCAATCCTGGGCGGATGAAATGTCCTCATTGCGGTGGTACTAGTAGTGTGACACAGTGGCAGTTGCATGCCTATGGAAAAAAAGAAAACGAAACCTGGTTTGTCCTTACTGTAGCATTACAACGGTTACGGTACGATAGAGAATATAGCAGGTGACAGTACACTAGAACAGTGCCACAATGTAGCCTAACAAATGGTAAAGTATTGCAAGTATAACTAGTACTTGCGTTGAATTTATTTGACATTGGCTCCTACTACTACAAGAAATAGTACTGAAGCTGAGTAAGTCTAGAATATATCCTCAGATTCCTTCACCAGCCTGTTGCTATGACCTTATCCTCCCCAGCAAGTGTGTGGAATTATTGATGTCATTTAGTCACACATCAAGCAAAACCACACAGCCCGGGGGAAGAGGGTTAGGGTTTGGAAAATGGATGGGAATGGGGGTTTCTTTTTGGGTAGGTTTTGTTGAGAGAAGAAAAAAAAAGCACAGCATGGTCAAACAATAATTGAAGATAAAGAAATCTGGGATCAATTTAGAAGCAGAGAGAGATCCAAGAAATGCAGTCACACTCATAGAAGAAAACAATGGATACTGTATCTGTATGTTGTTGGAGTTGTCCTGTTGAATTTGGTAAGTAAGTTGCATGCAGCAAACAATTCCTCTTATTAGCGGCACTCCTCCATTCCAGCTGACGCTTCGTCCATCAATGTTGGTGACCACTGACAGAAGACAACCTGTCCACTGCCTGCCTAGCGGATGTTGAATTGCGGCTCGTTAATGTGAAGCCTGACTCCATCTTTTTTCCCCATTGCACAGACTGGAACCCGGCCTGTAATTATTGAACGGAAAACAGTAAGTGCTATTACAATACCAGTGATAAATAAATATAAGGTATGTACGCTGTGTGGTGCTAAAAGTCACACTTTGATTTTCCTAATAGACAGTACAATATTTTTGAAATTGCGTACTCTGTCTGAGTCACCTTTTGAAGGATAAATAAGTATGGCCAAATTAATTTAGCGGATCTTTCCCCTCAAGCTAGGTGTACTGTAAACTGTGTTTTAGAACAAAATTAGACCTTCCCATCAGTGCTCCCACCCAGACCCTTACTAAAGCCAGTCGCAAAAATGTAGAAGACCCCCAATCAGATCTCAAAAAACGAGGCCTAGCAGAAAAATGGTGACAAAACGTACTTTGAAAGTAAAAGTAGGCCCAATACCCCCTTACCCACCGTGGATTGTATTAAAACCACTTGCAAGCAAGCAAAAGTATCCATAGCCAGCATCGCTCCAAGAGTGCTCTAAGACCCCCGAACTCAGTTGCAAAAATCTAGAACACCCCGAAACACATGCAATCCTGCTGCTAGGGTTAACCCTAACGAACCCTAAGTTACAAAAAGTGCCAAAAGGCTTTTCCTTATGGATTTTGTCCAAACCACTTCTATCCGGTATTAGACCTTCACAGGAATGCCCCAAGAGACCCGCCAACCCACCCGCAAAAAAGCACGCGACAACACCCCCAAACAGCCAAAAAGCAAAATCTCATACTTACAATATCTCTCGGCCTTCAGTCCAAACGCGCTGTGCAGCTAGGTCATCATCATAACTCCTGTTTTCCATCACGGATTTCCTGAAAAGCAAATGCAATCAAGATTAGACTGTCGCAGCAGTGCTTCGACAGAGACCCCGCAACCCACCCACAAACACCAGGAAGCCCCCCAAACAGGCCCCCGAAAACGCGACATTGAGCAAGATGTCAGAAGAAATAGCAAAAAAAAGGCTTTTACTTATGGATTTTGTCCAAAACACTTCTATCCGGTATTAGATCTTCCCAGGAATGCCCCAAGACCCGCCAACCCACCCGCAAAAAAGCACGCGACAACACCCCCAAACAGCCAAAAAGCAAAATCTCATACTTACAATATCTCTCGGCCTTCGGTCCAAACGCGCTGTGCAGCTAGGTCATCATCATAACTCCTGTTTTCCACCACGGATTTCCTGAAAACCAAATGCAATCAAGATTAGACTGTCGCAGCAGTGCTCCGACAGAGACACCAAAACCCACCCACAAACACCAGGAAACCCCCAAACAGGCCCCCGAAAACGCTACATTGAGCAAGATGTCAGAAGAAATAGCAAAAACAATTCTGCATGGATTTTGTCCAAACCACTTCTATCCGGTATTAGACCTTCACAGGAATGCCCCAAGAGACCCGCCAACCCACCCGCAAAAAAGCACGCGACAACACCCCCAAACAGCCAAAAAGCAAAATCTCATACTTACAATATCTCTCCGCCTTCGGTCCAAACGCGCTGTGCAGCTAGGTCATCATCATAACTCCTGTTTTCCACCACGGATTTCCTGAAAAGCAAATGCAATCAAGATTAGACTGTCGCAGCAGTGCTCCGACAGAGACACCAAAACCCACCCACAAACACCAGGAAGCCCCCCAAACAGGCCCCTGAAAACGCTACATTGAGCAAGATGTCACAAGAAATAGCAAAAAAAAATTCTGCATGGATTTTGTCCAAACCACTTCTATCCGGTATTAGAGCTTCACAGGAATGCCCCAAGAGACCCGCCAACCCACCCGCAAAAAAGCACGCGACAACACCCCCAAACAGCCAAAAAGCAAAATCTCATACTTACAATATCTCTCGGCCTTCGGTCCAAACGCACTGTGCAGCTAGGTCATCATCATAACTCCTGTTTTCCACCACGGATTTCCTGAAAAGCAAATGCAATCAAGATTAGACTGTCGCAGCAGTGCTCCCAGACCCCAAAACTCACCCACAAACACCCTGAACCCCGCCAAAGAGCACCTCAAAGGCAAGCAAGTCAGCAAAAACGGCAAGAAATTTCCGCCTCATATTTGGTCCGAAACTCTTTTATCCGTTATTAGAGCTTCACAGCAATGGGCCCAGAGCTGTCGAATCACCCGCAAAGAAGTAGAACACCTCCACAAGTGCTGAGTCTTTCTTCATTGGGCGTAATCCAGCCCTCTGCTTTGAGGGAAATAGGAGTCTGGAGGAGGAGGATAGAGGAGCATGTTCTTTTGAACTTGTGAACCTGAGCAATGTAGACTGCGGCACCTTCAAATCAATAAGCAAACAAGTGAAGACAGTTCTGCTGATGGGCTTGTTTTTGTGATTAGGTGATTAAAGTTTGAATTAAATTAACTGTGCAAAACAAAGAAAGACAGACACACAGGAATAAAAGTGAATAAGGACGAAAAAGAAAGTTATTGATTCATTGTCTCATTTTCAGGGCTCGGTGTCAGGGAATGAGAATAAGAGTTCGTCATCATACTCTGCGAATTCAGGCAGGATGAGGTCAGCGTCACTGAACAGAGAACAAATTCCCTCATCTACGTTGCTGTCCTCCTCGTCTTCATGCTGTGTGCTTTCTCGTACTTTGTAATCTGGTGGTATGAGGTGCTGATTCATCTTGATCATTGTTAGCCTCTCTACATTTTTGGGCGGGAGGCGGCTCCGTTTGGGAGTTACAATGCCACCAGCAGCACTGAAAACACGTTCAGAAGACACACTTGCGAGTGGGCAAGACAAGTAGTTTATAGCCAGGTTGGAGAGCTGTGGCCACAATTGTTTTTTCCCATGCCAATACTGCAATGGCTCATCATTAAGAAAGACCTCTGTTGAGTCATTCAGATAGTCCTGCACCATCGACTCAAGGTCCTCAACGGTTCCTCGACTTTGGTTACTTTTTGCTGTGCTTGTGACCTCTTTTCGAGAACCATACCCAAGCCAACTTAGCCAATCCTCTTCAGCAGCCAATGTTACTCTTGTGAGTGGTGCAGATGATCCGGTTGCCGGTGTCTTTAACGGCTGAGAGGTCACTTGTGCCAGAGCCACAGGTGCAGAAGTGGATTCTTTTGACTGGGGTTGGCCTGCTGATGCTGATGTACTGCCTTCTCCTTCAATATCCTGCCGTTCTTTTTCAAACCTCTTGGCTGACCAGGCTAGCCAACGTTTGTACTTTTTAACATCTTCATCAGCAAAAGGAAAGAATGCTTGGCCTGCCAGCGCCTTTTTGTAGCGTGGATCCAGAATAGTAGCACAAATGTAATGCTGTTCTGAGTTGATCATTTTAAGACGTTCATCACCACGTAGGCGCTCTAATAATTTCTCCGACAAAACAAAAGGGTCTTTGTTTTTTTCATCTTTTTCTAACTCAGAAGACACCGCCTTCAGTTGGTGCTCCAGCATGCACAACAATGGGATAGCTTTTCCCAAACTACAGTCCTCCTTGCTGACTGCACGCTTGAAGACCTCAAAAGGACGAAGCATGTCTGTCAGGCTTTTAACTATGTCCCATTGTGCCGCACCCATCCTCAGGTCCTTCTGAGCTGTACCCTGTTTTAAGAAATAGTGATCGAGTACCGTATACTGCTCATACAGACGCTCAAGCATGTAGAAGGTTGAGTTCCAACGTGTTGCCACCTCCTGGATGAGTGCTTTCACTGGCATTCGACGTTCATGTAGCAGGCTCCTCAGATGCTTCCGGGCCTTAAAAGAATGGCTGAAATGGTTGCACATTTTTCGGCAGGTGGCCATTACCTCGCACGCTGGACTGTCTTTATCACTCAAGAATTTTTGAACTACCAGGTTGATACAGTGCGCCAAACACGGCACTCTGAAATAGTCACCCAGCGACATGGCCTTAACTACATTGGCGCCATTATCTGTGGAAACATAACCAATCTTGCGTTTTTTTGGGGACAGCCAGTGAAAGACCTTTTTGTTAAACTCGTCCAAAATGTTTCGTGCTGTGTGACTTTTCTCCAAGCCAAACATGGCTAGTGTTGCATGTTTCCGAGCAGCTTTAAAAACTTGGGGGTATATTACCAACAACTAGCGATAATTTTTGTCTCTAACTTGTTTAGAGACAAAAATTATCGCCGCACATCGGCGATTTTTATCGCAGATAAACCTTGCTATTAGCAAGGTTTATCGCAAATGCGATAAAAAACGGCCGCAATGCATGAATATCGCTGAAAAGTCAGCGATATTCATGCATTATCGAGCAAATGCTCTTAGCCATGTTATCCACCTCCCATTGGATAACATGGTGAAGAACTGCTCAGGGCAGGTGTTAGCTTTTGAAGATATTCGCGCTTAGCGCGAATATCTCCAAAAGTTGGTAATAGGAGATAGCGATGTTAGCGACTGTTTCCAGTCGCTAACATCTTGGCACGCCCACTTTGCATGTCATTAGTGATAAATATCACTGACATGCAAAGCGGGGCCCAAGATGGTCGCTATCTCCTATTAGCTGTCGCTAACTGGTGTTAGCGACAGCTTGGTAATAGGGAGATAATTTTATCTCCGCTTTCTTGGCTTTTAAAGCCAAAAAAGCGGAGATAAACCCCTTGATAATATACCCCTTGGTCCGGGGCAACACCTGTGTTTAGCTTTGCTTTAACCCCTGAAAAATAGACCCAGTGTGCAGTGATGCACATGTAATCAGCGCCTGCGCCACTGGTCCACATGTCTGTTGTCAGATGTATAGTGTGAACAGCACTCTTCTGCAAAGCTGCCCCAATCACCTTCAGCACATCTTCATGTAGTGCTGGAACCGCAACTCTGGCAAAATAGAACCGGCTAGGAACCTTCCATTTAGGGCAGAGCGCTGCCACTAATTCTAGAAAACCTACCGCTTCTACAAAAGAAAAAGGGAAAAGGTCCACAGCTAGCATTTTAGCCAGCTTAGTGTTATACAGACGCGTCAGTGGGTGGTTGCGTTCATATGGCGCGTCTGAACAAAACATGGTTCCTATGTTGCCCTGGACCAAGCATTTACGGGATGATAATGAGTTCGTTGACCCAATTATGCTCGCTGGTGAACTTTTTCGCGTTGGTGTCTCACTCGCTCCAACACTCTTAGTGTGCCTCACATGGGGTGTGCTGCTGACAGGGGTACTGGGTGTAAGTGAAGTGTTTGACACGTCTTCTTCCTCCTCGTCATCATCAGATGAAACATCAACGTTTTCTTGACTTCCAATTCGGGCTTCCTTGATCGCCTTTAGGTGCGCAAACCATTGGACAGTGTGCTGTCTCTCAAGATGACCTCTCTGGCCTCCGGTACCATAGTTGGTACCTAACTTACCACGACTAACTGCAAGCTTACAAAGGGTACAAATGGCGAACTTTTCCCTTTTTAGGCAAACAGTAAAGAAGTCCCAAACTGGGGACTTGAAGTGTCTGTGGGGCCTGGAGGAGGCGGCTATACTGGTGGTGGTGATCATGCTGCTAATGCCAGATGAAGTGGAGGATCTGGATTTACCAACTTTTGTACGTTGTGCACTTTCACCGCCACTAATTAAGGTCGAGGTGGATGGAGGTCCCTTCTTGTGAGAAAGAAATATGGAAGCGGTACGAGTTGGTGTACTACTTAACTCCAATGATTGTGGTTTTTCCACTGCCTCCTCGTCGACAACATCATCATCATCACGCTCAGCAGCTTTTCGGGCTAGGGTCAAAATGTCTGTTTGCTGCATGCCCGCTGGGGCTGCAGTGACCTTTATGATGACTGGGTCGTCGTTGTCAGAGTCTTCATCAGCAGCAGTATCCGCCACTTCTTGTTGAGCCTCATTATCACACTCCATAACTCTGAGACTTTGGATGAGCTTCCTTTTACGCTTAACTACCTTTGTCAGATCATGGTGTGCCTCACTCTCAGACGGCAGTGGTGCTGGTTCCCAATTTTGATCCGTATCATCAGAAGGAGGTGTGCTTGAAGAAGATGTAGACACCACCCTTGATCTCTTCCTTGCTAAGGGTGTGGAAGACAATGAATGATCATCAGGAGGAGTGTCTTCCTCAAATGATACCTCGCCTTGATTGTCGATTTCCTGATGTGCCCCTACTTCGGGAGGAACAACTATTGTGGGCACTTGTGACCCTCCATGCACCTCTGCTTGCGCATCTCCTTGCGCTGCCTCTCCTTCCATATGTACTTGGGCTTGTACTTGCACATGTGGTTTTTGTTGCGGCTGTGGTTGTTCAACACTCGTCAGATGAGTTACAACAACCTGTGTTGATTGAGGGACATTGCTGCTACTTTCTTGCGATGAGCCAACATCACTGGTCGATGGTGATTGAACAACTAGACTAAGTGCCTCTGCAGCAGTCAAGGGCTTGGACTTAAGTTGGCGTGATGGTGGTGGTGGCACTGAGCCCAATGGAGCGGGGGTGCTGCTCCCAGCTTGGTCCCCAGCAGATTCCGCTGCTGCTGCAGGCGTACTTTTTTTTTGCCTCCCAAAAAAAGAGGCGGCCGGCACACCAGTCTCCTTGGTAACTTGCTTCTTCTGCTCCTTACTGGCAACTTTCTTGCTAGAGGAGCTACGGGTAACTTTTTTTGGGGCCATCTTCTTCAGAGCAGGTCAGAACAGCAGGCAGCAGTTGCACGAGTTGCAGAGTTGTCTGTGTCCAGACGTGACGTCGCGTGACGTTATGCTGCACACACACACCGCTGCAGGACTTCTTCCTGGCACTGATGGTTCTCTTGAGTCTTGTGCACCTAAAAGCAATGGAAGACAGAGGAACATCAGTTCAGTTATACACCCCAAAAAAACAAAAAACACAGAAAAATCAGCACAATCCCATGCCATCCATGATGTTTACATTCAAGACACCACACAGAAAGACTAGGCCCATGCAACACTCAGTACCCCTGGGCATAATGGATAAAAAGTAGGCAAAATAAGTGCAGGTCTCAGACACTGCCTCTCTTCAAAATGGCCCCTTGCACCCCAAGCCCATGTTGCCTGCACCAGCCAGCACTCAAGATGGCCACCACCACCACCCACATGGCCAGACCACCACCACCACCCACATGGCCAGTCCACCCCAAAAAAAACGAAAAACACCCAAAAATCACCACAATCCAATGCCATCCAGGATGTTTACATTAAAGAGAGTGAGACCCCACAGGCACGCTCAGTCCATGCACCACTACCCCTGGGCAAAAGGCCACACCAGCAGCCCCGAAAAAACGACAAAAAACACAAAAATCAGCACAATCCCAGCCCATCCATGGCATCAATGATGTTTAAATTCAAGAAGACACCCCACAGAAAGACTAGGCCCATGCAACACTCACCACCCCTGGGCAAAGGGCCCCACCAGCAGCCACAAAAAACGACAAAAACCACAAAATTAAGCACAATCCCAGCCCATCCATGGCCTCAATGGTGTTTAAATTCAAGAGGACACCCCACAGAAAGACTAGGCCCATGCAACACTCACTACCCCTGGGCATAATGGATGAAAAGTAGGCAAAATAAGTGCAGGCCTCAGACACTGCCTCTCTTCAAAATGGCCCCTTGCACCCCAAGCACATGTTGCCTGTACCAGCCAGCACTCAAGATGGCCACCACCACCACCCACATGGCCAGTCCACATCAACAGTATACCCCAAAAAAACAGAAAAACACCCAAAAATCACCACAATCCAATGCCATCCAGGATGTTTACATTAAAGAGAGTGAGACCCCACAGGCACACTCAGTCCATGCACCACTACCCCTGGGCAAAAGGCCACACCAGCAGCCCTAAAAAACGACAAAAAACACAAAAAACAGCACAATCCCAGCCCATCCATGGCCTCAATGGTGTTTAAATTCAAGAGGACACCCCACAGAAAGACTAGGCCCATGCAGCACTCACCACCCCTGGGCAAAGGGCCCCACCAGCAGCCCCAAAAAACGACAAAAACTACAAAATTCAGCACAATCCCAGCCCATCCATGGCCTCAATGGTGTTTAAATTCAAGAAGACACCCCACAGAAAGACTAGGCCCATGCAACACTCACTACCCCTGGGGATAATGGATGAAAAGTAGGCAAAATAAGTGCAGGCCTCAGACACTGCCTCTCTTCAAAATGGCCCCTTGCACCCCAAGCGCATGTTGCCTGTACCAGCCAGCACTCAAGATGGCCACCACCACCACCCACATGGCCAGTCCACATCAACAGTACACCCCAAAAAAACAGAAAAACACCCAAAAATTACCACAATCCAATGCCATCCAGGATGTTTACATGAAAGAGAGTGAGACCACACCACAGGCACACTCAGTCCATGCACCACTACCCCTGGGCAAAAGGCCACACCAGCAGCCCCGAAAAAACGACAAAAAACACAAAAATCAGCACAATCCCAGCCCATCCATGGCATCAATGATGTTTAAATTCAAGAAGACACCCCACAGAAAGACTAGGTCCATGCAACACTCACCACCCCTGGGCAAAGGGCCCCACCAGCAGCCCCAAAAAATGACAAAAACCACAAAATTAAGCACAATCCCAGCCCATCCATGGCCTCAATGGTGTTTAAATTCAAGAGGACACCCCACAGAAAGACTAGGCCCATGCAACACTCACTACCCCTGGGCATAATGGATGAAAAGTAGGCAAAATAAGTGCAGGCCTCAGACACTGCCTCTCTTCAAAATGGCCCCTTGCACCCCAAGCACATGTTGCCTGTACCAGCCAGCACTCAAGATGGCCACCACCACCACCCACATGGCCAGTCCACATCAACAGTATACCGCAAAAAAACAGAAAAACACCCAAAAATCACCACAATCCAATGCCATCCAGGATGTTTACATTAAAGAGAGTGAGACCCCACAGGCACACTCAGTCCATGCACCACTACCCCTGGGCAAAAGGCCACACCAGCAGCCCTAAAAACGACAAAAAACACAAAAAACAGCACAATCCCAGCCCATCCATGGCCTCAATGGTGTTTAAATTCAAGAGGACACCCCACAGAAAGACTAGGCCCATGCAGCACTCACCACCCCTGGGCAAAGGGCCCCACCAGCAGCCCCAAAAAACGACAAAAACTACAAAATTCAGCACAATCCCAGCCCATCCATGGCCTCAATGGTGTTTAAATTCAAGAAGACACCCCACAGAAAGACTAGGCCCATGCAACACTCACTACCCCTGGGGATAATGGATGAAAAGTAGGCAAAATAAGTGCAGGCCTCAGACACTGCCTCTCTTCAAAATGGCCCCTTGCACCCCAAGCGCATGTTGCCTGTACCAGCCAGCACTCAAGATGGCCACCACCACCACCCACATGGCCAGTCCACATCAACAGTACACCCCAAAAAAACAGAAAAACACCCAAAAATCACCACAATCCAATGCCATCCAGGATGTTTACATGAAAGAGAGTGAGACCACACCACAGGCACACTCAGTCCATGCACCACTACCCCTGGGCAAAAGGCCACACCAGCAGCCCCAAAAAACAACAAAAAACACAAAAATCAGCACAATCCCAGCCCATCCATGGCCTCAATGATGTTTAAATTCAAGAAGACACCCCACAGAAAGACTAGGCCCATGCAACACTCACCACCCCTGGGTAAAGGGCCCCACCAGCAGCCCCAAAAAACGACAAAAACCACAAAATTCAGCACAATCCCAGCCCATCCATGGCCTCAATGGTGTTTAAATTCAAGAAGACACCCCACAGAAAGACTAGGCCCATGCAACACTCACTACCCCTGGGCATAATGGATGAAAAGTAGGCAAAATAAGTGCAGGCCTCAGACACTGCCTCTCTTCAAAATGGCCCCTTGCACCCCAAGCACATGTTGCCTGTACCAGCCAGCACTCAAGATGGCCACCACCACCACCCACATGGCCAGTCCACATCAACAGCACACCCCAAAAAAACAGAAAAACACCCAAAAATCACCACAATCCATGATGCACTGGGCCAGGGACAGACTAATTTGCATATAGCCAGGTTCTGAGCTGGGATGGGGCAGTGAGATAAATAACGGTGATGGATCAAGCCCTGATCTTTGGACTGGGTAAGAGTGGTCTGCTTAATTCAGACACTCTGTTCATCACCACCCCCTTTTCTGTATCAACAACTACTAGAAGCCAGCAAATCCAACAACAACAGGAAATTTTGGGCAGAATTCAACAAAGTAGCCAATGGAGCAGCCCTCGCTTTTGATGCAAATATACTACAGGAAGACTGGATCCATCACCTAGAGCAAACTCAAACGACCAATGCGCACGAAAGGAATCAACATCCTCTCATCCCCCCGCAGAATGAAAAGCAGGAAGAAGATCAAACCTTTGGTCCAAACTGGATTAAGCAATGCCAAGTCCAAATGGTCTTGAAAAAATTGAGGTCAAAAGGTGCGCCAGGTCAAAATGGCTTGCCCAACGGGCTCTTCAAACAAGACCAATCATTTTGGGCAGAATACCTTACTCCATTATACAATCACGCATTTCAATCAGGAAGTATTCCCTCCTCATGGAGAGGGAGCATTTTGCACCCAATCTTCAAAGCAGGCGCGCGTACAGATCCAGCAAATTACAGACTGATTGCGCTTATTGACGTAGAGGCCAAGGCATATGCATCAAATCTCCTCATAGCACTGGAAGATTGAATTAGCCGTAATAACATCCTACCAATCACCCAGACAGGGTTCAGGCCTGGAACCAGCACATCATGTAACCTGACAGCGCTGAACCTTCTTATCGATAGAGCAAACGCCAAATCAACAAAACTGTACACCTGTTTTGTTGATCTAAAAGCGGCGTTCGACACAGTACCAAGGGAGATCCTATAGGAAAAGATGGCCTTCTGGGGCACACCCCGAAGCTGTTACGGGCCATGATAAATCTATACTCATCCACCTGGGTCAAGATAAAACTGGGCAATGGGGACAGAACAACATCAAAAATCCCCACCCACATCGGCCTCAAGCAGGGGTGTGTATTGGCCCCCACCCTCTTCAACATCTTCACTGCGGATCTCGACAAGAGTATCTCAGAGATTCAAAGCGATCCACCAAATCTAGCCCAATACAAAATAAGGAGTTTGCAGTATGCTGATGACATAGTCCTTTGCAGCCATGTCCCACTGGGTCTTCAACGCGCTATAACAAGGTTGCACAAATATACCTGTATGCAAGTGCTGCAATTCAACTACAAAAAAACGAAAGTGGTCTGCTTCGCGTCTCAGCCAGGGTACCAACATAGGGAAACAACATAGAGCAATGTACCACCTACAAATATCTGGGAGTACGAGTTGATTCAAGATGGTCATTAAGAGAACACACCTTGTTTAGAAAAGCCAAGGCAAACAAATTGCGGTTCGCCCTAAACATACTAAAAACAAAATTAAAATGTCCATCCAATTAATACTTGCTGAAAGTGATTGCTGCCAAATTTTTACCCTCCCCCACGTACGGCTCCGACCTATACAGAGGCAAAGACGCAAATTTCCTGAACCTCCAACAGTCAGCGCTTTTTAAATACCTTTACCAAATCCCGCAGTGTGTATCACAGGCGCAGGTACGCCTTGAATTCGGGTTACTTAATCAGCATCAAGTCAGACAAGCCGCCATAATAAAAACGTGCTGGAAACTAAGAGCAGCACAAGAGGATACGCAGATGGGTCACTGTTGGTCCGAAATTAACAATCAAACAAAAGGAAAAAAGGCATGGAAAGAAATACTGGAAGAAGCGTTAAAAAACCTTGATATGCAAGAGACGTGGAACACCGATCATACCTTCGCAGCCTTTAAAAAAGCAGCCAATGGTGCGGCAAATCACAAGTCCTGGATTGCTGACAAAGCAACATTGGCCAAGAAAAAACACGGCTGGATGGTGCTGGCCACGTATGAGAGATGCGTTCCGAAACCGTACTTAGTTAACTACATAACGCCATCCACGCAACAAATGCTATTACGACTGTGGCTGGGAACCTATACCACAAAAGATCAGATCCCGGCATGACGGCAAACATGGCCAACATCATCGTGCAGACTTTGTGGTTTTTCTGAAGAAACCTTGATCCACGTCCTGTGCATCTGTCCCTCTCTGAGCAACTTGAGACGGTATTATCTCCTTCAAACATTTCGTCTTTACCAAATCAGATCATGTCGACCGGCATTCATGCTAGTACCGAACAGCCAACAGCTGCAGACAGCCTGCAGGGCCACCAGATTATTTCAGAAAGTGAGCCTCCTACTGCTGAAAAACAAAAAAGAGTTGATTATTGGGACAAAACTCAAAGTCTCAGTGAAACAAAAGACTTTGAAGTTAGGTAATGAAAGATAGACTTTTTTACTTTGAAATGGACACTAGTTTGCAGATGCATTCCTATTTATTTTATGGAATAAGCTCTTTGAAATTTTATCTTTTTTTGTTAAGGTTTTAATTAACCATACACAATAACATTTTCCTTACTTACTTACTGCTTGCTTGGTCGCCCATTTTACAATGGAGTGTCCAAATATCCAAACAGCCCTTGAAGGTAATGAAAGACCCACACGTAACCTAGAAAGATACAAGAAATGAATATGGTTTTAAGAATATCATGATCTTTTTAACTCTCTAATGTATCTCAGACAGCAGTCTGAAGACCAACGCCCCAAATTTTGTACTTCTTTGATGGAAAAACCCAACCTGGCATCTTCTGAGGTCGCACCTATTCTAAAACAGTGGGTTCCAAAATTGAAAGGATTATTTCTTAATTTGTGTAAAGCTTTTCTCATTATTACCAACATCTGTGCAGCCTTACGTGGAGATCTGTCCTGGTGCCTGAAAACAAATTAGGATGAAGCACCTCCTGCTGCCTTAAATTCCCACCATGCTTTCATCAGGCACAGCGGGTCATCTCATTTCTGTAGCAATACCTTTGCTCCCTTCCCAACTTTGTCTGTTTTGGATTTTTCCAATAACATTCTTATTGATGTTTTATGAATAGTAACAATCTTGATTTTCAGATCATCATTCCATGAGATTCTAAAGGCTCCAAAAAATACCCAAATCATACATAACCTAAATAAATGAAGTTCAAAATTAGAGAAACAAACATCTGGTAATATTTTTGTCATTTCAAATAGTAGTTGCAATGAAATAGGATCTCTTGTGAACTGTCCCGCTTTTGAATTTTTGCCCTGCCTTGCAGTATTCTTCTCCCCATTTCACCTGCCGATGGTTCATAGCCCCAAAAGAATTTCCCATAAATAGTCACTGCTGCTAACTTTCCTGAAATAGTTGTGGCTGAAATTTTACGATCTATGTTGGCCACTATGAATCTAATTATGTCCTCCCTACCCTTCTCAAGGCATTTCTGATTGTGAGCTCTGAATGAATCCCCTGATTTATGGAATTCTAACCAAGCTCTTCTGTACGCTAATTTATTGTTTTTTTCAAGTGAATTTTCAATTAAGAGCTGAGCTTTTACTCTGCTAATTCCTATACCTCGTGGGGAACCTGAGTCTTCCACAGAGCTGCTCCTTGCGCCAAACAACGGAATCTCTGTCACTGGAAATGCGATAATGCACCTACAATGTTATTATCAATTCCTGGTACGTGCTTGACATTAAAATGTATGTTATGTATTAAGCAACCCAGCATGAATCGTTGTAACAGTTTAATAGGTGTCAATCTTTGGCTTTCAGACCATTTACTAAGACGACCACTGTTCTATTATCCACATGAAACAAAACTGTTTTGTTTGCCAGACTCTCGCCCCAATCTGCCAATGCTTCTAATAAAGGAAACAATTCGAGAAAAGGCAATGTTTCTTTTTTCTGACATCCAATTCAATGGCCACTTTTCTGCTCACCATTTTCCGTCCCAAAAAAGTCCAAAGCCATTCGCACCAAAGCATCTGGAAAAATTTGAATTTGCCACACACAATCCCTGTCGGTATACACTCAAAATATTGAGTTTTTAATATCGATTTGCATTAATATCGATTAAAAAATATAGAATGGACACAATATCGACTGGACAGAATATAGACTACGAAAATATCGAATAGGATAGCATTAATATCGAATCAAAAATATAGAATGGACATAATATCAAATGGACAGAATATAGACAACAAAAATATAGAATGGACAGAATATAGACAACAAAAATATAGAATGGACAGAATATATACTACAAAAATATAGAATGGACAGAATATAGACTACAAAAATATCGAATTTGAGGTAAGTAAGTTAATATCAATTTTAAAGTGTTTTTTTATGTTAGTATATGTTTGAAAAGTGTATATTTATTTTATTATTTATATTAATTACTTATTTTTATGGCATTTAATTTTTGCGTAGTATAATTCTGTAGCGGGTTGTGGGTTTATAGGGGAATAGGGTGGGAAGTAATTTAATTATAATTAATTAAATATGTTAATTTATTTATTGGTATTTATTTTGAATTAATTGTTAATTAATTAGTAATTAGTAATTAATTTAAATATAATTGGTAATTAATTTTAATTAATTGATTAACTGATAAATATGTTATTTTTAGTAATTTATTTTCTGTAGCGGGTTGTAGGTTTAAAGGGGAATAGGGTGGGAAGTAATTTAAATGTAAGTAATTCAATTTTCAAATTCTTTTTTTAATCTAATTTTTAATTCTTTTTTAATTTTTTATTATTTATTGTTAATTGGTAAATACTTTGTATTAGTAGGTAATTATTTTTAATAATTAATGTGTATTTGTATTTTTAATTGATTAATTAATATATTATATAAAAGTGTTAATTATTTTAATTAATTTGTAATTGGTATTAATATTTATTTTATTTTTATTTATATATGAAGTATTTTCTTTCCCTACTGTTGCACTCACTGGAGTGGGAATAGTCATTTTTATCCCTGCGCTATCCAACGCTTTCCTTACTGTTGTACTCACTGGAGTGGGAATAGTAATTTTTACCCCTACGCTACTTCTACGCTATCCATCGCTTTCCCGACTGTTGCACTCACTGGAGTGGGAATAGTAATTTTTACCCCTATGCTATCCAACGCTTTCCCTACTGTCGCACTTTCTGGAGTGGAGATAGTAATTTTTACCCTCCCGCTATCCAACGCTTTCCCTACTGTTGCACTCACTGGAGTGGGAATAGTAATTTTTACCCCTAAGCTATCCAACGCTTTCCCTACTGTTACACTCACTGGAGTGGGAATAGTAATTTTTAGCCCTACACTATCCAACGCTTTCCTAACTGTTGCACTCTCTGGAGTGGGAATAGTAATTTTTACCTCTAAGCTATCCAACGCTTTCCCTACTGTTGCACTCTTTGGAGTGGGAATAGTAATTTTTACCTTCCCCGTATCCAATGCTTTCCCTGCTGTTGCACTCACTGGAGTGGGAATAGTAAATTTTATGCCTACGCTATCCAACGTTTTCCCTACTGTTGCACTCACTGGAGTTGGAACAGTAATATTTACCCCTATGCTATCCAACGCTTTCCCTACTGTTGCACTTTCTGGAGTCGGAATAGTAATTTTTACCCTCCCACTATCCAACGCTTTCCCTACTGTTGCACTCACTGGAGTGGGAATAGTAATTTTTTACCCCTACGCTATCCAACGCTTTCCCTACTGTTGCACTCACTGGAGAGGGAATAGTAATTTTTACCCCTACGCTATTCAATGCTTTCCTTACTGTTGCACTCTCTGGAGTGGGAATAGTACGTTTTTACCCCTACGCTATCCAACGCTTTCCTTACTGTTGCACTCACTGGAGTGGGAATAGTAATTTTTACCCCTCCGCTACTTCTACGCTATCCAACGATCTCCCTACTTTTGTACTCTCCGGAGTTGTTCCTGGAAGTGGGGCAATTAGATTTGGCCAGATATGGGTCTGGTGCAATGTTCCTGACTCCCCCTACCAGTATATCTGAGAATGGGTACTGAAGTATAATTCTTGTTAGGGTGCTAAACATCTCATTATTAGTGGAGCTTGGTCTGTATGCAGAACCAAGGATCATGGACTGGATCTGTATTGAGCTCCTAATGAGGACAAAAAGGTCCCAGGGATCTCACAACTCTATACGATGATCGCCACTCCTCCTTTGTGATATGCCTTGGAAGAGAGGCAAGAAGGGACACAGTTACCATGTTTGGCAGCATTACCTTCTCTCCCTACCCAGTGATGGCAAAACCTACTACTCTTAATGTCCAAGGGGTGTGTTTCTTGAAGGAAGATTATATCCAGGCATAGTGAGTAGAGTTAAGTAGCTTTTCCATTCTCCTGACATAATACGTTTGTACATGTATATTTAGTGAAACAATCAACAGACAGTTCAACAGAGTCTGTCCTTGTTCAGAGGGCATGAGGGAGGGGAGACCCACTCTCTTCCCGTTAAGTTAGCAATGGAATGGTATGTGTATCTTTATATTAGTACTACACATGTATAGCTGTAATGGTTAAGGTAATGTACTGTTGTCTAAGAGTGTTGGTTTACCATTATGATAATGCTGTGCACTAAAGCCTTGGGGGCAGATTTACAAGCCCCTTGCGCCACTTTTGCATCATTTTTAACATGGGAAAAGTGACGCAAAAGTGGCGCAAGGGACTTGTAAATCTGCCCCTTGGTGCCCACTGGATACCTATGGGTAACTCAAAAGAAAGCTATCCTGTCCCTCACTTGGGCTTATCATAGGCAACTGTGACAAATGGGCAACTATAATTGATGTGGGAACCTGATGCCCGGGGACCTCACTCCTCAAGCCAGGTGGTTTGAGTCATTGATGTGATCTGGGTACCCTTACCATGGTAGTAAGAAGAATCCAAGGATGACGTGGGTAGGCAGATGGGTTATTAACCTCACAAAATGTACACCAGTCATAATACACAAACAGAATGAAAGAAATACAAAAAATGTACACCAATATACTGTGCTATATATGCGTGTATGTATGTGTGAGAGCTGCCAGGGGAGAAGTCATTTCAGAACAAGAACCTTCACTCACCTGAAAGTGAAATGCTTCATCATTGGGTTCCCTCGTCATACCTGGACTGCAAGTTCAATGGTGTGGGCTACAATTCCATGCAGGAAAGAGCTGAGGCGTTTTGAGGATGAATGATTTTATGGGGTGCATGAGTGGCAGAGTGCAAGCAAAGTGGTGACTAAAATTTTGTCCGTAGGACCAGATCAATTTCATTCAGTGGTCCACTGGGATAGGATTAAAAAGAGAAGGCTCAGTGATTTAACCAAACTTACCTCTGTAGATGGTTGTGAGAAGTTAGCCTGGCATATGATGTCCACTAGCTCTAGTGGGCACCTTGCACCAGTCTAAGCGACCCTTATTGATGGTGGTTGTAAAGTCAACCTTATAGAAAGCTATCCTAGGGGTAGCATGGACCAGCAGTCTTCAGGCAAAGACTTCAGTAGGCGAGTTAAGCAAGTTGTTTTACCATATATAATCCCTTGAATACCAAATCAAAGGACACCGCACAAGGTATATATCAAATATGTATGTATTTAATCTAAACACAACCCCTCTGCACTCTTTATGAGGTCAGAGGTAAAAATGCAATACAAGTCACATAGTTAATATATGATAAATTGCACAGTATACGTTATCCCCTAGTGGCCTCACAAACCATATACTAAGAAAGTGGTATGAGTACCACGTAAGAGTTAGAAAGCAGGCCTAGGGCCTGTAGAATTGCTGGGGCTTCACTAAACAACCAAAGGTTAGGAAGTAGGAGACCAACAGGAGCCGCGTGCAGTGTCTAAACACTGGCGCAGGTGCCCATTAACTTTCTATGGAGTTAGTAAAAGTTACAAAGTTACTGTTTTAGGGCACTTCCGGATGGACTAGGATGGAACCCTTTTAAAGTAGGACACTTCGAGAGTCAAGACCCATGGGAGCACCAGAGTACTCGTGTTGCCTCACCCAGGGAAGCCGGGTGCATAGGTATCTTTTCATGTCGGGTTTTGTCGTCGTTTTCCATGGAGAGCTGCAAAGAAGTGCTGCAGGTGACCAGAGGAAAAGTGTCCGGGTGGATACAAGGGTGGATCGGAGATGTGAAGAACCTGAAAGCAGAGGGGACAGAGTCTGGGTCACTAGCCAGTGACCAGGAAAGAACCAGGAAGGAACGAGGGGATGTTGGGTTCTTTAAGGTGAAGAAGGTGAACTTGTCTCTTCAGTCACGAGGTCTAGGAGGCATCGACAAGGACCAGGAACTAATAAAAGCTACTGGCTGGTCTTGACCATCTTTATTCAGTTGTGAAAGCACAGCACCTACCCCCAACTCAGAAGCATCTGTTTGGACAATGAATTCTTTGGAGTAGTCTGAACTTTGCAGAATAGGCGCAGTGTACATGGCCTGCTTCAGGTCATCAAATGCTGTTGACAAATTACTGTCCACTGAACTTTCTTTGGCATTTTCTTGAAGTTAAGTCATTCAGGGGTGTCACTATGGAACCATACTCCATGACAAATTTTGTGTATTACCCAGTCAGGCCCAAGAAAGCGCTGACCTGAGTCTGGGTGGTTGGAGCAGTCCAGTCCATTATGGTCTGGATCTTGCTCTTCAGTGGTTGAACCTGGCCTCCACCTACAAGGTGGCCCAGGTACACAACCTGACTCTGCCCTATCTGGCACTTTGTAGCCTTGATAGTTAGGCCTGCCTTTTGCAGGGCCTCCAAAACATTCTTCAGGTGGATCAGGTGATCTTTCCAAGTGGAGCTAAAGACAGCAATATCATCAAGATAAGCTGCACAGTAGTCATCCAGACCTGAGAGGACTTGGTTCACCAACCTTTGGTATGTGACAGGTGCATTTTACAAACCTAAGGGCATTACTACAAATTGATAATGCCCACCAGGGGTTGAAAATGCTGTCTTGGGCTTTTCATCATCAGCTAGTCTAATATGCCAGTAGCCAGATGTCAAGTCAAATATACTCAAAAACTTGGCAGATGTCACTCTGTCAATGAGTTCATCTGCCCTTGGTATTGGATGGGCATCTGTCCTAGTGACAGCATTAAGGCCTCTGTAATCCACACAAAACCTCATCTCTCTCTTACCATCTTGGGTGTGAGGTTTAGGCACCAGGACTACTGGACTGGCCCAGGGGCTCTCTGAGGGCTCAATGACTACCAAATCCAACATCGTTTGGACCTCTGTCCTGATACAGTACCTGACATGATCAGGTTACCTGTAAATCTTATGTTTAACAGGCAGACTGTCCCCAGTGCCCACTTCATGAGTGCACCAGGTAGTCTGACTTGGATTCAGTGAAAACATATGTCTATAGGACAGTAGAACTGGTCTGCAGTCCTGCTGCTGTTGGTCAGTGAGGCTGCCTGCCAAGGCTACACCATCAATAGAACCATCATCAGGGTTCTGAGAAAGCAGGTCCGGGAGAGGGTCACTCTCTTCCTCCTGTCCCTCATCTGTAGCCATGAGCAAGCCCATGTCTGCCCTGTCAACATATGGTTTTAATCTGTTGACATGAAGCACCCTGTGGGTTGCTCCTGGGAGTTCCAAGCTCAACCAAGTAGGTGACTTCTCCCTTCTATTCAACAATAGTGTGGGGTCCACTCCACTTGTCTTGGAGAGCTGCTGGAGCCACGGGCTCCAATACCCACACTTTCTGTCCTGGCTGGTAAACAGTCAGCACAGGCCTTTTGCAATTCCTGACTAGCCTCAAGGTTTTTAGATACCTTTTTCATGTACTCGGCCATCCTGGAGCAGAGACCGAGTACATAATCCACAATGTCTTGTTTGGGAGGTTTGAAAGGTAACTCCCATCCCTCCTTCACCAGACAAAGGGGGCCTCATATAGGATGCCCAAACAGAAGTTCAAAAGGGCTGTAGCCACCCCCCTTCTGTGGGACCTCTCTGTAAGCAAACAAAAGGCAGGGCAGCAGGATGTCCCATCTGCGCCAAAGCTTTTCAGGGAGACCCTTAATCATGCCCTTTAAGGTCTTGTTGAATCTCTCAACTAGACCATTGCACTGTGGATGATAGGGTGTGGTGAACTTGTAGTTCACTCCACACTCTTTCCACATAGCAGTCAAATATCTAGACATAAAGTTTGCACCTCTGTCTGAGACAACCTCCTTTGGAAAACCCACTCTTGAGAAAACTCCTAGGAGGGCTCTTGCCACAACAGGTGCTGTTGTGGTCCTTAGGGGAATTGCCTCTGGGTATCTAGTGGCATGATCCACTACCCCTAGAATAACCCTGTGCCCAGATGCTGTTTGGGGATCCTTTGGTCCAACAATGTCAATCCCTACATGTTCAAAGGGAACCCCCAAAACAGGTAGTGGTATTAGGGGGGCCTTTGTGGTGCCACATGATTTGCCACTGGCTTGGCAGGTGACACAGGAGCGACAAAACTCCTTGTTATCTTCTGACAAGTGAGGCCAGTGAAAGTGAGGAACAAGCCTGTCCCAAGTCTTGTTCTGGCCAAGATGTCCTGCAAGGGGAATGTCATGGGCTAGTGTGAGAAGGAAGCCCTTGAATGCCAAAGGTATGACCAGCCTCCTGGAAGCTTCAGGCTTGGGGTCTCTAGCCTCGGAATACAGGAGCCCATCATCCCAATAGACTTTGTGGATCCCACTAGCATTCCCAGCAGCCTCAGAGGCAGCTTGCTATCTGGGGGGTTCAAGAGAAGGGCAGTCTAACAGTGCCTGCCTCAGATCTGCCCTGGAGTGTCCCCCGTCCCAAGAAACTCAACCTGATCAGGCTCAAGCTGTTCTAGGACAGATTCCTCCTGGGTCTCACAATCAGCTTTCTATGAAGTCTGACCCCCTTCCTGAGGCAAGGGGAAGGCACTGCCTTAACCCTACTGCTTCTCCTCCTGGTAGGCAACTGGTCCATTGTTCCAGAATTTAGTGCCAGTTCAGTGTTGCTATTTCTGACCTGTGACCTAGTCACAGCAAGGACATGTGCTGCTATACCTAACATTTCTGCATGGGTCCTATACTCCACTTCAGCCCAAGCTGAAGTCTCCAGGTCATTTCCAAGCAAGCATTCTACAGAGAGGTCTGAGCAAACCACAACCTTTTTGAGGCCAGTTACCCCTCCCCTGGAGAAATTAACAATTGCCATACTGTGAGTGGTAGTGACATTCCTAGCATTGGTCACTAGATCATTTTCACCTAGTATGATCTGTCCAGGGTCCACAAAGCCAGGCATCACCATTGTGACACTAGCACATGTGCCCCTGAGTAGTGTAGTTCCTATATTCCCAATAGGCTCTGCGCATTAGAATAATATATCCTATAGATGTGACGTAGGACTGAGGTCGACTAGGTCTCTATCGAATATATTAGACTTAATTGTGAGTGCCAGCTAACTCAGAGGTCACTAGAAACGTCCACGAATGAACAAGAAGGGATTAGTTTCTGACAACGGCATAAACATGACAACTTTGTTTCCCAGGAATAAGAAATATATCTCTAGAGACGCGGAAACAATAGATAGTTATTTCACTCAGTCAATCGTGCATGCTTCGTTTCACCCGAGGTGCAGAGAAATAGAGAGACGGGCGTTTTCAATAAAAAGTATTAATTGAACAGTCTTCTTTCTCATGCAGAGGAAATTAACTGCTACAATTGTAATACCGGTTGCAAAGTACAATGCGTTCAGTATGAAGAGTATTATAAAATAATACTGTAAAAGCATGATTTGGTTTCTAAGCCATAAAATACATAGAATACATACATTAATAAATAAAGACTAAAAGTACTCAACTGTTGCTTCTAAAATACGCCTACCCCGATGTACCTAACCTAGGTCTAGTACAAGGGAAGAAGTAAGTGAGGTATAGCTTAGTTTCAGTATTCTTTGCCAAGAATCTATCCAAGAATTCTCTAAGGGTCTAGTCAGCTCCGTACCTTTGTTTTAGAATGAAGGAGGTCTGGTATCTCTCTCTCAGGACTCGATTTCCCAACAACCCACAAGGGTAGCTTGGAAACACTGGAGCTGGATTTCACGGCAAGAGAAAAGACAGCGTCTCTCTCAGTGCGTCTGCTGGAGGGTCGGCTTCCTTTGGCACTTGCTGTGGCAAGATGCGTTGGGCAAGTAGATAGTCGAACTGCTCCAAAACATCGTGTGTTTGACTGGGCAAGTGGGGGCATATATGTGCCTTGAAGGTGCCTAGGTTGACGTAAGGATGGATATAATAACGTCATCAAAGACTCAGTTCTTTGAAAACTCCATGAGTTCTTGGATAAATCAATATTCAAGCAAGGGGAAGTCCCTGACAGCTGAAGGCGAGTTTTTCCAAGAAATCGTTGTGGTTTTTCGGAATAGTGGAAGTAGCCATGCCGTATTTGGACTGCATAGGCTAAGTCTAAGTATGGTTATGATTTCTCTGCCTATATAAGGATAGGGTGATTTATACCTATATATGGGCATGAATCGGGAAAATTACACTAGGGTCCTAAATTCATATACAACACCCACTCCACTTTCTAATGTTTAACATTACTAAATTATAAGCACTAAAACATATCTGAAGCATGTGTTTACAATCCCACCCAAAATACACAAAAGGCACTAGAAAAGGTTGTACACGAAAAATGAGCATTTGTACGGTCCGCATTTAAAAGCAATAGGCGTCATTCAAAACATGAATTATGATGTTGGCAAAGCTAACTAAATGAATCATGTAATGACATTTATGAAATGGCTCTAAGTTACAGAATAAAAGGTCTAGACCATTACATAGCAGAAATAATATACTGTTTTGTTATTGAGGACAAGGTCAAATATTGTCTCTAGGAAGCATTTAAAGAATTCATGTTCTCTAAGAATAGTTCTACTTTAAGCAGATTATTTTGTGCCAAATTGTTTTTTCAAGTTTTTGGGGAAAAAATCAAAATTAGCCGTAGACAAAAGAGAGTTCCAAAGCTTTGGACGGATTGTCATGAAAAGTGAAGGCCAAATATAGAGTTCATGCAGATTTCAAAGTTATTCTCGGTGTCAGGAGAAAACATCAAATCATCTAAGCTGGCAAAAAAATTGTCTACCACAGTAAGTGAAAGTGGAACTACTTCATTAAGTAGATCAATTGTGCATAGATGAGAAGCATCACCGTCAGCGTCATCCGCATTAGCAATGTTCGTAGCAGATGGTACCTGTGTGCCTGTTATTCCACGTACCTCACCATTAGCTGTAATCGCTGGTGAGATCTCTATGAATGCCGTCATCAGGATTGGCAGCCATTGGGGGCAACACGATGCATGAGCCGTTACCGGACCTAGCAAAGCGTCAACATCCGTTGGCAGTGCTGATGGAAGTGTAAGACAAACGTCCAACACACATTCTTCTCCGCAAAGCAGGCATTGTATAACAGGTCAGATGCAATCTTGCCAGATTGGTCTGAACGAGAGAAACCATGTGGTGTTCAGAACTCTTAAACGAGCCAAGCCAAGAACCTGTGTAATTCTGTCACGGTACCGCATGGCCAGGAGGGCTTCCTCCATGATAGTCTAGGTATCGCCAGTGACTGGGCTTGCCATATCGGAGCAGAAGGAACAAAAATAGAATTCCTGCTACGAGTCCCAAAAGAAGAGGCAGGCCGCCGAACACAGAGTGCACGAAATTTGACGAAATAGGACTGCTTGAAAGGGTGCTGGCAGTCCAGAAAAAACTGTCTTACATACATGTACAATACCACTCGTATCAGACATGTTTAAGATACGACCTAACATTTCTGCGAAATGTATTGGACAATTCATTGATAATAGGGCATGTATCTCTGCAGAAGTCCTTGCGACTTGCAGATCTCTGGACGAGGTCAGTGACACGTTTTTTTGCAAAAGAATGGCTTTCATTCTGCTTAAAGTACCTATACGTATAGAAGAGATATTCAGTGAAGGCCATAACAGCGACTCCCCGTCTGTCTTCGTTTTAGGTAACAATACTTGCATACAACAAGTGACCCTGGCTAACACACTAACGAGATAGGCTATACCTGGCATCATTCCACAACAGCTGTGATCACTCAACATTATGTAGCTACCATTGGATAGCTGCCTAAAAACTGGGTCTATTACTGCTGCTGGTGACGACCTAGCGATGGTATATTTGCCAATTACTAAATTTAAGTTCAGGCACTGCTCTGTCGTTCCAACGCCACTTCTAAAACCCATTTGACAAGGGTCTAAACCCCCGTGCCATCTGCCAAGTCATTTATTCTACTGTATAGCGCTCGCCCCAAGATTTTCAAAGTGTTATCTAGGAGTGAAATAGGTCTATAATTTACTGGATCTGTTCTCTCCCCTTTCTTGTATATAGGCACTAATATGCTTGTAGACCATGTATCTGGCATTGGCACTAAAGGTAAACTATTAAAAACATTTTTTAAAATAGGTGCCCAAAGTTCAGGTTTCCATTTAATGATGTCTATTGGGAGGCCATCTGGCCCAGGGGCTTTATTGCCAAGGCTTTGTTTGATAGCCGCGATCACCTCACCTAAACTGATCTCTAGGGGGCACAATTGGCCTGATGTATAGTTGCTACTAACATTTGGAAGTATTGCATACACTTTGGAAAAATGGTCTTCCCACTGGTTACTCGAAATAGTACAGCTTATTACTGACATTTGAGTTCCCATGTTACGCATATTTTTTACTGCAGACCAAAAAATCGTTCCTTTCTTCCCTGAAAGTCCAAAATTCAACCCATGGTGAAATCAGATATATTTTTTCAAGTTGATGTAAGAGTTCTGTTATTTTTTCTTTGAAAGTTTTATTTGCTGGCGTAGTTTCAGGCTCACTGGGATCCTCAGAAAATGTATCAAAGTTGATGAAATAGCCAGAGGCAGTTCTGTCAATTGTTGGGATTGCATCTGGATTTTTTGGAATCGCTGGAGCTGTTTCTTCCTTTGTCATATTAGTATAGTCAGAGGCTATATCATTGTAGACAGGTGTTTCTTGACGAACTGGTATTTGGGTCTCAAGAGGTACAAGTTCCATTGCTTTGTTGCTTAGTACTTCTTTTCTTACTGCAGGCTTATCAAAGGTGATGAGTCTTTCAGTTTGAACCTTTTGGATAGTAGCAAGATTTGGTCGTCTGCTACATCTTGGGAGTCCACTGGGCCTGCTACTTATTATCGACCATATGGTGTGGTTTTACCAGGTCAAATGACACAGACCTGTTCTCCTTTCTGCCAGCAAGAGGCAGCAGTAACACTGTACTTGATCCGTGGACTGGTAGTACAGGTACTGGTTTTCTGTAAGAAAGCCCAAATTCCTTCTTATCCGCGATCTTTTCTCTAACTAGATCCCCAATCTTTGAGATCCAGATAGGCCTTGCTGTGACAGGTAGTTTCTCTTCAGTGGTCGTTGGCCTTTGTGTTGTGTTACTCAGACTTCTTCTTGTTTCATTTAAGTCCTGCAAAACAGCCAAACGATCTTTGATATCAAAGGGTTTTTGTTCCACCACTGAAGTTTGACGATCGAGATCCTGGATGAGCATTCTAGTACCAAATAGTAATTCATATGGAGTGATTCCACCCAGAGAATTTCTTGGCAGATTATTAAGACTAAGTCTCTTTTGCAAGGGCAACTTCTTGCCTCTTGATCCTCAGCTTGACCTCTTTCATTCTAGCGTTATGCTCTCTTCTCTGGGGGAAGAAATCTTCCCCTGAGGAGTGGCACTGGACCCTACTGAGAATTTAGAATGCTCAGAGCCACTGTAAAGTGACCTGCACCTTCTGTTTCCTGGGTTAGGCCTACTGGGGTGAGTGGAGGGGGCCTCCCTTGGCCCTCTCCACCTCCAGATAGTCCTAGGTTGCCCAGGTCAGCTTTATCAACTGCATCCTGGTCATCATCCTCATCAGAGACAACTGAATATTCCCCAGTTGTATTCTCCTCTGTTGAGAGATGGCCCCCCTCTCTACCCCCTGGGTTACCTGGGTCTGATGCATTCTCTACATCATGAGCCACTAAGATATCTACCAGGTGGTTAAAGGTTGGACTCTGTCCTTGTCTCAGTCTTCTGACTACACACAGATTTATAAGTTCCTGAAAAGTGAATGAGTCATACTTAGAGGGCACCCTCTGGGTTTCTTCTTGAAGAAATCCACTAGGGCCTGCTTCCAAGGACATTTTCTAGTGAGGTGTGGTGTGTGCACCTACCTACACTATTTGGTTTCCTACTAGAACCTCTCTGGGAGTTGTAGTCAGGGTGTGCTAAGCCCTTACCACCTACAACTACTAAGTTCAGTCACGAAGGAGTTGCTCATTGGGGGACACTGTGCCTGAAATACCTGTCTCCTTGGGGGACCTGCATCCTAGGATCTCCCTCTACACACCAGCATCTTCCCGCAGACTCCCCAGCGCTGTGATACACCCCCGCTTTTCCTGGTGGGACTCCAGGTCCCAGGGAGCCCCGCGATGATTGCCATCGAGTTCAGCTGCAGGGGGAGGAGTCACAACCTGCCTAAAAGCGGCGCTGCCTTCCCGTGGCGCGGGTCACGAAGGAGTTGCTCATTGGGGGACACTGTGCCTGAAATACCTGTCTCCTTGGGGGACCTGCGTGCTAGGATCTCCCGCTACACACCAGCATCTTCCCGCAGACTCCACAGCGCTGTGATACACCCGCACTTTCCCTGGTGGGACTCCAGGTCCCAGGGAGCCCCGTGCTGATTGCCATCGAGTTCAGCTGGAGGGGGAGTAGTCACAACCTGCCTAAAAGCGGCGCTGCTTTCCCGCGGCGCGGGACGCGCGCGGGCAGTGCCCAGGCAAAGCCCGGGACAAGGGTGGGGCCGTCTGCGGCCGTCAGAGGCTGAAGGACGCCGGGCCGCCCCCCCCCCCGTGGTTCGGGTGACTGGGATTATCGGCGACCAAGGAGGAAGAAAAATCAGAGGAGAGACAGACTGTATAGTGGCATTGGGCCCAACAAAACGCAAGTTGTCTGAGAGGGACTGTGCTGGGGGTTGGATGGTGTGTGTTATTTTCTTTTTCCTAAGCTGAATTGTATACAGGCAGGGGGAGGAACCTCAATCTGAGTGTGTGTAAGATTTCGCAAAACCACTTTCACTTCTGGGTACTCTGTTTTGGTTTTTCCTAGTATGGCCAGTAAAGTGAAAACCCGCTCAACTAAAGCAAAGTTGAACTCCCCTCCCACCCCCAAGGTGGTCCTACATGATAAAAGTATACCCCCCCTCTTCATTGCACAGCCCACCGCAATTGATCGTATGTTGAGGAAAGCTATTGGGGTAGTAGCAAGGGAAATAGAGCGCACGGAAAGATGCTTGTCACTGACCCCAATACTTGACCCTTCCACTATACCCCAGGAATTAGGGGATGAGGTTAGGGTCACCTCCCCACTCATTGCCTCAGAGCCTTCGGATCAGTATATTATTTGCGCGCAGAGGGGTACTGGTGAAGATAGGGTGGATTCTATGCACGGCAAAAAAGTTGTAACTAGTAGGAAAAGAAGAACTTGCCCCAAGAAACCAAGAATTAAGAAAACCAAAAGCAGCCTTCCCTCATTCACACCAGGAAATCCGCTGACAGAAACTAGGGCTGAGCAGGTGCCTCAGTCGCTAGCTCCCCCAAGCTGGATGGCCCAAACAGTCTTAGAATTACAAAACTATCTAGAAGTATTTATTGTCAGTCAGATAAAACCACTAGCCAGTAGACTGGACAACATTTTAAATGAACTAAAGAATAGGGGCAGGGCCCAGGGAATATCCCTGGATAATAGCACCACGAATAACCCGATTATTATTGACATTTGTCAAGACCAACAGATGGTTATGCAATCCAGTAGGACCCTGAATGTGCTACCTATGGTTGTACAGGCCCCCAGTCCACTGGGTATTCCCCTGCACTCGGAAAAGGGCATGGGTTCTGGAGAGGGGGTGTCACGGGCAGGGGCTGTACTTCATGTGCCATTAATAGAATGGCCAAGTAATCACTCTTCCAAACCAGAAGCAGCAGTGGCAAACCAGACTGGGCGGGTGGCCGATACTTCAACTGGTGAAACACTACCATCCATAAATGTACCGCCTGAGGCGTGCCCCTATGTAGTAGTACTAGCGGGGGTCCCAGATCTAAAGAAAGAGCAGAGTGAGTCACCTACTGAACTGAAAAATAAGACCACACATTGGGTGAACCAGAACAGGCCTCTTGTAGGTAGCAAAAACGGGGAAATTCTCCATGTTAGAAGGGTTGGCTGGATTGGCACCAGGAGTAAAGATATAGTGGGGAATTGTATCATAGTGAATTTCAGGGACGCAAGTGTAGTGCAGCATATTTTATCCTGTGGGATGGTTAACCAGGAAAGTAGCTTAGGATCCCTGCCATTAGGTTATATTTACCCGAGACAAAATGCCCCCTATGATCTGGCCTACCGTTTGGGGAAATCCAGAGAAGAGCCAAATACAAACAAGGCGCGGTACCACACTTCATATGGCCCTGTGGCAAGAGATTGGGAACTATCCAAATGGACCAACAGATTTAGCCCCTTGATGTCCCTAGATGAAAATGATTGACTGTTAAGGCTCCCCCTCAAAATGGAGAAGGCAGCAACAAGAGGAGCTGGGAATAGGAACGTGCAGGGTTCGCGAGGTGTGGGGTTGAGGGTGCCACAAAAGGTTGTCCTTACAAATGTTTCCTCTATCGAAGAGGCCCATATAACATAAGGTGGTTTTGGGGTGAAACCAGCAGGTACATTGGAATACAAGACGGAGCCTGTAGTAGGAGTCACCAGCTGTGAGGTGGAGTTAAGGGACGACTTGTCTCCGCTCGCATGACAGTGTCGAGGGGCTCAAGCAATGTCCTCAAGGGGAGATGACGGGCCTGATACTGGAAGCCTAAGTGACCAGGGGTCAGCTTGTGATCAATCACTAGAAAGGGGGTTAAATATAATATCATGGAACGTTGCCGGCCTAGCGAGTAAATTTGACAACACTGAATGGCGGCAATACATAAACAAGTTCCAGATAATTAGTTTACAAGACACCTTGGTGGTGGATAACAGCCCTTTTCACATGACTGAGTATAAATGCTTCTTTGTGCCTGCCCAGAGATCGAGATCAGGAAGAGCAATGGGAGGACTATCCGTATATGTAGATTTGAATCTGAAAGGAACATGGACGAGGCCATCCTGAATTTCTCATAATCTCCAGGCATTGGGATTAAGGGCAGTGGGATAAGGTGTGATCCTGTTTAATGTATATAATGAAAGAGCCCTTGGAGGAAATAATCCCACACCCCAGGAATTAGACCATAGACTCACCCAGGGACTAGCCAAAAGGAAAGGGGCTTCGGAACCCTCTGTTCTTGTCATGGGTGATTTTAATTGCCACCTATGCCCAACCTTATTCCCCTTGAATGCAGAATGGTCCCGTTGTCCAGTCGAGAAAGGCCCCCATTTTGAACACACAGCAGAGGGAATGGTCTTTAGTAGACTATTGACATGACTAGACTGGAGAAAGAAGGAACCCTCGCTCCAACTTTTAAAGGGAGAGGGTGCTCGTCTCACATTGACTATATCTTAGCGTCCAAGCTATAAAAAAACGGATTAGATCAATGGGGATTAAGTGGAGCCCATTTAGTGTCCACAATCCTCTGGTTTTAGAGCTCATGTACTTGGGTCGACGTGGTTGGGACCTCTGTTAGGGTAACGGACCAGGGAAAACAGCTCAGGTGGTCGAAAATTGATAGTGAGGCCTTCTATAAATCTCTATTGTCGCTGGCAAAGTACCTATTGGCGAGTGTTTCGATCTTGCGGCCGAGGATCCACAGGTAATAAGGGCATTTGGGCTAGTAACTAGTCTGATTGAGGGGCTCATGAAGACAAGTTCCCCCTGGAACAACATTACCCACCCAAGATGGTTTGACAGGGAATGTTCGCACGCCCTGAAGGAGCTAAAAATTAGTCTAAAAAACAATCCGAGGGATAAACAAAGAGTAGTGCAGTGCAGACAGGCATATAGGAGCGCAGTAAGGAAGTTATTGCTCTAAGCAGACGCATGGGCAGATTTAAGAGAGGCCGCAGAGAGGAGGGACATGGCAGAATTTTGGAGAATACTTAATAAACTATGTTTCCAGGACAATAATGACACTGAGATCAGTGCAAACATCCTCCCAGAACAATGGATCACACATTTCAAGGGCTTGTGCAATCACAGCCAGGAAACTGCCCTGGAGAAGGGATGGGTAGGCCAGCAGGGCCAAGTAGCAGAATTCTCCATAGAGGAAGTCATGGTAGGAATCGAGGGCCTGACAAGAAACAAAGCCCCAGGCCCTGACAGCACACCTCCAGATTTGTACTTGAGCAACATAGATCTATTGGCCCCTATACTTACTAGAGTCCTAAATGCGGCTATTAGGTGGGGTTTACCCCGTTCCTGGTCCACGGCAATAATTGTCCCTATCTTTAAAAATGGTAATAGGGAGAACCCCCAGTGCTATCGGCCTATTTCACTAATTGATGTCTCTGCCAAAGTTCTGGGTCGGGTAATTCTTAATCGCCTCACGGAGTGGACCGAAGAACATGGTATTATCTAGCACACCCAGTATGGCTTTAGGACAGGGAGGTCCACAAGTGATCAATGCCTGAACCTTTACCTGCTGGTGGCAAAATACACTAAAACCAGCAATGAAGCGATTTACCTGGGGTTTATGGATTTGGCAGCCGCATTCGACCATGTCAATAGGGAAAAACTCTGGGCCTTGATGGTAAACTGGGAATCGACCCGGGCCTAATTAATATCCTTAGAGAACTACATCGGGATACCACTGCCAAGGTCTGCTATAACACGGAGGGGGAGAATACAGAACCCTTACCATGTACTAGTGGGGTGAGGCAGGGTTGTATTCTTGCCCCCTTTTTGTTCTCGCTCTATATTAACAACTTAGAGCAGGCTTTGGTTGCCTTGAAGACAGACTTCTTCAAGGCAACCAAACTTAGAGCAGGCTTTGGTTGCCTTGAAGACAGACTGTGCGAGAGTGGGAACGCGTCACATCCCGGTGCTTTTGTACACGGATGACTCGGTCCTACTAGCCCGTACTCCGAAGAGCTTACAGACCTTAATCAATGGATTTGCCAAATTCATGGAAACATTAGATCTTTCTGTGAACCTAATCAAGTCCTATGTAATGCTGGCTGGCACAAAACCATGCAAAAAGTTCTCTTATAGAACAGGGAACCGCACATTAGAAAAGGTACAGGGCCTTATTTATGAGGCTGTGCGTCACTTTTACGCCGCCGGTGCGTCACTTTTTGTGACGCACCAGTGGCGTAAAACATGCACCTTTTTGCGCCATATTTACAAAGTGACGCATCTAGGTAGATACGTCACTTTGTAAACCCCTGCGCCACATTATACCTGCGCCAGGTATAATGTATGCAAGGGGGGCGTATTGACGCAAGGAAGGGTCATAGAAGTGACGCAGTGAAATCTATGAGATTTCACTGCGTCACTTTTAGGACGCTGTTGCGTCAAAATCTTGCGCCTGCCTCACAGCAGGCGTAAGACTGACGCAGGCCCTTTACATGGGGCTTACCCCATGTGAAAGGACGCATTGCTGGAGTTGCGTCACTTTTGTGACACACTCCAGCAATGCGTCACTTTTGCGCTTACAGATACGTCAGAAATACTGACGTATCTGTAACTCCTTGTGGCATGATGCGTCATACATTAAATATGACGCATCAGGAATGTCACAAGGAGTGCGCACTGAGAAGTGACGCATCGCTGCTTTCACGCAGCGATGCGTCATTTCTCATAAATGAGGCCCACAGTCTTTTTCCTACCTCGGCCTGTTATTTGACGGTTCACTAAAATTTGATTCCCTGGTGGAAGAACGATGTAGCAGACTGATATCCTAAAATGGTGCATCTCGCCTTTGCCTCAGTATAAACATTGTTAATAGCTCTACCATCCTGACTCAAACCTAGTGGTAAATATTTGAAAGCATGCTGACCTTCTTTTCCAAGTACACTTAAAAGTAAAGCTTTCTTTCTTGTGGCACTAAAGTCTTTACCATCAAGAGCTTCTATATAGTTTTCAAAAATGTCAATCCAATCATCCCACTGTATGGGCGGTTCTCCACTTTGTTGAAGAAACATAGGCAGTGCAATTACACTTGGATTCTCCATAGTATTCTCCAAAGGATGTTTTTGATTGTTTCAGTCCTTATTGAATAATAAATAAATTTCACAAACTTCAAACAAAAGTATATTCCACAGTGAGCTTTCTGGTTGTGGTAATCCCATAAAAATAAGGCATGAATAAAACAAAAGTGAACTAGGACACGGCACACAAGAGCACTTCCAATTACTTGAGATAGATTCAATAAACTATTACATTCAGATATAACTTCCAAATGTATTCCATCCACTTGAAAGTAGTGAAAAGTGAAAAGCGCGATGAATTTTCCACAAAAAAAAAGTTTCCTACCTCACGTTAGCTCATCCGACTCGTCTGGTTGCTAAGTAACGAGAAGTTGCATCCAAAATGGCTGCCCGTATGTTCCTACGTAGGCAACGCGTATCTGACGTTGTACACGCTAGTTATCCTGCGTATGCGTGTTAGAACGAGAAGAGACGAACAATGGACGCACGTTATCAGTTGCTGTGACGGTCGGAGCTCGTGAGTAGGTTTACTTTCAAAAAATACATGTTGACTTTCGTCTGGTTGGTGAATGTAGATCAAGTATTCACTTTTAAGCACAAATCTCACGGTGACTTCGTACTGACGCTGATATCATTATGAATTTTGCAAATTACAAAAAAGAATTATAACAGTCACGATACCAGTCAATTAAAATGCTCACCGCGAGATGGTTGTTGGAAAGCTCTTGTCTTTCTTCTTAAGAACGAGGCTTCTTTCAAAGGTCTTGTTACGAGATGAGGGTCATTATTCCATTTTCTTAAATGGCAGCTACCAAATCCCTTTCACTGACGAAAGGGTACTCCTTTTCTTCACGCGTTTTTTTTTTTTCGGTTCTTTTCTCACCAGTCGAGTTTTCCGTAAATTACTCACTCTGTACTTCGTTTGCTCCTCGAGCCAATCGTCGCCATCTGTTGTAATCAAAGTTATTAAGTCAATGAAGTTGTTGAAGTAGTTTAAGTACTTTCATAGAAGTACAGAGAAAAGCTGGTGTTCCCATTAAAGGCTCAGGAACAACTGACAATAAGAGAACACTAGAGCACTAAGTTGCAAGGTGACATCAGCAGATGTAGAATGTTCTACTTAAAGGGAAGATGTGAATTAAGAGAATACAAAATTATGGGCGAAGGTTGGGTCGTTGGTCCCCCGAACTTGTACAGCTCTATATGCTGCTCTAAAGCTATATATGGTTCTGAGGTGTGGGGCTTTGTTAATGTTGACCAACTGCAGTGGGAGGAAAACAAATACCTGCGATCTATCTTGAAAACACCCTGGAGTACTCCTGCTGTAATTGCTCACAGGGAACTAGGGAGGCCATACATTGAGGACCTGGTCAAGCTTAGACCAATTATGGCATGGATGAAAGTCTGGGTACACTCTGAGGCAGCCTTGAGCAGACAAATCTTAAGAGACTGCTTGGACAGGGATAAAGGTCTGGAAATATTGTGGTTGAAATATGTGAAGACTACCTTGGAAGGATCTTTTTACAAACCCCACAGCAATTCTACCACGGGACAAACCCAAAATTAAGAGAGCGTTTCTGGAATGGAGAACTACCCATAGAGCAGCATTTAAAGGGACTAATCGCTCAGTAATTGACCTAATTTATTAGCTGACCCACCAGGTTTCACACTATCAATTGAGCAAAAGGGTGCCTGCGGATGCGACAATAGGTCTCCGCAGGACACCCTTCATTTTGTACTTTTGTGTTCTTTTTATGCTGCATTATATGATACATGATATTTTAAAACAAGCCAAGTTGAGGCATGCTAAAGCCGCTCTACTCTTCCTGCAAAGAGCGAATGACCCCCGCACATTATTTATTGTAATGGATTTTTTAGAAGTCTCATTACGATTAAGGAAAACAAGAGGGTCGGACTGATCATGGACCCTGTAAAGTAATTTAAACTACTTGTATAACTATGAGTCGAGGTCTAGATAATATGTAATCATGTTTTAAATTGTGTATATATATATATGTGCTTTTATGGTGTTTTTTAATCACCGAATAAAGATCCTTGACTTGACTTGACTACTAAGTTCAGTAGAACTTATGTATATAAGACTTGATTTATATGTACCTACAGGTACCTTGATATGATCTTTCAGATGATATTACAAGATTATTAAGTAAAACAAATAGCAAGCTCTTATCCCAACCGCTGCACACCAATGTGAGAAGTTAGCCTGGCATATGATGTCCACTAGTTCTAGTGGGCACCTTGCACCAGTCTAATCGACCCTTATTGATGGTGGTTGTAAAGTCAACCTTATAGAAAGCTATCCCAGTGGTAGCATGAACCAGCAGTCTTCAGGCTAAGACTTCAGTAGGCGAGTTAAGCAAGTTGTTTTACCATATATAATCCCTTGAATACAAAATGAAAGGACACCACACAAGGTATATATAAAATATATATGTTTTTAATCTAAACACAACCCCTCTGCACTCTTTATGAGGTCAGAGGTAAAAATACAATACAAGTCACATAGTTAATATACGATAAGTTGCACAGTATACGTTATGCCCTAGGGGCCTTACCAACCATATACTAGGAAAGTGGTATAAGTACCATGTTAGAGTTAGAAAACAGGCCTGTAGAATCGCTGGGGCATACTAAACAACGAAAGGTTAGGAAGTAGGAGACCCACGGGAGCCGCTTGCAGTGTCTGAACACAGCCGCGGGTTCCCATTGACTTTCTATGGAGTTCGTAAAAGTTACAAAGTAACAGTTTAACGACACTTCCGGATGGACTAGGATGGAGCCCTTTTTAAACTAGGACACTTCGAGAGTCAAGACCCATGGGAGCACTGTAGTACTTGTGTTACCTCACCCAGGGAAGCCGGGTGCATAGGTATATTTTCGTGTCGGGTTTCGTCATCGTTTTCTATGGAGAGCTGCAAAGAGGTGCTGCAGGCGACCAGAGGAAAAGTGTCCGGGTGGATCCAAGGGTGGATCGGAGATGTGAAGAACCTGAAAGCAGAGGGGACAGAGTCTGGGTCACTAGCAAGTGACCAGGAAGGAACCAGGCAATGTCAGGTTCTTTAAGGTAAAGTAGGTGAGCTTGTCTCTTCAGCCACGAGGTCCACGAGGCATCGATGATGACTAGGAGCTGTATTTGAGCTGTCCCACAATGGATCTAGATGATGGAGGTGTCGGTATCTGGATTGGACCCAACAACCCTTGGCAACCGCAACCCACGCAGGATGTTGAGATTGGCTCTGTTGCAGACCAGCAAGGTCTGTGGTGCTTCTACCTTTCAGAGAAGCTGGAGCAAACCTGGAACAACCAGGATAATAAGTTCAATTCAAGATGGCATCTTCAGGTCTCCGCCGCACACATAACTGGCTACAGGAGGTACGAGGGAGGAGGGAACCCCACTGGTTCCTCTCGCTAGACGCAGAGAAGGCCTTCGACGCAGTCCACTGGCCCTTCTTGCTAGAGACACTGCGGAGGTTTGGCTTTGGCCCCAAGTTTTTGAAGTGGATTCGGCTCCTATATTCAGCCCCCAGAGCACGAGTGAGAGTTAACGGGAGGTTATCTTGAGAATTCCAAATCGGTAGGGGAACGCGCCAGGGGTGCCCATTGTCCCCCCTTCTTTTCACACTTACAATAGAAATACTGGCAATCAGGATTAGACAGAACCAGGGGATTAAGGGTTTCACATGGGGAGACTCTGAAGCTTCGCAGGAGAAAATATCACTATACGCCGATGATGTCCTGCTGTTTGTCACCGACCCAGATGCAACAATCCCGATACTGTTCAAGGAACTGGCTGATTTCGGTGCAAGGGCAGGCCACACTATTAACTGGCACAAATCGGTCCTATATGACCCGCAAGGCCAGGAGCGTAGGGGATGCCTGCCAGAGCTGCTTATTCACACCAAAGAGGGCTTTCAATATTTGGGAGTGTACATAACTCTGGACAGGACGCTTTCCTTTGCCAATAATGTGGCCAGAGTGATGACCAGCGCTAAGACTGAAATGGATAGGTGGTGACAGCTCCCACTAACTTTACTGGGTCGCGCGGCGCTTTATAAAATGGTTCTGCTCCCGAAATTTTTATATGCACCACAAAACGAATATTATCCGTTGCCGGCTAAAACTTTGCATAAAATTCATGCGGACCTGCGTGCATTCTTGTGGCTAGGGAAACAGCCGAGAGTGGCCCTGTCCACACTCCCGCGCCACCAGTACAGTGGAGGGATTTCTCTTCCCAACCTGGAGGCATATTATTGGGCGGAGCATCTCGCCCCGATTAACGAATGGCTCCATGCGGTGGCAGATCACCCTACCTACGCACTAGAAAGGTCTAAGTGGTCTACCACCAACATATTATATTACCTCTACGGAGGAACGGTAGGGAAGCAATTTTTACCGGCTACAAGGATCACATTGGTAGCATGGCATAAAGCGACGAAACGCATGGGATGGGACAAGCGGCCCACCCGACAGACGCCTTTATGGCACTGTAAATGGTTGGGAGAACTCAACAAACTGAAAGGCTTCAGACGGTGGGATGATATCGGCATCTCAACTGTGGGAGACGTGATCGCAAGGGGGGAACTGGAAACCTTCCAGGCACTCAGGGAAGAATTTGGCTTGCACAACACCCAGTACTATAAGTATGCACCACTGAGTCATGCATGGAGGGCACAAAACATTACACTTACAGACATCCCAGAGTACGCACCATTAGAGGGGAGATTACTACAGGAACAGATACAGGGCGGGGCGATATCCCTCACGTACAAAACACTGACCAACAACATGTTAGGAGACCTACGAGACCTGCGGACAAAATGGGAGGCAGACGTGGGGGATATGGTGGATCTAGACTGGGAGATAGTTCTCATGCACCCACGCGAGGTTGCGATTAAGTCACGGCTTCGACTCATACAACTGAAGGTGCTCCACAGGGCTTATTTTGACAGGGTGCGCCTTTTTAGAATGGGGAGGATAACAGACACGGCGTGCCTTAGGTGTCGTCAGCAGGATGGCGATTTCTTTCACACACTCTGGGGCTGCGAGGTGATACAAGTCTACTGGGAAGGAATCTTCACGGAATTAGATGAGGTCCTGGGTGTGAACCTACCGCGCGACCCTAGATTGGCTTTGTTGGGTATGACAACCGAAGTAGACCTGGCGGGCCCCTTGGTTATATTTCTGGTACTTGCTTTGGTGGTAGCGAAGAGGGACATTGCGCGACACTGGGGGGTACCTGAACGCCAAATCAGGAGGAATGGAGGAGGGGGCTGGATTTGTACATGGCGGCAGAGAGAGTGACTTACAAGGCCAGGGGTTGCCCCAAAAAGAAAAGCTGGTGTTCCCATTAAAGGCTCAGGAACAACTGACAATAAGAGAACACTAGAGCACTAAGTTGCAAGGTGACATCAGCAGATGTAGAATGTTCTACTTAAAGGGAAGATGTGAATTAAGAGAATACAAAATTATGGGCGAAGGTTGGGTCGTTGGTCCCCCGAACTTGTACAGCTCTATATGCTGCTCTAAAGCTATATATGGTTCTGAGGTGTGGGGCTTTGTTAATGTTGACCAACTGCAGTGGGAGGAAAACAAATACCTGCGATCTATCTTGAAAACACCCCGGAGTACTCCTGCTGTAATTGCTCACAGGGAACTAGGGAGGCCATACATTGAGGACCTGGTCAAGCTTAGACCAATTATGGCATGGATGAAAATCGGGGTACACTCTGAGGCAGCCTTGAGCAGACAAATCTTAAGAGACTGCTTGGACAGGGATAAAGGTCTGGAAATATTGTGGTTGAAATATGTGAAGACTACCTTGGAAGGATCTTTTTACAAACCCCACAGCAATTCTACCACGGGACAAACCCAAAATTAAGAGAGCGTTTCTGGAATGGAGAACTACCCATAGAGCAGCATTTAAAGGGACTAATCGCTCAGTAATTGACCTAATTTATTAGCTGACCCACCAGGTTTCACACTATCAATTGAGCAAAAGGGTGCCTGCGGCTGCGACAATAGGTCTCCGCAGGACACCCTTCATTTTGTACTTTTGTGTTCTTTTTATGCTGCATTATATGATACATGATATTTTAAAACAAGCCAAGTTGAGGCATGCTAAAGCCGCTCTACTCTTCCTGCAAAGAGCGAATGACCCCCGCACATTATTTATTGTAATGGATTTTTTAGAAGTCTCATTACGATTAAGGAAAACAAGAGGGTCGGACTGATCATGGACCCTGTAAAGTAATTTAAACTACTTGTATAACTATGAGTCGAGGTCTAGATAATATGTAATCATGTTTTAAATTGTGTATATATATATGTGCTTTTATGGTGTTTTTTAATCACCGAATAAAGATCCTTGACTTGACTTGACTACTAAGTTCAGTAGAACTTATGTATATAAGACTTGATTTATATGTACCTACAGGTACCTTGATATGATCTTTCAGATGATATTACAAGATTATTAAGTAAAACAAATAGCAAGCTCTTATCCCAACCGCTGCACACCAATGTGAGAAGTTAGCCTGGCATATGATGTCCACTAGTTCTAGTGGGCACCTTGCACCAGTCTAATCGACCCTTATTGATGGTGGTTGTAAAGTCAACCTTATAGAAAGCTATCCCAGTGGTAGCATGAACCAGCAGTCTTCAGGCTAAGACTTCAGTAGGCGAGTTAAGCAAGTTGTTTTACCATATATAATCCCTTGAATACAAAATGAAAGGACACCACACAAGGTATATATAAAATATATATGTTTTTAATCTAAACACAACCCCTCTGCACTCTTTATGAGGTCAGAGGTAAAAATACAATACAAGTCACATAGTTAATATACGATAAGTTGCACAGTATACGTTATGCCCTAGGGGCCTTACCAACCATATACTAGGAAAGTGGTATAAGTACCATGTTAGAGTTAGAAAACAGGCCTGTAGAATCGCTGGGGCATACTAAACAACGAAAGGTTAGGAAGTAGGAGACCCACGGGAGCCGCTTGCAGTGTCTGAACACAGCGGCGGGTTCCCATTGACTTTCTATGGAGTTCGTAAAAGTTACAAAGTAACAGTTTAACGACACTTCCGGATGGACTAGGATGGAGCCCTTTTTAAACTAGGACACTTCGAGAGTCAAGACCCATGGGAGCACTGTAGTACTTGTGTTACCTCACCCAGGGAAGCCGGGTGCATAGGTATATTTTCGTGTCGGGTTTCGTCATCGTTTTCTATGGAGAGCTGCAAAGAGGTGCTGCAGGCGACCAGAGGAAAAGTGTCCGGGTGGATCCAAGGGTGGATCGGAGATGTGAAGAACCTGAAAGCAGAGGGGACAGAGTCTGGGTCACTAGCAAGTGACCAGGAAGGAACCAGGCAATGTCAGGTTCTTTAAGGTAAAGTAGGTGAGCTTGTCTCTTCAGCCACGAGGTCCACGAGGCATCGATGATGACTAGGAGCTGTATTTGAGCTGTCCCACAATGGATCTAGATGATGGAGGTGTCGGTATCTGGATTGGACCCAACAAGCCTTGGCAACCGCAACCCACGCAGGATGTTGAGATTGGCTCTGTTGCAGACCAGCAAGGTCTGTGGTGCTTCTACCTTTCAGAGAAGCTGGAGCAAACCTGGAACAACCAGGATAATAAGTTCAATTCAAGATGGCATCTTCAGGTCTCCGCCGCACACATAACTGGCTACAGGAGGTACGAGGGAGGAGGGAACCCCACTGGTTCCTCTCGCTAGACGCAGAGAAGGCCTTCGACGCAGTCCACTGGCCCTTCTTGCTAGAGACACTGCGGAGGTTTGGCTTTGGCCCCAAGTTTTTGAAGTGGATTCGGCTCCTATATTCAGCCCCCAGAGCACGAGTGAGAGTTAACGGGAGGTTATCTTGAGAATTCCAAATCGGTAGGGGAACGCGCCAGGGGTGCCCATTGTCCCCCCTTCTTTTTACACTTACAATAGAAATACTGGCAATCAGGATTAGACAGAACCAGGGGATTAAGGGTTTCACATGGGGAGACTCTGAAGCTTCGCAGGAGAAAATATCACTATACGCCGATGATGTTATGTTATGTTATGTTATGTTATGTGATTTTTATTTGGCGCACAGATTCTCCAGCTAAGGAGCGTCCTGGCGCCCGACAAGGCAGCTACACAACACAACTAAATAAAACAACACAAACATACAACTAAGGGAATAAAAACGTTTTCACAGCGCGACGAAAGGACAGCAAATCGCCCATAGCGCGAATTGCCGGGGGTAGGGAGTTCCACAAAGCAGCTGCCCGCACTTGAAATGAGCGTCCACCGGCCCTACTTCGCTTGAAGCGCGGCACAACGGCCAATTCGAGGTCTGCCGATCTCAAGGGTCGTGCTGGGATGTAATTGGCCAGGAGGGTCGTGAGGATCGTTGCCGAGGACCCCTTCAAGATCTTATAGGCGACGCAGAGGACCTTAAACTGGATCCGCTGAGCCACCGGAAGCCAATGCAGCGCCCGTATGGTGCTGGAGGTAGGACAGTATCTTGGAAGGCCTACCACCGCTCTCGCTGCGGCGTTCTGGATCCTTTGCAGGCGCCCGATCTCTGCCACATTCAAACCGGCCAGCAAGGAACTCGCATAATCCAGCCTGGAGATGACAGTAGCTTGGATCATGAGTTGCCTGGTGGGGGCATCGAAGAACTTTAGCACAGGACGAAGCCCACGCAAGATGCCGAAGCAGCATGCAGCCGTACGTTTAGTGTGGCAGGCAAACGTTAGGGAAGGGTCCAACCAGACCCCGAGGTTCTTAAGCTCGGCGACTGGGATGGGAGCAGGACCCAGCTCCTCCGGCCACCATCTCTCTCCCCACAGTTCCGGCTGTCTGCCAAATACCATGACCTCGGTCTTACTAGCGTTTAGCTGAAGACAATTGGACGTCATCCAGCTGGCGACCGCCCTCAGTCCTTGTTGAAACCTGGGAGCGTTGACTTCGGCATCCCCGCTGATCGTGACCGCTAGCTGGGTGTCATCGGCATATGACACCATGGTCATACCCCATAGTTTGACAACCTCAGCTAGCGGCCTTACGTAAAGATTAAACAACGTAGGGCTCAGCGAGGAGCCTTGGGGGACGCCCAGGTTCAACGGATGGAATTTGGACTGATAAGGCGGGACGGTCACGCTAAAGGCCCGGTTGGTTAAGAACGACCGGAACCATTCGAGAGCAGTGCCGGTAACACCAGCTTCCTCTAGGCGCAGCAGAAGGATAGGGTGCGAGACGGTGTCAAAGGCAGCGCTTAGATCTAATAGCACCAGCGCTGCCGTTTGTCCCGCGTCAAGCACGGAGCGAAGGTGCTCCACCATATAAAGCAGAGCCGTCTCCGTGCTATGACCTGCCCTAAACCCATTCTGCGTAACGTCGAGTATATCTGCTCGACGGAGATGTTCCGAGAGAACAGCATTTACGTGTGCCTCCATCACCTTAGCCGGCCATGGCAAGAGTGAAATAGGCCGATAGCTCTCTGGCTTGCTCCCATCCAGGCTAGGTTTCTTCAGAATAGGACGAACCATGGCTCGCTTCCACTTCAATGGAACTTCGCCAGATGTTAGTGACAAATTGACCAAGGAACAAAGCGGTGAGATGTCATGTACCGCTATGTCCTTGAACACTTCAGGGCAAAGTGGATCCTCTGGGGACCCAGACTTCACTCTGCGGGCCAAAGTGCCTAGGCTATCAGAAGTTAGCAAAGGTAGAGAATGTAGTCCCTCCGATGGTGGTGGCTTAAAAGATGGATTCGCCGAGGGAATGACCAAAGGAAAGGCTCGATAGATGGCATTCACCTTTTCCAAAAAAAACTCTGCCAACTTTTCACAATGCTCCACAGAGCTCTGATGTGATGTTGTGACTTTTTTGGCAGTGAGGTCTTTCAGTACCTTGAAGATAGCCTTTGCCGGGTTCGAGCTATTCCTGAATTGTGTCGCGTAGAAAGCGGCACGAGTTCTACATACCGCCCGATGGTACACCTTCACCGATGACAGATATAGAGCCTTCTTTGAGCTGGAGTAGGCTTTGCGCCATGCCCGCTCTGCGCGCTTACAAGAGACCTTCAGAGCCCGCAGTGAGTCGTCGTACCAGGGGCTGGCCTTGCCAGTTCTAGTTTTGCAGGTTACCAAGGGGATGAGGGTGTCCAAGGCCCTAGAGACCCAGTCGCTAAACCTGTCATATACCTGATCAGGCGTGCCCGAGATGTCAAACGGGTCAGCCGATAAGAGGAGGAAGAACTCATCCAGCTTGAGTTTGTTCCAGCGTCGTCTTGGAACAGAACACACCACTGGCTTGGATGGACTAGCCACAATAGGGCAGTGGAACTGTATCAAATAGTGATCAGTCCATGCCAGGGGTGTGTAGCTGGTGACGCAGGCTTCCGTAAGATTGGTGAAAAACGGATCAAGGGTGTGACCCCCTGAGTGTGTAGGCTGCGTCACCAACTGATTCAGCTGTAACGCCTCAAGGTCTGCCAGGAAACTGGATACTGAGGGACTGCTAGAGTTGTCAAAGTGCAGATTTAAGTCTCCAATGATGGTAAAATTGGAGCACCCCGTAGCCAGATTGCTAACAGCATCAGGTAGCGCTGCTCTAAAGGCCACTTCACTCCCCGGGGGCCGATAGATCACTAGTCCCGACAGGGTGAAGTTAGATGTAATAGCGACCTTAAACAGGGCACTTTCGCACCCCGGGATCTTTTGCCCATGCCATGTACAGGAATAACAGGATTTGACAGCAAAAGCTATTCCACCGCCTCTTGAGGTCCGATTCAAGGTGAATACCGAGTATTCCGGCGGGAAGGCCAGATTGACAATGGCCGCGTCAACATCCTGCAGCCAGGTCTCTGTTACACAGAATAGGTCAGGCAACTCCCTGCCTAGCAGATCGTTAATGTCGAGATGATGCTTGACAAGCGACCTAGCATTAAGATTCCAGATGCAAATACCAGGCACCGGGCTTAGGGGCGCACGCGGGGCGTCCCTGCAGCTCCTGCTTACGGGGGCGGACAACGAAAAGCATCCGCATCCACACGAAAACGGGCCGCATGATGTCCTGCTGTTTGTCACCGACCCAGATGCAACAATCCCGATACTGTTCAAGGAACTGGCTGATTTCGGTGCAAGGGCAGGCCACACTATTAACTGGCACAAATCGGTCCTATATGACCCGCAAGGCCAGGAGCGTAGGGGATGCCTGCCAGAGCTGCTTATTCACACCAAAGAGGGCTTTCAATATTTGGGAGTGTACATAACTCTGGACAGGACGCTTTCCTTTGCCAATAATGTGGCCAGAGTGATGACCAGCGCTAAGACTGAAATGGATAGGTGGCGACAGCTCCCACTAACTTTACTGGGTCGCGCGGCGCTTTATAAAATGGTTCTGCTCCCGAAATTTTTATATGCACCACAAAACGAATATTATCCGTTGCCGGCTAAAACTTTGCATAAAATTCATGCGGACCTGCGTGCATTCTTGTGGCTAGGGAAACAGCCGAGAGTGGCCCTGTCCACACTCCAGCGCCACCAGTACAGTGGAGGGATTTCTCTTCCCAACCTGGAGGCATATTATTGGGCGGAGCATCTCGCCCCGATTAACGAATGGCTCCATGCGGTGGCAGATCACCCTACCTACGCACTAGAAAGGTCTAAGTGGTCTACCACCAACATATTATATTACCTCTACGGAGGAACGGTAGGGAAGCAATTTTTACCGGCTACAAGGATCACATTGGTAGCATGGCATAAAGCGACGAAACGCATGGGATGGGACAAGCGGCCCACCCGACAGACGCCTTTATGGCACTGTAAATGGTTGGGAGAACTCAACAAACTGAAAGGCTTCAGACGGTGGGATGATATCGGCATCTCAACTGTGGGAGACGTGATCGCAAGGGGGGAACTGGAAACCTTCCAGGCACTCAGGGAAGAATTTGGCTTGCACAACACCCAGTACTATAAGTATGCACCACTGAGTCATGCATGGAGGGCACAAAACATTACACTTACAGACATCCCAGAGTACGCACCATTAGAGGGGAGATTACTACAGGAACAGATACAGGGCGGGGCGATATCCCTCACGTACAAAACACTGACCAACAACATGTTAGGAGACCTACGAGACCTGCGGACAAAATGGGAGGCAGACGTGGGGGATATGGTGGATCTAGACTGGGAGATAGTTCTCATGTACCCACGCGAGGTTGCGATTAAGTCACGGCTTCGACTCATACAACTGAAGGTGCTCCACAGGGCTTATTTTGACAGGGTGCGCCTTTTTAGAATGGGGAGGATAACAGACACGGCGTGCCTTAGGTGTCGTCAGCAGGATGGCGATTTCTTTCACACACTCTGGGGCTGCGAGGTGATACAAGTCTACTGGGAAGGAATCTTCACGGAATTAGATGAGGTCCTGGGTGTGAACCTACCGCGCGACCCTAGATTGGCTTTGTTGGGTATGACAACCGAAGTAGACCTGGCGGGCCCCTTGGTTATATTTCTGGTACTTGCTTTGGTGGTAGCGAAGAGGGACATTGCGCGACACTGGGGGGTACCTGAACGCCAAATCAGGAGGAATGGAGGAGGGGGCTGGATTTGTACATGGCGGCAGAGAGAGTGACTTACAAGGCCAGGGGTTGCCCCAAAAAGTTTCGCAGAGTGTGGGCGAAGTGGAGACACTACCATGGGTTGGAGTGAAGCCCCAAGGAACTTGCGTGGAAGGCCCGGAGAAACCCTCAGTGGGACAGGCCTAATGACAGGAGCTAGGGGAGGCCATGTTCAGACTTAACTGTTGAGATCAGGCAGGGGTGACGGGAGGAACTGCAATAGAGGGAGTAGAATGGGTCCGGGGGCAGGGGGGGGGAGAGGTGGGTATGTGGGCTGCTGTCTTAGGGGCTGTTTTCTTTCTTAAGTTCTCATAATGCTGTCAGTTAAAGATCCACGTGTTCTGTTTACACCCGTGGAATTCAGGGGAAAAGAAAATAAAGTAAAAGTTGCGTATCTGAGGGTCATGGCGGAATGTTGACGCCTGCCCGTATGATCATTTTTTCATTTGTGATGCTTTCAAGGCAACAATAAAAAGAAAAAAAAAAGATGGCATCTTCAGGGGGCTCACTAGCCAACGGGCCAGGAACTGGGAAGACGCGTCAAGCACAAATGTAAAGGCGAGGCCCACGGGACACTCGCAGAGTGTGGGGGTCTGAGGTCTGGTGCAAATGCTGCTCGGGGCTGAGGCTTCTTGTACTCCAATACACAACTTACTGAGGCTTCAGTAAAGGAGTGCAAATAGCAAAATACAGGATATCCAAAATGTCCAGTCCCACATCTCTCGTTCCGCCACTTGTCTCAACTTTGCTGTGGATGTGGGTCGGGGTCAGAGAAGTCTGGAAGTCCAGTTCTTGAGTCTTAGAGTCTTCGGGTTCCAATGGGAGGCTTTAAATTTCAGACCGGCAAAGTTGCTGTTGGTGCCTGTTTGCACAGGGTGGTCACTCCTTGACCACAAGGGAGATGTCTTCCGTCTTCCAGTCAGAATGTTGAAGGTCCAAGATATGCCTTTCAAAGATTTGTCCAGGATAATCTAAAGTCCTGGGGACACAACCCCTATACTTATACTAAGAAAGGGGGCTGGATTACCTGACTAGGTCCCTCCTATGGGTGGACCTGAGAAGGTGGTGGTTACACCCCTTTCCCTTTGTTCAGTTTTGTGCCAGAGCTGGGGCTGAAGTGCCCCAGCCCTGGTTTGAACCGGACTATGCATGGAGCACCTTGTGTCCATGCATCCACTACGCCGGACACACACTCGACCCGGTCTTCTCATCCAGCAAGGACATCGCCTTCAGCCACGCCACCGGACTCCACTGGACGGACCACAGCTGCGTCTACTTCAGCTTCAGAAGGACCACGATCCACCACCACCAGCAACAGGCTCCCCGCAGAAGCTGGAACAAGATCACTGCAGACCAGCTCGCTACTTCCCTGAGCAAGAACCCTCCCACCAGCACAACAAACCCCAGCCAAGCAGCCACCAACCTCACGAAATGGATCAGCGACTGCGCAGACGACCTTGCCCCGCTGAAGACCCCGCCGAGCAGACCCGGCAGCAAGAAAGCCCCATGGCTTAACGACGAACTCAAGAGCTCCAAGAAGAACTGCAGAGCACTCGAGAAAACCTGGCGCAGTGACCCAACACCGGAAAACATGACTGCCCTCAAGCTCGCCACCCGAAAACACCACCAGCTGATCCACGCCATCAAGAAAACCGCATTCAAGGAACGACTGGACAACAACGCACACAACAGCAAGGAACTCTTCAACATCGTGAAAGAGCTCTCCAACCCCAACGCCGGAAACAACAACATCACCCCTTCGCAAGACCTCTGCAACTCCCTCGCCGCCTACTTCCACAACAAGATCGCGGACATACACAACAGCTTCAGCACTCAACCGACGCACGCCACGTCCAAACCACCGCCCTCCACCAGCACCCTCCGCGCCTGGACCCCGATCAGCACCGAAGACACCATCCGCACGATGAACTCCATCCACTCCGGATCTCCGACAGACCCCTGCCCTCACCACGTCTTCAACAAGGCCGACGCTGTCATCGCACCCCACCTGCGGGACATCATCAACACCTCCTTCGACATCGCCACCTTCCCGGAGAGCTGGAAGCACGCCGAACTCAGCGCTCTACTCAAGAAACCTTCAGCAGACCCTACCGACCTCAAGAACTACCGCCCCATCTCGCTGCTCCCGTTTCCGGCCAAAGTCATCGAGAAGACCGTCAACAAGCAACTGGCCGCCTTCCTCGAGACGAACAGCTCCCTCGACCTCTCGCAGTCTGGCTTCCGGGCCAACCACAGCACCGAGACCGCCCTGATCGCAGCTACCGATGACATCCGAGCCCTGCTCGACAACGGAGAAACAGCGGCCCTCATCCTCCTGGACCTCTCCGCGGCCTTCGACACTGTCTGCCACCGTACCCTAGTACAGCGCCTCAGCAACGTCGGAATCCAGGAGAAGGCACTGGAGTGGATCACCTCCTTCCTCGCAGGAAGGACACAGAGAGTCCGCCTCCCCCCGTTCAGATCGGAGGCCACCGAAGTCATCTGCGGCGTTCCTCAAGGCTCCTCGCTCAGCCCAACACTCTTCAACGTCTACATGAGCCCCCTCGCAGCCATCGCACGCCAGCACAACCTGAACATCATCTCCTACTCCGACGACACCCAGCTGATCCTCTCCCTCACCAACGACCCCACCACCGCCAGAGCCAACCTGCACGAAGGGATGACAGACGTAGCCAAATGGATGTCGAACAGCCGACTGAAACTGAACTCGGACAAGACGGAAGTCCTCATCCTGGGATCCTCACCCTCCGCCTGGGACTACTCCTGGTGGCCCCCCGCCCTGGGCAGCGCACCCAAACCAACTGACCACGCACGCAACCTGGGCTTCATCCTGGACTCCTCCCTTTCCATGACCAGACAAGTCAACGCCGTCTCCTCGTCGTGCTTCAACATCCTGCGCATGCTACGCAAGATCTTCCGATGGATCCCCACCGAGACCAGGAAGACGGTCACCCAGGCCCTCGTCACCAGCCGTCTGGACTACGGCAACTCCCTCTACGCCGGAACCACCGCCAAACTCCAGAAAAGACTCCAGCAGATCCAGAACACCTCAGCACGACTCATCCTGGACATCCCCCGCCGCAGCCACATCTCCGGACACCTGAGAGACCTGCACTGGCTCCCGGTCAACAAGAGAATCACCTTCTGGCTCCTCACCCACGCACACAAGGCCCTACACAACCAAGGACCAGGATACCTCAACAGCCGCCTCAACTACTACGCTCCCAAACGCCAGCTTCGATCGACCAGCCACGCCCTCGCCGCCGTCCCCCGCATCCGAAGAGCCACCACAGGAGGAAGGTCCTTCCCCTACCTGGCCGCCAAGACTTGGAACTCCCTTCCGACCCACCTCCGCCTGACCCAGGACCACCTCGCCTTCAGGAAGCAGCTCAAGACCTGGCTGTTCGAGCAGTAGCGGACCCCCTCCCCCCAGCGCCTTGAGACCCTCCGGGTGAGTAGTGCGCTATATAAATGCTCTGATTGATTGATTGATGCGGTGTCTAGATGCATTCACTGGATGCAGCGCTCCCTGCCCCAATACACAAAACCCCTTTCTTGAGAGGAGCCAGCACCTCCCTGGACAGGAAACTTATTGTCCAGGCCTCCCCTGGCAGAGTTTCGTCCAGCAGCAGGAGGTCAGACTCATGCACCAGAACGCTCCTTCGCTGAAGCAGCTGTGCGCGTTATAAGTTTCCATAACATAACATAACATAACATAACATGTCTGTGGCAGCAGGGTCCATTTTGTGATGCAGAGGCTCTGTTTACCTTTAACCGGGTAAAGCAGTAACTTACATGTCTTTTTCCTCTAGAAGGGTGGAATGCTACCCCCTGCCGCCAGAATTCCAAAGTGTTTGACACCTTACATGACATGTTTTGATAAAGCCAAACCAAAGTTAGCATTAACCGCGAGGATTATAATGCACTTAAGAGTATATGGTATGGCTATATCATAGAACAGCTATAAGGAGATGGTTCCGAAAGCTGCAGAGGGGCTCAGCTCATGCTAGGCTACCATCTCACATAAAACAAAGCACTCTGCCTCCAGGATTGTCGAGGCCTACCATAGGAGTTATAGGTGCATATGTGTCTATATGTAAAGGTAGATATAGGTATACTATAGCTAAGTAAGGGGTGATTACACCACCTTACCCAGGCTGGGTGAACAGACCTGTGGTGTCAGTTTGGAAGGCAAACCAGGGGTGGCAAAAGATATGCTGCAGCCCCTGGTAGGCCTAGGGTGCACCTAAACCCTGGGTACCTATGGTACACTAAACAGGGGCTCACAAGGGTAACCCAGGACTTGCCCCTTGTCTCCTCTAGTTGACTCTCCAGGATGCTGACCCCTTATTGTAGTTCAGTGGTACCTTGGAATAGCAGGATCCGGTTCACAAGCAGCTCTGATGCGCTACTCTATCACCATTCTGGGGACCCTTTTCCAATCCAGGTCTCAAATTCTCCTCTCTTGGCATTCAATAGTTCATGGTATCCATGCTCTATTTGGACAGTGGCATGCTCTGCCACATTAGGAACATTTCAGTAGTAGCTGCTGCTTCTGTATTGCGAATGGTATCCCTGGATGTGGGCCCTTCAGCAATGTACCATTTGCAGTCTTTGGAGCATGGAGGCGTACTACATGCCCAGGTTGCTGGCCTGTATCCCATGTGACTTGCCGCCCCAACAGACCTCTACTCCCATGTCACGGATGCTCGCCTGACACTGGCCACAGCAAGGCCTCCATCCCTCCCTCATTAAACAGCTCCAGCCTTAGTTGACCTCACAGGGTTGGCACCTGTTACTTCTGCCACAAGAGACCTCAAGCATCCTGCCCTCTACCTCTGATACTCTCCGTGCTCTCCAACAACTCTGCCTGTGCCTTCAAATGGGCCTACTCACCAACTGATGTCAAATTTTGAATAAATGACCCTCACTCCACATGAGTTTGAGTCTGTATCTGGACGCCAAAGCTTAGCACCTTCAAGCACCTCTTGAAATTTGCCATTCACCCATTGCCTGGCTATCCCCCCACTAGTGTCTGAATGTATTTGAGCAGCTACCATTGGAGATGCTGAGGCCTTTAGCTGTTGCCTTGAAATAGATGCTAGACAAGAAGAGGAAGTGGCAACCTGCTGCACTTCTGATTACTGCTTTCTCCCTTCTCCACAAAATGTCTTTCTCTCTAAGGGCAGACAAGTCTACATGTGCCACTTTGCTCTACATCTGCCCATATCTTCAAAATGTCAACAAGGGAGTGGAAATTGAAAAACAAACAACATGCTTCTTAGTAGAATCGTGAATATTTGAAGGTCAAAGCAGTACTCTCTACTGGTGACTGAAAATTGGCTGCTGGATGAGGTCATGAGCCTACTTTGTCCATGCCCTAAATGCCAGCATTTGTAAAGTGCACAGCTACCTTCGGAGAGGTGTCCAGGCGCCCATAGAGATATAGACTGGCGCTGGAAGCAGTTGCGCTGAGCTGTTAATTCAGGCATTTAAAAAAATTCATTCCCCTGTTATTTTGAGCAATGCGCGGTGATTTTATGACTCTGCAGGCGCTTTTTTAAAACATTTACATGGTGAATTTTTTATATTTTGAAGGGTTGTAAACAGTGATTTAAAACTGTTTTGGGGAAAGATACGGGGTGTATAGTGCTAAACATATTGTACCTACCTGCCTCAAGAACTACCAGCCTAGCCCCCCCGGTCCGTCACGGCTTGTGCCGATTGTGCGGAGGGGGCGGAAGGCGCAGGTAGTCAGAACACCACTTTCCGGCTGCGAGTGCAGTACCGGGGTGAGCGGGCTAGTTGTCAAAACCCTGTGCCCTTTTAAACGGAGTATGATCCGATGCGGACGCGCGCAGCGGGCGCCGGCGGCGCGCCAAAGGCAAGCCCGTCTGCGCCCGTCCGCTGCGCGGACGGATTTTTTCAAGGACAGTCTACAATAGCGCACAATTGAAGGAGCTAAGGCAAAAACCTTATTGTGGACCACTTAACCCGGTGGAGGAAATTAAACACTGTACTGGCTGTCAGCTTGAGTTCTCTTACGCTTTCTGCAACCAGGTAACACATCAACGGCAACGGGGTCTGCCAGTAAACAAGTTAATAAACGCTGCCCTAGTAAATGCTAGATCCCTGGTGAAACATGGTATTGAAGTGGCAAACATGATTTTGTGACTGAAACCTGGGCAGATAGCTCGTCAGACATTGATCTTGCGTTTGCAGTACCGGCGGGTTACTCTCTCCTTTGCTCTGATAGAATTGGGAAACGGGGAGGAGGACTAGCCATCATTAGTAAAGATCCTCTACATGTGCAGGGTTTTGAGAGGTTGAAAACCACAGACTGCGAAACTCTTTCTTTCAAAATTCGTATTACGGACAACTACACTTTTTCCGGCCTTCTTTTATATAGTCCGCCTAAGGCAAAGGTGCATGTGGCGCAATTATTGGGGCCCACCTTGGAGTCCAGTCTATCTATGACAGATTTTACGATATTGGGGGATTTTAATATCCACTTGGAAAAAGAAGAGGACAGTAGCACGAGCGCCCTATTAATTGCAATGACCAGTTGTGGTCTGGCCCAATTAGTCAAGCAGGGAACGCATTCCGCGGGGCATACTCTGGATGGAATATTCTCCTCAAATCCTGATATCAGGATTGGGGAAATTCTGGTGATCCCCTGGTAGGATCATAAAGTTATTCATTTTTCATTAAATTTGGTCGTAGCTAAAAAAGTTAGGGCACCTAGCGAAAAGGACCACCCTTCCCAGGACTGGGACAAGATCGACATTGCAGAACTGCATGCTCAGTTAGGTTCCTCCACATTAGTTCTGGACAAAGACGGCGACACAGCGTCACGCCAAGTGGAGAACTGGATTAAAACTGCAGTGCTGGTAGTTGCCCCAATTAAAACTAAAAAACAAAATAGAAGCAAACATTCGGAACCCTGGTTCTCAGATAAGCTTAGACTACCGAAACAGTCCTGCAGGCGGGCAGAGAGACGATGGAGAGCCAATTACGGGACAAATGAGAAAGCAGAATATGGTAAAACACTTGCCACATATAAAAAACTGATTAGGGAAGGCAAATCAGCATTCTTTATAAAGAAAATCAATGAGGCTAAAAACTCGATTAAAGAAATCTTTAATACAGTTAAAAAACTCACCAATCCTGCGCCCAAACAGGTCAATGGCAGTACGGAACTCTGCAATAAATTAGGTCAGTTCTTTACGGATAAGTTGCGGTTGATATACAAGTCCTTCCCACAAAGACACACTGAGCCTCATGCGGGGAGCACTAGTATTTCTGACCTCCAATTGCAGAGCAGCACCCCAGCCCCCGCGCCGAAATATAGGTTCACAGTTCCCTCGATGGAAGAAATAAAACAACTGATCTTGTCTACTAAATCCGGGGGGCCAATGGACCCTTGCCCACCCAAGGTCCTACACATGGTCCCAGATCTACTTAGTGCCCAACTGTAGCCCCTGTACAGCAATATAATTGAATCCTAAAGCATGGAAGGCAGCCTCGGTCCTTCCATTGCTTAAAAAAAACCAGTCTGGATCCCTCAATTCCAGCCAATTTCCGGCCAATCTCAAGGATCCCTTTCCAGGCCAAGATTCTGGAGAAACTTATGAACTCCCAACTAGCTGGGCAGGTCAGGTCAGGTAGACGCAGGCCTTAGATGAATCCCAATATGGATTCCGAGACGAGCATGGGACTGAGACTGCCTTGGTAATGGCGGCTGAGGAACTCAGGAAGATTCTGGATGCAGGTGGGAAAACCGCCCTCATACTGTTAGATTTGACGGCGGCCTTCGACACCGTTAACCATGAGATCCTCATAAAAAGATCTAAATGCGCTAGGTCTTCATACCTCGACTACCAATTTACTGGCCTCTTTCCTGGAAAATAGAACTTTCTCTGTGGAGCTGGGGGAATTTTCATCAAGGGCCTTTGACTTGCCTTGGGGGGTCCCCCAGGGCTCTTCATTGAGCCCGTCCCTTTTTAATCTCTTCGCTGCGCCACTAGCCAAAATCATCAGGAACTGTGGGTTCATTCCTTTGTCCTACACGGACGATACCCACATTGTGGTGGCCATTTCCAATAACTCAGTGGAGACCGCAACCAGTTTTAGGCGCTGTATGGAGCAGGTTAGCAATTGGATGCAGGACAATTGTTTAAAACTCAACGGGGACAAATCGGAGGTCATGTTATTGGGGGCCAACACGGACATCTGGTCCAATCTCTGGTGGCCGGACAGCCTAGGAAGGTGTCCAAAGCCGGTGGATAAAGTGAGGAATCTTGGGGTCATATTTGACCTTGGTTACTCTGTTGGCTGGATTATGGCAATGCTCTTTATGTGGGGTTACAGAAACAACTGTTACTCAAACTCCAGTGCCTCCAGAACGCCGCTGCAAGGCTGGTTCTGGAGATACCCAAGTTTGCTTCCGTAGCATCTAAACTGCAAGGCCAGCATTGGCTCACAGTGGGGAAAAGAATCGAGTTTAAATCAGCGTGCCTAGCGTACAAAGTATTTCGCGGCTCAGGCCCCAGTTTCTTAAAAAGCAACCTAAAACCATATGAACCGACCAGGATGTTAAGATCCAGTAGTGCTAAACTTCTGGTAACTCCCAGATTCAAACAGCTGAGGTGGGGGGGAGAAGTTTCATAGGTAATACGGCAAAAACCTGGAACATGCTCCCTGCAGAACTCAAAAATATCCCCTCCTTATGGTCCTTCCGCAAAAACCTGAAAACCTGGCTGTTCTCTTCTTAATTCAGAAAGGCACTACGTCTACTGGCAGGCAGTTGGTCTCTTACAGCGCTAAGACGCCCTCGGGCATTCGAGCGCTCAATAAATCACAAAATTAAATCAAATCAAATCAAATCTGGGTGCCATCAGGAAGATTAAGCAAGCTGTTGCTCAGATTCGCATGGTGCTGGACTAACCTGCCACTGGAGCCAGGGATCAAACCAAGAACTCTGTGGTCCGAAGTCAGGCACCATAGCTGCGGCGCCACACCTCTGCCACTTCCCTAAAATGTCTCTGTCTGTTGTACCACTTTGGATGTGCAAATGGGTGCATTAAAAAAAACTCAACACATTGGTAGAGACACATTTTACTCAAAACCCAAGTGTACATTGCACCCTGGAGCACGGCTGACATGTGGGTGTATTGTTGCCTCAAGTCTCCCAGACAGGGAGAATACAGAACCTCATTTACAAACAAGTGGCATAGGACAGCGACGCAAGTCATTCTGCTTCTCTGTCCTACACCAACTTGAAAGGGAAGGAATCCACCATATTTACACAATATGGTGCATTCCTCTTCTCTTCTTTCAGCTAGTGTCAGGGCACAATTAGCAATCGGGTGCCAGCGCAGGCAACCTTGCACCATGGTAAAAGCGTGTCTGTGTTGTTGGCACAATTGTTTTTATGCAGGAGGAGGTGCCCTCCTGCACAACAAGTGGTGTTTTACTCATTCTATGTGTACTTCTCTGGGGGGCATTTCTGGTGCTGCCCGAGGTTAAGGTGATTTGGTAAATCAAGGACAGTGTCAAATTCCATGGTTGTTGAGTGGGAACACCTACAGCAACACACATGGAACGCCTCCTTGATGTAAAGTAAGGCAAGGCAACGCTTGGAGCTGCCATGTCTTACTCTATATCTATGAGGCCATGCAAAGCAGTGCCTCATAGATATGATTGAGAAGCCTGTGCCACCAGAGAGTCATGAAAAGATACGCTGCAACTGTGTTGACCTCTTGTAAATGAGTGACACAATGTACAGGTCTAGGGAGATACCAAAACACACACTATTCTACAGCAACCATTGGAAAAGAATTTCTATTCTGGGCAAAAATAGCGTGAAAAAATCTGTGCCTCATGAGTTGAACATAACATTTGTTTTATTTTCATACAAAGTGTGGTGTTTAATGCAATTGTTGTTAGGTTGGGAGTATTTAGCTTAGATTTTACACCCCTTTTCTGAACAGAATTAGGCTTCTCAATTCCTGTCTTCTGTTATTTCAGTGCCTGCTCTAGACAAGACCCCCAACGGATATAAATGTAAAGATTGCTTCACTGACCAGTCCTCGGACTCCTGCACATCACATGGAGAAATTCAGTGCACCGGGAAGCAAAATAACTGTGTCAGCTTCTCCGGACCAGCCTCCATACCTGGTGAGATAAAACAATGTTTGTAATTTTGAGTTATATATTGCACTGCAACAATCCTCTTGGTTTCTAGTCCTTTCTTTCGAACTAAGGCGCATATTAGCAAGGCGGGCGATATGAAATTATCGCTGCTTTTGCAGCCGTTTTGGGCCAAAAAGCCGCGATAATTTCATCGCCCTATCAGCAAAGACATGCTATCGCGTGTTTCGCTGATTTTGCACCCTTGTCAACAACGCCCAGCTTTGCATCTCTAATGCGATGCAAAGTGGGCGTTCCAGGACAAAATAATAGGAGAAATGTCACTAAGAGACATTTCTCCTATTATCAAGCTGCACTTAGCCATGTAATCCAATGGGAGGTGGATTACATGGCTAAGATTGTCCTGCCCTATCATCAAGGTTATCACCGTTTTCAATGGAATATCGCTGGAAAACCAGCGATATTCCATTGAAAACGGCGATAATCCCAGCTATCGCTGGGATTTTCATCTCCATGGTGTTAAGCGTTATTAATACAACGCTAACATGGAGATTATCGCCTGCGATAGTGGGCGATAGATTTCCTCATGCTAGCAGCGGTCAGCGATAATTATCGCTGCCGTTTGCTAATATGCCCCTAAATGCTGTTGACTCTGAGTCATTTGCATTATTTTCACAGAATCCAACTAAATGGCTTCAGCGTGCTCGGTCCCATTGACCCAAAATTCCCTGCTGATGTGGTATTTGTGTAGCCCAAACCTAGGCAAAGAAGTAGCATAGTTCTGTACAGGGTTGAATGCAAACTAAACGGAGGCTAAGCTTTAGAGAGACCTCACTGTTTGCCAAACTGAATCTAAGACATTTGAGGCCAGATTTACAGTTGGATTGAATTGCCCTTGCATTATGCATGGTGTTGCAAGGGCAAAGCAATCCTCAAGTCAGATTTACCAACGAACACAAGGCCACCTTGCATGGCCCTGCATTGCTTGGTAAATCCAAAGTAATGCGAGGGGATGCAAGTCACTGCCTTGCTTTACTCTGCCCTAGGGAGGCGATCCTTGCGTGAAGTGTGGATGTTTCAATGCATCCACCCATGGATTTTGGGGCATTCCAGATACACCAAGACTGGTAAACCAAGGAATGCTTCATAAAAGCCAACACATTTCTGTTGGAGGCAAAACAAGAATACATATCTCTACTATTTCCTCTTTCCACATGAGCTGCATTCTGCAGTACACTTACAAAGAGAATTATTATTATTATTATTATTATGCGTTCTTATATAGCGCTCGATTACCCGTAGGCATCTCGGCGCTTGCCTTGGGAACCCGTCCTGGTTTTTCCCTGTGAGATACCCGTACTGGGCATCCCCAAGGTGAAAGCCGGGCATCCCGCCGCGGAGGGCTGTAGTGGAGATTAAGCAAGCTAATGCCCAGAGCTGCAGAGTGTGAACCTGTGACTCGAGTAGGCACCGAAACGAGAATTATCGAGTCCGTGGATATTTGGGCTCAAGACCCTGCCGCGTCGGGAATTGAACCCTGGTCCCGGGTCTGACCTCTGCTTCAGGGTCTGCCGCCTCTAACCAATGAGCCACACTTCTCCACTACACCTCTTGTGGTGTCCCCGCATGCCTACGATGCAAAGGCAACTACTACGGTGCTAGGTTGCACTGAGAGAGTGCAGGTATGCACCATATCTTTATAAATTGTGTTTCTGAGTTTGATAAATCTGACCCTTGGAATGTAAGTATATCAGTATCCAGATAGCTGCTGCTGCCCTGTACTACAACCAGGTCGTCAGGTTCATTTATAGCATGTTAAAGACAATACACATAGGTGCTAAAGTGTTTAAGTGATATGGCTACCCCTTCCTTAGAATGTCACACACACCCCACAGTAGACAGCTGTGTTTGTCTTATGCATTTCTGCTGCAAATCTTAAGTTAAGTAAGCCTTCTGCTGTATGGTGAAAGCTCAGTTCCTACTGCCGGAAGGATCCCCATTAGAACAGTATTAATGCGTAAAATCCAATTAACATACCATGACATATAGTGACAACCCACAACAGAACTATGTGTATTTATGTAGGTCCCAAGCCTAGTCTTGTAGGCAGATTTCAAATCCATCAATCAATCTTTATTCAGTTTACACATAAAACAATGAAAATATAATACATACAGTTATTGCATCCAAAAAATAAAATGCATACATATTAATAGAAAAAGACAAATACTACTAATTCATATGATGAAGAAACTGATAGGAGAGGACATTTCCTAACTCTCACAACAATATTTACAAAACTCAATCCAGAGGTACACATAGGCACTGTGGGAAAACAGTGAAGATAACGAAGGGCAGGTGTGCATTGGGTAAAATTTAGATTTTTTTTGCTTTTAAAACTATGTCCTCTGTATCTGTAGAACATATAGAGGAGGACAAAATACAAAGTGCCTTATTTATCAAAGCCTTGCGCCACCGATGCGTCACTTTTTCCCATGTTAAAAGTGACGCACCGGCAGCGCAAGACCTTCATAAATAAGGCCCAAAGTGCTTTGTAATGAGGTTCCATCTCAAGGGTAGCCTCCTTAAACCAGTGTCCTATTTTAGTGGGTGCCATCATTCAATATTTAGTGTTCCAAGGAAAACTGATCAACATAAAGTAATAAACAAATACAACTGAGTGCCTCTGCCAGATAAAGTTATAGCATGGGGTGAGACTGTTTACTTAGACATTTCACACCCTTCCCCGCAGCCAGAATGATCCATCCTAATTTTCATTTCAGCTCTGCTTTTGAAAGAATGATGCTAATGGTGCCTTCTTCAGAGCACAAACGTAAGCCTAGGAGAATATGCAAAATTCTAATAAAATCCAGTCAGGGTATTTTAACAGGATTATCAAGAGAAAGACAAATAAGAAATGAGAGATCTGTTCATAGTGGTTTCATATTTGTCCCAGATAGAATAGCATATCTCCATTGGTTGTCATCTGATGGTATCCTCAGTATAAGGTAGACCCAGTTCATTGTGGCAGATAAACAAGGAGGTACAGCGAGCAATTTTAAAACCATAGGAGTTGACTCTAATTTAGAGGTAAATATTAAAATAGAACAAACAATTTTTAGGCTGCTGGTTCTTGATCATCATTAGGGGGTTCCAAATTCCTGAGCCTTCAAATAAAATTGTCACTTTACAAAATATATTAATTGTGGATGTCTGTAGCCTTTTATGGAATACTGTTGTGTTTGGATACTCCTTCACCATATGTCATCATGAATGTTTTATTAAGGATTACCTTTACATTGAAGCTTTTCATACAGCCCATATAAGAATCAAGGAGCAGTTGCAAAACATTCACTGTATGTGCCATGAGAACGGCATTGTTTGTGTTCTTAACTCCAGAAATTGGAAAGGTACCAATCCTTCTAAAGTCTAAAGAGGTGTTGTTAGTAGGGTCAGTTCGAAACTGTTTATATAGATATGGCCCTTGCCATCCAGAACAGCGTCCGGTGCTAGATTCCAATCCTCTCCCAATATGATTTTGAATTTGCAGAGTTCAGTGATGGGGCAGTTGAGGTGGGAGAGGAAGGCGGACTTGTCGCTGTTAGGAGAGCAGTCAAAACCCATGATGAACACCAGAGTGCCGGTTATGTTATGTTATGTTATTTGTTGTTTTGTATAGCGCAACGGTTACTCAAAAAGAGTGTCCCGGCGCTTTTGGAAAGGGGAAGTAATGCAGAGTAACATAACACAGATTAAAAGAAATGAACAACACCCAAAGAATAAAGAAAAAAACTACCTAAAAGCCTACTGGGAGAACAGCCAGGTTTTGAGCCCTTTCCTAAACTCAAGAAGAGAAGTGGCCTCCCGAAGTGGGAGCGGCAATGAATTCCACATCTGTGGGGCCAATAGACTAAAGGAACGGCCACCCAGGCGGGCCCTCTTAACACGAGGTACCGCCGCCAAGAGAAGAGACTCAGACCTCAACGAACGGGCCGGATGGTAAAAGGCCAGTCTCTTTTGGAGATACTTCGCCCCCACCGCATGGAGCGCCTTATAGGCCAAAATCATAGCCTTAAAGGCAATCCGTTTGCGGATGGGTAGCCAGTGCAGCGTCAGCAGTAGCCCAGAGACGCTGCTACGTCTATTTAGACCGAAGATGGCCCTGGCCGCCGCATTCTGCGCAACTTGAAGCCGCTGTAGCAAGTACTCTGGTAGGCCCAGGTAAAGAATGTTGGCATAATCCAACCTGGAGCCTATCAGAGCCTGCACAGTCAGCCTCCTATGCTCCTCTGACAGAAAAGGCAAGAACCTCCGCAGCATTTTTAATAGGCCGAAGCAGGTGCCGGTCACCCCAAGAATCTGGGCTCTCATCGTCAACCCCTTGTCCATCTTAACCCCCAAGTTTTTAGCCATAGGGGAGGAGCCGGATGGTGAGAACATGTCGACGGGCCACCAGGCCTGCCAGCTGGGCTCTATATCGCACCCGAAGAAGAGTACCTCCGATTTATCGGAATTGCACTTGAGGCTGTTCCGTTGGAACCATGCGAACACCGCCCCAAGGCAATTCCGGATACTCTCCCCGTCAAAGTCAGCCCCCTTCTCGCAAGAGAAGAGGAGCTGGGTGTCGTCGGCATACGACACGATCCGGGCACCAAACGACTCCGCCACCGCCGCCAAAGGGGTCATAAAGATGTTAAAGAGGGTCGGGCTCAAAATAGAGCCCTGAGGGACCCCGACTCCCAATGGCGGCATCACGGCGGAGTCCGGTGGTGTCCAGACCGTCTGCCGGCGGCCGGCTAAGAAAGACGAAAACCATTTGAGCACCGTCCCCCGCAGACCAATCTCAAAGAGTCTCGCGAGAAGGCCATCATGGGGGACGGTGTCAAAAGCCGCCGACAGGTCCAACAACACCAGCATGACTTTGCCCCCGGTATCCAACACCCCTTTGATGGTTTCAGAAACCTCAAGGAGCGCGGTCTCGGTGCTACGATTAGAGCGAAAGCCTGACTGAGAGTCATGCAGAATCTCGTGGGACTCCAAAAAATTGGAGAGCACCGACTGAACGTGCTTCTCCAAGATTTTTACAAAGGCCGGCAGCAGCGAGATCGGCCTATAATTAGCTGGGACCTTTGGGTCCAGGCCAGGTTTTTTAAGTAGCGGGATGACCATGGCCTTCTTCCACTCTGACGGAACCACTCCCAAACTCAACGAAAGGTTGAGGAGAGGGTTCGCCAGTGGGTTGATTACCTCCGCCAATTTACCCAAAAGTTTAGCTGGGCAAGGGTCCAACGGAGACCCAGATTTTAAATTGCCCATAAGTGCTAGAGAGGCGGGGGCTGACAAGGATGGAAACTCGGCCAGCATGGCGCCCCGCGCAACAGAGACAGACATACCAACCTCGGACATCGGCGGCCTAACAGGTGCTACAGTTGAAAAAGAGTCCTGTATAAGTTTTATCTTGCTAGTAAAAAAACAGGCAAGATCCGCCGCCCAGGAACCTGAGGGCACCTCTTCCGAAGTGATGGTCCGAGGGGAAATGAATTCTCTTACGATGGTAAAAATCTCCTTGCTGGAATTCCCGGCCGCTTCAATTCTCCCCGCGAGATAGGCCTTCTTTGCAAGGCGGATATCCCGGTGGTAAACCTTAACCACAGCCTTGTAGGCAGACCTGTCCATGCTGTCATAGTGAGCCCGCCAGGCCCTTTCGGCTACCTTGCACTGCTGCCGCATAGCCCACAGTGCAGGAGTGAACCAAGGGGCCGACACCCGCTTTGATGTCAAGCGGGGGGGCTGCATCGGGGCCAGATCGTTAAGCCTCTCCGTAAGCCAATCCTGCAAGGACTCCAGGTCCCTCTCCAGCTCACCTAAGAGAGGACAAGGGTGGTTCAGAGCCGCCTGTGCCAGCATCTCAGGGGTCACTCTACTAAATGCTCTAAAAGCACGTCCCCGTTGCTGTGGGACAGGGGTGGACAACCTGGCAGTGCCACTGATCACAAATTTGGCAAGCCAGTGATCCGACCACAAGACCGGGATGATCTCTTTCACCACCAGAGGAGATGTAGAAAAGACCTGGTCAAGAGTATGCCCCTTAGCATGAGTCGGCCCCTGCAAATGAGGTATTAGGCCCAGTGGATTCATGGCTTCAGAAAGCTTTATGGCAGCAGGGTCAGACGGATCATCCATCCGGATGTTAAAGTCCCCTGCCACTAAACAGTGTTCTGCTCTCAGAGCCAGACCCAACAGCACCGAATCAAGGTCGGCAAAAAAAGTTCCGAGCGGGCCAGGGGGTCGATAGACCAACAGCCCCTTCACTGACTGGTGCGGCGCTAGCGTGAGTGAAAAAGCCAGCGATTCCGTTCCACGGATCTCCTCCGTAGGCAGGACGGTGCACAACGTGCCCTTCCTCACCACCAGAGCGACCCCACCGCCCCTACCCCTCGCTCTGTCCTTCCTGAAGATGTTATACTCAGGCGGGATTGCCATTGCCACATCAGGGTTGGAGGATTCTCCCCACCAAGTCTCCGTCAACATTAAACAGAGTGGCTTCTCTGACTCGAGAAGCTCAAAGATGTCTTGCGCATGACAGCACGCTGATCTGGTGTTTAACAGCATGCAGGCGTACTCTGCGCCGGCTATAACACTAGACGGGGCTGACGGCACAGCCCGGGTAGGACGCCAGCCACAACCCGGGCATCGAGACTTACCCCTGTGACGGCCCGGAAAGACTGAATAGCAGCAGTTCTCCCTATAATTCAGAGAGCGCAACTCCTCACATGTGTACCGCACTAAAAGTGCGCCAGATTTACACATCCTAGAAGCACAGAGCCCCACCCGCCGCCCGCAACGCCTCCGGAACGCTGACGGGCGCAGACGGGCAGGACTCTGGCTTGACTCCGGCGCGAGTCCGGCGCTACCGCTGCGCGTCACCGCTGCGCGAGTAGAGCGAGCATTAAATAGTGTCTGACCTGTGCTCCTATGGAGCGCTAGAGCGCTCAAACACACTCCACGCTCGCCACCCCCAAGATGGCGACCAGGCGCCAAACACCAAGGTAAGAAAGTGATAAGTCCGCTCAAAACGCGGTGGGGGGCCCGATTATAGTGCAAGTGTGGGGGCACACAAATAACACTGTGAAACAGAGGAAAATACAATTTAGGCAGACATCAGTCTAAAAACGATAATTTTTAAAATAAGCAGCGCTGTGCAATAAAATTACAGCAGCAATGCGCGCAAGCATACAGTTACCTTTCCAAGGGGCTTAGCAAACACTAATTGTCCCTCATCATCTCACCATGTATGTAGAACATTATAGGGAAGGCATTTGCAAATGTGAATGTCCACCCCACATAGTTTGGACTGGACAGAGGCATGGTGTAACTGAGCACGGTGGGGACATGACTGGTCGAGGTTCAGCAGTTTCAGAGGACTTGTCCCACTCAGTCCTGCTTGAGTATCTATGCCTCCCTTGCTGAAAGGTGTGTCTCTTGGAAATGGACTAATGGCAGTGTGCTTAGAGAACAGGTAAAATAGTCTATCTTTCTATTTAACATGAGATTTCATCACATTACCTTTGAGTGTGATTAATGTAAGGGGTGGTGGGCTGTGGTAGTAGCAATTAACAAATGAACCCAATGAAGTATACAGCAGGAAGGCACATGTATTTTGGCCGGGGGCTGCTGCAGTGGTGTCACAGTACCAATGAGTAGGAGGTGGGAAAGGTAGTTTGCAGGGCAAGGACGTTTGGAGAAGGCAGGGAGAGTACAGTATTTATGGAGCGCTATGGGTGCACAGAAGAGGGGTAGGCGAGGGGCAGCCTGAACCCCAACAGTAACTAAGGGCATGTGCCGGAGTTAGGCAGGTGGGGGGATTTGGCACAGGGAGGTTAAACCAATAAAAATGTGGAACAGACAAAGAAAAAAAAGAGTGATAAGAGTATGAGTAGGAAATATAGGTTCGGGCAGTGTTACAGTATCTGTTTATTTTGTATTTATACCACTCCGGGAGACATAGAATGACATGGGATACTCATGATGGTCATAGGTGCAAGAGATAATTATGGCCAGTGTTGTATCTCTGGGGAGAGAGGGGAGAAAATGAGGTAGGGTACAGCAGGTCCCGAGGGAGCCTCGTCCCATGTTACGCATTATGCTACTGGCAATGAAGCCAGTGAGAAGGGCATCTCCTGGTCTGCCATAGTCATATACTCTAGGAAGCATGAACATCCGTGTTGATTTTGGCTGTGGGCATCATGGATGAACACAAGTTGTCCCTCAAATCTGTCTGTGTTAGGTCTGCCACTGAACTATGGGCCTGATTAGGATGGGGGTGGCCCACCCTAACAGAGATGGGGGTCCCAAAGAAGAGATTACTGCGCCTACCCTAGGCCTGGTCACCCCCTCCTGCTCCCGCTGACGCCGACTGCCTTCCAGAAGCGACCCAGCCACTGCAGAGCCGGCCGCTCGCTGCTACTTTCCCGCCGCTGCCTCCCTGCGGCCCCGCCCCCGCCGCCCATTCGCCGCCACGCAGCTGACCGACCCTCCCGACTCCTTACTTATGTCGCCCACTCCCACGCGCAGCGGGCACGCCGAATGTGCGCCGAAGGCGCGCCAAAGGCACGCCCGTCTGCGCCCGTCTGCGCCTGGACCGCGTCCAGCGCCAGGACCCCTGGACCCCGATGGACCTATGACGCCGCCACCCTCATCGCACTCAAACCTGACCGAACAAGAGCCTGCCACCGAGCCACCCCGAGACGCACCCACTGACCCTTCACCTGTCAAGCCTGCAAGTTCACCTGCCTCCGGACCTGCACCACAGCCAGCAAGCCGAGCACCAGCAACAACCACCTCAAGTGCATCCTGCTCAACACCCGCTCCATCCACAGACACGCCATCGAACTTTGGAACCTGCTCGACACAACCTCACCAGACGTCGCCTTCCTCACCGAAACCTGGATGAACGCCTCCTCAGCGCCCGACATCGCCATCGCCATCCCAGACAGATACAAGATCATCCGGAGAGACCGCGTCAACCAGACTGGGGGAGGCATCGCCATCGTACACAAGAACACCATCCGCATCACGACCGACTCCAACGACACCTTCACCACCGCCGAGTATCTCCACTTCCAGATACACACCGACCCAAAGACGACCCTCAGAGGCACCCTCGTCTACAGACCCCCTGGACCACGCACACAATTCAGCGAAGACATCACGGACTTCATCAGCCCGCACGCCCTCCGCTCCACTGACTACATCCTCCGAGGGGACCTCAACTTCCACCTGGAGAACAACAAGGACCGCAACACAGCCGCCCTACTGGACAACCTCGCCATTCTCGGACTCAAGCAAATGGTCAACACCACTACGCCGGCCACACGCTTGACCCTGTCTTCTCATCCAGCAAGCACATCACCTTCAGCCACTCCACCGGACTTCACTGGACCTACCACAGCTGCGTCCACTTCAGCTACAAAAGAACCACGACCCACCGCCACCCACAACATGTTCCTCACAGGAGCTGGAGCAAGATCACCGCCGAGCAGCTCACCACCTCCCTCAGCCAGAACCCACCCACCAGTACAACGAACCCCAACGAAACAGCCCGCAACCTCACACAGTGGCTAACCACCTGCGCAGACGACCTCGCTCCACTAAAGAACCCTCCCAGCAGACCCAGAAGCAAGAAAGCCTCCTGGTTCACTGTCGAACTCAAGGACTCCAAGAAGAACAGCCGCACCCTCGAGAAAGCCTGGCTCCTCGACCAAACCACAGACAACATGACCGCCCTCAAACAAGCCACCCGCAAGCACCACCATCTTATCCGCACCACCAAGAAGAAATCACTGAAGGAACGACTGGACAACAACGCCCAACACAGCAAGGAACTCTTCAGCATCGTCAAGGATTTCTCCAACCCCAGTACCGGCAACAACGACATCACTCCTTCACAAGATCTCTGTGACTCTCTCGCCTCGTTCTTCCACCGTAAGATCGCCGACATCCATAACAGCTTCGACGCACCTTCCACGCACCCAATTGCCGAACCAGCGCCCCCCACCACCACCCTCCGCACCTGGACCACGGTGACCACCGAAGACACAGCCCACACGATGAACACCATCCACTCCGGATCTCCAACCGACCCCTTCCCCCACCACGTCTTCAACAAGGCCGACTCCATCATCGCACCCCAACTCCGGGACGTCATCAACACCTTCTTCAACACCGCCACCTTCTCGGAGAGCTGGAAGCATGCCGAGATCAACGCCCTGCTGAAGAAACCAACAGCGGACCCCACCGACCTCAAGAACTTCCGCCCCATCTCGCTCCTCCCTTTTCCTGCCAAAGTCATCGAGAAGACCGTCAACAGACAGCTTGCAGCCTTCCTCTAGACGAACGGATCCCTCGACCCCTCGCAGTCCGGTTTCCGAGCCAACCACAGCACCGAGACCGCCCTCATCGCAACCACCGACGACATCAGAACCCTGCTCGACAACGGGGAAACAGCGGCCCTCATCCTCCTGGACCTCTCTGCAGCGTTCGACACCGTCTGCCACCGCACTCTAGTCCAACGCCTCAACAACACCGGGATCCAAGAGAAGGCACTGGAGTGGATCATCTCGTTCCTCGCCGGAAGAACACAGAGAGTCCGCCTCCCACCGTTCCGATCAGAGGCCACCGAAGTCATCTGTGGCGTACCGCAAGGATCATCACTCAGCCCCACCCTCTTCTACGTCTACACGAGACCTCTTGCAACCATCGCACGCCAGCACAACCTCAACATCATCTCCTACGCCGATGACACCCAACTGATCCTCTCCCTCACCAGAGACCCTGCCACTGCCAGAACGAGCCTGCACGAAGGGATGAAAGACGTAGCCGAGTGGATGAAGAACAGCCGCCTGAAACTGAACTCAGACAAGACGGAAGTCCTCATCCTGGGACCATCGCCCTCTGCCTGGGACGACTCATGGTGGCCCCCTGCCCTGGGCACCGCACCCAAGCCAACCGACCACGCACGCAACCTGGGCTTCATCCTGGACTCTTCCCTCTCAATGACCAGACAAGTCAACGCCGTCTCCTCATCATGCTTCAACACCCTGCGTATGCTCCGAAAGATCTTCCGATGGATCCCGACCGAAACCAGGAAGACGGTCACCCAGGCACTCGTCACCAGCCGACTGGACTGCGGGAACACCATCTACGCAGGAACCACAGCCAAGCTACAGAAAAGACTCCAGCGCATACAGAACGCCTCCACCCGACTCATCCTGGACATCCCCCGACGCAGCAGCATCTCCGGCCACCTGAGGGACCTGCACTGGCTCCCCGTCAGCAAAAGGATCACGTTCAGGCTCCTTTTCCACGCACACAAGTCTCTCCACGACCTGGGCCCCAAGTACCTCAACAACCGCCTGACCTTCTACAAGCCCACCCGCCAGCTACGTTCTACAAGTCTTGCCCTCACCGCCGTACCACGCATCCGAAGAGCCACCGCCGGAGGAAGATCCTTCTCCTACCTGGCAGCCAAGACATGGAACTCCCTCCCCATCCACCTCCGGCTGACACAGGACCATCTCGCCTTCAGGAAACAACTCAAGACCTGGCTGTTCGAGCAGTAGCGATACCCTCCCCAAAGCGCCTTGAGACCCTTCCGGGTGAGTAGCGTGCTATACAAATGGTGTGATTGATTGATTGATTGATTGATTGATTACTATGCAACAGTGCCTGTGGTAGACGCATTGTACAAGTTTTCCATTGCAGCAGATGTTGCTGCTGCAGAACCCACCACAATGGAAAAAAGGAATGTGTAACAAATCCTTGTGTTATATACACTTGCTATAGGGACCTGCTGGTGGACACCACAGGTGCCCCCCTCCCACTACCCATAGAAAGGGGCCAGAGTGAAGGGGGCCTTTTACCGTCCCCCAATGTCCATCCCACCAGCCTTTCCATGGTGGTTGAAGCGTCATGGAAAGGCTGATGGGGAGTGACCATCCTAATCCCTATGGCACTATTATAGGGATTGGGAGGCCCTCCCCAGCGCCAGTAGGCTCAAGGAGCCTGTCAGATGCATGGCTGTTGGGCTTTTTGACCACAAAACCTTGCAGGCAAAAAAGCTGCTTAGGATGGTGGAGAGACTACCACCAAGAGCCTGTTGTTGGTGGCCTCTCCGCCATCCTAATCAGCCCCTACGTACCATGTTACATTCAGAATAACCCATTTTTGATTGGTCAGGTGGACTTCTCCAGCAGGGTTGCAGCTCCCCCTCCATGTGCAGGTGGACAGTGATGTGAGAGACAGCAATCACTGTCCAGTTCAGGAGAGGTTAGACATTGTAGCTGACTGGCAGGCTGGCACTGCAGGAAAGTGTGAATCAATCAGGCCAAAACATGTATTACAGTGGCATCAGCAAATAAAGGTGCATCATTTCAGGTCCTGATACTCCAGTGGGTTTGCTCATAAGAAAGGGGTAGGAAGGACACCAACTATGGGTTGGGCCAAATCTCATCCATGAAGAAGGCATCCAGTCATTGGTGATAGTATCCAAGGTCCAACAGTCTCTAACAGCGTGGGGGACAAACCTCTAGTCCAGAACCAAGGTAGTAGGGAGGGTCTTTTGTAGTGATGCCCAAGCAAAGGGTGAGGGGATGGGCCTAACTTCAACAAGGACCACGAAAATCAAGGTTGCACCATTGTTCTGATATTGGAGCAGCTTCATTGTGGGGAGAGGAATCGTGTCCCCAAAGGAGCTCCTCACATTGACTTGTATAACTCACTTCTAGCAGACACTGCTACATCCAAAGGGCCTATTGCAGCAGGCTGGGCCTCTCAGGACAGCTCAGGGCATCTGTGATAGGCCATGGAGACATTAGTCCTGCCAGCTCCAATCGGCATTATGTGAAGTCATTAAGCGACACCGGTAGCAGTAATCAGAAAGCGGATCCAGTCGGGGATAAGGGACAGTACTGGGCTCCGGAGCTTTAAAGCTTCAGATCCACAGTTGCTGAGGAGGTTGTTGGAGCCTGTGAAATGGCTCAGAGCATGCCAAGATGTCTGCAAGGCATATTTCCACAGGGGGAGTCAGCATGGACTGCTGGGTGTAGAAAGACCACCCTGTTCCCCAAGTAACCAGGAGCCTCACAGAGTGGGGCCATCTATGATTGTGGTGCGACTTTGTCCCACCTAATCAATAAATATCTAGAAAATGTATTTTCTTATTATTTTTGGTAGTCCTGCCTGTTGGGGGAAGAGATGATAGGATACAGAAGTAGATGCTGAATAAAAGAATTCCTTCAGTCCCTGCAATTCTTACCTTTCTGCTCTGACTACATATCTATCATACAGTACATCCCAAGGGATTGCACCACACAAGAGCAATACCGTCTGAAATATTGAGACGCCATGGAATGCAGTAAAAAGCAGGTGATCAGGTGGGTGATAATCGAGCTTTTCTAACAGTTGCGGTCCACTCTTATGTGTGTCCAGCGCTCTATGCAAGCAAAGCAAGTTACATACTCACGAGGCAGACTCTGTAATTCACGACTTGAAACAGATACAGCAGACAGCCAGCAACAGTATCAGTACCTACATTGTGAACATGTGTGTGAGCTATTTGTGAATACAGGTTCTCCCAGGTGATTTTATAAATGAAAAGCAGATTGTGCAACTCATTTAGGGTGGCAAAGTCCGGTCAGTCTCCTCCAAACTTCATGTTGGAGCCATGGGCACCAAAGGATTATGTTGTTGCCGCTGTCCCGCCAGCAGAAATAGAGATTGATCCTATTTATTCTCACTTTGCAACATTGGTAGCCCAGAGGATTGTAGTGTGATGGACCACAAGGGTGGATTTTTGTAAATTTATTTATTTATTTATTTTTACTTTATTTTTCAAGTTTTGTGACAACATCTGAAAGTACACAAGGCTATGCAGTTAAGCGGTGGAATCAGCAGCTTACATGTGACAACGTGAGGAAACCAGGTCAGGCTCAGCTCCATGCACAGGTCGAGGAACCCCACAGTGGGCCCCTCCCCGTTCCCCCTCAGAGTTGTGCTCAGAGAACAACTCCCCGCTTGTCCCCTCAGAGTCACTGGGTGACGAGGGCCCCTCCGTCGCCAGCCCTGTCATGCACATGGCTCGCCACGCCAGCAAATCCTCCTGCAATTTCTCATCCCTCTAGTGTGTTGCATGTGTGTTTCTTCCGCTAGTGTCCATTCCCTCACATCCGTAAGCTATGCATCTACGTCCGGGGCCCGCTGTCCAGGCCCGGACTGGCCGTTGTGGGCACCGGGCAATCCCCCGGTCGGCCGCAAGGGTGGGGGCCACACGTAAGGGCAACCATGCGCCTGGACAGCACTAGCAACAATTGTAATAACTTGTAAGAGAGTTTCCGTTTCCTTGGCCTCGGGACCAACGCCAACAGGCAATGTACAGGTGTGAGCTCGATTCTGAGGCCCGTGGTAGCCTTCACCCGGGCTATTAACGCTGACCAAAAGCTCCCCACTAACGGATATTCCCAGGCCAGGTGCAAGAACCCCGCCCCCTCTGCACTGCATCTGGGGCAATTGTCCCCGCCGCTATCCAAGAATCGGCTGATCGACTTCGGGGTAAGGTAGGTGCGGTGCAGAAAATTGAAGTGAATAAGTTTAAATCGCGCATTACAGGAACCCGCCGCGTGAGGGCCCCCACACGCGTCCGCTGACTCTGATCCAGAGGGACTCCCAGATCTGCCTCCCAGGCCGCCCATTCCGGCGGCACCGGAGGAGCAGAATCCCGCTTCATAGCTGCATACAGCAAAGTTATCAATCTGCGTCCTCTGCAGCAAGACAGTATGATATGTAATGTATGGGTCATCAGAGGAATCTCCGGGCCCTGCGGCCGGATCGAGCGCACTATAGAGCGCAGCCCTTGGCAATGTATGTATTGTCCGCCACTAAGGCCAAACGACTCTACTGCCTGCTCATAGGTCACGAAGCCCTCCGAAGGGTATAGGTCAGCCAGGACCTCGCAGCCCCCATTTCTCCACTCTCGAAAGGACATCTGATGATCTATCTCTACTATAGGGGCCAGGATCCAGAGCGGCAGATCTCTATAGAAGGGGGCCGACCGTAGAAACCTTTCTATAAAGCATTGCCATACGCCCGCTGTGTGTCTGACCACGTAAGGCAGTTCGGCATCAGCTCCTACCCCTCGCATCAGTGCCTGCTGTAGCTCCTGCACTGTCGCCCCTTCCTGCTAATAACCGCGTCTCCAACACATCCGCGTCCGCAAACCATCTGGCCGCCGGAATAATCTGTTCTGCATAATAATAAAGATCAAATCGCTGGGCCTCCAGTCCCCCCTCCTCAAAGGAACGCACAAGGGTACGGAGGGCTACTCTGCTCCGCTGACCCGCCCAGAGCAGGGATGTAAGCAGGGAGTTGAGGGCCCAAAAAATCCAAGGCGGAAGCGGGCACAAAGTGTTCTGAAGGACATACAGCGTCCTTGGCGGCATTACCATCTTGGATATGGCCAGTCGTTCCATTAGGGACAGTGGGAGAGTGTTCCAGAAGGACACGGAGCGCTGGAGGGACGTAATGAACCGATCTATGTTACTGGCCAGGGACTGCACCACTGACGAGGTCACATGAATGCCCTGATAGCGGAAACTGGTGTGCTCCCATCGGCCCCCCAGCTCTGGCCATTCCTCCCGGGGGACCGCTTCAAATCCCGAAAGTGGGAAAATTAGGGACTTACAGCCTGATTCATCAAGCCGAAATCGGCTCGCAAAGGGCCAGATTCTGAGAATCTGGCCCTTTGCGAGCGCTATTTTTGCATTTGGGATTCATCATCCCAAATGCAAAAATCGGTAATAGCGATTTCGCTATTTTGCGAGGAATTACATTTAAGGAATCTCTATTTGAGATTCCTTAAATGCAACTCATCATCCATTTAAAAATTGCGAATTCGCAATTTCGGCCCGCTATTTACCGCGAGGTCAAACCTCGTGGTAAATAGCGAAAACTTAGAAAAATGCTTTTAAAAGCATTTTTCTAAGTTGCATGTTGCACACACACATGTCCCTTGGACATGTGTGTGCGCAACACCTGTTTCAATTTGCATTTAAGGGGTGCTACAGGGTGTCCTTTGGACACCCTTGGCACCCTTTAAATCGCTATCTTATTTGCGAGTAGCAAATTGCTAATCGCAAATAAGGAATACTCCCCATTCATTCCTTTGGGCCTTTTGGCCCATAGGAATGAATGGGGAGTTATTCCTTTTTTGCGATTAGCAATTTGCTACTCGCAAATAAGGAACATGTAGGAATCACAATATTTATTGCAATTCCTACATGAATCCCGTTTTGCAAGTCCTTAATAGCGATTCGTTATGAATCGCTATTAGGGGCTCGCAAAACGGGAGAATGATGAATCAGGCTGTTACTCCAGTTGATCCGCAATCCCGACGCCTCGCTGAATCGGTTCAGGTGGTGTAGCAATCTCGGGAGTGCCTCCCTCGGTGATGCCAGATACAACAAGGCATCATCCGCATATTGCGACAGTATGTTGCACGTGTCACCCACCTGTATGCCCCATTGACTCATTTCGGTCTGTAGTAGGACAGCAAAGGGCGCGATTGCGAGGGCAAAAAGCAGCGGCGAGAGGGGGCACCCCTGTCGTGTGCCCCGCTCCAGCCGCCACTCCTCTGACCTCGTGGCTCCCAGGCGCACCCTGGCTCAAGGAGAGCTATATAGGATGCGAATCCAACAGCAGAAGTTGGGTCCCAGACCCATCCTCCTAAGGACCTCCTGCAAGTAACCCCAGTCAACAGTATCAAACGCCTTGGCCAGGTCTATAGAGACCAAGACCGTCTGCTCGTCCATGTCTCTCACCCCATGCTGAATATGGTTCAAGCGTCTTAAATTCATGTCCGTATTCCGCCCGAGAATAAAACCACATTGGTCCTGATGAACTAAGTGCTCCATGTGGGGCGCCAAGAGCTTGGTCAGTATTTTGAGGTCTGCGTTTATCATGTTTATCGGCTGATATGACGAGGGGTCATGCTTGCCCCCCCCGGCTTCAGGAGCATGTATATTTCCCCTTGGGCCATACTCTGCGGGAGCACTCCACTATCGAACGCCTCATGAGAGACCTGGAGAAGGAGCGGAGCCAAGACTTCCTGGTATTCCTGGTAAAACTCGGACGGGAATCCGTCGCTCCCAGGCGACTTTGCGCGCGGTAAATGGGCCAACACCCCATGGACCTCTGTCAACGCCAGGGTCGCATCCAGCTCCTCCCTGTTTGAATCTGAAAGAGTCGCCACAGGCAGGTCCTGCAAATAAAGGAGCTATGAGTTCTCCTTAATAGCCGGGTCCGCTGTGTAGACTTGCTGCAGATGGGACTGGAGGACCCCAAGGACGACCTGCTCCGAATACACCACCCGTCCGGTCAGGTCCTTCAAGGCCACGATACGCTCTGGAATCTGCTCTCTCCTCAATATCCATGCCAGGAGATGCCCTGACTTATCACCCTTCCTGTGAAGGCGCTGCCTATACTGGCCCAGTGTATATTTATCAAGTCTATCTAGTACATCATGTAGCCTAGCGCGGGTGTCCAGTTCCTCCCGCCGCTGCAGGGCACGGGGGTCCATTACAAGCTGAGCCTGCAGTAGGGTGACTTCCTCTTTCTGGAGATCTCAGAGGAGTTGCTTCCGAACTCCGTGGGTGAGCCCCATACAAGCTCCCCTCACCACAGCCTTCTGGGCCTCCCACCTAGTGGCTGCGGATAAACTCCCCTGTCCCCAATTAAGGTCCATATAATCCCCAATGGCCTTTCCTACATGCGCCTTTTCTATTTGATCCTTGAGTATATCTACCGGGAGCCTCCAGGCCCGAGGGCGAGCTGTCGAAGGCCCCCACTGAACCATGCACGCCACCGGTGAGTGGTCCGACAAAAAGCGCGCCTGGTGAGTAACTTCCACTACCATGCTAAACCTAGCATTCGCCACTAGGACTCTATCCAGGCGGGTGTATGTATTGTGTGTGGGGGAGAAGCAAGTGTATACCTTTTGTGTTGGGTTCCGCTGGCGCCAAACATCTATCGCCCCTATGTTTTTCATGACCTCCCCGAGCTGCACAGTCATACGGGGTTTCGTGCCCTCCCGGGGTGGTGATCTATCTAGGGCCAGGTCCAAAATGCAGTTGAAATCCCCGAACCAAAGTGTCGGGGTCCCCAGATCATGAACCATGACATCTTGCAAATCCCTAAAGAAGGCCGGGTCGTCAGTGTTGGGTGCATATGAGTTTAAAATGACAATCTCCCTGCCGTCCAGTTGAGCCCGGAGGAGCAGGTATCGACCGTTGATGTCCGCTTCCATATACTGCATGGCGAACAGTACCCCCGGGGCCACCCAGATTAGGACCCCCCTGGCATATGTAGAGAAGGACGCATGATACAATTGTCCACACCATTTTTTGGCCAACTTCTGCACCCTGTCATCCACCAGGTGGGTCTCATGGTATATAAATAAATAATACCGGATCTAGGTTTTACTGGACATAGTAATAACAGATAGCTCAATAAATAAGAGTCAAGATTCGAGGTAGTAGGAGTTTGCAGGTTTAATACAGCATAAGGACAGGAACAGGACAACCTGCACAGGAATAGGATAGCAGAGCCCGGCAGCTGCCGGGGCTGGATCTGGGATGAGCGCGCTAACTTTAATAACAATACACAAGCATATATACTAAAACAGTTGCAATTGCAATACATACAATAGGCGGAGCAGTGGGTGTGGTCAATAGCAGTCGCGAAAGATAAGGGTGAAAGTGGGTGTAACAGGAGGCGTATACATAGACATGTGATGTAAACGTAACAGAATATGTCATAAATGGGGCGGAAACATGGAGGGGGCTACCTAAGGAGCCGGGACCTCTAACCTAGTGGTGCGCGCAAACGGACAATGACGTGTTACTAGGAGAAGCTGGGGGCTATGAACTCTGTGCTAGGAGCAGAGACTGAAGTCTGGAGAGTCAGGGCGACATGTACCTAAACCCTATCTAGTATCTAATGTTTAGAGAACATGTTGATATAAACTAAAAGCTATCGGGGTAAAGGCTAACAGACTCTAAGACTGGTGCATGCATTATTCTACATGTAGTGCGTGTTGAGGAATATTAAATGACCATTAATACAGTATTTCTCTTACATGGAGACGTAAAGGCTAGACTGTGACGGAAACTATTGATGCGATTCAGTAGTTTAGGAATGCAGAGAAGGAGGGCTGGACTGATAACTAGAATCATAACATACTCTTGGCAGACTCGTAGGCAGAGCCAGGCCGAGCCGGGCACTGTGAGGCAGGAAGTAAGTGAAGGGTCGAGGATACAGGTGGGGGCTGTATCGCTCCTCAGCGAGGGCTCAGGAGACAGGAGCTGAATCTGGTGTCCAGGCCCTTTTGAGGCCTAGAAACGGGGACTTTTCAATGAAATAACGTGCACACTGAGAAACGTGGCAACGTAACTTTACATAGGCCTAATATTCGTAGTATTCACGAGAACTGGAAACTGGCATACTAGAGATGGACACAGCTGTAATTGCGTCTTTAATCGATCATGGGGAATACATATGCATATTAATCATGCACACATAACATAAGATGGGGAACACGTAGGGACACAGAACATGGCAAAATTTACTTTTCCACATTCCCTCCTTGTCACTACGTTTCCATCAGGAAACATCAATATTCATGATACCATCTATCATTTCATATAGTATCATTTGCTCGTCTCGAATTTTCTTGGAACGGGATTTAGAACGGGACTTGGGGCTAGGAATACAAGAAGTAGCACAAATGCCACAAATCGCAGGGCCACATTGTATACATAGGCAGCAACTGAATATGATCGCTACTGCAATACCTAGAAAAGACAATACTTTCCATCCCCAGGCGGAAATTATATTCCAGAACCAACCGGACCATGTCCAGGTGCCTGGATCTTGGTGTAACATATGGGCAATTTTATGGAGTCTGGTTATAGCTGAATAAACAGACGGCGCGTTATTAGGAATGAAAATGCAGCAACTAGATCCGATGACTCTACATGCCCCGCCCCTATCGGCCAGTATGACGTCAAGGACGAGACGATTCTGGAGCACGACAATTCTCATAAAGGATTGTTCTTCGGTTAAGTTACTTAGAGCAGAAGTAGTCTCAATCACTACTGCTTCAAGGGTTCTGGTTAATCTACGTATCAGTTTACTATTCACGACTGTACCTAAATAGGGAAATACACCTTTATTGATATCTATATATTGTTCTAGAGCAGTTTCAGTATAATCGACAATCGGGAGGTTTCTCTTGTGTCTAATATGTACTAGGTGGGAATTCCTATGGTAGTCGGGTGGGGCTAGAAAAACTGGTGGCAGTAGGAGGGCAATGTAACAGGTTCCCTCCCAATCGAGGGGCAGACGAACATATGCGGTCTGACCACAAACAAAATAAGAATGACGTGAAGCTTTGAAAATAGATTTCCTGCTGTCACTATACTTGACGATAGTAGTACAATCACTATGTCCTACATGTACGGAACCATTCTTTCGGACACATAATTCACCTTTGACTGGTAATACTGACATAGCAGGTAAGTCTGGAGTAGTATCAGACTGAACATTCAGGACCATGAAATTCGAAGAATAATTACCCAAATTGTAAACTTCATTTTCTAGATCTAACCCTGTTCTGTGGGGAAGACCTTGCTTGTCTGGAAAACATGTACTGTTAAGAAAAGACATATCTGTTGAGGATGACGTTAACGTGGACCATGCTCTACACGAACCATTATGTGAAAATGGATAAGGAAAGAGTGGCAGAACTCCCTTCAGTGTCTGGAAAGGGGGGAGTCGACCACACACCCAACAATTAGTGGCATTGCTGGTCTGGTGTGAATAATGTAACATGCGGATAAAGGAATTATTACGCATAGCAAGACGATATGAGAGTTCATGAGAAGGCAGATCACTAAACGTGTGTTCTACTGTAGCAATAGAAGACTTATTTACATGAGAAACTGGAAAATACAAATAAAATGCATAACCTGTGCAGGTAATCATGAGGCTGAAAAACAATATGAAACTTAGAAAAACGATACATCGGATTGAGTTTTGACTAACTCTCTCACTATGGGGGTCTATTTTATACATGTCAGAAACCGGTCTAACCGTTTCACCTAGGGGAGGACTTAGACAATCAAACTGGCTGACTTATTTTACTAGACCTTAGTTTTTGCTTATACTCCTGTTGCGGAGTTTTCTCTAACAGGGAGGGTTTAGTATCATTGTCTTTTGCGGGACAGTCCTTGAGAATAGTACTTTGGCAGTCTTTCAAATCCTGGGAAATGTTCTTAGAAACAGGCTTCAGTCCATAAAATCTTTTCACATGAGACAGGTGGACCCAGCCCTTCCTGCCTTCCAGCTTGACGGCAGTACGGGTGGCCAGGAGGACCTGCTTGGGCTCCTTCCAGCGGGGCTCCAGCGGACTTGAACGATCAAAATTCCGGACAAGAACCATGCATCCGGGAACGATTTCATGCGGTGCCACCTCGGTATTGTCTGGAAATGCGGCGGCAACCTGTGAACGACAAGAGTGTAGGGCAGACATCAAGGAAGCTAGGTAATCTGTCAGCATATTACTTGAAACATCTGTAATACTTCGGGGTCTAGGTGTACCCCACATATTAGGGGGGCGGCCGAATACGACCTCATACGGGGACAGACCTGATCTGGAATGTGCGACCATGCGCATATAAAACAAAGCGACTGGCAGAGCTACTAGCCAGTCCACACCTTTCTCTTTACATATTTTAGCAATGCGGATTTTCAGGGTCTGGTTATGTCTCTCTACGAGACCGGCTGCTTCAGGATGGCGTACACAATGGAACTTCCACTGGTACCCTAACAAAAGGGAAACATGTTTCATGAGCTCAGATGAGAATGGCTGGCCGTTATCAGAATACACGACTCTAGGGAGTCCATAACGGGGGAAGAACTCACGAACCAACTGCTTGGCAGTGGTCGCGGCTGTGTAATCTGGGACCGGATATGCTTCTGTCCACCTGGACAAAGCGCATACAACTACAAGGACATACTTGAAACCTCGACATCGCTCCATCTGAATATAATCCATTTGGAGGACTTCAAAAGGGTGGCCAGGGGGCTGAAATCCACCTTGTTCCACCGGTACACTTTTACCTGGATTAAACTGGCAACATATCATACAGGTACGGACTTTCTGCTTGGCTGCAGCTCGTAAATGCTTGTTGAACCAAATGTTCTGGATACTGTCTAACATAGCTTTTTCTCCTAAATGTGCTGGACTATGTGCGGTATTGATAATGACTTGAACCATAGAGTCGGGGAGAAACCATGTGGCTCTACCCTTCGTTACCCATCCCTGATCTGTCTGGACCCCTCCTTGTTCGGACCATTTCTTGATTTCATCGGGAGTAGCATGTAACTGGATATCTATGACATCTTGAGTAGGGTCCTTAACTGTCATGCATATAGTCGGATCTGGAGTATGTGTCTGTGTCGGATTAACTGGAATGTCTGGAGTCTGTGCTGTAAGCTTGGCTGTGCGATCTGCTAGATCATTACCTTGAGAAATAATGTCAGTAACTTTCGTATGTGCTTTGCACTTCATGATAGCAATAGATGTCGGTAAATGTATGGCATCTAACAGAGCTTGAATAAGGAGACCATGCTGAATCTTGGTTCCATGAGAAGTCATGAAACCTCTCTCCTGCCAGAGCACTCCGAAGTCGTGTACAACTCCGAATGCGTAGCGTGAATCTGTATAAACATTAACTTTCAGGTTCTTAGCGTGTATGCAGGCTTGTGTCAGAGCAACTAGCTCTGCTGCTTGAGCAGACAGGGTGTCAATACGGTGTGTTTCTATAACGTCAGTGTCAGTAGTCACTGCATACGCGGCTACTAGTTCTCCTGTACTCGTTCTCATACATGAACCATCCACATAAAGTGTCAGGTCGGGATCTGGAAATGGAATATCTGTCAGATCTTGTCTTGGCTTAGTCATAATATTAACTACTTCCACACAGTCGTGTGTGGCAGGATTCGAATTAACTGACGGTAACAGTGTAGCAGGATTTAAAACGTTGCAGCGTCTGATTTCTATGTGTGGCTGGAACAGTGTCAGTTCATAACCTGTTAAACGTGCAATTGTCAAGTGCTGAGTTTGTGTTCGGTTTAATAGAACTTCCACGGAGTGTGGAACTTGTACTGTCAAGGAATGTCCTAATACTATGGAATCACTTTGTCTGATAGCTAGAGCTGTGGCTGCAACTGACTTGAGGCACGCAGGCAGAGCCTGGGCTACAGGATCTAATGTGCTCGAAAAATAAGCACAGGGCTTGTATTGACCTGCTTGATCTTGTGTGAGAACAGATAATGCTGTACCTTCGCGTTCTGTGACGAAAAGTGTAAAAGGCTTACTGTAGTTCGGTGTAGCTAGAACAGGAGCCTGGCATAAAGCTTTCTTTAACTCATTGAAACTAAGTGTATGTTCAGATGTCCAAGGGAGGACAGACGATACGGCTGCCTCCTGTGTCGTTAACTGTAACAGTGGCTTAGCTAGAAATGCATACTGAGGAATCCATTGTCTGCAATAAGAAGTAAGGCCGATAAAAGCACGTACCTCCTTCTGTGTCTTGGGCTGAGGAATACTCGCTATTAACTGGATACGGTCTGGTGTCAACTGCCTACCCCACTTGGACAGTAAGTGGCCCAAGTAGATCACTTGCTGGACACAGAATTGAAGCTTCGAAGGGGACACCTTGTGCCCCATCTCGGCTAGGAAATACAAGACTGTAAGTGATGCTTGCTCGCAAGCACGTTCAGAACGGGCTGTGATCAGTAGATCATCGACATACTGGAGCAGGGCAGTGTCAGTTGGCATGTGAATGTTGTCTAGTTGTCTCTTAAGTGCTTGACTATAAATACTAGGACTTTCTGTGAAACCTTGAGGAGCTCGTGTGAACATATAGCTCCTTCCATTTAAACAAAATCCGAAAAGAAACTGGCTGTCTGGATGAATGGGGACACTAAAAAACGCGTTCTTGAGGTCTATGACTGAAAAAAATGAGGCTTCGGAATCAATGGCTGTCAATAGGGAAGAAATATCTGGGACAACTGGGTACTGGGGAATAATACATTTATTGAGTTCTCGTAGGTCAATCACTAATCGATATACTGGGGGTGCATTTGGATCAGTACGTTTCATGACTGGAATGATCGGAGAATTACATACATTGGAGTCAGTTTCTACAACTACTCCTTGAGCGATGAGCTCGTCAATAATTTTGGATAAGGCTGTTACAGCCTTAGGTGGCAATCTGTACTGTCTGATTCGTGGTAACACTACACCTGGTTTGAGAGTCACACGATGGGGTGTGATTTGCATATAACCTACATCAGTTGGACCTTGCGCCCATAAATGCTGTGGAACATTGGACAATCTCGGATCAAAATCTCGTAATACATAGTGACCCTTGAAGTCACGTAGAAACAGTCGTATTCCCTCTGGGGAACAACATATGACTGCACCTAATTCTTTCAGTGTTTTAATACCTAACAAATTTTCTGGACATGACTTAGTAAGTAATAGATCAGTAGTGCGGGACAATGGACCTACTTCTAGAGTAACTGGCTTAGATATCTCGTTTACAATAGGCTTTCCTGAAAATCCAAGGGAAACATTTCTAGAGCCTGAGAGCGGAGCCCCTGGAACTTCGGCGTGACTGATGGTGGTCCTACTTGCCCCTGTATCAATCAAAAACGTTCTGTCTTTCCCTAGTACTTGACTATGAACATAGGGACCTTCTTGATCTACAGGAATCTCGATGAGAGGCAAGCCTACCTCCCTCTCTAGGCTGTTTCATGAATATGGCTGATACTCTGGATACTCAGACTGTGCATACTGGTACATCTGCTGTGTAACATGCTGTGTTGCAGCAATAGGCTGCGGTACTGTAACTGTCTGTTGTGCATTCTGTGGCTGAGAAGTCTGTGAAACTTGTTCTTGTCTAGACGGACGTGGTCTTTCTTTAGTCTTACCAGTGGCTATATTGTGTTTCAGAACTGCACACTCGTTTATAAAATGACCTGGCTGTTTACAATAATTACAGGTCCCTTTAACGGGAACTGTAGGATGACTGGCTTGATTCGTACCCCTCTTCTGACTGTCTTGAGGAACAGATTGTGCAACTAGTACTTTCATTTTCGTGTCTTTCATACGTTTTCTCTCGTGTTCTTGCTCTTCTCTGATTCTATTCTGATGATACTGGAGCATCTGTAACATCTGGGACGGGGTACTAGCTTGCCATGTACTTTCGACTTTCAAAACTCGATTCTTAACTTGTGGACTTGAATTCTCGACTAATTTAGTAACAAAAAGATGAGGGTATGACTCGCTACTTGTCTTGAGGCCACTGTTTATGATAAAACATTTCTCAAATCTAGAATAAAAATCACTAGTGTCTTCATCTTGTTTCTGTTTACAGGCTGAGATTGCATCCCAGTCTTCCTTTTTAGTTGCTAATAATCTGGGCAAAACTTGTATTAACAGTTCTGGTAATTCTTTACATTTCTCTCCAAGACCGGTACCTGGTACTCGTATCTTATCTTCAGCTTCTAGAACTGCCCAATCGATCTTTTTCTCTCCTACCTCCCATTCTTTTTCCTTGAGTTTTTCGTATACCCCTGCGGGCAACAGGACCTTTAACATTTTAATTATATCTGGATACGTGTATTCTCCCATACGGAGCATGTCTTTTAATTCTCGGTGGAACCCTGCTGGATCTTTGTCATGGCAGGGAATTAATTTCTTCATCTCTAAGAGTTCCATCTTTGTAATCGGGGTGTAAACAAATACTCGTTGCATTTCACCATCTGTTGTCCTGACTGGGTGTACTTCTCGTAACGGGTTCTGTCTATCTATGTAAAACGGTTTACTTTCTGGAGGTGAGACATGAACAAAATGCGGGTTCAGAAACGTTCTATATTTGTGGCGCTGTTCTAGAATGACACTAATTAAATCGGTACCTAAACCTTTCCATCTATACTGGAGTAACTCGTTCAGGACATCGTGTAACGGACCTGGATCAGAATGTTGACCCTCATACAGAGTAATGAGGTGCTGGATCATATACATACCCACCAGTCGCTGCTCGTCTGGGGGCAATTTCAGAAACATTTGTGCCACTATTTCATCTGGAAAAGTGGTAGAATCAGTAATCCATCGGACTGCTGATCGGGCTATTTCTTGTTCGTGCATAGTACTTAACTCACTGTAACCGATTCGTGATTTTAGAATGTGATCGGTAGCTTGAAATACTTGTTCTAGAGAACCTTGTTCTGGTGCTGGATGAGGAACAGTTTTCTTGTAGTCTAGACGTGAATGTCGGTCTGGAAATCTAGATTTTCCTACATACGCTATTCTGGCGGGATTCTCGTCCTCTACCTCTTCAGTAGAAGAGTCATTCTCTTTCTCGCTTACTTGTGCTGCTTTGCGTTGTTCGTGTAACTTTATTATTTCCTTACGAATTCTCTTGTACATACTCTCTATACTACTGATGGTTCTGTGCTTACCCTCGGCTATATTATCACTCCACCTTGTCAGGATTCTCATTTCGGCCGGATCTTTGGTCGGATAATCTTGTTCCCTTATTAAACAATTAATCAGAAACTTTAATAGCATGAGCTGGATCTCAGCTTTCCTTTGAGACATGGCTTCGCCAATACTTTCTGGATCATCCCCTGTACGGATGAAACGATATATTCTGTCTAGATCTTCTTTCATATCTGGTAGGGTGTCCAAATACCCGGTCACCCGTCTTACACGGATGGAATATATAACTGTACTATCATCACCTGCAACTGGATCATAGCGGCATTCAGTAAGGGCTCGTCGGATATCTGCAACTGACTTATATTTGGGCGTACGCTGTAACGCACATTCATGTAACTCGACTAATGTTAAACGTTGGTGTGGTGGCGGGGTACCAGGAGGACCTCCTCCTGCGGCCCCTAAACTGGTATCATCGACTGATACTCTTCGTGCTGGCAGAGTGGGAAATTGTAATGTAGGCTGGACCGGGGGTACCGTAACAGGTACTCCGGTGTCTGGAGGAGGAGGAATGGCATGATTTACAGGGACTGGCGGAACAGGATTTGTATATTCCGGGACTGTGTCGTCCAAATAGGACGAAATGAAAATATCAGCTGCGGTCGGTTTGTGACGTAGCTTGGTCGGAACTAAGGGTGGCGGAAAATTACTGGATGCCTCCGGGGTCGCTTTTGGCAAGCCCTCGGCAAGAAGAGGATACATACCCTTAATGAGGGCATTTCTCTGTCTGTCTGACTGTTCGGTTTTAACTCGTTCACCTATTTCGATTAGTTCCCTTTCTTGGGCTCGTTCTAAGGATTCTCTACTTAATTCTGACTTTCTGATTTCTTTTTCGGTTCTTTTATGAGATTCTTTGCGCCATAACTCGATGGCATCTTTCTGTGACTGTCTGGCTTTCTTTTTCCATAATGCTTCTTCTACTCGCATAATGCACTCGGCATCCCATGTACCCGATACGGGCCATCTATACTTTTCTTCTAACTGTTTGGTATACTCTACCCATAAATCTAGATATAATATGGCACTTATGCCATGCTTCTGATACATAAAATGACCTGGACTGTCCCTAGGCGGGACAGGAACTGCTTCTTCTAACAGACCTTTTCTAGTTCTTAACTGACGTAGTCTGGAAAATAACGGCATGACTGAACTGTAATCTGGACACAATACAATACACAATAAACACGATAATTACACCGCTCTCATACCACGACATTAAAATACATGAAGAACATTTAAAATAACAGTTCGGACAGAATACTACCTGGAATACGGAAAACAGAATACATGAATCTTCTTGAGAACTGAACTGACTAGAACAGAGACTAGATGCACTGCTGAAACAGTACGAAACTTACCGGTCTCATAAAGAGACACGTCAGGACCCGCATCCACCGGAGTGGACACTTCGTTTTGGGATCTGTGTACCACCAAACCCCACGGACCAGAGACAATTAGATTGACCCTGTCTAGATACTCCCCAGCAACGGTACTCACCGGGCAGCAAGAACGGAAGGCCTCGGACTGGACTGGACTGCTTCGACGCCGGACGGACACACTTCGGACTTCTGTTACGGGTGGGCCTCCGGATACCTCGGACCTTGGACTCTCGGCTTGGGCTCTGGTCGGGACTCGCCGCGTTCCTCCACCGCTTCGTCTGGATGCTGGACCGCAACCTCCGTCTCCTCCGTGGGCCTGAGGGATACTTGAAGCAGAAATATCTGCACGTGGCCGGTATGGTTCCGTCACGGCTGCAGAGGGTCAGGGGGCATACGTGGCTTCACCGGCGCGTGGGGAAAGGGCAAGTCCCTGTTCGGGCGCCATTATGTGGTATATAAATAAATAATACCGGATCTAGGTTTTACTGGACATAGTAATAACAGATAGCTCAATAAATAAGAGTCAAGATTCGAGGTAGTAGGAGTTTGCAGGTTTAATACAGCATAAGGACAGGAACAGGACAACCTGCACAGGAATAGGATGGCAGAGCCCGGCAGCTGCCGGGGCTGGATCTGGGATGAGCGCGCTAACTTTAATAACAATACACAAGCATATATACTAAAACAGTTGCAATTGCAATACATACAATAGGCGGAGCAGTGGGTGTGGTCAATAGCAGTCGCGAAAGATAAGGGTGAAAGTGGGTGTAACAGGAGGCGTATACATAGACATGTGATGTAAACGTAACAGAATATGTCATAAATGGGGCGGAAACATGGAGGGGGCTACCTAAGGAGCCGGGACCTCTAACCTAGTGGTGCGCGCAAACGGACAATGACGTGTTACTAGGAGAAGCTGGGGGCTATGAACTCTGTGCTAGGAGCAGAGACTGAAGTCTGGAGAGTCAGGGCGACATGTACCTAAACCCTATCTAGTATCTAATGTTTAGAGAACATGTTGATATAAACTAAAAGCTATCGGGGTAAAGGCTAACAGACTCCAAGACTGGTGCATGCATTATTCTACATGTAGTGCGTGTTGAGGAATATTAAATGACCATTAATACAGTATTTCTCTTACATGGAGACGTAAAGGCTAGACTGTGACGGAAACTATTGATGCGATTCAGTAGTTTAGGAATGCAGAGAAGGAGGGCTGGACTGATAACTAGAATCATAACATACTCTTGGCAGACTCGTAGGCAGAGCCAGGCCGAGCCGGGCACTGTGAGGCAGGAAGTAAGTGAAGGGTCGAGGATACAGGTGGGGGCTGTATCGCTCCTCAGCGAGGGCTCAGGAGACAGGAGCTGAATCTGGTGTCCAGGCCCTTTTGAGGCCTAGAAACGGGGACTTTTCAATGAAATAACGTGCACACTGAGAAACGTGGCAACGTAACTTTACATAGGCCTAATATTCGTAGTATTCACGAGAACTGGAAACTGGCATACTAGAGATGGACACAGCTGTAATTGCGTCTTTAATCGATCATGGGGAATACATATGCATATTAATCATGCACACATAACATAAGATGGGGAACACGTAGGGACACAGAACATGGCAAAATTTACTTTTCCACAAATAGACACCCCATGTCCGCGGAGGAAGGAGAGGACCCTGTATCTCTTAGTGCACGTGCCTAACCCCCTCACATTCCAGCTCATAAACTTGTAACCCATAATGCGTACCCCATCCCGTCCCGCTTTACCTTCTCACTTCCAGAGCCATCCCCCTCCAGTGCCCGATCTGTGATACAATCAATGCCAACAACAGTCCCCGTAAACATTCCCTTCAAGCAATCCCTCCTCCCCCCTCCCACGAGCAATATAGCGGCAACAACCAAACATGCCCATATGCCCTTTCCCTGCCGGTGCCAGGACGTACACAGCCACCCCATTTGCCCAACTAGGCAAAGTTTACTCAGAAACAAGAGCAAGTTCCTCCCACCCCCCCATCCCGACTCCCTACAAGGCCCAATTCAAGACATCCTCACCGGGCTCATACCATCAATTACCAGACATTTTACTCTCCCACATCCTCATACCTTTACCACCCCCTACCCCTCACTCATTCCATGCCCTCTAGAAACCCCCCCCCCCACTCACGTCCTGCTTCATGCAACCTCCCCCTACCTTCCTGAGGCTCTCTCACAAAGAATGGAGCTTTTGTCAGGGATCGCCGCAGCAGTTAGTGACACGTCCTCTGTCGGGACCGGCAGGGTGTCGGGGACCAAGACCTCCTCATTTCCTGCGGACGTCGAGGGCACCGTTCCATTACCCCCTCCGGGAGGCTCCAGCAGCAAGGCTCCATCCGCTCCCACCAGCACTCTACGCCTCTCCCCGCTTGCAGCTGCCTCGGACCGTTGTCTTTTTCTGTTCGTCCGCCTCCTCGGGGCTCGAGTTCCCCACGTGCTGCGGTTTCCTCCCCGTTCGCCAGGCGGCAGGTCGTCCCCCTGAATCTCCAACCATTCCCAGACCTCTTCCGGGCATTCGAAGAAATGAGCCTTCCACTGGGCCAGCACCTTCAATGTAGCCGGGTATAGTAACATGTACTCTAGGCCCATCTTCCGGAGTTTCTGTTTGACTCCCAGGAAGGATTTCCTTTGCTCTTCGACTTGCTGGGTGTAATCTGGGTAAATGGAGATTCTGCTGTTTTCATAGGAGAGGTTCGCCGATTCCCTTGCCGCCTTAAGAATACAGTCTCGGTCTCTGTAATTGAGAATGTTGGCAATCAGGGCCCGCGGATGAGCCCCCGGCCACGGCGGAGGGACCAGCGCTCTGTGGGCTCGCTCTATTACAAAGACCTCCGAGAGACCCCTCGGGCACAGCTGCATTCTAATCCAGTCCTCTAGGAAGCATTCTGCATTTCCAGCCACTGCCCGCTCCGGCACGCCTAGGACCCTGATGTTGCTGCGGCGCTCCCTCCCTTCTGCGTCCTCCGCTCTTCTCTCCAGTACTCTGGTCGTAACCTTGAGTTGAGCAACATTTTTTTGAGAGACGCTACCTCCCCTTGCAGCTGTGTTATGTTGCCCTCCCCGTCGGAGACTTTGTCGGCCACCTTCCGTAGGTCCGTCCGCAGTAAATTGACATCTATTGAGACAGACTCTATTTGGCGTTCCAGTGCCGAGTGTGAACTCTGGATCGCCTTCAAGAGCTCTGCACGGGAGGGCTCCCCGGGCACCTCCGCCCCCTCTTCTTGACCCGACTGTCGCGTGATCCTCTGGGATGGGAGCCTTTGAGTGGTATACTGTGTTATGGTGTTCGGCTGCATGGAGCACGACATTCTGTCTTTATGCATTTCGGGTGCCTCGGGTATCCCTTTCCACTCCCCGGTGGGCTGCCAGACCTTCAGTGGTTATTGACTGCACCGCCTTTAGGGCAGCGTTGGACCCCAGGTCCCAGGAAACCTCCACGCAGACCACACGTATATCAGCCACCGCTACTCTTCCAGGGGTCAGTGACTGACCAGTCTCACTCCACTACATCGAGGTGTCCCCCACTGTCCTTAGCCACCACATCCAATAATCCATGGTCGTGCCCCCTCTCTGCTCCACTCACCATGCACCACCACTTCAGTAGGGAGGAGGCCCCCCAGGCCGCAGGTAGGCCTCACCCCTCGTGTGTTACACTAGGTGTCTCCGCCACGACAGGCCCCTCCTCCAAGGGGAGCGCCCTCTCCGCTAAGGTCCTTTGGGGGGCCAGCCCAACCGCTTCTCCGGTCAACAGCCGGCGCCCTCTGGTAGGCTGCATCTTGTCGGCAAGCCCCTATGCTGAGAGCTCTTCGCCGGCCCTCCCTCAGGGGTGGCTTATTCCTCTGTGTTGCGTCCCACACCGCTGCCACTCTGGACCATGTCCTTAGGCTGTGTGGCCAGTCCGAGCAATGCAGGGGGATCAAGGACAGCAGCCAGGTCCTACACCTGCTCCCAGGACTGCGATCGGCGACCCGGGTTGAAGGGGACTCCGCGGCAGTGCGTCACCCCAAACGTCCACTCACTCCAGGTCTCCCCTACCTGAGTCCGCTGTTCAGGGGCAGGTCCTGCACCTTGAGCCGACTCCGGCGACAGCCTGCTCCAAGATTCTCCAGGGGCGGTGCAATCAGGCCTATCACGACATCCAGGCCCTTAAGGGCCACTACCACGCCCTGCGGCGGCTGGCGTAAGGAGTCACCCCCGCACCACCTAGCCAATCGTCCCACTCGCCTGGCCCCTACGCCCGGGGATCTATGCGAGCAGCAGGCCCCCCGCCGGCGGCTTCGATCTTCTGGCCCGGCCGCGAGCGCTGTTGTCTGCTGATCCCGGGGGCCCCCGCCTCCGGGTACACAGACCTATGTCCCGGGCCTCGCCCTGTGTCAGGCCACCACCACCGCCTCACTGCTGGGTCTGCCGGTCCCCAGTGGCGTCACTAGGGTTGGTGTCACCCGTTGCGGGTAACTAATGGTGTCACCCCCTCACAACTTACCGGATGGACCAACTCACCCTCTGCCTGCACCATGTCCCCTCTGCCTGCACCATCTCTCCCTCTGTCCGCTCCATCTCACCTTCGCCTGCACCATTTCACCCCCTGCCTGCACCATCTTTCCCTCAGCCTACACCATCTCACCCTCTGCCTGCACCATCTCCCCTCTGCCTGCACTATCTCCCCTCTGGTTGCACCATCTCTCCCTGTGTCCACACCATCTCCCCTCCGCCTGCATCATCTCTCCCTCTGCCTGCACCATCTCTCCCTCTGCCTGCACCATCTCCCCTCCTCCTGCAACATCTCTCCCTCTGTCTGCACCATCTCCCGTCCGCCTGCACCATCTCACCGCCTGCCTGCACCATCCCTCCCTCTGCCTGCACCATCTCCCCTCTGCCTGCACCATCTCTCCCTTTGTCCACACTATCTCCCCTCTTCCTGGACCATCTCTCCCTCTGCCTGCACCATCTCTCCCTCTATATGCGTATCAAGAGAGAGAGAGAGGACCAGATAGCTAGTCCGTATCCCCGTGGTTTATATATATTTAATCAAAAGGAGACTAGCTCATCAACTACTAAGTTAAGGAACTCAAATATGTTTTGTCAGGGGGTAGGAACACCTTGTAGTTGTGTTCATGAAGCCCTCACCCACCAACCGTCAGCCAATCGTCACATTTTACAGAATTATATAATTTCAGTGAATTATTGAAAATTAAAAAAAATAATGTATGACACCATGGATGTGCAATATACAATTTGAAACAACTACTGAAAGAGGGTTATCATTATGACCCAATAGCTATACACATTGATTTGGTGAACAACCTTTACAACGCAACTTTTACCACGGAGTGCCTTTACAACGCGGTATTTACAACGCAAACCATTACAACGCATTGCGCTGGGGGGCGCTCTAGGATAGGGAATACGTTTAATTTACTATCCAACACCTTCCCTAGTGTCCACGGGGACTGGAGTTGGAATAGTAAATTAAACTTTTCACTATCCAGCGCCCCAAAGCACTATGCGTTGTAAAGGTTTGCGATGTAAAAACCGCGTTGTAAAGGCATGCGTTGTAATGTCATATATCCCATTGATTTCACCAGATCTGGTACCTTAATTGATTGTCTGGGCACCACAGACATGCTCAGGGCAAAATATCCCTCCCTACCCACGTTAATCACTTGGCTTGCCAGGTCCTAGTTGTCACTGGGCATGCAGTATGCCCTGCAGTCATGCCATGGGCTCAGTATGCTGATTGATACCAATATAGGCACACATCCCCCCTGGGCACGGCCACATGGCTCAGTTCAATGGAGCTAACATTGCTAAAGATATGTAACTTTTTTCATCTTAGATATGTTAACACCAGCAACACTTTGCCGACGTGAAAGACAGAAGATAGTCCCAAACAACCCCGTTGTTGATTTCACCACTTCCTCTATGCTTCTCCATGGCTCTCTAACATCCTGAATCCATGAGTCATCCTCATCCTCGAGGGGGAATCTACCTTCAGACTGACCGCGAGTCTAATGGTGGTACAGGGCACTTTGGTGGCCGATTCCCTGTTTCCATAAATACCATGTACCAGAGTAAAATGCTGCCAGTACTGTGAAACCTAGTACGGAACTGGCTCCTGAAATCTGCAGCCTGTGCACACCCTGTAGGTCTGAGGTAACGGAGTCTGATTGAACGAACTCCGTCACTCATTCGAAAATTACCTGCTCCAGTATGACCCAGTAAACACATGCTAATAAGCAGGTGCAGTACAGACGTCATGGCTGGTGTCCTACTGTGTCCCCCTCGGGGTTCCCTCATCGAGCTGACTTTGGCACAAATCTGGCGAATAACGGTGGTCAGGCGGACGTACCGTCCTGCGCCAGCGACAAACTCAAAACATTAAACGACTGCCCATTCTTCCCCCAGGCGCCCACTGTCAGTGATGTGTGATCCCTGCGAGCTGTTATCTATTGGCAAACATGCAAGTCAGTATGCCGGGAAAAAACAAGTATATCGGGAAAACTACGCACAGGAATGTCCTCGCGCCAGTGTCCAAGGTAAACGAAGTTGCGTTGAGCAAAAACCTGAAGGGTATGGATTGGCGGAGATTAGCTGTGTTACATACACAGCGTAACCTAACCAGATGGTGTCACCCCAGGTGAGGGTGTCACCCGGTGCGGTCCGCATCCCCCGCGCCCCCTTAGTGACGCCACTGCGCCGGTCCCACACACGACCTCCCCCGCATCCGATTGCACCCGCGGGGGGTCGGTCCCAGCCATTATGCCCCTCCGTAAATTCAGGGCAGGTTCAGGGATTTTGGCAAGTCCTCCCCGGCGCTCCGCTGAGTGCGCCCACCGCTGCCGCGTTTCTGGATGGGGGCTCCACCTACCAGGTCGGGACCCCCGCAAGGCTACTCAGGACCGTGACACTCCGAGAGCAGGATCCAGCGAGACGTTGATGCCGGTGCAGCTCCCGGACCCTCCAGAGCTCCACAGGCCCTCTCTCGCCAGGCGTTGTTTTTGTCTCCGGTCTCAGGCCTCAATCCTCGGCCTCCCGTAATTTCCAGTCCGGGGCTCCTCTGCTCAGTGAAATCCCTCGGCGCCACCAGGCACAGGGTGCCTGAAAACTTTCCCGGTGATGCCCCCAGGCGCTAGTAAGTCACGACGTGATCGATTCGGCCCCTCCTGAGCCCTCACAGGATGTTCTTACAGGATTTCTGGGCCGTTATGCAGGGAGCCGGAGGAGCTCACGTCCTGTCGGCCATGCTGCTTCGGATTTTTGTAAATTGACACTGATGGGCGCATCACCAAGATGAAGAGGTATTTTAAGGACTATGCAAAAATATCCAAGAGCACCAGAGGTGTTAGAATAAAGAGATAAGAGATACAAATAAAAAAAGTTTTATTTTCTGTCATGAACGTGGTACACATCATTACAACATTTGCAGAAAAGCAACTGAGCATTTTTGGGTTTTGTTAATCAATTGAATTAACAAGTAAAGTGTTCAATATTTACTGTAAATGACAAAGGTAAACAATGATTGCAATCTCCATAAAATAATGTGTATGATTGACATTTATTTTTGACAAGGTAAAGCTGAAATGTTGATCTACCAGGCAGGCCCACAGTGTCCTTGTTCAAGGCAAACCTCCTAATTCCCACCTTAAAGACACGTATGGACCTTTTGTGACACTCAACCTTGAATAAGGAAATCAAAAGGGGGAGTGAAGAGGTGGTGCCGATGGGCACCGAGGTGGGCACGTCCTCCTCTTAACAGGGATTCAGGTCAATCAAACAAGGGCCACCTCACATTGGGTGGGTGTATATCCGGATGTCATTGGAATACACCTTCGTTGTTAAAATACCCCTCACACACCAAAAGGGCCCTTGGTGTCATGCTTCATCATCGGGGTCTTCCCGTCCCGCTGCGGGGCGGGGCAGTGCTGCGACAGGCGGATACGCCGGAGCACCTTTAGATGGAAGTGCTATGTGTTTGGAGTGAGTGTCAGTGGGGTCAGGAGTGATATATTAGTGAGCTGTTAAAAAATACCTGGCCTAGTGGAAAAAATAAATTTTATTAAACACTGGCTGGTATTGTTAAAAGAAAAGTGAAGCGGAGAGATGGAGCTAATTAATGGTCTCTCTCTCCTATGTGGGTCAACATGTTTTGAGGCGCAAGGCCTCTTCATCAGGACCTTAGGGGAGATCCCCCTGTCACTCACTAGTGTTTTCTCCACAAAGGTAGAAAAGGTGTATATACAAAAAAGTGAAAAAAGAGACTATGTGTGTAAATACAATTAATAATTACAACACTTTTATGCTACCACACTAATAATGTAGTATGCTTATCAATGGAGGAATTAATGCCTCATGAGCCAGCTTTAGAAAAAAGTGGAAAAAAAAAATATCAAACCACGGAAGCAGCAGACGAAGGAGGAAGCACAAGCGTGCAAGGGGCTCATTGGGACCCCACTATACCCTTCTGTCTAAAGCTGGCTCATGAGGCATTAATTCCTCCATTGATAAGCATACTACATTATTAGTGTGTTAGCATAAAAGTGTTGTAATTATTAATTGTATTTACACACATAGTCTCTTTTTTCACTTTTTTGTATATACACCTTTTCTACCTTTGTGGAGAAAACACTAGTGAGTGACAGGGGGATCTCCCCTAAGGTCCTGACGAAGAGGCCTTGCGCCTCGAAACATGTTGACCCACATAGGAGAAAGAGCCCATTAATTAGCTCCATCTCTCCGCTTCACTTTTCTTTTAACAATACCAGCCAGTGTTTAATAAAATTTCTTTTTTCCACTAGGCCAGGTATTTTTTAATAACTCACTAATATATCACTCCTGACCCCACTGACACTCACTCCAAACACATAGCACTTCCATCTAAAGGTGCTCCGGCGTATCCGCCTGTCGCAGCACTGCCCCGCCCCGCAGCGGGACGGGAAGACCCCGATGATGAAGCATGACACCAAGGGCCCTTTTGGTGTGTGAGGGGTATTTTAACAAAGAAGGTGTATTCCAATGACATCCGGATATACACCCACCCAATGTGAGGTGGCCCTTGTTTGATTGACATGACTCAACCTTGAATGCCAGGCCCTGTAATCAGTACAAGGTTGCTTTCAACAACTACCATTGTTTGTATTATTGGCCAATTTGAGATCTTGGGAACTGTGGACCAGGATGGGCATATTTCTTTCCTAGATGGAGAAAATATTTATGAAACAGCATTGATAATGACTGATTATTGTCTGTGTGTTTTTTCCACAGGTGAAACTTCGAAACAGTTTAGCATGGCAGGATGTGCTTCTCAGGATTACTGTGAATTATTTTACCTACCGGGGGTCCAAGTCTACAGTTATAATTTACAGTGCTCACCTGCCGAGAAGCTTTGAGACCATTATTCAAACCTCTGACGCAATCACACCCTGGCTTAGTAATAGTCGGAAAACATTCCTAAAGCTTTAAAAGTCTCTTAAAACAGAGGGTCATATTATCAAGAAAGGGCGATACATTATTGCCGCTTTTATCGGCAGAAAACTGCCACTAAAGCGGCGATAATGGGCTTGATAATATACCCTTGTGAATTCCAATAGAAGCCCAGGTTAACACCTGTAAGATTGAAGCAGATGAACTCATGTCCGCCTCCCTGGGACACAGAATACAAGGAAGCAATGTGCGTAGTACTGCTCATGCCGCCATGTTGTTTATGTGCCACTGGCCTTTATATTCAGCCATGTATAGTGCCTGGGCGCCTCAGAGGGAATCCTCTCCTTGGTGCATTGAGTGACTGAAGCCCTGGCACTGCAACCACTCGAAGATACTGGCTTGGGATCAGATAAGATTCTCCTTCTGATGGGATACTAATGCTGACTTAATGTTTAACCATGAAAGAAACTTAATTCAAGTGTTATCCCTCTATTTGAAATAACTTCACCTAAATGATGATGGTTTAGTCTATGTACATCCTGCCAAGAGATATAAATACAAATTACATATCAAGTCCCGGTGTTGACATGTGATACACAGGGAGTGTAACACGCTGCTGCATGCTTAAACACTGGCTGATTTTGAATTTCAGACTCCTTCAATTTTATAACTTCCTTTTTACCACTGAACACAGTTCAATTATAAACAATTCTGTACCAGAACCAGATAGAAATGTTTACCCTCCTGTCTGAGATGCAGCAGGTCGGTTTGGATCACAGTATTGATAATCAGCCGTTTGGGCCTGTTCTTGAGTTCAGCCATCAGTGACCACTCTTGCAAGACTCCCAACAATCTAACCAGCTTTAGACAGTGAAACCCTACTATTTGCTCCTGGATATTCCTGCTTTGTTCCTCTTTCTTAGCCTCAGAGGCAAACACCTCTCTGAATATGAAGATCATGGAAATATCTACCCCATTGTCAAAACGGAAGAATGCAGAGTTACGAGTTTATATCCTCAATTGTAATATGCTCTGTAATCCAGCAATTGGTGTGAATCATGCAGTAGCAAAAAAAAAAAAAAGCAAAAGCAATATATAGCTGCTTTATACTTTACACTGAAAAAATGAATAAACTTTAGTTGACACTGCTGCATCTACTATGGGTCTGTGTTTTTTATGGATAGCTATTGGTTGAGTTTTCAATAAGAGAGGTACTGTAAAAGGAATACAAGTAAATAAACAGCTATATAGAAAAGTTTATGTAAAAGACAGAATTAAACATCCATGTTATTAATGCTACACCCACAATGGAATGAAGAACTCTGATGATATCGTCATTGACATCGAACCATTGTGGATGCCATGGCTGTCATAACTGTGAACTCCAATCTAATATGAGTTGCACCAAAGTAAAATTTGACTGTCTCACAAGTAAATAGTAGATGTTAGATTAGTTTAAAAATCTGGGTCTACCATTAGCTGAGTACGCCTTAACATTTTGACGCTAATCCCAGAATTAAGGGGTCTACTAGGATGGCAGGCTGGGACCGGCTGCCAGTGGTGCAGCGGTTCTGCACCGCCAATTATGATGCCACTGCCACCCTATAAGTAACACCCGCCACAATGCAATATATGCATGTTGTGCATTGGCATGCACAATGTGACAGGCACAGCAAGGTGCCTGCTACCACGTGCATGCTAATGTTGGGAGGTACCATGGGTACCCCCCAAGTGCTGCCCCCACCCAACTGGGGGCCAAGAACAGGCCCCCAAAGAAACATCTGCATGCCTTTCCATGGCTGAGTTGCCGCCATGGAAAGGTATTAAAAATGCTACATCATAAAATGGATGGCGGTGCCTGCAATGCACCGACTCCATGTTATGGGCCTTTTCAGCCCGGTAGGCAATCGGGACTATCGCCCAACAGCGGAAACGCAGCGGACGGTCTTTCCATCTGCTGCTGTGCCCCCGCCATGCTAATGTGGCGGGGGGTAAGAGTCCATTCGGCAGGGTGTTTTGGCGGTCGGATCTCTACCGCCGTTAGTGCAGTGGTGATCCACCCGCCATCCTAATAGACCCCTAAGTCTTTAACACATATCTTAAATCTCCTTATCATGATTGGGGATAAAACAAGAATTTACCAGGTCTATTGGTGACCCAGATGTCTCATAGCAATCTTCTCATTTACTTGGTCAGAAGCCATCTCTCAAAATCTTCATAAAGCAAGAAAGTGGGTAAATAATACAGAATACAAGTTGCGATGACCCCTGCAAGATATTCCACTATGTTCTCCAGCTTAACTTTGACACCGTTGATGAACACCTCTTCCCATAAATTTCATTTATTTTACATCTCCCTTCTACTCAGTATGCAATAATTAATTCAATCATCACTGTCAAATCTGGATCACTCCCAGAGTTACATTAACACACAATGGTATTTTTCAGTACATGTAGACACTAGGAATATTGCCCGGCTGTCCAACATATCATTTGTACTCTTATATCATGCAGCTATATCTCAAGTTAATATCAGCAGCTGTTATAAAATCTTACCTGGGCCATCATTTCATCATGGATATATGCAGTTCAAGAGTAAAGTCTACCAAATCTGAGATATAATTTGTGGAACACTAGCAACACCTTGTAGACTTTCTAAACTACATGCAGCACAAAATGTTTTCCACTCTACAAATGTCATGGCCCTTGGTCTGTATATTTTTCCATGACTCTCCATCAAGAGGCAGATAAAAGCCCCAGACTGTCACTTGGACTCATGAACTGTATCAAACCTATGTTCTCAATAGATAATTTCATCTGGTGTCAGTACAATCTTGTGCTCACTGGTTTCTTATTCCCATAGTTACTAATGTAAAATATGTCTTCCATGTTGAGACCTAGCTGATAACTCTCCCCTAGTCCCACACACACTTGCCAGTCTAAACTGTTTCTCACTCATGATTGTCATGCAATTTGCATTTCTATGTCTATTTCTCATCCATAACAACTAACACAACTTCCTAGCTGAAAAAACACACCTTATGTGACAGAGTCCTACCTACTTGTAGCAGACACTGCATACACTGAAGATTCTTCTTTACTATGGTTTTTGGAGGTGAATAGATGGATCTATACTGATGTTGTCTAATTCCACGTTTCAAGTCACAGATCAGGAAATCAGATTCTGCAGTCTTTATGTATAGAATGTCAAACCTGAGATTGAAGGTGTGAGCATCCCTCGGGAGGCCACTAACAGCATTCTAATTTGTACATCTCTAAATAAATCCATAGTGGGTACATACAGCCTGATTCATGTAGCCAAAAGCGCTCGCAAAAGGGCCAGATTCTGAGAATCTGGCCCTTTGCGAGTGCGATTTTTGCATTTGGTATTCACAATCCCAAATGCAAAAATCGCTATGTAAGAATTCGCATATTTGCGAGGAATGGCATTTAAGGAATCTCTAATAGAGATTCCTCAAATGCTATTCATGACACAAAAATAAATTGCGATTTTGCACTTTTGGGCCGCTATTTACCGAGAGGTCAGACCTCTCGGTAAATTGCAAAAACTCAGAAAAATGCTTTTAAAAGCATTTTTCTAAGTTGCATGTTGCACACACACATGTCCTTTGGACATGTGTGTGCGCAACACCTGTTCAAATGTGCATTTTAGGGGTGCTACAGGGTGTCCTTTGGACACCCCTGGCACTCTTAAAATCGCTATCTGATTTGCGAGTAGCAAATTGCTACTCGCAAATGAGGGATACTCCCCATTCATTCCTATGGGCCTTTTGGCCCATAGGAATGAATGGGGAGCTATTCCTTTTTTTGCGAGTAGCAATTTTCTACTCGCAAATAGAGATCATGTAGGAATCGCTATTTATTTAGCAATTCCTACATGAATGCCGTTTTGCGTGTCCTCAATAGCGAGTCGCTATGATTCGCTATTAGGGCCACGCAAAACGGCCCGTACATGAATCAGGCTGATAGTACATTAACTCCTTTGGTGCGTCGGACGGCGTACCAGTGCTGATGTGCATCGGACGGCCCCTGGCCATCCTCGCACTTGGCACAGGGAATCCCTCTGGTGCAGGCACCAGATGGAATCCCTTAATCTCCCAAGAGCCTCGGGACCTGGGGAAGAGCTTCTCCAGCTCCCAAGGCTGCCTGCTTTGTTTCCCTGAAATGACGATAAGCGTGCATGTCGCTCTAACGTCACTTCAGTGAAATCGAAACTGAAATGAGCCAAGAGGCGCATTTCAGTTTTGCTTTCAACATGCTCAGGGGGTATCTCAGCCCCCTGAGCATGTAGAAAGTCAGAAGAGGTATTGTTGGAAAGTGGAGAATCTCGCCTTTCCAATGGTAACCCCCCCTAGTGGATCCCTGCTTGGGGATCACCCCAGGAGGGTGATCCCCTTGCAGGGATCCACTTACTAGGAACCAGGGAGGGAGATGTGGCCCCTTTTGTGCAAAGTCAGTATTTCTGCTCCCCCCCGGGGGGCAGATGGTGGCAGTAGTCCCCAATCTGCCCCCCCCCAGGGGGGCAGAAAGCCCACTAGATACCAGTTGTTTGTTTTACTTCCAAATAGGGGAAGGGGCTGCCCAATATGGGCATGTCAATACCCCCACCCCCTGCTGCAATATGACAGTAATTCTGCCCCCCCCTCGGGGCAGATGGGGGCAGTAGCCCAAATCTAACCCCAGGCATTTATTAATGTGCCAATGCCCCCACCCCTCCCCCCACAAAGTTCCATTATTTCTGCCCACCCTTGGGAGAGGTGGGGGCAGTAGCCCCCAATATGTCCCACTGGGGGGTGGGGGGGGGGCAGAAAACACCATAGAAGCCATTGATATTGTTTTATAAGCTCTGGGTGGGGGCTGCCCAGAATGGGCATGTAAACCCCCTCACTACCCCCAAAATAAAACAAAATACTTTCTTCCCCCCAGTAGTCAGTTTGGGGAAATAGCCAAAGATCTGGCCACCCGGGGGGGGGGCGCAGAAAGCGCCTGGAGGTTTTTTTTTTTAAAGGTAGGGGTGGGGGCTGCCCAGAATGGGCATATTAATGCCCCCACCCCAAAATAAAAAATACTTCAGTCTTTCTGCCCCCGGGAGGCAGATGGGAAAATAGCACCTTATAGCCACCAGGGATTTATTTTTCACAGTTCGGGTTTGGGGCTGCCCAGAATGGGCATGCCAATGCCCCCACCCACCCCAAAAAATGCCACACTCTTTCTGGCCTTCCCAGGAGCCAGATGGGAAGTAGCACCTGATCTGCACCCGTGGGATCAGAGAGCCCAACTATGCATCAGCGATTATGGCAGCTTTTTTATACGTAGGAGTGGGGGCTGACCAGAATGGGCATCCCCAAGGCTCCGATACCCCCAAAAGAATAGCCACAGTCTTTCTGCCCCCCCCCCAGGGCATATTGGGGCAATAGCCCCTGATTTCCCCCTCCGCAGAGCAGCAGAAACCCCACTAGGCTCTGACTTTTTTTTCGGAATGTGCTTTCCTGTGGTTTTTGGGTCCAAGCACAGCGGGCACCTAGGGAAACTTAGCAAGCCTGTATATTTCTGAAACCCAGACAGTACTGGGAATCAAGGATGGGGTGACTTGTGTGGCTCTCACTAGGTTATGTTACCCAGAATCCCTTGCAAACCTCAAACTTAGTTTAAAAAACTAATTTTCCTCATATTTCTGTGACAGAAAGTTCTGGGGTCTGCATGGATCCACAAAATTCTACCCACCACGTAGTTACCAAAGTCTTCAGAGAAAATTGGTACCTCACTTGTGTGGGTAGGCCTAGTGCCTGTGACAGGAAACAGCCCATAATGTTACAATGGACACACCACATTTTCACAGTGAAAACAGGCCCTTTGTTTGCAAAGTGCCTTGCTGTAGACTTCGAACCCTGGCTCTGCCGGCATCTAGGGAAACCAAGCAAACCTATACATTTTTTAAAGTAGATACCCAGGGGAATCCAGCATGGGGTGACTTGTCTGGCTTTCACAAGGTTCTGTTACCAGAATCCCTTGCAAACCTCAAGCTTTGTAAAAAACAAAACATTTTCCTCAAATTTCTGTGGTAGAAAGTTCTGAAATCTGTGTGGATCCACAAAATTTGACACATCCTGCACTCCCCAAACTCTTGCCAAAAAAATGGAACCTCACTTCTGTGGGTAGGCTTAGTGTCCACAGCATAAAACAGCCAAAAACAATGTGTGGACACACCACATTTTCACAGTGAAAACTGACCCTTTTTTGCAATGTACCTAGCTGTAGATTTTGAACCCTAGCTCTGCCTGCACCTAGCTAAACATAGGAAACAAGACACCCAGGGATATACAGGATGGAGTGAATTGTCTGGCTCTCGGCAGGTTCTGTTACCCATAATCCCTTGCAAACCTCAAACTTTGTAAAAAAAACACATTTTCCTCACATTTCTGTAATGGAAAGTTGTGGAACCTGCATAAAGCGACAAATTTCCTACCACCCAACGTTTTCCCAGGTCTCCCCATAAAAATGGTACCTCACTCCTGTGGGTGGGTCAATTATCCGCGACAGGCAAGGGCCCAAAACGTATTGAGGAGACATCAAAACAACCTGGTTTTGCAAGGGGCTCATCTGGGTTTTTGGGGCCGAGCTGGGCGGCATCCTGGGAAACCTACAAAACCCACACATTTCTGAAAACTAGACAGCCGGGGGAGTCCATCGAGGTATGACTTGCGTGGATCCCCCAATGTTTTCCTACCCAGAACCCCCTGCAAACATCAGATTTAGCTGAAAAAACATATTTTCCTTATATTTTTGGGTGGAATCATCATGCCGCAACAAATGTCCTACCCCACAGCGTTGCTCTTAGTGTCCTTAGTAAAATGATACCTCACTTGTGTTGGTGTCCAATACAGATTTAGCTAAAAACTTTTTTTTTTTTTTAATGTAGCGCTTAGAATTCTCAGCGCCATACACTTAATCCCTATGTTTTTGGCTCTTCCTTGTGACATGCACTTGCCCCACCCTCACAGTGAGGTATCATTTCACTCTGAACTGCAAAATAACTTACAAAACATTGCTTGTAACTTAAACAAAAACAATATACCTATCTTTTCATTTATATTTCCAACTCTTAGTTTGCACATGAGCCCTGCAAAACATAAACGATCCTCTAAATAAACAAAGCCAAATTCAAGAATGTGAACCTCAACAAACACATGTTGCAAGTAAGAAACAGCTTTAAAATATCCCAAACCGTAACCTTTAAAATTTATTAAAAAGTACCCCAACCTAAAGTACTAATATTATAAATGAAACATTAAACACTTCTGCCCTCCCCCCCCACCCCCAGGGCATATTGGGGCAATAGCCCCTGATTTCCCCCTCCGCAGAGCAGCAGAAACCCCACTAGGCTCTGACTTTTTTTTCGGAATGTGCTTTCCTGTAGTTTTTGGGTCCAAGCACAGCGGGCACCTAGGGAAACTTAGCAAGCCTGTATATTTCTGAAACCCAGACAGTACTGGGAATAAAGGATGGGGTGACTTGTGTGGCTCTCACTAGGTTATGTTACCCAGAATCCCTTGCTAACCTCAAACTTAGTTTAAAAAACTAATTTTCCTCATATTTCTGTGACAGAAAGTTCTGGGGTCTGCATGGATCCACAAAATTCTACCCACCACGTAGTTACCAAAGTCTACAGAGAAAATTGGTACCTCACTTGTGTGGGTAGGCCTAGTGCCTGTGACAGGAAACAGCCCATAATGTTACAATGGACACACCACATTTTCACAGTGAAAACAGGCCCTTTGTTTCCAAAGTGCCTTGCTGTAGATTTCGAACCCTGGCTCTGCCGACATCTAGGGAAACCAAGCAAACCTATACATTTTTTTAAAGTAGATACCCAGGGGAATCCAGCATGGGGTGACTTGTCTGGCTTTCACTAGGTTCTGTTACCAGAATCCCTTGCAAACCTCAAGCTTTGTAAAAAACAAAACATTTTCCTCAAATTTCTGTGGTAGAAAGTTCTGGAATCTGTGTGGATCCACATAATTTGACACATCCTGCACTCCCCAAACTCTTGCCAAAAAAATGGAACCTCACTTCTGTGGGTAGGCTTAGTGTCCACAGCATAAAACAGCCAAAAACAATGTGTGGACACACCACATTTTCACAGTGAAAACTGACCCTTTTTTGCAAAGTACCTAGCTGTAGATTTTGAACCCTAGCTCTGCCTGCACCTAGCTAAACATAGGAAACGAGACACCCAGGGATATACAGGATGGAGTGAATTGTCTGGCTCTCTGCAGGTTCTGTTACCCATAATCCCTTGCAAACCTCAAACTTTGTAAAAAAAACACATTTTCCTCACATTTCTGTAATGGAAAGTTGTGGAACCTGCATAAAGCGACAAATTTCCTACCACCCAACGTTTTCCCAGGTCTCCCCATAAAAATGGTACCTCACTCCTGTGGGTGGGTCAATTATCCGCGACAGGCAAGGGCCCAAAACGTATTGAGGAGACATCAAAACAACCTGGTTTTGCAAGGGGCTCATCTGGGTTTTTGGGGCCGAGCTGGGCGGCATCCTGGGAAACCTACAAAACCCACACATTTATGAAAACTAGACAGCCGGGGGAGTCCAGCGAGGTATGACTTGCGTGGATCCCCCAACGTTTTCCTACCCAGAACCCCCTGCAAACATCAGATTTAGCTGAAAAAACACATTTTCCTTATATTTTTGGGTGGAATCATCATGCCGCAACAAATGTCCTACCCCACAGCGTTGCTCTTAGTGTCCTTAGTAAAATGATACCTCACTTGTGTTGGTGTCCAATACAGATTTAGCTAAAAACTTCTTTTTTTTTTTATGTAGCGCTTAGAATTCTCAGCGCCATACACTTAATCCCTATGTTTTTGGCTCTTCCTTGTGACATGCACTTGCCCCACCCTCACAGTGAGGTATCATTTCACTCTGAACTGCAAAATAACTTACAAAACATTGCTTGTAACTTAAACAAAAACAATATACCTATCTTTTCATTTATATTTCCAACTCTTAGTTTGCACATGAGCCCTGCAAAACATAAACGATCCTCTAAATAAACAAAGCCAAATTCAAGAATGTGAACCTCAACAAACACATGTTGCAAGTAAGAAACAGCTTTAAAATATCCCAAACCGTAACCTTTAAAATGTATTAAAAAGTACCCCAACCTAAAGTACTAATATTATAAATGAAACATTAAACACTTTCAACTTAGCAGGGAAATACCCCATACCTGACGTACATCATGACTCAGTTAAACAGAAAGCTGAAGAGAAGAAACCGCATGTTAAAAAAAAGCATTTTTTTTATTGAAATGTAATAAATGAAAACAGATTTTGATCTATTAGTAAAGCATACAATGAAATGTTTAACACAAAATACTAAGGGCCTGATTCCAACTTTGTCGGTCCTACAATGGTGTCCCTAATGTATTGTCCACTATGGGACCACCAAAGACACTCTGCACCTGCCCGCCAGATTTGGAGTTTAATTCTGGTTCAAATCAGAGCCATTTAAAGCATTGACTGTCCCTTCCTGCGTGGTGTGGCATACATGCCACACCATGCAGGAACTTGGGGTGCATATCCGATGGGGCAATGAATGTGCCCCCCCACATATGTTTCACAGGCGCAGGAGCCCTTTGTTACTTCTTTGCCACCCTTTCCATGGTGGGCTCACCGAATCTATGACATAATATCGACAGACAGAATATCTAAATACAAACATATCTACACAAAAATATCGAAATCAAAAATATCGAAGTTATATCTACATAATGGTAAGTACAAAAATATCGAAAAAATAATATTGTTGTACAAAAATATCGAAATTAAAAATATCGTTTTTTTAAATGTATTAATAATAATTTAAAATTAATTTAAAAATACATATAATTTTACCAATATTAAATAAAAACATTAAAACATATTTAAAATATTATAACTAATACCTATACATTTAAAATAAATTTAAAATTGTACATATCCATTTATAAATATACTTACTCCACATATTACAACAGTAGAAAAAGCGTTGGATAGCGTAAGGGTTTAAATTACTATTCCCACTCCAGAGGGTGCAACAGTAGGCAAAGCGTTGGATAGCGTAGGGGTAAAAATTACTATTCCCACTCCAGAGAGTGCAACAGTAGGGAAAGCGTTGGATAGCGTAGGGGTTTAAATTAATATTCCCACTCCAGAGGGTGCAACAGTAGGGAAAGCGTTGGATAGCGTAGGGGTTTAAATTACTATTCCCACTCCAGAGGGTGCAACAGTAGGGAAAGCGTTGGATAGCGTAGGGGTAAAAATTACTATTCCCACTCCAGAGAGTGCAACAGTAGGGAAAGCGTTGGATAGCGTAGGGGTCAAAATTACTATTCCCACTCCAGAGGGTGCAACAGTAGGGAAAGCGTTGGATAGCGTAGGGGTAAAAATTACTATTCCCACTCCAGAGAGTGCAACAGTAGGGAAAGCGTTGGATAGCGTAGAGATAAAAATTACTATTCCCACTCCAGAGGGTGCAACAGTAGGGAAAGCGTTGGATAGCGTAGGGGTCAAAATTACTATTCCCACTCCAGAGGGTGCAACAGTAGGGCAAGCGTTGGATAGTTTAGGGGTAAAAATTATTATTCCCACTCCAGAGGGTGCAACAGTAGGGAAAGCGTTGGATAGCGTAGGGCTTAAAATTACTATTCCCACTCCAGAGGGTGCAACAGTAGGGAAAACGTTGGATAGCGTAGGGGTAAAAATAACTATTCCCACTCCAGAGGGTGCAACAGTAGGGAAAGCGTTGGATAGCGTAGGGGTAAAAATTACTATTCCAACTCCAGAGGGTGCAAAAGTAGGGAAAGCGTTGGATTGCGTAGGGTTTAAATTACTTCCCACACTACTCCCCCTGTAACACACAACACACTAAATATTATAAAAAAACACAATTAATAAAAGTTTAAATAAATCAATTAATAACAATAAATATTATTAAATTAATGTAAGTATAAATGAACTATTTAACACTTATTAATTACCAATTAATTAACAATAAATATCAATAAATAAATACAATCTCTTCAATTAATTACATGTAATTATATAACACCCTACTCCTCCAATAAACACACAACCCACTACACATAAATAAATGAAATCATTTAATCACTTAATAATTATTAATTACCAATGAATTATTAATTAACAATATCAAAAAATTATAAATTAAAAATATTAACACAATAACTCTAATTAATTTAATTTACTACTTAATATTATTTAATTACAAATTAATTAATAATTAACAATAACACTAAATTAAATATATTAGCACAATAAATCTAATTAATGTAATTAACTAATTAATATTAATTAATTACCAATTAATTATTAATTAACAATAACAATAAATTAAATATCTTAGCACATTAAATCTAATTAATTTAATTAACTAATTAATATTAATTAATTACCAATTAATTATTAATTAACAATAACACTAAATTATATATATTAGCACATTAAATCTAATTAATGTAATTAACTAATTAGTCTTAATTAATTACCAATTAATTATTAATTAAAAAATATTTAAAAATATATATTAATTAATTAATTATTATTAAATTGCTTCCCACCCTATTCCCCTATAAACCCACAACCCGCTCTAATACTAAAACACAAAATGTTAACAAAATTACTAATTTTCAAACATACATTTTTAAACATATTTAGCAAACATATAAACAACAAAATAAAATACATAACACTAAACAACAAAATTTCGATATTACTAACATACATACCTTAATCTCGATATTCTGTCTATCGATATTAGGGCACATCGATATACTATACCATCGATATTAAAACATCGATATTATTGTATATCGATATTTTAATTTCGATATTTTGTCTGACTACCGGCTCACCGCCACAAATGGGGTGGTGGAAAGCCATCTTATAATATGCTCAGCATAATATAACTCCTTGACTGATGCGTGACTGCCTGGATCTCCGGCAGATGCAGTAGTCCTGTGGCTGTCCAACCATCACACTTGAAATACTGCGGGCAGGCCACAGTGTGGTGTTGGTCGGACACCACCAAGAGTAAAGCAATCCAATGGACCACTGTACTCGTAATCAGGCACTAAATATATTTTGCTACGATTTTCAGATATATTGTCATTGAGAGACACATTTTATCACATCGCAGAAAAATAAGTAATTATTATCTCAAATGGGGTACACATGCAGCAAGGAGAGTGCAAGCAAGAAAAACATTAACTGGAAATGTACCAAATACTATCATAATGTTTGTTATGGGAGGTCAACAACTGCCTATGCCACAATTATTAATGTTACACATTTTCAATTATAAAAATATTCTGCCTTTTATATTTTGTATTATATAGTAGGCCCTTTTAAACTAAGGATTATCTGGAATGCATTCCAGGTGTAATCCTTATTTTAAAAAGGCCATGCTAATGCCAGTGTAATGACTTTCAAAGAGTCACAGTAATTCAAGTTCATGAGAACAAAATTGGTTGAAAATGTACAATTAGAACATAAAGCAGGATACAGAATATATCTAAGGTATAACCCTTACATTAGAGACATTTACATGGTACAATCATGTGACTGGCTAATATTATCAGAGGAGGCCAAGTATTCTTGCCATGGAATATTAAATTAACTAGGAGATTTACTAATTTATAGTTCAATGTGTCTTAGTAGGAGGAGAAAGCAACACAGCACCAAATCCACTTAGATATAGTGCTACAGCTCTGTCAGGCTGCGGAGACAGATTGTCGCAGCCGCAGGGTACTCTTCCCTCCGCTGGAACCAAGTCACATGGGGACTCCAGCATATTGTGCAATTGATTAAACCTAAACCTGGCCCATAAAACCCTGTCATGCTGTGATTGAACTAAACCCAAATACGTTTCCATCCCCTGCACAGTTTTTAAAAGCATAGACCCTCTAACAGAACGCTCTGGAGTTCTAAACCTTCTCTTTCCAAACAGAAGTTTTCCAAGAATAATCTTTTAACACTCGCCAATTCCTGGTTGGAGAGTGGGGTAGGGTTGATAAAAAGGTCTGTCCTAACTACAGAGAAGAAGGCCGTCTTAACATGCACAATCCCCTGTATGATAGATACGAACCCTGGATGGAATTTGCACAGTTGCACTACGTGAAGTGCAAAAAAGAAAACTCTGTTGCACTACACGGAGCTCCACAAGTGGCGGAGTTCGGTAGAAAAATGCCGTTTGTGGTGATTGCACAGTACCGGATCCTTGTCCGCACTGTGCAATTATTGCAAACAGCCCCATTCACAGTGCAAGCTTACCTATTCTGCCACTCAACTAGATCTTTTCTTGAGTAGCAGCTTTCTCAACGCGAGCGGGCAGTATCTTAACGCGAGCGGTAGCGAGCATATGCAACCACTCGCAATGAGAAACCTGACCCCCTTCGTTGAGAATTTTCCCCCTGCTAGGTTTATTTTCCACGCCCAACTAGATGTTGGTGATCGCAAACAAGGAAACATCTCGCCGGGAGGTGGATTTTCCTTTCACGTGCTTGCCAACTTTACGTTGGTGAATGCCAGCGAGGAAAAAACTACGCTCCGTGAGGTGGAGTTTTTCAGAACTCCGCGAGCTACGTGTAACACAGAGCGCGGGAAACTCCACAAACTCCGTGAGCAGAGTGAAGTTCACCACCCAGGTTTATTAGATACCCAATCAAACTCCAGGCAGTCCTCAAGAATCAAATGACTTAACTTCAGCTCTTCCCTGCACTAAATCTTGATCCAGCACAGTAAGCTTAGAGCTATGAAAATTTGCAACAAAATCACGATCCAGTTAATCATGCACAAAAAATGTTGCGGTTGCGTTAGGGATCTGGATCAACTTACGCAAGAAATTATTCTCCTTTATTTGAATCCGATCCAACTTAAATAACCCCCAGACCTCACTTCCATACCGCAGTTCTGCAATACACTTGGCCTAATAAATTTGTAAGAGATGCCTTGGTACCCTAGACCTAAGCCTATATGCAAAACTAGAAACCGCCCCCGTAGATTTTACCGTCTCTTATCTTTTGTCATTAATTATAGGTTTCCAACACTTAATAACATTAAATAAAATACCCAAATAGGTGAAGGCCTTGACTTTACTCAGGGTAAAATTGTATACCTTAAAGCTCTTAATTCTTGTTGCTTAGGGGCCCACTACCATTATGTGTGACTTTGAAAAGTTAGCCGACAAGTCCAACAGCCCCCCCAAAAAAATGTATTTGGCCAAAAACAGGTCCTATTCCTGTGCAGTCTGGGTTATCAATACCGGGTTGTCAGCATATAATAGGACAGGGCGAGATCTGTCCCCAATCTTAGCACAATCAGTTGAAACTGATAAAAGTGCATACTCCATTCCTTTTATATAAAAAGTGCACAGAAAGGGGCCAGTAAGCACCCATGCCAAACCCCACAAATTGTCCCAAATGATCAAGTGCACCTTGAAAAAATTGCACTGAGGCTGAGTTCATTGAGTGGAGATCAGCTAAAAGAGCAACAATATTGAGATCGACCCCCATCTTGCTTAGCAAAGCCCAGAGTTTCAAGCGGTTCACCCTATCAAAAGCGGGCATCAAGTCCATGAAAGCCAGGTATAAGAATTTAGGCCGAGCCACTGTATACTTATTAATAATTAAGTGGAGTTTCAAGCATTGGCCTGATGTCGAGCTACCCGCCTTCGAAGCCATATCACAATCTTCTTTTCATCTGCCCAGTCACACAGCCTATTTAGGATTGTTGTAGATGAATCTAGGACTCTATTTAATATTCCCGATTTATGCCCTTATGTGGTTATATCAAATCATATCCTTATATAGGCATAAGAATCATACCCATATTAAGTCATAGCCAATGCAGTCCAAATACGGCAAGGCTACTCCCATAGACTCCTAGAAAGCACAATGCGTTCTTAAACAAACCAAGCCTCCAGCAGCCCGGGAATTCCCCCTGCTTCTGTATTGATTTGTCCTAGAACTCCTGGAGTCCTGAAAGAACTGCGAGTTCTTAGTGAAGTCTTATGTCCAACCTTACGTCAAACTCGGCACCTTCCAGGTATAAATATACCAGCATCTGCCCTAGCAAAGCACACGGTGGTTTGGAGCAGATCGGCTATCTACTTGCCCGACGCCCTGCTGAAGCGAGTGCCGAAGGAAGCAGACCCTCCCATTGATGCACTGAGAGAGATGCTGTCTTTTCACCTGCCGAGAAATCCAGCTCCAGTGTTTCCCTGTCAACCTTGCGGGTTGCTGGGAGATCGAGTCCTGAGAGAGAGATACAAGACCTCCTTCATTCTATAACCAAGGTACAGAGCTGATTAGACCCTTGGAGAATTCTTGATTTAGATTCTTGGCAAAAACTATCTTAACTCAAACTACAACTCATTTACTCCTTCCCATGTACTAGGCTTAAGTTAGGTACACCGGGGTAGGCGTATCTTAGAAGCACCAGTTGAGTACGTTTAGTCAACTTTTATCATTGTATGTATTTTATCCATTTTAAGTATCTTATGGCTTAGAAACCATATACATGCTTTTACAGTATTATTTCTTAATACTCCTTTTACTGTACGCACTTTACTTTATGACAAGTATTGCAATTGTGGCAATTCACTTCTCTTGCATGAGAAAGAAGATTGCTCAATAAATAACCACGTTTATTGATAACGCCCGTCTCTCTATTTCTCTGCACTTCTGGTGAAACTAAGCATGCACGATTGACTGAGTGAAATAGCCATCTATTATTTCCGCAACTCTGGAGATATACTCCTTATTCTTGGGGGAGCAAAGTTGTCATGTATATGCGGTTGTCAGAAACGAATCCCTTCTTGTGAATTTGAGAAAGTTTCTAGTGACCTCTGAGCTAGTTGGCATTCATAATTAAGTCTAACATATTCAATAGAGACCTAGTCGACCTCAGTCCTACTTCTAAACTATCGTTTATGTTATTCCAATGCGCAGAGCCTATTGGGAATATAGGAACTACACTGCATGGCGCCCAACGTTTGGTAAGGCGATAATTTAACGCTAGATACTAGAGTAACTCAGTCTTGCTTTTCACACAGACCCCTTTTCCCGTAAAAAAATTCCAATAGACGTCTGGAGTGGGTGAAAGGTTAATATCCGTCAAAACTTAGTAGGAGGAAAATCCTATGTATTAGTTATTGGTTTAGTCAACGTTGAAGGATACAGTGTTCCAAAATATTGTGCACCTAATCTATGTTTCCTTGAAATGTGTTCTGCAAACTTTCTGTCAGCAAAAATGCCGGAAAGTAAAGACGAAAGGGAGAGAGCTAGAATAGCAGCTCAAGCGGTCTTAGAGGACACAGCTCTCCAACAAAATGACTCGGATGTAAATTCATCGGTGATGCACCGTTACATCGCAACTTTTACAACGGGAGTCTTTTACAACGGAACTTTTACAACGCAGGATCCATTACATCGGATGCCATTACAACGCATGGCATTACATAGCAGATGCTATTACAACGCATGACATTACATCGTAAGTATAGGTAAGTATTTACATTTTTTTTTATTTTATTAATATTAATTATAATTAAATATATTTATTTATGTTTTTTAATATTATTAATTTATTATTTATTATATTAATTAAAGTAATTTTTAAAATAAGTACAGGTGTACAGGGGTGTTTTTAGGTTTCAGGGTAGGGTTTGGGTTTTGGGGTACAGGGGTGTTTTTAGGTTTCAGGGTAGGGTTTGGGTTTTGGGGTACAGGGGTGTTTTTAGGTTTCAGGGTAGGGTTTGGGTTTTGGGGCACAGGGGTGTTTTTAGGTTTCAGGGTAGGGTTTGGGTTTTGGGGCACAGGGGTGTTTTTAGATTTCAGGGTAGGGTTTGGGTTTTGGGGTACAGGGGTGTTTTTAGGTTTCAGGGTAGGGTTTGGGTTTTGGGGTACAGGGGTGTTTTTAGGTTTCAGGGTAGGGTTTGGGTTTTGGGGTACAGGGGTGTTTTTAGGTTTCAGGGCAGGGTTAGGGTTTTGGGGTACAGGGGTATTTTTAGGTTTTAGGGTTGGGTTTGGGTTTTGGGGTATAGGGGTGTTTTAGGGTTCAGGGTTGGGTTTGTGCTTAGGGCTAATTAAATTATATTTACCATTTATAAATTAATTAAAATATATTTATTAAATTAAATTAATTATATTATATTAATTACATTTTTTAATTAAATTAATTAAATTAAATAAATTATTTTAATTAATTTAATTTAATTACAATTTTAAAAATATTTAAATTAAATTAATTTCATTATATTAATTAATTAAAATTAATTACAATTTTTATTAAAATTAAATTAAATAAATAGATTTAAATCTATTAAATTAAATTAATTACTATTTTAAAATGTATTTTAATTAAATTAATTAAATTAAATTAATTAAATTAACTTAATTACATTTTTTTTAAAAAGGTATACTTACCTATACTTACGATGTAATGCCATGCGTTGTAATAGCATCTGCTATGTAATGCCATGCGTTGTAATGGCATCCGATGTAATGGATCCTGCGTTGTAAAAATTCCGATGTAACGGAATGCGTTGTAAAAAACCGCGTTGTAGTGACACCAATCCAAATTCATCCTGGCAAATGTAAGGAAAACCATAACTATAAAACTTATAGAAAATGGAGTATCACCAAGAGGTGGTACTGTCATATTTGTGGTAGAGGCACATGAAGATCGGCAGACAGAGGTATTCTATTTATGGATAAATCTTCTAGCAGCAAATGCTGTGACACACGAGTTCCACTACTACAAAGCAGAGGAACCTCCAACGGAATACGTTCCTTTCGAGGACGTTGAAATTCCACTAACTTACCAGGAGCATGAGCTCTGGTTTAATGGCGCCCTAAAACATCAAAATCACATTACCAGGCTCGGTCCACTAGGTAGACCAGGAGCCACATGGCCGGTTCTAGCCATTTATACACCACATCCTGACATTGAAGGAATGTCAGACAGAGAACTCTTAGTTCAACTAAAACAATTAATTAAAATACATAGACAATTGGTCCAATATGTCATGCGGACTTTAACAGTCCAACCAGCAATAAAAATTCCACAGCACACCCCTCACCAGGGGAACACAAATAAAAGTACACCACAGACTTTACAATCAGTCATTGGCAAATTACCCGCAAAACGGGAACACATTCCGTTCTGGTTAGCTCAGAAAATTACTGAAATAGAGGCAGTATTCCCTGATAGTACACCTTATGAAAAACACAGAATTCTGACAATCTGTCTACCAATGGGGATCGCACCACATGTGGAAGACTGTGACACATGGGGAACAGTCCTTGCCTCAATATGCATAAAAACACGTGATGTTCCATCTATGGCTGTTATACCAGACGTACTAAGACAGATTCAAAATGAATTCGGTCCAGAGCCTGCTTTAAATCTAGGTATGAAATGACTGAAAGACTTTAAGCAAGTCTCGGCTATACTACTAACCAACATAAAAGGAGAATCAGCATCTGTGGCGATCTGCCAAAAATTGAAAGAGGCAGAAATAACAGAACAACCTTTTGAACTTGCCAGAATAATTGAAAAGTGCTATGAAGAACTAGATAGAGATAGTTTGGGTGGGAAACCACTAAAACCACAACTAACTGACAATCCTGAAAAAACCTTTATTAAGAATAATCTCAATACTGCAAAAAAGAAGTGGGAAGGTAATAAACAAATGATTTACAACAAAACAGGTATGTGGAGGGTCAAGGGGATATTTAATGACCTGTCTGCTCATACCCCTTAATACAATATATAACTATACAAAAAGAGCAGACCAGGTCAGGAGAATAGTGTGTAGCTGTACTAGCCAGGGTGCAATAAAGGGATGCGTGCAGGGACACGAGATGGTGAAGATCACTGACTATATGAATCCCATCAGACCACCTTGGTGGTGGAATTTGCGTCATGTGGGATGTTTATAGATCATTCCAAGACGCAACCGACCTATATAGTGCCGATGCAGAAATGGATGTCAAGAAGGTAGTCGTGATAGTCATCATAAAGTGATATTTGACTAAAGTGCAGTGCCTAAAGGAAGGTAGTGAGATAAAATCGACTACATCGGCGTTGTAAAGTATTCAAAACGCACTCGATGTGTCGAAGTTAAAAACACGCCGGGTAAAGTATTTACCCAAAGGCGCTGTAAAGAACGGTCGACATGTTTCAGCTCTAGGGGCTTTCCCCCAGCTTTCTTCAGGACCATAACAAAAAAGGCTACTACAACCCAGAATGCGATGTTAAATCCAAACCCAACTATGTACTGAAAAATGGGTACATATCTACCAGGAACCATCATAGTTGAATGTCCACTGGAAGGAAAGGAGATCATCTTCTTCCTAGAAAATAGAGTTTGATTTACAACAACACCATATGTCAAGCACGCATCTAGATATAAACACACAAGCCGCACAGGCAAAACACACTTGCATGAATAATTGACATTCTGCATTTTTAGAAAAAAGCTTAATAGCTCAAACAACATGAGGCATTTCCGCATGATGCTACTCACCCAGCCTTGTGTGGGTGAAGACCTCACCTCACCCGGCAACCGCTCGGGAGTGTGAGACCCCGCTCTATAGTGTAGATAAAAGGAAACAATGAGTACCAACCCTATAGCTTCCAAGCCAATTGCTCTACACAGAAACCCAACATAAGTGTGAAAGACCCCCTACTGCTCAAACCTCACAGACCTTACTTCAATGTGCATTGCACATGTGATGGACCCAGATATTATAATTCCATCAGACCCAAAAACATACTCAAGTGCAATCAAGTTAGTGCTACCAATAGGTTTTAAAGCATATATACCTATCAAACACGGTATATGTTCATGTGTGACCTAGCACTAGTAATTCCAAATTCCCATAATCCTGGATGATGCATTTGCCCAATGATATTAGACATCAAAGCCCTTAGTAATGACCTAAAGAAACATGGGCTGGGCGGGCCGTCATAACTAAACAGCGCAAGGTTCCTCAGCCTAACCCCAAGGCTCCACAAAACGAGATATCCATTTCCACTCTCATAAATTCAAGTTAACTGCAGCGAGACAAACAGGGGACTGACCTGTCCGTCGGTGACTCGGATAATGACCCGAGTGGGTCCATCACATGTGCAATGCACATTGAAGTAAGGTCTGTGAGGTTTGAGCAGTAGGGGGTCTTTCACACTTATGTTGGGTTTCTGTGTAGAGCAATTGGCTTGGAAGCTATAGGGTTGGTACTCATTGTTTCCTTTTATCTACACTATAGAGCGGGGTCTCACACTCCCGAGCGGTTGCCGGGTGAGGTGAGGTCTTCACCCACACAAGGCTGGGTGAGTAGCATCATGCGGAAATGCCTCATGTTGTTTGAACTATTAAGCTTATTTCTAAAAATGCAGAATGTCAATTATTCATGCAAGTGTGTTTTGCCTGTGCGGCTTGTGTGTTTATATCTAGATGCGTGCTTGACATATGGTGTTGTTGTAAATCAAACTCTATTTTCTAGGAAGAAGATGATCTCCTTTCCTTCCAGTGGACATTCAACTATGATGGTTCCTGGTAGATATGTACCCATTTTTCAGTACATAGTTGGGTTTGGATTTAACATCGCATTCTGGGTTGTAGTAGCCTTTTTTGTTATGGTCCTGAAGAAAGCTGGGGGAAAGCCCCTAGAGCTGAAACATGTCGACCGTTCTTTACAGCGCCTTTGGGTAAATACTTTACCCGGCGTGTTTTTAACTTCGACACATCGAGTGCGTTTTGAATACTTTACAACGCCGATGTAGTCGATTTTATCTCACTACCTTCCTTTAGGCACTGCACTTTAGTCAAATATCACTTTATGATGACTATCACGACTACCTTCTTGACATCCATTTCTGCATCGGCACTATATAGGTCGGTTGCGTCTTGGAATGATCTATAAACATCCCACATGACGCAAATTCCACCACCAAGGTGGTCTGATGGGATTCATATAGTCAGTGATCTTCACCATCTCGTGTCCCTGCACGCATCCCTTTATTGCACCCTGGCTAGTACAGCTACACACTATTCTCCTGACCTGGTCTGCTCTTTTTGTATAGTAATAAACAAATGATTCCCAGAGAAAAACAGTTTCAATCCAGAGGAAGGTCTCCTCAACAGAGAGATAGATCTCTAGAACGAGGGGACAAGTCTCCAGAACGGGATCCCTCTGAAAAAAGATACAGCCTTAGAAATAGGGACAATTTAAGAAAACCTGACAGATATCAAGATAATGATACACGTCCCTCTCGCTCTTTTCAGACTTCCTCACAGAAATCGGAAAGAAGTGGACGGTCAGAACACAAAGAAGAGCGCGTCAAGTCCAAAGACAAGACCCCTGCTCATCAAAGTAAAAAATTACAATTTCCCAAAAAGAAGGTAGCTAGCATTAAAATAAAACATGCAGAGGATTCTGAGGACACAACTCAAGAACGGAGAATGGTCCCAAACAATGCTAGACAGCGCAGCAGAAGTGTCCATAGCTCGCAAGATCCTGATGAATCTTCTGGAGACAGTGGACATGAATGAATACATTCAGGTGGAAACTGCAGATACCAGAGTTAGTGTACCCCATAAATTATATGAAATAACATTGCGTATAGAAGGGGACATAACTAGAAAAATAAGAACTCACTTTTGGGAGAATCTATCTAAAGGCTATGATATCCTTCTAGCTGAGAAAGACTGGCCACCGGAGTTTGTCAGGGAGTGCCCACATGGCGAAGAAATGATTATGCCTGCCTTCTCAAATCACATTCCAATTCATAAAAAATATACATATGCTAGAAAATGGACAGTGGCCCAAGCCCCTGCATTATATAAAAATCATGTAGGATGGGGTGAGGATTCTCCTCACCATAAAATCCAGTTAAAAAATCAACCTACTGCACAGAGGCAGTATCCTGTTAAGCAAGAAGCTAAAAAACAAGTCAGGGAGATCTTAGATCAACTTGAATACCAGGGGGTGATTGAAACATGCACCTCACAAATAAATAATCCTGTCTCTAAACCATATGATTCACATCGTCTAGTTTTGGATTACAGACACCTAAACTCTTGTTGCTCAACATTTGCAGTACGAAATTCACACAGTGCAGCACTAATGAATAACATTGTGCGCAAAAAAAATATAAAACGACATTAGATATTTCAAATGGTTTCTTCTGTCAAAACATTGCACCAGAAAGCAGGTATTTGACCGTTTTCTCCAGTATGGGGGCCCAGCGGCAATTTTGTCGTCTCCCCCAGGGATTCAAGAACAGCCCAGGATTATTTTCAGCCAGGGTAACAGAGTTGCTACAAATGTATGATGATGAGGCATTATCTTACGTCGATGACATCTATCTTACAGACGATGACCTGGAGACACACTTGAAAAGAGTGAACACCATTATACTTGGGTTTGCATCTGAAGGGTACAAATGCAACTTTAAAAAATCAAGAATTGCCCACCTCGCAGTCTTATTTTTAGGATATAAATTATCAAGTGAAGGCAAAAGCCTAGCAGAAAACTTCTTAGAGAAGTGTGCAGTACTCCAAGCTCCAAAAACACTGAAAAACTTACAATCAATTCTAGGTTTCCTGAATTTCGGAAGAACTTACATTCTAAACTAGGCAGAGAGGGTTAAACCTCTCTACGAATTAATAAAACCTGATTTCTAACCAATTAATTGGACACAGAAACACACACAATTTTACTATTAATACAAACAGACATGTTAACTAAACCAAAACTGCAACAAGCGCAAACGAACGCAACCTTGTAATCCAAGTCATCCCAGGAAGATGTGGATTTACGTACCTAACCTCTAATGAGGGAGAAACGGTACCAATAGCTTATAAATCACACTTGTACACACAAGCTGAAATGAAATTCAGTTCTACTGAAAAAATTCTGACTGCGGTCCAAACTGCTGTAGCAAAAGAAAGAGCCCTAGCCCAAGGGAAGAACATATCTGTTTTAACATCAGTATCAGCCCTTGAGGCAGTAACAAGACCAAGTATTCCAAATGCTATGACATTAGATCCAAAATGGATACAATGGGTTAATTCTCTTGCTGCAACGGACGTGATACACGCATTTAATCCCAAAATGAAAAAGCTAGAACATCTAGAATACAAACATGAATGTCCTCTGTCGATTGATATTCTGCCTCTCGAACATTACGCCTGTATAATCTACACAGACGCATATGCGCAACACTACGTTGTGGATGAATCTATGACAAAATATCGAGTACAAAAATATCGAAGTACAAAAATATCGAAACAAAAATATGGGGGACAATAATATCGGGATCCTATCTCTAACAAGGTAAGTACAAAAATATCGAAAAAAATATATCGATGTCAAAAATATCGTTTTTTTAAAAACATTGTTTTTTATTTATTTAAATAAAATGTAATATTAACAAAATAATACTTATAAAAATAATAAACATAGTTAAAAAATATATTATAATATTTAAAATTAATAAATAATGTAATAAAAACTAATAATAATAAAAATATAATACATAGTATATACTTAATTAATATTAACTCTAAAATAATTATTTTAATAACTTATAAATAAATGAAAATATAATAAATTACAAATAAATTTATATACATATAATAATAATAAAAATTACAATTAATAACAATGTAAAACTAATTAAAAAAACTATTTACATTTTTGATAGCGTACGGGTAAAAATTACTATTCCCACTCCAGAGAGCGCAACAGTAGGGAAAGTGTTGGATAGCGTAGGGGTAATAATTACTATTCCAACTCCAGAGAGCGCAACAGTAGGGAAAGTGTTGGATAGAGTAGAGGTAAAAATTACTATTCCCACTCCAGAGAGTGCAACAGTAGGGAAAGGGTTGGATAGCGTAGGGGTAAAAATTACTATTCCCACTCCAGAGAGCGCAACAGTAGGGAAAGTGTTGGATAGCGTAGGGGTAACAATTACTATTCCCACTCCAGAGAGCGCAACAGTAGGGAAAGTGTTGGATAGCGTAGGGATAAAAATTTACTATTCCAACTCCAAAGAGTGCAACAGTAGGGAAAGGGTTGGATAGCGTAGGGGTAAAAATTACTATTCCCACTCCAGAGAGCGCAACAGTAGGGAAAGTGTTGGATAGTGTAGGGGTAAAAATTACTATTCCCACTCCAGAGAGTGCAACAGTAGGGAAAGTGTTGGATAACGTAGGGGTAAAAATTACTATTCCCACTCCAGAGAGGGCAACAGTAGGGAAAGGGTTGGATAGCGTAGGGGTAAAAATTACTATTCCCAATCCAGAGAGTGCAACAGTAGGGAAAGTGTTGGATAGCGTAGGGGTAATAATTACTATTCCAACTCCAGAGATCGTAGGGTTCAGGTGTGTAATTTCGCTGTTAGGGTGTAGGGCTCAGGGGTAGGGTTTAGGGTTCAGGGCTGGGGCTGGATAATAGGGTTTAAGGCCAGTTTTTAGGGTTTAAGGGCCACTAGTAGGGTTTAGGGCTCAGAGGTAGGGTTTAGGGTTCCGGGCTCAGATGTGTAATTTCGCTGTAAGGGTTTAGAGCTCAGGGGTAGGGTTTAGGACTCAGGGATGGGGCTGGATAATAGGGTTTAAGGCCCGTTTTTAGGGTTTAAGGGCCACTAGTAGGGTTTAGGGCTCAGAGGTAGGGTTTAGGGTTCCGGGCTCAGGTGTGTAATTTCGCTGTAAGGGTGTAGGGCTCAGGGGTAGGGTTTAGGGTTCAGGGCTGGGGCTGGATAATAGGGTTTAAGGCCCGTTTTTAGGGTTTAAGGGCCACTAGTAGGGTTTAGGGCTCAGAGGTAGGGTTTAGGGTTCCGGGCTCAGATGTGTAATTTCGCTGTAAGGGTTTAGGGCTCAGGGGTAGGGTTTAGGACTCAGGGATGGGGCTGGATAATAGGGTTTAAGGCCCGTTTTTAGGGTTTAAGGGCCACTAGTAGGGTTTAGGGCTCAGAGGTAGGGTTTAGGGTTCCGGGCTCAGGTGTGTAATTTCGCTGTTAGGGTGTAGGGCTCAGGGGTAGGGTTTAGGACTCAGGGATGGGGCTAGATAATAGGGTTTAAGGCCCGTTTTTAGGGTTTAAGGGCCACTAGTAGGGTTTAGGGCTCAGAGGTAGGGTTTAGGGTTCCGGGCTCAGGTGTGTAATTTCGCTGTTAGGGTTTAGGGCTCAGGGGTAGGGTTTAGGACTCAGGGATGGGGCTGGATAATAGGGTTTAAGGCCCGTTTTTAGGGTTTAAGGGCCACCAGTAGGGTTTAGGGCTCAGAGGTAGGGTTTAGGGTTCCGTGCTCAGGTGTGTAATTTCGCTGTAAGGGTTTAGGGCTCAGGGGTAGGGTTTAGGACTCAGGGATGGGGCTGGATAATAGGGTTTAAGGCCCGTTTTTAGGGTTTAAGGGCCACTAGTAGGGTTTAGGGCTCAGAGGTAGGGTTTAGGGTTCCGTGCTCAGGTGTGTAATTTCGCTGTTAGGGTGTAGGGCTCAGGGGTAGGGTTTAGGGTTCAGGGCTGGGGCTGGATAATAGGGTTTAAGGCCCGTTTTTAGGGTTTAAGGGCCACTAGTAGGGTTTAGGGCTCAGAGGTAGGGTTTAGGGTTCCGTGCTCAGGTGTGTAATTTTGCTGTTAGGGTGTAGGGCTCAGGGGTAGGGTTTAGGGTTCAGGGCTGGGGCTGGATAATAGGGTTTAAGGGCAGTTTTTAGGGTTTAAGGGCCACTAGTAGGGTTTAGGGCTCAGAGGTAGGGTTTAGGGTTCCGGGCTCAGATGTGTAATTTCGCTGTAAGGGTTTAGGGCTCAGGGGTAGGGTTTAGGGTTCAGGGCTGGGGCTGGATAATAGGGTTTAAGGCCAGTTTTTAGGGTTTAAGGGCCACTAGTAGGGTTTAGGGCTCAGAGGTAGGGTTTAGGGTTCCGGGCTCAGATGTGTAATTTCGCTGTAAGGGTTTAGGGCTCAGGGGTAGGGTTTAGGACTCAGGGATGGGGCTGGATAATAGGGTTTAAGGCCCGTTTTTAGGGTTTAAGGGCCACTAGTAGGGTTTAGGGCTCAGAGGTAGGGTTTAGGGTTCCGGGCTCAGGTGTGTAATTTCGCTGTAAGGGTGTAGGGCTCAGGGGTAGGGTTTAGGGTTCAGGGCTGGGGCTGGATAATAGGGTTTAAGGCCCGTTTTTAGGGTTTAAGGGCCACTAGTAGGGTTTAGGGCTCAGAGGTAGGGTTTAGGGTTCCGGGCTCAGATGTGTAATTTCGATGTAAGGGTTTAGGGCTCAGGGGTAGGGTTTAGGACTCAGGGATGGGGCTGGATAATAGGGTTTAAGGCCCGTTTTTAGGGTTTAAGGGCCACTAGTAGGGTTTAGGGCTCAGAGGTAGGGTTTAGGGTTCCGGGCTCAGGTGTGTTATTTCGCTGTAAGGGTGTAGGGCTCAGGGGTAGGGTTTAGGGTTCAGGGCTGGGGCTGGATAATAGGGTTTAAGGCCCGTTTTTAGGGTTTAAGGGCCACTAGTAGGGTTTAGGGCTCAGAGGTAGGGTTTAGGGTTCCGGGCTCAGATGTGTAATTTCGCTGTAAGGGTTTAGGGCTCAGGGGTAGGGTTTAGGACTCAGGGATGGGGCTGGATAATAGGGTTTAAGGCCCGTTTTTAGGGTTTAAGGGCCACTAGTAGGGTTTAGGGCTCAGAGGTAGGGTTTAGGGTTCCGTGCTCAGGTGTGTAATTTCGCTGTTAGGGTGTAGGGCTCAGGGGTAGGGTTTAGGGTTCAGGGCTGGGGCTGGATAATAGGGTTTAAGGGCAGTTTTTAGGGTTTAAGGGCCACTAGTAGGGTTTAGGGCTCAGAGGTAGGGTTTAGGGTTCCGGGCTCAGATGTGTAATTTCGCTGTAAGGGTTTAGAGCTCAGGGGTAGGGTTTAGGACTCAGGGATGGGGCTGGATAATAGGGTTTAAGGCCCGTTTTTAGGGTTTAAGGGCCACTAGTAGGGTTTAGGGCTCAGAGGTAGGGTTTAGGGTTCCGTGCTCAGGTGTTTAATTTCGCTGTTAGGGTGTAGGGCTCAGGGGTAGGGTTTAGGGTTCAGGGCTGGGGCTGGATAATAGGGTTTAAGGCCAGTTTTTAGGGTTTAAGGGCCACTAGTAGGGTTTAGGGCTCAGAGGTAGGGTTTAGGGTTCCGGGCTCAGGTGTGTTATTTCGCTGTAAGGGTGTAGGGCTCAGGGGTAGGGTTTAGGGTTCAGGGCTGGGGCTGGATAATAGGGTTTAAGGCCCGTTTTTAGGGTTTAAGGGCCACTAGTAGGGTTTAGGGCTCAGAGGTAGGGTTTAGGGTTCCGGGCTCAGATGTGTAATTTCGCTGTAAGGGTTTAGGGCTCAGGGGTAGGGTTTAGGACTCAGGGATGGGGCTGGATAATAGGGTTTAAGGCCCGTTTTTAGGGTTTAAGGGCCACTAGTAGGGTTTAGGGCTCAGAGGTAGGGTTTAGGGTTCCGTGCTCAGGTGTGTAATTTCGCTGTTAGGGTGTAGGGCTCAGGGGTAGGGTTTAGGGTTCAGGGCTGGGGCTGGATAATAGGGTTTAAGGCCCGTTTTTAGGGTTTAAGGGCCACTAGTAGGGTTTAGGGCTCAGAGGTAGGGTTTAGGGTTCCGTGCTCAGGTGTGTAATTTCGCTGTTAGGGTGTAGGGCTCAGGGGTAGGGTTTAGGGTTCAGGGCTGGGGCTGGATAATAGGGTTTAAGGCCCGTTTTTAGGGTTTAAGGGCCACTAGTAGGGTTTAGGGCTCAGAGGTAGGGTTTAGGGTTCCGTGCTCAGGTGTGTAATTTTGCTGTTAGGGTGTAGGGCTCAGGGGTAGGGTTTAGGGTTCAGGGCTGGGGCTGGATAATAGGGTTTAAGGGCAGTTTTTAGGGTTTAAGGGCCACTAGTAGGGTTTAGGGCTCAGAGGTAGGGTTTAGGGTTCCGGGCTCAGATGTGTAATTTCGCTGTAAGGGTTTAGGGCTCAGGGGTAGGGTTTAGGGTTCAGGGCTGGGGCTGGATAATAGGGTTTAAGGCCAGTTTTTAGGGTTTAAGGGCCACTAGTAGGGTTTAGGGCTCAGAGGTAGGGTTTAGGGTTCCGGGCTCAGATGTGTAATTTCGCTGTAAGGGTTTAGGGCTCAGGGGTAGGGTTTAGGACTCAGGGATGGGGCTGGATAATAGGGTTTAAGGCCCGTTTTTAGGGTTTAAGGGCCACTAGTAGGGTTTAGGGCTCAGAGGTAGGGTTTAGGGTTCCGGGCTCAGGTGTGTAATTTCGCTGTTAGGGTGTAGGGCTCAGGGGTAGGGTTTAGGACTCAGGGATGGGGCTAGATAATAGGGTTTAAGGCCCGTTTTTAGGGTTTAAGGGCCACTAGTAGGGTTTAGGGCTCAGAGGTAGGGTTTAGGGTTCCGGGCTCAGGTGTGTAATTTCGCTGTTAGGGTTTAGGGCTCAGGGGTAGGGTTTAGGACTCAGGGATGGGGCTGGATAATAGGGTTTAAGGCCCGTTTTTAGGGTTTAAGGGCCACTAGTAGGGTTTAGGGCTCAGAGGTAGGGTTTAGGGTTCCGTGCTCAGGTGTGTAATTTCGCTGTAAGGGTTTAGGGCTCAGGGGTAGGGTTTAGGACTCAGGGATGGGGCTGGATAATAGGGTTTAAGGCCCGTTTTTAGGGTTTAAGGGCCACTAGTAGGGTTTAGGGCTCAGAGGTAGGGTTTAGGGTTCCGTGCTCAGGTGTGTAATTTCGCTGTTAGGGTGTAGGGCTCAGGGGTAGGGTTTAGGGTTCAGGGCTGGGGCTGGATAATAGGGTTTAAGGCCCGTTTTTAGGGTTTAAGGGCCACTAGTAGGGTTTAGGGCTCAGAGGTAGGGTTTAGGGTTCCGTGCTCAGGTGTGTAATTTTGCTGTTAGGGTGTAGGGCTCAGGGGTAGGGTTTAGGGTTCAGGGCTGGGGCTGGATAATAGGGTTTAAGGGCAGTTTTTAGGGTTTAAGGGCCACTAGTAGGGTTTAGGGCTCAGAGGTAGGGTTTAGGGTTCCGGGCTCAGATGTGTAATTTCGCTGTAAGGGTTTAGGGCTCAGGGGTAGGGTTTAGGGTTCAGGGCTGGGGCTGGATAATAGGGTTTAAGGCCAGTTTTTAGGGTTTAAGGGCCACTAGTAGGGTTTAGGGCTCAGAGGTAGGGTTTAGGGTTCCGGGCTCAGATGTGTAATTTCGCTGTTAGGGTGTAGGGCTCAGGGGTAGGGTTTAGGACTCAGGGATGGGGCTAGATAATAGGGTTTAAGGCCCGTTTTTAGGGTTTAAGGGCCACTAGTAGGGTTTAGGGCTCAGAGGTAGGGTTTAGGGTTCCGTGCTCAGGTGTGTAATTTCGCTGTTAGGGTGTAGGGCTCAGGGGTAGGGTTTAGGGTTCAGGGCTGGGGCTGGATAATAGGGTTTAAGGCCCGTTTTTAGGGTTTAAGGGCCACTAGTAGGGTTTAGGGCTCAGAGGTAGGGTTTAGGGTTCCGGGCTCAGATGTGTAATTTCGCTGTAAGGGTTTAGGGCTCAGGGGTAGGGTTTAGGACTCAGGGATGGGGCTGGATAATAGGGTTTAAGGCCCGTTTTTAGGGTTTAAGGGCCACTAGTAGGGTTTAGGGCTCAGAGGTAGGGTTTAGGGTTCCGTGCTCAGGTGTGTAATTTCGCTGTTAGGGTGTAGGGCTCAGGGGTAGGGTTTAGGGTTCAGGGCTGGGGCTGGATAATAGGGTTTAAGGCCCGTTTTTAGGGTTTAAGGGCCACTAGTAGGGTTTAGGGCTCAGAGGTAGGGTTTAGGGTTCCGGGCTCAGGTGTGTAATTTCGCTGTAAGGGTGTAGGGCTCAGGGGTAGGGTTTAGGGTTCAGGGCTGGGGCTGGATAATAGGGTTTAAGGCCCGTTTTTAGGGTTTAAGGGCCACTAGTAGGGTTTAGGGCTCAGAGGTAGGGTTTAGGGTTCCGTGCTCAGGTGTGTAATTTTGCTGTTAGGGTGTAGGGCTCAGGGGTAGGGTTTAGGGTTCAGGGCTGGGGCTGGATAATAGGGTTTAAGGGCAGTTTTTAGGGTTTAAGGGCCACTAGTAGGGTTTAGGGCTCAGAGGTAGGGTTTAGGGTTCCGGGCTCAGATGTGTAATTTCGCTGTAAGGGTTTAGGGCTCAGGGGTAGGGTTTAGGGTTCAGGGCTGGGGCTGGATAATAGGGTTTAAGGCCAGTTTTTAGGGTTTAAGGGCCACTAGTAGGGTTTAGGGCTCAGAGGTAGGGTTTAGGGTTCCGGGCTCAGATGTGTAATTTCGCTGTAAGGGTTTAGGGCTCAGGGGTAGGGTTTAGGACTCAGGGATGGGGCTGGATAATAGGGTTTAAGGCCCGTTTTTAGGGTTTAAGGGCCACTAGTAGGGTTTAGGGCTCAGAGGTAGGGTTTAGGGTTCCGGGCTCAGGTGTGTAATTTCGCTGTAAGGGTGTAGGGCTCAGGGGTAGGGTTTAGGGTTCAGGGCTGGGGCTGGATAATAGGGTTTAAGGCCCGTTTTTAGGGTTTAAGGGCCACTAGTAGGGTTTAGGGCTCAGAGGTAGGGTTTAGGGTTCCGGGCTCAGATGTGTAATTTCGATGTAAGGGTTTAGGGCTCAGGGGTAGGGTTTAGGACTCAGGGATGGGGCTGGATAATAGGGTTTAAGGCCCGTTTTTAGGGTTTAAGGGCCACTAGTAGGGTTTAGGGCTCAGAGGTAGGGTTTAGGGTTCCGGGCTCAGGTGTGTTATTTCGCTGTAAGGGTGTAGGGCTCAGGGGTAGGGTTTAGGGTTCAGGGCTGGGGCTGGATAATAGGGTTTAAGGCCCGTTTTTAGGGTTTAAGGGCCACTAGTAGGGTTTAGGGCTCAGAGGTAGGGTTTAGGGTTCCGGGCTCAGATGTGTAATTTTGCTGTAAGGGTTTAGGGCTCAGGGGTAGGGTTTAGGACTCAGGGATGGGGCTGGATAATAGGGTTTAAGGCCCGTTTTTAGGGTTTAAGGGCCACTAGTAGGGTTTAGGGCTCAGAGGTAGGGTTTAGGGTTCCGTGCTCAGGTGTGTAATTTCGCTGTTAGGGTGTAGGGCTCAGGGGTAGGGTTTAGGGTTCAGGGCTGGGGCTGGATAATAGGGTTTAAGGCCCGTTTTTAGGGTTTAAGGGCCACTAGTAGGGTTTAGGGCTCAGAGGTAGGGTTTAGGGTTCCGGGCTCAGATGTGTAATTTCGCTGTAAGGGTTTAGAGCTCAGGGGTAGGGTTTAGGACTCAGGGATGGGGCTGGATAATAGGGTTTAAGGCCCGTTTTTAGGGTTTAAGGGCCACTAGTAGGGTTTAGGGCTCAGAGGTAGGGTTTAGGGTTCCGTGCTCAGGTGTGTAATTTCGCTGTTAGGGTGTAGGGCTCAGGGGTAGGGTTTAGGGTTCAGGGCTGGGGCTGGATAATAGGGTTTAAGGCCCGTTTTTAGGGTTTAAGGGCCACTAGTAGGGTTTAGGGCTCAGAGGTAGGGTTTAGGGTTCCGTGCTCAGGTGTGTAATTTTGCTGTTAGGGTGTAGGGCTCAGGGGTAGGGTTTAGGGTTCAGGGCTGGGGCTGGATAATAGGGTTTAAGGGCAGTTTTTAGGGTTTAAGGGCCACTAGTAGGGTTTAGGGCTCAGAGGTAGGGTTTAGGGTTCCGGGCTCAGATGTGTAATTTCGCTGTAAGGGTTTAGGGCTCAGGGGTAGGGTTTAGGGTTCAGGGCTGGGGCTGGATAATAGGGTTTAAGGCCAGTTTTTAGGGTTTAAGGGCCACTAGTAGGGTTTAGGGCTCAGAGGTAGGGTTTAGGGTTCCGGGCTCAGATGTGTAATTTCGCTGTAAGGGTTTAGGGCTCAGGGGTAGGGTTTAGGACTCAGGGATGGGGCTGGATAATAGGGTTTAAGGCCCGTTTTTAGGGTTTAAGGGCCACTAGTAGGGTTTAGGGCTCAGAGGTAGGGTTTAGGGTTCCGTGCTCAGGTGTGTAATTTCGCTGTTAGGGTGTAGGGCTCAGGGGTAGGGTTTAGGGTTCAGGGCTGGGGCTGGATAATAGGGTTTAAGGCCCGTTTTTAGGGTTTAAGGGCCACTAGTAGGGTTTAGGGCTCAGAGGTAGGGTTTAGGGTTCCGTGCTCAGGTGTGTAATTTTGCTGTTAGGGTGTAGGGCTCAGGGGTAGGGTTTAGGGTTCAGGGCTGGGGCTGGATAATAGGGTTTAAGGGCAGTTTTTAGGGTTTAAGGGCCACTAGTAGGGTTTAGGGCTCAGAGGTAGGGTTTAGGGTTCCGGGCTCAGATGTGTAATTTCGCTGTAAGGGTTTAGGGCTCAGGGGTAGGGTTTAGGGTTCAGGGCTGGGGCTGGATAATAGGGTTTAAGGCCAGTTTTTAGGGTTTAAGGGCCACTAGTAGGGTTTAGGGCTCAGAGGTAGGGTTTAGGGTTCCGGGCTCAGATGTGTAATTTCGCTGTAAGGGTTTAGGGCTCAGGGGTAGGGTTTAGGACTCAGGGATGGGGCTGGATAATAGGGTTTAAGGCCCGTTTTTAGGGTTTAAGGGCCACTAGTAGGGTTTAGGGCTCAGAGGTAGGGTTTAGGGTTCCGGGCTCAGGTGTGTAATTTCGCTGTAAGGGTGTAGGGCTCAGGGGTAGGGTTTAGGGTTCAGGGCTGGGGCTGGATAATAGGGTTTAAGGCCCGTTTTTAGGGTTTAAGGGCCACTAGTAGGGTTTAGGGCTCAGAGGTAGGGTTTAGGGTTCCGGGCTCAGATGTGTAATTTCGATGTAAGGGTTTAGGGCTCAGGGGTAGGGTTTAGGGTTCAGGGCTGGGGCTGGATAATAGGGTTTAAGGCCAGTTTTTAGGGTTTAAGGGCCACTAGTAGGGTTTAGGGCTCAGAGGTAGGGTTTAGGGTTCCGTGCTCAGGTGTGTAATTTCGCTGTTAGGGTGTAGGGCTCAGGGGTAGGGTTTAGGGTTCAGGGCTGGGGCTGGATAATAGGGTTTAAGGCCCGTTTTTAGGGTTTAAGGGCCACTAGTAGGGTTTAGGGCTCAGAGGTAGGGTTTAGGGTTCCGTGCTCAGGTGTGTAATTTTGCTGTTAGGGTGTAGGGCTCAGGGGTAGGGTTTAGGGTTCAGGGCTGGGGCTGGATAATAGGGTTTAAGGGCAGTTTTTAGGGTTTAAGGGCCACTAGTAGGGTTTAGGGCTCAGAGGTAGGGTTTAGGGTTCCGGGCTCAGATGTGTAATTTCGCTGTAAGGGTTTAGGGCTCAGGGGTAGGGTTTAGGGTTCAGGGCTGGGGCTGGATAATAGGGTTTAAGGCCAGTTTTTAGGGTTTAAGGGCCACTAGTAGGGTTTAGGGCTCAGAGGTAGGGTTTAGGGTTCCGGGCTCAGATGTGTAATTTCGCTGTTAGGGTGTAGGGCTCAGGGGTAGGGTTTAGGGTTCAGGGCTGGGGCTGGATAATAGGGTTTAAGGCCCGTTTTTAGGGTTTAAGGGCCACTAGTAGGGTTTAGGGCTCAGAGGTAGGGTTTAGGGTTCCGGGCTCAGGTGTGTAATTTCGCTGTAAGGGTGTAGGGCTCAGGGGTAGGGTTTAGGGTTCAGGGCTGGGGCTGGATAATAGGGTTTAAGGCCCGTTTTTAGGGTTTAAGGGCCACTAGTAGGGTTTAGGGCTCAGAGGTAGGGTTTAGGGTTCCGGGCTCAGATGTGTAATTTCGCTGTAAGGGTTTAGAGCTCAGGGGTAGGGTTTAGGACTCAGGGATGGGGCTGGATAATAGGGTTTAAGGCCCGTTTTTAGGGTTTAAGGGCCACTAGTAGGGTTTAGGGCTCAGAGGTAGGGTTTAGGGTTCCGTGCTCAGGTGTGTAATTTCGCTGTTAGGGTGTAGGGCTCAGGGGTAGGGTTTAGGGTTCAGGGCTGGGGCTGGATAATAGGGTTTAAGGCCCGTTTTTAGGGTTTAAGGGCCACTAGTAGGGTTTAGGGCTCAGAGGTAGGGTTTAGGGTTCCGTGCTCAGGTGTGTAATTTTGCTGTTAGGGTGTAGGGCTCAGGGGTAGGGTTTAGGGTTCAGGGCTGGGGCTGGATAATAGGGTTTAAGGGCAGTTTTTAGGGTTTAAGGGCCACTAGTAGGGTTTAGGGCTCAGAGGTAGGGTTTAGGGTTCCGGGCTCAGATGTGTAATTTCGCTGTAAGGGTTTAGGGCTCAGGGGTAGGGTTTAGGGTTCAGGGCTGGGGCTGGATAATAGGGTTTAAGGCCAGTTTTTAGGGTTTAAGGGCCACTAGTAGGGTTTAGGGCTCAGAGGTAGGGTTTAGGGTTCCGGGCTCAGATGTGTAATTTCGCTGTAAGGGTTTAGGGCTCAGGGGTAGGGTTTAGGACTCAGGGATGGGGCTGGATAATAGGGTTTAAGGCCCGTTTTTAGGGTTTAAGGGCCACTAGTAGGGTTTAGGGCTCAGAGGTAGGGTTTAGGGTTCCGTGCTCAGGTGTGTAATTTCGCTGTTAGGGTGTAGGGCTCAGGGGTAGGGTTTAGGGTTCAGGGCTGGGGCTGGATAATAGGGTTTAAGGCCCGTTTTTAGGGTTTAAGGGCCACTAGTAGGGTTTAGGGCTCAGAGGTAGGGTTTAGGGTTCCGGGCTCAGGTGTGTAATTTCGCTGTAAGGGTGTAGGGCTCAGGGGTAGGGTTTAGGGTTCAGGGCTGGGGCTGGATAATAGGGTTTAAGGCCCGTTTTTAGGGTTTAAGGGCCACTAGTAGGGTTTAGGGCTCAGAGGTAGGGTTTAGGGTTCCGTGCTCAGGTGTGTAATTTTGCTGTTAGGGTGTAGGGCTCAGGGGTAGGGTTTAGGGTTCAGGGCTGGGGCTGGATAATAGGGTTTAAGGGCAGTTTTTAGGGTTTAAGGGCCACTAGTAGGGTTTAGGGCTCAGAGGTAGGGTTTAGGGTTCCGGGCTCAGATGTGTAATTTCGCTGTAAGGGTTTAGGGCTCAGGGGTAGGGTTTAGGGTTCAGGGCTGGGGCTGGATAATAGGGTTTAAGGCCAGTTTTTAGGGTTTAAGGGCCACTAGTAGGGTTTAGGGCTCAGAGGTAGGGTTTAGGGTTCCGTGCTCAGGTGTGTAATTTTGCTGTTAGGGTGTAGGGCTCAGGGGTAGGGTTTAGGGTTCAGGGCTGGGGCTGGATAATAGGGTTTAAGGGCAGTTTTTAGGGTTTAAGGGCCACTAGTAGGGTTTAGGGCTCAGAGGTAGGGTTTAGGGTTCCGGGCTCAGATGTGTAATTTCGCTGTAAGGGTTTAGGGCTCAGGGGTAGGGTTTAGGGTTCAGGGCTGGGGCTGGATAATAGGGTTTAAGGCCAGTTTTTAGGGTTTAAGGGCCACTAGTAGGGTTTAGGGCTCAGAGGTAGGGTTTAGGGTTCCGGGCTCAGATGTGTAATTTCGCTGTTAGGGTGTAGGGCTCAGGGGTAGGGTTTAGGGTTCAGGGCTGGGGCTGGATAATAGGGTTTAAGGCCCGTTTTTAGGGTTTAAGGGCCACTAGTAGGGTTTAGGGCTCAGAGGTAGGGTTTAGGGTTCCGGGCTCAGGTGTGTAATTTCGCTGTAAGGGTGTAGGGCTCAGGGGTAGGGTTTAGGGTTCAGGGCTGGGGCTGGATAATAGGGTTTAAGGCCCGTTTTTAGGGTTTAAGGGCCACTAGTAGGGTTTAGGGCTCAGAGGTAGGGTTTAGGGTTCCGGGCTCAGATGTGTAATTTCGCTGTAAGGGTTTAGAGCTCAGGGGTAGGGTTTAGGACTCAGGGATGGGGCTGGATAATAGGGTTTAAGGCCCGTTTTTAGGGTTTAAGGGCCACTAGTAGGGTTTAGGGCTCAGAGGTAGGGTTTAGGGTTCCGTGCTCAGGTGTGTAATTTCGCTGTTAGGGTGTAGGGCTCAGGGGTAGGGTTTAGGGTTCAGGGCTGGGGCTGGATAATAGGGTTTAAGGCCCGTTTTTAGGGTTTAAGGGCCACTAGTAGGGTTTAGGGCTCAGAGGTAGGGTTTAGGGTTCCGTGCTCAGGTGTGTAATTTTGCTGTTAGGGTGTAGGGCTCAGGGGTAGGGTTTAGGGTTCAGGGCTGGGGCTGGATAATAGGGTTTAAGGGCAGTTTTTAGGGTTTAAGGGCCACTAGTAGGGTTTAGGGCTCAGAGGTAGGGTTTAGGGTTCCGGGCTCAGATGTGTAATTTCGCTGTAAGGGTTTAGGGCTCAGGGGTAGGGTTTAGGGTTCAGGGCTGGGGCTGGATAATAGGGTTTAAGGCCAGTTTTTAGGGTTTAAGGGCCACTAGTAGGGTTTAGGGCTCAGAGGTAGGGTTTAGGGTTCCGGGCTCAGATGTGTAATTTCGCTGTAAGGGTTTAGGGCTCAGGGGTAGGGTTTAGGACTCAGGGATGGGGCTGGATAATAGGGTTTAAGGCCCGTTTTTAGGGTTTAAGGGCCACTAGTAGGGTTTAGGGCTCAGAGGTAGGGTTTAGGGTTCCGGGCTCAGATGTGTAATTTCGCTGTAAGGGTTTAGGGCTCAGGGGTAGGGTTTAGGGTTCAGGGCTGGGGCTGGATAATAGGGTTTAAGGCCAGTTTTTAGGGTTTAAGGGCCACTAGTAGGGTTTAGGGCTCAGAGGTAGGGTTTAGGGTTCCGGGCTCAGATGTGTAATTTCGCTGTAAGGGTTTAGGGCTCAGGGGTAGGGTTTAGGACTCAGGGATGGGGCTGGATAATAGGGTTTAAGGCCCGTTTTTAGGGTTTAAGGGCCACTAGTAGGGTTTAGGGCTCAGAGGTAGGGTTTAGGGTTCCGGGCTCAGATGTGTAATTTCGCTGTTAGGGTGTAGGGCTCAGGGGTAGGGTTTAGGGTTCAGGGCTGGGGCTGGATAATAGGGTTTAAGGCCCGTTTTTAGGGTTTAAGGGCCACTAGTAGGGTTTAGGGCTCAGAGGTAGGGTTTAGGGTTCCGGGCTCAGGTGTGTAATTTCGCTGTAAGGGTGTAGGGCTCAGGGGTAGGGTTTAGGGTTCAGGGCTGGGGCTGGATAATAGGGTTTAAGGCCCGTTTTTAGGGTTTAAGGGCCACTAGTAGGGTTTAGGGCTCAGAGGTAGGGTTTAGGGTTCCGGGCTCAGATGTGTAATTTCGCTGTAAGGGTTTAGAGCTCAGGGGTAGGGTTTAGGACTCAGGGATGGGGCTGGATAATAGGGTTTAAGGCCCGTTTTTAGGGTTTAAGGGCCACTAGTAGGGTTTAGGGCTCAGAGGTAGGGTTTAGGGTTCCGTGCTCAGGTGTGTAATTTCGCTGTTAGGGTGTAGGGCTCAGGGGTAGGGTTTAGGGTTCAGGGCTGGGGCTGGATAATAGGGTTTAAGGCCCGTTTTTAGGGTTTAAGGGCCACTAGTAGGGTTTAGGGCTCAGAGGTAGGGTTTAGGGTTCCGTGCTCAGGTGTGTAATTTTGCTGTTAGGGTGTAGGGCTCAGGGGTAGGGTTTAGGGTTCAGGGCTGGGGCTGGATAATAGGGTTTAAGGGCAGTTTTTAGGGTTTAAGGGCCACTAGTAGGGTTTAGGGCTCAGAGGTAGGGTTTAGGGTTCCGGGCTCAGATGTGTAATTTCGCTGTAAGGGTTTAGGGCTCAGGGGTAGGGTTTAGGGTTCAGGGCTGGGGCTGGATAATAGGGTTTAAGGCCAGTTTTTAGGGTTTAAGGGCCACTAGTAGGGTTTAGGGCTCAGAGGTAGGGTTTAGGGTTCCGGGCTCAGATGTGTAATTTCGCTGTTAGGGTGTAGGGCTCAGGGGTAGGGTTTAGGGTTCAGGGCTGGGGCTGGATAATAGGGTTTAAGGCCCGTTTTTAGGGTTTAAGGGCCACTAGTAGGGTTTAGGGCTCAGAGGTAGGGTTTAGGGTTCCGGGCTCAGGTGTGTAATTTCGCTGTAAGGGTGTAGGGCTCAGGGGTAGGGTTTAGGGTTCAGGGCTGGGGCTGGATAATAGGGTTTAAGGCCCGTTTTTAGGGTTTAAGGGCCACTAGTAGGGTTTAGGGCTCAGAGGTAGGGTTTAGGGTTCCGGGCTCAGATGTGTAATTTCGCTGTAAGGGTTTAGAGCTCAGGGGTAGGGTTTAGGACTCAGGGATGGGGCTGGATAATAGGGTTTAAGGCCCGTTTTTAGGGTTTAAGGGCCACTAGTAGGGTTTAGGGCTCAGAGGTAGGGTTTAGGGTTCCGTGCTCAGGTGTGTAATTTCGCTGTTAGGGTGTAGGGCTCAGGGGTAGGGTTTAGGGTTCAGGGCTGGGGCTGGATAATAGGGTTTAAGGCCCGTTTTTAGGGTTTAAGGGCCACTAGTAGGGTTTAGGGCTCAGAGGTAGGGTTTAGGGTTCCGTGCTCAGGTGTGTAATTTTGCTGTTAGGGTGTAGGGCTCAGGGGTAGGGTTTAGGGTTCAGGGCTGGGGCTGGATAATAGGGTTTAAGGGCAGTTTTTAGGGTTTAAGGGCCACTAGTAGGGTTTAGGGCTCAGAGGTAGGGTTTAGGGTTCCGGGCTCAGATGTGTAATTTCGCTGTAAGGGTTTAGAGCTCAGGGGTAGGGTTTAGGACTCAGGGATGGGGCTGGATAATAGGGTTTAAGGCCCGTTTTTAGGGTTTAAGGGCCACTAGTAGGGTTTAGGGCTCAGAGGTAGGGTTTAGGGTTCCGTGCTCAGGTGTGTAATTTCGCTGTTAGGGTGTAGGGCTCAGGGGTAGGGTTTAGGGTTCAGGGCTGGGGCTGGATAATAGGGTTTAAGGCCCGTTTTTAGGGTTTAAGGGCCACTAGTAGGGTTTAGGGCTCAGAGGTAGGGTTTAGGGTTCCGTGCTCAGGTGTGTAATTTCGCTGTTAGGGTGTAGGGCTCAGGGGTAGGGTTTAGGGTTCAGGGCTGGGGCTGGATAATAGGGTTTAAGGCCCGTTTTTAGGGTTTAAGGGCCACTAGTAGGGTTTAGGGCTCAGAGGTAGGGTTTAGGGTTCCGGGCTCAGGTGTGTAATTTCGCTGTAAGGGTGTAGGGCTCAGGGGTAGGGTTTAGGGTTCAGGGCTGGGGCTGGATAATAGGGTTTAAGGCCCGTTTTTAGGGTTTAAGGGCCACTAGTAGGGTTTAGGGCTCAGAGGTAGGGTTTAGGGTTCCGTGCTCAGGTGTGTAATTTTGCTGTTAGGGTGTAGGGCTCAGGGGTAGGGTTTAGGGTTCAGGGCTGGGGCTGGATAATAGGGTTTAAGGGCAGTTTTTAGGGTTTAAGGGCCACTAGTAGGGTTTAGGGCTCAGAGGTAGGGTTTAGGGTTCCGGGCTCAGATGTGTAATTTCGCTGTAAGGGTTTAGGGCTCAGGGGTAGGGTTTAGGGTTCAGGGCTGGGGCTGGATAATAGGGTTTAAGGCCAGTTTTTAGGGTTTAAGGGCCACTAGTAGGGTTTAGGGCTCAGAGGTAGGGTTTAGGGTTCCGTGCTCAGGTGTGTAATTTTGCTGTTAGGGTGTAGGGCTCAGGGGTAGGGTTTAGGGTTCAGGGCTGGGGCTGGATAATAGGGTTTAAGGGCAGTTTTTAGGGTTTAAGGGCCACTAGTAGGGTTTAGGGCTCAGAGGTAGGGTTTAGGGTTCCGGGCTCAGATGTGTAATTTCGCTGTAAGGGTTTAGGGCTCAGGGGTAGGGTTTAGGGTTCAGGGCTGGGGCTGGATAATAGGGTTTAAGGCCAGTTTTTAGGGTTTAAGGGCCACTAGTAGGGTTTAGGGCTCAGAGGTAGGGTTTAGGGTTCCGGGCTCAGATGTGTAATTTCGCTGTTAGGGTGTAGGGCTCAGGGGTAGGGTTTAGGGTTCAGGGCTGGGGCTGGATAATAGGGTTTAAGGCCCGTTTTTAGGGTTTAAGGGCCACTAGTAGGGTTTAGGGCTCAGAGGTAGGGTTTAGGGTTCCGGGCTCAGGTGTGTAATTTCGCTGTAAGGGTGTAGGGCTCAGGGGTAGGGTTTAGGGTTCAGGGCTGGGGCTGGATAATAGGGTTTAAGGCCCGTTTTTAGGGTTTAAGGGCCACTAGTAGGGTTTAGGGCTCAGAGGTAGGGTTTAGGGTTCCGGGCTCAGATGTGTAATTTCGCTGTAAGGGTTTAGAGCTCAGGGGTAGGGTTTAGGACTCAGGGATGGGGCTGGATAATAGGGTTTAAGGCCCGTTTTTAGGGTTTAAGGGCCACTAGTAGGGTTTAGGGCTCAGAGGTAGGGTTTAGGGTTCCGGGCTCAGATGTGTAATTTCGCTGTAAGGGTTTAGAGCTCAGGGGTAGGGTTTAGGACTCAGGGATGGGGCTGGATAATAGGGTTTAAGGCCCGTTTTTAGGGTTTAAGGGCCACTAGTAGGGTTTAGGGCTCAGAGGTAGGGTTTAGGGTTCCGTGCTCAGGTGTGTAATTTCGCTGTTAGGGTGTAGGGCTCAGGGGTAGGGTTTAGGGTTCAGGGCTGGGGCTGGATAATAGGGTTTAAGGCCCGTTTTTAGGGTTTAAGGGCCACTAGTAGGGTTTAGGGCTCAGAGGTAGGGTTTAGGGTTCCGTGCTCAGGTGTGTAATTTTGCTGTTAGGGTGTAGGGCTCAGGGGTAGGGTTTAGGGTTCAGGGCTGGGGCTGGATAATAGGGTTTAAGGGCAGTTTTTAGGGTTTAAGGGCCACTAGTAGGGTTTAGGGCTCAGAGGTAGGGTTTAGGGTTCCGTGCTCAGGTGTGTAATTTCGCTGTTAGGGTGTAGGGCTCAGGGGTAGGGTTTAGGGTTCAGGGCTGGGGCTGGATAATAGGGTTTAAGGCCCGTTTTTAGGGTTTAAGGGCCACTAGTAGGGTTTAGGGCTCAGAGGTAGGGTTTAGGGTTCCGGGCTCAGATGTGTAATTTCGCTGTAAGGGTTTAGGGCTCAGGGGTAGGGTTTAGGGTTCAGGGCTGGGGCTGGATAATAGGGTTTAAGGCCAGTTTTTAGGGTTTAAGGGCCACTAGTAGGGTTTAGGGCTCAGAGGTAGGGTTTAGGGTTCCGTGCTCAGGTGTGTAATTTTGCTGTTAGGGTGTAGGGCTCAGGGGTAGGGTTTAGGGTTCAGGGCTGGGGCTGGATAATAGGGTTTAAGGGCAGTTTTTAGGGTTTAAGGGCCACTAGTAGGGTTTAGGGCTCAGAGGTAGGGTTTAGGGTTCCGGGCTCAGATGTGTAATTTCGCTGTAAGGGTTTAGGGCTCAGGGGTAGGGTTTAGGGTTCAGGGCTGGGGCTGGATAATAGGGTTTAAGGCCAGTTTTTAGGGTTTAAGGGCCACTAGTAGGGTTTAGGGCTCAGAGGTAGGGTTTAGGGTTCCGGGCTCAGATGTGTAATTTCGCTGTAAGGGTTTAGGGCTCAGGGGTAGGGTTTAGGGTTCAGGGCTGGGGCTGGATAATAGGGTTTAAGGCCAGTTTTTAGGGTTTAAGGGCCACTAGTAGGGTTTAGGGCTCAGAGGTAGGGTTTAGGGTTCCGTGCTCAGGTGTGTAATTTTGCTGTTAGGGTGTAGGGCTCAGGGGTAGGGTTTAGGGTTCAGGGCTGGGGCTGGATAATAGGGTTTAAGGCCCGTTTTTAGGGTTTAAGGGCCACTAGTAGGGTTTAGGGCTCAGAGGTAGGGTTTAGGGTTCCGGGCTCAGGTGTGTAATTTCGCTGTAAGGGTGTAGGGCTCAGGGGTAGGGTTTAGGGTTCAGGGCTGGGGCTGGATAATAGGGTTTAAGGCCCGTTTTTAGGGTTTAAGGGCCACTAGTAGGGTTTAGGGCTCAGAGGTAGGGTTTAGGGTTCCGGGCTCAGATGTGTAATTTCGCTGTAAGGGTTTAGAGCTCAGGGGTAGGGTTTAGGACTCAGGGATGGGGCTGGATAATAGGGTTTAAGGCCCGTTTTTAGGGTTTAAGGGCCACTAGTAGGGTTTAGGGCTCAGAGGTAGGGTTTAGGGTTCCGTGCTCAGGTGTGTAATTTCGCTGTTAGGGTGTAGGGCTCAGGGGTAGGGTTTAGGGTTCAGGGCTGGGGCTGGATAATAGGGTTTAAGGCCCGTTTTTAGGGTTTAAGGGCCACTAGTAGGGTTTAGGGCTCAGAGGTAGGGTTTAGGGTTCCGGGCTCAGGTGTGTAATTTCGCTGTTAGGGTTTAGGGCTCAGGGGTAGGGTTTAGGACTCAGGGATGGGGCTGGATAATAGGGTTTAAGGGCAGTTTTTAGGGTTTAAGGGCCACTAGTAGGGTTTAGGGCTCAGAGGTAGGGTTTAGGGTTCCGGGCTCAGGTGTGTAATTTCGCTGTAAGGGTGTAGGGCTCAGGGGTAGGGTTTAGGGTTCAGGGCTGGGGCTGGATAATAGGGTTTAAGGCCCGTTTTTAGGGTTTAAGGGCCACTAGTAGGGTTTAGGGCTCAGAGGTAGGGTTTAGGGTTCCGGGCTCAGATGTGTAATTTCGCTGTAAGGGTTTAGGGCTCAGGGGTAGGGTTTAGGACTCAGGGATGGGGCTGGATAATAGGGTTTAAGGCCCGTTTTTAGGGTTTAAGGGCCACTAGTAGGGTTTAGGGCTCAGAGGTAGGGTTTAGGGTTCCGTGCTCAGGTGTGTAATTTCGCTGTTAGGGTGTAGGGCTCAGGGGTAGGGTTTAGGGTTCAGGGCTGGGGCTGGATAATAGGGTTTAAGGCCCGTTTTTAGGGTTTAAGGGCCACTAGTAGGGTTTAGGGCTCAGAGGTAGGGTTTAGGGTTCCGGGCTCAGATGTGTAATTTCGCTGTAAGGGTTTAGGGCTCAGGGGTAGGGTTTAGGGTTCAGGGCTGGGGCTGGATAATAGGGTTTAAGGCCAGTTTTTAGGGTTTAAGGGCCACTAGTAGGGTTTAGGGCTCAGAGGTAGGGTTTAGGGTTCCGTGCTCAGGTGTGTAATTTTGCTGTTAGGGTGTAGGGCTCAGGGGTAGGGTTTAGGGTTCAGGGCTGGGGCTGGATAATAGGGTTTAAGGGCAGTTTTTAGGGTTTAAGGGCCACTAGTAGGGTTTAGGGCTCAGAGGTAGGGTTTAGGGTTCCGGGCTCAGATGTGTAATTTCGCTGTAAGGGTTTAGGGCTCAGGGGTAGGGTTTAGGGTTCAGGGCTGGGGCTGGATAATAGGGTTTAAGGCCAGTTTTTAGGGTTTAAGGGCCACTAGTAGGGTTTAGGGCTCAGAGGTAGGGTTTAGGGTTCCGGGCTCAGGTGTGTAATTTCGCTGTAAGGGTGTAGGGCTCAGGGGTAGGGTTTAGGGTTCAGGGCTGGGGCTGGATAATAGGGTTTAAGGCCCGTTTTTAGGGTTTAAGGGCCACTAGTAGGGTTTAGGGCTCAGAGGTAGGGTTTAGGGTTCCGTGCTCAGGTGTGTAATTTCGCTGTTAGGGTGTAGGGCTCAGGGGTAGGGTTTAGGACTCAGGGATGGGGCTGGATAATAGGGTTTAAGGCCCGTTTTTAGGGTTTAAGGGCCACTAGTAGGGTTTAGGGCTCAGAGGTAGGGTTTAGGGTTCCGGGCTCAGATGTGTAATTTCGCTGTAAGGGTTTAGAGCTCAGGGGTAGGGTTTAGGACTCAGGGATGGGGCTGGATAATAGGGTTTAAGGCCCGTTTTTAGGGTTTAAGGGCCACTAGTAGGGTTTAGGGCTCAGAGGTAGGGTTTAGGGTTCCGTGCTCAGGTGTGTAATTTCGCTGTTAGGGTGTAGGGCTCAGGGGTAGGGTTTAGGGTTCAGGGCTGGGGCTGGATAATAGGGTTTAAGGCCCGTTTTTAGGGTTTAAGGGCCACTAGTAGGGTTTAGGGCTCAGAGGTAGGGTTTAGGGTTCCGTGCTCAGGTGTGTAATTTTGCTGTTAGGGTGTAGGGCTCAGGGGTAGGGTTTAGGGTTCAGGGCTGGGGCTGGATAATAGGGTTTAAGGGCAGTTTTTAGGGTTTAAGGGCCACTAGTAGGGTTTAGGGCTCAGAGGTAGGGTTTAGGGTTCCGTGCTCAGGTGTGTAATTTCGCTGTTAGGGTGTAGGGCTCAGGGGTAGGGTTTAGGGTTCAGGGCTGGGGCTGGATAATAGGGTTTAAGGCCCGTTTTTAGGGTTTAAGGGCCACTAGTAGGGTTTAGGGCTCAGAGGTAGGGTTTAGGGTTCCGGGCTCAGATGTGTAATTTCGCTGTAAGGGTTTAGGGCTCAGGGGTAGGGTTTAGGGTTCAGGGCTGGGGCTGGATAATAGGGTTTAAGGCCAGTTTTTAGGGTTTAAGGGCCACTAGTAGGGTTTAGGGCTCAGAGGTAGGGTTTAGGGTTCCGTGCTCAGGTGTGTAATTTTGCTGTTAGGGTGTAGGGCTCAGGGGTAGGGTTTAGGGTTCAGGGCTGGGGCTGGATAATAGGGTTTAAGGGCAGTTTTTAGGGTTTAAGGGCCACTAGTAGGGTTTAGGGCTCAGAGGTAGGGTTTAGGGTTCCGGGCTCAGATGTGTAATTTCGCTGTAAGGGTTTAGGGCTCAGGGGTAGGGTTTAGGGTTCAGGGCTGGGGCTGGATAATAGGGTTTAAGGCCAGTTTTTAGGGTTTAAGGGCCACTAGTAGGGTTTAGGGCTCAGAGGTAGGGTTTAGGGTTCCGGGCTCAGATGTGTAATTTCGCTGTAAGGGTTTAGGGCTCAGGGGTAGGGTTTAGGGTTCAGGGCTGGGGCTGGATAATAGGGTTTAAGGCCAGTTTTTAGGGTTTAAGGGCCACTAGTAGGGTTTAGGGCTCAGAGGTAGGGTTTAGGGTTCCGGGCTCAGATGTGTAATTTCGCTGTAAGGGTTTAGGGCTCAGGGGTAGGGTTTAGGACTCAGGGATGGGGCTGGATAATAGGGTTTAAGGCCCGTTTTTAGGGTTTAAGGGCCACTAGTAGGGTTTAGGGCTCAGAGGTAGGGTTTAGGGTTCCGGGCTCAGATGTGTAATTTCGCTGTTAGGGTGTAGGGCTCAGGGGTAGGGTTTAGGGTTCAGGGCTGGGGCTGGATAATAGGGTTTAAGGCCCGTTTTTAGGGTTTAAGGGCCACTAGTAGGGTTTAGGGCTCAGAGGTAGGGTTTAGGGTTCCGGGCTCAGGTGTGTAATTTCGCTGTAAGGGTGTAGGGCTCAGGGGTAGGGTTTAGGGTTCAGGGCTGGGGCTGGATAATAGGGTTTAAGGCCCGTTTTTAGGGTTTAAGGGCCACTAGTAGGGTTTAGGGCTCAGAGGTAGGGTTTAGGGTTCCGGGCTCAGATGTGTAATTTCGCTGTAAGGGTTTAGAGCTCAGGGGTAGGGTTTAGGACTCAGGGATGGGGCTGGATAATAGGGTTTAAGGCCCGTTTTTAGGGTTTAAGGGCCACTAGTAGGGTTTAGGGCTCAGAGGTAGGGTTTAGGGTTCCGTGCTCAGGTGTGTAATTTCGCTGTTAGGGTGTAGGGCTCAGGGGTAGGGTTTAGGGTTCAGGGCTGGGGCTGGATAATAGGGTTTAAGGCCCGTTTTTAGGGTTTAAGGGCCACTAGTAGGGTTTAGGGCTCAGAGGTAGGGTTTAGGGTTCCGTGCTCAGGTGTGTAATTTCGCTGTAAGGGTTTAGGGCTCAGGGGTAGGGTTTAGGACTCAGGGATGGGGCTGGATAATAGGGTTTAAGGCCCGTTTTTAGGGTTTAAGGGCCACTAGTAGGGTTTAGGGCTCAGAGGTAGGGTTTAGGGTTCCGTGCTCAGGTGTGTAATTTTGCTGTTAGGGTGTAGGGCTCAGGGGTAGGGTTTAGGGTTCAGGGCTGGGGCTGGATAATAGGGTTTAAGGCCCGTTTTTAGGGTTTAAGGGCCACTAGTAGGGTTTAGGGCTCAGAGGTAGGGTTTAGGGTTCCGGGCTCAGGTGTGTAATTTCGCTGTAAGGGTGTAGGGCTCAGGGGTAGGGTTTAGGGTTCAGGGCTGGGGCTGGATAATAGGGTTTAAGGCCCGTTTTTAGGGTTTAAGGGCCACTAGTAGGGTTTAGGGCTCAGAGGTAGGGTTTAGGGTTCCGGGCTCAGATGTGTAATTTCGCTGTAAGGGTTTAGGGCTCAGGGGTAGGGTTTAGGACTCAGGGATGGGGCTGGATAATAGGGTTTAAGGCCCGTTTTTAGGGTTTAAGGGCCACTAGTAGGGTTTAGGGCTCAGAGGTAGGGTTTAGGGTTCCGGGCTCAGGTGTGTAATTTCGCTGTTAGGGTGTAGGGCTCAGGGGTAGGGTTTAGGGTTCAGGGCTGGGGCTGGATAATAGGGTTTAAGGCCCGTTTTTAGGGTTTAAGGGCCACTAGTAGGGTTTAGGGCTCAGAGGTAGGGTTTAGGGTTCCGGGCTCAGATGTGTAATTTCGCTGTAAGGGTTTAGAGCTCAGGGGTAGGGTTTAGGACTCAGGGATGGGGCTGGATAATAGGGTTTAAGGCCCGTTTTTAGGGTTTAAGGGCCACTAGTAGGGTTTAGGGCTCAGAGGTAGGGTTTAGGGTTCCGTGCTCAGGTGTGTAATTTCGCTGTTAGGGTGTAGGGCTCAGGGGTAGGGTTTAGGGTTCAGGGCTGGGGCTGGATAATAGGGTTTAAGGCCCGTTTTTAGGGTTTAAGGGCCACTAGTAGGGTTTAGGGCTCAGAGGTAGGGTTTAGGGTTCCGGGCTCAGGTGTGTAATTTCGCTGTTAGGGTTTAGGGCTCAGGGGTAGGGTTTAGGACTCAGGGATGGGGCTGGATAATAGGGTTTAAGGGCAGTTTTTAGGGTTTAAGGGCCACTAGTAGGGTTTAGGGCTCAGAGGTAGGGTTTAGGGTTCCGGGCTCAGGTGTGTAATTTCGCTGTAAGGGTGTAGGGCTCAGGGGTAGGGTTTAGGGTTCAGGGCTGGGGCTGGATAATAGGGTTTAAGGCCCGTTTTTAGGGTTTAAGGGCCACTAGTAGGGTTTAGGGCTCAGAGGTAGGGTTTAGGGTTCCGGGCTCAGATGTGTAATTTCGCTGTAAGGGTTTAGGGCTCAGGGGTAGGGTTTAGGACTCAGGGATGGGGCTGGATAATAGGGTTTAAGGCCCGTTTTTAGGGTTTAAGGGCCACTAGTAGGGTTTAGGGCTCAGAGGTAGGGTTTAGGGTTCCGTGCTCAGGTGTGTAATTTCGCTGTTAGGGTGTAGGGCTCAGGGGTAGGGTTTAGGGTTCAGGGCTGGGGCTGGATAATAGGGTTTAAGGCCCGTTTTTAGGGTTTAAGGGCCACTAGTAGGGTTTAGGGCTCAGAGGTAGGGTTTAGGGTTCCGGGCTCAGATGTGTAATTTCGCTGTAAGGGTTTAGGGCTCAGGGGTAGGGTTTAGGGTTCAGGGCTGGGGCTGGATAATAGGGTTTAAGGCCAGTTTTTAGGGTTTAAGGGCCACTAGTAGGGTTTAGGGCTCAGAGGTAGGGTTTAGGGTTCCGTGCTCAGGTGTGTAATTTTGCTGTTAGGGTGTAGGGCTCAGGGGTAGGGTTTAGGGTTCAGGGCTGGGGCTG